>NC_135575.1:100552500-101802500 GCF_965152235.1 Eretmochelys imbricata
AGTGTGTACTTTTCCTATAAACCCATTTTTTTAATAGGTTTAGAACACGCCTGCAAAAATATCATATTTAAAATTTAGCACATAAAAGCTTGAAAATAATTGCTTAGTGAAGAGTTTCAGCAGGAGAAACAGAAAAAAATCTTTTGTTGGTGAAAATCGCTGTTTACTGGTTTCCTCTATTTTTGGTTGTTTCCTAATTTTTGTCAATGTAGTGCTCTATAAGGAACATTAGTTCAAAGGCAGGGAAAAGATCTGGATAGATGCCATATGTGTAACACATCCACTGTCATGGATAGCATCTGAGTGCAAATAATGATTATTGATCTTAATCTTGGAAGGAATCCTCCTGAGAGCTAGCACAGATTACCACTCAATAAGTAGAACCTAATGCAACATATATACCCTGATATAATTCCAGGAGAAAATAATCCTTCAGTGCTGAATTGGACATTTGTTAGCAAACAGCACATTAGATAGGCCATTCTGGAGTCTAGGATCCTATTTTTGTCAATATTATTTAAAATGTATACCTCTAAAAGGGGATTAAAGCTCATCCCGTGGTACAACTACAGGAAAGCCTGCTTTTATAATAGTTTTAAGCAATCCGCAAAGCAGTTGAGCTAATCCCCTATACAGTTCTTACCTCGTTTCCTGTTCCACTCATGTGCTTCTCCTAAGCAATTTGCATCATATTGATATTGTCCGTTTTTGTAAAAGTAATCATCAGTACTAAGAATGATTCCACTTGGGTTATCCTCAAGCAAAGTCCTGTGAAATATCACAAAGACAAAACAATACATTTTCCCAATTTTTGTCTCCTTTTATCAACAATATATGTGAACCAAATATTAACTCCTTTTGGATTTACATTAGATATACAACAGAGAATGGCTTAGTGATCTAAACCTCAGGTTCTAAAAACCAGTTTTCATTCCTAGCAAGTAGGGTTGCCTCAACCTTACTTTCTTCCACTGCAGAAAAATTAAGATTCATGGAGTCTACTGTGTACAGATTTTTTGAACAAGACCTTTCAAACTGAAGTTTTGTCTTCTCTTAATGGATATTAAAGATCCTCTAGCACTTTCTGTGAAAAAGAGAGTGTGCTTTAGGCACCTTCAAAATTTCTTTGTGCCATGTGCAGAGTGCTATACATGGTTTATCCACCTGTGGACACCCACAAACCTGGCGTACACCCTCCAAACCAGTAGTAGATGTGTCTCAGTGACAGGTTTACTGACTCCTGCACACACTTCTTGATTCATTCCCAGGGGCACAGGGAGCAAATGCATCTGAAGGAAGGTTCAGCCCCAGGAAGAGGGTAGGTGACAATACAACTGTCACCCTCTAATGGGGAGGTTATAGGCATTTGGTCTCTATGAAAGCAGCTGCTGGGAAACACCCTAGCTATGTGGCTCCTCCAGTTCCTTCTGCTGAGGAGCAGAGGGGAGGTTTTGGAGGGAAGAATAGGATGGGGTAGAGAAAGAAAAAGCCTCCATGTTGATCGTCCAATACTTCTGCAAACCCTAGGAACTCAGAGGTTTTGGAAGCAGAATGCCCCTATTCCTTCTAGGCAGCAGTGGAGGGGCGGAACCCCATGCCCTGCTGGAAGACTGAGCATGCAGCTCATGTATCCCAAGTATTCTGTGCACGAGACTATTGTGCTGGGGATGACAGGACCCTCAAATATTTTTAATGGAAGCGGACAGTTACAGTAATTGAAAGAAATTGATAATAGTTTGGAGTAAAAACATATCTAAGAAGAGTGTGAAAGACACTTCAAGAATTCATACTACAGAATAAGAGAAAAGAAATTAAAGACTAACTTGACAGAAAAAACGCAAGGGGAAAAATATAATTTCAAAAAATACCTAATAATAGAACCTAACAGAAAAATAAATATCTGTATATAATGATATGCTTCTGCATCAACAGTCCCACACAAAGTTTTATTTGCATAACTAGCAGTATGACATATCTACAGAAGTCTAAAATTGATTACTATATGTATATTAAAAGTCTAACTATCAAAAAGCTTTCTGGGAGTTCCCCAGAAAACAAAGGGCTGGATTCTCAAGTTCACTATGCACTACTCATTTGGTTTAAAGTGAACTTAAACAGGCCAGAGATTTCCGCAGAATTCTGCCAGGGGGAATGTCAACAATTATAAACCTGTCAGACCTGACATATTCCCAGCTAAACCCATCCTTGATGCCATGTGGAGGTTGGGGCATCTCAGAAGTGGCGCAGGGACAGGAGGGGCAAGGTGGAGCTGAGCTGTATTAAACCTGATCCTCTGCTCGCATAAGCTCCATTATGGAGTTCGCACCAGTGACAGACATTAGAGTAGCCCCCCAATTGTTCTAACCTCCACCAGCAACAGCTGGCCAAGGATCAGGGAGATGCAACTGGCCCAGCTCCCTGCAGTTACCAGTGTCCACTATGTCTGAGTGCAGTGTGGACATTATGATGAATTGGGGCTTAAATGAGGCCATTTGCAAACACCAGAAAACTATTTTTTGTTGTTGCTTTCTCTTGTTAATAAATCCTACAATAATACTGCTAAGTCAGTAGTTCCCAAACTTTTTTGTCTGTGCCACTCTGGGAGCCACGGTCGGGAGACAGCGCCAGGACACAGTCAGAGCTGGGGGTCGTGGTCAGGAGTGGGACCAGCGCTGCAGCTGGGGCCTTAACTGGGAGCAGGGCACAGGGCTCCGGTCGGGGCTGCGAGCCAGGGGCTGCAACTGAGAGCAGGTCCATGGCTGGGAGCTGCAGCCGATGACCAAGGCCAGACCTGTGGCTGGGGCCAGAGTGGAGCTAGGGGGCAGAGCGGGGATCGGTGGCGCTCCCTCCACACCCCCTGTGAGGGCTGGCCTGGGACCCACCAAGCCCCCACCAAACATTCCTCCACCCACCTCAGTTTGGGGACCACTGTGTTAAGTGATTTCTCTTATAAATACATAATATGAATGTTCTACCTTGCCAAAAAAGACTTTCCTGATCCTGGAACCCCTCTGAGAAGAACAAGTACTTGACCTACAAGATGTGTCTTTTTCCTCATCACTGGACAAACGGGTGGTTGGTGTACTTGAGAGAGGTTCATTTTTTGGATTCCATCTTGATTTCCCCATACCTTCGGAGAAGCGTTGCTATCCCAGACATGTGAAACCACTGGAGGAGGAAAAGGCATTCCTTTGCCATGCGTCCTGTAGTCTGCAAGAGGTCTCCATTGTCCCGGACTGATAGCTACTGGAGTTACAAAGCTGTGACTTCCACTTGATGGATAAAACACAGGAGCCACTGGATTCCAAGGAGGCTGTGGAGATTGCTGTGGTGGTGGAGAAAAATGTAAATTCCTTCTCTGCTGAACATCTACAAGCTGTGGCAATTTGAAACTGGATCCTTCAAGAGATTCAGACACTTCAGGGAGAGAAATGCTTTTTTGGCCACTACACACAGCCATTACACCTTCCTGTTGTTCAAGGTATTTTGAGCTGGAATTTCCACTAGCTGTTGTACCAGCTTCTACAAATCCCTGGAAAAAATGACTAGACGCATCAAACAAACTTCCATGGTCTGAAACAATATTCTGTGATTGATTACGATTTCTACAAGCCACTTCCAAGTTTGCTGGTTTAATGACTTCTGGAGCATTGTCAGTATCAATTTCTGGCAGACTAGAGCTTACTGATACTTGTGCAAAAATGTCCATGTCAACTAATGAACTATCCTTTGTCTGAATGCTAGATTTACTTACAGCTGGCTGAGAAGATTTGCGACCCTCTGAGATTAACATAGATGAGAAGTTTTCAAATTTCTCATTCTCGGTCTCTGCTTGCTGCAGAGAAAACAGTACATTAAACCCTAAACTGGATTTTTCACTCTCAGGAAATTCATTAATGCCATTAGAATTACTCTGGTCAGATGTCATAGGCTGCTTTCCTGTGATTTTGTCATTTGTGGAATCATACAATTTGTCTCTCAGACTGTATTTCTCAAAAGCAGTTTGTATCAAGGAATCTAGCTCTTCAGTCAGCTGAATATCAGGTGATGGGATCTTTACTGATTCTTCTTTAAAGTTCACAATATCTTCTTTTGCACAACTTTCGCCCACTATTTCATTTGAAACAGAGCTTTGCTGGTTAACGAGAGACAGAGATGATGCTATTGAATCAAAACCTGAGACTCTTGAAGATGCTACTCCCTTAGCAGCTGTGGAAAGTTCTAGCAGACAATCCATAGCATTTTCAACTGTTAAATAAGATAAAGAAAATAAATCAAAGAAAATGATCATGGTAAGCAATCCAGCCTAATTTTAATCCAATTTAAATAACTTTTTACAATCTATAATTCAAGAAATATTATTTATAACAAACCCTGAATTTCAGAGATAGTAAACAGAAAATTTACCGATTCATTTGCTAACATATTTTCCTCCTACCTTTACAACAAATGTTGCTCACCTGGGACAAGACCCGACTGAATCTGCACACACTGCAATACACCACCATAATATGCAAAAAAGTAAATAAACTGTGAAGCTAAGTTTAACTCTGGGTACAAAGGAAAAGATTACACAGATTGATTAACTGGAATACTTGTTTCTAGTCTGTACTACACAGGAGAAATAGGGTTAAATAAATTGAAATAATCACTAAAAGGAGAATTGTAGCAGTACAAATTAAAAAAAGACAGGCACAGAAACCTTTCTTTGTTATAGTCAGGGCTAGTTAAAAGCATTAATGACAAAAAAAAGCAGGGGAAGGGGGCACGGGAGTCTTCAGATGACTCAAATAAGATGGAACTTACCAGTTTATTCCAAAGAACTATGTAGAAAGAAATTGCACACTAAAAAAAAAAAAGGGGGGGGGGGGTTCCTAAAGTCCAGCTCTTTCAGCACAGCTAGGTAGATCTTCTCTTTAATTTAGAGAATCTGACTAGCCTTTCCTCCTTGTTTATTACACAACTATCACTCCATAAAAAAGTGATAGTGATAAGTTTCCCTTTTTGAATCTGTTCACAGGAGGAAGATAACAAAATATAGTCAAAAACCACCCCTCCATGCCAAAGATGACACAATGAATCTGAGAAGAGAAACAGACTTTTTCTTGTGAACAATCTTCTCTCCCCCTTCCATCTTATTTGCTCTCTCAGAGTACTTGGGCAGGCCTATCTGAAAAGCACATCCAGCCAAAATGTGTATAGAGAAACACAACAAGGAGTATATTGAAGGACAGGAAAGATACTGGAGTTGTTTTAAAAAAAACCCACACATGCACACGTACTCTCACACACACGCACAAACAGAGCAGACTTAAAGACAAGCAAAGGGAAATCTTCAATACTTCAAATAATTGGTCTAAAATCCAGTTTCTTTGCTAACATATTGTTTATGAAGCATGCTTCCTCCAGTTATTCACACAAGTGTCCTGCGGTGGGATGGGTGTTATTGGTTTTTATTTTTAAAGGATTATCTTTGTGGATAGATTCTTTTGAATAAAACATGCAACTGTTACATTTTACATATCTAACAAAATTATGGCAAATGACAATTCCCTTGGTGGGTATTCCTAGTAAAATCACAAGAAATTGATATGTAACATACACCCATACAGAATGTGGGACAGTCTTATGTAGTGGTTAAAGCTCAGAAATGTCAGTCAGGAAAGCAGTGTTCTCTTCCCAATCACTGTGTTGCTGTATGGCTTACAGCAAGCCACCTAACTTCATTAAGTAAAACATATTACTACTTACCAACATCACAAAAACGTTATGAATCTGAGAATCTGACATGGGAAGTAGGGGGACCAGATGTCCCAATTTTATAGGGAGAATCCCGATATTCCGGGCGTTGTGTAATATATGCGCCTATTACCTACCCCCAATTGTCCTAATTTTTCACACTTGCTATCTGGTCACTAATGGGAAGTGCTATAAAATTCCTAAGTATTATGACTCATTGTAACGGGGTGTTTGCTACTCGCCACTCGGTGGAGTCTCCTTGTGGCTCATCTGGGGAATTAGCTCATCACCGTCCATGCCCCATCCGGCAGTTGCTCAGCCTATTGCCACAGTCACTCGCTCTGTGGCCCCTCTCTCACTGGTCAGGAGCTGCAGTTCACCTCCTTCATTGCTTAGCCCTCCGGCCAAGTCACAATTGTCCTCCCTTTCCAAGGTCTCACCAGTATCTCTCCACACAGTCTCAGGCAGTCTTCATAGCCATTGCACTGACTGTGCCACTCCCACAGTGGCTTGTAGGGGAATCCAGGCCCGCTCTCTGCACTGGATTCCAATCCAAGGACCCTTGAACCAGCAGTTCAGGTCTATTCTCTCAGCCCTTACTGCTCCTTCCCTGGAATGTTTCCTACACTCCTAATACAGGCTCCTACTCTGCTCCCTTGTCCTGCCTTTCCCCGGGACAGGGAATAGTTCCTGGGACATTTCTGCAAAAAATGGGAGGTGACATTCTGCCGTGGAAGCCTCCCGAAGTTCGGGGAGCTCCCCTCCCTCCAATCCCTCCAGTGGGAGCAAGTTTCCAAACCCGGAGAAATCTCTACCTATGAGCACGGGGTATGGGAGGTTTGGGACTACCCCTGCTTTCACCCCGGTGACATTTCCCTGAATTTCAATTTTCACTGGTATGATGGGGTAGTAAGTAACGGTCCCATGGACACAGGTTACCCCCATATGCTTAGCTTGTATTAACTGGCTGCGCTTCACTAATTTACCCGATACTAGGGTGATAGCACTCCCCAAGTCTACGAGTGCCATGGTTTCTACCACATTCAACTTTACCTGCCTTGTATATTTATGTGGGGTGACTGCGACCCCTACAATATTGAGTAGGCTGCATGGGTCTGCCCCGTCCCACAGGTTACACTGCATGGACTCTACAACATTGGGGCATTGGGCCATTATGTGCCCCAACTCCCCGCACCCGTAACACTTATAATTGCTTCTAGTCACTCCCCTATCACGTGGGTTAGGGGGTTTAGTCCCAGGGTCCCCCCCCAGGCCTTTCCCTTCCTTCTGGGTTCCTGGCTGGTTTTCAGTCTTCCTCTTCTTCCACTTAGGACTCCCTGGAGGTTTGGCCGCCTGACCCTCCAGGGTTGGGGTCGAGTGTTTGCTTCCTGAGGGGCCTTCCTTGGGTAGTTGGGTCAATTCCCTGGCTGTCATCCGTCTTTCCACCAATGTGATCATTTCGTCGTAGGTGGACGGATCATTCTGGCATACCCATCTGCGGAGATCTGGCGGCAGTCCCTGCATGTAATGGTCCATGACCAAAGTCTCCAAAATCTCCTCCAGGCTGCATGCTTCAGGCCATAACCACTTCCGAGGAAGGTGTATGAGATCGAATAGTTGGGACCTCAGAGGTTTGTTCTCCCTGTATTTCCACTCCTGGACCCTATGGGCCCATACTGCTGCCGTCACCCCTGATCGTATTAGGATCTCTGCCCTCAGCCGGGAATAGGCAGTGGCATCCTTGGTGGGCAGATCAAAGTAGGCCTTCTGGGCCTCTCCACACAAAAAAGGGGTGAGAATGCTGGCCCTCTGCTCCTGGGGCCACGCCTCACGCTAGGCAGTCCTTTCAAATAAGAGGAGATATGCCTCTATGTCATACTCTGCCATCATCTTTGGCAGACAACCGGTGGCCCTCAGGGTTCGCGTCCTGTCAGACCCCCGGGCCTGGGTGGTAAGGATCTTCAGCTGGTCCACTATCTCCTGCAGGAGGACTTGATCTTGGGTCGCCTGGCCCATTAATAATTGGTTGGTTTCCTGCTGTAGCCTCATGGACTACTGTTGCGCCATCGCCTGAGCCTGGGTTGCCTCCTACTGAGCTGCTGTCGCTTACACCAGAGCTCTCACCACCTCCTCCACTGTGGTACAAACAAAAACGCAAAACCCAAAACCCCAGTGCACTCCTAGTACAGGCTCCTACTCTGCTCCCTTGTATCAGAGAACATGATTGTAGGCTTCCTCACTGCAATCTGTTACCAGCTTCCTGGCTTTACAAAAGCCCCACCTGCTTCTGTCCAGGTAAGCTTCATCCCCAGTTGAACCTCATCACATCCTAGCTCCTCTTCAGGAGCAGCCAATGGCTAATTGGCCTCTTGCCTATATTAACCCCTCCAGGGCTAATGTGTGGTGAACACCCCCATCACACTCATGTATTCATTAAAAGTTAAATTCTGACCTCTTAAAATACTGCTGAAGTCCATGGGAGCTGCACTGCCTATCTGAGAACAGAATTTCCCTATGAAATCCAACTGTTAACATAATAAACATTTTATTTACCTTTAAAATCACATTCAGACAGCACCATATAAACTACACTAGGATCCAGGCCAGAAAACATTTCTGACATATTGTTGAAGAGCTCTTCCTTATTGACACTGTAAATTGCTCGTGACACCGACACATCTCCTGGAGGTGGTACCAGTCCTTCACCAGAAGCAGTCATTCTCTCTGAATCCATGATCTTCCTGGAGGGACTCACACCTGGATTTTTCCTTTTCTTTGGCATTCTGTTATTCAGAACAAGTTTCCGTTCTGTTTTATTTTGTCCACATGACGTTAATTTTGTCAAGTTCAGAAAAAAGAAGGCAAGATACCTTTCATACCTCCGATGGTCCCATTACCAATAGCAGACCTAGAAAGAAGAGAATGGAGAAATGCTTAAAAATAGGCAACTGAATTTCCACTGCATTAACTCTTAGCTATTTAAAGGTCTGAAAGCTTTTTATTTTATTTTTTTGAGGGGGGGGAGTGCTTTGCTTTTTTTTTCAGGGGATGGAAAGGAAGAACTTCTATTTTTATTTTTTAAAATTTTTATACTAGACATTCAGGTCCTGTTTATACAGAAGAACTAGTGAAATGATATTACAAGAGCCAAGAAAGTGAAAGTAAAGCAAGTGAAAGGGGAAGGACTATATAATCAGTTTTAAACCCTTTTTTTGTTAACACATTAAATTTCTATGACCAATCATTTTTTGGGGGAAATGTAGCCTTTGTTAAAGATATAGCACCCTCACTCCCACTATTAAGGTGTTAGAGATCACAATAAACATCTCCAAGATCTTCCAGAGGTCTTCCAGTAAAATCAGGAAAGACTAAACTTAACATTCCTGATATTTCTAAAGATAAAAAAAAAAGGCAGAAAGAAGTCTTGTAAAAAGCCTTTCAGGTGCTTATACAGCATGAAGTGAAAAAGCGCAGAAGCCCTTTTTAAAAAAAAAAATTCTTTGCCTTTCAGCTAGCAAAATGAAATAGCACTTTGGGTACACACTAATTATTACACCAAGCCAACATGGAAAGCAATTAGTTTTCTATATCTATAGCCAGTATATGTATACAGTGAGTCTGCTTTTTCTTTATAATGCAGAACTTCAAAGTTTTGTTGTTGTGTGTTCAAACTGATAGCAGCAGAAAACACTATAAATTCAGTTTAACAACTTTACAAAGAACTATGTACAGGCAGTTACTAAATTTTCTATTTGATATGGTTTAGTTAACCTGATAATTAGATTAATTTTATATTAATCCACTTTATTCTAATCTGACTTGTTTACACTTTTGCTTATTTATTTAGTTTAGTTAATAAAACTGGAAACATATGTGGTTTACATATTTTTCCCTAGATGTCAGGGTTATGGGCCTGAGAAACCCTGAGGGAGATGGAAGAGGTAACTCTGTGAACGATCTAACAGTCGCCTTCAGAAGTATCTTACAGTTCTCCTATAGCTGGTGCCCCAACCAGAACACACTTAGCTTTCAAAGGAAAATTCACTTATGTATTAAGTATTTCTTCCAATATGCATAATAATTTTGTAATAAATGGGAGCTATATTTTCAAATGATTTCATATCTTCCATGTTGGCTACAACATTGAATCAGAATGTAGTATCACCAATGAAAAATAAACATTTGAAAGTAAACCACAGTAACTCCTCCCTTAACGTTGTAGTTATGTTCCTGAAAATGCTACTTTAAGCAAAACGATGTTAAGCGAATCCAATTTCCCCATAAGAATTAATGTAAATGGGGGGGAAGAGGGTTAGGTTCCAGGAGAATTCTTTTTGCCAGACAAAAGACTATATATTATATATATACACACACAAATACACAGTATAAGTTTTTAACAATTTAATATTATACACAGCAATGATGATTGTTAAGCTTGATTGAGGTGGTGAAGTCAGAGGGTGGAAGAGGGTGGGATATTTTCCCAGGGAATGCTTTACTGCTAAATCATGAACTAGCAATTGGCTGAGCCCTCAAGGGTTAACTCATTGTTGTTAATGTAGCCTCACACTCTACAAGGCAGCATGAATGGAGGGAGGGGAGGACAGCATGGCAGAGAGAGACAGAGACATATACCATGTGTGAGTGTGTGCGTGTGAGAGAGAGAGAGAGCAACACGTGCATTGCCCCTTTAAGTACACTCACCCCACCCTAATCTTTTTAAGTAGATCAGCAAGTTGAGACAGCAGCTGCTGCAAGCAAGCTCCCTCCGTCCTGAGCCCTGTTGTGTCGTTCTTCCCCCCTTGCCCCCAGCGCTAGCTCTGTGGAGAAGTGGGGGGCAGGGCCAGCTCTAGGATTTTTGCTGCCCCAAGCAAAAAAAAATTTTGGCTGCCCTCGCTTTTTTTTCATGCCCCCCATCCCTGCCCCAACTCCGCCCCTTCCCAACCCCTTCCCCAAATCCCTGGCCCCGCCTCCTCCCCTGGGCATGCTGCATTTCCCCCGTCCCCATTGCTTCCTGCGGCTCCCTCCCCAACCCCTCACCCTAGCTCACCTCCGCTCCACCTGCTCCCCTGAACATGCCGCTGCTCCGCTTCTCCCCCTCCCTCTCAGGTGAGGGAGAGGCAATGCGTTCAGAGAAGCAGGCGTAGCAGAGGTGAGCGAGGGTGGGGGGGAGCGCAGGAAGTACTGGGGGGGGTAGAGGAACCACTCCCCGCCCCAGCTCGCCTCCGCACCACCACCTCCCACGAGTGCGCTGCTGCTCGGCTTCTCCTCCCTCCCTCCCAGGCTTGCTGCACGAACAGGCTGGGAGGGAGGAGAGAGAAGCAGAGTGCCAGCGGTGCGCTCAGGGGAGCAGGCGGAGGCGAGCTGGGGTGGCAGGGGCACATTTCTAGGGGCAGCATGGCCGGTGCCGGAATGCCGCCCCTAGAAATGTGCCGCCCCAAGCACCTGCTTGTTTTGCTGGTGCCTAGAGCCGGACCTGGAGGGGGGGACGGGACCCCTGACATTAGCCCCTCCCGTTCCCTGCCCTCCTTGCACACCAAGCACGAGGCTCCCAGGAGCAACTCCAAGGCAGAGGGCAGGAGCAGCACATGGTGTGTGGGGAGGGACAGTTAAACTGCCTGGCAACTGATAGCCTGCTGGGCAGCTGCCGCACAGGGAACTCAGGGGAGCTGGTAGGGGGGCTGCCGGTCCACCCTGGTTCCAAGCCCCCACCAGCTAGCTCCAACGGGCTGCTCTTCCTGCAAGCAGTGGACAAAGCAGGCGGCTTCCAAACAACGTTATAAGGGAGAATTGTGCAACTTTAAATGAGCATGTTCCCTAATTGATCAGCAACGTAACAACGTTAACCAGGACAACTTTAAGTGAGGAGTTACTGTACTTCTACTTAGGAAAGAAAGTTTTGAAATGAGCTAAGCTGATGATATCAATCATATACATACAACCCACCCACCCTCCCATCAACATTAGAGGCAATATTTTAAAAATATATCCAGAATTACTCATTAATGATACTCAGAAGTCTATGCAAAACATACAACTGCCTAGCATCAAATTCCTACAGGTTCTTCACAAATACTTTAAAAGTGGCATCTCTAATGTCTAATCATTCTGAGTTTAGTTGTGTGTGATAAGGAAAACCCTGCCCTGGTGGTGGGGTGCAGTCAGAGCCATCCCTAGATATTGTGGAGTCCTGCGCAGCCCCCCCCCCCCCCACAGAAGGGGGGGCTGGCCCCTGGCATCCAGGGAGAGTGCATTCTGTACATCCATCCTTAGGATGGTGGAGTGTGCTTCCCTCTGTACCTGGCCAGCGCTGCTGACCAGCTGTGGAGGAGAAGTACTGCCTGTCAGAAACTCCTCTCTGCCCCTTTTGGTGTGATTTCAACCTCTGCACAGAAAGCAGTCCCTGTACACAGGAGAGCTCAGACACTGTAACTGTATCTGGAGAGAAGGTGATTTCTCTTTTCCACTCCACCAAGTGCCCTTGCAAGATCCAGTCACTAACAGGTCCTATATTTAAGAAGACGTACTTAAAAGCATTTTATTTATGTTGAATACTGTGGTAATTGAAACAGGTGAAGTCAGCCTAGGCAAATATTAATGTGTGTATCAATCACCAAAACAAGAGGTAACTGAAAAAGCAGAGTTGCACACAAAGGTTGCATATCATTTGAAAATGGAGTATTTAAAGAAGAAACAACAAATTTAGGCCCTGATACCACAGAGCCAGGAACAGAATTAATGAAACAATGCATAAATTCAGCTTAAACGCAGTTCCAGCTTTAGAAAAGCGTGCACTCTTAGCGTGGTGCATTGTGCTTAGAACATGGTTTCTAGTAGCACAAATTGAGCATATTATCTGCTGCATTTTTATGCCACCCTCTGCTTATACTAACCCAGTTTGGAACTCTGAAACACACCTCTGCTTTTTCTTGCAGTTCATATTTTGTTATATCCAGTAGCTCTTTTACAGTCTAAGAATAACCCCAAAAGCTGCAAGTTGCAAATAGCGGTAGGGTTGGCATCTCTAGTCCGCTAAGAGTGCTGTGTGCTGCTTGAACAGCCAGGAATAGCTATTGGAGAACTTCCCTTCTGTAGGAGATTCTCTATCAGTGGAAACTCCTCTTGTGCCAGCTGCTCCTCCTCCACCAGTGTAAGAGAAAGGAGGAGTGTTCTGGTGGAGAGACATGATGGATCACAGCTCCCCTATGACTCATCTTCAACTGGGGTAAGGTCTCAGAGTGATAGCCGTGTTAGTCTGTATCAGCAAAAAAAAAAAAAGAGGAGTACTTGTGGCACCTTAGAGGCTAAGGCCTCGTCTACACTATGAGTTTAAGTTGGATTTAGCAGCGTTAAATTGAATTAACCCTGCACCCGTCCACACAACAAAGCCATTTTTTTCGACATAAAGGGCTCTTAAAACCGATTTCTGTACTCCTCCCCAACGAGGGGATTAGTGCTGAAATCGATATCACGTTTCAAATTAGGGTTAGCGTGGACGCAATTCGAAGGTATTGGCCTCCGGGAGCCATCGCCCAGTGCACCATTGTGACCGCTCTGGACAGCACTCTGAACTCGGATGCACTGGCCAGGTGTACAGGAAAAGCCCTGGGAACTTTTGAATCTCATTTCCTGTTTGGCTAGGCGAGCTCATCAGCATAGGTGACCATGCAGTCCAAAATCGAAAAAGAGCTGCAGCATGGACCGAACGGGAGGTACTGGATCTGATTGCTGTATGGGGAGAGGAATCCGTGCTATCAGAACTACGTTCCAAAACACGAAATGCCAAAACATTTCAAAAAATCTCCAAGGCCATGAGGGACAGACACTACAGCAGAGACACAGTGCCGCGTGAAACTTAAGGAGCTCAGACAAGTGTACCAGAAAACCAAAGAATCAAATGGACGCTCCGGGACAGAGCCCCAGACATGCCACTCTACGCTGAGCTGCATGCAATTCTGGGGGGGGAGGCGCCACCACTAACCCACCCCTGTCCGTGGACTCCGATGATGGGGTACTCTCCGCCATGCCTGAGGATTTTGCGGATGGGGAAGATGAGGAGGAGGAGGATGAGCTTGAGGAGAGCACACAGCACACCGTTCTCCCCTACAGCCAGGATCTTTTTATCACCCTGATTGAAATACCCTTCCAACTCAACGAAGCTGGAGAAGGGACCTCTGGTGAGTGTACCTTTTTAAATATAATACATGTTATAAAAGCAAGCATTTTTTAATGATTAAGTAGCCCTGAGGACTTGGGATGCATTCGTGGCCAGTACAGCTACTGGAAAAGTCTGTTAACGTGTCTGGGGATGGAGCGGAAATCCTCCAGGGACATCTCCATGAAGCTCTCCTGGAGGTACGCTAAAAGCCTTTGCAGAACGTTTCTGGGGAGAGCAGCCTTATTCATGGTAGCACACTTTACCACGCCATGCTCGTAGCAAGTAATATGGTATCATTGCATGACAAAGCTTGGCAGCGTATGGTCTCAGTGTTTGCTGGCAATCAAGCAACATCAGTTCTTTATCTCTGTGTTTTCCTCAGGAGAGTGATATTGTTCATGGTAACCTGGTTGAAATAAGGGAATTTAATTAAAGGGACATTCAGATGTGGCCATTCCTACTGGGCTGTCTGCCTGTGTCTGAAAAGAAATCCTCCCCGCAGTTAGCCACGCGGTTGTGGGGGGAAAGGGGGGCATTGGCGCTGAGCTGTTCGCCTTTGGCTAGCAGGGATCTTCCCTGATACCAGCCACGCGGTGGGGGGAGGGGTAAAGCAATCATCCCAGAGAACTGGATGGGGGGGTTAGTTTGGTTTCTGCTGCTGCACGTTAATAGGAAAACTGCAGCACTAAATGGCCAACTCAACGTGCTTTGCTTGGTATGGGAGCGGAGGGTAATGCTGTTATGAAGGTTGCAGAAGCCGAAAGACTATGGCTTACCGTGGCAGCCTGCAAGCCGAATTCCGTTGCCCGGCCCTGCGTGTGTGATCTCTAACACCAAAGCCGCAGGCACTCAATGTAAGATGCAAAATGCGACCTCGTACCAAAATCACACGTGCTATGTAATGTGAATAGTGCTGTTCACCGTGAAAGAGTCTAGCCATTGTTCTGTAAAATGTATCTTTTTAAGTACTTCACTCCCTTTTTTTCTTCCAGGAGCTGCAAATGTTTCAAGCCTCCCTCCTCAGTCCCAAAGGCTGTCTCAGATAAGGCAGCAAAAAAAAAAAGCACGTGCGATGACATGTTCTCTGAGCTCATGCAGTCGTCCGGCACTGACAGAGCTGTGTGGAAGGACACAATAGCGGAGTACAGGAAAGTGGCCGATGAACGTGAGGAGAGGTGGCGGCAGGAAGATCAGAGGAGGCATGAGACAACGCTGGGGCTACTGCAGGATCAAACGGACATGCTCCGGCGTCTGGTGGATGTTCATGAATGGCAGCAGGATCACAGACTGCTGCTGTAGCCCCTGTTTAACTGCCCTCCCTCCTCCCCAAGTTATAGCCTCCTCACCCAGACGCCCAAGAACACGGGGGCGGGGAGGCTCCGGGCACCCAACCACTCCACCCCAGTGGACAGCCCAAGCAACAGAAGGCTGTCATTCAACAAGTTTTAAAGTGGCCTTTTCCTTCCCTCCTACCCTGCTCCCAACTCCCCACCCAGGCTACCTTGTGAGTTATCTCCCTATTTTTATAATCAATTAATAAAGAATACATGTTTTTTAAATGATAGTGACTTTATTTCCTTTGCAAGCAAGCTGTGATCGAAGGGGGGAGGGCGGGTGGTTTACAGGGAATTTAGAGGCAACCAAGGGGGCGGATTTTCATCAAGGAGGAAGGGGGAGGAACAAACGGAAGTGTCACGCAGTACCCTGGCCAGTCATGAAACTGGTTTTCAAAGCTTCTCTGATGCGCAGCGCTTCCTGCAGTGCTCTTCTAACCGCCCTGGTGTCTGGCTGCACATATTCAGCGGCCAGGCAATTTGCATCAACCTTCCACCCCGACATAAATGTCTCCCCCTTACTCTCACAGAGATTGTGGAGTACACAGCAAGCCGCAATAACAATGGGAATACTGGTTTCGCTGAGGTCTGAGCGAGTCAATAAACTGCGCCAGCAACCCTTTCAACGTCCAAATGCACACTCTACCACCATTCTGCACTTGCTCAGCCTATAGTTGAACAGCTTCTTAGTACTGTCCAGGGTGCCTGTGTACGGCTTCATGAGCCAGGGCATTAAGGGGTAGGCTGGGTCCTCAAAGGTAACTATAGGCATTTCAACATCCCCAACAGTTATTTTCTGGTCTGGGAAGTAAATCCCTTCCTGCAGCCGTTTAAACAGACCAGAATTCCTGAAGACGCGAGCGTCATGAACCTTTCCCGGCTGTCCCACGTTGATGTTGGTGAAACGTTCCTTGTGATCCACCAGTGCTTGCAGCACCATTGAAAAGTACCCCTTGCCGTTTATGTACTGGCTGCCCTGGTGGTCCGGTCCCAAGATAAGGATATGAGTTCCGTCTATAGCCCTACCACAGTTAGGGAATCCCATTGCAGCAAAGGTATCTAGTATGATTTGTATATTTCCCAGAGTCACTACCTTTGATAGCAGCGGCTCAATGATTGTGTTGACTACTTGCATCACAGCAACCCCCACAGTGGATTTGCCCACTCCAACTTGATTACTGACTGACTGGTAGCTGTCTGGCCTTGCAAGCTTCCACAGGGCTATTGCCACTTGCTTGTGAACTGTGAGGGCTGCTCTCATTTTGGTATTCTTGCGCTTCAGGGCAGGGGAAAGCAAGTCACAAAGTTCCATGGAAGTGCCCTTATACATGCGAAAGTTTCACAGCCACTGGGAATCATCCCAAACCTGCAACACTATGCGGTCTCACCATTCTGTGCTTGTTTCCCAGGCCCAGAATCGGCGTTCCACGGCATGAGCCTGCCCCAGTAACACCATGATCTCCAAATTGCTGGGGACCACAGTTTTAGAGAAATCTGTGTTCATGTCCCCATCACCATGCTTCCGTCGCCTCCTCGCCTGGTTTTTCAGGTGCTTGCTCTGCATAAACTGCACGATAATGCGCGAGGTGTTTACAATGGTCATAACTGCTGCGGTGAACTGAATGGGCTCCATGCTTGCTGTGCTATGGCATCTGCTCAGGCAATCCAGGCAAAAGGGCGCAAAATGATTGTCTGCTGTTGCTTTCATGGAGGGAGGGAGGGTTGACTGATGACATTTATCCATAACCACCCGTGACAAATTTTTGGCCCAGTCAGGTATTGGGAGCTCAGCCCAGAATTCCAGTAGGCAGCGGGGACTGCAGGAACTGTGGGATAACTACCCACAGTGCACCGTTCGGAATGTCGATGCTTGCCATGGTACTGTGGACGCCGAATTAATGTGCTTAGTGTGGACGCATGCACTCGACTTTATATAATCTGTTCCCAAAAATCGACTTCTGTAAAATCAGAGTACTTTCATAGTGTAGACATGGCCTAACAAATTTATTTGGGCATAAGCTTTCGTGGGACTTCACATCAGCCCTGCTGTTCTAACTTGCTTTGGAGTGGGAAGTAGCAGAAGATCACAGAGCTGCAACCGGCTCCCAGCAGCTGCCTCTCTTTACTCTCATCCACACTGGAGAATCCAGGCTAAGGATAACTGCTTAAGTACTGTGATTTGAAAAACCATCTTGGTTTGCAGAAAATGCCATTTCTTAATAAGCTGATTTGGTGAATAGAAGAGTTATTAAGAAAGCAATTTTCAGAAAAGTGGACTCTGCACATCCACTCTCTTGTGTACTTGAATCATCTTGTGGATGAATATTTAATTCCAAGAAATGTGTGTCCTTGAAGCAGTTATCAGGGAAGAGATATGTGTGAAAACAGTGAAGCTGAGACTGTGCCAGAGGCGCACAGTTCTTTATCAATGCTGAAATGAAACAGCTGCTTACTCTAACTGGATATGTGTACAACAGAGTTGTAGAATTACACCATGAACTATGGAGCATATTACAGCCTCTGGCTAACTAATTAGAAATCCATTTCCGCATGTTCAACATAGCTCTAGCCTTCGCTACATTTACATCAGCATGCTGCTATTGCTCCATCTTAATCTAGGTGAAAGAACTCCCATCCAAAGTTCAGTACAGGGCTCTAAATACAAATTGATTCATGTTATGTTACCTGGAACCTACAATTGAGGCTGTCCTTCAGGTCTGTATATTGAAGTGCAATTGGAAATTATGTTCTTTGTCCACTACATGACACTGGCAGACCAGGGTCCACCTCATGCCAATGTCCTCCCCCATGCCTCAACTGAATACTGATAAATACACAGCTGATCAGTTTGGCTCACCTCTATGTTAATATTGTTAAAATAGGTATTAGAATGATAAGAATGTGGTTAGTATCAGACTTTACTGAATGCTTGTGAGTTGCTGCATGCATTAATCTCAGGGCTTGGCTACACTTGCGAGTTACAGCGCAATAAAGGAGCCTCAGGCGCACTAGCTCACTACCCGTCCACACTGACAAGGCATGTAAAGCGCTCTGACTCCACGGCTACAGCACTGCTGCTACTCCACCTTGGAGAGTGGAATAACGTTTGCTGCACCCCCACTGGAGCACCGCGGCGTCAGTGTGAACGAGGTGTTGCATTACTGCGTTCTGATCAGCCTCCGGAAATCTCCCATAATCCCCTTAAGTCAAGTGACCACTCTTGTCATTGTTTTTGAATCACTGCAGGAATGCGGATATGCCCTTTGAAAGCTCCATTTCTGACAGCCCGCTGCTTATCTGCTCCAAGACAAAGCAACCATTAGTGTGGAATGCTGTGGGGGGGGGGGGGAAGGGGGAGGTCAGCTGTTGTCTGAACTTACAAGACAGCATGCTGACATGCTCTCCCCCCACATACACACAACACACTCCCTGTCACACTCCACCCCACCCCACCCCCATTTGAAAAGCACGTTGCAGTCACTTGCATGCTGGGATAGCTGCCCATAATGCACCACTCCCAATGCTGCTGCAAGTGCAGCAAATGTGGCCATGCCAGTGCGCTTGAAGCTGTCAGTGTGGACAGACTGCAGCGCTTTCCCTACTGCGCTCTCCGAAGACTGCAAGTGTAGCCATGCCCTCACTTATAATATTTGTATCCTTTATTGTAAAGTAGTATTTGAGTGTTTGCACTGTAAGCCTCTGCAACTGTGTAAATCACCAGACAGGAGAGAGACATGAACTCATGTGAAATGCTGATCTCTAACAGAGGGTGTTCCTGCCTTACAAGGAAGGCTCATCAACACCAGATGGACTAGCATGGAACATTAAAGAGGACAAAAGACTTACTATTTACTCTCCCTCCTCCATGAAGATGGGTCTTGTAAGTGAATTCATAGAATCACAGAATATCAGGGTTGGAAGGGACCTCAGGAGGTCATCTAGTCCAACCCCCTGCTCAAAGCAGGACTGATCCCCAATTTTTGCCCCAGATCCCTAAATGGCCCCCTCAAGGATTGAACTCACAACCTTGGGTTTAGCAGGCCAGTGCTCAAACCACTGAGCTATCCCTCCACCCATCAGCTGAGTTTGCAGCTCTAAGCAGAAGAGGAGAAGAGAATAAATATCCCTAACAAGAACGAACTGCATCTCTGTGCTGCTTGGAGTGAGGGGGGAAGGAGGGTAAAGTTTTCTAAGGGCTTGGCTACACTTACATTTTATAGCGCTCTAACTTGCTGGCTCAGGGGTGTGAAAAATCACCCCCGTGAGCGCAGCAAGTCAGAGCGCTTTAAAGCGCTAGCGTAAACAGGCTCCGAGCGCTGGGAGCCGTGCTCCCAGTCCTCGGAGCTAATCCCCTCATGGAGGTGGATTACCAGGAGCGCTGGGAGGGCTCTCTCCCAGCGCTCACGCGCGACCACACTCGCACTTCAAAGCGCTGCCACAGGAGCACTCCCGCGACAGCGCTTTGAAGTTTCCAGTGTAGCCATGCCCTTAGCATAAGCAAGCGATACCTAGCTGTTTAGCCTGGGTTAGCCCTAAAGGACATATAGAGCTTGCTTATTACAGAACTTTCTATTACCTTTTTATCCTTAAGATTGTAACTCATTTGTGTATATATGTTTACCTGCTTTAACTTTACAAATAACTCATTTCCCTTCTCAATAAATCTTTAGATAGTTTATTATAGGATTGGCTACAAGCATTGTCTTTGGTGTGAGATCTAAAGTGCAACTGACCTGGGGTAGGTAACTGGTCCTGAGAGTAATCTGAATATTGCTGTGATCCTTGGTGTAAGGGACCATCTATCATAAAGGTAGACTTAACTGTGTGGGAAAACAGATCAGAATACCCCAGGGAACTGTCTGTGACTCCATGTTAAGTCTATTATAGTACCTGAGGAGATTTCACTTGACTTCGAAGTATAGAAATCACAGCCAATTTGGGCTTGTGCCCTGGTTCCTAACAGTCTGCCCTAAGGTTGGTACTCATGTTCATGAGCCACTGCAAGACAGCGTGACACATTAATTCATCAAAAAGAGATTTAAATTATTCAGCAAATGAATATCTGGTGACTGTTTCTTTACAAAGGTTCAAGACGTGCACCTGAAAGTGAGTAACCCCTTTGTCCTATCAGTAGTATGCATTTGCCTCTTAATTTTAGACTCATGATTTATGCAGAATATAAATGATTTTGTGTTTAATAACAAAAGTGTAGTATGCTATAGACATGTGCAGGGCTCATATTTTCTGAGTATGTGTTTGATACTTGGCAATAGCCTTCACTCTGATATTTCTAGAAATTTCTACAGGAGACATCTGTCTCAAGAATTATAGTGAAAAATTGGTAGTATTTTGTGAGTGGATAAAGGTATGGGTATCAAAATATCTGCCTTACTCAGGGTATTGGTGGGCACACTGGAGATAGAAGGTACTTGAATTTTTCCCAAGTTTGATGAATGACGTCTTTTTCTAATTTCTTGATGGACTGAACATAAGTATCTGCCATCTGTCAAGAAACTGGAGAATGAGAAACAGGACACAGAGTCAATCCAGCTTTCTGACTTACCACATGTAGATGTAACACAATTTGCTGAGACCTTGACTGATGTTCAAGTTAGGATGCAGCCAAAACCTCTCCCTTTCACAGACATCCCCCATACCCTGCAACTTACTAAATTGTTTCATGCTAGCTACAATGTGTTATATAAATTACTCCCCAGAGACACTGGAATCTTTCAAATTTAGATCAAAATGATTCAAGACTGCAATGAAATTGATCAAAAAATCCACAGTTATCCAAACAACAGATGAAAGGACTTTAATTTGGTGAAAGACATTGAAGACAATTTTTTAATTTAATGCCAGCCCTAAAAAAAGGGACAGTTAAATTTTCAGTTGTGGGAAATTGGTTGGGGTGTGTGTGTGTGTGAGTGTGTGTGTGAGAATAATTATTTAATGACAACAGATGTGGAGAGTACAAAAGTTAAAGCTTTATAGCCATTAAAACACAAATTGTCAATATCATATGTTAACATATACGAAGTAAATTGCCTTAAATCAAACTCTAATAAGTTCTCAAGAAGTTTCTTATTTTGCCAGTCTGTAAATTTCAATTATCATTGGTAGAAATATTTTTTCAAAGATTTGTGAGTGTACGGTGAAATCAGCATGTATCAATAAAATCTAATCCTTCCAACCTTAACTATGAATCACAATGATAACTGGCATATTTATATTCCGGCCAAACTGATTTGATACATGGAGGGTCAAAACCTTCTGAGAATAAAGCTAATCGAGACTGATGCCAATTAAGGCCATCTACCCAAATTATTGGTGGTTAGGGAATAGCCTGTTTCTCTCCCTCCATTCTCCCCACAAAATGAAATTAACATGACCTCTCAGGATTAAACATACAACTCCTAACTCATTATATTTATGAATGTGAGTTTTTAGACAGCACAGCTGTTTAGGAACTGCTGTATAGGTGCCATTCTCAAATAAATGTTATGGTTCTATGCACCCCACCCACTCCCCGCCATCAGCTGGGATTTCCTTGATCGTAGATTTTGACATTGCACGCTACTGGACTCCTACCTCAGTGGCCAGCTGGGAAAATGGAGGAAGTACAGACCTCTTTGTCAGACATGGAAGTAACACATGGCCAGAGGTGAGCAGCCATTGCAGGCAAGCAAACCAAAAAAGCAAAGGTCAACAAGCCATTAGCCAAAAGCTAAGGCTTCTTCTTTCCTTCACTTTTTTAGGATGGTGGCTTACCTGATTCCTCCTCCTTTAAAATTCTTAGATGAATTCAGAATGAGATACTCCTCAAGTCTAATCCTACCCCTTTGGGTGATGTCAGGGGTCACATTTAAGTAAACAAAACAAAAACAAAAACCCCAACTCCCCATTCCAGTAATTTTGGGCTCCGAAATCCCACAGATCCAAAAATATATCTAGTCAGCAGGTCTATACATATTTTGACACTCTTCAGGTCATGGGTCAGTTTACAGACATTATCTCAACAAAACCTACAAAAGTCAAAGGTCAACATTATTTTTTTTAAATGCAAGGCTAATAAAATATTTGAAACAAAAAAATACAAAAATACCAATCAGACATTCTCTCAGCCATGTAGATAGAATAGTTCCTCTTCTACAGACATATGCTTATAATTTCCTCTTTCATATTGTGGTACTCAACAGTTTGACTTGCACACACAAAATCTGGCTGAAAGGTTAGACTAACTTGGTTGAGCAAGAAAGTCTTTTCCTTCTAAAAATCGCAACTGTGTCATTCAGTTTTTATACATAGGCCTATCTGCCTCCGAATCGGAAAGGAGTGGTGAGCGCTGCATTGCAGTGATTATTATAGCAACACCAGGGGAAGGAGACTTTGGAAAAGGGCAGATTGAGAAGCTGGCTGCAACTGCCTGAATCACAATCTGCTTCCTAAAAAGAAAAGGAGTACTTGTGGCACGTAGAGACTAACCAATTTATTTGAGCATAAGCTTTCGTGAGCTACAGCTCACTTCATCGGATGCATACTGTGGAAAGTGTAGAAGATCTTTTTATACACACAAAGCATGAAAAAATACCTCCCCACACCCCACTCTCCTTCTGGTAATAGCTTATCACTTCATCGGATGCATACTTTGGAAAGTGTAGAAGATCTTTTTATACACACAAAGCATGAAAAATTCCTCCCCCCACCCCACTCTCCTGCTTATCTATTACCAGCAGGAGAGTGGGGTGGACGGAGGTATTTTTTCATGCTTTGTGTGTATAAAAAGATCTTCTACACTTTCCACAATATGCATCCGATGAAGTGAGCTGTAGCTCACAAAAGCTTATGCTCAAATAAATTGGTTAGTCTCTAAGGTGCCACAAGTACTCCTTTTCTTTTTGCGAATACAGACTAACACGGCTGTTATTCTGAAATCTGCTTCCTAGCCTTCTCCAGGAACAGCATAACAACGTGCTGTCTCTTGTTTGGAGCTTTGGTAATGCTATGATTCAGGTCTCTAGTAATAATGACAGTAATGGCAAAAGCAAATAAAGGAGGCGGAAGAAAATTTTTGCCACTCCCACTATTTATTACACCTTTTTTAATTGGGGGGTATACAAACAGACTTGGATACCCTCCATTGAATATTTCAGGTTCTGCTTTGATCCAAACCACCGTTGTCACAGATCTAAATTATCTGTATACAAATACATTTTTTGTATGTTGATTGTGCTAATATAAGAAAAGTTAGCTCATTCTCTTTCCCTCTCATCTCAATTACTGCTATTTCTTTGTTAAAGTAGTATATAAAACTGAGGTTAAAACTGTTAAATCCATACTGATATGCCCTATATAAAAGAATAACAATGAAAAAGGACTACTACTCTTCTTTTCTCTTCACACCGCATATTAAGTTACTTTACAGCTTTTTTTTTTTTAAATGATACTGATTTTGAAAATTTAAAAGAAATACCACAAAATATTTAGGAAGCATTGCTACCGAGACAGCTCCACCACTTGCTCCCCAGAACATCAGATGCTGCCTAAAAATTATTTAATTTAACCAATTTCATTTTGCAAGTGATGTATTCTTTAAAAAACAAGGGGGATGCATGCTTTTTAGGTTCTGTAGGCCAAGCTTATTGCACACACCAGGAGCTCCTTGCAGTCCTCCATTTCACCCTACAAGCACTCTGTGTGCCAGCCTCCAATCCATCTCTATGTCAGGGACTCCTAGCAACGCTCCCCAATCTCCTGACAGGGATTGTATGTGCAGCCCCATGCCCCAGCAGGGTGCCCCATTCTCCCCACTATCCCAGCAGCTCTGTTCCTTTCCCTTCCCCTCTCACCCCAATCAGGGCCCCCCATTCTTCTCACCATGCCAAGGGTTCTGTTGGTCTCTTCTCCCTTCCAATCCCCAAAGTACCTTTCTTTCCCCCAGACTGGAAGAGAGGGGTGGATGACTGGTGACCTTTCTGCCTCACTGGAGCAGACTTTGAGGAAGCAGGTGTGACATTCCCCAGGGTACAATCTGGACCACTGAACTGCTGTGTCCTCTCAGTTCTCCAACCTGGGGTGCTTCTTACAGTGCTCCACTCTGGGAACAACCACTCCTGGTCTACTCACACACAGTCTCTAGCATGTAACAGAATGAGTGCTATAACCAGCCGCTCATGAATTACACCACAGGAGAACACCAGCAAACTCTCCAACCCAGACTTTCCCCCAGAAATAGGCATCTTGTACTGCCCAGCACCCTACTAGACCACGCAAGCTCATATAAAGTCCATCATTTCATCAATGGAAATTACCCGCACAAGCCTTGTAGTTTCCCACACACTTTAATCCAAACACACTGGTTACATAAAACAATAAAATAAGTTTATTAACTACACAAAGAAAGATTTTAAGTGACTAAGGGTATGTCTACACTTACAAGTTTTGCGCCAAAAGTTATAGCACTTTTATTAAAGAACTTTAATTAAAAGCGCTGTTGTGTGTCCACACTAGCTCCTTGTATCGCTGGGACACACTCACACTAGCAGCTCTTGCCACGACCAAGAGAGAAGTGAACTGTTGTAGCTATCCCACTATGCAACTGGCCACAGGGTGCTTTGGGAAGGGTTTGCAATGCCTCATGGGGCGGGTACAGCATCACATGATGCAGATTTCTCAATCCCATTGCCAGTTGCTTTTCTACTGAAGTGTGGAGGGGAGTGTGTGAGACAGGGAGCCTGTGTATGGAGGGGGAGGGGGGAAACAGACAGTGTGTGTTGGGGGAGAATGCGTCGGCATGCTGTCTCGTGAATTCAGATAGCCGCAGGAATTCCCGAGACGAGGTCCTCAGGAGAACCAGTCCTGAGACGAGGAAGGCGGAGACCCCGACCTCATCTCCCGCCTTCCTCTCTGGCTCTGCACAGCACAGAGTCTCTCTCGCTGTCATACACACATATCCACCCCTGCCTGCCTGCCTCTGTTCGTATTGTGGATGACAGCAGGGGCATTCCACATTAACAATTTGCTTTGTGTCCCGGAGCGGAGCAGAGCAGCACAACATGCCAGCTGTCAGAACAGAGCTTTGAAAGGGGAGGGGTGCATGCCTGCAGAGTTGCTGAGTTCAAAACAACGAGCAGAGTGGTCGCTCCAGGCATTGTGGGACACTTCTGGATGAGACCAATTACAGCGATAAAAGCAATCAAGGCATTCACACGGGCAGCCTCAGCGCAAAAAGCCTTATCAGTTTTGTTGCGGTGGTTTTATTACAGCGCTGCAACTGAGGAGTTTTGGTGCAAAAAGTGGCTTGTCAGTGTGGACACCCCTGCTGTTTCATCACCAAAAGCTGACTTTCAGCAAAAAAAACTTGCCAGTGTACACCAAGCCTAAAAGTAATGAGGTTACAAAGGAAATAAAAGGTAAAACACAGCTACCATCTAAGGGTATGTCTTCACTAGCAATGTTAAAGGGTTGCTGCGGCAGCACTGTAATGTTGCTGGGTAGTTGTGGCACCAGTGCTAGGAGAGAGCTCTCCCAGCATGATAAAAAAAAACAAACCCACCTCCACGAAGGAAGTAGCCCCCAGCGCTGGGTGCACTGCCTACTTGACAGTGCTGAAACTTGCAGCGCTCTGGGTGTGAGGAGGGTTCACACCCCTGAGTGAGAAAGTTGCAGCACTGTAAAGTTGCAATGTAGACAGGCCTAATTTAGCAAGCTAAGTGAATTAAAAGCAAAGGTTTTTCTCACCACATGCTTTTTCGCAATCTTTTACTGGCTGAACGCCTCTTCAGACAGGACTCCCCCTCTCCCGTACTTCAGGAGTTGTTGACACCATGAACAGAAAGAAAGGGAGGTGTGCCCAAGGCATTGTCCTCTCCTATAATCCAATCTTTTGTGCTAGAAGCATCTCCAGCTGTTTCACAAAACCTGTTTCCAGCTGAGCCATGAGTGACAGAAAATCTATTTGGAGGGAACTTTAAACTGTTCCTTTGTTCAAGATGTAGATTTTCTCACTCACACCCTTTCTCCTGCTAAAGAATGGCCATTTAACCAGTTGATCTCCCTGAAACCTGGCTGGGGTGTTGGCTAGCCTTTCTGTCTCTGACTAATTGGTCTGTGGGCACACCCCAAAATTACAACATACTTCAGTAACATCATGCAATAAAATCTGACAACATTACACACAGTGTTGCCACACATATTTTAAAAAGACAATAATATTCACCAGATTATGAGTTTTCAAATGACACCTCACAAGGCATACTTTGTACAAAACTTATTATAATCCTGTAAAAGAATAAATATAGGGGTACAGACTGTCACAACAGGACATTAGGAAAGACGAAGGAAGGAAAGAATGAAGCCTTCTCTTGCCTCTCCGGTTGGCTATGCCCTGATGGCTGAGTATTCTAACCACAGCTCCCAGGACCGAAAGCAATTATTTCTCATTTGCCATTCAGGTGTCAGCATATTACACTCCACTGGGAGGATGAGCAGGTGTGTTGTTATGCTGCCAATGTTAATTGATCGCATTAACAGAGGACAGTGGCTCAGTGTGTCTCCTTTTTCTCCTCTTTCAATGTTCCAATTGTCCCCCAAATCAATAAAAGTTCTGGCTACTGACGGTTAGAGCCTTCTCAACCCAGTGAAAACAAGCGAATGAGTGAGGGTGAGGGAGAGTGAGCAAGGGAGAGTGAGCAAGGGAGGGAGTGAGTGGGGTGGAGCCTCAGAAAAGGGGCAGGGCAAGGGTGTTCAGTTTTGTGCAATTAGAAAGTTGCAATCTTTAATTCACAGGGGGCACTGCATCAAGGGGGGAATGCAAGTAGAGGTAATTTTTCAAAGCCATTAGTTGTCTTAGTACTTAGTCATGTCAGGTAAGTTTTTGAGCTTTGCATGAGATTAATGAGTAGAAGTGGTCCCAAATTTGGTTTTATGTTTCATACAAAAAAGTGGACCAACAGTTGTCAATAAACCCACCCAAAACAAGCGTGATTGGTCAAAAAAAAACCAACCCCCCAAGAATAATTGGCGGTGGGAATTTGCATCTAAACAATTGGTAGGTATTGAGCAAACAAATACTGTGGGGCACAGAACAGTCCAAGAAAAAAACAAAAAGACAGACCTTAAGACAAGTGGGGAAAAAACACTTACATGTTTTTATCGTGGAGGCCTCCAGCTCATGTATAACCCTTAAAACGGCCTAGCTTTTATCATACAATCTTGGGTGATCTGACTGCTATGTTAATTTTAAATTGCTCAGAGAAATTTGAGAGAGGATATTTAAGTAACTAGATTTAAAAGAATCAATATTTCTATTTGACATTCTATTTTTCAAACCTCAAAACATTTCAGTGTTCCTTTTTTGTTGTTGTTGTGAAAGACTATAGAGTCTCTACAGACTGAGAAAAAGTCCAGAGTTTGGTCAAGAGGTCAGAGGCCTAGCAAATAGGGATTAGCTAAGAGAAAGCAGAATAACCAAAGATAACCTTGCTTTTGCTAAGATATGCCTGGTCAGCAAAACGCCAGATGTTGGCGGCAATAATTGCGTCTTATTCAAAGTTGCAAATAGATCAAAGAAGCCCTGTTTCTGTTGTGTTAGTTTCTTCTGTAGGGAGATGTTCTTCCCACACAACCAACCTTGAGTTTATGAAAGGTTCAAGCATGCCAGTATAATATATGACCTCCTCCCACCTCCCTTTCCCAGGGACCAATGCCTGCCTTAAAACATAAATAAGCAACTTGAAAGACAATCTTTATTGCCATATACTTTCACTGTTTCTTTGCTTTTACCCCTAGATATGTATCTGTTGGACAACCAAAGGAGCTACTTCATTCCTATGGACCCCAAATCAGAATTCAACGTATATTTTATACTAATACATTTAATAAAGTACTAATTAAATGCTAAATGTTAATTTGTCAACTTGAGACCATGGGCGGAGACATTATGTAACATTTTGACCATTGGCTACTGTGCTATCATGTCTTGCAGCTAAACCTATCCGGGGGTGTGGGAATGCCTATCCAGCCACTTTCCCCATCCATGGGAAATCCATATATTCCATTGTAATCAATTGATTGACAGTGTCTCTGAGCCTAATAAGCAAGGTGACACTCCGTCAGCGCTGTACGTAATAAACTCCTTGAACTCTACACGGTGTGGATTTATGTCCTTCAAAGTAAAATAATAATTCTAAAGGAACTTACCTTTTGAGCTTTGTTGACTATACCATATTAGCAAAAAGAAAAGGAGTACTTGTGGCACCTTAGAGACTAACAAACTTATTTGAGCATAAGCTTTCGTGAGCTACAGCTCACTTCATCGGATGCATCGTATTAGGTTACCTAGCAGTGAGTCCCTTCACATCTTGCAGAAACCAGCACCGATGTTTACATTCATCAAAGAGTTTGTAGATATCTGGTATGCTGCTTTCTTGTTGTCAGGAAACCATATTGTTGAACGTACGAATCAGGCATCAGTTGGTGCGGGTGCACTTTCTTTATAAAAAGAAATCATCAAATACGAAATAAAATATCGTACATAATTTTTAAACAACCTAATAACATGGAGCAAATTTAAAGTCCGGATAATATAATTTATTTTACAGCCACATATTCTAACATTTAATGACAATTACCCTGGCACATGTGCAATGAGCTCAGTCAGATTTAACTCACTTTTCTAAAGGACAAAGATATCCTTAGTCGAAATCAAAGTTCTCTAGTTACTAATTTAGAAAAAACTGAATTGCATCAGACATAGCCATAACTCACCAACCATAACTGGAAAAACAGAATAGAGTTCAAACTAGAAATACATTTTTTCATTTGGTTCTTATGTCCTCATAGTAGTTCTTATGCTGTCATGAAAGAATTCTCCACTACACCTGAGACAGTCAGGAAAAGATTCAGCTCACGATGTGGGGAGTTAAGCACACAGGAAAACTGTGGCACACAGGAAAACTGTGGCACACAGAAATCAGAATACATCCCTTGCAGCCAGAGCGATCAAGCTTTTTTAGGCTTTGTCTAGATGAGGAAAATAGTGCTTTTTTCAGGCAAGTTAGCTCAACAGCCCTAATATGTCTACATTAGTGTTAAGTGAGGTTTTCAATTGAGTTAAATTAGCTCAATATAGCTAACTTAACTCACTGAAAACCCCATTTAACACTAATAGAGACATTTTGGCCTAATGCTAAAATTGGACCTCCTAGACTGAGCTAAAGGTGTTAAATCATGTTTACACTGGTGCTATATGGCGTTTTCAATCTTGTTAAATTAGTGGACCACAACTATGGACTAAAGCACATTGTGGAAGTTTAAACATTCTTCCACAACCACTGTTATGGTTGGTTGGTTCAAAAAGGAGGACTGACGCCCCAATTTCCTAAAGACACTTCATGGAACTCTTAAGAAGATTGTCTACACATCTGCACCAAAGTATGTTGGAATTTTTTTTAAGCATAAGGAGAACTTTGATCAAAACACAGAGCATATTTTACAGAACACCGTCCTTAACAAAGAGGAAATAATTTACAAAAGTGATGAACGACTTGACAGATTACAAGCTCCTGACATTACCATCCCAATCTTATTGAAAACGTAGTTTCAAAGTAGCATCTGGAAGATTTCTGAAATATTTCTACTATTTTAGCCAACAAGATTCATCCCAAATATAAAAATCATAGGTTGTGTCCAGAACAGGATGAAGAGGTTGGAGTATGGCTTATGGACAAAATCCCGAGTTTTTTTCTTTTAGCACTTAAATTTGATGATCCCACTTTCTAACCCAAATATATGTTTGTGAAACGAACTGTCACAGATGCTTCACTGTGGTAGAAAATAAAGTAAAATCACTGAAGACTAGTGACCTTAAAAGACCTTAACATCCTGGTGCAGCCAGCTCAGTCAACCATGTTTTACAATTTGTTTTGTCAAAACTTTCTAATAGGGTAAGTGCTAAACAAGCAAGTAAGGGCTTGTCTACACATACAGTTATTCAGCAACAACTATTCCAGAATAACTCCATGTGTTGACACTCTTATTCCAGAAAAAGAGTGCCTTGGTTCCTATTTAAATTAATGCATTTTGAAAGCGGGTTAAATTAACAGGAACAAGGCACTCTTATTCTGGAATAGGACTGTCCACAGATAGGGCTTATCTACATGGAACTTTTAGTGCACTGTAGCAGGGTCCACATGGTGACTTAGTGCATGGCTACACTTGCAGATGTAGAGTGCTTTGAGTTAAACCAGCCTTCGGAGAGTACAGTAAGGAAAGCGCTGCAGTCTGTCCACAATGACAGCTGCAAGCACACTGGCGTGGCCACATTTGCAGCACTTGCAGCGGCATTGGGAGCGGTGCATTATGGGCAGCTATCCCACAGAGCACTTCTTCCCATTCTGGCGCTGTGGCTTGTGGGAAGGGGGCAGAGGGTGCGGGCATTCTGGGTCCTGTCCCAACGCCCAGTAATGCATCGGTTCGCATCCCAGCAACCCCTCTGCTTCCGTGCACATTTGGCACCATCTTTCAAGGTTTTCTGTGCTGTGCGCTCTGTCTTCCCTTTTGGTCTGTGGGAATGGAGCCCGAACTGCTGAGAAATATGCTGACAAGTCTCGCCAGCACGTCACATTTGGCGGTCGAGTTACTCCTCAAGATCCAAACTGACAGTGAGGACTCTGACGATATCCACTAAGGTAATGCATACGACAAAAGATTGCTTGTGGCATTCACAGACATGCTCACCACTGTGGAACGCCGCTTTTGGGCTTGGCAAACAAGCACTGAGTGGTGGGATCACATGGTCATGCAAGTCTGCGATGATGAGCAGTGGCTGCAGAACTTTTGGATGAGAAAAGCCACTTTCATGAGACTGTGTGAGGAGCTCGCCCCCACCCTGTGGCGCAAGGACACGAGATTGAGAGCTGCCCTGACAGCGGAGAAGCGGGTGGCTATTGCAGTCTGGAAGCTGGCAACTCCAGACAGCTACCGATCGGTTGTTAACCAGTTTGGAGTAGGGAAGTCGACCGTTGGAATCGTGTTGATGCAAGTTTGCAGGGCCATTAATCCTATCCTGCCCAGAAGAACCGTGACTCTGGGTAATGTTCATGACATTGTGGCTGGCTTTGCACAAATGGGTTTTCCTAACTGCGGAGGGGCAACAGATGGCACACATATTCCAATTCTGGCACCAGCCCACCTAGCCTCTGAGTACATTAATCAGAAGGGGTATTTCTCTATGGTTCTCCAGGAGCTTGTGGATCACCGTGGGCGTTTCATTAACATTAACACAGGCTGGCCTGGAAAGGTACATGACACACGCATCTTTCGGAACACTGGCCTGTTCAGGAAGCTGCAAGCTGTGACTTTTTTCCCAGACCAGAAGATCACTGTAGGGGAAGTCGAAATGCCCATTGTGATTCTTGGAGACCCCGCTTATCCTTTAATGCCGTGGCTCATGAAACCCTACACAGGGAGCCTTGACAGCAGCAAGGAGTGGTTCAACAACAGGCTGAGCCGGTGCAGAATGACTGTGGAGTGTGCTTTTGGCCGTTTAAAGGGCCGCTAACGTTCTCTGTATGGGAAGCTGGACCTGGCCGATGACAGCATCCCCAAGGTTATATCCGCATGCTGTACCCTCCATAACATTTGTGAAGGGAAGCGTGAAAGCTTCACTCAGGCATGGATCTTGGAGGTTCAACACCTGGAGGCTGAATTTGAACAGCCAGAGAGAGAGCTATCAGAGGAGCTCAGCGCGGGGCTACAACGATTAGGGATGCCTTGAGGGAGCAATCTGAGGCTGAAAGCCAGCAGTAACGTCTGGTTCCCTGCACAGGAGTGAAGTGCAGTGGTTCCACTGTTAGTAGGAATCTGTGTTGCTACGCTGACTTGCAGTGCCTGTCGCTTTCCTGGGCTAAGGTATCTTTTACTTTATGCAATAATAAAGAATGTTTTCAAAGCCAAAAAAAGGGAGGGTCTTCTATTACAATGCAGCTTCCGCCCTCGCCCATATGCAGCTTGCCTATGTGCAGCAATGGTCCCTCCACCCCTCCTGGCACAGTGGCACGGACACGTTAGCCTGACTGGGACAAGGACCACTGTGGCTCTCCTGAGAAACCTGAGCAAGCGCATTGCCCAAGTTCTGGATGAGACCTTTGAAGAGATCACTGAGGCCGACTACCACAATGTGAGAGAGCACATCAACACCCTATTCCGCATCTAGGCATGCATGCAGCCCTAACCCTCCTCGCCCCAAGAGCCCGCACTGAACAATTTCCTTTCCAAAATAAAAGCCACTTACCGGGCACCTCCTCTGGTGTTTATCCTTCCCCAAGCACTGGCCGCCGCGACAGGCTACCTTCCTCCTGGCTTGAGAAAAGCTCTTGGCTGTATGCATCTAGGGATTCCAGGGTGTCTTCCTCCGCCTTAGCACCCTCGCTCCCGTTTTGCTCCTCCTCCTCCTGCCTTGTTGAACTGGGCTTTGAAATGTCCATGGTGGTACTCTGAGTAGAGGTGGGGTTGCCCGCAAGTATTACATCCAGCTCTTTGTAGAAACAGCAGGTTGCAAGGGCAACACCGGAGTGGCTGTTTGCCTCGCAGGCTTTGCGGTAGGCATTCCACAGCTCCTTCACTTTAACCCTGCACTGCAGTGCGTCCCAGTCATGGCCTCTTTCCATCATGTCCCTTGATATCTGCCCGAAGGTATCGTAATTCCTATAGCTGGAGTGCAGCTGGGACTGGTCAGCTTCCTCCCCCCAAACACTGATGAGGTCCAGCACCTCGCCATTGCTCCATACTGGGGCTCGCCTGGCGTGTGGAGGCCTGGTCACCTGGAAATATTTGCTGAGAGCACTCCACGCCTGGCTGAGCAAACAGGAAGGGATTTTTCAAAATTCCCAGAGAATTTAAATGGCGGGTCTGACGGTTGGTCACCTGAGGGCAGGGCAGTAGAGTTCAAACTGATGATCAGAGAGGCTAGAACAGGCATTGTGGGACACTTCTGGAGGCCGATCAGAGCGCATTAACAGACCAGGCTGTCCACACTGGTGCCGCAGCGCTCCAGAGGTGGTCCATCAAACGTTATTCCACTCACCGAGGTGGAGTACCAGGAGTGCTCTAGCCGCGGAGTCAGAGAGCTCTACGTGCCTTGCCAGTGTGGACGGGTCGTGAGTTAGAGCACACTGGGCTGCTTTAATGTGTTCTAACTCACAAGTGTAGCCATGTCCTTAAGTGCACAGCAGACTAGTGTATTTTACATTCACACCCCAGCATGATGCATGCTAAGGCTTGCTCTAACTTAGAAGTTAGGTTGTCAAAGCTATGTCAGTCAGAGGTGTGAAAAACACACAACCTTGACTGACACAGCTATGCTGATCTAACCCCCAGTGCAGACACAGCTTTGTCGACAGAAGAATGCTTCTGTCTATATAGCTACTGTCATTCAGGGAGGTGGTATTAATTAGGGTGACAAGATTGCAAGCGTAAAATATGAGGACACATGGGGGACGGGGAGGGGCCAGTCACAAGTGCACAGCCCCGACCAGAGCAATGAGGGAGAGGGGCACACAGCCCTAGGAAGCTGTGAGGGGGCATACAGTCCCTGCTGCAGCCCCTGCCACAATCCGAAGGGCAGGGGCACAGGACCCTGGCTCCAGCCCTGGCTGAAGCCACGGGGCAGGGGTGCATGATCCCAGTTCCAGCCTGGGTCGCGCTGCTGGCTCAGCCCAGCTGCCAGTTACCTCACCTCTCAGCAGGGCCAGTGAGTGCAGCCAGGGGAGTCGGCAGAGCATGTGGGAGTGAGTGTCTGGGAGGTTTCTGAGGGACTGCTGGGCTGTGAGGGGGTGGAGGGTGCTGGGCTTTGGGGGAGGTTTGTGTGCTTTGGGGTGCTAGGCACTGGGAGGCCTGTTGGGGGGGCACTGGGGGAGTTGTGTGTGTCAGGGCGCTGGGCAGTGGGGGTCTGTGCGGGGCACTGTTGTGGTGGTGGGATTATGGGGAACGGCACTGGTGGTGGGGGAGGGGGAGATCTGTATGTATTGGGGAACTAGGGAGTGGGGGGTTCTGTATGGGTTGCTGGGCAGTTGTGGTGGGGCTGTGGGGGGCTGGACGCTGGGCAGGGGTGGTGATGTGCAGGGCACTGTGCATTTGTGGTGGGAGGGTTTGGGGGGAGCTGGGCATAGCTGGCCCAGGGGGCGCTGGGTCGGGAAGCTGTGTGGCACAGCATGGGCCCACCCCCAACAGGAAGGGGCATGCTGGCAGCACAGGGCCAGGTGGACCAATGTGCATCTGGCCATACCATGCATGCCCCATTGCACCAGCCAGCCTCTCTGCCCACCTTCTCACTTGAGGACTGGGGCAGGGACGGGGTCCAGGTGGCAGAAGCGGACAGCAGGTCCCTCTAGTTCCTAGGCTCAGGAGCAGCCATGGGGCTCTGTGTGTTTCTCGTGTCCGCAGGCCCTGCCCCCACAGCTTCCCGGGAGCTGCACAGAGCCAGGTAGGGAGTCAGCCAGCTAGGGTGACCAGTCCAGCCCCATGGCAAACGGCATCCCGACCATACATAGGTCGGGATGTGGGACAAACACCTAACTATCGGGACAGTCCCACTATTATCACGACATCTAGTCACCTTAGTATTAATACACTGAAGGAAATACCCTTTTCAGTCAGTGTAGGCAGATCTACACTATAGAGTTATGCCAACACAGCTACACCAACATAGTTAGGCTGATCTATAGTCTCCGTAATGTAGATGTACCCCAAGACTCAATACAGACAAGCCCATGGAGTTTTTCAGGCCTGGCCTACACTAAAGTTAGGTTGACGCAGCTATAGAGCTCAGGTGTGTGAAAATTCCACATTCCTGAATGGCACAGTTCAACTGATCTACCCCGGCCCCCATGTAAACAGCAGTAGGTCAAAGGACGAATTCTTCCATTGACCTAGCTACGGCCTCTTGTGGAAGTGGATTACCTACACCAACAGGAGAACCCCTCCCATCACTGTGGGTAGCATCTACAGTGAAGTGTTACAGCAGTGGTGTAGCGTTTCAAGTGCAGATAAGCCATCAGGAATAACACTTCCATGTGTAGTTAAGCCCTATGGCCTGGTCTACGTCAGCACTTCCGCAGTTTCAGGAGAATTAACTAACATAGTGCTGAAGACTTCTCTATAGTAGGACTTCAACCATAGAGAATTCTTTCAAACACTTCCCCAGTGTAGACAAGACTCAGAGCTAACTATTTAGCAGCTTTCACTAGCACTAAATTCCCACATAAAAGTAATCCTCTTGGACTGTATTTTTAAACAGGTTAATTCCATTCACAGATGTTCCTTTAAGCGGGTCCCTTTTCATCAAATATATTTTGATTTGGTATAGAGGATATATCAACTCATGAAAACTAAGGTGAACTGAAGCCAAGGGCAGAGGGCCAGGAAAATAAGGCCCAATTGCAAGACAATTACAAATGCCACAAAACCCTATTAATATATTACCATTATCCAGTGTTTCAGTTACAACATGGTTCTATTTTGTAACACAGTTAACATCCCACCTACAGTACAAAACAGAACTGTGTTGTAACTGGGTCCCTGACAGTTTAAAATGTGGTGTTGATGGGCCCTAAAGCCTTGCCTACATTTGTATTTTTGTTAAAATCTTCCACCAATGCAGTTGCAACACTAGTGTAGACTGGCCACCAGCCTACATTACTGCTTCCATTATTGCGCCCATTGGTTATAATGCACCACTACTACTGCCACGATGAGAAAGTTTTATCAAAAATGAAAGTGTTGACGAGGCCAGCAAACAAAAAAAAACCTGGGAAAATAAATACATTCTGTGAGGGAAGAACATAGAAAGAAGGGGGAAAGACCATAAAGAATACTGTAAGTGTTTTTAAGAAGTTCTTTGCTCCTAGCTGAGTTTGTTTCTCAGGTGTGGAAAAAATTCACATCCCTGAATGATGTAGGTATGCCAACCTAACCCCCAGTGTAGATGTGGCTAAGGATGTAAAAGAGTAAACTGATTGTAGGGATGTAAAATAGTAAACAGCTAAACGCTTAACCGGTAAGCATTAGTTTTACCAGTTTACCAGTTTAACCGTTAATCCCCAGCCCCGGGCCGGCAGGAGCAGCTCCCCAGCCAGCCAACCAACCCAAGCATCAGCCCCAGCCCCTCTCCCTTTAATGGGTTAATCAGTTAAATGATATCATTTCAATCATTTAACTGATTAATTTTTTAAACAATATTTACATCCCTAGTTGAGGGAAGAAAGCTTCCACTGACCAAGCTACTGCTATTCAGGGAGGTGTATTCCCTACAGAGACAGAAAAACCCCTTCCATCTGTGTAGGAAACATCTACACTATGACACTACACTAGCACAGCTACAGCCAGTAGTGTAGACAAACCCTCAGACTGTCATGTTAAATAATGCTTTTATTTAAACAGCCCTCTTGAAATTAACATGTCAGTGAGATGAAATATATGCAGAAGGAACCAACTGACTTCTTCGCAACTGCTATTTTGTTTAACTGGAGGCTAACTCCCAGTAGGATTTGTATTTAGGTTTTTGTTTTATTTTTAGCAGAGTTGCCACCCCTGACTTCAGCAAATGGGGCACAAGTCAACCACAAGTCTTAATGAGCATGCTGAAAAATATATCACAGAGGAGGAACTGTAAATGTTTAAAAACTTAGCACTCAGGTTGTTTACATTAGTTAGAACAAGTTTAAAGTTGTTTAAAGGAAGGGGTCAAGGGAAAAATATGAAGAGTATTGAAAACAAGAGTGCAATATTCCTGTCCAATATTTTAAATCACATCTCTACCAACATCAGCCATGTTACAGCACGTGATTACACTCTGGTTATTCCCATAACCAACGTCTAAAGTATAGATTAAAATTATGTTTAAAATTGACAAAACATAAAAATCACATTGTAAACAATCACGAGACTATTAAAAAACAAAAATGTCTAAAAATACTAATTTATTTTAAAGTAAATTGCATCATTCTGTGCATTGTTAGTTTCGCTTTAAGGTTCTCACGCATTCACTTTTTGAATTGAGAACACGGCAAACAGCTATTTCTTATACTCCGTAAAATTTAAAAACAAATTAATTAAACATTTCCACGTGTGCAGAATCTTTTACAAAAATCTATATTTTGGGGTGAATTTGAGTAGATCTGAATCTTGCTATAGCCAAACTAAGTGTTTGGAGATGAGCTGTAATACACTATCCTGACATGGCTGCTGTTATAGTGTGAGGTAACTTAGAGTATGTAAGTTTGGAGGAACAATAGCATCTACACATACTTCTAGATTAGCAAGAAGAGAGTGAATCTTGTCAGGAATTTTGGTATTACAAGTGGCTTCCATACTTGTAATATACCACATGACCACACATCAAAGTGATTCGAAGGGCACAAAAGTACTGCCAGCATTATTGTAATATCTAGATTTGCTTGAAAGTTCACAAATGGAATCCTATCACTTGCCAGTGTTATTTGATTTCTGGTTTGCCTAACCACAAAGGAAGTGAGTGTAGAAAGGTAAACAGGAAGGCCATTTTTGCAATGAAAGATTATGGCCTTCTTGCACTGATTTCATTACATTAGAGTGGGACGCATATGTCCACACTGCCCCTAAATCAATTTAACTCCCATGGATACAGTTACAGTTTTGAACTAGAGTAACTTTTACTGAATTAAGACAAAAGAGCCTTTGATGGGAAATCATTCATGCGTGGCAGCAAGGCAGTTACTAACTAGTTAAGGAGGGTCCTACTCTTTGTGCAGCTTTCCTGTGTGTACAGCCAAGAACTTGTATCCTGCATAGGGTCCTTCTGCACCACTACAGTGCTAGCTTCAACTAAAAGCGCAGGTGGTGCAGTTGCTCTGCTACAAGTTGTTTTATTCCAGAATAATCACTCTGCTTTGGAAATGCCCTAAAACTTCCACGACAGTGCTCGGAGAGAGCTAGTCCAGTCAATTTCCCAGTGTAGTCAAGCCCTAAGTCAATTAGCCTGCAAAGTCCTGCCAACGCAGCCCCGCCACGCTTCCACCACTCCGCTCAGCATTTCCCATACTGGCTCGAAAAGATGGGAAATCTCCCACCACACAGGAAGCGCTGCCTGGGCGATACCCCCAGCTGCAGGCGGCTCATCTCCCAGCAGGCTGGTGAGTCCACAGGGGTGATGTGCAGGGGCCAGAGGAGAACCCCCGGGGCAGCCTTGTGTTGGAAGGCGGAGGACATAGGACGGGTCGAGGGCAGCTCCCAGTGCCCCTATGGCCGGGGGATGAGGCGGGGCGGCCGGCAGCGGTGGGAGGGGACGGGGGCCGCGACGCACTGGCCAGTGCGGGTGGGACAAGGCCTCGCTCTGCAGCAGAGCCCGGATCGGCCGGCCCCGGAAGCCAGGCAGCTCGCCCCTGTTGGGAGCAAGAGGAACAACCACCCGCAGGCTCCTCCCCGGCAGCCGCGGCCCCCTCACCCAACCCGCGCCGCGCTCCCTGCAGCGACCCCCCGGGGCCGCCCTTACCTCACACAGCTCCGGGCGCGTCGCGGTGCGCCCGCCCACCTCCCGGGTTTTCCAATAGGTGCCCGGGCAGAGGAGGCTGCTCGGCGGCGGCAGGAGCGGGGGTGAGAGGGCCCCGGCTCAGGCGGAGCGTGCGCCGCGCCGCGGGGACACAGTGCCGCTCTCCGCCCGGCCGGGGAAGAACAGCCCAGGAGGAGGCTCCGCGCTACTCTTCTCCCCCGCCCCCCGGGGCTTGGCCTAGCAGCGCCGCCCGCCAGGAAACCCCCCGCCCCAGCCTGGCGCTGGCGGCAGAACCCGCGCCCCGCTCGTCTGCGGAGAGGAAGCCACAGGGTCGCCAACTTTCTGACTGAAGAAAAGGAGGACTTGTGGCACCTTAGAGACTAACCAATTTATTTGAGCATGAGCTTTCGTGAGCTACAGCTCACTTCATCTGACTGAAGAAAACCCAACACCTTTGCCCCAGCCTTGCCCCGCTCACTCCACCTTCCCCCTCCCTCTGTCGCTCGCTGTCCGCCACCCTGGCTCACTGGCTCATTTTCACCCGCCTGGGGAGGGTTCTTTTTCCACTGGGGGGTGTTGGTTGAAAACTGGACACCTGGCAACTACGGGGTTCAGTCGTAGCGCAGGGGGAACCCGGGCAAGCGGCGGTACCTGCCACAGACAGGCAGGATCCAGGCTGGAGCCTTTGTATGTGGGGACGTGGGAGTACTGGCCGCGGGATGGACGAGCCCAGCCCCTTCCCAGCCAGGCTCTGACTGTCTGAGCCTCACTGTCATTCGCTTAGTCTCCCCCTGCCAGCCGCACAGAGTCCAGACCCCAGCGTGGTGGAGCTTTGCAGTTGTCTGGCCTTTTCCGGGTTGTAGTGAGACTGGAGGGAAGTGTCCTGACTCAAAAGACCCTTCTGCAACATGAACAGAATGAGGCAGAAGGAAACACCATGATCGCTGATCTGGGGGTCCCAGACTTGGGCTTTAGAATCATAAGAGTCTGTGGTTCTGTGTCTCCCTGATTGTTCTGTAGCACTTATTTAGGAGGGGGGTGGGAACGGTAACACATTACAGTATGCATAAACAACAGGATTTGTGCTGGAAATGGCCCACCTGGATTATCATGCACATTGTAAGGAGAGTGATCACTTTAGATAAGCTATTACCAAGAGGAGAGTGGGTTTGTTTTGGGGTAGGGGGGGGAAGGAAACCTGGATTTGTGCTGGAAGTGGCCCACCTTGATTATCATACACATTGTAAAGAGAGTGATTACTTTAGATAAACTATTACCAGCAGGAGAGTAGGGTGGGGGAGAGAAAACTTTTTGTAGTGATAAACACCCATTTTTTCATGGTTTGTGTGTATAAAAACATCTTCTGTATTTTCCACAGTATGCATCCGATGAAGTGAGCTGTCGCTCATGAAAGCTTATGCTCAAATAAATTGGTTAGTCTCTAAGGTTCCACAAGTACTCCTTTTCTTTTTGCGAATACAGACTAACACGGCTGTTACTCTGAACCCTTACAAAGATTTCCCAGGACAGCTACCTCAAAAAAGGGGTGATCCTTTTCTTTTTTTTTCTCCTTTTTGCGAATACAGACTAACACGGCTGTTACTCTGAAACCTGTCATTATGCAAGGCCCTGCATTTAGCTGTATGGAGTGGAAATCTATCAACTGCATGAAAATTGCATCCGATGAAGTGAGCTGTAGCTCACGAAAGCTCATGCTCAAATAAATTGGTTAGTCTCTAAGGTGCCACAAGTACTCTTTTTCTTTGTAAGGGTGTTCAGTACACACTGCCAGCTGTCCCTTTTCTGAGGTAGCTGTCTCAGGAAATCTATAAGGGTTTTCAGTAAACACTGCCAGCTGTTCCTTTTTTGAGGTAGCTATCCCCAAAAATCTGTAAGGGTGCTCAATGCACACTACCAGCTGTCCAGTTTTATGGGTTCGATCATTGTGGGTATCCCAGTTTTTTGTACCTTAGAGGTGGCAACCCAAACTTAAATAGTAATTCACATTTTTAAAATGCTGTACAAATATTCAACCAAGCATTAGCAGGGAGATGAACGACATTAGTGTTATCTGTATTTTTGCAGCGCCCTGAGTTCCCACTCACAATTAGGGCCCTGTTGTGTTGGGCTCAATGAAGACAGTCCTTTATAGGGTATGTGTACAGTATAATTAAGGCCGTGAGTCTGTCATGGAGGTCTCGGAAGTCACAGATTCTGTGACTTTTCGGGACCTCTGTGACTTCTGCAGTGCCTGGCCTGTGGGCTGCCTGAGCAGTTCGGGCAGCCCCCGGGCCAGCCACACCAGCTGCTGCAGGGGCAGTCTTGGGTCACTGCACCCCCCACCCCCAGCAGCAGCAGGAGTTTGAGTGTGAGAGGGGGATCAGGGCTGAGGCAGGGGGTTGGGGAGCGGGAGGAGGTGAAGGCTTCGGGCAGCGCTTACCTCGGGGGAGGGGGCTCCCTGGAAATGGCCAGCAAGTCCAGCTCCATACACTGCCTCTGCCCAGAGGCGCCGCCCCCGCAGCTCCCATTGGCCGCAGTTCCTGGCCAGTGGGAGCCATGGAGCAAGCACTCAGGGCAGGGACAGCACACGGAGTCCCCCTGGCCATGCCTCCACCTCGGGGCCGCAGGGATATGCCAGCCGCTTCTGGGAGCTGCGCGGAGCTGGGTAAGGAGCCTGCCAGCCCCTCCAGCCCACCCCTCTCCCCACCCCCTAGCACCAGAGGGGGTTGTAGGCCACTGCCAACCTCCCGTGCACTCACAGTGCCCTGGGCTGCCCCATGCCCAAGAGCACCCAAGTTTTAGTAAGGGGTATGTAGAACAAGTCATGGACAGGTCACAGGCCATGAATTTTTGTGTACTGCCCGTGACCAGTCCATGACTTTTACTAAAAGTACCCATGACTAAAACGTAGCCTTAACTATAATTGGGAGGTGTGATTGCAGCAGGTGTAGGTTTACCTAAGCTAGTTTGTTAAAAATTGCAGTGAAGCTGTGGCACCTGCCCAAGTACAAGCTCACCCAAAAGCCTGGGCACATACCAGACCCAATGCTGCCGTGACTTCACTGCTATTTTTAGTGAACTCTCTCTATCAAAGCTAGCTTGGGTATGCCTACATGTGCTGCAGTAACAGCGCCTGATTGCAACATAGACATACCCACAGAGATTACACTAAAGACAAGACACAAATGGTTGTAGCAAACAATTGGCGAGAAAAAAAGGATGAAGATAACAGTGAATGAACGTGTAGTTCCATTTTTTAGCTGTGTAACAACTAGCAGGTTTCAAATAAAAAGATTTTTTTTAAATAAATACATTGGGCATATTTATTGATATCAATAGTTCCTAACGGCCAACTGCCTAGCCATTATCAGTTGGCAATGGACATCATAGCAGCAGTGGGTCTGGAGGACGGACTTGAACAATACAGTGGCTCTGCAGATTAATTTGGGGAAGGCATTCAATGCACAAAGAGCAGCCCAGAAGTGTCTGTGAGAGAAGTAGACCCAAGTGTGAGATAGAGGCTGGGATCACTGGTAGCTTGGAGGGGGAGAGGTGCAGTGCAGTGGGATAGTTAATTAGGAAAGGGATCAAATTATGAAGAGCCTGAAAGGCCCAACAAGGAGTTTGTAATTGATGCAGATGAGAAGGGGGAGGCAGTGGAAGGACTCAAAAAGGCGGGTGATCTTAGCAACTGTGTTTTGAGTGGATCTGCAGGGAGCCAGATAGGGGGAGATTGCAGTTGTCACGAAGAGTAATAAGGGCCTGAAGGAGAGTTTTGGCTATGTGGACAAAAGAAAAGGCCAGATCTTGGAAATGTTATTGAGGTAGAAGTAGCAAGTCTTAGCCTGGTCTACACTACATGGCTAGGTTGACGCATGGCAAGTTACATCGACCTAGCGGTGGATGTGTCTTCACTTAAATTTGGCTCCCTCTGATACAAATACCCTGCTATGCCAACTTAATAACACCACCTCCCTGAGCAGTATAGAGTCAGGGTTGATGTAGTTAAGTCGACACAGTGATAGGGTAGATGCTCTGTTACTTACGTCAAATGTTACTGGCCTCCAGGAGCTGTCCCATAAGCTGTCCCACTGACTGCTCTGGTCACTGTTGTGAACTCCACTGTCAAGGGGTCAGGTAGACAGGAAGCCACCCCTCCCCTTTAAAGCCGTGCAAATTTTTGAAATTCTTTTTTCTGGTTGTTTGGCTTGATGAAAACACCTAGCAGTCTTCACTGTTGAGTGTAACTGCCCAGCTGATCATGCTAGCTACACGCTTCAGATGTGCTCCTGCCTGGAGTTCACAAAAGGTATTGGATCTCCTGAGCTTCTGGGGACAAGAGTCTGTGCAGGCACAGCTCTGATCCAGCCACAGAAACATGGACATCTATGAGCAGATTGCTCTGGGGTGCAGGAAAACTGGACATTCTCTACACAAAAGAATAAATGGACACACATCTGACATCAGTTTTTGAATGTTATGATTCCTGGTAGGAGAACACTTCAACCTCTCTGGCCACTCAGTAAAAGATTTAAGGGTGGCAATTTTGCAACAGAAAAGCTTCAAAAACAGACTCCAACAAGAAACTGCTGAGCTTGAATTAATATGCAAACTAGATACCATTAACTTAGGTTTGAATAGGGACTGGGAGTGGCTGGGTCATTACACATATTGAATCCATTTCCTTAAGTTAAGTATCCTCCCACCTTCTTGTCAACTGTCTAAATGGGCCATTTTGATTATCACTACAAAAGTTTTTTTCTCCTGCTGATAATAGCTCATCTTAACTAATTAGCCTCTCACAGTTTATATGGTAACTTCCAACTTATCTGTATGTATATACCCATATATATTACTATATGTTCCATTCTATGCATCTGATGAAGTGGGCTGTAGCCCACGAAAGCTTATGCTCTAATAAATTTGTTAGTCTCTAAGGTGCCACAGGTATTCCTGTTCTTTTTGTAGATCCAGGAATGTGGCCTTGTGCATCCAAAAGTTCTGCAGCCATTGCTCGTCATCCCAAACCTGCATGACAATGCGATCCCACCAGTCAGTGCTTATTTCTTGGGACCAGAATCGGCATTCTAGCATCTCACGTTGTTCCATGAATTCCAACAACCTTGAATTGTTTCTATGTCCCACAGCAATCTTGCCTCCAAGGAATTGTCATGTTCCCCACAGCTCTTCTTGCGACTCTGCAAATACTGCTCCCTGTGCTTGCAGCAGTCACGACAGTAGTGCAAGATCCATGCTTCTGTCAAAGATGGCAGATAGGGAGGAGGGACCCGTGGGTTTGTGCGGATTTTGAAAAGAAATCACAAAATATTATCGGGTGCAGATTAAATTATGGGATGGAGAACACTGCATTATGGGAAATTGACCACGTGCTCCCAGTTACCCCTGCGCAACTTGTTTTGGCCCCAAAAGGCACTACAAAAACTTCCCAAAACACCCTGTGTTGGGTGGTGGTGAGTTGCACAGTGGAATATCTTCCCACGATGCACTGCACTGTGTATGCGCATTGCTGACACAAGGAGCAAAGTGTGCACATGCAACATAATAACTGTGGTAGTTGTATGCTGATGTAACTTAGCTTGGCATAATTTTATAATATAGACATGGCCTCAGAAATACCCAGACAATGATTCTCACAGCCCGCAGAGAATTTCCTAGCAACCTGTGGCCACTCAACCATCTATGTGCTTCCTTATCAGCTCAGCTGCCTGTGCTAAGGAGATAAAACTGGCCCTGGGCTCCACTCCTCCCTGCTTCTCATTAGAAGGAGAGCATCTGGATTTGGGATCAAGATGGATTTTATCCCACTTTCTCCTTCCACTTTGAGCAGCTCTTCAAATAAGCTATCTTCCCCCGCTTTTGAGACATTGGTTCCTTCTGCATATATATTCAACCCTATCTCTATACACTTCCTTTTAATATCCTCTGCGGGAGAGAACTGGAGGGAGGTGGTTTACCATGGCCTTATTTTCTTTTTTCCAACTGAAGAGAAATGAAGAAATCTTAGACTGATTCTTCTTCTTCTGTTGTGAAAGGGAAAAGCAGGAAGGGGCCCACTGTCCCAGACAATGTGGCAATATCTCCCATCCCAATCAGTGTTCATGCTGTGTGCTTCATACAATTAAGCAAAAGGGGTGGTCGCACCCAGCCTGATTTCTCCTCCACTTTTCTTTAAAGAGGAGAGCAAGAGGTAGCCTTTTACAGATTCTCCCTGCACTGAAGCAGAAAGTCAGGATCTAATCTTCCTTCTATCACGGCAAGAAAGAGCAAGAGAAAGTGTCCTTCGCCTCCTCCCAACCCCACCCCCATTCAGGACCAGCTGTTGTTTCCCTCTGCTGGTAGGACTGACTTTTTTGCATGAGAGCTCTGAGGCTCATTGTTATATTTAATGTGAGTAAAGACCCGGCAAGTAGGAAAAAACCCAAAAACTTGAGTTTTTAAAAAGATATACTACATATAAGTAGGTTTAAAAAAAACGACAAGAGAAGATTACTCACAGTCACATTGTGTATAACTTGTGAGTATCACAGTCTCTCTGTGCCTGCTACTGGAGAGTAGAGCAACTGAGAGGTAAATAATATGTGCATCCTTAACAGGGACGCTTATGTGCCACCAAAATACAAATAATAATATTACAATTTCTGAAAATGCTCTTAAAACAGAGACAGAATCCTGAACTAGTATGGATTGATTTAAGCAATGCTAATTTGCCTATCACGTTGGTATTTGAGCACATATATATTTTATTTATCTGCTATGTAGTATACAAATGAACCATTTCTAATATTTGCACACATTCAATCTACAGGACATATTGGCAGGGTTCAGTGATGCAATCTCTGTCATGACTCACTAAGAAAACAAAAGAAAATCTTCACCCCGTGAGACCTTAACGCCCAAAAATATGGAGAGGAAAAGCTGATCAGAACTCCATATACACATGGTGCCAAGTGATAGGAGACAGTTCCTTATAAATACATAAAAACTTCCTTATTTTTTCAATTTTGAGCAAGTAGGAAAAAGACAACCTCTTCTCTCAAAGGGTGTGATGTTGGTATTATGTTAATAATACATATGGAAAAATAGGTCATCTAAATTCCAGTTTAGTGACTGCATCTTTACTTTTCAACGTTGCAAAAAAAAAAAAAAAAAAAGAAAAAGAAAAAGGAAGTGAAATAAGGTTTTAAGCATGCTTGAATCTGATATATTGCCTACTGCCTTTATTAAACTCAAGTGCTAGTGTGATGTTGCTGCTGGCACTTTATGCCTGAAACTAAGAGGTTCTTTGCCAGTTGTACATATTACAGTATTCGACACCATGAAAATGCAAGACTAATTTGGTGCTGGCAGCCTGCCATCTACAACAGTTCACACTTTAAATAGGAGGGATATTGGCATCTTGATAGTTGAAAAAACCTCCATATGTTTTTTTAAAATTAGCTCAGGCCTTATTTTCTGAGTGTTGGTAAGGCTGTTTCTTAACTTCAAAGTAATCATCTTGTATGCATTATAAATGTTTTTCTCATTCTTTTGTCTCTGCTTTTGTCTACAGCTGGTCTGTGTTTAGCTGGAGTCTCCTGAACATATAGGATGTAATCTGTACTGGTTGTCCAAGTGTTTATTTTTCTGGTGTGCAGCAGATACCATATAGAAAATTCAAAACAGAATCTGTTCCTTAATCTAGTCTTTTCAAACTAGAAAAGCTAAAAAATTGTTGCTCCCCTTCAGCTTTTATTATATTAAAATATTAGTACCATTAAAGTTGGGCCATAAAGTCATTAATGTACAAAATACCACTCTTTCACTATGTTGTATTTTAGTATTGCCATATGCATGGCCCTCTATGGGAGCTCACAGAAATGTGTGACTTCTACTATGTGAAAAATGGCCTTTTGAAGCTCTAGAATTAAAACACAATAGATTTTTTTATTTGCAAGAATAACTTGAACCATATTCTAGGCCTGCAACTTAGATAAAATGGTGTGGTAGTAAGCCTAACCTAGGTGTCATTTTTTAAAAGATCTTTATTTTTTTTCACAATGACATATTAAATATAGAATGATTAACTAGATTAAATAAACATCTGTGTGGTGGGATGAGAGTCCCCACACTAGCCCTGGAAGAGCAGAATTGGGCCAGGTGGGCCTACTCAGATAATTAGGGTGCAACGAGGGAAGCTTTTGGCTGGAGGCAGCTAATTAGAGACAGGTTCACCTCTGCAGGAAAAGGTAGACCTATAAAGCCAGTCAGCTGCCCACAGACTGGGTGGTAGTCAGTTGCTGGGAAAAGGGAGAGATGTTTGTGGGTTGCTGGGAAAGACTGCAGGAAGGTAGATTCTTGGAGCTGGTACACCCAATGAGAGAAGGGGAACTAGGGAGTAGGTAGCAGTCCAGGGAAGGAGCAGAGAGAGAGAACACCCAGAACTGCTGAGCTGAGGGTCCCTGGACTGGAACCTGGAATAGAGGTTAGACCTACATTCCCCCTACCAGCTACTGAGGGAGTGGCCCCTGGGCAGCAAATAGGAAGGCTACCTATGACTGTTGATGAATTGTACCCCAGAAGGGGGAATGCTGAGTGACTTACCTGAATAGCTAAGTCCCAAAGGAGATGCTGAGGGTCCTGGAGCAAGAACAGAGCTGCAGACCAGAGGGAGAGACTGAGTAATGGCATGCAAAACATGCATGGATGTGTTGGCCTTGAGAGCTAATTTCCAGAGTCTCTAGGAGGAGGCACTAGACTAGCAGTAAGTGAATATGGGCTGCTGGTCACCCTCAGGGAAGGGGACTGTGAAAGAGTACATAAGGCAGTCACTTCTGATATAAGGGGCATGAAGATGGAGCTGTCTGCAGTACAGGCTTTTGTGGCTGAGAAAAGTTATCCCCTACCAGGATGGATACCACTCCCACAGAGCAGAACAGGGGTGGGCCCATATCACATGAGGATGGCTGAAAACTAGTTAAGACTGGGGGAAACCTTGGTATACCTCCAGGACTATCTGATGATGGCTGGTCAACAAGAGCACTTGTGTAGGATCATACAGGCAGGAAGTGGGAGAAGTCATAAGGGCCAGGAATAGGCAAGGTGCTCTGGGACTTAGAGGCCCAACCCCAAAGGTTGTACAACCCCACTTGAAGAGGGAGTCCCCCTAGAGGGAAGGAAAGAGCCTTACCAGGAGGCAAGGATGGAGATAAGAGCCCAGAGAATCCCACACAATAAGCAATTGGGTCAGAGGAGGACCTGCTTTTGGTGTGGAGAAGAGGGTCATATAAACAGGCATTGCCCCCACAGGGGAAAAAAGTGAGTCAGGAAAAGGGTAAGGGACCAAAGCATGAGGGAAAAGGAGAACCAGAAGCCTGTAAGGAGCCCATAAGAATGGTGGAGAAACCTAAGAGGCAGATAAAGAAATGTGAGGTGAAACTGGGGGGAATGAGGAGAAAGTCCTTTAATTAATTACTTTCCTCCCTGAGGGGTCTAACAGTGAGATGAACCACAAAACAATGGTGACTCAGACACTGGGTGTCAAGGTGCTGGAGGTCTTGGTGGAGATGGTCCAACAGCTGAGAGAGAAGCTCTTTACTTCAGAGCAGGTCTTGCAGGAGGCTGCACAGGACCTGGCATTCCAGTGGGAGGAACTTGAAGTGCTATGGAGGAATGGGACAGACTACAGCTTGTGGTCAGGGACCTGAAACAAGAAAGGGATTACCTGAGAGTCCAGATGTGCGGTTGGTGATTTAGAGTAGTCAAATATCTGCCCATTCCTGGGTTGGGGTCTTGAGCAGGAGGATATATGATTGGGTGAGATCCCCCACTGGACCTGGAAGAGCAGAATTGGGCCAGGTGGGCCCAATCAGCTAATTAGGCTGCAAACAGGAGAACTTTTGGGTGCAGGCAGCTAATTAGAGAAGCTCATTGGTGCAGGAACAGGTGGGGCCTATAAAACCAGCTTCCTGGCTTTAGACTGGGGCTGTGGGGAAGGGCTGCAGGAAGGCAGGCAGCAGTCTCTCCCTGAGAAGAGGGCTGAGGATTCTTGGCACTAGTACACCCAGAGAGAGAAGAGGATCAGAGTGGTAGGCTGCAATCCAAGGAAGGAGCATTGAGGATCACCTAAACTGCTGAGCTGAGGGTCCCTGGAGAAAAGGGCAGGCCTGGGTTCCCTTACCAGCTACCAAGCGGGTGGTGTAGACGTGAGGCAGTGAATGGGAAGACTGTCTAGGACTGCTGATAGACTGTACCCTGGAAGGGGAATGCTGAGTAATCTAGCTGGAGGGATGAGTCATGAAGGAGATGCTGTGGGTCCTGGAGTGAGGAGAGCTGCAGACCAGAAGGGGCGTTGGAGTGATAGTATATGCATTGTGGCAGGGGCATTGGCCTCCAGTGCTAATCCCCAGAGTGACCAGGAGGAGGTGCCAACCCAGTGGTGAGTGGTGCACCCCTTGACAATTTGTGAAATGGGTGTATTAAAATATTAAGAATGCCAACATTGCCCAGACAGCTGGTCACAGGCCAAATTTATGACCTGAATGATAATGAATCTAAAGCAAATTACCTTTCCAGAGACACAAGGTAGAATCTTCAAAGCCTCTTGAAAGATCTCACTTCAGTTCATTGGTGTGGACGGTCTTAAAAGTATGCTGAAATGGTCAATCCTAAACAAGACCGAAAAGAGCCCCCTCATGCAGTCCCCATCACACTTTAAATACAGCTCTTGCACAAGACTGACCGCAATCTTTTTTTGATACAGTCTTGGTTTATACTGTAATCCTGGCACTTCTTATGGATCCTTTCATTCTGCTGCCAACTTTAGACTTCATTTACTGTGGGGGTGAGGAATCTGTTGGCTTGATCCAGTTTTTAAAATTGGGTTTACTGTAGTACTGGTTTAAGATGTTTTGCTTGGCCAGTTTTGGATTCCTTTATCTCTAGTTCATGTGCCTTTTTCCAGAGTCTTCTAGTTTACAGTTCCTCAGAAAAATAATTCTCCTCCCTACACTTGAATTGTGTTCCTGAAGCATAGATCCACTTCTCATTTAAAGAGCCAGAATCCTAATATAAATAAATATCTGCAGAAAAAGTTGCATACGGCTGTTTTATCTTCTCTGTGATACTGTCTTTTCCAGACTTAGGTCAATGCATGGTGCTTTTTAATATTTTCTCCATAAGTCTTATACCTCAAAAATCTGCTGCAGACTCTCACGTTTGGCTTCCATACTTGCATAGTATTGATCACATTTCTTATCTGTCTAGGCTTGCCAGAAAAGACAAATGCAGGAGTGACCCCCAACCCCCACCCCAACTGTCTCAGCCATTGACAGCAATATAATAATGCTCTTAGTGGTTCTTGGATGCTGAGCTGGTTTCATCCTGTATAATTTCTTTTTTACACCTATACTGACATAGCATATTATCTTGTTGACTGAGTTCTGCTGCAGCACTGAAGTGGGAGGAAGCATTGTTTAATGGTGAAAGTGGAAAACTGACAACTTCCATTGACTTCAATAGGATCAGGACTTCTCACTTGTATTGCTGGCACTGTGACTGACCCACAGGCAAGTTACTTAACACATCTATGCCCTAGCTTGCTCTTCTGTAAAATATCTACCTTGTAGTGTGGTTTTAATAGAGGATCTAAAAATATTTCCAAAAAAATAAAGTAAATGCAAAATGTGTTAAACTGGGTGAAACCTTGTTATGGGGTGAATTAAAACCTTACTGAGATTGAGTCACCCTTCAATTAACTGTAAGGATAAGCCTCCACCTAAGACAAAAGGTGTATATGAACCTGCCCAGGAGTTTTTGCTAAGTATTGGTGGGTTTTTTGGGAGGGGGAGGGAAGGTTTTGGGGTCAGTGGTGCTGGCTGAAAAGTGTTCTTGGTGCTGTGAAGAAAATAAGCGTTTTCCTATTTGATTCCTTCTGCATTCAGAGACCTAGGACTTTGTACATTCTTTGTAAGTTAGCAAAATACCTGATTACTACTCTTAATTTCTACTCCCAAATTGACCATCCCCAGGTACTCAAACTTTGGCTAGCTGCTCAGGTGAAAAAGCAGCAAATATACATTTGGAATTCTGGTTCTTAGGTAGAGACATTCCAGGTGTGAAATTCATGAATTTCTGTTCTTTTCCAAAAGAAGGAGAGAGTGTTTTCTGCAGGAGGAGAAAGATAATGTTATATGCCAGAAGAAGGCCCCATTGCCACAATTTCCTTTTTCTGAAGTCAAAGTAGACTGGCAATTTAGACTTGGTGGGTTGTTTGTTTTTTTTGGGGTTTTTTTAGTGATGAATCTGATTCAAGTATTCCATGCACTCTGCTATGTGGATTCTGGTAATCTGATGTCACATTTCATGGATGCCAACAAAATAACAAAACACAGCTTTAGGATGAATTCATCTTGACGTGTTGAAGTGAAAGAATCAGGAGGGGATAAAAGCAGCAAATCCAATGTAATGTTTCTCCCTTGCACATGAGAAACAGTTTATGCACATTGGCTGATTTTTTTCATTGTATCTGTCATGATTTTATGTGGTGGACACCACTATCTTTGTAATAAAAATAATCAGCTGCTTTAAGACTGTCCAAATATTAATATTAGGAGGCAAATTGATTTAAGACAGCATATTTGTATTATGGCAATTTGCATCAGTACAATAATTAGAAGCATTTTAGGATTTGGAACCAATGATAGTTTCTCCTCTATCTGTCATTTCCATAACTCATACCACCTGAAAATGCTTTATAAATGGATATACAATATCTGAAGTGATCACTTCACATATCATTCTGCTGTGGCTACCTTTGAAATTAAATGCAGCAGCAGTTTAACAGCATTCAACAATACCACACAATAGTGGAATTAAAAGTATAATATCCAATTGAAATTGTAGGGGGAATGTAGGTAAGCATAATGAAATTATCCAAGCTGGAATTTACACTCCTATTCTTGCAAAAAGTTCCATCTAATGACCACAGAAGAACTTAGGTTTATGCCTTATCTGAAAGAGTACCTATGCAACAACAAGAACAGTAGTACTGGTGGCACCTTAGACTAACAAATTTATTAGACCATAAGCTATACTTACCTACATGCCTCCAGCTTCCATCCAAGAAACACCACACAATCCATTGTTTACAGCCAAGCTCTAAGATGCAACTGCATTTGCTCCAATCCCTCAGACAGAGACAAACACCTACAAGATCTCTATCAAGCATTCTTAAAACTACAGTACTCGCCTGCTGAAGTAAAAAAACAGACTGACAGAGCCAGAAGAGTACCCAGAAGTCACCTATTACGGGACAGGCCCAACAAAGAAAATAACAGGACGCCACTAGCTGTCACCTTCAGCCCCCAACTAAAACCTCTCCAGCACATCATCAAAGACTTACAACCTATCCTGAAAAATGATCCCTCACTCTCGCGGATCTTGGGAGACAGACCAGTCCTCGCTTACAGATAGCCCCACAACCTGAAGCAAATACTCACCAGCCACCACACAACAAAAACACTAACCCAGGAACCTATCCTTACAACAAAGCCCAATGCCAACTCTGTCCCCATATTTATTCAAGTGACACCATCATATGACCTAATCTCATTAGCCTTGCCTTCAGGGGCTTGTTCACCTGCACATCTACCAATGTGATGTGCCAGCAGTGCCCCTCTGCCATGTACATTGGCCAAACTGGACATTCTCTACACAAAAGAATAAATGGACACACATCTGACATCAGTTTTTGAATCTTATGATTACTGGTAGGAGAACACTTCAACCTCTCTGGCCACTCAGTAAAGATTTAAGGGTGGCAATTTAGCAACAGAAAAGCTTCAAAAACAGACTCCGAGACTGCTGAGCTTGAATTAATATGCAAATTAGATACCATTAACTTGGGTTTGAATAGGGACTGGGAATGGCTGGGTCATTACACATATTGAATCTATTTCCTTAAGTATCCTCCCACCTTCTTGTCAACTGTCTAAATTGGCCATCTTGATTATCACTAAAGCTTTTTTTCTCCTGCTAATAGCTCATCTTAATTAGCTTCTTACAGTTTGCATGGTAACTTCCAACTTGTGTGTGTATATCTTATATGTTCCATTCTATGCATCTGATGAAGTGGGCTGTAGCCCATGAAAGCTTATGCTCTAATAAATTTGTTAGTCTCTAAGGTGCCACAAGTACTCAGGTTTCAGAGTAGCAGCCGTGTTAGTCTGTATCCGCAAAAACAGATCGAACAACAGTGTGACTAGCACCATGCTGTAGCTTTGGTTAACTGCTGACTCAAAAGTAACATGGAGTGAATCCCTGGTTTGAGCACTTGTCTTCACTAAGGAAAAGTTTGGTTTTTGTTTTTAACCACCTGTTAGCTAATACATGGGGGAAAATCCTAGCTGTTGTTTTCCCATATGCTGAACCCCATGCTTCCCTTTAATCTTTACATGTGTTAGCAGGTCCTGGTAAAGTACAAACTTGTCCATGCTACAATTTTTATCATGCTTTAGTAACACCGTTCGCCAACAGATTGTCGGGCGGGGGGAAGAAACTCTATCCCTAGTGTGGAATGCACCATTTATGGGCAAAAAAGGGGTGCTTTTTTCAATCCTGTCAACTCAGTATGTCAGCTTAACATAACTGAAAAGCCTCACTGAGATGCAGGATAAAACAAATGAAGCTATATTAGCTGTCAGTGTTGTAGCAGTGGTTCTCAACCAGGGGTGTACGTACCCCTGGTTGTATGCAGAGGTCTTCCGGGGGTACATCAACTCATCTAGATACTTGTCTAGTTTTACAACAGGCCACATAAAAAGTACTAGTGAAGTCAGTGCAAACTAAAATGTCATACAGACAATGACTTGTTTATACTGCTCTACACTAGACACTGACATGTAAGTACAATATTTATATTCAAATTGATTTACCATATAATATGGTAATGAGAAAGTTAAGCAATTTTTCAGTAATTGTCACTTTTTTGTATTTTTGTCTGATTTTTGTAAGCAAAGTAGTTTTTAACTGAGATGAAACTAGGGCTGCCAACTTTCTAATGGCACAAAACCAAACCCCTGCCCCTTCTCCAATGTCCCACTCGCTTCATTTTCCCCCCTCCCTCTTCCACATTCACTGGGCTGGGGCAGGTGGGTGGGGTGCAGGAGGGGGGTGAGGACTCTAGCTGGGGATGCAGGCTCTGGGATGGGGCTAGAGTGGGATGAGGAGTTTGGGGTGTAGGAGGGGGCTCAGGGCTGGGGCAGGGTGTGGGGGGCAGGGGGAGAGAGTGCAGGCTCTGGGATGGAGTTTGGGTGTCGGAGGGGACTCTGGGTTGGGGTGTGGGGTCCAGGGGGTGGTTACCATAGCTCCCAGGAAGTGGCCACCAGGTCCCTGCAGCCCCTAGGCACATGGGTCACCAGGGAGGTACTGCCTCCTGCCCTCACACCTATAGGCACCAACCCCACAGCTCCCATTGGCCAGGAACTGCCTGCCTTAGCCCCATTGCACCGCTGACCGTGAGCTCCACAAGGTAAGTACCTCCCAGCTGGAGCCCACACCCCTTCCTGCACCCCAACCCTCTGCTCCAGGCTCAGCCTGGAGCCCTCTTCCACACTTTGGAGCCCTCAAGCCCACACCCCAGCCTGCATTTTAACCAGGCATTTCAAGCATAATGTAATTTGATCAAACATGATTTAAAAAGACCTTTTGCTCATGAGGACCTACCCTATTGGCTTGTCTACACTAGAGCTTTTTACCTCAAATCAATTATTTGCAATTAACATGAGGCTGTTACTTTGTTAATTGGTTACCAATTTGAGATAAATAGGTATGTCCACACTAATCTTATTCTCTTCAGCAGCAGTGTGTTCTGTGCACCTCTTGTATCCAAGTATCAATTGGGTCAGGCCTAGCTTAGTTTGCAAGATTTTATGGGATCACATCCCAATGGCTGAAGGCTTAAAAATGCAACTAAGAACTGACAAATCAGAGCTATGTTTGCATCCTGGTTAGTGTGAATTCTCAACCACCAAATATCTATTCTGTATTCAAGTACATGAAAAGCACTCTAGAAAGTGGTTACGTAAAGCAAGGCTCATTGTATTTTCTAAACATTAGAGAAACATTCCAACTGATTATAAAATGCATCCATTAGGAAGTGTTAGCATCTAAAAATACTAATATTCATGTATGCATTAGTATTTACTAACTACACTCAAGCAGTTCCCATTTTAGGAACTAATGTTTAAGGTTGTAGCAGAAAGTCAGGCAGTAGGGGAATGAGGAATAATAAATCAGACACAAATAACTTTAGGGATAATGCTGTTTTCCTTATTCTAAGGAAAGTGTGTTTTCTGCATCTGATGTCACAAACATAAGCTTAATTTATTTAAATAAGGAACTGCCTATATGTGTAATGTGGCTGCTGATGAGTGGAGAACTGGGCCTCCCTTTACTCTCCTGTAAAGTTAAATCTCTTTTAAACAACAGGTTTTCCTTTTGGTCTTTATCCCCCCACATCACATCTAGGGTTGCCAGGCATCTGGCTTTTGACCAGAACACCCGGTTGAGAAGGGACCCTGGCGGCTCTGGTCGGCCTTTAAAAGTTGGTGGCACAGCAGGGCTAAAACTGGTTCCGTGAAGCTCCCAGAAGTGACCATGGCCCCGTGGCTCCTAGGCAGGGGTAAAAGTAAGTCTAGGGACTTACTAGTACGGGGCTGGGCTGGGGGAGGTCAGAGCCAGCTGCAGCCCACCCTGTACCAGCAGGTGCCTCCTTCCCCCTCCCTGGGGTAACAGCAGCAGCCAGGGCCTCTGGCAGCGGTTTAAAGGGCCCTGGGCGGTAGCAGCAGCTGGAGCCCTGGGCCCTTTAAATCATCTCTGGAGCCCGCCACCATTTCCCTGGGCCCTTTAAATCATCCACAGAGCCCTGGGAAAGCAGCGGCGGGGCTCCAGGGATGATTTAAAGGGCCCAGGGCTCAACCGCCACTGCCGCCCCAGCCCCACCACCACTACACCAGGGCTCTGGCAGCAATTTAAAGGGCTGGGGGCTCCAGCTAGTGCTGGGAACCGCAGGCCCTTTAAATTGTGCCTGGGGAAGCCGATCCACCCCAGTATGGTGCACCAGCTCTTGCCGGTATGCTGTACCTGCTTGCTTTCACCTCTGCTCCTAGGTGCAGATGCGACTGGGGCAGGGGCAGCATGCAGAGCTTCCAAGTGCCACCCTTGCAGCTCCCATTGGCCAGGAACCACGACCAGTGGAAGCTGGGGGGGCAATGCCTGCACGTGTGGGCAGTGTGCACTGTGAAGAACTGCCTGGCCATGCCTCCACCTAGGGGCTGGACATGGCAGCTGCTCCTGTGAGTAGCACAGAGCCAGTACAGGCAGGGACCCTGCCTTAGTCCTGCTGCACCTCCAACTGGGAGCTGCCTCATAAGTGCTGCCTGGCTAGAGACCGCACCCTGAACCCCCTGCCCCAGGTTGGAATACCTTCCTTCACTGGAACACCCTCCCAGAGCCCCCTCCCACACCCCCAGCTGGAGCCCTCACCCCTTCCTGCAACCCAACCTCCTGCCCGAGCCCAGTGAAAGTGAGTGAGGGTGGGGGAGAGCAAGCAATGGAGGGAGGGGGGGCTGGAGTGAGTGGGGGCGGGGCCTCAGAAGTGGCGGGGCCTCAGGGAAGAGATGGGGCAAGGGTGTTCAGTTTTGGTCAATTAGAAAGTTGACAACCCTAACTGCATCTGTTTTTAAATGTTCTGTACCAGTGGCTTTCCCCTAGGGTCTGCAGACTAAGATTTCCAAAGGGGTTCCTGCATCTCCATTTGAAATTTTTTAGGTGTCTGCAAATGACCAGATCAAACTACTGCTCTAAACCATCTGTCATTAGAACTAGAGCCACGTTCTTTCACGCTTAATATTATTGACCCGATCCACTAAGGAAACATTTTAGAACATTGTGTGCAGCTGAAGACTGTCCTGTAGTTTCAGATATGAACAAGAGAATAATTCATAACAAGACAGCCTTCAACTTCCATTTTATTTGGGACAACATAAAAATTATACTGGAGCTGTAAAATTGACCATCTAAATCCAAGCAGCCTACACAGGGAGTTCCAGAACTTGATCCAAACTCAACCCAACCCATAAAATTCTGATTCATATCAGAATCCAGATCCAGCCCACCCATAAAATTTTGGGATGGAGAGGAGGTGTTGTAATTTTAATCAGGACTCATTTCTAATAAAGAAATCTTTTTTAAAAAAAAAAAAAAAAAAGCTGATAAGCCTTGCATAAAAAATGCCTTAGCATGGTTCAAATAGGCCATTAAACTCTGAATTTTCTGAATTGCTTTATGTCATAAATATAAAGGGAAGGGTAAACCCCTTTGAAATCCCTCCTGGCCAGGGGAAAGCTCCTCTCACCTGTAAAGGGTTAAGAAGCTAAAGGTAACCTCGCTGGCACCTGACCAAAATGACCAATGAGGAGACAAGATACTTTCAAAAGCTGGGAGGAGGGAGAGAAACAAAGGGTCTGTGTCTGTCTGTAGTCGTCTTGGCCGGGGATAGACCAGGAATGGAGTCTTAGAACTTTTAGTAAGTAATCTAGCTAGGTATGTGTTAGATTATGATTTCTTTAAATGGCTGAGAAAAGAATTGTGCTGAATAGAATAACTATTTCTGTCTGTGTATCTTTTTTGTAACTTAAGGTTTTGCCTAGAGGGGTTCTCTATGTTTTTGAATCTAATTACCCTGTAAGATATCTACCATCCTGATTTTACAGGGGGGATTTCTTTATTTCTATTTACTTCTATTTTTATTAAAAGTCTTCTTGTAAAAAACTGAATGCTTTTTCATTGTTCTCAGATCCAAGGGTTTGGGTTTGTGGTCACCTATGCAAATTGGTGAGGCTTTTTATCCAACATTTCCCAGGAAAGGGGGGGTGCAAGTGTTGGGAGGATTGTTCATTGTTCTTAAGATCCAAGGGTCTGGGTCTGTAGTCACCTAGGCAAATTGGTGAGGCTTTTTACCAAACCTTGTCCAGGAAGTGGGGTGCAGGGTTTTGGGAAGTATTTTGGGGGGGAAAGACGCGTCCAAACAGCTCTTCCCCAGTAACCAGTATTAGTTTGGTGGTGGTAGCGGCCAGTCCAAGGACAACGGGGGGGAATATTTTGTACCTTGGGGAAGTTTTGACCTAAGCTGGTAAAGATAAGCTTAGGAGGTTTTTTCATGCAGGTCCCCACATCTGTACCCTAGAGTTCAGAGTGGGGGAGGAACCTTGACACTTCTGGTTAAAAAACAGAACTCAAGTTTTAAGAAACAAATATGTAAGTACAATAATAGTTCCAATTGTCCATGGATGTGTTGTGGTGTTTAGATGCTGCTTGTGATTATTAGAACTGGGAGCACTGGCTGTTGGGAGTCTGAAAGGACAGGAAACAGGAAGGGGGGGGAGTTGAGGAGGCAGAGTGAGAGCTACTGAGAGTGCAGCAGCAGCTTGGTAAAGAGGTTTCCACTTTATTTTTAAAATCCTGTTGCAGTTTTTTAGTACCTTGCCACAACATGTACCAAGTGGATGGGGTAGAATGCATTAGGACTCTTTAAATATGTGGAATTTTTTTCTGGAATTGCCATTTTTGTTGAACTGTGTCGTCATTCCCCAGGAGCAGAGAAATAAACTTACTGCTTGCTATACCTTTGATCTATAGAAGAGCAGTAATTTTGAAGAGAATGACATTACATTCATGGAAACTAAACAACTTAGACATGTCACACCCTGCCCCCCATCTAGAATTCTTTTCTTAGTACCATTCTCTCTTGTATGTCTATTAATTCTAACATTTAATGGTCTTCAGGACCTTAAGTAGTCCATTGGCTAATGACTTTCTAAACTCAGAAGTGATTACATGGATGTAAACTAAAAATCACAAATTTCATTTGCTTTTTTTAAACATTTTAGGGACTACAAAAATAGGATTAAAACCATAATCAGAGCAACAACACTATTTGTTCAGGTGGCTTACTTTGTGCATTAGACAATATTTTCTGTTTAGGAAGTTTAACTCTTTTTGTAACTGGCCAGTTACAATCACACTCATGCACTGCTCAGAGGGTCTGTCACATGCACGCTCTTCTCCAGGCTCTGCAAGAGGATATTTGCTAAGTAATAGTTGCAACAAAACTGAAATAGGAGCAGCAGGCAAGTATATGCACAGAGGAGGAAAAGCTTCTGAGCATATTTGGTGTTGCTCTTGGGTCTACCCCAAAAAACCCTTTTAAACATCAACAATGGGACAACTTCCCACACCTCTTGAAAAGAATTAAATAGTATGTCCAAAAAGAAAAAACATCAGAAGTGCGCTTCATCAATTTTTAAAAATCTTTGAGGGTGGAAGGGAGGCCAAGACTTGTTTTGTGTAAACTGCAACTCCCAGTCACATCTAGAGGCTCCTATTTTCCCAACTTGAAATATATCACAGCATTTATCATTAGCTAGGCAACTCTGTCTCCAGAATATAACAGCAGATCTGGCTACTGGTAGAGCAGGAGCTGGTCTATTCCCCTCCCATTGGTAAAAATACTGGGTTCAGCTATTAATGTTCTGACTGTAAAATGTCCCCACTGATGTTAGTCACTGGACAAATAGGGGCCAATTGGACTAGAAAACTTTAAATTTGATCCCCGTCACCCACTGATGCTTTACTCTGAGGCACCCCCTTGTTGAAACTCAATAAGCAATCAGTGTGGAGAGAATAGATAAGGGGATAATATTGGGAGAGGGGTCATGGTTGATTTTGGAGGATCAATTTTTGCCATTCCAAACACTCCAACGATAATACAACTTACCTGGGCCACCTGTATGACGTCATTAGAAGCTTATGCCTCTTTTGAAGAGTGTATTTGCTCTTCCTGTGCTGGGAGTACCAGAGTCTCTGATGTAGGGAGAACTCCATAGGTCAGTCCAGCTGTAGCCTGTTATGATTTCCTGGTCTTCCCAAAAGACCCTCCCTAATTTAGATTGTTGCAAGCCTGGTGCATGCAAAGATTTGTGCATATTCTTGCCCCCAAGCCAATGGGGAAGTGCCTGGCCAAACGTGAAAGCTGCTATTGATTTTCTGCTGGATCAGCCTTAATTTCGTTCAGATTTATCCCTAAATAGATATAGTGCATGGACCTTGTCAAAACAGACTGCTGCTGGATATGTGGGTCTTCTGGAGCTACACTGGCTCGTGTTTTGTGACTGTACTGCAATACAATCCTCTTGGCTAAAAGTAGGCAGGAGGATTAATATGATGATAGATATGTCCTTAAAAACTACTACGTAGAATTGTTTTGGGATATATCCCATAATCTTAGGAACTCTACAACTCTGAGGTTGGTTCTCTACAACAGTACTTGTAGCCAAAAAACTTGATCTTGCTCAAGTGGAAGAGGAAATTGCATCCAGGGATAGAAGCTTGACACAGCAACTTGACTGTCAGGAATCAGGGCTTGCAGCAGAGAGCCATTCTTTGGGTAACCTAACAAGTGCACATGGCCTGTTCAGGAGCAGCAGAGCTTCCCCCAAAGTGTGTGTGGTGGGGGGGCGGTGTCAGGAGCCCTGCCTCTTCCCCCTGACACCTCCTCTGTGGATTCTCCACCGGCCTGGGGTGGGGACGTAGTCCAGGGGCTGCTCAGGCCCCCCACACCATGGTCAGGTGGAGGGTCTGCTGCTGGCTCCCCATGCAGCTCTTACCATGGCCGGGCTGCAGCTCTGAGGTCTCAGCCAGAGCTGGCTCGGGGCAAGAGTCGCACAGGCAGCTGTGGGGAGCTGGCTCAGAATAGGATGACCAGATAGTAAGTTTGAGAAATTGGGACAGGGGGTGGGGGTAATAAGTTCCTATGTAAGAAAAAGCTCCAAATATCGGGATATCTGGTCACCCTATTGCAGACCCTCTACCTCCATCCGCCATGGGCGGGAGTCTGGGGGACAAGGACGTGGGGGTGGGGGGGGAAGGGGATAGGCCCCACCATGGTGAAAAGTTAAGGGGCCAGGCCTGTCCACTTTCAAAAAGTGGGAGGGCCCTGTCCCACCCCCATTCCAGCACCACTGCCTAATATTTAGACTGCCTAATTGGCTATGCCACCTGATTGGTTGGAAGAGTCTGTAGGCTTGCTCTTAAGCCCAGCAGCAGTAGTTCAGTGGCTGCTCAAAGCATTTGCCCATGGCTATGATAGTGCTTGCCTTGGCACCAGCCTTGCTACTGTCTTACTCTAGGTAATTTGGTTGTGACTCTGGGCTCTGATTTCTGGCTAATGATGCCTGCTCTAACCACTAGACTTGACTGCCCACATTCCAGTCACTGATACTGGCTGATCTAGTAAGTCAAGAGCAGTAATGTTTTAGAAAAGGGGGACACTCAAGACAAACTTTAAAAGCTTCAATCTAACTCTTTTTAGAAACCTCTGATTAATTCCTAGCAGATGAAAACAGATTGCTTGCTTCTTCCTTTCTTATCTCCCTTTCTTCCTCTCCCCTACTATTTCTTTATTTTCCCCCTATTCTCACCTGATTTGGGGGGTGGGAACTTTTAAAATGTAAACTAAAAAAAGTGTGCAGCAAAGAGCTTTTTTTTTTTTTAGTTTCTTAAAAAAAAAAATATTGTCCCTTTTAACTTTCAAACTCGCAATGCCAAAGCTAAAATGGAAAAGTCTAGAGCTGAACAGACAAATATGCAGTTTTAAGGCCAAACAAGTCTTGAGATACATTGACACACAAAGCATTTAGCTAGCTCTCACTTTTCAGAAACTGGCTTCTCTGATTCACCTAGAACTTGCCCAAAAATGTTTGTCGTGGGCACAAATGCACAATTCTGGGCCATACCCCCTCAATCCTCCTACAATCAGTTCTGGCCCCCCTTCTCACCTTGGAGTTCACCATTCCTCTTCATTTATTTCAAGGCCACTAACACACGCAGTTCCAAATACCCCAGCTTGTTTCTGGACCCTAGATAACTGCCATCTATCCCACGTGCTCATTTCAGGCCCTTCCTGCTGTCCCCCTCCCCCAGTTCAGCACCCCTGATATGGCCCTCTTCATCTCCACCCCACCCCCCATTCATCTCTGTCTGCATACCAGGAGAGATCTACGTTGGGGAGCACAGTCTGCCCTGAAAACACAGGTTGGGAAGGGCAGGCTAAACTTATATAAAAGGTCAGATTTGCCCACATGGGTGCAGGAAGGGTCAAAGCCTTTATTTCTACAAAGTTAAATTATTTTTTCTTTAATTTGGATGCACGGATGACATCTGTATATTTACTTTTTTTAACAGAGTATATAAGGTTGCTTGTCTAGAAGTTTTTAAATATATATTGCTAGGTGCTACTTAATGTATCCCTCATCCAGAATATCAACACTTTTCTGTTCTAAATCTTGCTATGTATGTTTGGGTATGTTAGGCTCTCTTATAACACTTCACTGAGATGTTTTGTTATGTAGTCTTAGTTTTGGATGCTAGAACAAAAATCTGGGAAGGAGCAAAAAGATAGTGAACTTATTTCATAATGAAATGGTGGGGAAGAATCTACCAATTCTGTGTGTTTTGGGTCTGTCATAGAGATAACGTAAGGATTGATTCTGAAAATACAAATCTCATTGAAGTTATTTTTAAGTATTTGAACATAAGCATATGAATAAGTGTGTGCAGTAGCAGACTTAGTATTTTGTGTGACCCCAAACCTTTTTTTGGTTTTGTTTTAATCTTTCAATAAATAAAATACTCTAAGGTCTAGTGGTTCTCAACTACAGATACCTCAAACCTGTTACTTCTGATATGCTGACTTCTATACTCACTCTAGCAGTGGTCTCCAATCTTTTCATGCCCAAGATCACTTTTTGAATTTAAGGGCAACCCAGGATCTACCCCGTCCCTTTCCCAAAGTCCTGCCCCACTCACTGCATTCCCCACTCTTTCTGACACATGCTCTCCCCCACCCTCACTCACTTTCACTGGGCTGAGATAGGGGTTTGGGAGGGGGTGTGGGCTCTGGGCTGGGGCTGAGGTCTTCACAGTGTGGGAGGGGACTCTGGGCTGATCCTGGGGCAGGAAGGGGTAAGGGGTACAAGCTCTGGGAGGGAGTTTGGGTGCAGGAGGGGACTCTAGACTGGGGCAGAGTGTTGGGGAGGGGGGATGCAGGCTGTTGGGGAGGGGGGTCAGGGCTGGGGCAGGGGTTTGGGGTGTAAGGGGGGGTGCGGGTGCTGGCTCTGGGAGGGGGGGCAGGGCTGGAGTTAAGGGGGCTTGGGGTGGGGGTGTGGCCTCCCGCTGCGAGCATTTACCTCCAGTGGCTCCCAGTCGGCGGTGCAGCATGGCTGCTACTAAGGTAGGCTCCCTGCCACTCAGGCCACTCCCTGCCACTCCTGGAAAGTGCCAACACGCCCCGTGGCCCCTGGTTGGAGGGGGGGGCAAGCAAGCAAGCCAGCACGTGGCTCCATGTGCTGCCCCTCTCTGAAAGCACTGTCCCCCACAGCTTCCAATGGGAGCTGTGGTGGTGGTGGTTACAGGCAGGAGCATTGTGCGGTGCGAGACCCCCACCTCCCCCAAACCCAGGCCGCTTCTGGGTGTGGCATGGGGCCAGTGCAGGCAGGGAGTCTGTCTTAGCGGCACCCCTGTTGCGCAGCCGGAGATTGCGATTGACCGGGAGATCCTCCAGGATCAACCAGTTAGTGACCACTGCACTACAGTATATAAAATAAATCACATGTTAATTATGTGAGTGGCTCTCAACTTGAAAAGATAGACGTATTCCATTGTATTACATTTTGTTTAATCTTTAGTTCCAGTTTGCACTGAGAGTCTCCTGTATGAGTGCCAGAATAGTTCCCTGGCATAACACATCCACAAATGAAGTTCAAATGTGAGCTAAAAGCTACTATTTACCATATAATATGGGATAAATTTGTCCTTCAAGCTATACCATGGAAAAGTCAAAATATTATTCTACAGATCAAAAGAAACCTGATCCCCTCAAGTTTTCTGTTAAGTGCCTGCCCCTTTGCTCCAGAATAGTTTGGCATTTATTAGGCCTGTCGATTAATCAGTTATTTTTTTTTTAATTTAATCGCATGAGTTAACTGTGATTATATATTTTGGAGACTTTACTTTTGTCATGGCAATGTGTATTTTCTCTCTTTCCCCCACCCTCTCTGTGACTCTCCCCTTATCTGAGTGTGACTAGCAACTGCAAAAACAGTGTGGCAGGGAGGATTACCTGGGTCCTCCCAGTCAACTTCACTCTGCCAATTCTGCCACTTGGTGCTATAGATAAAGCAGAGCATTAGTTCTACCAAGAGAGGTCTTTTGCTGGCCAACCTGATAGGGTTATTATGACTTGTTCACCCCTGCTGACTGACATCTCACTAGGGTCAGGCCTATGCTGCTACTACTACTTACATTAGTGTAACTTCTGTTGCTTAGGGGGGTGGCTTATTCACACCCCTAAACAATGTAAGTTATGCCAGAGTAAGTGCCAGTGTTCTTCTCCTGCTGACATAGTGGAGGTGAGTTTATTATGCTCACTAGAGAGCTCTCTCCTGTTGGCATAGAGCACCTTCACCAGATGCACTACAGTGGTGCAGCTGTACCAATGTAGTGCTTCTAGTGTAGGCTAGCCCTGGGACTATTTATCTCTGAATTACTCTTGTGCATGCTTACTAAAAAAAAATCCAAGAGTGATACTTTAGGCTTGTCTGCACTACAGTTTTGTCAAGTCAGGTTTCATCAACAAAACAGTGGAGGTGTACACACACAAATGCTCCTTCTGCCAACAAAATAAAACCACCTCTGAGAGGCATAGAGCTTTCTGCAACAAAAATTGGCATAGTGTCTGTACTTGGTTTTGTTGCTGTAAATGGCACCCAGGAGGTGTCTCACAATACCCATTCTGACTCTCTGGTCAGCAATTTAAACTCTTCTACCCTATAGCCTGGTAGACAGGCATCTGCCCCTCCCGCTTTAAAGGAATTCCACTTCCTGTTTGCTCTGTGTGGCTCCCTCACATCATATTTCCCAGCTGATCATTGCAGCTCCATGCAGCAAATGCTCTTCCACTTGGAGCAAACTGGAGTTGTTGGATCTGCTGGGTCTGTGGGGAGATGAGGCTATGTAATTCCAGCTCCGCTCCAGCCATAGGAACTTTGTACCTAAGGTCAGATTTCTTGCGGCATCTTGGAGAAGGACCACAAATGGGACTTGCATCAGTGCTGTGCAAAGATAAAGGAGACGAGGCAGGCATGCCAGAACACAAGGGAGGGAAACCATCGCTCTGTTGCTGTGCTGAGGACCTGTCGCTGCTACAGGGAGCTGGATGCCATCCTCTGCAGTGACCCCACCTCCTCTCCCGAGAGAGAGCAGCCAGCAGATTCAACCCCAAGGATAAAGTGGTGGATGAGAAAGGTGAGTTGGAGGATGAGGTGGGACAGGCAACAGGGTCATCCTGTAGCATGGCAAGCCAAGACATCTTAACCCAGGTAGGTTCAAACCAGTCCCAACACCCTGGCTCTGCTGCGCATGATGCAGGAAAGGGCAGCTCTGGTAAGTGCTCATTTTGATTTGGTACAGGTTGGTTACATGAGATAGAGCTGTCCTTTGTTTCATAATATGCTAAAAGTGGGTTAAGGGACAGAAATGTACAAAACTAGCAGTGTTTGCATCTGCTTCCCATTCCCCTGTGCAGCTATGCAGTGGGGTGGAACAGTGTTAATTCACACAAAGATTTCATGGGAATCTTCCAGAGAGATCTCTAGGAAACTTTCCTGGAGGTACCCTCCAATCCTCTGCCGAAGATTCCTTGGCAGAGCTGCTTTGTTTCTTTCCCCACTGTAGGAAACTTTGCTGTGGAAAAGTGGCACACAGGCAAGAAGCATAGGGACCCAGTCTGAAGCTGCACACATGCAGAAGATAAACCCTTGCATCCTTATTTACCCTCAGAAGTGACATCAGCTCCAATGACCCCTCCCCCACCCTCACCCCCGGCCACCTGTAGAAAATGATGGCAGAATTTACAATAGTGTCCCTAGTTGCTTGCAGTGATCCCCCTTTTAAAAAAAAAACAAACAACACACACACACTTAAATCTTTTGCCCCATCGTGAACCTTCCCCACTGCCCCTCCAGGCCAAACTCACCATGGTTTAGGATGCTTGCCAAGGGAGACTGAGAAAGAGGTGTCCAGGGTCAAAATTGGGATATGTATACCACCTATCGCCCCACCACAGTTAGCGAATCCCATTGCTGCAAAGCCATCCACTACTTCACACACGCTTTCCAGAGTCATAGTCCTTCTTAGCAGGATGTGACTAATAACACTGCACACTTGCATGAACACAACCCCCTCAATGGACTTCCCGACTCAAAACTGGCTCACAACTGACTGGTGGTAGTCTGGAGTTGCCAGCTTCCACACACTTCTCCACTGAGAGGGGAGTGTTCATTTTGGTGTTCTTGTGCCGCAGGGCAGGGCAAGTTCCACATACATTTCTAGGAAGGTGGCTTTGGGCATCCAAAAGTTCTGCAGCCACTGCTCATCATCCCATACCTGCATAACAGTGCAATCCGACCACTCAGTGCTTATTTCCCAAACTCAATAGCAATGATTCACCATGTACTGCTGCTCCATGAATGCCAAAAGTAATCGTGAAATTATTTCTTTCCATGGCACACAGCAAGGTAGGTGCCACAGATTCCTGTTGGCATTGCAGCTCATTAAATTCTACATGATCAGTGTTCCTAATGCTTACCCAAAGACTGGTGAGCAAAGCTCGTCATAGGAAAGAAAAACCTGCTCGGAGATTAAGAACCCCCAGTCCTCCAGTGCATATGCTTAACTTTACTCACACAGATAATCTCATTGAACTGAATGGAATTAGTGTAGTGGTTAAAATAAAACGTGTGTAATGTTTACATGATTGGAGTCTAAAGCATTTCTACTTTTGTCTAAAATTGTGAGATTAAAAATGCTTTTTAAAGGAAAATGAAAGTGTAGTGTAAGCTATTCTAATATCTAACAAAAGAATCACTTAATGTAAACAGTCATATATAATTAAAGGAAATTACTTACAAAAAATAGGATCCTTCAAAGCTATTCAATGAAAGCGGAATGTAGATCAGACTGGACTTCAGTTACACCATCGGTCTGGCTTCACTGACCCAGAAACTGCAGCATCCATTTGACTGAGAAACCAGACATATTCTAAGTTAATGTGCTATTTCTTTATTTTTAATTGGTTAATATTATATGCTACACCAACCAAAACATGCTAAAAACTAGGGCTATCAAGCAATTAAAAAAATTGTGATTAATCACACAAATTGTGTGATTTGTGCTATTAATAGAATACCATTTAAATATTTTTGGCTGTTTTCTACATTTTCAAATATATTGATTTCGATTACAACACAGAATACGAAGTGTACAATGCTCACTTTATTTTTGATTACAAATAGATTTGCATTGTAAAACACAAAAGGAATAGCATTTTTCAATTCACCTAATACAAGTACTGTAATGCAAGCTCTTTATCATGAAAGTTGAACTTACAAATGTAGAATTATGCATTCAAAAATAAAACAATTTAAAACTTTAAAGCCTACAAGTCCACTCAGTCCTACTTCAGCCAATCGCTCAGACAAATAAGCTTGGTTACAATTTGTAGGAGATAATGCTACCTGCTTCTTGTCTACAATATCACCAAAAAGTGAGAACAGGCGTTCACATGGCATTGTTATAGCTGGCATTGCAAATATTTATGTGCCAGATGTGCTAAAGATTCATATGTCCCTTCATGCTTCAACCACCAATCCAGAGGACATGCGTCCGTGCTGATGACAGATTCTTCTCAATGACGATCCGAAGCAGAGTGGACCAACGCATGTTCATTTTCATTATCTGAGTCAGATGCCACCAGCAGATGGTTGGTTTCCTTTTTTGGTGGTTCGGGTTCTGTAGTTTCTGCAACTGAGTGTTGCTCTTTAAAGACTTCTGAAAGCATGCTCCACACCTTGTCCCACTCAGATTTTGGATGGCACTTCAGATTCTTAAACCTTGGGTTGAGTGCTGTAGCTATTTTTAGAAATCTCACATTGGTACTTTCCTTGCGTTTTGTCAGATCTGACATGTTCTTAAAACAAATGTGCTGGGTCATCGTCAGACTGCTATAACAAGAAATATATGGCAGAATGCAGGTAAAACAGAACAGGAGACATACAATTCTCCCCTAAGGAGTTCAGTCACAAATTTAATTAAAGCATTTTTTTAATGAGCATTGTTAGCATAGAAGCATGCTCTATGGAATGGTGGCCAAAGCATGAAAGGGCATACAAATGTTTAGCGTATCTGGCACATAAATACCTTGCAACGCCGGCTACAAAAGTGCCATGCAAATACCTGGTCTCACTTTCAACTTTCAGGTGACGTAAATAAGAAGCAGTCGGCAGTCTCTCCCATAAATGTAAACAAATGTGTTTTGTCTTATCAATTGGTTGAACAAGAAGTAGAACTTAGTGGCCTTGTAGGCTCTAAAGATTTGTTTTGTTTTTGAGTGCAGTTATGTAGCAAAAAAAAATCTACTTTTGTAAGTTACACTGTCACGATAAAGAGATTGCACTACAGTACTTGAATGAGGTAAATTGAAAAATACTGTTTCTTTATCATTAGTACGGTGCAAATATTTGTAATAAAAAAATCGAGCACTGTACATTTTGTATTATTCTGTTGCAATAGAAATCAATATATTTGAAAATATAGAAAAACATCCAAAATATTTAATAAATTTCAATTGGTATTCTATTGTTTAACTGTGATTAATTGAAATTAATTTTTTGAGTTAATTGCACATTAACTGATTGACAGTCCTACTAAAAATATAACTTTCCCTAACATCTTAAAGTCCCTAATTTCTCCTCCCCCACCCCCATACCCTTTCTCTAGACATGCAAGGGTGAGATACGTCACACTGAAATAAATGCGGGTTGGATGAGGCTCTCAGGGGAAAGAGTTGTAGCTTGGGACCCTGATTCAGATCTCATGCAGGTTTTACACTGCTGTATCTCTATGGATGTCAATGGAGTTACTCCTGGTTTACGTTAGAGTAAAGGACCTTGGGTCACTGACTTCTAAGTCCTGCTCTACATTCTCTCATCATTTTAGCAAATAGTATGCACAAGAGAGTACAAATGAAACCCATGGGGGAAGAAAGGCAAAGACAAGAGCAGACACACAAAGACAGAGAAGAAGTTGAGACAAAGGTGGATGGAAAAGGAAGAGAAACAAAGGGCAGAAATAGCAGTGGTCCTAGAGGGAAGCACGTTTTCTCCACTAATTGATGCTAAATTAATCAATATTAAAGTTTTTATTTACTACAGAAAGGCCATATTATACCCTTGATCTTGGTACAAACCTCCAATTGAAAACCATGTGAATTCCTGTGGATGGAGCATGTAGTCCTGAATTTATAACCCAGCTCACATTCCATAATTAAAAATGGAGTCCAGCCATCTCCACCAAATGAGTAACACCCTAATCTAGGTACTTATTATATGGCACAAAATCAGTAATCACAAGTGTGTCCAAGGTCTGAATCCACAAACAGACTTAGGGTGTTGCAACATCTAACTCTCTAAGTGCTTTGAAAATCACTGGAATCCACAAAGCTTGGGTTAGGTGCTAGGCTCCCTATACATAGGGAGAGAGGTGGCTTAGGGTGGGACCCATGAAAGCCAGGACCCTAGGCAGGGAACTGCCTGGGTTAGCCAATGGGAGAAGGCGTCAAGAGGGTTGTGTCCTCTGTGCCTAACTCTGTGAGAGGGGCAAGCCTTAAGTCCATACTGCAGGGAGGTGCCTATCTCTGCTTGGGATCCACATCTGGGAATTCTTTTCCTGGAGTTAGGTGCGTTAAGCCATTCTTGCAAGAAATGCTGGAAGAGGTGGAGGTGGTGGTACCACTACCTCCCTTAACTTTTAGCCAGAGGTCAGAGTACTCTCAGGATGTGGGAGACATGACTTCAATTCCCACTTTCTGTCTGATAAGGGGAGGGAAGAATTTGCACAGCAGTCTTCTATCTCTCCGGAGAGTCCCCTAGGTACTAGGTTATGAGATTCTGATGGGATTTCTATCTCTCCTGTTGAAGCTGTTCCACTTTGGATAATTAGTCATTGGTAGGGTTACCATATGTGCGTATTTTCCCGGACATGTCCAGCTTTTTGGTTCTTAAATCGCCGTCCAGGAAGAATTTTTAAATATCTAAGAGGTCCAGGATTTTGCCATTATTATTTTTTCCCAAAGAAGAGTTTATCATTTGAGAAAGAAAGAGAATGCTGATCACTCGGGAGAGTGCCCGCTTTTCCCCCCTAGCTCACAGCGCTTGCACCGTGAAACGGTTGTTTCACATGGCTAGGAGGGAGGCAGGAGGAGGGGGAATGCAGCAAGCTCAGGGGAGGAGGCAGGGCTGGGATTTGGCAAAGGGGTCCAATGGGTCAGGGAGGGGGCAGAGTTGGGGCAGGGACTTCAGGGAAGGGGTTAGAATGGGGTCGGGGCAGGGGTGGAGTTGGGGCGGGACCGGGGGGGAGAATGTGAGCAAATATCCCCCGACCTGTGGAGTGTCCTCTTCTTTTTTTTTTTTTTTTTTTTTTTGAATGTTCAAATAGGGTAACCTTAGTCATTGGAGCAGGGGGATTGGACCTGGGTCTCCCTCCTCCCAGGTGAATGTTCTAACCAGAAGTCTCTAAAGATATTCACTCTTTTTCTGATCCAGTAACTATTTAAGTATTCATACAAAGTGGAACTTCAGCTGGAGAGATTGAGACCCCCACCGCACAGTATTCTAAATCTCAGTGGTTAGGGTGCTCTCCTAAGAAGCAGACTCCTGTTCAACCCCTGCCTCATCAGATTGTGTGTCTTGGATCTGGGCCCAAAAACTTGGTTTCATTCTGCCTTCCATACTTATAACAATCCCCTAATTAATGTTCATCACCGTGACTCTCTCCTCTTTCCAATTTAAAACCAACTCATTTCAGAAATCCATCCTTCTGTAATGTATTTCCCACACCAATAATATCTCCTTTCTCCCCTTTACCTACACTGTTGTCTCTTATCTTTGTTTACGCTCTCTGGACATGATCCACTGAAGAGAAAATGGGAGTTGAGGCCTCACAGAAAGTGCTCAGCATCTTGAAATATCAGACCCTAAGTTTATAAAATCTTAAGAGGGAATCTGTCTCACTCTGTTTTGTAAAGGTCAAATAGGCTAAAACAACAAACCAGACACCAGTGGCTGCAATTAAACCTTCCAACAGGGTCCTGGACTTCTCAAATCCAGAGGCACCACAAATCAGTCATCTGAAGACTTTGTGTTTTCACATTTTGAAAATTCCATGTGTATATTCCTCCAAGTTAATGGTAAGTTAAGTTGTCATTCATGTACCTAAATGTATTTTTCAGCTATTTTAATTTTATGTATCAGAAAACAGGTTTTTAAATTAAAAAATTAGAAGTTTCTTTGTTTTATCTCTAAATTGGATGGCAGACATACTGCTGTGCAGCTTATACTCTGATGTTTGTTAGCATCTCCTTTAACTGAATCTGATATCAGAACCTCAATCACTCTGTTCTAGCCCTGTCAGAATTTTAGATAATGCAGAAGTATGCCCCACGCTATTGTTTTGAGGAGAGGTCGAAGATTGTTCAACTGTCCTGTGGTTAAAGAATTTGAACCTCCCACTGTCCTAGGAACTTGAATGAGCACATTTTTTCTGGGATTTATTAAAAATAACCATTATCAGACAGTATGCAGGATAGTCCACTTTCTACTTATCTTTTTCTGTACTAGATCTGGGACCTTCAGTGTTCCACTCAAAACTTGAAAGCCTGAGAATAAATCTCTCTCTCCAAATATTACTCCCTATCTGATGATTCTTGGGTTACAAATTGCTTGCTCTCATTTCACTACACATCTAAAGCCTACTGTAGGATTTGGGGGGCCTTTACATTAAGGTCAAGGGTGCCCAACCTGAGGGCTGGACTATTTGTCAAAGCTAAACCAAACTTTGATAAAATGAAGCAGAGAGTAGTTGACTGTTTTCCTTCATACAGATATGCAACCTTTTATTGTATATTTTAGCTTCAGAGACTACATATGTACCAGCATGCAATGCTCTATCTTGTTCTTCAGCAGAAGAGAAGGGCAGCTAGCTTGTATTAATGCTTTTTGTTCACTCTTAATTTAGACAAAACCAAGCTCTAGGAACTCTGGCCTAACTTTTGACCCTTCTCACTATCTCATGTGATCTGTCAAATCAATGTTTCTTGGTAAAGATGGGTCAGTTACTGTGGAAAAACTTATAACCACAGGCACCTGTGACTTCTTGCTTGCCTGCCATGTTGGCTCTGAAGGGATTAAAGTAGAACTAGAGGCTTAGCAAAGGAATATCTTAATCACATAACTTTACTCTCAAACACCTGAGTTACAGCTCTTTGAAAACAAGTCTTAGGTTATCCCCTAGTCTGATCTCACTGCTTTTTCCAATTCAGAAATTTGTCAGCAATTCAGATTAGACAGAGTGTTTCCTGACAGCCCTTCTTACATGGGGTGAGGGTTGTGCCCCTTTAACCCCTGCCTGCGCAGAGCAGCCTGTTCTTAAGTAGACCTCTGTTTCTCTGCCATGTACTCCATAGAGAATCTCCAGCCCCACTCCAGTTTTGCTTGCCTTGCCCCACCCCACGTGTAGGACACTGAATAAAAACGTCCTTTATTCCATAGGGATTGCAGGGTTGTCTGCTTCTTAGTGATAGGCCTTCAACAAAATGTCAAGAACCTTTGCCTGGAAGGACAGCAGTCTGAGAACTGGGATAGTTTAGACATGTTCAGTACACAGTACAAAATGGAATTCATAATTTGACAAAGACATATCCCATTCTGTCACAGACCTAACCAACTGTGTTCAATTTCTAGGAAACAATAGATGAAAGACTATTAAACAGCTATGATTTTTGCATGTAAGGGCCTTCCTGAGCTCATTCACAAGCTCTCATTCTCTCTGTATATTCAAGATCCTCCTGAAGCCCTTCATTTGTGGTGTTAGCTGAGAAACTTGCTAGCCGACAATATCATGTTTGACAAATAACTTGGCTACACCATGTATTTTATTTTATACATGTGTAGCTGTTGCTCCCCTTCTCCTATCCAATCTCTGTTACTTCCCTTATCTATCCTTAGCTTGGAAGTTACTGGGACAGGGTTCTGGCTTCTTCTCTAATTAGAAAGCAATGGGTGCCACTGGAAATAAATAAAACACGGGAAAAATCATTGCACTGATCAGAACTTAACAGTAGCAAGAAAAGTTAAAGTCAAAAGCAAACATGAATGTTCAAAAGCTAGTTGAGACCAGAAGGAAAATGCAGCTCAGCAAAATTAACTGAAGCGCACTTCTTTTTGGGGCAGCTTGCAAGGAGAACAGGACAAACTGGGCCACGCAAAGGGTTAACACACCAGGGAAGTTGCTAACCGGAGCAGGGGCTAGAATCTTGGGAACGAGACAGCTGGAATAGCGGGAAGCCGCTAGGCCCACTCCAGGAAGCCAGGTAGCACCTGCGCACGGCGAAGCTGGCAGTGAGCGGCCCAGCCCAGCCGCTCAGAGCAGAGCTAGAAGGCAAAGGGATTTTCCTGACTCGCGCGGAGGGGGCGCTCCGCCTCAGCAGGATTCCCCCGGGTTTCCTCTTCTGTTCCCAGCTGGCCCTGCTGACCCGCCGCGCGGTTACCCCGTAAGCTTCGGGGGCAGCTCCGGCCCGCTGGAGCCCGCAGTGCCCGAGCAAGGGGTTCCCTCCCGCCCGCCTGTCACACTCGCCTAAGAGCAGCCCAGCCAGCGGGCGCGGGGGAGACACGGGCAGGACCCTCGCCGCGCCCGGTGTGTGCCGGGTGCGTGCCCTCGTCCCGGGGCTCCAGGGGAAGGGGGGCTGGTGCCTGTGGCCCTGACACCCCGACAGTGCTCAAGCTGCTATGCAGGGGACACGGCGGTGAGCAGTCCCTGGCTACCTCCTCACCCGGCGGGATAGGCCAGCCCCTGCCGCCAGCCGGCTCGGGACCGCTGCTGGTTTTGGCGCCAAGCGGGAGGCGGCGCTGTTGCGGCCGTGCCCGGTACTGCCTGCCCCGCCGCCGCCGCCCTGCCGAGCTGGGCACAAGGCGCGAGGGAAACGAGCCGGGGCGCGGGCTCTACTGCCAGGCTGGGGCGGGGGGATCCCGGCTGGGCGGCGCTGCTGGGCCAGGCCCCGGGGGGCGGGGGAGAAGAGTAGCGCGGAGCCTCCTCCTGGGCTGTTCTTCCCCGGCCGGACGGAGAGCGGCACTGTGTCCCCGCGGCGCGGCGCACGCTCCGCCTGAGCCGCCCCCTCTCACCCCCGCTCCTGCCGCCGCCGAGCAACCTCCTCCCCCCACCTCTCCCCGGGCAGGAGCCGCCGCCGCACCGCGAAGCAAGGAGGCAGCGGGAGCAGCCAGGGCGCCAGCCGGCCGGCGGTGGCGGAGCAGCAGCAGCACCCACCGGGCACGGAGGCTACTCAATGCTGCACCTTCCGGAGCTGCATGAGGTAAAGGCGGCTCCGGGTCCCGCTTCCCTCCTCCCAGCCCCGCGGCAGCACTGGGGGAGGGGGGCTCTTTGTAGGCTTCGCAGAGCTAGTTGGGTGAGGGGCTCCGGGGCGGGGAGGGGGCGCTGGGGCTGAGGCCACTTGAAGTTGAAGGAACAAATGTAAAGTGGAGAGTGGCCTGGTCCCCTCCCGGGGGGGCTGCCCCCCTTTCCGGGGGGAGGTAGGGGCCAGGTGTGGGGCTCAGCACTTTGCTGCGCGGGGCTGGCTGGCCGGCAGCGGGGTTTTGTTTGGGATCCCAGCCACCTCCTTCCTTCCCCCCCCTCCTGTTGGTCTCTTTGCCTCCTGATAGTTTTGAGGCCTAACTGCTTAGGCCTCGTCTCCCAGCTCTGGGGCTTCTGTGACGGTCCTAGAGATCCGTTGGGGCCAGGATTTGGCCCACCCCGACCCCCCTTGGGCTATAATGGACTTTAAGCTTGGGGCATCCTTTGATCTGGGTTAAAATTTCATTGTAAAATATGAGGCTGCAAACTAATAATGTTGGGCTGGAGAAGCCCCGCACTGAAAGGAGGCGCTGGAAGAGGCTGGAAAGGCAGGAGTTTGGGGGAGAGAGGTGGCTTTGTGAGGGGCGTCAGTGAAGCCCTCCCCGAAGGCTGGGGCTGCAGGATTTTTGCTCTCCTGATATTTAGTGGGGCCTTCTGTGAATTGAGGTTTAGAAATGGAAAAAGAGGGCTGAAAGTCGTCTCTGTTCCGCTGAACTTTTGTTTTCTGACCGATAGAGGCCGGTAGAGGACTGTGGAGAAGGAAAGTTTATAACCAGTGGCACCAGGATGGACTTTCCTGCTACCCAACCAAAACCTCCTGCCGATGGCAAGATCATCTACTATCCTCCCGGAGTAAAGGAGATCACAGACAAAATTACTAACGATGAGGTGGTCAAACGGTTGAAGGTAAGTGTCTCTTCTCCTCACCTCTCAGCATTTGCCCCTTTAAGCATTACCCAAACTAAACAAACATTTTCATCTCTGCCTTGGGAGTTCCAGAGTTTTTTGATGTAGTTGAGATGCATACCACTTACTTTCAAATCCTCCTGGCAAAATTTGTATTATTTCTTTTTCAAAGGTCTGTGATTTACTTTTGTCAGTTTGGTATTATATTGCCATGTCTGCTTTTAGATATTCACCTAAAGTGGTGAGGGGTTGAATCATCAGTGTTCTAATCTGTGTGTTTTGTAAACTAATATTTTAATTTGGCATGAAATAAATTAAACTACCCGCAAGGGGTCAGAAGTGGAATTGTAAATATTAATTACAGGAAGCTAAAATTGTTTTTAAGTATGACTATTATTGAGAGTTCCAGGGGTTTGAAAGGTTTCAGAGTAGCAGCTGTGTTAGTCTGTGTTCGCAAAAAGAAAAGGAGTACTTGTGACACCTTAGAGACTAACATTTATTTGAGCATAAGCTTTCGTGAGCTACAGCTCACTTCATCAGATGCATTCAGTGGAAAAAAAGGGGTTTGAAAGATGTCATAGTCCAAGCACAGCATGATGGGAGTTGATTATATTACACACAAGTAATTGTAGTTTAGAAAGCTGGCTATTATTGATTATAAAGTTACTTGTCATTAATTTATAGCACATGATACAAACACAGAAGCTGCATTTCTAGAGTTTCACAACTAGACTTATTCTTCTTTGTGCACCGACTGCTGCTAAATTATATAAAGATTATAACATTTTGTGTTTAGACTATTCAGGGCTTGTCTACACTTGAGGGTTAATTCAGATTATGGTAGCATGTGGATTTAGAGTGAAATAGCTGTTGTGGAATAATTTCATGTGTAGATAAGCCCATAGTGTAAATAAAGTCACACAGTTGTTAAACTTTCATAAGTAAGAGGGATTGTCACAGGTATTTTTCTCTCCTTTTTTTGGTTTGTTTTTGTTTTGTGGACTCTGACGTTTGCAGAAGGCTTTAAATCAATTTTTTTCCAGTGCAGAACATACAAATTTGCCTTGTTAACTTTCATGCCATGGCATATTATTTTTAAATATATGCTGAAAATAGAGGATAAAGTCAGGTATTGATTAAATATCAGGGTCACTCAATTGATAGTATTGTAGTCTTTGGGCCAGAAAGTTGAAGATTCAAGTCTTAAACCAGGATTTGTGTCTATGCTCAGGATGGTATACTATGTAGTACTAGGAGGTTTCTGGCTGTCTAATCTGATTATGTGGCTCCCATCACTGTGGTAGCTGGGTGTCTCACAAGTATTGAAAAATAGAACTAACAAATTATTCTTTAATCCTGTAAAAGAAGTAACTTGATTAGTTTTATAGTTGATGTGAAAAAATGTTCCTGTGTATTTAAAAAATGTATTTAAGAAATAAGTTTTGCATTTAATTCTGGAAGTGGCAAGGCCTGTGATTATCTCTTGCATAAGTGAGTTCCATAGTGTAGTTCCATCTCATGTGAAAGCTCTATATCTTGCACTCATGAACCTTACCAAAAGTTAACTTTTTTCGTTGTTCCAGTGGAACATAATTATAGGGGGTCATGATTGTAGAGGAAATGTCTACGGACTGGCTCTGGCTAACTATTTCCAAAGGACTTTGAATGTTAGGACAGAGATCTTGAACTGGAGTCTATAGAGAATGGGAAGCTAGTGTAGTGTGTGGAGAACTGGGTAAAGTGTTCATAGGTAAAGTGCCATTTCTAGATAATTGTAATATCAAGTCTGGAAGTCATGAATGTATAGAACACTGTGGCCAAGTCTATGTCTGATATGACATAATTATCTGGCCATGGATGGAAGAGGGTGTCTTTCTGCCCCTCTCCCCTTCTGTGTAAGAAAGCGTGCTCTTTTAAAAACAAACATTAACTTTTAAAAACTCTATTAGAAACAAGTTTGTTTGTAGGTTTTGAAAAAGAAACCTTTACAATTGAGACATAAATTAACCTGACAGTATACCATGAAGCTGAAGTCTCTGTCAGTCTCTGGTGGCTGCCTGTGTGTAAACTAAAGATGCCATGGCTCTCTTTGGAAAAATTAGAGTATAACTATGTGTTTTGGCCATCTTTAGGCCTGTTCACGCAGTTTTTGATTCTCTACCTGGTGAAAGGCAAGGTCAGCTTAACTGGTTACAAATCCATAATTTGATTTGTGTCTGCACAGCTTTCTGCCATCAAAACTGTATTTTGTCATCCAGACCTAGTACTTGTAATAATATGTGTTTGGTTATTATTGCAGCTTGGGGCATTCTGGGAACCTGTCCCATTGTGCGTCATTAGCAGCAGTCTAAGCAAGGATTTATTTATTTTTTTTTTTTTTTAAGTTTTCTTCCCCCACTCCCTCTTTCTGCCTATGCTTATGGGTGGTGAATGAGGCTGATCTGCTGCTTACAGTGTTCAGAATCTGGACAATGTTGTGAGCACTATATAACGCGAAAAAGAAAGTGATGAGAATTCTAAAATGGCTTGCATCTTCTGGATGATGAAGCGAGGAAGGCCCTCACGGATAGCATAGGCATATGGAATAGAATCAGGCTCTTAATGAATTTCATTGACTTCAATGTGTATTGGAGTAGACCCATAAATTGGTACCCTTGTGACATGGATAAAGTGCATTCTGGATGTCTTAACTTCATGGTTATTGGAGAACTAGTTTTTATTACTAGTGCCATGGTTGGAGGTGTGTCCATACTGCAGAACTGCGTGCCTAATTGGTTAAACTAAACAGTGTGCCACACTAGATAGCTAGCAGGTGGTGGACAGTTAAGATTCATATGTTAACCGTGTACTGTGTGGATGCAAACTGTTTTAAACCAGATATGCCTCTAACTGGTTAAAGACACTAAAAAGATGCCATATAATTGCCATCTTCATCCCGTTCTGTTCTAAGAACAGGTTCCAAAGTTAAGTGAATTATCCTAAATAAAAATGTCCGTTTACCTACACTGTCATTACACGATCAGTATTTAATTCTTTACTTTGTAAAGTGCTTTGGGATAACTTAAGCATGGAAGTTGTTTTATAAGTTCACATTTGGCTCTGTTGTAGATTAACTTATTAAAATAGCTTTTTAAATTGTCCATAGTTAAATAAGAACATAAGAATGGTCATACTGGGTCAGACCAGTGGTCCGTCTAGTCCAGCATCCTGTCTTTTGGCAGTGGTCAGTGCCAGATTGTTCAGAGGGAATGAACAGAACAGTGCAATTATCAAGTGATCCCCTGCTGTCCAGTCCCAGCTTCTCACAGGCAGCGGTTTAAGGACACCTGGAGCATAGGGTTGCATCCCTGACTATCTTGGCTGATAGCCATTGATGGATTGTCCTTCATGAATTTATCTAATTTTTTGAGCCCAGTTATAGTTTTGGCTTTCACAACATCCCCTGGTAATAAATTCACAGGTTGACTGGGCATTGTAGGAAGAAGCACTTACGTGTGCTTGTTTTAAACCTGCTGCCTGTTAATTTCATTGGGTGAACCCTGGTTCTTGTGTTATGTGAAGGGGTATATAACACTTCCTTATTCACTTTCTCCATACCATTCACGATTATAGCCCTCTATCATATGTCTCCTTAGTCTTCATTTTTCTAAATTGAACAGTCCCAGTCTTTTTAATCTCTTCTAACATGGAAGCTGCTGCATATCACTAGTAATTTTTGTTGCCTGTCTCTGTTCCTTTTCCAATTCTAATGCATCTGTTTTGGGATGGGGTGACCAGAACTGCATGCAGTATTCAAGGTGTGGGCATACTATGGATTTATATAGTAGCATTATGATATTTACTGTTTTATCATCTATCCCTTTTTAATGGTACCTAACATTCTTGGCTCTTTTGACTGCTGTTTCTTATTGAGCAGATGTGTTCAGGGAAGTATCCACTATGGCTCCAAGATTTTTCTTGGGTGGTAACAGCTAATTTAGGTCCCATCATTTTGTACTTTTAGATTTAGGATTATTTTTTCCAGTATGCATTACTTTGCACTTATCTGCCATTTTGTTGTCTAGTCACTCCGTTTTGTGAGATTCCTTTGTAACTCCTCGCAGTCAGCTTTGGACTTAACTATATTAAGCGATTTTGTATCATCTGCAAACTTTTCCACCTCCCTGTTCACCCCCTTTTCCAGATAATTTATGAATTTGTTGCACAGCACCTGTCCCAGTAAAGTAGGGTGACCAGATAGCAAGTGTGAAAAATCGGGACCTGGGGTGGGGGAAAGTAGGTGCCTATATAAGAAAAAGCCCCAACTACTGGGACTGTCCCTATAAAATCAGGCCATCTGGTTACCCTATAGTAAAGATCCCTGGGGGACACAACTATTTATCTCTCTCCATTTATTCCTACATTTTGTTTCCTATCTTTTAACCAGTTATGAGAAGACCTTCCCTCTTATGACTGCTTACTTTGCTTAAGGGCCTTTGGTGTCGGATTTTGTCAAAGGCTGTCTGAAAGTCCAAGTATGTTAGGTCAGCTTGTTCACTCTTTTGCTGATACCCTTAAAGAATTCTAATAGATTGCTGAGGCATGATTTCCCTTTATAAAAGCCGTGTTGACTCTTCCCCAACATATCACGTTCATCTACGTGTCTGATAATTCTGTTCTGTTCTATCATTTCAAACAGTTTGCCTGGTACTAAAGTTAGGCTTAACGGGGTGTAATTGCCAGGATCATCTCTGGAGCTTTTTCAAAAAGTTGGTATCACATTAGTTATCTGCTGGTCATCTGATACAGAGGCTGATTTAAGCAATAAGTTACATACAAGAGTTGGTGGTTCTGTAATTTCATATTTGAGTTCCTTCAGAACTTTTGGGTGCTTTATTACTGCTTAATTTATCACTTTTGTTCCAAAACCTTCTCTATTGACACCTCAATCTGGAACAGTTTCTCAGATTTGTCACATAAAAAGAATGGCTAAGGTGTGGGGATTTCTCTCATGTCCTTTGCAGTGAAGACTGGTGCAAAAAATTCATTTAGCTTCTGTGGAACAACCTTGTCTTCCTTGAGTGCTCCTTTAGCACCGTGATCGTCCAGTGGCATCCCACTGATTGTTCATCAGGCTTTCTGCTTCTGTTTTGCTTAAAAAAAATTCTTTGCTGTTAGTTTGTGTGTCTTTTGCTTGTTGCTCTTCAAATTCTTTTTGGCTGCCTAATTATGCTTTTACATTCAACTTGCCAGAGTTTATGCATGTTTTTATTGTCCTTGGTAGGATTTGACTTCCAGTTTTTAAAGAATGCCTCTTTGCCTCTAACCACCCCTTTTACTTGACTGTTTAGCCATAGTGGCATTTTTTTTTTTGGTCTTCTTCCTCTTTGTTTTCTATTTTGGGTATACATTTAGTTGGAGTCTATATTATGATTTTAAATAGTTTCCATGCAGCTTGCAGGCATTTCACCTTCGTAACTGTTCCTTTTAATTTCTTTTTAACGAGCTTCCTCATTTTTTGTAGTTCCCCTTTTTGAAGTTAAGTGCTATTATGGTATTTTCCCCCGTACAAGGTTGTTAAATGTAATTATGTTATGGTCGCTGTTACCAAGCAGTTCAGCTGTATTACTTCTTGGACCAAATCTGTGCTCCACTTAGGACTAATATTGCTAAATGTCTTTTCAAAGTCCATACTTGGTTATTCTTGGCAATGTAAATAAAAATCTCTGATATAACTTCATCGGTCACATGGAAAAACTTTAATATAGTTACATATAAATTGATGTAATTACCATCAATATTATTCACTAGTAACTTAATGATAGACTTACTTAAAATGCCATTAAGTCACAATTATAACAAATGTTTACATAATGAGCAGTGCAAAACTATCAGAGGTTATCTTGCTGTATGCATCTTCTGTACCACTCCTTACCATTATCTACCTGTTGAATTTTTTTAGTAAAAAGAGAGCATGAAATGTGACCAGCTGAGACAGTTTTGCACCATTCACTATGAAGTTTGGGAAGTTTACGTTTGTGACAAGGCTGGCGGGGAGAGCACTTATAGCACTTTACAGTGTTTGTTTTTATATACAGTGATTAGTGTAAACAGCACTGTATATATAGTAGGTGAAATGTACCAAATGTCTAACAGGTCCATGTAGCTGTGTGACAGAGATGAGATTAGAATTTTGAGGTTTTTTTCTCTCCCTTGTGATCAGTTAATTAAACATACTACTTTTCTTCACCTAAGGGAGACAGGTGCTAGCAGAGTGTTTTACTGTGATGGTTCCTTGATTTTGGAACTCGCTCTCTTCTCCTTGCCTTCTCTAGGATCTGGCCCATTGGTACCTGGATTAGTTAGCATTTGCAGTATGTTTGGAAGTTACTTTTCTCCAGGAGTTTGGTTAGGGCATGGGCTGAGGGCTGGGGGAGTTTGGATAGACTTTATTTATCCACATATTAGCTGATAGATATTTGTGTCAATGTAGGATGAGCAGTGTCTTTCCCCTTACCTGTTTGCCTGTCTTGTCTAGTTTTATATTATGAGCTCCTTGGAGCAGGGCCTTTGTTCCGTTTTCTCTGTTTGGAATCTGCTATTGGAAATAATTACTTCTAATAATAGAATATATTTTATATTATGTGTGTTAATTTATGGAATTGGTGCTTGGAGCAAAGGAAGAGGCTCTCTGAAGGTCTCCAAACATATGGAAGTAGTTATGCTGAGAGTACGTAAAGAATATGAATTGGTGTGTTATCTATGCAGAGAATCTGGTAACTGGCATTGGACATTAATGTGTTTGGAGATTTTTGTGTGTGTTTGCTTTTTGAGAAAAAAGTATCTGTATTAAATATCTTCATTGAGAATTGTAGCCAACTAGTACTTAATAATGCTGTTTTTCCAATAACATATCCGAAATTCCAGGTCTTATCAGTATTTTCATGACTTAGGGCCCCAATCCTGCAAACACTTACTTCTGTCTTTAACTTTATGCATATGAGTAGTCTTGTTGAGATTGATGGGATTACTCAGGTGTGTAAAAACCACATCTTTGCCACGCTCCAGGAGTTTGGGATGCCAGAGAACTTCCTTCGTGTGATCCGAGAGGTGTACAAGGGATGCAACCCCACCATTCGCTCGGTTGAAGGGGAGACCGCCGAGATCCCGATCTGGAGCGGAGTTAAGCAGGGCTGTCCCCTCAGCCCCATCATCTTTAACCTCGCCGTGGAGCTGTTGCTGCAAGCGATCTCCAATGGCACAGGTGGCTTCAACCTCCATGTGAGAGGGTGAATGTCCTGGCTTATGCGGACAACCTGGTCCTGACTGCAGACGACCCAGAGAGCCTCCAAGGTTTGCTAGATGCCACCAGTCGAGCTGCCGACTGGATGAGGCTCCACTTCAGTGCAAAGCAGTGTGCAACTCTCCACATCGACGGCAGCAAAAGGGACTCAGTGGAGACGACGGGGTTCCGGATCCAGGGCGAGCCTGTCATCCCCCTGGCAGAGGGGCAGGCGTACCAACACCTCGGCACGCTGACGGGTTTCCGTGTTCGGGAGACACCAAAGGACACCATGCAGGAGATCTTGCAGGATGCCGCCAAGATTGACGCCTCTCTGCTAGCACCATGGCAGAAGATAAATGCCCTGAACGCCTTCCTGATCCCCCACATCTCGTTCGTCCTAAGGGGATCCGCCGTAGCGAAGGTACCCCTTAACAAGGCAGACAAGATCGTCCGGCAGCTGGTGAAGAAGTGGCTGTTCCTTCCCCAGAGAGCCAGCATCGAGCTGGTCTACATCACCCACAGGCATGGCGGTGCCAATGTCCCCCGCATGGGCGACCTGTGTGACATAGCGGTGATCACCCACGCCTTCCGCCTGCTGACGTGTTCCGACGCCATGGTAAGGAACATCACAGCAAACGCCCTCCATGACCTGACAAAGAAGTGAATCGGCAGAGCCCCCTCCAACCAAGACATCGCCACCTTCCTGAGCAGTTCCCTGGATGGCGAATTCGGACAGGACGGGTGCAACATCGCTTCACTGTGGTCCCGCGTTCGCAGTGCCATGCATCGCCTGGGGAAGCACATCGGCCGCCGCTGGGAGTGGTGCGAGGAGCGCCAGGAGTTGGGAGTCCTGGTGCCACAGATCAGGTCCGACAATAACACCATCGTCATCCTGAGCACCAGGGGCGTGCTGGAGTGAAGGCAGCCATCCACTCACTGTACATGGAAACCCTGAAGCATAAACTGGACCAGGGTAAAGCCTTCGAACTGACCAGCAAGTGGGAAGCCAGCAACCACTTCCTCGCAGGGGGCAGTTTGACCCGTTTCGCCGACTGGCAGTTCATCCACTGTGCCCGCCTCAACTGTGTCCTGCTCAACGGAGCCGTCCGCCACGGGAACCGAGACAAGCGTTGCAGGAAGTGCGGCTACTCCAACGAGACCCTGCCCCACATCCTGTGTAGCTGCAAGCCCCACTCCAGAGCCTGGTAGTTGCGCCACAATGCCATCCAGAACCGTCTGGTGAAAGCCATCGCACCGCGCCTGGGGGAGGTCGCTGTGAACTGCGCCATCCCCGGTACTGACAGCCAGTTGCGACCTGACATGGTAGTCACCAACGAGGCCCAGAAAAAGGTCATGTTCATCGACGTCATGGTCTCCTTTAAGAACAGGACCCCGGCCTTCTGTGAAGCCCGAGCTCGTAAGCTGGAAAAATATGTCCCCCTGGCCGACACCCTTAGAGTGAAGGGCTATAAGGTGCAGATGGATGCCCTGATCGTCGAAGCCCTGGGCGCCTGGGACCCCTGCAACAAGTGTATGCTGCGGACCTGTGGGATCAGTTGATACTATGCACAGCTCATGTGGCGTCTCATGGTCTCGGACACCATCTGATGGTCCAGGGACATCTACATCGAACACATCACCGGCCACCGACAGTATCAGGACATGTGACCCGGAACAGCATCGTGCATCAACTATTAGAAAGGGACCGAGAGACATTTTCCATTGGACCATATGAACTAGAACCATAAACTCACTGAACATTAAATCTCATCAAATGAGTGTAAATCCATCCTCATCATCGTATCCATTCATTATACTCCACACCTGAACATAGCCATTATATGAACAACATACCCTTATATCTCAATGTCTGTACTTTGATCTGTTAACGTTTTACCCCCAATCGGGGATATTGCAGATTATGTATTCCTTATGCCATCCGATCCGAAACCGAACGTTGCACCCCTTGATAATCTGTACCTTATTCCCTGATAACCAGAAACTTCTATGCTTAAACTCTGTACCATTTCTTTTATTTTAACATCTTAATAAAATTATTAAGCACATGCTTAAGTGTTTGCAGGATTTGAGGCTTACAGGAAAAGAGTAGCCTGGTTATTATAGAGATCCATAGATAATTATGCTAGCACTTCTGAAACTTCCGTTAATTATACTTATAGTTGTACTTATCATAGAATCATAGAATATCAGGGTTGGAAGGGACCCCAGAAGGTCATCTAGTCCAACCCCCTGCTCGAAGCAGGACCAATTCCCAGTTAAATCATCCCAGCCAGGGCTTTGTCAAGCCTGACCTTAAAAACCTCTAAGGAAGGAGATTCTACCACCTCCCTAGGTAACGCATTCCAGTGTTTCACCACCCTCTTAGTGAAAAGGTTTTTCCTAATATCCAATCTAAACCTCCCCCACTGCAACTTGAATATCCAATCTAAACCTCCCCCACTGCAACTTATAGTTGCAGTAAAGTTGCAGGGGCAAACTGAGTTTGCAAATGTTCTTGAGCTATTGTTGGGTACACAAGCCTAGGGCTTTATTTTACTAGATCTAATTCTTTGAGTTAGTTTTATGGTTGTAACAATCAACTTTCTCATTAACTATGACAGACCACTAGTCAGTGTATAAGAAATCATGGTCTGGCTTTCTTTTTATTAAAACAACAAGAGCAAAACAGAATGCTAGTGTGTTTGTTTTGCAAGCTCTCTGACTTTATTAATCCTAAAGCATTCACCTTGTCTAGGCTTCCAACTAACCCCAATATTATTGGTCCATTAGAAAATAAAGGAATAAAGTACTTCATTTTTGGCCACGGTAATTTTCTTATTCTAAGTGCAGCAGCTACTAATGGCAAACTCTGGAAATGGCCTAACCTGATGATTACTTTAGATAAGCTATTACCAGCAGGACAGTGGGGTGGGAGGAGGTATTGTTTCATATTCTCTGTGTATATATAAAGTCTGCTGCAGTTTCCACGGTATGCATCTGATGAAGTGAGCTGTAGCTCACGAAAGCTCATGCTCAAATAAATTGGTTAGTCTCTAAGGTGCCACAAGTACTCCTTTTCTTTTCACATATTCAGCATTACTGTGATAGTTTCATGGCAATAAGAGGGTAAGTTTATTAAAACAAGAGGGTCCCCAAGGATCAAATGTGTGCATCAGCCCTAGTGTAGTTTGCCTAGTTTTATGGTCAGTCTAGTCAATAACCCCTTATAGTACTTTGCCTTAGGCATTATTTAATGGACACTATTCAAGGCCTACTCTGAATAAAGAATTATTAATTTTCTCATGGACTTTCCTGTGGTGGTCCCCGGTATGGAATTGGAATGCTTCACAAACACACATGAATTAATCTTCATAACACCCCTCTTCTGAGGAGATGTACTGTCCCTGTTTTACAGATGGGGAACTGAAGCACGGAGAGATTAAGGTCAAAAGTGCTAATTAATTTTGGGTGCCCAATTTGAGATGTCTAGGACTTGTTTTTTTTAAAGTACTAAGCATTATGTATATCACTTAATATGTTCAAAGTACAGCTCCCATTGACTTCAGTTACAGCGGTGAGTGCTCAGAACTCCTGAAATCAGTCCATAGGGTCTCAAGTTGGGCACCGAGAAAATAAGGAACACACAATTAATGATCATCTGTGAAAAGCCTTTAGTTTAAGTGACTTGACTAACATTACATAGGAATTGTGTCATAGGGATAGAATCTAGTTCTCCAGGGCAGCATTCAACTGCCTTAACCATGAGACCATTGTTTCTTTTCCTGCCTTATTCACTGCACACCTTCAAAGGGAGAGGAAAGATGGTCCAATGATTAGGTTGCTTGGGAAACCTGGGTTAAATTCTTAAAAACCTTTAGAGGAGCAGTGGGCACTTTTGAAGGTCCTCTGCTCAGTGTCCCCTTCTGACTTTTAATCTTTGACCTTCACTACTATTCCTTTTTTCTCATTCGTTGTCCCAAGAAATCATTTGTGGCTTGGGCTTAGTGGTTCTTCCCCTTTGGTTGAATGGTATAGGGAAGGTAGATTGGAAACTTTGGTTGTCTGTCTCATAAGATAAGAACAAGGGGATATTCGATAAAATTAAAACTTGGGAAATTCAGAACTGATATTTTTTCATACAGTGTGTAATTAAACTGTGGAGCTTGCTGCCACAGGAAATCATTAAGGCCAAGGTCTTAATAAGATTCTAAAAGGGACAGGACTTTTATATGGAATATCAATAGTTTTCATAATTATAACAAGTTTTGTGGAAGGGATATTAAACCTTGTGCTTCAGGGCTTAAGCCAACCACCAAACTATTTGAGATCAGGATTAGTGCTAATGTGGTGTGCGTGTGCATCTAGGGGTGAAGATATCCCACATCTGCCTACTCCTGGGTTCTTGAACTTTCGTATGAATCATTTGGACTAGATGGACCTAGGGTATGGTCTAGAATTGCAGTTCTTATGTTCCTAATGCATTTGTTCCAAACTTGTACATAGGAAACCTTTATACTAGCACATACCAGTTTGTATTTTACTCTGTATAAGATTAAACATTTATTATTTTTTTGTATTGGGATAATGCCTAGAGCAGTGCTCTCCAACCTTTTTAGTCCCAAGATCACTTTTTGAACCTAAGGACAACCCAGGATCTACCCCACCCTTTCCCCAAAGCTCTACCCCCTCACTCCATTCCCCCCCCCGTCGCTTGCTCTCCACCCACCCTCACTCACTTTCACCAGGGTAGGGTAGGGGTTTGGGAGGGGGTGTGGGCTCTGGGATGGGGTCGAGGGGTTTACAGTGGCGGGGAGGGGGCTCTGGGCTGAACCTAGGGCGGGGGATGAGGGTGCAAGCTTTAGGAGGGAGTTTGGGTGCAGGGTGGGGGCCTCCGGGCTGGGGCAGAGTGTTGGGGGGCAGAGTGTTGGGGAGCAGGGTGGGAGCTCTGGGAGGGAGTTTGGGTGCAGGAGAGGGTATGGGGTGCTGGCTCCAGGAGGCAGTTGGGGTGCAGCGGGGGGGTTAGGGTGCGGGGGGAGGTTTGGGGTGCTGGCTCCGGGAGGGAGCTCAGGGTTGGGGTGCAGCCTCCTGCTGGGCAGTTACCTCCAGTGGCTCCTGGTTGGCGGCAGGTGTAGCAAGGCTAAGGTAGGCTTCCTGCCTACTCCGGCCCCACACTGCTCCTGGAAAGGGCCAAGGCGCCCCTGTGGCCCCTGGGAGAGGGCGGGGGGCACGTGGCTCTGTGTGCTGCCCCTCTCGGCAAGCACCGCTCCCTCAGCTTTCCCGACCAATGAGAGCTGCAGGGGTGGTGCTTGCAGAAAGGAGGAGCGGTGCTTGCAGGCAGGAGCAGGGCATGGAGGGAGACGCTTGTCTCCCCACCCCCCGGGGCCGCACTGGCCACTTCTGGGAGAAGTGTGGGGCCAAGGTAAGCAGGGAGTTTGCCTTAGCGGCAGCCACACTGCACCACCGGAAATTGCAATTGACTGGGAGATTCTTTAGATAGACTAGTTGATCGTGATCGACTGGTTGGTGACCACTGGCTTACAGGCTTCAGCTGAGATCAGATCCACATTGTATAAGAGGGTAAAAAACAATCCCCACCCAGAAGAGTTTACAATCTAAAAAGACAAGACAGATGCATGGTGGGAGAAGAGAAGTGTGGCATTACGCCCTGTATTCTTCATAGTAATATTATTATGATACGAGTATGACATAATCATGATGTATTTTGTACAAGATAAGGCATGTGAGATATCATTGGAAAGGTTATGATTTACTGAATAGGGTTATCCTACTTGTATGCATATATAATTTTTGTATCTGAAGTTAGGAATATTATTTATGCATCTATTACAATTGTGTTTACACGCGGGGAATGCCCACTAGACGGAATGCAATCCGTTTAGATGGCTAGCAGGGAAGGGCCATTAGGGAGAACAATAGGTCTTACAAGTTACTAATCTCCCACTGGGGAGTCTTCCTGGGAAGCTTTCCTGGGGACGTTGCAAACAGCCTCTGAGTCATGGCTGCAGTAGCCCTACAGCAATGGTCCCAGAGGATCTTCCAGTCGATCGCAATCTCCGGTGGTGTAGCGGGGCTGCTGCTCCATGCCTGCCCCAGCCCCATGCCGCTCCTGGAAGAAGCCAGCGCGGCCCTGGGGGTTGGGGAGCAGGGGTCTCCCACTGTGAGCTCCTCCTTTCTGCAAGCACCGCCCCTGCAGCTCCCGTGGGCCAGGAATGGGGAACTGTGGCGGTGGTGTTTGCAGAGAGGGGAAGTGCACGGCACCATGTGCCCCCTGCCTGCCCCTTCCCAGGGGCTGCAGGAGCCGTTGGCCCCTTCCAGGAGCAGTGTGGGGCCAGGGTAGGCAGAGAGCATATCTTAGCGGCAGCCATGCTACGCTGCTGACTGGGAGCTGCCAGAGGTAAATGCTGCCCAGTGGGAGGCCGCACCCCAGCCCTGATTCCCCTCCCAGAGCCAGCATCCTGTACCTAGTCTTGCACCCCAACACTGCCCCAGCCCGGAGCCCCCTCCTGCAACCAAACTCCCTCCCAGAGCTTGCACCCCTCACCCCCTCCTGCACCCCTGCCCCAGGCTCAGCTTCCCACACTGCGAACCTCTCAGCCTGAGCCGCACTCCCTCCTGAACCCCAACTGCCTACCCCAGCCTGGTGAAAGTGAGTGAGGGTGGGTGAGTGTGAGTGATGGAGGTGGGGGATGATTTGAGTGGGGCAGGGCCTCATGGTAGGGGCAGGGTAGATCCTGGGTTGCCCTTAAATTCAAAAGGTGATCTTGGGTGTAAAAAGATTGGAGATCACTACCCTGCAGGGACATGTGACCAAGTCTCCTGGTACTGGACTCCACAATAATACTAGTGGTTTTCCACTGATCGGACATGGGAATCAAACTGGGAGACAAAGGATTCCTGCTATATGCAAAAACTTTTTAAGGCAGGGGAGTAACCTTATCATGGTTCGTTCTTCACTGACTCCCCGTCAAAGAGAGAAGACTGCTGGAAACACCTGAAGAACAAAAAGACTGATGTAGAGGAGAAGGGCTGAACCCAGGCTAGAGGATTGTCTAGCCTGTGAAAGGAATATATGGAGTTTTAAGCTGCAAGCAAGTGCAGCTTGCTTTCAGAAATCTCTGCAATCTGCCTAAAACAACATTTAGGATGAGAGTTAGCTATACATATTCCATTTCTTTAGTATATTAAGCTTAGATTGCATGGTTGTTTTATTTGCTAGGTAATCTGCTTTGATCTGTTTAGTATCCCTTATCACTTAAAATCTATTTTTTGTAGTAATAAACTTGTTTTTGTTTTTGTCTAAAACAGTGTGTGTGTCTGGAAATCATAACTTGGGGCAGAAAGCTCTGTATATTCCTCTCCACATTGAGGGAGAGGGCGAATTTCATGAGCTTACGCTGCACAGTTCTCTGTGCAGCGCAAGACAATGTAATTTTGGGTTTACACTCCAGAGTGGGGTGTGCACTTGAGTAACTGGGCAGCTCCTTAGCTGAGCCTTCCCATGCAGAGCTGATCTCAGCATCTGTGTGTATTGCTGCAGCTGGGTTTGTGTTGGTAAAGTGCATTCTGAAGCCTGGGGAAGGACTTGACAGGCTGCATAGCAGTACAGTTTAAAGGGAATCCAAGCTGGTTGGTCATGCAAGCTCAGTGGTACCCCAGTTCCAAATGGCACCCCAGGGTGGGGGGTGGGGGAGAACTCATCACAAGAGGTATTATCCCCATTTTACAAATGGAAAAGTGGGGCACAGAGAAGTTAAGGATCACACAGGAAATCTGTGGCAGAGCAGGTATTGAACCCAAATCTCTTGAGTCTTAGTAGCATGCCTTAATCACAGGACCAATCTCCTTCAAGTCTGGAAGACTTTATCCTGTCAGATTCAAAGTATTTTAAAATGAAAATTTGGGCCTAAGTCCATGTTGTAAACACTTAATTCCAAGTGTTAGAACACATGGTGGATTAAAGATCTGGAAAACATAATATACTTAAAACTTCACATGTTCCAAGTGCTATATAAACATTAATCCTCACAACAGTCCTGTGATATGCTGTGGTGGTGTAGCATATTGGTCCCAGGATATTAGAGAGAGAAGGTGGGTGAGGTAATATCTTTTACTGGGCCAATTTCTGTTGGTGAAAGAGACACTCTTTCGAGCTTACACAGAGCTCTTCTTCAGGTCTGGAAAAAGTACTCGGAGTGTCATAGCTAAATACAAGGTGGAACAGATAGTTTAGCAAGTTCTATCCGGGTATTTGGCAGAAATTTTACAACCTTATCCTCCATGAACCTACCCTAGGGAATTTCTACATGTTTCCCAAGATACACAAATTAGGAAACCCAGACAGACCCATCATATTTGGCCATAGCACTCTTACTAAAGAAATTATCAGGGCTTATGGAAACTATTCTCAAACCACTTACCACGCAAAGGGCCAGCTTCCTCCATGACACAACAGATTTTCTCCAGAAACTCCACAACATTAACAACCTCTCTCAGAACACCAGCTTGAATCATTCCATTTAGTTTTATCCCCATAATGCCATGTATGCTTCTCCTTCCACCAGAAATCAAAATCTAGTTTTTAAATGAGCGGTAGGTACAAAATAGTTAACAGACCATTAGTTCACAATGTGTACTGAAGCCTTCTTGTTATTTAAAGAAACCAAACTTTGGTCCAGACTCTAAATTATGTAAACATTCTTAGTATCTGAAAGTCTTCCAAACTGTAACTATCTTAATTACCATTGTTACCTAAGAATTTAAAACACATGCTTATTGTTAGTGTCACTCAAAACAGTGTATGATTGCTGGCTCTGCAGCTGCAGTTAACTAATGAACACTATTCCTAAGGGTATGCTGATGTTAGTCATTGGCTGCTGCAAAGATGTCTAATGTTTATTTACTGCTGCAGGTAAACAAAGATAGTGTTGGTCCAAAATGTGTGGCTGTGTAGCCAAAAAGATTGAAAATTCTGTGTCCTTAAATGTGTCACTAAGTTTTAAATACTATTTTATTTGCGTGGGGCAGATGACATGAGAGTGCTTACCTAATACAGTTCTTAGAACTGCAATTGTGGGCTGACTTTCGTGGCTATATTGCCAAATTTAAGTTACACCAATTAAAATTTAGCATGACATTTGTTATATTTTAAACAATCTTTGTCTTGATGGTCATTCACTTGGGACCAACTGTCAGTTATATAGTGTTATGTCATATCACCTAACTTTAACTGTACTCTGTCCGGTTCTATGAATAATTTTCAGACTGACCTTTTACTCAAACTGAGCAGCTGCTCAGTGTTGTCATGTACTACTTGTATGTCACGTATGTTGCAGGGCTGCTACTAGCAGATCAGGCTTCTGTATTAGATATAGCCTGACTGTAGAGCTTACTTCTCGGAGATACACTCCAGATGTGTTCACTTTAAGATCCTTTAATGCTCTTCCAGGTATGGCAAAGGTTAGTTTAAATAAGGTATTTTACACACAGTGCCACTTAGTGACTGAACAGTATAATACAGTTTAGCATTCCATTAGATCTCCTCCTTTAAGTTGTACATTCCTACCATTTACAAAATATATACTATCACACTACCTTTGAAGTTCGGTTTAGACCCGTCTGTTAAGTGTGACTTGATCGTACTAGTTTTCTAATTACACAACCCAAACATGTAACCACGTGGTCATCTGGCTGTCCATTAGTTGCAACGAGTGGCTGTGGTCGGTTTAGAATCTGAGTCACCTTGTTCTGTACCCATCATCTCTAGAGTTTGCTTGGTTGATTGTTCTTTGTGGAAAAAACTGTAGATGTCAACGGTTTCTGTTAAACTCTCCCCTGTTGGTCTCAATCACACAGGATCTTGGTGCCAAATTCCTTTTCTTTACAACAACTGGAGGTATCCATAGTTTTTTTCCATCCAATTTGACACAAACACAAGCACCACATTCTAGACCCAGCCGTTCTCTGAGTGATGTCTGTGATAAAAGTATTCATAGGATCTTTTTGCCTTTTTATACGACTGGGTTACTCTCCATGTCTCAAAAAGAAAAGGAGTACTTGTGGCACCTTAGAGACTAACCAATTTATTTGAGCATGAGATTTTGTGAGCTACGGCTCACTTCATCGGATGTAATAAATAAATTGGTTAGTCTCTAAGGTGCCACAAATACTCCTTTTCTTTTTGCGAATACAGACTAACATGGCTGTTACTCTGAAACCTCTCTTCATGTCTGGCCATTTTGGAAATAAATTCTTTTCCAGAGTTGGAACAGTAGTTCTGAGTTGTCCTCCCATTAGGAATTCGCTGGACTATATCCAGTAACTGCTGTTGATCTGTAACTCTGAAGAGCAGGGAATGGATGTTCATGTTGTAGGATTTTCTTGGCTGTCTGTACAGCTCTCTCAGCCTCTCCATTCGCCTGTGGGATGCTAGTAATATGATCAAAATCATATTTTGTTCGGAATGACTTAAATTCCGCTGCAGTGAATTGTGGTCCATTGTCCATGAGTAGTGGTTTGGAATACCAAAATTAGCAAAGATACACTTCAGTTTCTTGATTGCAACATATTATGTCTTTCGAGTACATTATTTCTGTATACCTGGAAAAATTAGTCCATTATGACCAGGTAATGATGTCCTCTGAATTCACATAAATTTGCAGCTAGTCTCTTCCAAGGTCTGTCTGGTAGGGAGGGTGTTGGTCTGTTAGTTTTGAAGTGTTCACATGTAGTACTTTATTGTTTATGTCCATGCTGATGCTCAGCCACCATACTGACTGACAGTTCATGGCATTTAGTTAATTCTTGGTGTCCTTCGTGGATGAGGTTTAGGATTTCTCCTCTCATTTTGTTTGGAATTCTGAATGCAGTTGCCTTTTTAATCATGACTCCTTTTGACCTGCTTAATTTTCCACATACCACAAAATAGTCTCTTGTTACTTCCTTATTGTCCTTTAGATACATTAGTGCCGGCTGGCCCAAGTAACTTAAAACTACTTGAAGTTGCGTGTCTGTCGAGGTTGCTTTTTGTAGCTGATGTAGTCTCTCTTCTGACACTAGTCTTGGGTGGAGGGATAGCTCAGTGATTTGAACTTTGGCCTGCTAAACCCAGGGTTGTGAGTCCAAGCCTTGAGGGGACCATTTTGGATCTGGGGCAAAAATTGGGGATTCATCCTGCTTTGAGCAGGGGGTTGGACTAGATGACCTCCTGAGGTCCCTTCCAACCATGGTATTCTATGATATGCCATTATGTCATCTTCGAGCTCACAGGTAGTTGAGTGCTGGACTCTGTGACAGTGTCTGCAACAGCTAGATTTTTTTGAGGAACATATTTAGCAATCGGGTTAAATTGCATTAACCTTAGCAATAGACATTGGCATTCCAGCGGTGTCTGATCCAGGTTTTTTTTCCATTGATCAGGGTTACAAGAGGTTTATGGTCTGCTATCAGTGTAACCAAATCCAATCCACACAGCTACCTTTAAAATTTCTCAAATGCCCATATGCTTGCCAGGTACTCCTTGCCAGTTGGTGCATATTTTCCGCTTCTGTGAGTGTGCAAAAGCAAAATGCAGCGGGCCTCTACTCAGCGCAGGGGTGGGCAAACTATGTCCTGCGGGCCGTGTCTGGGCCGTTGGACCTTTTAATCCGGCCCTTGAGCTCCCGCTGGGCAGTGGGGTCGGGGGCTTGCCCTGCTCTGCGCTCCAGCCAGCGAGCAGGGTCCAGGGCTTTCTGTGCAGCTTCCGGAAGTAGAGGTATGTCCCTCCTCCAGTTCCTATGCGTAGGGGCAGCCAGGGCTAGGGGCTTCTGCACGCAGCCCCCACCCCAAGCGCCGCCCCCTGCAGCTCCCATTGGCCGAGAACCATAGCTAGTGGGAGCTGTGGGGGCAGTGTCTGCAGACAGGGCAGTGTGCAGAGCCGCCTGGCCGCACCTCTGTTGAAGAGCTGGATGAGGGGACATGCCACTGCTTCCAATAAGTGCCACCTGGAGCCTGCACCCCTGAGTCCCCCACATGCCCCAGCCCTAGTCCTGATCCTCCCTCCAAACCCCTCGGTCGCCGCCTGGAGCACCCGCTTGCACCCCGCATCGGAGCCCTCAAACCCCGGCACCCAACCCACTGTTCCAGCCCTGATTCCCCTCCCACTCTCCAAACCCTTCAGTCCCAGCCCAGAGGACCCTCCTACACCCCAGAGCCCGCACCCCCAGCCAGACCTTCCCCCTGCACCCCAACCCCCTGCCCCAGTCCAGAGCCTCCTCCCACACCCTGAACTCCTCATTTCTGGCCCCACCCCTGAGCCCTCACTCTCTCCACACCACAACCCCCAATTTCGTGAGCATTCATGGCCCACCGTACAATTTCTATACCCATATGTGGCCCGAAGGCCAAAAAGTTTGCTCACCCCTGACTCAGAGCCATGTTGTTACAACAGTATACCATGTAGACCATAGCTGCTTGTGTCCACACTGACCCTGAGGGTTTGTTCATACCAGAGTACTTGAGAACTAGAGCTGTTAGGATTTTTTTTACCTTTTTAAGGCAATTTCTTGATTTGACCCTACATACAAGATGTGCTGGATTTTAATAATTCATTCAGTGGTTTTGTCACTGTAGAGAGGCCATGTATGTATTGTCCAAGGTAGTTTACTATGACCAGTCCATATCTCCGTTCTGATACATTATCAGGTCAGGGGGGTCTGCTGCTGTCTGAACTTACAAGACGGCATGCAGACATGCTCTCAGCCCCCCAAAAACCCACTCTTTCCCCCAACATACACAAAGCATACTCCCTGTCATACTCCACCCCTCCCTGTTTGAAAAGCACGTTGCAGCCACTTGCATGCTGGGATAGCTGCCCAGAATGCATCGCTCCCAATGCTACTGCAAGTGCCACAGATGTGGCCACGCCAGTGCGCTTGAAGCTGTCAGTGTGGACAGACTGCAGTGCTTTCCCTACTGCGATCTATGAAGCCTGGTTTAACTCAAAGTGCTCTACATCTGCAAGTGTGGCCATACCCTAAGAAGTAATGGGATAGGAATCCTGCAAGGTATATGTATGCTGTATGGCTCAGCATTGTCTTAGTTATTTATACTGGATCTCCTTTCAAATGTCCAATATCACCAAATATTCCATCAAGTTCTTCCGTCTTTCTCACTAGGCCTATCATGATTGCAGATAGAAGGTTGTTGGCCTGTGGTCCTTTGATCACATACACTCTGAATGCCTTTTGTCTTTACAAGTTGTTTCTGTGATGAGCTGGCCCATGCAGTTCAGAATACCTTCGGGGGCTAGTCAGAGCTGTGTCAGGTGACCTTAGCTCTGGGAGGAGTTGAAGGTGATTTGTAAGTCACCTTCACCTTTTGAGATGACAGTGACATCCAGCTCCAGAGTCAATTTGAAAGTCAATAGTCTTCCATGAATATTCAGTTTCACACTCCAGACAGGTTTTTGTCATCACAAGTGGTAGATCCCAGAAACAATTGCCTTGGTCCTTAATATGAGTCAACTCCCTGACTCTTTTGGTGCAGCAAACCACTGCAAAATGTCCATATTTTGTGCATGTTCTGTGCCTCTGGCTGAATATTAGTCATCTCTTGGGATATGACTTTTTCCACACTTTGTGCATGTAGGTTGGAATTTGTCCCTCTTAGCCTGGGAGTTATCTCTCGTTGTCTCGGAGGTTTTAGGACTCTGACTTTTAGCACTCAAGTGTCTGTTTACAAATTCTAAGCTAGTTTCAGGCTTTTCAGGTTGCTCCAGACTTTTCTTCTGTTTGACTAGTTCAAACTGCTTTGTATATTTGTATAGCTCTGTCCAGGTTTAAGTCCGGCTTCAACTGTAGCTGCTGTTGAAAGATTTTTCTGTTAACCCAATCACCAGCCTGTCTCATACTTTTATGTTTGGCAGTTCCAAAATCATAGTTTTCAGCCGGTTCATGCAAAGCTTTTATAAAACATTTTCCCCTGGTTCTTGAATTCTCTGGTAAAAACATGCCCTTTCATAAACCACATTTCTCTGAGGTGTAAAGTATGTATCAAACGTGGCCAGAATCCTTTCATAGTCATTTGTGACTGACTTCACTAAAGTCAAAGGATTTAAAGATATGCTCTGCCTGCTTCCCCATAGCATAAATTAAAGAAGATACCTGAATATCTCTGGTTTCCCGGTGGAGTTTTTTAGCAATTCAGAATCTTGCGAAATACTGGTTCTAGTCATCCATTGTAAAGGTTTGTCAAAACTGAAGTTTTGTGGGACATTGAGGAGTGACATGTTGATAATCCTATAACCTTTGTTGCTTTGTTCACATCTGGCAGTAGTGTACTTCTGACACCCTGTAATCTTGTACATAGTAAGATCCTTTAATATTCTGCCAGGTATGGCTAAGATTAATGTAAATAAGGCATTCTCACACAGCACCACCTAGTGGCCGATCAGTATAATATAGTTTAGTGTTCTGTTACTAGGGCCCTACCAAATTCAGGGTCCATTTTGATCAATTTCACAGCCAGAGGGTTTTTTAATTGGTCAGTTTCACGTTTTCAGATGTTTACATCTGAAATTTCATGGTGGTGTAACTGTGAGGGTCCCAACCCAAAAGGTACCCGGATGTGGGTCTGATTTTCCCCCCCTCAGCCTCCCAGCAGCCCTGCAGGAGAAGTAGTCGTCCTGTGCCTCCCCAGCCTGGCGGGGGTTTGCAGCTAGGAGCCCCCCTGCTGGGCCACTCCCAGCAGTAGGGGGGAGATCAGACCCACTTCCACAAGCCTCCTCCTGCTGTAGGAACCTCTAGGGCTGCTGCCCAGCACTGGAGCTTCCTGCAGCAGGGAGAGGCACTGGGAGGTAGGTCTTATCTCCCTCCTCCCCCCCAGAGCAGCCCTGCATGGGAAGGATAAGTCCTCTCCCTCCACAACCTGATGGGGAACATGCTTAATTGTCCACATACCCAGTAGCAAGGGAGAGATCAGATTTTATGGGGAAGGACTAACTTCATGGTTCGTGACGCGTTTTTCCCAGCCGTATCTATTACAGCTGATTTCAGCTACTTTAAGTGGAGTCTCCTATATTATATTGTGTTTGGGTTGTACTGTAGCATGTGGGGGCAAGATGTGTATGATGTCTGTCCCTTGGGACTCGTGTGTGTGTGCATATGGTTTTTTAAAATGTGACTCATGAAGTTGTTCAAGCAGGGGGAAGAGTTTGTAAATTCGTTTTCAATATGTATGAAGGTGTTCTGAAATAGTATTTGATACTTTCTTGTAAACCAATTAGTATAAATAATTTCAGCATCAGTTGATGGTCAAGAGGTTTGAAAAGAGAATGAAAATAGAGAGAAATATCTATGAGAATGTTATAAACAAGGATTTGGATGAAAAATATTGAGGCTATTTTTTTTTAAAAAGTTGGCAATAGCACATGAAAAATGGCCACTCTTCCTTTTTTAGTTTGGGTTGGGTATTAGGACTTAATTGCAGTTGGCATTAATCAAATAAACCCTGTTCTTCTGGAAAGAATTTTTAAAACCTAGGTGGCTTAAATGTTTATATAGAAATGATATCTATTTAAACCTGCCAAACCAAAAAAAAACCCACAACAATATGATATTGGTTGGTTTACTAATTATTACACACAACATTATGTTAATAATTACAAGAACTACTTTAATGTCTCAATTTTAAAAATATTGTTGCTTTCAGTTCTAATTAAACTCTTAAGATTACTAAACTGAAAGATTAGAGAAAATATTTGCATTTTTAAATTTTACTTTGTGTAACTATAAGGTAAACTTCCTGTTTAACTAAAAATCTCTTACAAGTAGTTAAAATGTCTCAAAACATGATTACTGAGCATTTCAGTTAAATGTTTAATCTTTTCTTTGTTTCTGTTGCTCCCCAGAGTTATTGGTGGTTGGTTTTTTTTGTTTTTTTTTGTACTAGGATTCAGGATCATGATGATACTGTTAACATTAGAGCAGATTTTATCTGTGGGGTAAAGTAAACTAAAGTTGTATTTCTGGGAGACACTCAGCATTGTATAAAATTGGACTTGCTCTTGCTCATGTGGAGAGAGAATTGCTCTCCACATGCTCATATGGAGAGAGTATTCTGTCCAGAGCATGCTAGGATGGCTTGGTGAGTGCATGAAGTGTACAGTTACATGGAGGTCACTCTCTGTTTGTACTTTCATTTGTTTGCAGATTACCTATCCAAAAATTACCTTGCAATGCTTGCTAATTTTGGATGTGATTCTGCAGCCTTTACTTGTGTTGAGTAGTACTCTGTCAACATGAGTGAGGGGTTGCAGACTAGGCTTTATGTTTGGGCTTTCTTCTGTTCCTTATATGAGTGGGAGACTTTTGGGAAAATAGATTACTTAAAGAATGCTAATGAACTGATTGAGTTTTCAAGTCTTAGTGTGTTAAATTTTTTTAACTGTTTGTTTATTTAGGAAGTATTAGCAGGTTTCCAAATCCTTGCTGTGTAAATATCAGGAACAAAAAATAATGATTACAACAGTGAGCTTTTACTTAGAGACATTATACAGGAATATCTTTATCAGAATTCTCTATTTAACAGATAAGAATATGAGTATCATTACAACACCTATTATATGTCATTTCTAGAGATTTTATTAAATTGAGTGAAATCTCTGGTTACACATTTGTCAGACCAGCTATATCTATCAGAAGTTAACATTTTTCCCTCATAGAAAAGGTTCTACCTCAACACCATGGGAAGGGATTCTGCTCTCCTTACTTGTTGATCCCGAAGAAGAATAGAGGGTGGAGGATGGAATTCTCAAAGCCATATTCAAATTATGGGAGTTCCTACCAAAGATCTATTTGCAGCAGCTCAGAATGCCAAGTGCCCACAGAATTGCTCCCAGACAGGATTGGGATACCACTCGCTAGGCTACGCTCTCCTCCTAAAATGGGAGGCACCACTGATGTATGCATTTCTCCCGACTCCACTCCTAAACTGAGTCATTCACAAGATCAGACAGGACAAATTCAGGGTCATGAGCATTGCACCCACATGGCCCAGACAAACGTGGTTCCCATACCTGCGCCAGATGGCAGTGAAACTTCCTCAAACCCTTCCCTTAGTGCCTCACCTATCACAGAATGCGTGACGCGTTTGTCACCCCAACTTCGCAGTACTCCACCTCAAGGCCTGGTTAGTCCATGGCTGACGGGAGTCGAGAAGGACTGTTCTGAGGAAGTGAAAGATATACTACTGAACAGTCAGAGACTAAGCACAAGAAAAACACATATCCATAAGTGGAAACAATTCTGCAGTTGCTGCTAGGACAAACCGATCTTTCCACAGTAAGCCGAGAATCCTTGACTATATACTGGGGCTTAAAAAATTGGGGCTATCCACAAGCTCCATCAGAGTACACTTGGCTGCCATCACCTCCTTCCATGACAAGGTGGACCGAGTCACTATATTTGCCCACCTGACGATTAAACACTTCCTTAAAGGCATAAAAAACACTTATCCCACACTAAGAAACCCTACACCCATATGGGACCTCAGCTTTGTTCTGCGCGGTCTCATGGGAAAACCATTTGAACACTTTGCAACTGCCTCCTTGTTGCACTTATCAGTGAAGGTGGCTTTCCTCTTTGCCATCATGTTTGCAAGATGGGTGGGAGAATTAGGTTCCTTAATGGCACACCCACTTTATGCAATATTCTTTAAGGGTAAAGTAATCCTACAACCGCACCCTAAGTTCATACCCAAGGTCGTCTCCTCTTTTCATTTAAATCAACCCATTTACTTACCTGTATTTTTCCCCAAAATCACATGCTGACGGGAGGGAGGCCTCATTTCACACGCTAGACATTTGCAGAGCATTAGCTTTCTGCATAGAAAGAACAAAAACATTCAGAAAATCACCTAGACTGTTAGTTTCCATAACAGAATGTTCGAGGGGCCAAATCATCTCAAAACAGCGACTATCCAAATGGATATCTGGATGTATCCATTTGTGCTACCAAAACAACAATCTGCAACCCTCACCAGGTGTTCTTGCACACACCACTAGAGTGTTAGCAACATCTGTGGCCTCTCACTGACATTTGCAAAGCAGCTTACCTGAGCGTCAGCCCATACTTTCACTAAACACTATGCTTTAGAACAATAATCAGCAGCAGATGCTCAGTTTGGACTTGCATTATTTTCCACCATCAATAGACCAACTCCAAAGCCCCTCCTCTCCAGTGAGGGGCACCGTTCAATAATCACCTAAAGTGGAGCACCCACAGGGACGCTCCTCAAAGAAGAAGAGAAGGTTACTCACCTTGTGTAGTAACTGATGGTTGTCCCTGTGGGTGCTCCACTACCCTCCCTCCTCCCTTCTACTTCGGAGTTTCACGCTGATTGTCTGAGGTAGAGGGGGAACTGGGGGATGGTTGGCTGCACACTGCTATATAACTGCTTGGAGTGGCGCGAGATGGCTTATGGCGCATGCGTGGCCTAGCCAGTCACTGATACCACAAATCTCCGATTACAAGCACAGGGTGCCAAGACACGTAAAGTGGTGCACCCACAGGGACAACCATCTCGGAAAACCTCCATTACTGCATAAGGTGAGTAACCTTCTCAAGAGTCTTGCATTTAGTTTGATTCATTTAGCAGCAATCTGTGCTTTCCATCCTCCAGTGGATAACCGTATGATCTTCATGTATCTTGTCACAACTAGACTTTTGAAGGGGATTGTCAGATCCTTTCCAACAGTGGTGAAATTCACACCTCAATGGGAATCAATTTTTGTTCTATCATCTCTCATTAAAACTGCCTTTGAGCTGCTGGGCACGTGCTCATGACCCATCTTTCCATTAAAGTGGTCCTGTCTGATAGCTATAATGTCAGCCAGAAGAGGCAGTGAACTGGGAGTGCTTATTGTGGGCTCGCCATATGCAAACTTCTGTAAGGAAAAGGTCTTGCTATGCCCCCCACCCCCAGATTCAAATCCAAAGTATTTTCTGAATTTTATGAGCATCAGGTCATCCGCTTACCTATATTTTTTCCAAATTGTGTACCTTGGAAGAAAAGACTGCATTCTCTGGACATCCAGAGGGCTTTGGCCTTTTATCTGCAATGAACAAAAGATGTTAGAAAGACACCTAAACTATTTGTTTCCATAGCAGAGCGCTCAAGAGGTCAACCTATATTGGGCCAGAGACTATCAAAATGGATCTGGGTTGTATTACCCTTTGTTACTAACTAGCTGGCATACCCTGTGCCCCCTGGAAGGGATAAAGGCTCATTGCACCAGGGGACAAGCAACTTCAGCTGCATCTCGAAGACGTACCCATACTATTGATATGTAGGGTAGCTAATTGGAACTCTTTGCATATGTTTATGAGACATTATGACACAGTTGTCAACTGTGGATACAGCTGTGGAGACAGCAGTACTGTAGTCAGCTATCTCTTCTGCATCCTTGCACCCATCTGTTTGACTACTGCTTGTTAATCTCCCACAGTGTGAGATACTCATGGGGATCATTACTTGAAGAAGAAATGGGCGTTACTTAGCTGTAACTGGAGGCTCTTTTGAGATATGAGGTTCCTATTTGTATTCCATTACCCACCATCTGTGCCCTCTGCTCTGGATTGGTTACATTGCAGTAAGAATGGGAAATGGGAGAGTTGCTGGCTGCACTATCCTTTGTGCCCTTGGTTGGGAGCACAAGGGGAGTTACAGTGCATAAGAGGGCCAACAGACACCACTTGCAAGAAATTCCTAACTCAGGCACATGGTGTGCATGCATATCCCATGTGGAATACAGATAGGGACCACACATCTCGAAGACCCTCCAGTTATAGGTAAGTGTGTCCATTTCCATTTGACTTAATATGTTTTATTCTTTGCATTGACAGCATACACACAGGCTGAATTTAAATGTCCAAAATATAGTAGCACTTTGACAGTAGTTCACAAATTTGCCTTGCTACTGAAAGTTAATCAAATTCTAGTAATGGTTCTTGAGGAACTATTTAAATTGTTGCCAATAAATATACAAACAAAAATAAATTTTGATGAATAGAATTGTTATAAATTTGCCATTCATACTGAGTTGTGATCCGAAAGAGCCAATTCTAATATTAAGTCAGTTGCAAGGATAATTTTTTTAAAAACACTTTGGAATCAGTTTAAATGAGACAGTTGAATAGAAGTTGTTCGACAGTCCAGCCCCTGCTTTGCCTGTCATACAGCACTGATGAATTTCAGGAAAGGATAAATGTATTATACCTGAAAAGCTGCAATAATTAGACAAAATGAAGTGAATTAGGAATGGACTTTCCTTACTCCTGATAGCTTAAAACAGAGCTTAGGTGTTGCTGTTGTAGGAGGGTACCCTTTTCCCCTCAAAATATTTGGTTTGGAGAGGTCACATATTCCCTAGCACGCATTTTTGTTGTTTCTGGTGCAGTAATGCTCAAAGGACCCAATCTGAATTGTTACAAGAGGAATATATGCCCTCGTTTAAAAAAAAAAAAGAGAGAGAGAGAGAGAGTTTTTAATGTTTTTCAGTGTAGCAACGTGCTTACAATGTTGCTAAGAAAGGCATCTGAAACGTAAATTATGTAATGTGTTTTTAATAGTTGCCTGAATTATGTAACATAAATGAATTTGTTACATAGTTCCTGGAGTTATGAAAAACCTGTTTTTCTTGTAGTCAAGTTCACTTTACTTTATTCCAGTGGTTCTGAAATGCTTTGGTAAGATGATCCACCAACTGCATGTTTCCTATGTTTTTTGTAACCCACCCAGGGTCTAGATTTGCACATGTGTGAGGGGAGGCAATAGGCCATCCTCTTCCTCCTCCCCACCCGGCCAAGGGGGCAGTGACCATCTGCAGCATCACCTTCCGCCAGTGGTGGTTCATGTATAGAGGACTTTGGTACTGCCCTACCAAAGTAGGTAGATGCACGCATTTTTACATATATATTTTTACTGACCTGTGGCTCACGTGTGGGCTGCACTGTCAGGGTCTCAGCGGAAACGAAGCAATGGAGGTTTTTTGTGGGGTTTGGGGCACTGGATTCACCACCCAAACCACAGGCTGTGGTGACTGACTGTAGAACACTCTAAAGTGTTGCGCACTAACTTATGTAGACCACGCTGGCAAACTAGGTACTTTTTAGTTGGCATCAGCAGAGTCTAAATGGAGCAGTTAGAGCACAGTACTTTAGAAAATTCTGTAACTTACACTCCTCCAGTAACCAGTGTGGGCCCAGGTAGGTCCAGGGCACTAAGAAAGTGTGGGGAGCTCAGGACCCCCCCTCCTTGGCCATAGTGAGAGGGGAGGAGTGTGCATACCCTGTTTTCTACCCCCCCACACACACACACACACTTGGGAGCTGGTGCCTTGTCTCCCACCCCATCAGTGCACATGCTCCAAGTCGTGCCCCTCCCTTGGGCTGAGTGTTTTGCCCTGGGTATTTCATACCTACTGTCTGACAGCCAGCCCAATCTCAGGCGCTGTTGTGGCCCCTCCATCCCTTCTTCCAGGTCCTGTTCTTACCCCCTCCCTCCTACTCCTGGCACATGTGCATGAGAGTGGAAACCTAGTCGAGTCCCACACTCACCTCTGAGAGATGGAGTGGGATGGAAATATGCATCAGCCTTCCCCAGTGTTTCCACTGCTGGGTCACTAGTGTGCTCCCCTCCCACCCTGGTCCTGCTGCCTCTGGGAGGGGAGAGATCATGGTCCCTCTGGTGGGAGGGAGGGGAGGAGAGGTCCCAGCATGTTCTTGCCCCTCCAGTGGAGAGCCCAGGACTGGGGGACCTTCAGCGGTGCGGTAGTACAGAGGGAACAGGGAAGTGCATGGGCTGAAACCGCTGAGCCTGGGATTTGAGAGGGAGATTGCCTTGCCCTCACCCGGCAGTGGTGGCACCTGTGTCTGCCGCTCTGGGGGATATGACCTAGCGCACCTGGTCACATTGCCAGTCAGGCTTAGCCCCATCAACCAATAGGGGCGGTTGTAGGGGAGGGCCTGCAGGAATCTATTTTTGGCTTGGAGCTGTTCAACATTTTTCTCAATGGGGAAAAAATATAAAATAACTGATGGTAAAATGTGCAAAAAAATTAGTGGAGTAGTAAAATATACAGGTCAGTTCTACAGAGATATCTGAATCAGTTGAATAATGTGTTTAAATACAGCCAAATGCAAGGTCATATATCTTGGAACAAAGAGAATGTAGTTCACATTTGCAGGATGGTGGACTGTATTTTGGAAAGTTGTGCTATTAAAAGGGACTTGGGAGTTATGGTGAATAAAAAACTGAACACAAGCTCCTAGTTAATCTGGTGGCTGAGAGCTACTTTGATCCTTGGCTGTATAAGCAGGGGAATGTTGAACAGAAGTAGATTGGTGGTGTCATAAGGCCTTGATGCCTGGAGCTCCATCCCCAGGGTTTTGAATGGAGGAAAGGCTTGTGGGAATTATACCTTTTGTGTGTGGTTGTTGAAATGTGCTTTTAAACCAACCATACCTGGAAAATGTGTAGTTCTAATAATCTCTGAATGCAAAGACTATGTGTACGGTACAAAGCCTATGTTGGCATAGCTATGCCAGCATAGGCCCCTAGTGTAGGTGCAGCCTGTGCAGACAGAGGTTTGTTGGTGTTCCTACAGCTGCAAAAAAAACAACTCCCAAACGACATTAGCTAAGTTGACAGATGTACTCTTCCAGCAACATAGCTTCATCTACCATGGGATTTTTTCAGCATAGCAGTATTGATCAGAGGTGTGATTATTTTTTTCACACTCCTGACTGACATGGCTATATTGATATTCATTCTAACCATAGACAAAGCCTCAACCTCTGCTACTGCTGCGCATGTTGTTACGAAAACATCACTATTTAGACAGCATTCACTGTTCCACTGACAGGGAGTTGGAAGCTATCCAGAAGGAGAAGTTGAAAGAAGCAGAAATTGGGAAGTATGGAAAACAAACGTTTGGGGGGAATGGTGCAATGGAAGAGAAAGGGATATCACTAACCAAGCTACTAGCTAAAAAAGTATCCTGAGTCAAACCCTGGTGTATGCTCTGCTGCTCGATTCTATTTTTGTTTGGTGTGGTGTGGTGTGATGTGATAGTGTGTAGGTGCTGTGATTGGGGTCCCTTTGAGCTAAGCAGCTTATACATACATTACAAAACGATGGTTTCTGCCCCAAAGAGCTGAGAATCTAAGTATAATATAACAATGAATTGTCCTTTCTCCTTTGAAAGAGAATATAGGGGTAGAGAGACGAGTGTTCTCTGACCAGACAAATTCTAATTAGTTATGTTTGTGTGCAAGTTAAAGTATAGGGGTCCTGTTGATGCTGGAAAAATAGTGAAGTAGAATGAATATTATACAACCCACAATGACATTTCCAATGGCTTAACTGGCAAGCAGCCATAAATTAACAGTAGTAGACATACGATATCCTGGGATCGACGTGGCTACAAAGATACGGCATATGTCAAAAATATGGCAGTTGTCAAAAATAGTTTGATTTAAGTTGGAACACAGAATTGACTTGAGCATTTTTACTTTACGTACATTTTATGCATGATTTGGATCTAGGAAGACTATTTTCCCTCCATTCCCAAATTTCTACAAAAGTTGGTTTAGGGAGTTGTTGTCTACAGGCCAAAAGATTAGAGCCTTGTGTCTTGGAACTTGGGGTGCATACTTCCTTGTTAATATCTGAGAACAGTTCAGAAGTTTGAGAGATGCAGCCTTTGATGTTCAGACAGACCTTTTCCTGTTTTCCAGTCCAAACCACTCTTGTGCTACATATGATCTAAACTAGAAACGAGTGCCTATGAATAGATTTATCCCTGTGCCTGCTTTGATTCCTGTTTTTTCCTCAGACAAACTAGGTGCATTTAGTTCTTTACCATTAACAGTCTTATGAAGACTCACTAAGCCCTGGTCTACACTGAGGGGGGTGTCGACCTAAGATACTCAACTTCAGCTACGTGAATAGCATAGCCGAAGTTGCTTATCTTAGGTCGACTTACCTGGCCGTGAGGACGGCAGCGAGTCAACCGCTACCGCTCCCCCGTGGACTCTGCTTCTGCCTCTCACGAGCTGGAGTTCTGGTGTCGACTGGGAGCGTGGGTAGTGAAGACCTGCCCTAAGATACATACTCACTCACTCACACTCTCTCTCTCTCCATAATATTTCTAGATAATTACACATTCAGAAGAACTTTACTACCCCGTAGATAAGCTTCATTGATAGCTTTTTCCAGCCATGAGCTGATAAAATTAATATACAAAAGGCACAGTTCCTTTGTCATCTTAAAACCAATATTAGTAACACTTCACAGGGTTTGTAGTAGGGATAGAACAAATGAGTTTACTATTACATGTTATGTTGCTGTTCCGTAATTACTCTATGAAAAGGAAAAATTACTTCATGAATATTTTTTTAAATGAGAATATTGCGTATATAATTGATATTTTGTATGGCCACATAAAAACCTGAGCATATGTAAAGTATATATTTTTAAGTGTCCCTGGATAATAAAAACAGGTTGCCATGGAAAATGTTCAAATGTATTTCATGTATTTTTTGCAGTGATGCCCTTACCCACCCAGAGGTCTCTTTTTATGATTATGTATTCAGATTTCATGAGCCGCTTCTGTAGAACTGAATTTTGTTTGTTCTTCCTTTAACAATGTGACCATATGTAAAATGTTAAGAAAATGGGGCTAGGTAGGGATGTTGTTCAGCAATCACTGAGTGAAGATGTGTTGGTTATTTGATATGTAGAAAGTCTAGCTCTGAAATGCTTTCACTTGCTTTTATGTCTGGTTTTATTGGTCGATGTATGCTCTTTTTTGGTGGTATTAGTTTCTGAGCAACCTAAAATTCCCCCAAGAAAGTATGTTAGCTCCACTTAAAAAAATTTTTTTAAAAAAAAATTCAGAATAGATTAAGTGAAACTAACAATACTTGAGGAATGGAGCAGAAGATTACTATGCAGGAACTAAAATTTACTAGACACTTACAAGCTAGAAGTAGATAGGAAGGGTGAGAAGACCATCTCTGAGGTCCAGGTGTGATGATTTGGTGAGAAACCAACCCATTACCATCCCCAACTTCTGGGAAGGGGTACTGTGATTTCTCAGTTTCCTGTCCTGGGACCCAGTTTGGGGACTCCTTTACTATATCAGATTTGGGCTAGTAGATGTCCGGTAAGTTTGAATCTTCACACCACACCAACTGTTGGAAGGAAAAGGTAGATTTCTGTCTTTCTCCCTTTCCCCTACAAACCACAAGGCTCTTTTGAGGCGGGAATCAGAAGCAGTCTCCACTATTCTACCACTTTTCTAACCCTCCATTAACTTTTTTTTGGTCATTCACTCTGGTTAATTATTGAAATTCTTGCTGCTGCTCATAACTTTTGAAGGTTGCAATGAGATATCAACATAACTTTTGATAGTTTCACTGCCCACAGGATTCTGATTGGTAGTAGCAAGAAAAAAACATGATCCTGATTTGACCACGAAGATTCATGGATTTCATCAAGCTCCAAAGCACGTCACAAGTTGAGGAATTGAGGACCTGGTGAATCATCATCATTATGCTAGCCTTGATCCTTGACATGCTGGCCTCCAAGTGGCCCTTCCTCTCCATTACCCATGCAGATTGCCTGGTTTTCTGACACAAGTTTGCCCCCCACCCTTCATTTGGCACCTGGAGTGCTGATAGTAGGGGGGAAGAAGCTGAGACAGGATGAAATTTAACAAATTCTTCAAGTCTGGGCAGAGCATGTATTACAGGCCAAGAGAGCCTTCCTCTCAGCCTCCACTGAATCTGCTAAATCCTGGCACAAATTGCTATTCAGGGTGGGAAATCGCTTCCTCAATCCTGAGTGCCTACAGCCTGTATCAGAACAGAGTACCAAGTTCTGCAGAGAACTATTATCCTACTTTGCTGAAAAGGTCACACACCACACATTTTGGGGGAAGGCTTTTCAAACAGCTTGGATCTGCTTCGCCTGTACCCAGCAACAACCTGCCTGCATTCCTGGTGTTCAGTTCAGTCACTAATTAAGAAGTTCTGGACAACCTAAAGGAGCCTTGACCCAATATCTGTGAATCCGATTCATGTCCTTCCTAGCTTGTGAAAGAGAGTCATGAGCAACTGGTGCCACTCATGACTGAAATATCCAACTGCTTCCTTCAAACACTGAATAGTCTGACCAACACTGAAGAAATCCACCCTGGATACATTGGTTCTAGCCAACTACCACCCAGTATAAATCCTCCCATTCCAGAGAAATCTCCTAGAGAAGCTGGAGAAAGATGAACTTGAACTTGAAATTGGCCTAATTGAAATTAATATCCTAGACCTGGCACAATCTGGATTCAGGCCAGGACATGGAACAGAAGCCACATTAGTGATACTGATGGATGATCATTTGCTGTCAATGGATAAAAGGCAGGCATCCATTCTCATCCTCCTGGGCACCTCTGTAGCATCCAACACTGTCACCATGAGATACTGTTGGCTCATCTGAGAGAAGGGGCAAGAATCCAGGGTAATGTGCTAAAATGGTTTGAGCCCTTCCTGGAGGGATACACCCAGTGAGTAGTGATGGAAAACCACATCTACTGCTGGATCTCCAACTTGTGGAGTCGCACAAGGATCAGTTCTCACTCTAGTCCTATTTAAGATATTTGTGCAGATGCTAGGTAGAGTCTCCATTTTACAGATGGCTGTATCTAATGATACTGACCTCCTTTGTAAGGCTCTTGGAGGTGTACTGAGGAAAAGCACTATATAAGAGCTCGATATTATTATGTGAACTGGTCAGACAGTGTGGATTCGAGTGACAGCAATATGCAGATGACACACAGCTCTACGTATTCTTCACCATGTGTGACCATATCACTACCACCAAGATGGCCCAGTGGTTGGATGAGATCAGCTCATGGATGAAGAATAGGTGGTTAAAGCTTAACCCTGAACCCAAGCAAGAGAGAGGTTATGATGATGGGTAGAGGAAAGTGTTTTGAAGAATTTGCATTTGTGGAGCAGTGTCCTTTAATTCAAGGCAGACAACCACAATTGGTTAGTTCAGTGCATAGTTTTAGGAGCGCTTTTGGATTCCTCACAGACACTAAACTTTTGCATAGCAGCATCTGCAAATAGTGCTTTTTACTCTCTCTCTCTTTGGGTAGGAGACTCCTTCCCATCCTAGTGGATGATAACTTGGCCTCAGTTATTCACTCCTTCCCCTCTTGCTTGGACAGCAGCAATGCAGTATACTTGAGCATGAAGCCATCACTGCTTAGGACACTCCAACTAGTACAGAACCTTGCAACATGTCTCCGCAAACACCAGCTACTAGAGACATGTGAAACCTATCTTCTGTACTGGCTTCCTGTAGACTATTGAGTCAAATTCGTGGTCATAGTCCTTAGCTTCAAGGTACTGAATGGCCTGGGCCAGAATATCTAAAAGATTGCCTAAAGATCTGGGACAAGGACATGTCTACAATTCTGCTTCACTTGCATGGTGGAACTTTCTACCATGAGGGTAAAGCTAGTCTGTGCAGGAGAGAGAACTGTCTTGGGACCAGTTTAAGACGTACTGCCGCAGAAACTAAAGGCCATCAGAAACCTTACTACCTTCCAAACCCAGTGCATGGCTCATTTCTTTGACTTTGCCTTCTGTAACATAAATACATAACATGTATATATTAAAATAAATAAATCTGACCAAAATCATACACACTACTTTTCACACTTCTCTGCCTGAGGAAAGGATGTGAACAAACAGATGACTGTCATGACTCACAGGTCTCAAACCTCGGAGCACCCATGCTTCAGCCCTCCATCTGGCAGCCTTCTCATGCTTGCTTACCTGGGACCCATGAAGAACAGCCACAGTTTGAGGCTCCACCTCTGCAGTCCTATTAGCAGAGTCCCAGAGCAGCTGATTGGCATGCTAGCCTTACTTAAGCCAGCAGCAGGAACAGGAAGCTGCCCGAAAAACTGGGCTTCACCCTGTTCTGGACCATGTGCTTCTTACTCCTGCTTCCCAGGCTTGATTTCATGGAATCCTGAGCCGGTGTGATTTGTGGTTCTGACTTCCAGTTTGTCTCCTGACTCATACTTCTTGATATCTTGACCTTGCCTACTCTGGCTTTTGACTCATGGTTCTGATCTCCAGTTTGTCTCCTGACTGACCTCCTAGTATCTTGACCTGGCTGACCTTGTGACCGCAGACTCTGGCTCTAATAGGTTTGGCCACCCACAACCTGGCTGTGACAGACAGATATTAGTCACTTAATGGACTATTGGAAGGTGCTCAGATATTACAGTAATAAGCATGGTATAAGAACCTACATAGAATAGAATAGCAGTGAAATTCCAAATAGTTTCCTTTTGCTGTAGCTTGACAAAGCTGTAACCGATGAACAGCAGTTAAGTCACTGGAGCTAGCTGTTTGGAAGCTCAGGATAGTACTGCATTGATTTACAGTTGGTTCACTGCTTGGAAGTAATGTTTGTAGCCATGAGAGCTAATAAACTTTTGAAAATGAAAGCTGGAATTCTGTGGAAATTGATTTAGGCCCCCATGCTTGCCAGTGAAAGATTAGGGTGGTTGCACAAATATATTTTCATGCCTGAGCTGTCCAATTAACTCTGCCTTTGTTATTCTTTACTTGATAGAGATATAGATATACTCTTTTAAAACGTCTGTGGATCATTTTTTCATGGCCATCTTCTCATGGTTTCCCTGTCCTGTCTCTCTTTTCAGTTCTCAACCTTTTTCTTATTTGTTGTTTTTGTTCTTTCTTTATTTTAAATTGACTAGTCTGCACGTTGACTGCTGTTCTGAGATCAGTGCAGCTGAGTAAATGCAGTCTCTTGAGCTTTGTTTCTCCTTTGATCAGATGCATCTATTGAGGTCTTAGCATTGATCTGTAAGGCTCATATCTTCATCTTAATAGATTCTTGGATTTGTTGCATTGAAGAATGACATTCTTATAACTGCAAATATTAAGTTTCTCATCATTTAATATAACATCAAATGGTATCATTCTTTTCTCTTTTCCAACATCTGAAAGATATATTTTTATCCTTGTAAAACTCTTATGCTGCACCTGTTTGAACTAAACTTTCCAATAAAATTCACTTTTGGGATTCAGTTTTCTATGCTTGATTTCAGGCTGAAAAGATGTCCTTTCAGGAAGTTTAAGAACAACTGACAATGGAGATTAGAGTGAAAACATCTGCTCAGTCTTAACTAGAGAATTCACCAAACACAAGTAGTTGTATATATCCTTGTTGTTATACAACATGGGTGTTTTCCACAGACTTGTTTTTTCCTTTTCCAGCTACTGACCAGGTTCAGTTTTCTTTATTGGTTAGAGATCTGACAGGATCACTGTCCATGGTGGTATGACTGCAGGGAAATGATTCTTGGGACTTGTCTGCACGGTGTTTTGGTTTGCACCAGAAAGGTGTAAATTTTAGTCCACGCTAGCATATTGTGAACTAACTGGCCTGTTTAGACCCTGCTGGTGTGCTCTAAAAGTTCTCTAGTGCACATTAATGTAGTCCTGTTTATTTTTTTTCCCCCTTAACCACTTACCGACTACCCCTCTTGGGCCACCCTCTTCCCCAACATGGAGGCTGAGGTGAAGATTCTCTCTGGGAGCTGTTGTAAAATAGAAGGGAGAGAGAAGCAACCTTTCCTTGAGCCTGTAGAGCTGAGTCTTGGCGTGGCAGCAATGATAAGGAGGAAGGGGAGAGGCTAGGAAGAAGACCCCAAACTGAGTGGTTGTGTGATGCTATTACCTGTAAAAATGGCACTGCTAAGGAGAGGAAAGGGGGATGGGGAAGAGACTCAGTAGCTTGTGCCCAGTCAGGCACAAGCACTCTCTCTGGCTGTATTCACTTGAGCTCCTGGCCCCTTTGAGCTGAAGCAGGTAGGCAGCTGTGGGTTTAAATGTGGGTTTAAATGTAAATCAGGTTTAAATGTCTTATCCTGTCCTTTAAGACTCTACATGTCTCATCCTCTGCCTGCTTACCCATCACAGCTTCTCAGATAGTTTCTACCAGTTCCCCATATGTTCTGCTCATGACATCAGATATGATGCTCGCTGTTGCACTCTACTTCCCAAGTAGCCTCCATGCAAGAAACATGCATTTGGAGCTTCTTCCTGAGTTCAGACCTCTTAATAGCCATTTCCATTGTGACATCCACAAGAAATGAGGCCAGCTAAGACATTTATTTACTTGTGCTTTTTTAAAAAAAAAAAAAAAAAATCTTCTCAAGGATGCTATGAATATGATTTCAATGAGGAACAGCATAATTTACTGCTGGTAATTTTTGTTCTTCCCCCATTCTAATTATTACTGTATTACTGCCCACTTTATTCCTCATTGTTTGTTAGAAAATATATTTAAAACCTTTTGGCATATGGATATTTTACCTGTACTGTGAAGCTATTAGCACACTATTGGGCACTATAAAAATATATAATAATCACGTTTGAACTTCAAAGCAAGCTGTCCAACGCACTTAAAGGAAACAGGAAAATAAAAAGTAAGTGTAAATGGACTTTAGAAGAAACTTAAGGCAAAATATTCACAGTTATGTAGTCCCAAAACAGAAGATCTGCTGAAATGTTGTCCAGTTCTTCTTGGACTGACAATTCCCACACTTAGTCTCATTCCAAAGTTGCTGAATTCTTGGAACACTTACAATGGAATGAAAACTAAAATTGAATGACTCAATTAAAAAAAATTACAGGAGATAGGAAGGATAAGCAATTTGTAGTATAATGATGCCTAGTTAACTCTGTAATCCAATATGCTTGTTACATAGAGCACTTCTCAAATATAAAACTGTGTTGCCTATAGTGTTTTTAAACATATCAGACCATTCAAGCTCCCCTGTGCTGTCTTTGTTTTTCATGAAGAAAATCCAACTGGTGTTGGCAGGTGCTTCAATGTTGTTCAGTAAATGTAATGCATATTTTTTATCCTAAATTAAATTTATCCTGCTTTATATAACCCCTTGTAGTAGAAGAATATTTTATTCTGAAGTGAGCATTCTAAGGTCTGTCTTTTAAAATCAAAAATGTGTTTCTTCTGCCCGAGAAATTCCACAAATCACTTACATTGGGTCTTTGACTTCTTTGCAACTTAGAGGGCAGTTTGGCTAATTTGAGTCCTAATTTTTTGTGTGGCCAGGCTTCTGTGATATCTACATTTCTGTGGAAACTCCCCTCTCTGTGTTGCTGCGGTACAGCAATAACTGTAATTCTCATGGAGCACTAGCTTGATTGGATAAGCAGAAGATGGGAAGCAGGCCTAGAGGGTTGAATAGGAAGCTCCTGCAAAGTCCAAATTAGCTGGAAGTACTGTTATTTATTTTATTTTATTATTTATATTAACCAGATTTTTAATTTGGATGGAGACAAGAAATGTTTCTTAGCTCTGTTAGAGCAAGAATAATCCAGTGGGTCTGCCACTGTTATATGTAACCCTTTTATCCCTAGTGGAACACAGTGCCACTGTGGAAGGAGACGGCCTACCAAAGGCTGTAGCCTCAATGAAGAGAAATTACGAGGCTACTTTAGCAGTCTTCAGAACTTGAACAGTCTCCACATGTTTCACCTCTTTTAGCATAGGCAGATGGCTTGTCAGAATTCATTCTCTAAAGGTCAGGAAGTCATATGATTTGAGAACATCTTTAAGGAAACAGTTCCTCACAGCAATATTCATACCAGATTTGTCATATGGTACCCTTTGTTCCCCAGCAGAATCAATAGTTTGTGATGCAGTTTCTGGCAGCCTCCATCTAGTCAAGAGGCAAATGGTTCAAGGAACCAGCTGACAAAGAAGTTACAGAATTCTATGAAAATTCCAGGCAGATTCTGAAGTCTACAGAGTATAGAAGAATTCCCAGATAAAAACTTTGTTAAATTGTAATTAAGAATGAATACATGTGGGTAAAAACATTACACACATGGTGTAATTATCCCCAAAAATAAGCATTACAAACACAGAAAATTCACAGTTAAGGTTAAACTTAGAATAAATCCAGACATGCTAAGATATGGAAATACGTGCATGGTCTAGATAACACTTAGTCCTGCCTTGAGTGCGGGGACAGGACTAGATGACCTCTCGAGGTCCCTTCCAGTTCTATGATTCTGTGGTAGTTATAGCACCCGAACGAATGTAACTGTGCCCTGTAGTGACATCACGGGAGGGAACACCGAAAAAGGTAATGTCTCTAAAAATCAGTTTCCTCTAATCTGGGACTACAAGCACTATTATACACTAACCATAGTTGTATGGTTATTGCACAATGTCTGCATTATTCAATTGTTCAGATCTCACACACACAAAAAGGTCCGACATAAGAAATTGTATTTCTTAAAGGGCTCTCCCATTTTCACTCCCAGTCCAGTTCAGCCCCCATCCAGATCTTATCATAGAATATCAGGGTTGGAAGGGACCTCAGGTGGTCATCTAGTCCAACACCCTATTCAAAGCAGGGCCAATCCCCAACTAAATCATCCCGGCCAGGGCTTTGTCAAGCCTGACCTTAAAAACCTCTAAGGAAGGAGATTCTACCACATCCCTAGGTAACCCATCCCAGTGCTTCCCCAAAAAAGTTTTTCCTAATATCCAACCTAAACCTCCTGCATTGCAACTTGAGACCATTACTCCTTGTTTTATCATCTGGTGCCACTGAGAACAGTCTAGATCCATCCTCTTTGGAACCCCCTTTCAGGTAGTTGAAAGCACCTATTAAATCTCCCTTCATTCTTCTCTTCTGCAGACTAAATAATCCCAGTTCCCTCAGCCTTGCCTCATAAATCATGTGCTCCAGCCCCCTAATCATTTTTGTTGCCTTTTGCTGGGCTCTTTCCAATTTTTTCCACATCCTTCTTCACCTGATATATCCCACTGGGCCTCCAGTTGCTGTCTGCCTACATTCTACTCCTCATTGATTCCAAGTCCCTATCTCCATCCTTGGTCACTTTGTCCAATATCAGTGGCTGGTCCCTCTTGTTCCACTTGCACTGACTCCTTGTCCCAATCTTTGTCTCTACCAGGTGGTGCTACCAGCCTTCCCTATGATAAAGCAATCCCATAGCTACTCTTTGTCTTCAGTCCTTTCCTTTCACCATATCTTTGGGTCTAGCAATTGCACAAAGAGCATTTATGAAAATGTTGGTTGCAGTTCTCAGAAACAGGGATTCACATTTATCCTTTTCTAGATGACCCCCTATTAAGATCATAGTCCTGGGACAGAGCTGTAGTGGACACCCAATAAGCAATCCAAATCATTACTCCTGGGGGAATTCTGCACCAAAAAATTAATTCTGCACCAAAACATTAAAAATTCTGTGTACAATATTTTAAAATTCTGCATTTTTTTGTTAAAATAGTGCAATATAATCTAGCTAGTTTCAATTATTTTGGTAATTTATTTAATGGAGAATGGGAGTGGGGAGCACATAAGGAAATCATCAGACCCCCTCTGTCTCATAGTAATGTAGCTAGTATTGACCCTTTACTTCTAATTATTAACAAATATATACAGCCATAAGCTCAGTTTTACATCATAGGCCACCAAAGAGCAAGTGACGGCTGGGGACTCAAACTCACAGTTTATACTGGCTACTGACCATCTCCAAAAAGGTCAGTAGCAAACTGTTCATGGAGCACATTTTGCTAGGAAATTTTTTCAGTCTAAAAATTTAGACCTATTCTAATCACTACAGCACCATAAGCATTTATAAAGCCCTACTGGCCTTTATAATAAGTCTCCTTTCCACCACTCTGGCAATGTAAGGATCCTTAAAATTTTACACCTGTTTTATACTCCTGTGGGAATTCACTAAGAACAATGGGAACAATTCACTAAGCAGGCAGGCTGCTACATTCTCCTCTGTCAGAGGGAAGAGAGCTTGCCCTACACCTACCTCTTCAGAAATACCCCAAAGCCATGCCCCTCCATGTCGAGCATGCTGCAGTAGTGAGCGAGAGGGACAGAATGTCTTTGTCTGTCTGTCTCTGTCTCTCTCTCTCTCCTTCTCACACACAACTACCCAGCTGCGCACCCCCCACTCCCCCTCTCCCCTGATGGTGATTTACGCCTCTACTGGCCTCTCTCGGTGCCCAGACCAACCTGTCTGCACTGCCAGGGAGTGGGCGCATGACTGCTCTTGCGGCTTTCCCATCAGAAATCATTTTTCTGCAGGTAAGCAGAGAAATTGGGAGCCATGAATTCTGCGCACACGCAGTGAAGCAGAATTCCCCCAGGAGTAAATCATGGGAAGCTAGATGATACCCTACATTGGATCATGCACCTAGAGTCTGAATAAATATTCAGAAATAATGTGGTCTTCCTCTTAATGGACAAAGAAAATGAAGGTCGCAGCTCAAGAGTTCATGAAATCCAGAAAACCTTTGGTTCAACTTTGAATGCCACTTCTGGGAATGCTGGTATTGTGTATAAAGGTATATCTGCACTGCAGCTGTACCACTGTAGAGCAGAAGTATAGACACTTCCTACATTGATAGAAGGGGTTTTTCTGTCAATATAGCTAATGCACCTCTCTAAGAGGCGGTAGTTTGTCAACGGAAGAATTCTTCCATCAACCTAGCTGCATCTACACTAGGGATTAGGTCAATTTAACTACCTCACACAGTGCCTGAGTGGTGTAGCTACAGTTGATCTAATTTTTAAGTGTAGACCAGTTCTCACAATCTTTCCATGGGGCAGACTTCCTATAGGAACTCTTCATTTTCCTCCTTATGTTACCATCACAAACACGATGCAGTGCAAATGTCAAGATTGAGGTAGCACAGGGGAAGCTATTTTGCATTGTTTTGCTCTCCAGCCAGTTTATGCTGTGACGGGTTGGATCACAGAAACTCCCTTGGATCTGCCAACTGACTTGCTGAGACTACCCATGAGCCTGTTTCCCCGGGCAGCTTAGGACTTCAGTGCTTTGCCTGGTTTGAGCCAGACACGCTAGCCTGCTACAAACACAGACCCAGGTCTGAACTACGTCCCACAAACTGCAGGCTTAACTGAAAACAGTTTAAGAAATGTTCCTGTCTCTAACACTCAGATGCCCAGCTCCCAATGGGGTCCAAACCGCAAATAAATCTGTTTTACTCTGTATAAAGCTTATACAGGATAAACTCGTAAATTGTTTGCCCTCTTATAACACCGATAGAGAGATATGCACAGCTGTTTGTCCCCCCCCAAGTTATTAATACGTACTCTGGGTTAATTAATAAGTAAACAGTGATTTCATTAAAAAGAATAGGAGGACTTGTGGCACCTTAGAGACTAACAAATTTACTTGAGCATAAGCTTTCATGAGCTACAGCTCACTTCATCAGATGCATTCAGTGGAAAATACAGTGGGGAGATTTATATACACAGAGAACATGAAACCATGGGTGTTACCGTACACACTGTAACGAGAATGATTAGGTAAGGTGAGCTATTACCAGCAGGAGAGCGGGGCGTTACAGTGTGTATGGTAACACCCATGGTTTCATGTTCTCTGTGTGTAAATCTTCCCACTGTATTTTCCACTGAATGCATTCGATGAAGTGAGCTGTAGCTCACAAAAGCTTATGCTCAAACAATTTGTTAATCTCTAAGGTGCCACAAGTCCTCCTTTTCTATTTGCGGATACAGACTAACACGGCTGCTACTCTGAAACCAGTGATTTCATTAAATACAAAAAGTAGGACTTAAGTGGTCCCAAGTAGTAACAGACAGAATAAAGTGAATTACCAAGTAAAATAAAATAAAACTCGCAAGTCTAAACCTAATACAGTAAGAAAGTGATTACAGATGAAATCTCACCCTCAGAGATGTTCCTGTAAGCTTCTTTTACAGACTAGGCTCCTTCTAGTCTGGGTCCAGCAAACACTGACATCCCCGTGGTTACTGTTCTTTGTTCCAGTTTCTTTCAGGTAGCCTCTCCACCCCCAAAGGATATCTCTTGAGCCAGCTGAAGACAAAATGGAGGGGTCTCCCAGGGGTTTAAATAGACTTTCTCTTGTGGGTGGACACCCTTCCCTCCCCCTGTGTAGAATCATAGAATATCAGGGTTGGAAGGGACCTCAGGAGGTCATCTAGTCCAACTCCCTGCTCAAAGCAGGACCAATCCCCAATTTTTGCCCCAATCCCTAAATGGTCCCCTCAAGGATTGAACTCACAACCCTGGGTTTAGCAGGCCAATGCTCAAACCAGCGACAAAATGGAGTTTTGGAGTCACGTGGGCAAGTCACATGTCCATGCATGACTCAGAACTTGCAGGTAGCAGCCATTGTTCACATGCTACCTTGAATGTCCTCAGGTAGACTTCTTATGTGGATTGGAGTCTTCCAAGATCCATTGTCTGTTAAGTGTTTCTTGATTGAGCACTTAGTTTGCACATTCCTTTCTAAAGAAGCTGACCAAATGCCTTACTAAGGCTACTTAAAATCAAACAAGTACACAGCCAATATCCATAACTTGGAGTACAAAAATGACACATGCATACAAATAGGATGAATATATTCAGTTGATCATAACCTTTACAGCGGGGGTTTTCAAACTAGGGGTCGGGACCCCTCAGGGGGTCACGAGGTTATTATATGGGGGGGGTCGCGAACCGTCAACCTCCATCCCAAATCCCGCTTTGCCTCCAGCATTTATAATGGTGTTAAATATATAAAAAAGTGTTTTTAATTTATAAGGGGGCTCGCACGCAGAGGTTTGCTATGTGAAAGGGGTCACCAGTAAAAAAAATTTGAGCCACTGCTTTACAAAGATATGTTACATGGCATATGTAGCATAAAACATATTCCAGTTATGTCATATATACATTCATAAGCATATTTCCATAAATAATTATGGGGTGCAATGTCACATATGCCTTCTGCCTCTGATTAACAAATTAGTTTGTCCCCTAAGTGCAAACATTGAAATCTCATAGTAAAGGATATGTCAATACTGTTACCTGAAATTTTCTTTTTTCCATTAAGAACAGATAACTGCGCGCTCTCTCTCTCTCCCTCCATACTTCTATCCAACGTATCCGTTGTTTCCTTCTCTACTTACCTAGGAGGGTCAGGAGATTTTTTTTCTTTTTTTTTTTTACCCTCACCATAGAGATGTATCTGTTTGGCTTGTTTTCCTCTGTAAGACATAGCAGCTTATCCAAGTGTGATGGTTCTTGCTCAGTTAAGCAGAAATTCCAGGAATGTTTCCTTTGCAGTAAAACAGAACCAGCAGAGCAAGATTAGTGCATTCCACCTGTCCTGCCCAGTAGCCAGAGATCTTCATGCCATTGGCTGAGCATGGAAGCCGCATAGGGAAGACTTTGTGACCAAAGTAAATTCTTCCCAGTGACAAGGGGCCTTGAAGATAGTATAAGCAGAATGGAAAAACCTTAAGGTCAATCTCAAAATATGGAGAGACACCTGTGTATTGCTATGTTTTTTCCCATATTAAAGTACTTGAATATAAGTTAATCCCACCCGTCTGTCACAGCACAGATAGTACTACAGGTTGAACCTCTCTAGTCCAGTACTCTCTGGTCCAGCAACATCCGTGGTCCGGCATGATTTGATTTTGTTTTTTATGCCTTATCTACTTATTTCCTTGTGCCAATACAGTAAAATTGTGTAATAACACTAACACTTTGTTATGAAGAGAACCAGTAAGCCTTGGCTAGGCAGCATTGCAAGCGTTATTCAGTTTATTCACCTCGGCGAGATAAAAATAAAAAGAGACCTTCCGTGGTTCACCAAATTATCTGGTTCAGCACCGGTCAGGTCCTGAAGGGGCCAGATTAGAGAGGTTCAACCTGTACAATAAAAAAGGGGACGGGGAGTGGACTAGAGTCGTCATAGAAATGTAGGGCAGGAAGGGAACACGAGATGTCATCAAGTCCAGACCCTTGCGCTGATGCAGACTCAAGTACATCTAGCCCATCCTTGACTAGTGTTTGTCTATTCTGTTTTTAAAAACCTCCCATGACAGGAATTCCACAATCTCCCTTGGAAGCCTATTCTAATATTTAAATATCCTTATCATTAGAAAGTTGTTTCCTAATAGCTAACCTAAATCTGACCTGTTGCAGATGAAGCCTATTAGTTCTTGTCCTACCTTCAGTGAACATGGAAGAATGATTGATCACTATCCTCTTTATAACTGCCCTTAACATATTTGAAGGCTGTTGTCAGCTGTCCCCCTCAGACTTCTTTCTTCAAGACTAAACATGCCCAGTTTTTTAAACCTTTCCTCATAGGTCAGGTTTTCTAAACCTCTTACTGTTTTTGTTGCTCTCCTCTGGACTGTTTCCGATTTGTCCATATATGTCTTAAAGTGTGCTGGCCAGAATTGGGCACAGTATTCCAGCTGAGGCCTCACCAGTGCCAAGTAGAGCAGGATAGTTACCTCCTGTGTCTGATATATAGCACTCCTATTAATACATTCCAGAATGATATTAGCCATTTTTGCACCTGCATTACATTGTTGATTTCATATTCAATTTGTAATCCATTATAAATCCCAGATCCTTTTCAGCAGTACTACTACCTAGGCAGTTACTCCCCATTTTTTATTTGTCCATCTGATTTTTCCTTCCTAAGTGTAGTACTTCACATTTGTCTTTTATTGAATTTCATTCTGTTGAATTCAGATCAGTTCTCCAATTTGTCAAGGTCATTAAGAATTCAAATCCTCTCTTTCCAAGTGCTAGCAGTCTCTCCCACTTTGGTGTCATCCATATGTTTTATGAGCCTCCGCTCCATTATCCAAATCATTATATATATCATCATATATATCATTGAATATATTGAATAGCACTTGATCCAGGACAGACTCCTGTGGGACCCCACTAGATATGTCCTTCCAAATTAACAGCAAACTATTGATAACTGCTCTTTGAGTACAGTCAACTAGTTGTGTATTCCCCTACCTTATTGTAGTTTCAGATTCTAGACCACATTTCCCTGGTTGGCTTATGAGAATGTCATGTGGGACAGTGTCAAAAGCCTTACTAAACTCAAGATATATTACATCTGTAGCTTCCCTCTATTCACTAGGCCGGTAGTCCCATCACAGAAGGAAATTAGGTTGGTTTGGCATGATTTGTTCTTGACAAATCTATGGTGGCTTTTACTTACAACACTAATATCCTCTAGGTGCTTACAAATGGATCACTTAATAATTTGTTCCAGTGTCTTTCCAGGTAATGAAGTTAAGCTGTCTAGCGTATAATTCCCCTGGTCCTCTTTGTTCCCCTTTAAAAGATGGGTATTATGCTTGCCCTTCTCCAGTTGTCTGAGACCTCATCCATCCTCCATGAGTTCTTGATGACGATTAACAGTTCCGTGATTGCTTTAGCTAGTTCCTTAAGTGTCCTAGGGTGGATTTCATCAAGCTTTGCTGACTTTAATACTTCTAACCTATCTAAATATTATTTAGCCTGTTCTTTCCCTATTATTTTGCATTCCTTCCCCTTTGTTAACATTAATTGTGCTGAGTATCTGGTCACCATTTTAGTGAAGATTGAATTAAAATAGGTATTAAACACCTCAGCCTTCTTGATATCATCAGTTACCTGTCCTCCCCTGCTAAGAAGACAACCTACTCTTTCCTTCACCTTTCTCTTTTAATGCATTTAAAGGACCTCTTCTTATTGCCTTTTATGTCCCTTTCTAGGTGAACTCATTTTATGCTTTAACATTTCTGATTTTGTTCCTACATTCTTGTGCTATTACTTGGAATTCATTCTTAGGGTTTTGTCCATGTTTGCACTTTTTTTAGGATTCTTTTTTGTTTTTTGGGGGGGGTGAGGTGGGTTGGGGGGGAGGGGTGTCATAAAGAACTCCTGTTGGGGTTATATTGGACTCTTACTATTTTTTCTATCTTTTCTTTGTCTTGGGATAGTTTGCTGTTGTGCTTTTTATATTGTCTCCAGGAGAGCTGGCAGTTTCTCAGAAACTCATTTAGCCCTTAAATTTTCTTCCCATGGCATCTTACCTACCAGTTCTCTGAGTATGTTGCATTCTGTTTTTTTGAAGTCCATTGTCTTTATTCTGCTGCTTTCACTCCTTAGAATCATGAAATCTATCATTTCATGATCACTTTCAGCCAAATTGACTTCCCTCTTCAGATTCTCAACCAGTTCTACCCTATTAGTAAGAACTAAGTCTAAAATGGCTGGCCTCCTTTACTTCTCCAACTTCTGAAACAAGAAGTTGTCCCCAATACATTCCAAGAATTTAGACATTTATGTTTTACCATATTACTTTTCTAACAGATATCTGGGTAGTTAGTTTCCCATTACTACCAGGTCTTTTTTGTTTTGGATATATCTATTGTTTGTTCTAAAAATGCCTCATCCACGTCCTCCTCCTGATTTGGTGGTCTATATTAGACGTCTACAGTGACATTGTCCCTGTTTTTCTCCCCTTTTGTCTTCATCCAGAGACTTTCAACTGGTGTGTCTCTCATAGATACTAAGGTCAGAAGGGACCATTATGAACATCTAGTCCAACCTCCTGCACAGCGCAGGCCACAGAATCTCACCCACCCACTCCTCAGAACAGATGTGTATATATTCTTGATGTATAATTCAACACCTCTTCCCTTTTTCCCCTTCCGTTTCCTTCCTGAACATCTATACTCATGTATACCAGTATTCCAGTCATGAGATTTATCCCACCAAGTCTCACTGATGTCAGTTAAGTCATCATTTAGCTTACGTATTAATATTCCAGTTCTTCCTATTTATATGCAAATGCAAGGAGTATGGGGAATATACATCTAAGATGTGGAGGACAGATGCATCCAATGAAGTGAGCTGTAGCTCACGAAAGCTTATGCTCAAATAAATTGGTTAGTCTCTAAGGTGCCACAAGTACTCCTTTTCTTTTTGAGATTCCCCAATGTTTTCTCTGTTGATGCTTCTATGACCCTACTGCAATTTTCCATTCCTCCTCCCTTCCCCAAACATTTAACCCTCTGTTAAGGTCATCTCCTTTTATACCTGTCTCTAGGCCTTTATTACCTGCTCCCTTTGAACCTAGTTTAAAGCCCTCCTCACTAGGTTGGCGAGTTGGTATCCAGAGATGCTCTTCCTCTCCTTCATCAGATGGATCCCTCCCCCCCATCTCTTTCTAGTATGCTCCTTTTGAGAACACCATGATCAAGGAACCCAAAGCTCTAATATTGTCATCAGTACTATGTAATATCTGACAACAGCCTGCAGTGAGTGACCAGATCTAAACTGAGCTGGTTGTAGGTATAAATCATTAAGTAGTGATGCTACTATTGCAGAGCAAGATTAAGATTTTCTTTAAAAGACTTTTAAATAAAATCCTTTGTTTTCATTAAGCACTTTTCTACATAAACTAAACGCTTTATTGCAAGATCTTTCTCAGTGTCTTTCTCCATACATTTGACATATGGGCCAGATATTTTCAAAAGTATGTATATACATTTACTGTTAATACAGTTTCTGTGGTTGCATGTACATAATGAGTATTTGCATACTCATGAATACCTGTGTGTCTAAACCTAAGCTAGACCCTGGCCCCTCCCCTGCTTTTAGGATGTTAACTGATGACTGAAATTCCTTAGTTTGACGGAAATATACTATATACAATGTAAATTATTTCAACAATATATGGTTAAGACTAAGATTTTTGTCACAGATATTTTTAGTAAAAGTCACAGATGGGTCACAGGCAATGAAGAAAAATTCAGGGAAGCCCGTGACCTGTCCCTGACTTTTTTACTAAAAATATCCCTGACAAAATGGGGAGCCCAACTGTGGGGTTGGGCAGCTGTGGGGGCCACTCTGAGCTCTGGGGACCCCCACAGCCGGGGGGGGGCTGGGAGCTCCAGGGGCCCCGCTGCCCTCGGTGTCTCAGAGCTCCCAGGTCTCCCTTCGGCCGGGAGCTGCGGGTGGGGGGGCCCGCCAAGCTCCCAGCTGACAGGGCTGAATTCATGGAGGTCACTGTGGTGTTTAATATATTTGTTAATCATCTGGAAAGGATGGTGAATTGTGAGGCAGCAAAACTTGCAGATGACACAGAGTTATTTAGTTTAGTCAGGGCCAGAGAAGACTGAGAGGAACTCTAGAGAGAGCTAAATAAGCTGGGATGAATGGGCAACACAATGGCAAATTAAAGTCAGTTTCAATAAATGCAAACTAACACGTGGTGGAGGAAAAATTGTAAACAACCTGTACACTTTACAAGGTTCTAAATTAACTGTATCAACTCAAGGAAGGGACCTGGCACCGCTGTAGGCAGTTCAGTGAGAAACTCTGCTCAGTACATCTACAGTCAATAAAACGAACACAAAGTTAGGTTGCATAAGGAATGATATGGTAAATAATATAGTGTATATTATGCTGCCTGTATATAAATCAATGGTTTGGCCCCATCTGAATATTATGTAATAATACTTCGGGGCCCATTTAAAAAGGATATTACAGAAGTAGAGATGGTTCAGAGACAAGGATATGGGAAAAACTCATGTGAAGAGAGATTGAAAAGGTAGGGATTGGTTAGCTTAGAAAGGATATGAATAAGGGGGGGACATACTGACAGTGTATAAAATAGTGATGGTATAGAGAAGGTGGATCAGGAACTTCTGTTCTCACTGTATCATAACACAGGAACAAGGGGAAGTTAATGAAATTAAAAGGTGGAAAGGTCAAAGCAGATGAAGATAAGTTTTCACACGAGTAATTAAATTGTGGAACTCACCTCCATAGGAAATTATTGGAGCCGGGAACTCAAAAATGAAAAAGTGATTGAATATTCATATGGATATCAGGAATATCCGGAGTTGACCTAATGGCGACAAACATTTTGGAGTGTATATTAAACCTTACACTTTGGAACTATGCCAACGTCTAATTATTAGAGAGCAGGATGAGACCTAATTGGGGTGGGAGAGATCGGTTCTGGGTGTCTGTAAACTTCCAACTGTTAGAAACTGGGACTGGGCGATGGGTTGGATCATTCAAAATTACCATCTTACTGTTCTTTCCCTCTGAAACATCTGGCACTGGCCACTGTTAGAAAGGACAGCATAATGGAGCATTGGTCAGACTTGGAATGGCTATTCTTATGTTCTTATTCCACAGCTGCTTATTGAAGAGTTCTTGCACTTGCCTCTAAATAATCTCATGCTGGCCACTGTCAGAGGGACTTCAGGTCTGATCCAGTTCTGTGCCGTCTCCTGCTAGAGTTTGATTGGTCAACATCTAACTTTCTTTACGCTACTGTGAGATACAGACCTAAATTTAGGCTGGCAGGAAAATGAGGGCACAACTGTGTGCTCCCATCGCAGAACTGGCTCTCATTGAATTCAAACTTAAATATAAATCTTGGTTCTGATAGTCATAGTCTTCAGTGGACTTGAGTCGAGCCTCTCTCTAAAGCTACCTCACTCACCATGATCAAGACTGTCTGTCTGCAACTGCTGTGATTCTCAAGAAAGAAGAAACTTTCATTTGACAAGAGAGAGACTTGAGAGCAAGAGTCAGAATCTTCTCTGCAGCTGGCCCACTGATGCTGAACTGATTATGACCTATGTATCTTTAAGCACAAATCCTGTTGCCTTCAGAACAAAATATAACCACCATCTATCTCTTTGGCAGAGTTTTCCTATTTTGATGAGCCAGAAGAGTTCCCAGCAGTCACCTACTACAGGACAGGCCTAACAAAGAAAATAACAGAACGCCACTAGCCGTCACCTTCAGCCCCCAACTAAAACCCCTCCAAGGCATTATTAAGGATCTACAACCTATCCTGAAGGATGATCCAACACTCTCACAAATCTTGGGAGACAGGCCAGTCCTTGCCTACAGACAGCCCCCCAACCTGAAGCAAATACTCACCAACAACCACATACCACACAACAGAACCACTAACCCAGGAACCTAGCCTTGCAACAAAGCCCGTTGCCAACTGTGCCCACATATCTATTCAGGGGACACCATCACAGGTATAACATCAGCCACACTATCAGAGGCTCGTTCACCTGCACATCCACCAATGTGATATATGCCATCATGTGCCAGCAATGCCCCTCTGCCATGTACATTGGTAAAACTGGACAGTCTCTACGCAAAAGAATAAATGGACACAAATCAGATGTCAAGAATTATAACATTCATAAACCAGTCGGAGAACACTTCAATCTCTCTGGTCACGCAATTACAGACATGAAGGTCACTATCTTACAACAAAAAAACTTCAAATCCAGACTCCAGCGAGAAACTGCTGAATTGGAATTCATTTGCAAATTGGATACTATTAATTTAGGCTTAAATAGAGACTGGGAGTGGCTAAGTCATTATGCAAGTAGCCTATTTCCCCTTGTTTTTTCCTACCCTTCCCCCCCCACACACACACCCCAGACGTTCTGGTTAAACTTGGATTTATGCTGGAAATGGCCCACCTTGATTATCATACACATTGTAAGGAGAGTGGTCAGTTTGGATGAGCTATCGCCAGCAGGAGAGTGAGTTTGTGTGTGTGGGGGAGAAGGGGGAGAAAACCTGGATTTGTGCTGGAAATGGCCCAACTTGATTATCATACACATTGTAAGGAGAGTGATCACTTTAGATAAGCTATTACCAGCAGGAGAGTGGGGTGGGAGGAGGTATTGTTTCATGGTCTCTGTGTATATAATGTCTTCTGCAGTTTCCACAGTATGCATCCGATGAAGTGAGCTGTAGCTCACGAAAGCTTATGCTCAAATAAATTGGTTAGTCTCTAAGGTGCCACAAGTACTCCTTTTCTTTTTGCGAATACAGACTAACACGGCTGTTACTCTGAAACCTGTTATTTTGATGATGATGATGATGATGATAAAATTCTCCTTCCTGTCCTCTAAAACAGAATACTTATCAGATGTCATATTTATACTGCCTGTTGCAGTAACAGCTTTGGTGCTTGGATAGTACAGTAATACCTGCTTAGAAACAAAACAGACAGTGTTGGTTTTAAAGTATCACTTTGGGCTTTATGAAAAAAGCCATGGCATTATCAAACTCGTGTTTAATAGTGAAGGAGTTACGGTCATACAAAACTTTTCCCTAGAATTTTAAACTCCTCATTACAGTACACTATCAATGTTCATTACATTAGTCAAAATAGAATAAAATCATACATACTGTCTGAAATTTTGGGTCTGAGTGTGTTTTCCCTGAACTCTAGGATTTCTCCATGGTTGTGTTCATGACCTTCCTCTGCTGCAGTGCCTGTGAATTGTTGTCATCTGGTATTGATTAGATTGGGCCCATCTGTGACTGCTGTTCCCACCAATACTAATTTATGCAAATGTATCAGTCCCTACTGTTGTGCCCCTCTCCCATTTTCTGCTTATCCACTTGCATCTTCTAATAATCCTAGATTGTGAGGTTTCTTGATAGTCTGTTTTACACATTTGAACAGTACATACCTAGCATGATGGCTCCAGAACCTTGGTATGAGATTCTGGTCACTACAACAAAGAAATAATAAAAACAGTAACTAAAGGTGTATTTTTATTCCAGAAATTGTAGTTTGTTTTTGTGTTTTCAGAAAACAGATCTATATGGTACATTTAAAAAAAATTCTATGAAATGTACACTTTTTGAAATATTCCATATCTTTAGATGGGAGGGATGCAGTTCTGTTTCAGAAATCACCTTTAAATTCAGTGACATTCAGAAAGTCTAGAATGCAATGTTTCTCAGTTTGATCACTGAGATTCTCGGTCAGATTCAAACTTGCGATTTAGATAAGTTTATAAAGTTTACTGACTTTGTAGGCCCTTAACTGTGACACTCATTCAAAGGACTTGGCAATTCCTATATTTTAACATGGGTCTCTGTCTAACATATTAAAAAAATTGTGACAGTGCTGGTCTTGTAAAGAAGGTGCATCAAAACTTTAGATGACAAATATTTCCTTCATTTTGTTTTAGGTTCTGATATGAGACAGTTTGGGTCAAAGCATATGTTCATTAGTTTATCCTTCTAACCTCTTCTTACTTGAGAGTGTGCAGACCTACAATAGAAAAAATGGTCATTCTGCTGATTTTCTTATGAAAATCCAACCTGGAGATTAGTTATGTCCCTCTTCTTCCCCCTCTCCCGCTTTTTGTGTAATAGTCAAATCTTTTTATCAATTCCATTTGACACGCTGTATATGTGTGTACTTTGTGAAGTTCTAATTGTGCATAATGTAATGATAGTATTAAGATTGTACATTCCATTTTCAGTTATTTCAGGTATGTCTGTAATTGCTTTTCTTTTAAAAAAGTTAAACACGAGCTTAAAACATCAAGAATTAACATCTCAATAAAAGTCCTCATACATAATTCTTGAATCATTCATTCACTTGTATGCTGGTTCAACATAAGAAATAGTCATGTACTCTAATGTGTTTATCACAGCAAGGTTTCTAGATAAAGGAGAGATTCTCATTGGAGTAGGTCAATGCAAGTAAAACAATCAAAAATTTCAACTAAAAATATGCTTTTAATAAAGTGAAGCTAATAAAGCAGTGTAAATTACTAATGTTAAGACTTGTTTGGTTCTGATCTACTCAGCAGTTAAGTCTCCAAAGAAAAGCTCTTTATGTAGATTAGACCAAAGGGAAAGTAGTATAGCCAATTAGATGGTGTGGTCTGTAAGATGAATATTGTTGTTGAAAGCTCAAAGTAGATCAGTAATTCAGACAGGTGCTGTTTCCTCAGAGGGTTTACTATTATTATTTGTATTACAGTAGTGCCTAGGAGCCCTAGTCATGGGCCAGGTATGCTAGGTATTGTACAAGCACAGAACAAAAACGCTCCTAGAACTTACAATCAATGATTATAGCTTTATTCTGCAATTTCTTGTTCAAACCTTTCTCTATGTATTTAGGGGATAACACAGGTACCTTTTGAGTTTTCTCAGAATCAGAGAAAGTTATATTACCATGTCAGATCTCTGAGACTATAGCGCTCTCTGTCTTACAGTAGAAACAGGCACAAAAGTAGTTGTCTGCTTCGGTAGCTAACAGTATCAGAAAGGGAAGGCTACCTTTTGTTTTAACAACAAGGAAACTTCATGAGGGTAGGTTAGCTTCTCACCAGTTTATTGCGTTTTGCACTTCAGAGGTGCTAATTGTCCCCTCATTTTTCATGTCAACTTCTGGCTAGTAGGCCTCTGGTAAGACAATGAATCCATTCCTAAAAAAAGATTTATCTTGGAGAATAGCTTGCATGTACCAGTTTTTAAAACAATCTCCCTATGCATTTGTGTTTTAGGTCAGCTCCTTTTGATGAGTGGGTGCTGTATCTGAGGTACCCCTGGAGTATCTGACCTCAAGTGTGCACCACTGATTGTACCCCAGCCCCTAACGAAGCATAGCAGATTGCTTGGAAAATTAAGTATGCATGTGGATTTTACAGCAGTTTGATTATTTAACAGAGAGCTCAACTTTATCTTAACAATGTTTTGGCAAAGATTACCTTATAATATTGCCTGCACTGGATGGAAGAACTTCCAAAAGCAGCCCCTCAGCCCAAGCAGACTACAGGCTGAGGGTAATAATGTGCACAGCATTTCACAGAAATGACCCAAAGCCTGCACTTGAACTCACACCCAGCCCTGTATCAAAGGATGCATCAATGTAGGACTAGTCTTTGACTGTCTGGCACTACGAACATCAACATTATTTTGTTGTCCTGAGCCACCTAAGTGAGTGTGTGAGATAAGCTGTGCTCCTGTACAGCTGGTTCCCGTAGTACAGTGAAGCAGTCTTGCAGTGCATGTGCAAATCCACTGTCTGTAATATGGATCCCAGGTTCAAGCTGGTTGTAAAAATCCACCCTAGCTAACTTTTAAAAGCTTGCTTCCACGATGTGGAACTGGATGCTGGACACTAACTTAGATCAAATGCAATCTGATTATATCATTTTGGGGGGGAAGGGGTGTGACATAATTTGAGCCCCAGGTGTGCATAGAGAGGTTTTAAAAACCAGAAAATGTTACTGACAGGTCTTTCTCCCCCTTGCTACGTCTCAGGAACCCCTTGAACAAATTATTCCAAATTTGCACCACTCAATATACGTCAGAGCCTAATAATGATCTGAATATGCATTTGGACGTTAGAGCTCTTAGAAATATCTGCTGTTGAACAGTAAGTTCATCTCAACTTTAGCTGCTACCCTATGGTAATAAAACTACTCGGAAATTTTTCTGCCTTTTTCATGATTTCAGGAACTGCATTATGCATCTGATTCTCTCATCATCCTTGGCAACTACTGCAAATTATTGGTAAAATGGTAACTCTTACTGAGAGATATTAAGTCATCAGAACTTTGGCAATAGTCAACAGTAGGTATCTGTCCAGTGTATCTGCTCACTGAATGGTTGTGTTGAATGTGCCAGAGAATCTAAGGCAGTCATAAATTCTTGGCTGTAAGAGGCTATCATAGAGGCCCTCCATCACACAGCCAGATATATTCAGAGCATCTCAGTGGTTCCTAATTCATAAATATTTAAATAAAGTTTGCTAATATTTTCCCGTTACAACTGTGAGCAATTATTATTATTATTATTATTATGTAGGCTAAAATATATATACATCAGTTGAGTTGGGACTTATAAGTATTTGTCAAAGTATGAGTGGGTCCCCTAGTATAGCAAGTAGAGGAAAGCAAAATAAATGTTGATGTTTGTAATGTCAGAGGGTCAAAGACTAGTCCTACATTGATGCATCCTTTGATACAGGGCTGCCAACTGTCCCTTCCGTTCCCAAGGTATTCACCCTCGCAGCTGATATGTCAGGAATAGTTGGATCTCGCCCCTCTGGCTTGGCGTCAAGCCCCTTCCGTGCCAAAGCATGACTGTGGTCCTTGCTGAGGCCCCAGCAATAGATAAAAGTGTAGACATGACAGAAGGAAGTTCTGGTAGTGAATGAGCTGCTGAATGCAGAACCCTGAGAGAGAGAGAGAATTTCAACAGATAGGAGTTTGTTGTATCCTGTCAATAGGGCCCTACCAAATTCAAGTCTGTGAAAAACGTGTCATGGACTGTGAAATGTGATTCCCCCCAACCTGTGAAATCTGGCTGTTGTAGGGGAGGGGCAGGATTGGGTGCTCTCCAGCCAGGGGCTCCTATCATGCGCTGGGCTCCAGCTGCTAGTCCTGGCCTGGGCTGGGGAGGGATGGGATTTCCTTTTCCCCTATGGGAGCTGCTCCCAGAGCTGGGTCAGACCCAGCTGCAGGAAGCTCTGCTCCGGCTGCTGGCTGGGAGCAGAGCTCTGAAGGGCAGCACAGAGGTGAGGGTGTCTGTCAGCCCCTGACCCAGGTGGGAGACCAGGACATGTGGTAACCCACTCCCCATACCTTGCAATCCTCACTTCTGTGCTGCTGCTGACAGTGGCATTGGTTTTAGAACTGGGCACCCAGCCGGCAGTAACTGCTCTCTGGCTGTCCAGCTTTGAAGGCAGCACCCCTACCATCAGCAGCATAGAAATAAAGGTGGCAATCCTACAACCCCCTTACAGTAGCCTTGCAACCCCTCTCCCCAATCCCCTTTTGTGTCAGGACCCCCAGGGTTGCAACATAGTGAAATTTCAGGTATAAACATCTGAAACCGTGAAACTGATCGTTTTTTAAAATCCTCTGACCCTGAAATTGACCAAAATTGACAATGAATTTGGTAGGGCCAATGGTTTACAGAAGACTTATCATTGGCGATCCCTCGATTTGAGGATGGTCTCTACCATGGATTTACATATGGATCCGGAGATGACTCTGGAGTCCAATCCTGGAACCACAGATCTGCCCGCAGAAGGTACAGGCATTTCCTGGTGGGCCAGCTGCCTGCTGGGAGCTTTCTCTGTCTTCAGCATCAAGGGCAAGGCACTTCTCCTCGAAGCAGGCCCCTGGCTGATGGAGGATGTGGCGCCATTGCGGTCGGTAGTTGCTTGCTCCTCTCAGCTTGTGATGTCCACATTAGTTTTCTTGAGATACACTTTGTGTGTCTGTTTACAGTAGTGGGTTGGGAGAGTGGGATTCTGCAGCAACTCTGTGCTCCAGGGTTATTTCTTCTACAAAAGCAAAAATACCTTTGATATAGTTTCTCTATAGCAGCTATCCCTTAGATTGTAAATTTTTGGGGATGGGGACTTTTAATACCTTGACATACTGGGAAAATTATACTGGGATTTACATTTATCGCAGTGGTTCTCAACCTGTTTACTATTGTGGGCCAATACTATCTGTATGGCCCTGAGGATGTCACATAGGCTGCAGATGTGTGCTGATTGGGTTGCAGGTTGAGAACCTCTAGTCTAAACTATCCCTGCATTACCAAGGTCAAGCATAGATAATCAGAGCTTCTTTCCCAAAGGAACCTGTCCTAAGCAGTTACACCTGATTGGGATGCAGTCCTAAAGCAAAATGTTTTAAAAGTACATTTAATCCAGTGGTAATAAATAGAGCTCAGTGCGGATTAAAATTTTGTTATCCTCATCTGATCTGCAATTCCCAAACATGGTCTGCAGATATCCGCAGATTTGCAGGGCTTTAGTAATAAAGAGTCTCCTAATAAAGAAGACATCTTTGAGGAATTTTGTATATGGTATTAAAGTCAGAGGTCTAATTGCTATGAGGAGGATGCTTGGACTGCTCCTGGGGGAATTCTTCGCCACGGTGTGGGTGCAGAATTCATATCCCCAGCAGATTTCTTTACTTCCCTGCAGAAGAATGACTTCTGAGGGGAAAGCAAAGGGAAGCTGCCAGAGCGGTCATGCAGGCCTCCCCAGCAGCATGGGTGCATTGTTTTAGGTGCCCAGAGCAGCTGGTGAAGAGATAAATCACTGCAGAGGAGTGGGGGAGGAGCTGGGGATGCCCCAGCTGGTGGTCGTGGCTGGGCTGGGGGCGGGGGATGATGGGACTTCCTTGTCCCCTGCTAGGAGGATCTGGGTCAGACCTGCCCCCAGAAACCTCTCTTCCCCCCCCCACCCCCACACATACCCTTTCCCCCCTGCTTCCTGTTCCCATTGCTCCTTAGACGCGGGAAGAGGGGTCACTGTACAGGGAGCTGCTCTCCATTGGCCGCGCCCCCGTGAATCCAGACTTCCCCCTCTGAGCCTCACCCCTCTGCACCTGAACGCTCCACGGAGCCCCTCCCCCCTGAATCTGGACCCACCTCTGCATCTGGACCACCCAGGCTTCCACCCCACTGAGCCCCAACCAGCTGCACCTGGAGCCCCCTACAGAGTCCCTTTCCCCCTGCGCCTGGAACCCCCCCCAATGATACCCTGTGCATCCAGATCCACCTCGCACCTGGACCCATACTTTTGTGATAGCACCCAGATTGGTGCACAGGGCTGGGCGTGCATGCAAGACTGTCGCTCTTGCTTGCTATCTTGCAATGCCTGGTGCGGAAGGCAGGGCCCCAGGGTGTTTTTGGGGCAGGCTCAGCCCTTGGACTGTGTCAGGGTTTGGTGTAGCCTCACAGCCAAGTCTATGTCTCAGAAGGGGATGGGGGGATTGCTAGGTGATCTCCCACCTCTGTGCAGCCAGTGGCCTGTGCTCCCCACTGCCATGCAGGAGCCTCCACGTTTATTTATTGACAAATAAAATACGGGATTTTACAGAATTTTTATTCTTCGAGTGCTTGTTTATGTCCATTCCAATCAGGTGTGTGTGCGTGCACAGTAGCCGGAAGATTTTCCCATAGCAGAATCCATCAGGACGGTCTGGGCATCCCCTGAAGTCACGCCTTTATGGCACTCAATATAGAGCCCTGCCAACCCGCCACCCTCTCAGTTCCTTCTTACCGCCAGTGAGGGTTAGCTGGAACTTCCCTGTGGTCTTGTCTCAGCAAGCGCATTTAGCAGTCTATATACATAGTTTTCATTAGCTCTGTAGTGTTAATTAAATAGTTAGTAGTTTAAGTTTTTTGGGTGCGGGGGGCACGGTGTGTTTTCCCTCCTACTCTCTCTCGATGCTGGGGTCTCCGGGCTTCGAAGCCTGTGGCAAGTGTATGCCTCGAAGCGATCCTCACACTTCATGTTGGAAGTGTTTGGGAGAGAGCCATCAGAAGGATCGTTGTGCCATCTGCAAGACCTTTTGGCCCAGGACATTAAAGGACAGAGATCAGTGCCTGAAGGTCCTGTTAATGGAGGCTGAACTCCACCCCCCGTCTGACCCTGGGTTGACAGACCCTGTGCCAGCGCAGAGCAGTGCAGAGCGCTCTGGCACTGTCAGCACGAGTTCTGGTGCTGAGTAATGACAAGGACTCACAGCACCGTCCCGGATCCACTCGTGACTCACATGCCACACGCAGTCACCATTCTCAATCGCCGGGTGCTGCAGAAGAAGAAGAGGCCAGAGAGGGGTCATTCTCCCCCTGCTAGGCCTAAGAAGCCAGCCATTGTAAGACCCGAGTTGAGTTACAATATTTCCACTTCACCACCGGTGACAGTCACTTCGACTCCTGCCCACGAGGAAGGGCGGTTGAGTTCGGACCCTCCTTGTTTGCTGAGGCCAAGCCAGGAGCTGCACCGCCCTTAGACTCTGGAGGCATTCGAGGAAGCCCAAGAACTGCTCCACCTCATGGCACCATCCCCTCCTAGACAGGGCTGGTCACCCGCACCGGTCACTCCCCGTGCACCTTCAAGGGGAAAGCCCACCATGATGCCTCGCTGATCTCCAACCCTGGCTCGTCACTGGAACAGACCCAGCAACCATGCCTGTCCCGAAGCCCTCGGTGCGAACAGTTGGCACCTAGAAATACCACTCCTCTGTGGTCCTCTTTTTCAGATATTTCAGAGTCAGATCGGACTCCTATTGGTCCTGTAGGAGTAAGAGCAGATGGTTTGCGTCAACATGGGATTGCCACCCTTACCCGGCACCATGGCCCGCGCAGTGGCAGCCCTTGGCACAATAGCCCTTTTGGACTCCAAAGGGCTTTTCATCAAAGCCACGTTCGGAGCCAAGGGTCACATTCCAGGGCGACATCAGTGGCTTCAGCCACATTCATACCCCCTCCAACACCATTGGCATTGGCAGGATTGGGGGTAGCCCCATTGCCACCCAGCACCTCCATCCCGACGCCTACAGCACTGGCATAGCCTGCACTGACCCCAGTTGTTTGAGCTCTCCAGCACCGATGATGGCTCCGGCGTCAGTGATGGCCTTTGCACTGATGACACTTGCGGCACTGGCGTCGGTGTATGCATTTCCAACACTGAGGGGTGCAACACCATCCACGTCAGCACCGGCCCAAGAAATCCAGGTGCCGGGGGACCCCTTAGTGCAGAAGGAAGGGAAGTCACCCCTTATGGGAGTCTCTCCCTCATCCTGACTGGACAAGGCGCATGGAGAACAGCAGGGTGCTACAGCAATTGCTGCGACAGGTTGTACAGGGCCTGGGCATTCAGGAGGAGGAGGTAGTGAAGGACGTAGATCCAATGGTAGACATCCTTGCTCCCTCCGGACCTGCACATATTGTCCTGCCTCTTATAAAGACCACCTCTGACACCACAAAAACTTTGAGACAGACCCTAGCACAGTGGTTCTCAAAGCCGGTCCGCCGCTTGCTCAGGGAAAGCCCCTGGCGGGCCGGGCCGGTTTGTTTACCTGCCACGTCCACAGATTCAGCCTATTGCGGTTCCCACTGGCCGTGGTTCGCCGCTCCAGGCCAATGGGAGCTGCAGAAAGCACTGCGGGCCAAGGGATGTGCTGGCCGCCCTTCCTGCAGCCCCCATTGGCCTGGAGCGGCAAACTGCGGCCAGTGGGAGCCGCAATTGGCCAAACCTGTGGACGGGGCAGGTAAACAAACTGGCCCAGCCCACCAGGGGCTTTCCCTGAACAAGTGGCGGACCGGCTTTGAGAACCACTGCTTTAGCCTCATAGACCCCCTATGACTAAGCGCAACGAAAGGCGCTACTTCGTGGCGTTGAGGGGCTACGAGCATTTGTATGCCCATCCCCCGCCTAATTCTCTCATGGTTCATGCTGCCAACCAACTTGAATGCCAGGGCTTCCAGGAACCGTCCCCGAAGAATCAGGAGGCAAAACGACTCGACCTTTACGGGAGAAAGGTCTATTCCACTGGCTAATTGCAGCTCCACATCTCTAATCAGCAGGTCATTGTCAGCAGGTACTGCTACAACATATGCAGGGCAGTGGTGAAGTTTGCGGAGCTGATGCCACAGGACTCCTGCACTGAGATTTCGGCTCTGTTGGAGGAGGAGAAGCTCATTTTGTGAGCTTCGCTATGAGCCACACTGGACTGAGCGGATGCGGCTACCTGTGAGATGGCTACCGGCATAGCCATGAGAAGGGGCTCCTGGCTCCAGGTCTCAGGCCTGCTGTATGAGGTCCAACAGACAATTCAGGACCTCCCATTCAAGGGTTCGGCTCTCTTTTCTGAGAAAACAGACGAAAGGCTGCGTAGCCAAAAGACTTGAGCCACTCTCAAATCATTGGTCCTCCATACTTCCTTTAACCAGCAGAAGCATTTTAGACTGCAACCTCCTCCACGTTTATACTAGCAGAACCATCAGGAAAGTTCCCAGAGGAGGGACCGGAGTGGCAGGAAAAGGCCGCACCCATCCTCAGGCAAGGGCTCTGGCTAACCCAAACCACCTTCCTTCCCCAAACCAGCCTTTTGAAGGTGCGGTCGAGGACGGCACACCAGAACAAAAACTGGATCTACCCTGCCTTACCTTTTCCTCCCGACTGTCCCCTTCCTACCGTGCATGGTCCCATATCACTTTGGACTGCTGGGTGCTCCACACGGTAGAGAAGGGATACTCCATCCAATTCTGTGCCTTCCTGCCCTTCCACCCCACTTCCCTGTCCCTCATGAGCAACTTCTTATAAAGGAGGTGCACTCACTCCTTTTGCCAGGAGCAGTGGAAGAGGTTCCTCAAGAACAGAAGGGAAGGAGTTTCTATTCTTGGTATTTCCTAATACTGAAAGCCAAGGGGTCAGGCCGCTAGACTTGCGAGAACTCAACAAATTCGTGAAGAAGCTCAAGTTCTGCATGGTCTGTTTGGCCCCCATCATCCCTTCACTGGATCCAGGAGACTGGTATGCCGCCCTCAACTTGAAGGATGCGTACTTTCACATAACAATTCAGTCCCACAGAAAATACCTCAGGTTTGTGGTGAACAAGACCCACTATCAGTTCACAGTCCTCCTTTCAGCCTGTCAGTGGCACTTCGCGTATTGCACAAGTGCATGGCAGTCGTGGCTGTGTTCCTCCACAGGTGCCAGGTACAAGTGTTCCCGTACCTCGATGACAGGCTGATCAAGGGCCAACCTAGGACAAAAGTAGAGATGCAGGTTGCCTTCATAAGAGCTTCTTCTGACGAACCGGGCCTGCTACTGAGCGAGGGGAGATCAACGCTGTCCCCAGTTCAGAGAATAGAATTTGTAGGGTCGGTACTGGATTCGACACACGGCAGGGCATTCTTCCAGAAGCGAGATTTCGAGCCCTGGGTGACATTATTCGACGTCTCAGACAATTCCCCACCACTATGGCATGGAACTGCCTGAAACTTCTAGGACACATGGCGGCTTGTATCTACGTAGTACAGCATACCAGACTCAGACTTACCTTCTAGTAACTGTTGTTCTTCGAGATGTGATTGTCCATTCCAGTACCCAACCTTCTACCCCTCTGTCAGAGTAGCCGACAAGAAGGAACTAAGGGAGTGGCGGTTTGGCAGGGGTCTATATTGAGCGCCATAAAGGCGTGACTCTAGGGCCCAGACTGACCCGACGGATGCTGCTATGGGAAAATCTTCTGGCTACCATGCATGTGCGTGTGCACACACCTGATTAGAATGGACAGGAACAACACATCTTGGAGAACAACAGTTATGAGAAGGTAAGTAATGGTGGGGTTTTTTTGTTTGTTTTTTGGGTTTTTTGTTGTTGTTTGGGTGTGGGGTTGTATGCAGAATTTCCCCAGGAATATTGGACAGAGACAAATGGACACATTGTGAACTTCTCACATCCAAACTTGGCATTCCAACGGTAGGTTTTCTCCTGCTTCTGAAGTTTAGATGGCATCTTGATGGACTAAATTCCCTTTCCAACATTTCTGGGGTCTGACTGTTTCCCCATCTGTCTGAAGGTTTTATACTGCAAGCTATAACCATAGTATCTGAGCAACTTCCATGTAAAATCAGTAGCAATAGTGAAGTCCCTAGTGGACTTCATGGTGTGTTTGCCTTTTTAGGGTCAAAACACTGCATGGGTAGATATTTTGTTGGGTGGGGGAGCTAGGAGGGGTTTGAGAATAAAAAAGTGTGTTTGTGTATCCCCTGCCTTCCTTGAAGAGGAGAATGCAGTTAAAGATTAGAGAGAGGCAAAAGTTTGCTTCTCCACTCCTCCCAGCCCACTATGTACCTTCACCCGACAGCTGGAGGATCTGGTCTCTTAGGATTCTTTGCTACATTGCATTCATTTACTAAGAATGTTCAACCTGTTTTCTATCTGTCTATCCAGGCACTGGACGATAGCTAATGTGACGCCAATTTTTTAAAAGGGCTACAGAGGTGATTCCGGCAATGACAGGCCGGTAAGCCTGATTTCAGTACTGGGCAAACTGGTTGAAACTATCATAAAGAACAAAATTGTCAGAGACATAGATAAACATAATCTGTTGAGGGAAAAGTCAACATGGTTTTTGTAAAGGGAATCTATTAGAATTTTTTAAGGGGGTCAAGCATGTGGATAAGGGGTATCGAGTGGATATAGTGTATTTAGATTTTCAGAAAGCCTTTGACAAGGTCCCTCACCAAAGGCTCCTTAAGCAAAGTAAGTTGTCATGGGATAAGAAGGAAGGTCCTCTCATGGAGTGATAACTGGTTAAAAGGTAGGAAACAAAGAGTAGGAATAAATGGTCAGTTTTTAGAATAGAGAGAGGTAAATAGTGGTGTCCCCCTGGGGTCTGTACTGGGACCAGTCCTATTCAACATATTCATAAATATCGGAAATACTGTCAGTATAGGACGTGAGGAGTGCTTTTTTGTTGGGAGTTTTGCTTGTCTTCTCAATGATGGTTCTGAAGGTAGTTACGGAGTATATTTGTGGCAACAGGCAAAGAGACGTAAACTTTCATCAACTGGAGGTGATTAATAGAATTTGGGCTCTCATGGAGGTCAAGCTCTTTTTGACTAATTTTAGGTTCCCTTTTAGATTTGATAACTTGCAAAAGGCCCTCCAGTAGTGAGCTGGATATTGGGGAAGTTAGCTGGTAGTTAGCTGGTAGTGAAGATTAGAGGAGGCTTAATCATTATAATACCAGGAGGTTTGGTAGCCAAACTGATTTTTTTTTTTTTTTAATTTGTTTTATCTGCTATACTTAAAGTTGGGTTCCACAATTCCAGGAAAAAGAAACAGCAATATTTTCATATCACCTTTTTAAGCAATGGCACATTTAATAACTGAGGAGCCACTTCATTATCATTCAAAATGGCATAGTCGCAAAAGAATGATGTATAGTTAAATACAAAAATGTATTTCTAATTGTCAGCTCTGTAAACTCAGTCTGGGCTTTGAAAGTCAAGTGGGGTTCTTTCCTTCTTGTGCATTACTAGTAATAAAGTTCCTGTAGTCTAAATTAGATCCTCAGGATCTATGGTTCTGTCTTTCTATCTTTATTTCTCTGTTATATTTATATGCCCTTTATTACCATGGTATCTGAGTGCTGCATACTCTAATATACTTATCCCCACAATACCACTGTGAAGTGGGGAAAAACTGTTATCCCCATTTTACAGATTGTGAATTAAGGCACAGAGTAACTGTAACTTGCCCACGGTCACACTGGACATCTGTGGCAGAGTGGCAATGAATCCGTGTCTTAGACTAACGTCATAGCCACTGGATCATCCTTCCTCAAAGGTTATGCCTTTTGCAACATCTTTGTCTCCAAACTGTGCCTTTATTTAAAATGTACAACCCAGTTGCATTCAGTAGGATTGCACAGGCATAATTAATTGGAATTTAGTAAACAATTTTCTTGACAATGCACAAGAGTGAATGGTGTCTAGCTCAGTTTCTGCTCGTTGTGCTAAAAGGAATAAAAAGCAATGCACGTTTGTCACTTATGTAAACAGATACGAGTCTGAATACACATAGTTACAGATCTGTTGAGTAAGTAGTCTTGGATACAAAGCTGAGACCCTCACCCCCTCTCTGGCCCATTTCACTAAGTAAAAAGACCAGAGTGGCATAAAGGAACCCTGACAGGTTTCAGAGTAACAGCCGTGTTAGTCTGTATTCGCAAAAAGAAAAGGAGTACTTGTGGCACCTTAGAGACTAACCAATTTATTTGAGCATAAGCTATGCATCCGATGAAGTGAGCTGTAGCTCACGAAAGCTTATGCTCAAATAAATTGGTTAGTCTCTAAGGTGCCACAAGTACTCCTTTTCTTTTCATAAAGGAACCCTAAAAGCCTTGTATCTGGCTGGGGAAGGATTCTGCTATGGGTGTTGCAGAAGTCAAACATAAGGTTGCCCTCTTGGGCCTTCTTTATTAACCCTTGCATAGGGGGTGGTGCAGAGGTGGAGCCACAGCACTTCAACCTATAGGGCAACCCCAGGCAACTGGCATGACTTAAAATAGTGCTGCCTAAATTACACTAGAGCAGGATTGGGAGAGTGAAAAAGTGGCTTAGAGCTACTGTTGCCACGCCTCTCCTCTGCCTAGGCCACACATTTTTTGCTGAGCCTAAGGTTTATTCTGTGCTTTTGCCCATATTTGTGAGGACTTTTAATTTAAGAGTTGACTTAACAGTATCAAGTTCACCATACCTTTAAAAGTCATACATCTATTCTGCAGCATGTCCTAACCAGGAAGTTATGTTAATGCTAATAATTAGGCAGTGAAATAACTGTGGATGGTGTTGCATCCTTTTAGAAAGCATTATTTAGTAATTATGAATGAAAGTAGAAAAAGGTTTAAGTCTTTTTTTCCTTTTCTTTAATTCTTAGATGGTAGTAAAAACCTTCATGGACATGGACCAGGACTCAGAAGATGAGAAACAGCAGTATCTCCCTTTAGCCTTGCATCTTGCATCTGAATTCTTCCTCAGGAATCCCAACAAAGATGTGCGTCTCCTTGTAGCATGTTGCTTGGCTGATATATTCCGAATCTATGCTCCAGAAGCGCCATATACATCCCATGATAAACTTAAGGTAAAATATCCTTTTAAAAGAAGCTTTCTCCATCTAATTCTCTTGCAGTTGAACATACAATCAAAGGATCCAACACACACTTTATTATATTATCAAGTTTTTGAATATACTGACATTTAGGTTTATTAAAGAGACATTAATTAAGTACATACAATGAAATTAATTTGAATGAACTCATAATAGCAATGTCAGAGATTTATTATGTAAGTTTTTGCATTTTATTCTACCCTTTTTGTTTTACAGGACATATTCTTGTTTATTACAAGACAGTTAAAAGGCTTGGAGGACACTAAGAGCCCACAATTTAACCGATACTTTTACTTATTAGAGGTAATATAATTATTGGAACTTTTAATAGACCATATCTTCCCCATAATCCTATGAAGTGTAATCAGACTTTCCCTGTATGTGACAGCCTGTTTGGGAATTCTTTGACATGCTGTAGAAATTATGATATCATGAATCAGGTAAAAGTTTGATTATTGCTTCTCTTATGTTATGGCTCAGTTTGACTTATTAACTATGTGCTGAGCACAGAGTTGCCCATAGTTTGAGGAACGGGATAATATTAATTTGTTTAAAATTTTTACTTCTAGTCATGATTAGCCATGTCCGTAGGATTTTATATAAAAAATTACCAAGGGTCTCATTCTTTCAGGTGTGGCATTTGCGAGGCTTCATTCGTACTACAGTTTTTCCCATGTTAGGAAATTTTTTCAAACACAGGTTGAACTGCAAATATGATTGTGCTGGTCATTGGGAAATGAATATAAATTTTGGCTAAGCTGATATAAAAATCTATTTGCAAGACAAAAATGACTTTAAAATGGTAATGCCTTGTACATACCGTCAGGCCATGACTCTGTGTAGAAACCATCTTGTAAAGTTTAAATTAAAAATTGCTTCATACCATGAGAGAGAAGATAGTATAGATGGATAGCCTACAAGCATGGCTATACTAGCTGAATTTACAAGTTGTATCAATCTGCTTTTGCATATATGAAATCGGGTGAGTCCCTTAATTAGTTTTCATCATGATTTGTTATTTTTATTTGTATTATAGGGTCCCATTGTGCTAGGCACTAATACAAACATAGAGATAGTCCCTGTCCCAAAGAGCTTGCAGTCTAAGTTAGTGTATAGTGTGACTTTTCTTTTATATTTTAGCTAGCAAAATTTAGACTTATGTGACTTAGTTAAAGGTTGTAATTCTGTTATTGTGAGTGTTTTATTATTTTGTTTGTTTTTATAGAATTTAGCATGGGTTAAATCTTACAACATCTGCTTTGAGTTGGAAGATTGCAATGAAATTTTTATTCAGCTTTTTAGGACTCTCTTTTCAGTCATCAAGTAAGTTGAATTATTTTAATATATATTATCAAAATATCCTTTGTCTTTGAACCTTTGTCTGTGTAGACTGAGTTCTTCATTCAGTATGCAAAAACTCATAGATTATAATAGAACTAGTTTTCAAAAGGATATTTTGTGGACAGCAAATAGCAAAACAGTATCTATAATATTTCATTATACATGTGCTCTGTCTAAAAATTGCTTGGTGACACTAGAAATAATAATATCCTGCTCAGATTCAGATTATTTTTATTTTGTGTGTGTCCTGAGATTTATATAACTGAGGCAGACCAATTGAAGTAATATATTCAGAGGTCATAAATGTGGAAAATATGGGTCAGTGAAAGGTGAACATCTTACTTGTTCATCCATTTATTCTTTAAAATACTGCTGGGATGTGAATTTTCGTGGCCACTTGGGTGTCTGGAAGTTTAATTTTAATCACCTTTTTTATCTTTTTAGCAATAGCCACAACCAGAAGGTACAAATGCACATGCTGGATTTGATGAGTTCTATCATCATGGAGGGTGATGGAGTAACTCAAGAGCTTCTGGACTCCATTCTCATTAACCTCATTCCTGCACACAAGGTCTGCAAAGTAAAATACAATGACAATATATAAAAATGTGTTTCAGCACAACCATGGTATTTGTTTTGTTTCCTTTGTCATGTTACATTTCCCTGTCTTTGGATATTCTGTACCATCCATCACGGCCGTCATTTTTCCAGCCTTGCAGCAATGGATTGAAAACTCCCTTTTGGGAACCCATTAATGTCATTCCTAAACTATATGTAAAGTTTTCACCACTGACTGACTTAGGGTATGTCTTCACTACCCACCAGATCGGTGGGCAGTGATCAATCCAGCAGGGGTCAATTTATCGCGTCTAGTCTAGACATGATAAGTCAACCCCCGAGCGCTCTCCCATCGACTCCTGTACTCCAGCGCCACGAGAGGCGAAGTCGACAGGGAAGTGGCACCAGTCGACTCACCGCGGTGAAGACACCACAGTAAGTCGATCTAAGGACGTCGACGTCAGCTACATTATTCACATAGCTGAAGTTGCATAACTTAGATCGATCCCCCCCCCCACCACCACCACCCCAGTGTAGACCAGGGCTTAGTCTACATGCTACCCCAAGAGTTGCTCACTGGAAGAGCAAAACTAAGACAAGTCTCTTGCAGGCTAGTTTAGTACACTGCTGAACTATCATTTTAAAACTTACATTTTAATATTTTATTTTTTATTGAAAAGATGTGACATATTTTGATTGTTATGCAAGTGAATGATGGTAGCAGGGCTTACCTTATTAGGCATCAGGACCTGCTGTTTGCCCTAGTTTACACTGTCAGTCAAACTCTCCTCAGCAGATGATTTTCCATTAACTCTTCCCTTCTGGAGATTGGATTATTAACAGAACATTTAACTTACAGCAGGACTTCCAACCTTCTTCCATGGGTTCAGTAGTTCTTTCCAGCCTGCTCTAGGCTCAGTAGTCTTTCAGTCCTTCAATGTCCATGTAGCCCTCCCTCTGATGCTTCAGAATCTTTTATATAAGCCCTTCCCGGCTGAGGGTTCTTCCCCTCTTAGCCTACTTTCCTACAGGTGTCTTAGATAAGGCTTTTTTAAGATTGGTAATTTTTTGCTGCTATTCTTCATAATTGCCTGTGTGTTCTTCAGCAACAAATTGAAGAAAAATTCTCTTCAAAGAAATCCAGAAAAAATTACCTTATTCTAAAATGGCTGCCATCTGTTGTTCTCAATGGGACTGTGGCTCTAAAGTAAACTTACCAAAGATGGCCACTACCATTCATCTGTTCTTCACAGTGCTCCTTTACACCTCATGACTGCACAAGGGGCTACCATGTTCTGTGAGGGCAGTTTGGCTTCACTCCTGTGGGCATAATGAGAAGTGCTCATCATGTGGGCTCATCCTTGTGGAGAATGATGAGATGATGGCCTGTGGCCTCAGTCTTATTCAGAACAATAAGAGTTAGCCATTTTGAAAGTGGGCATGCTTTTATAAGTTTGTCTGAAGACTTTGTTTTCCATCCTCTCTTGACAGATTAACTTTCAGTTATGAAAAATAACAGCAAAAATGGCAATCCTAAATATATAACTTTAAAAACCATCTTGTGCCAGATTGACTCATGAGGGAGAGCTGGGAGAGACGTGCAGGGGGATGTGGGAAACAGGATATGGAAAGCAGGAGGTAGGGGGAAATTGGGGTGTACACTTTGCCTGATCACTGCTGGTTTGCATCAAGAGAGCAGTACAAAACCTTACTTGAGAGGCTAGTATGGTTGGAATGCTTGTGCAGAGTTGTGTAATGTAGACAGAGTATACTGGTGAATCTGATCCTAAAAGATAAAATATTTTATTTCAAGTTGATAATATATAGCTTCAGATCATTAGTAGTAATACATGATAGCAGTCTCATTGGGTTTCTTGTTTACTGTTCATGTATGAAATTATTGATTTTTAGAAAGCCAGGAAATTCCCAGGTAAAAATTACATTAGTATGGAGTTAAAGCTAAGAGTAGTGTGAGTAATGTAGGATAAAAATAATTACTGGAATGTTTTAATTATTCCCAAATTAAGCATTACAAATCCAGGAAACTTAGAATTAATTTTAAAATTTAAATTAAAATATGTTTAGACATAGAAATGTACAGTTAGGGCACTTAAACAACTATAACTCTGTCCTGTAGTGACATCAGATTTCTTTTATTTTTCTCCCCATAATGATTTTAAAAGTAATTTCAATCTAATCTGGGACTACAAACAAGGTTATGCATTGATCATAACTGCATGCTTATTGCATGTTGTCAAAAGAAATGGAACCTCAAGGCATTAAGACAAATTGGAAAATAGAATTGGGATCAATGCCACACATTAATATTCTGTAGAAGATATTTGAATGTTTTCTTTTTATTTATAAAATTGTCTATGAGCAATAGATCTACCTATTGAGCAATGCAAGGAAACCAGCTTTATTTTTGTCCATGATTTATTCTGTGAAAAAAAATTCTACAATACTTTTAGCTTTTGATACTCCTGAGTCACATGGCAGCTTTTCCAAACCTTGTATAAATGTTGCTACAAGATACATTCTGTGTGTCTGAAAGTTTGCATATTTTAGGCAGTAGTGCAACTTTCCTCACAGGAAACATCATCAAAGGCCTTATGAAGATACTGGATGCTTATCCAGTAGTTTAAAAATATACTGCAAAATTCTTCTCTCTGATCTAGATCTTCACTGAAATAATTATGTTCTGCCTTCAGAGAATTCCCTAATTCTATGCATGATTATATTAATTGTCTGACCATAGGTATGTAAATTAGAGGCAAACTAGCACGAAAAGTGTAGTTTATTCTCTTGCACAGAACATTTTATAATACTTCAAAATATATGCAAAGCAATTGAACAATAATAATTCTGTTTCTGCAGAGTAAGGGTACTGAATAGGGTCGTCGTCTTATTATTTTAATGGAAGTTCTGCTCATGTGAGGAGAGCAGAAATTTTGTATTTCTTTGTGTTATGTCCCATTGTGGTATATGTTACAGGCTCGTTCACATGGTATAAGATTCTACTTGCAGATCAGTTCTTTGTTTCAAAACTTTAGTATTCACATACTTACAAAGCAAATAACTTAAATAGGACAGCACTGCAGGAAAATTGGGATAAAATATATTTATTTATACCTGAGCATGAAGTATAGTGTTATTCCTACATTGCTTCCAGATTTATTCTTCCTTAATCTGTAAAGTAGGCTTAATAAATATAAATGTGATAAATCATTTCAAGAGTGCAAAGTAGTTAATCTTTTTTTTTTATTGAGCTCTTATATCAAGCTGCTCATTAATGGTGATTCACTAACTATCAAGGTGGCGTACGCCAGGCCCACATACATTCAGTTGCTCTGAAAATAGGAGAAAGCACACTATGGTTTTAACTGTATAATGTGTAGCAGATCAATATATTTTTAAGTTTGTAATGTAACAATATAGTAGAAATTTGTTTTTTGATAAAGTAAGATTTTTTGAGTAATAAATTTTATATTGCTTTTCCTCTCTCCAGTGTATAATCTCTAGGGATGCTAAGATTGTCACTAAACTATGAAATAATGAGACATTGCAAGGTTTGCATTAGAGTGTGTCTCCTCCCCCCTTCTCTCCTCCCTCCCTCCCCCACCCCCCCCAGTTCTTAGAGTTGAAGGGATGCCCACATGGTAGCCACTTGTGCAGTCATGAGGTGTAAAGGAGCACTGTAAAGAATAGATTTTACAGGTTGTTTCATCTCTCCTGTTGATTTTATAGGGTTTCTTGAGTTAGGGAGGGACTGACTTCATTGGGGAACAGTAAAACTGAATAGACACAAGTGCTGTCAAATGTTCAGTAAACAAATGTAAAAGAATAGGGGTAAAATAGAGTGTTTTGCTAAGTCTTTCAGTTACACGTGTTTTTTGTAACAGGTCACAATTTTCAGACTAATGATTTTCATAGAGACAGTATCCCTTTAACGTCTAAGTTAACAAAACTTTTTGTATGGGGTCTAGGTGGGTTAAAAGCTTTTACTCACTTTTTAAAATTTTGCAAGGTAAAAATTGGGCCTGAAATTTTTCATGCCTAAACTCAGCTCAAAGGTGAACTTCGAAAATTCCAGCTTATCATGGAAAATGAGGGTTATAGTGCCTTTGCTAGGTTTGAAAATATTTTGGGTATAGAATTATAATAATTTGGAAAATGCCCCATAGAAAAATCCTTTCAGGTTTACAAGGTTGAAAATTATCCTTCTGTGGAAGACTTGCACAAGGCTGATCCTCTTCACAAGGGTGAATTTTACCACAAGTGTGCACTTGAAAATTAAGTGCTCAAAACACAGCCTTAAGACTTTATGCTAGAACAGTTTTCCACCATATGGCTAATTTGGTGTTTGTTAGTTACCAAAGTGGGAAGAACATGAAATGGAAAAAAAAGTTAATTCAATATTAAGCATGGCAACTACACTCAATTACAAGTATGTTGAGTTCTTAGTAGAAGAATGAGGGGTGTTTAGCTTCTGGTTAAGTTCTATTTTGAAGTGTCTTTGAAATGTTTTTAGCATATTCTAAATCTGGAGCTGTGTAATTAAATTAACGTTATGGAGCTTTGGTAGTTTTGAGAATAAGTAGACTGGTTTTATAAGATCCCTTTCTAAAAACATTTTAGTTCATGGTTTTGTTTGAAGAAAAAGAAAAGAAAAAGAAAAAAAAATTAAAAGATGCCTTTTAAAGTAAACTGTTTCCCTTTTAAATTTGATTTTTCTCCTTTCTTTATTCCAGAACCTTAATAAACAAGCATTTGATCTTGCAAAAGTGTTGTTGAAAAGGACTGTCCAGACTATTGAACCATGTATCGCCAATGTATGTAACATTAATATGCATTAATATACTCTCTGTATAACTCCAGTTACCTACTAATTGTTTGTTTGAAGTAGTCAATACTATAATAAGTACATTTTGTAGCACAATCACAAAGTATTATCCTTATTTTCAAATTAAGGTAAATGTTAAAAAAAAAAAAAAAAGTTGGTATCTATTAATTTCCATGTTAAAGAAATAGGTCAGGAGTTTGAAGCTTTTAGAGGCCTAATAAGTGAAAAAATCACTTAACTGTATCCAGGTAGGTCTAAAGTTAAGCATCTAACTCCACTTTGTAAAAAATATGTGGCCTGACTTTCAAATGTACCAAGCACCCAAGACTTCTGTTTAAATCAAGGGAGTTGTGAATGCTCCATACCTTTTGAAAATCTGAATTTTTTTTATTTATTGCCTAGTTTTAGGCTTAAATGTATAAAACTATGCAACTTCTTTACTTATTTTAATATGCTGTACATGGTTAAGATACTGATGCTTCAAGAAAGTCTGGGAAAAATATAACACAGTTTAGGCAGTCTTTTTTTATTCTTAGTAGTAGTACTCTATTAGCACTTGCAGCATTTTCCCTAGGGTTGCTGACTTTCTGATTTGCAGAAAACTGAACACCCTTGCCCTGCCCCTTCCCCAAGGCCCTTTCCTTGCTCCCTCCATTCCCCCCCCTCCCTCTGTCACTCGCTCTCCCACACCTTGGCTCACTCGCTCATTTTCATTGGGCTGGGACAAGGGGTTGGGGGCAGGAGGAGGTGAGGGCTGTAGCTGGGGGTGTGGGCTCTGGGGTGGGGCTGGGGATGAGGGGTTTGGGGATGGTAAGGGCTCAGGGCTGGGGCATGGGGTTGGAGTGCGGGGGTGAGGGTGAGGGCTCCGGTTGGGGCTGCAGGCTCTGGGGTGGGGCTGAGGGGCTTAGGGTGCCGGAGGGGGCTCCAGGCTGGGGCCAAGGGGTTCAGAGTGCAGGATGGGGTGTGGGATACAGGCTCTGGGAGGGAGTTTGGGTACAGGAGGGGGCTCAGGGCTGGGGCATGGGGTTGGGGTGCAGGAGGGGGCTCAGGGCTGGGGCAGATGGTTGGGGCATGGGCTCCGGGCAGTGTTTACCTCAGGCAGCTCCTGAAGCGGCCGGCATGTCCCTGTGATCCCTCGGTGCGGGGGCAGCCAGGGAGGCTCCGCATACTGCCCTTGCCCCGAGCACTGGCTCTGCAGCTCCCACTGGCCGGGAATTGCGGAGTTGGTGCCCGGGACGGAGGCAGCATGTGGAGCCTCTCTGGGCGCCCTGTACCTAAGGGCTCCAGGGAAGTGCCGGCTGCTTCCAGGAACCGCGTGGAACCATGGCAGGCAGGGGAGCCTGCCTTAGCCCCGCTGCACCACTGACTGGACTTTTAACTGCCCGGTCAACAGTGCTGACTGGACTGCCAGAATCCCTTTTCGACTGGGCATTCTGGTCGAAAACCAGATGCCTGGCAACCCTAATTTTCCCCCTTCTGGGTGTTTTACAAATATTGACTAATCCTGTAGCAGCACTGTGAGGTATGTACTTATTAGCCCCATTTTACAGATGAACAGTAAAACCCATGGCAGAGAAATGAAATGATTTAGATCTTTTTTTTTTCTGGTTAGTTATGGTTTAATCTAAAATAGTTAATTCTATTTAATATGTATGTCATAAGGTTATGTAATCAGTATTGCCAACCCCAAATATTTTAAAAAATATATTTTTAAAAAATAAAAAAATTTGGGTTCTTTTTATTTGCCTCTCGGTTTTTGAGCACTTAAGGTTCAAGTTTCCTTCCCCTCCCCAAGCAATCATGAGGGCTGGAAATTTAAAAACAAAATTCTTATATAACCTGACTCCAGGAGATGGGGTTTAAGAAAAACACCAAATATCACAAGACCCATGATAAAATCATGAGTGTTGACAACACTATAACACCATGCAATTCTTTAAGAATGAGTAGAGGTTGATAAAGTCCTTTGGCTTGTTTCAGTACGTTAGAGTACTTTTGCATGCTTGGCAATGAAAATTAGGAAGAAAAAAAATTGACTACACCAGGTTTCCTTAACCTTTTTAAATGAAATTTTGATGGATGATCATGAATTTTAAGTTAACAATTATTTTGCTGCATATTGATTTTTAGTTTTATTAGGTTATGGAATGTTATGCTTGTTTTATCATAGGTATTTGCTTTTTAATGTACCAGATTCTCATGAATGAATTAATTATGAAAGTCAGATAAATTGAATTATAATAAAAATACTGATTTTCAGACTTTCTGGGCCCAAAACCATACCACTGCAGGCAAACTCCTATTGATTTAATAATGGGTGTATTTTTGGTCCCATTGTGTTAGAATTAGTGTGTGTAGTACATGATCGGTAGAATACTTTTAAAAACCATGAAACTTCAATACTTGCATGAACAAGAAAAGTCTGCAAAGAATAACAGAATTTTTGTTTGTTTGTTTTGTGTTTGTGTGTGTTTTAGTTTTTTAACCAGGTTCTGGTACTGGGAAAGTCTTCAGTAAGTGACTTGTCAGAACATGTGTTTGATCTGATACAAGAGCTTTTTGCCATAGATCCTCACTTATTGCTGTCCGTCATGCCACAGCTTGAGTTCAAACTGAAGGTAGGATACAGTGAAGTTCTTGAATTTAATACAAGTAAATGAGGAGTATGAAGTTGGGAGCCACAAACTTGAAGAACTGTTTCATTATTTCAGTAGATAACTTGAACACCAGCACTTTTACACTTTGCGTTATACGGCTGTTATTTTAATTTGATCAAATAGAGGGGATAGATAGAATTATGAACAGACTGGTTAAAATGGAAAACCTGAATGTCTGTCTTAAACACCTCCCCTCCCCCCCAAAAAAACCCCACACATTATTTTCTTCTGTAATAACAATAATGATGAACTCACTTGGTATTGATGTGAATGTTATAAGTACTTGTGTTTGGGATTCTTTTTTAAGTGTTGGTCCTATGTGTCTTTCACTGTGATATACATATGCTCATTGCACCTCAGACCAGAAGATTCTTGCTAATGGTGTCTGTTGGTCTACACCTGTGCTCTTGCTCTCCTCATGCTCTGATTAGAGAGTATAAGGGGTGGGGCAGACCTTGAGGAAACTTCCTCCAGTTCTGAGGCTCCTGGGATTTGGAAAGTCATGGATATAGAGGCTCATGGTGGGGAAGGGGCAGGCAGAAGACAGGCACTCCTGTGTCTAGGTGACTTCAAGGGGGCTATCTCTCCCTCAAGAAGGCCCCTGGGAGGAAGTGGGTGTAGGGGCTCATGGGTTGGGGGGCATGCAGTTGGTGGGTGGGAGGCTCCTGAGAAGGGAAGAGGAGGGTCAGGTGGGGGTAGCAGGGCATGACCAGTGGCCAGTTTTTCTGTGCCTCGGAGGTGGCAACCCTATTTATAACTTTTAATATAAAAAAATATTAATATAAATTGAGGATCATGTTATTGTCTTGTGTGGAGTAGTGGGATGATCTAAAAATGGTTATTTGTGTTGTTGATTTTCAAATCTGCCACCTCTCAGAGCCTGGGTGGTCCCATTAACAGAGGTGAGCCCAAAGGGGATTATGGCATGAAAAAGTTTGGGAACCACTGAGTTAGATTTTGGGCAGCCCTCTTCCCCACCTTGAGGGATCCCTCCCTTCCCAGTATGAGACTCCAGTTATGCCCGGGATTCTGGGCTTCAAGAATTGTGTCTTGCCCCCGGTTAGTGATGTCCACCAAAGGTGCCTCTAGTGCCTTGAAATAGCTCGTATGTCCTCTAAATACAGTATCTGTTGCTCCTTCCTGCCCTGAACCTATCAAGCATGGGAGTTTAGAGTTAGGAAACACCACCTGGAGCATGCAGACCCCTTAGACGTAGTCTGCAGATCCCCTGGGGTTGGTGGACCCTCCCCAGTTGAAAACCACTGCCCTCCACCCTTGAGATCAGATGACTCTGAGCACCCAATGCTGGGAAGCTTGAAAGCCCATTGAGGTCATGGTACCAACCCACAGGCTTCAAAGACTGAGATCATTTCCACTTCAGCACATTTGGCAGAAGCAGTCCCATTGGTAACGAGGAAAGAGAGGCATGAGCCTAGACCAATACGACCTCCCTTACTGGCAAAGGACGGATGACGGTCCCATACACCATCAGCATCGACGAGAGAGAGGGCTCCACATGGTACCACTGTGGAGGACATCACCATCCTGCCAGATCTGGAAACTCCCATCTTATCAGAACCAGTCTTTACAGGGGAAATCCAGACACTGTCAGTCCACAAAGGTTATGAAAGAAGCCGGTCTCCTACTCCCTCTACCAGTCTAGGTATTTCCTCATTGATGATTCCAATGGCACCACCTTTGGAGATGGAGCCCACATTTTGTTCATCGGGCAATTCTGATATGAAAGGAGGACTGTCATCACCTTCTCCCACTGGAGGTTCATACGTTGGACTTCGTCGTCGTCTTCATTATTTATTATTAGTAGTACAGGGTATCACCACAACATCAATTTAACCATAAATTCCTCTATTATATTCAAAGGCTGAATGGTATTTATACAGATGCTCCAAACTTGCCTTAAATGCCTAAGCAATCATAAGTAGTATCAGACACTTACAACAGGACTAGACCTATGAGCTCAAATCCACGTTGGCTGGCTCCAGCTTGGATAAGCAGACACTAGCAGTGAACCATCTAAGAACTTGCTCTCTTATATCTTATCTTTTGGACCCTACATGGCTATAGTCACTGCTTTGTGAATTCCTTTCTTTGCTAAAACCATTTATAACCACCCATATAATTGGGGCCTCTTCCCAAAGATTTTTCTCCTATCTCATCAATTACCTTGCAGGTCCAGTTTTTCAGTTAAGCCACATTCCAAATCCAGTGTTTTCAGTTTAGCATGCCATATTTCAAGGCCTTTCAATGACTGCTAAACACATTTTACACAAACTGCAAAGCATATATTTTCTTAGGCAGACTAATTTAACTCTTCGTATGATCCTACACCATGATAGGTGCAAACCACTATCCGTACAAAGTGCTTCCCTTTGATCTGGCAGCAGCACCTAGAATGTTTACAAAAGTGCTTTCAGTAACGGCAGCACACTTCTGGTGTGACAGTTCTATTGTCTGTCCATACCTAGATTGTTGACTTCGGATAGGAAAGTCTCATTGGGAGGTGCATGAACCTCGTCTCTGATCAATCTTTGAACATCATTATGAATCTGCGTGAATGTAGAGAAGTCCATTTTAGCTCCAGTACAGACTGTTAGACTTCATTAAAGATACTGTAGATGTGATCATGGGCAAAAGTTACCTCCCCGTGGACAGGTTTCAATCTGTGAACACTCTGATCAACTGGTTCAGAAAGAGCCCCCAAACAAGGGTTCGGTCATGCCTTGTCCTCCAGGTCGCATAACTTCTTGCATCTATACGACACCATTGAGGAGGCTCTGACTTCACGGTTCCACAAGAAAATGTTATATGTGCCAAGCAGGCACAGTATGGACAAATTATTTATGCTTCCTCCCAGAGTATGAGACTGTCTAGCTTAGTGGCAGGACAGGGAACAGGTATGTGTAGTTCCTTTTGCTCCACCACCTCCTGAGAAGACGTGAATTATGGATATTTCCCTTGTAGGCTAGGGTGCTCATCTGGATGAACACACAGCTCAGGGAACATGCAAGTCCAGGATGCATAAATCTTCTGGAACTGAGAGCAGTCTGAAAGGCCTGCAAGCAATGCAATATTATTCATTCATACCCACATATTCAGGTGCTGTCAGACAATGTGACAAATGTGTTTTATGTAAACAAGCAAGGGGGAGCAAGATCTATGCCCCTTGGCATAGTGACCTGTGGAACTGGTGTGTTTGTCATCCGATTACCTTATTAGCAGTTCATCTTCTGGGAATACAGAATACCCTAGCGGACAGTCTCAACGGATAATTCTCAAAGGAACATGAACAGGAGAACACAACTCAGTAGTGAAAGACATATTCCTGCAATGGGGATATCTCCGTCTTTGAATCTGCTTGCATTACAGAACAAGAAATGCACAAGGTACTGCTCCAGGGGAGCACACGATCAGAACTCCAAGGGTGCCCAAGACCATTCTGGTTCCCCCTCCTCCTCTGTCTTTCATCCTGTCCACCACTCTTTCTCAGACCACCTCACACAGGACAAGGGCAAGATCAGGCAGCCAAATCTGAAGCTACTCACCTCATGGCTTAGTTGATGGATGTCAAACTCAGAACAGAAATATCCAATAGCTGTAAAGTCATGCTTAACAACCGCAGAAAGGAATCCACCAGAAGCTATTACTTAGCTGAGTGGTAAAGATTCTCTATTTGGGCTCAGTGTCACCAAATATCTTCAGAGGAGATGGACATTCCCACTATTTTAGACTGACCATTCACCTGGAAAACCTCTGTTTTTTCCCTTAGCTCCCTGAAAGGCTTGCTCAGAACCTTCCCTCCAGTAACTAGACCTGCTCTGACATGGGATTTCAACTTGTTTCTTTCAGCTCTAGCTAAGCTACCATTTGAAGCATTAGCAACATGTTTACTTTCTCATTTATCTTCTTGATGGCCATCACTTCGGCTAGAAGGCTAGGTGAACCTGTGGCCCTTGTGGCCTATGCACTAAGTGCCATTTTCCATATGGATAACGTTTCATGGAGACTGCACCTTAAGTTCATCACCAGTGTTATCTTGGACTTCTATATGAATCAGACTGTATGCTTACATGTGTTTTTTCTTGAGCCGCAGACCACCAATGAGAAGCAGATATTCCATTCCCTGGACATGCGTCGGGCTTTAGCTTTCTGTCTTCAGAGAACAAAACCCTTTAGGAGATCACCTAGGCTATTTGTGGTTCTGGCAGAATGTATGAAAGGATAAGAGGTATCCGAGTGGATTTTGGACTGCATCTTGCTCTGTTACCAGTTATTTGATACACTCTGTACAGTGGAGGAGCAAGTCACTCTGCCAGAGCAAAAGCCACTTTGGTAGCTTTGCTTCAGGAGGTGCCTCTCCTTGACATATGTAAAGCAGCCATGCGGAGTTCTAGTCAGACTTTCACGAGACAGTGCCCTGGTGCAAGACTCCTCAGTTGACGCATCCTTTGGGTCCTGCAGTCATCCATCCTCCATCTTGAGTATTGCTTGTCAATCACCGAGTGGAATACACATAGGGACCAGTACTAGAAGAAGAAAGAAAAGTTACTTACCGTGTAGTAACTGGAGTTGTTAGAGAGGCTTGTTTCCTATCTGTATTCCACTACCTGCTCTTCTTCCCCTCTGCTTCGGATCATAGACTTGATTCGCAGTACAGAAGGAACTGGAGAGGTGGTTGGTCCACATCACCCCTTCTGCCTTTGGATCGGAGCACGAGGAGAGGAAGAGCATGGGTGCAGACCAAAGGATACTGCTAGTAAGAAACTTCCTGCCTTAGGGGCATAGAACGCATATGTACCCAGAGTGGAATACAGATAGTGACCGCACATCTTAAACAACTCATTACTGTAAAGTAAGTAACCTTGCTTTTCAACTGTAATAGTCTAGCTAGTTAATACTAATTTTTTTTTTTTGTTTTATCTAACTGAGCATAAGATGACTTTTTCAAGAACAGTATGCAAAATTTTCCGTGGAACTGGATAGGTAGAGAATTCGCTCTTTGTGAGCAAGGACTTTTCATTTAGCGTAGTCAGTAAGAGATTGCAATTTAACTTTACTATGTGGAGGAAAAGAGTGTGGAGAAAGTGGGCTGATAAGTAGACAAAGGGTAGGGAAAACTGATACAAAGTCTATGGTGTGTTAACAAAATTTTTGTAGCACGATAAGTATTTCTAAGTTATTTATCAGTCTTATAACCAGTTAGAAAGTTACCTGACTTATCATGAAAATCCTGAGTAGCAGCTGGGGAATAGTTTATTCATTCTATTTTTTTAATTGTTAACATAAAATCTGTGTGTGTTGAAATTGTGAGCACCTTAGGGCCGGTGGTGTGCCTTCTTTTATGTGTTGGAAAGCACCTACCCATTTGTGGATACAACTGGAAATAAATGTTAAATTGTGATTGTCAGAGAATAAGCACCGAGCTGCTAATGATTTTCAATAGGATTTTGGTACCTAACTTCCCTTTGAAAATTGCAGCCTAAATATCTCCTGCTTTGATAATAAACATCTGTTTCACGTCAACATTTAATTTAATAAATGTCTCAAACTTTTCCACACTATATTTGTTAAAATACATTTTAAAATAAAAATAAACTACATCATTGACTATAAAAAGGATGTTTAAAATTACTGGAGTTATGTAGTATATAAACTACTGCATATGTATTTTTCTTTCTAAATGAAAGATTACTTGTTTGGAAGTTGACAGCTATCCATCCAGTGACTTTTGTATGTTGGTTTAGTAGGTAACAATATGTTTGCTGTCATTTTTGTCTGATGGTCCTAATGTTATGTGACTAGAGTTAAAGAAAATCTGAGTATTATTATGGAACAAAGATACAATCTTATTTTTTGCTTGAAAAACAAATTTCAATTTCATATAATTGAAAACCACCTTTCTTGCTTTATGGCTACCATCTGTATGGCTGAAGCTGACTGGATGAGACTCTCCAGAGTGTTCGTGGAGCTGTGTAATCTGTTAAATTTTGCTATTGAGCAATAGAGGTCTAAAAGTGCAGTTTTAAAAAAAATTGCTTAAAAAAGTAATATACTACTGTTAGAAAAAAATTACAGATTTGTTGAATTTTTTTTAATGTTCTCTATCAGTTAGTCTGTTTACCGTTTTTTTGTCCCTGATTCAGGAAGGTACTTAAGCACATACCTAATTTTATCCATGTAAGGCAGTCCATTTGAAGTAATTAGGACTACTCATTCTTAAAGTTAGGCATATGCTGAAGTACCTTATAGAAGTGTGATCTTTCTGAGTATATTATATACTTATATAAATAGTCATTGGTAGGACATATTCAGAGATGTCTAGATTCCGCAATATGATAAACCTATACCAGTAATTCATTACTATAATCTATATTGTTAAAATCTTCATAAAGTACAAAATAACCAAGTTATATTAACAATGAAAAACAGATTAGTGTCCAATTTTAACTGTGTTAAATGAAATTTAAAGAGTTGGAGGTTATCAGAAATTTTATTTAATTAAATTAAAATAAATATTTTAACATGGTAACTCATTGTTGGGGGATGGAGGGGTGAGGGAGTAGAGAGGAATTCTGTATTGTAACCAGTACAAATATGAGAAGTCATAATTTCCTTTATAGCTGCATTTGGACAGTTAATGATTTAACGGTTTATCTATTTCTTTTTGGTTTTAGAGTAATGATGGAGAAGAGCGTTTGGCTGTTGTTCGACTTCTAGCTAAACTATTTGGCTCTAAAGATTCTGATCTGGCAACACAAAATCGTCCTCTTTGGCAATGCTTTCTTGGACGGTGAGAAAACATACAGACCAACTTCAGAATTTTTATTTTTTACAATTGCTAAGTATTCCTAATAGTGCTGTTATTAAGAAACACTTTTTTCCAGCATTTCTCTATGTTTTCAAAAGCTATAGTTAATTTGTTTTTTATTTGGGCAGGAAGATTTGTTAAGCATTGTATTTGAACTTTCAGAAAGCCTTTGACAAAGTACCTAACTAAAAGCTCTTAAGCATACCAAGCTGTCATGGGATAACAGGGAAGGTTGTCTCTTGGATCAGTAACTGGTTAAAAGACAGATTTCAGAGTAACAGCTGTGTTAGTTTGTATTAGCAAAAAGAAAAGGAGTACTTGTGGCACCTTAGAGACTAACCAATTTATTTGAGCATGAGCTTTCGTGAGCTACAGCTCACTTCATCGGATGCATAAAGTGGAAAATACAGTGAGGAGATTTATATACACACAGGCCATGCAAAAATGGATGTTTACCATACACATTGCAAGGAGAGCGACCACTTAAGATGAGCCACCACCAGCAGGAGAGTGGGGTGGGGGGAGAGAAAACCTTTTGAAGTGATAATCAAGGTAGGCCATTTCCAGCACATTTCCAGGAGTTAACAAGAACGTCTGATTTCAGAGTAACAGCTGTGTTAGTCTGTATTCGCAAAAAGAAAAGGAGTACTTATGGCACCTTAGAGACTAACCAATTTATTTGGAGCATGCCATCCACAGCCTCAGAAACAACTCTGACATCATAATCAAAAAGGCTGACAAAGGAGGTGCTGTTGTCATCATGAATACGTCGGAATATGAACAACAGGCTGCTCGGCAGCTCTCCAACACTACTTTCTACAAGCCACTACCCTCTGATCCCACTGAGAGTTACCAAAAGAAACTACAGCATTTGCTCAAGAAACTCCCTGAAAAAGCACAAGATCAAATCCGCACAGACACACCCCTGGAACCCCGACCTGGGATATTCTATCTACTACCCAAGATCCATAAACCTGGAAATCCTGGGCACCCCATCATCTCAGGCATTGGCACCCTGACAGCAGGATTGTCTGGCTATGTAGACTCCCTCCTCAGGCCCTACGCTACCAGCACTCCCAGCTACCTTCAAGACACCACTGACTTCCTGAGGAAACTACAATCCATCGGTGATCTTCCTGATAAAACCATCCTGGCCACTATGGATGTAGAAGCCCTCTACACCAACATTCCACACAAAGATGGACTACAAGCCGTCAAGAACACTATCACCGATAATGTCACGGCTAACCTGATGGCTGAACTTTGCGACTTTGTCCTTACCCATAACTGTTTTACATTTGGGGACAATGTATACCTTCAGATCAGCGGCACTGCTATGGGTACCCGCATGGCCCCACAGTATGCCAACATTTTTATGGCTGACTTAAAACAAGGCTTCCTCAGCTCTCGTCCCCTAACGCTCCTACTCTACTTGCGCTATATTGATGACATCTTCATCATCTGGACCCATGGAAAAGAAGCCCTTGAGGAATTCCACCATGATTTCAACAATTTCCATCCCACCATCAACCTCAGCCTGGTCCAGTCCACACAAGAGATCCACTTCCTGGACACTACAGTGCTAATAAACGATGGTCACATAAACACCACCCTATACCAGAAACCTACTGACCGCTATTCCTACCTACATGCCTCCAGTTTTCACCCTAACCACACCACACGATCCATTGTCTACAGCCAAGCTCTGCGATACAACCGCATTTGCTCCAACCCCTCAGACAGAGACAAACACCTACAAAATCTCTATCAAGCATTCTTACAACTACAATACCCACCTGCGGAAGTGAAGAAACAGATTGATAGAGCCAGAAGAGTTCCCAGAAGTCACCTACTACAGGACAGGCCTAACAAAGAAAATAACAGAACGCCACTAGCCGTCACCTTCAGCCCCCAACTAAAACCCCTCCAATGTATTATTAAGGATCTACAACCTATCCTGAACACTGTCACAAATCTTGGGAGACAGGTCAGTCCTTGCCTACAGACAGCCCCCCAACCTGAAGCAAATACTCACCAGCAACCACATACCACATAACGGAACTACTAACCCAGGAACCTATCCTTGCAACAAAGCCCATTGCCAACTGTGCCCACATATCTATTCAGGGGACACCATCACAGGGCCTAATAACATCAGCCACACTATCAGAGGCTCGTTCACCTGCACATCCACCAATGTGATATATGCCATCGTGTGCCAGCAATGCCCCTCTGCCATGTACATTGGTCAAACTGGACAGTCTCTGCATAAAAGAATAAATGGACACAAATCCGATGTCAAGAATTATAACATTCATAAACCAGTCGGAGAACACTTCAATCTCTCTGGTCACGCGATTACAGACATGAAAGTTGCTATATTACAATAAAAAAACTTCAAATCCAGACTCCAGCGAGAAACTGTTGAATTGGAATTCATTTGCAAATTAGATACAATTAACTTAGGCTTGAATAGAGACTGGGAGTGGCTAAGTCATTATGCAAGGTAACCTATTTCCCCTTGTTTCCCCTCCCCCCCCCGACGTTCTTGTTAAACCCTAGATTTGTGCTGGAAATGGCCCACCTTGATTATCATACACATTGTAAGGAGAGTGGTCACTTCAGATAAGCTATTACCAGCAGGAGAGTGGGTTTGTGTGGGGGGGGGGTGAGGGGGTGAGAAAACCTGGATTTGTGCTGGAAATGGCCCAACTTGATTATCATGCACATTGTGAGGAGAGTGATCACTTTGGATGGGCTATTGCCAGCAGGAGAGTGGGGTGGGAGGAGGTATTTTTTCGTGCTTTGTGTGTATAAAAAGATCTTCTACACTTTCCACAGTATGCATCCGATGAAGTGAGCTGTAGCTCACGAAATCTTATGCTCAGATAAATTGGTTAGTCTCTAAGGTGCCACAAGTACTCCTTTTCTTTTTGCGAATACCGACTAACACGGCTGTTACTCTGAAATCAGATGTTCCTGTTAACTCCTGGAAATGTGCTGGAAATGGCCCACCTTGATTATCACTTCAAAAGGTTTTCTTTCCCCCCACCCCACTCTCCTGCTGGTGGTGGCTCGTCTTAAGTGGTCGCTCTCCTTGCAATGTGTATGGTAAACATCCATTTTTGCATGGTCTGTGTGTATATGAATCTCCTCACTGTATTTTCCACTTTATGCATCTGATGAAGTGAGCCGTAGCTCACGAAAGCTCATGCTCAAATAAATTGGTTAGTCTCTAAGGTGCCACAAGTACTCCTTTTCTTTTTTGGTTAAAAGACAGGAAACGAAGGATAGGAATAAATGGTCAGTTTTCAGAATGGAGAGAAGTAAATACCCTTGTCCTCCAGGGAGCAGTACTGGGACCAGTGCTGTTCAACATATAGTCATAGATGATCTGGAAAGAGGGGTAAATAGTGAGGTGGCAAATTTTGCAGACATTACAAAATGACTTAAGATCGTTAAGTCCAAAGCAGACTGTGAAAAGGTACAAAGGGATTTCACAAAACTGGGTGACTGGATAACAAAATGGCAGATGAAATTCAGTGTTGATCAATGCAAAGTAATGCATATTGGAAAACATAATCCCAACTATATGTACAAAATGATGGGGTCTAAATTAGCTGTTAACTCCAAGGTCTCTTTCTTGAGTGGTATTGTGGATAGTTCTCTGAAAATATCTGTTGTTCTTTGAGTGCTTGCTCATGTCGATTCCTTCTAGGTGTGTGCGCACCCAGGTGCACAGTTGTCGGAGACCTTTGCTGTTTGAAGAGCCTGGGAAAATCTGACATAAAAGAGAAGTGTTGCATCTGTAAGAACTTTCGTCCCAGGACACAGAAAGAACGCAAAACTCACTTGATGGCCCTCCTCGTGGAGACCGCTCTATGTCCGGCCTCGGAGCCGACCCAGCCAGATACAATGCCCAATACTTCAGCCTCGGTGTGCAGTGCACCCCTGGCACTGGGCTTGTCCCACCACTGTTTCACTTTGCTGGTACCTAAGAAGAAGGCTAAGAAGAGGGACCCGACGCCGAGCAAGCCGGATCAAGGAGCGTTGGGGAAAGCACCCTGCTCGGGCTGCCTGCCCACACCAGAGCTGCAAAGGGGACCTGCCCCAGGCAGTACCACCCCCCCGAGGGACCCGCCACCAACTGTGGGGAGTGGTAGGGGACCCAGGCTGATGGCACGGGTGACGCTCTCTCAACTCCCGGCGCCCGGAGAGCAGGAAGCGCTCCCGCCGCAACTGGTACTGCGTACAGTGATGGACCTGCTAAGGCTCCCCGTGAGGGCAAGCCCACCTTGAGGGTCTTGCACAAGACAAGTGAGCGCCATTGGTCTCCGGAATCAAAGCAGAGCCCTGTGTTGCCATGCCCTTGGTTTCCGCATCAGCCCAGGTCACAAGTTCGCCTTTACAGGTCACCAGGACCTCAGGGATGCTCCCCAGCTCAGCGTCGCTCTCCCTGCTCCTGGAACTGGTCGGACCTTTCCCAGCACGAGTCACCTGCCGCAACAGTTAGCCGCCAGATCCAGCTCTCGATGACCCCACCCTGGTCATCAGAGGAGGAGGACTTCTCCAGCACAGAGAGGGAGTTTAGCACGCGCGCCCCTCCCCGCGCGCCTAGGCAGCAGCATGACTGGGCTCCGGAAGGTACATTAGCTGTGGTGATGCCAACTTGGCAGCAGGGCCAGTGGCCGACACGATGGCCCTATTGGAGTGCCTGGGGCGTGCCTGTCATGCTGTTGCCCCATCCCGCCAGTCCTCGATCGCCACATTGGACAAAGCAAGGTTGGTATTGGTGGCACCAGGCTCGATGCAGGACGTGCCGGTGGACACAGTGGTGGAGGAACCGGTGCCCACCCTGAGACCTCCCTGCCCAGCAGGTGATGATGCCCCAGGCCCTCCCCCGATGCCTCCAGTCATTCTCCTCCTCTCCGGACGAGGCAGTGGCGGGGCCCTCCAAGGCTAGTCCACTGGATGACTTCAAGGAGTATCATGCACTGTTCTGTCAGGTGGCCACTAACTTGGGGCTCAAAGCGGAGGAAATGGCGGAGCTGGTGAACACATTATTCAGCCTGCTTTCCGTGCACAAAGAGGTCCTGAATATTGCCCCATCTCCATCCGGCCCACTTCCAAGAGGGCGGAAAAGAAGTATTTTGTCCTTGCTAAGAGATTTGAATACTTACACACCCACCTGCCCCCATGGTCATTGATCATATTGGCAGCTATTTAAAAGGACCAACAGGGATTAGCCAGTTCCATCCTTAAGAATAAAGAGGCCAAGAGACTGGACCTGTTTGGATGCAAGATTTATTCCACGGCCAGTCTCCAGTTTCGGGTGGCAAACCATCAGGCACTCTTGGGGCGTTATTATTGTAACTTGTGGGATTCTCTCCTTAAGTTTATGGACACTATGTCCCAGGAGGCGGCCCAGGAATTTGGGGATCTGGTGGAGGAAGATACCGTGGTAGCTCGGTGCTCCCTCCAGGTGGCCTGGGTAGCCAATTCAGCTACCCGAGTGGTCGCCTCGGCAGTGACCATGTGGCGCAGTTCGAGGCTCCAGACTGCCGGCCTGTCTCAGAAGATGCAGGCCTCCATTCAGGACCTCCCGTTGGACAGTTGGGCTGTTTTCCAACCAAATGGATGCAAGACTGCATGGCCTAAAGGACACCCGAGCAACACTCTGTTCATTGGGGATGCATACTCCTCAGCCTGCACGGCAGTTGTTCCGGTCTCCCCCGCCACCAAGGCACTGGCAGCCTCGGTAGGAGCCTGCGAGGAGAAGGGATGGAGGGTTTAACTGCCGACTCCCTTCATCCACCCACTCATTGGCGTAGTCTGTCCCGGCAAAACACCGTGGGGACCAGAAGCGTTCATTTTGAGGGTGCGCTTGGGAATGATGCATCTGTCACCTCCCTGGATCTGTCCTGCTTTTTCCTGAACCGCCTCCACCTCTTCCGTTAGGCCTGATCAAGGGTCACCTCGTACCATTGGGTGTTAGATGTAGTGTCATCAGGCTACATCCTCCACTTTACGGCCACCCTTCCCTCCCACCTCACCTCTTCCCTGTCCTCTTCGGGGACCATTCTCACAAGCAACTTCTTGTTCAGAAGGTGGACAACCTACCGCAGCTGTAAGTGGCTGAGGAGGGAAGGTTCCTCAGGAAATGATGGGGAAAGGGGTCTACTCCCGCTATTTCCTAATCCAGAAGATGAAAGGGGGCCTACGTCTCATTCTGGACCTGCAATGACTCAACAAATACCTCAGGAAGTCAAAGTTTCTCAAGGTATCCCTGGCCTCCATCATTCCCTCCCTAGATCCTGGCGACTGGTATGCTGAAAGATGCTTGTTTCCATACCTCTGTCTTCCGAGGACACAAGCATTCCTGTGCTTCATGGTGGGCCAGCACCATTTCCAGTTTATGGCGCTCCCCTTTGGCCTGTCCTCAGCTCCCAGGGTCTTTACAAAATGCATGGCCGCTATAGCCACTTACCTGAGATGCCCGGCGGTCCAGGTCTATCCTTATCTCGATGATTGGCTCATCAAGGGCAGATCGTGGGATCATGTGCAGAGCAGCCTCAATCTAAGCCTGTTAGTAAAGGAGAAGTCAACCCTTGTATTGATGCAAAGGATCAAATTCATCAGGGCAGTTCTCGACTCCATATGGGCAAGGGCGTTCTTCCGGAGTCCCGTTTCTGAGCCATGTCGGAAGTTATCTCCCGTGTGAGAGATCATCTGCTCACCACTGCCTGTATCTGCCTAAAGTTGTTAGGTCATGTGGAGGCCTGCATATATGTGGTCTGCCATGCCCAGCTTCACCTCCGCACGTTGCAGGGATGGTTGGCATTGGTCTGCATCCCCAACAGACATGACCTGGACCTGGTAGTCAAGGTGCCGGACTCTGTCCGAGTATCCCTGGCATGGTGGCTGGATACTGCACCGATCCTTCAGGGAATTCCCTTCATGGCCCTGTCCCTGTCGCTGACTCCGGTGTCTGATGCCTCAGACCTTGGATGGGGAGCCCACCTGGGAGAGCTCAGTAGTCAAGGCCGCCAGTCAGGGGTCGACTGCTCCCTCCATTTAATTGTCAAGGAACTCAGGGTGATTTGCCAGGCCTGCCAGGCTTTTCGATCCCAGTTGCAAGGCAAGGTGGTTCATTTCCTGACAGACACCACCACCGCGATGTTTTATGTCAACAAGTAAGGCGGAGCCAGATCCTCAGCCCTTTGCCAAGTAGCCCTCCAACTCTGGGACTTACGTGTGCAACATGCCATGCATCTTGTGGCAGCGCACCTCCCTGGAGCCAGGAATGTTCTGGTGGATCACCTTAGCCAGACCTTCTCGTCTCACCACAAGTGGTCTCTCCACCCTGAGGTGGTCAACAAGATTTTTCGAAAGTGGGGGTCTCCCCGGGTGGACCTGTTTGTGACTTGCCAGAACACAAAGTGCCACCAGTTCTGCTCATTCTGGGGGCATGACAGGTACTCCCGGTCAGGCGCCTTTCTGCTTCCATAGTCGGGGGATCTGATGTACGCTTTCCCGCTGGTGCCATTGCTCCACAGGGTCCTCATGAAAGTCAAGCAGGACAGGGCCAAGGTTGTACTCATCTCCCCAGCTTGGCCTCGCCAGCACAGGTTCAGTAGGCTTCTGGACCTGTCAGTGTCGGCCCTGATGCCACTGCTCCATTGGCCGGATCTCCTGTTGCAGAATCACAGCAGGCTCTTGCACCCAAACCTGGTGGTGCTGCACCTGACAGCTTGGTTGCTCCCTGGCTGAGTTCTGAGGAGCAGGAGTGCATGACCTGAGTCCAGCAGGTCTTTCTGGGAAGCAGAAAGCCCTCCACTAGGGCCACTTTTATGGCCAAATGGAAACGTTTTATATGCTGGGCTTTGACCCGGGGGATTAGGCTTGCACAGGCCTCGCTGCAGCTGATCCTGTACTGCCTTGTGCATCTTAAATTTTAGGGTTGTCCCTTTCATCTGTTAAGATCCATTTGGTGCTGTAATGGCCTTTCAACCTCCATTCCAGGGAAGGTCGATCTTCGTGCTTGGCATGACGGTCTGGTTCCTGAAGATTCTGGAGTGACAACCCTCGAGCCTGGGATCCTTTCCCTCTGTGGGACCTTAACCTGGTGGTCACGCAGCTCATGCAAGTCCCCTTCGAGCTCTTGGCGTCCTGTTCTCTTCTCCTACTATCCTGGAAGATGATGTTCCTGGTGGCAATAACTTCTGCATGGAGGGTTTCCAAGATTAGGACGCTCACCTCAGAACCACTGTATACCATGTTCTTCAAGGACATGGTCCACTTGCAGCCACACCCAGCTTTCCTGCCCAAGGTGGTTTCACATGAGCCAGGACATATTCTTGCCAGTCTCCTGTCTAAAACCTTGTAAGTCTGAGGAGAAGCATAGATTGCATTCCCTGGACATCAGGAGACTGCTGGCCTTCTACATCAAGAGGACCAGTCCATTTTGTAAATTGACTCAGTTGTTCGTCGCTCTGGCAGATAGGATAAAGGGTTGTCCGGTGTCTATCCAGAGAATTTCGTCTTGGATCACCTCCTGCATCCATTTCTGCTATGATTCCGCTGGCAGTTGTCACCGTTCACTCAGCTAGAGCGCAAGCCTCTTAGTTGGCCTTCCTGGCCCAAGTGCCCTTTCAGGATATCTGCGAGGCCACTACCTGGCCGTCCATTCACACATTCACTACCCGTTACCTAACAAGCTTGAGACGATGCTGGCTTCGGTAGAGCAGTGCTGCAAGCCGCACAACCATGAACTCTGAGCCCACCTGCAGGGATACTACTTGTTAGTCACCTAGAGTGGAAATGACGTGAAGAAGTACTCGAAGAAGAAAAAACGGTTACCCACCTTTTCGTAAGTGTTCTTTGAGATGTGTTGTTCATGTCCATTCCATTACCCGCCCTACTACTCCTCTGTCAGAGTTGCCAGCAAGGAGGAACTGAGAGGGATTAGGGCTAGCAGCACCTGATATACCACCGCATGAGCATGGCACTCTAGAGGGCGCCACAGCTGTCCCTACAGATACCGCTAAGGCAAAAGTCTCCGACTGTGCATGTGGGCACGCGCACACCTAGAATAGAATGGACATGAGCAACATATCTTGAAGAATAACAGTTACAAAAAGGTGGGTAACCATTTTTTCAATGTGCAGCAGCAGACAAAAAAGCTAACAATATTAGAAACCATTAGGAAAGGGTTAGATAAGACAGTAAATATCATAATGACACTATGTAAATCCATCCACACCTTGAAAACACCATGCAGTTCTGGATGCCCCTTCTCAGAAAAGATATATTAGAACTGGAAAAGGTACAGTGAAGTGAACAAAAATAATAAGGGGAATGAAACAGCTTCCATATGAGGAGAGATTAAAAAGACTGAGAAAAGAGATAACAAAAGGGGGTATGATAGAGGTCTATATAAAATCATGAATGGTGTGGAGAAAGTGACAACACAAGAAATGGGTCACCCAATGAAATTTATAGGCAGCAGTTTAAAACAAACAAAAGGAGGTACTTCTTCACACAACGCACACTAAACCTGTGGAACTCAGTGCCGGGGATGTTGTGAAGGTCAAAACTGTACCTCGATTTAAAAAAGAATTAGAAAAGTTCCTGGAGGATAAGTCCATCAATGACTATTAGCCAAGATGGTCAGCCGCATGCTCTGAATGTTCCTAAGCCTCTGACTGCCAGATGCCAGGACTGGACAATGGGGATGAATCACCTATTCTGTTCATTCCCTTTGAAACATCTGGCATTGGATACTTTTAGAAGACAGGATATTGGGGTAGATGGACCATTGGTCTGACCCAGTATGGTCATTCTTATGTTTTTATGATTTCCATTAAATAGAGTTTTAAAATAGGGAATCTTTGATCCATGTTAAGTGTTTTAAAACAGAAATAATTGAAAGTTAAGTTGCAAAGAGATTGCCTTAAGACCAGGAATTGATCTTAGATCCAAAATATAAGACCCTTGTTTATGATGGTGCATTAAGTTATACCTAAAAGCATCTTTTCTATGTATTTATTAAATACCTCCAATACAATACTTCACTCTCCCTAGACATTTGTATATGCTTTTGTTGGTGGGTTTTTTTTGTGTGTTCGCAAGTCCACATGCTTTTTTTTTTTTAAAGTAAATAGCAATTTAAAATCATAGAATCATAGAATATCAGGGTTGGAAGAGACCTCAGGAGGTCATCTAGTCCAATACCCTGCTCAAAGCAGGACCAATCCCCAACTAAATCATCCCAGCCAAGGCTTTGTCAAGTCGGGCCTTAAAAACCTCTAAGGATGGAGATTCTACCACCTCCCTAAGTAACCCATTCCAGTGCTTCACCACCCTCCTAGTGAAATAGTATTTCCTAATATCCAAATGCAACATTATATTAGAGGATTCTTATTTTCAACACTCCAAGGGTGTAATCTTGGCCCTATTTAAGTGTATTATTGCTATCCTGATACTTTTTGCCCCCTTTTTTTTCCACAAGAAGCATTTTGAGCTTTACTTTTTTGAAAACCTAATGGAGATTAAGACAAATTCTATTGTACGTATTATTTTGTACTCTAAAATTATTTTTATGCAGTTGATGTAACAATAACACATTCTCAACATACTTATGTGACGATGTAAAGAGTAACATTGATTTATAAAGATAATCCAAAAATTAACATGCATTGTTTTCCATTCTCTAGATTTAATGATATCCATGTCCCTGTGAGATTAGAAAGTGTGAAATTTGCCAGTCATTGTTTAATGAACCATCCGGATTTAGCAAAAGACCTCACCGGTAAGATGCATAATTCAAAGTTTAAAATAATTTTTGTCTGAGGGAGGCAATTGTTTCAAGTACATAGCAATATGTTTCTGAAATATGTTAAGACCGGACTTGCCCGTGCTGCATGGGGAGTACTAAGGCATTCATTTAAGGTAGATTTTCCTGTAGAAGGCAAGAGAGAGTTTTTTAAAAGTAGGCATTTTACATTGGGTATGTTTTGATGCCAGCCTTATAGAACAAAGGTGGTCCAATTGAAATTATCCTATGTAGAATTAGTTTTAACCTCATCATCTCAAATTTTGATGAAATCTTGGCCCTGACGGAGCAGGTTAACCATTGGTTTCAGAGTAGCCGCCGTGTTAGTCTGCATTCGCAAAAAGAAAAGGAGTACTTGTGGCACCTTAGAGACTAACCAATTTATTTGAGCATAAGCTTTCGTGAGTTACAGCTCACTTCATCGGATGAATCTCACGATGCTCACAAAAGCTTATGCTCAAATAAATTGGTTAGTCTCTAAGGTGCCACAAGTACTCCTTTTCTTTTTTCAGGTTAACCATTGAGCATGTGGAATGGGATTTTCAGAAGTACTCAGCATTTTCCTAACTCTGCTTCTGTTGATCTACAAAATCCCACCCATGATCTAAAGATTAAATTCCTCCTGCAGACCAGCGTTATAGCCAGTTTTAAATTGTGAAAATTGGAAAGCAGGGGTGGAAGAACATAACACAAAGACCAGTTACATCCTTTGGCATATTTTCATTTTTCGGTCCCCTTTGCCCCACACTCTTTTTTTTTAATACCATAATCATATGGTATGTGCTCAGCATGCTTGGTCTCATTTTCAGTGGTGATGAGCACCAATAGATCCCACTGACTTCAGTAGGAACTGAATGCTCGGCACACTGAAAGTCAGGACTCTTACCAGATTTTTTTCCACTTAAACCAGATGTTTGAGTAATTGCTAAAGGTGAATGAGCAGATTTTTATACAGTAGGCAAATAGGTCTGTATTTTCCTTTTTTTAAAATGGTTCACGTATTTTGGAAATGTGGAATAAGGCATTATTGCTAAGACTCAATTTGTGCCCACAGTATTGTGGAATCTCTGGAAAATATTAGTTTTGCTTGTCTTCACCTGCTAGTATTGATGCACCAGACTATGAGTTAGTCTACACTAACTCTGTAAATCGATCTGAGTAACACTAGTTCATTTATGCAAGTTACGTAACTGAAATCGACATAATTTGGGATGACTTCCAGTGGTGTCTACACCACGCTACATCAATGAGAGATGTTCTTCCATTGACATAGCTTCTACCAGTTGGGGAGGTGGAGTACAGATGTTGATAGGAGAGTGCTCGCCCTTTGACTTTGCATGTCTTCACCAGGCCCTCTAAATCAACTCTGCTGCTTCGATCACAGGAGTGCCGATTTAGCTGGTAGTGTAGACATGGCTTATGTTTTGCTGTTGAGACATCTGTATTCTTCGAGAGGTCTTTTCTTAGGCCATATCTATGTTATGGGAACTTTAGTAGCATAGCTACAGTGCCATAGCTGTACCACTGTAATCCTGTGGTGTAGACAAAGACTATAGCAGTAAAAGGGGTATTTCCATCATTGTACGAACTCCACCTCCCTGAGCAATGGTAGCTAGGTTGGATGGAGGAATGTTTCTGTTGTTCTAGCTTCATTTACACCAGGGACTAGATTGGCATAACTGTGGTGCTTAGATGTGGATTTTCCATAGCCCTGAGCAATGTCGATCTAAGATTTAAATGTAGACCAGACCTCAGTAATATTCATTGGAAAGATATATTCTAAGTATTTTAGGTAAAGGAATATAAGTGGGGGATCTTAAGGTAAAATTGTTCAAGTTTATATGTGGTCTGATTAGAGAGATGTCGGTTGTGACTCCGCAGTTAAGTTTGCATTGTGATTTGCAGCTGAAGCAGGAAATAAATCCTTTAATTTCTATTCACTGTTTCTCTAGAATTTTATAAAAAGGGGATTAGTAGGTTGGCTAGTAGTTTAGAGAATACTAACTTTTCACCTTTGGAAACTCTTTGGTTCAGATATGGTTTAAGTTATAACTGTAAATGAGTTTGATGTAAATGAGTTTGATCTCATGAGGGTCTACTGGATATTGGCCAGTTCCACGCATACACTACATAATTTGAGCTGTGTTGTGGCCTGTTGAGTCTATATTTGATGTACTCAAGTAGTCCATAAATACTAGATGACACAATGGCCCTGTAACAATTTTCAAATAATCATTACAGTGAAACAGCAAAAAAAATTCTTGTTAAAAGGTATCTAACTATAAAGTCATAAAATCAATATAGTCTGTTTAAATAGACTGTTTTAAAGATTCTGATATGTATTTTGAAGAACTGGTAACTCTCAGGGAGCTGTTGCAGAATGTTGTTGCAAATCCATTTTTTCCCCAAAAAAATATACTGTAAAGGACTTTTCTACAAGATTTTTTTAAATTAATGCATTAAGGCAAATATAGGATTTTGATGATAATTTCTATATTTAGATATTAATGATGCTATTTAAATTGACAGAAGATTGCACTATGACTAAAATAAAATCCTTAATTTAGTCTGTTGTGATGGATCATGCTTCTGTGAAATAATGCTCCCTCAAGGCATTGTAGAACAGTGTGTTACAAACATCATAATCTAAAATATTGAGGAACAGTGAGCTGAGTTTCAGCCTTAACTCGGAATTTTGTCATTTTTGACTCAAACAAATCTTTAATGATTTACAACATTTTTAGTGTATTACTTATATTGTAAACACCTTGGGACTGAGAATTATTATATACAATTTTATGTGCAGTAGTTGATATAGTTGTACATTTTGACTGAGGTTTGTGTAGTTGTTTTAATTTTCCTTATAAACTGTCATTTGTTGTGCATCTGCAACAAAAGCACTTGAGTATACTTTTCATGGTAATTGATTTGATTTTATTTTTTTTAAATTGTAACAGAGTACTTGAAGGTTAGATCACATGACCCAGAAGAAGCAATTCGACATGATGTCATTGTTACAATTATAACTGCTGGGAAGAGAGACCTTTCTTTAGTCAATGACCAGCTACTTGGCTTTGTAAGGGAAAGAACACTAGATAAACGGGTAAGGTATAATATTTTATTTGCAGTAATTTCCACCTTTAAATCATAGAATCATAGAACCATAGAATATCAGGGTTGGAAGGGACCTCAGGAGGTCATCTAGTCCAACCCCCTGCTCAAAGCAGGACCAGTCCCCAACTAAATCATCCCAGCCAGGGCTTTGTCAAGCCTGACCTTAAAAACCTCAAAGGAAGGAGATTCCACCACCTCCCTAGGTAACCTATCCCAGTGCTTCACCACCCTCCTAGTGAAAAAGTTTTTCCTAATATCCAACCTAAACCTCCCCCACTGCAACTTGAGACTATTAGTCCTTGTTCTGTCATCTGCTACCACTGAGAACAGTCTAGATCCATCATCCTCTTTGGAACCCCCTTTCAGGTAGTTGAAAGCAGCTATCAAATGCCTCCTCATTTTTCTCTTCTGTAGACGAAACAATCCCAGTTCCCTCAGCCTCTCCTCATAAGTCATGTGTTCCAGTCCCCTAATCATTTTTGTTGCCCTCCGCTGGATGTTTTCCAATTTTTCCACATCCTTCTTGTAGTGTGGGGCCCCAAAACTGGACACAGTACTCCAGATGAGGCCTCACCAATGCCAAATAGAGGGGAATGATCTCATCCCTCGATCTCCTTGCAGTGCCCCTACTTATACAGCCCAAAATGCCATTAGCCTTCTTGGCAACAAGGGCACACTGTTGGTTCCTGTCCAACCTGAATCTTCTATGCGTTGAGGATATAGGTTACAGTTTTGCGCAGTTAATTAGAACAGTGGTTTCCAAACTTTTTTGATCGTGCACCCTTATCAGTAAAAATTTTTTGAGCACGCACCCCTAATATATGTATATTTATTTATGTATAAATTATATACCTGTACTACTGTACTAATATATTGTGTAAATTATAAAACATACACAAAAAATAGAAATTAAAAAACAATGAGATAAAGATGAAATAAATTATTTTTAAAATAATGTTTTTATTTATTAACAATACAAAAAACCTTTTTGCTCTCACTAAAAAACAATTATTAATAATTTTAGTGAGAGCAATGTGATTGAATATGCTTTATTATTTTTGAAAATCTTGGTTTAACACTTTGTGATATAGCAGGCGCTCAGGGTGGGGTGCAGGGTCTGGGAGGGAGTTAGGGTGCAGCGGGGCGCTCGGGGTGGGGGTGTGGGGTCTGGGAGGAAGTTAGAGTGTGGGAGGGCGCTCAGGGTTGGGGTGCAGGAGGAGGCTCAGGGCTGGGGCAGGCAGGAGGTACAGAGCACTTACCTGGGACAGCTCCTGTTTGGTGCAGGGTGCTTGGAGGTGGCTCTGCGCAGTACAGCATCACCCCCATGGCCACGATTCTGGGAGCCATGATTCTGGGAGCTGCCCCCCTTCCCCCCGGGGCAGGCAGGGCCACCTGGAACGCAGGGGCTAAGGGGTCCCCAGGGCCCTGGCCTGCGGCTCTAAAGCCCCTTTCAGAATGTGGCCCTGAGAGCTTGGGCTGGAGGACTCAAGAGGAGCAGGGGCAGCCATGTAGCCAGCAGCCGGAGAGAAGTGACGCTGGAGGACTCAGGGCCACGCCCCCCCCCCCCTTTTTTTTTTTTTTCCCCTCTCCAGCGTTGCTCCTCCTGCCGCACTGCCCTTTTGCTCCGGCAGCGCTCCTCCTGCTGCGCCCCCCAGTCGATCATCTTGCGCACCCCCTGGGGTGCATGCACCACACTTTGGAGACCACTGAATTAGAATGCAGTGGCTACATTAATTCTCGCTAGAAGGCAGACTGTTGAAATGCAGTCAGTGTGTCTGAGCAGGGGCTATATATCAGGGAAATGAGATCATTATTTTGCCAGGAATATTGTGAATTTCACCCTCAGCTCCTCACCAGAGGTCTGACAGTGTGATTGGCCTAAAGGAATCAGGCACCCTCCCAGAAACTTGTCAGTGAAGACTAACTTCAGCTCTAGATGGGGTTTCTTTATGGGATTCATCTCTGAAAAGAGCTTAATGGACTTAAATTCTGGGAAAAATAAAAATTGACAGCTGACTGGAAATGGCTACAAAGCACACACAACTATTTGAGGTAAACAGTAATATAACATGGTGTTTTTAAAAGGCTTTCACTCCTGTGTATTTTAGTTGTCTTTCAAAGTGAGTAGGGATACTTATATAACTTTTGTGAGCTCTCAGCATTCATCAGGTTTTTTTAAGCTTTTGCCTTATTATTCTATATCTGCTTGTGACCTCCTCATTATGAATCTAGTAATCTTTTGAGTTCTGGACACAGGCTTTAAACCTCATTTAACTACTCTCCTGCATCAGTACCTGCTAGTTCTTGTGATGACAATACTTGCTTTCCACAGTTCATATTCCCCTTGGACAAGCCCTTGTTCTTGACACACGTCCATCCATTTGTTTCCATCTGATTCTTTTTGGGCTACTCTTTTTATTCAGCTATTCAAAGATTTTTGTAGACTACTGACTTAGTTCTATTCACTGGTGTAAGTTGTCTTAGTGCTTCCAGGAGAGGGGACCTGAAAGCATCTGATCCATGAGAGTCCTCCAGGAGAGCTCTTTTTCTAAAGACCCAGCCTGCTTGTAGAAAGGGCACTGCAGAAATGGTTCAAACACTTTCCTCTTCTGATGAAACAGGTCATTTTGTCTTAGAGACTCCAAGTTGAATGGTGCCATCTCATCTCAATTCTCTAGGAAGACACTTATTGAAGGAAAGGTTTGGGACAGCCTTTGAAAGTTGGCTCAAGTTCCCATTTGCCCAAACATCCTAGACCAGCTAGGGACTTTTCCCTTCCTCAGAAAGAGACTCTTGTGTCAGTCTACTTTAGTGAGTAGCTTTGGGATGAGAAATCAAAGGAACAGACTCCAAGGTCCCTTCTCTCTTTAACCACTTCCCTGAGTATCTCCCGTTTTAACTTTTCCTCCTCCACTGAAGGAGGATTCAAAAGCATTTGGGGAGCTGACAACCTTCCTGGCTCCTGTTTTAGAGACAGGGGGGAAGCCGGTGATTTTTCTATCCTGGATTTAATAGAAAACTGAAGAAGGACCTTTCTGACAAATAAAGGGTTCTTTGGAACCTCAGGAAACTGTTGTCTCACCCAGGTACAGAAGAGATTAATTGTACCAGGTATCCCAGGAAAGTTTTGACCAAGATATTTAAATCTCTTTTGAGCTAAATCAAAAGAGCGCTTTTCTATCCTTATCCTTCTTTATCATTCTGCTGCCTTTGACGCTGATGATCTCATTCTCCAACTTTTGTTTCTCTTCTCTCTTGGCTTCTTTGACTGATCAGTACCCTACTGACTGATCTTTCAGTTTTTCATATAATAGCTTCTTACCTTCCCTTTTCGCTATAGATTCTTTTCCACACCCATCACTGTGATATCTGAATTTCTCCTTCATCTGATCGCATTCTCTCAGGATTCTGCCCTCCCTTGTTCTCTCTGTTACTGTCCCACTCTGTTCCCATGATTTCAACTACTACCTTTGTGCCAGTGATTCCCCAGCCTACCAATTTCACATTTCAAGCTGCTTCTGATACCTCCTTTTGATGGACGTTCTACTGCCATCTTAAGCATAACCTGTCCAAAGCTGAATTTTTCCAAAACCTTTCCTCCTAATCCTTCTCCTTCACCTTCCTTCTTTCTTCCCAATGACAACTCAGTCTTTCCTGTCTCCTGTATGATATCTAATGAACACATAGCTCAAGATGGGAACATCTACATCTAAATGTGGAAAACAGTATTTTACTACTTTTTGAAAAATAAATATTTTTGTAATACTTTTTCTTCTTAGTTTGTTTTAGTTGGTAGGTAAGTAGGCAAATACCCACAAAGATGTAAATATTTTATAACTTATATAATTGATTTTATGTGTACTTGAAAGTTTTCTGTTCTAAAATCTGCATGATATGTCATGCCACCTAGTGGAAAATTCATAGTGTCTTGCCTTTTACCGGTTTCAGAGTAACAGCCGTGTTAGTCTGTATTCGCAAAAAGAAAAGGAGTACTTGTGGCACCTTAGAGACTAACCAATTTATTTGAGCATGAGCTTTCGTGAGCTACAGCTCACTTCATCGGATGCTATAGCTCACGAAAGCTCATGCTCAAATAAATTGGGTAGTCTCTAAGGTGCCACAAGTACTCCTTTTCTTTTTGCCTTTTACCTACATCCAATGTTACTGATTGTGAATTGCTTTGTGATTTAAGAAATATATGGCAAAACATGTATCTGATTTTTCCCTCTGTATATGGAATAGCTCCTGACTATTCAATTGATGGTGTATCAGCAGACTTCTCTGTTCATGTAGAGAGCTCCATTAACTTCAGTGGGGTTCTCTGTGGATATAGCAAATTGTCCATGCACTGTCAATTTTAGAATGGGGGACTTTAGTTTGCAATGATTTGGCAAGATGAAAGTTCTCTCATCAACTCAACAAAGGTCCTTGGGATAAATAATGGATTAATTTTGGTTATTCCAGCTGAAAAAGGAGTTGGCAGAAATAGAAAGTGGTTTGAGCAAAATAGGATTTGAGACACTTCCATACAACGATGGATTGAAATCAGAATTCATTTTTTACAAGAAAAATGTAACCTCTTTGGGGTAGGACCATTAGCATAATTGGGGCCTTTGAGCATTGCCACTAATGAATAATACTGAGAGGGAGGCATAAGAGCTTTATAAAATGAGTGGACAGTATGGAGGCAAATAGTTTAGTAAAATTGGAATGAGATTAGACACACTACATGAATGCAATTACACTAGATAGGATTAAAAAATTATGAGCACTGTCACAGTTCAGGGGAACTGCACCAATATTTCCCCTCGGCCATTGCCTTTCCTGCGTGAAGACCTCTGTGTCTCTCCCTTCTGACTGGGGTATTCCCAGACTGCACAGTACTCTGTATTTCCCAGCATAGATAGGTTGCCCGAAGGACACCTGCTTTCTTTCTCTCCAGAGAGTGATTATCAACAGTTATAACTACTGCACAGTTCTTTCTAAGCAGACCTACTTTATCCTTAAGGTAAAAAGTATTAAAGAAAAAACATTAAGAACAACAAAACAGTATAAATGTATGGTAATAGGCTTACTAGAATAAACGCCGGCCGTAACATGGATTCTGGAAAGACAAGTCCTTTAACCCCAACCCTGGGGAGTCCTTGGGGTTATCAGTTTATCACAGCTTGAGCTAAGACAATCACACTCATAACCTGTTCAGTTTGCCCTTTCAGGGTCTTTGATCTGGAGTTTCCAGATGCAGGTAATTAGTACACAATGAGTCTCTCTCTCTCTCATAGGACATATATTCAAAGGTTGCCTTCTGAGGGGAGAATTTGCATCCCTCTCAACCCAAGGTACTTACTAGGAAATCCTCATCACACCTATTTTTCCAAAAAGACCTTTGAACTTCATGATACCTTCTGGAGATTGCATTAATCTTTTCTTTCTGTTAAAGAATTTCTATACAATCTCACAATAGTATATAAACATTTGCATTTCAAATATCATATACCACCAAAGTATGAACCTTAGTTCAGTAAGGTTTAATGTAATTCAATAAAATAAATTCAGGACATTGTCAGTCTGTCACAAGCACTATGAATTCTCATACTTCAGGACTAGCTGAGATGTGGAAGAAATTCTCTCCAAAAGTACACATATCACAATTGCAGCTTCATGAACTTCTTTGGGGTGGAGAGAGAGGAAAAGATGGATCTTCTGAAGCTTCCAATGTAGATCATTATGTAGGAGACAGTAATACCTAACTAAATGAATCATTGTTCTGTTCTGTTCTGGTTGCTTCCATGAATTAAAGTTCAGAGTGTTTACTGCATCTGTCTGTTAACTTTGTCTTTCTCACTTCATTGCATTTAGTATATATTGTGTATGTTTGTTATAGATATTTAATAAACATATTTTTCTCTTAAGTGGCGAGTAAGAAAAGAAGCTATGATGGGACTTGCCCAGCTATACAAGAAGTATTGTCTTCATGCTGAGGCTGGCAAAGATGCTGCAGAGAAAGTGAGCTGGATAAAGGATAAACTTTTGCACATATATTATCAGAATAGCATTGATGACAAGTGAGTCAATTTAAGCCTTCATAAATTTAATTGTATAGCTATAAGAAATATTCTGAAGAACAAAAGTGTAGACTTATCCTGAGGAATTTGTTAGAAGATGCTAATGATGTCCTCATGGCACATTTTAAACATTAGTGCTGCAAGTGTTTCATATAGATTCAGAATTAATTCAACACTCCCGCCCCACCCCCGATTAAAGGCATGGTGTTATTTGCACTAAGCTGTTTAGGATGTTCAGGTTTTTTTGTATCTAGCCCTAAATTGTAGACTTGGAGCTAGATCTGAGATGATGGCTAGCTTTTTCTTTCTTAAACTGACTGACTGCTTCTTAGAAAAAGACTCTACTTTTGCTTCTCCTGTACTCAGTTTTTGTTTATTGTGGAGTGTTTTTTTTTTGCTAAGGCTGCTAAGGCTGACTGCTAAAATCCATCATTCCCTGTGCAACCTTAATTCTGCTTTCATAGGTATGCATAATAATACAGTCTTTAATTACATGAGGTAGTTTTTTGTTTTTTTTTAATAGGACCCATTGCCTCCTTCAGTGCACAAGATGGGTAGCGTGCAGGGAATAAATCAGTGTTATCCTAGTGAATGAGGTGGTTGTCTGTAGAACCCTTGCCTCACTTGTTACAAAAATTAGAATTGTGGAATGAATAAGGCAGAGGACTGAAAGAAGAGAAAGTATGTGTCATGTTATGGCAACTGCACCTGTATTTTCTTGTCAGTGATTCAGCAAGGGTACCCACTCTTGGCTTTCAGTTCCACAGCAGTTCCCTCTCTTGGGTGGAAAAATGGATCTCTGCCTATTGATCAGGTTATTCTCAGGTTGGACAGTGCCCATGCCTTCACTTGTTGTTCCCAATGCAGACAGGTTGCCCAAAGATACCTTCTTGTCTTCTCTTCAGAGACAGATAACAGTGTAATTGCTACAGATATAAGTTACTATACAGTCCTTTCTAAGCAAGTCTACTTTATTCTTAAGGTAAAGAATAACAGAGAAAACATATTAAAAACCATAAAAGAACCTATGCTAATAAGCTTACCAGAGTTCATCCTAGGGGCTCTAGCAAGTGCAGTATTTTAGTAACTCATCCTACGGGCATCCTTGTGGCTTCATCTTAGAACAAGCACCCTCATAACATATTCAGTTCCCTTTTTATACAGCCCAGGGGGTTTTGAACTGGAGTTTCCAGAAGCAGGTAGGTAGTACACCCTGGGGAGAGAGACCCTTTGTATATCTTCAGAAGGTTGGCTTTGGAGGGAGAGAATTTGCATTCCCCTCACCTCGTTGTGTTTCTGAAAGAAATCCACTTTATATGTATTGATCCAGAAAGACCTTTGAACTTCCTAATTCTTTCCACTGATTTCATTAATCTTGTTTTTCTGCTAAATTCCATACACTCTCACAATAGTGCATAAACATTTGCATTTGCAATACAATGAGCTCCAAAGGTGTTAACCCTAATTCATTAAACTTCATTCAGTAAAGTTTATCTTAATTCCATAAGGTTTATTCAGGATAATACAGGATATTATCAGTCTGTCACAGAATTTTGTCATAGTTAAGGCGGTTGAATGCCACTGAGGAGATTAGGTTTCTGTTCCTGCCATAGATTCCTTTTGTGATTCTGGGCAAATCATTTAGACCAGCATTTTCCCAGGTGCCCACTAGTTGTATGCTACTTATTTTCTGGGTGCTCAACTTGAAAAAAATTGGGGCTTGATTTGTAGAGGTGCTTGATGCTCACAACTGCAGCTGAAGTCAATGAGAGCTGGGAATGCTCATTCTCTCCAATAGTATGGCAGTGTGATTTGGTGGGATGAACCACTGTTGGGGCTCAAAAGCACTGAGTTCCAATCCTAGCTGACTTGCTCTGTGGTATGGTAAATGATTTTGTCTGTCTTGTTTCAGTTTCCCCATCTGTAAATGAACGTAAGAATACTTACCCACAACCCTCAAATGTAGTGTTGCAGGGGTTAACTTAATGCGTGTACAGTGCTTTGAGCTTACAGAGTACTATTAAAATGCTATGTCCTCTGAAAATCAGGCCCTATGTGTCTCAGATTAGTGTAGTCTTTTGCAAATTTTGGTCATTTCCTCTGTGACTCTGTTCCTCTTCTGTGAAAACCCTCAGGGCCACACTGAATGATGGGGATAAAAAGAGTTATTGAACAGCCGTCTCAGTCCTTGAGCACTATCCATCCTGTGCACTGAATAAAACTGGAGAGGGGGCAGGGAAATAGTATGTGATCATGTTTGTATCATCACACGCACGCAGAACGAAGGTTACACAGCCTTAATTTTGTCACTGCCTAACATTTTAGAGCTTGACTTTGCAACCCTAAAAATGTTCTTTTAATGTATTTTTTGGTATGCAATTATTTCACTGTGTGATTAAAGCTGATCTGTTGTACAGTCTGTTTTTGTATTTTATTTACATATAATCATATAAACTGCAACTACTTTATTGTGAAGTTCTTTAATCAAAGTTTCTATAAAAGAAGTTGAGAAATTTAACTTTGCCCACTTCGTTTTCCCTTCACTCTTTTTTCTTAAGTATATCTTGATGTATGTTTACCTCCATCTTTTTCAGTGTTGTTTGTCCTTAGTTTTTTTTATCATAAATATGAGCAGTTTTAAATACATTGTTTCTGTTTCTCTAATACTGTCCTTACCTTTTGAGACATTTTGCTAATTCTGCCTTTTCTTCAGCTTCTTATTGTGTTCTCCTTTTGTGTTTTTTACTCTATGGGTGTGCATACTCTTCCTGTTCCCCTTTAAATGAGAACAGTGACAGGAAGAGATCCTGAGACTAGTTATTCAAAGAATCTAGAGGGAGAGAGGAGAATATCATGGGTGATTAAGGCCCATTTTTCTTGGCATCTGAAGGAATGGGGGAGAGTTCATCTGGGCATTTCTTTCACACCTTTCCAATAGCAGCAGGAAGGAAACCTTTGGAAAGCAGATAGTTATTATCTTCTTCTACCCATTAGGAGAAGGTTCCAGTGCCGGTATAGCATAAAATCATAGAAATGTAGGGCTACAAGGGACCTCAAGAGGTCAGGATCTCTGTTTTACAATTAATCTGACATTATGGATGACTTTGGAAATGTACGGTATTAAAAAGTTATTTAAACTTTTTCTCTTTTCTGCAGGTTACTGGTAGAGAAAATCTTTGCTCAGTATCTTGTCCCACACAATTTGGAAACAGAAGAGAGAATGAAATGCTTGTACTATTTATATGCTAGCTTGGATCCAAATGCTGTCAAGTGAGTAGAGGTAGAAAAGTAGGCTGCTTAGATACTTCTAAAATATATCTTTCTTTTGAGTATTTTCCAGCACATGCCTTTTGATAGAAAATTATCAGTCTTTTTTGCTATCTCATAGTCAAAGTACTGGTAATGACAAGACTTGATGTTCTTGTTAGTCAAGTAATTTGAGAACTCTAACTCCTCTGGATTTAGACATTAATAGCTGGTGAAATGAACTAAACTGATTTTTATTTATGTAATTGTTTCTTAGATTGGAAACTTCTCTGTGTAGTTTCACTTCCCTGTGCGGGTCCTCCATAGTGTTTGTACAGCATCTATCATCCAGATCCCCCACTGTGCTATCACAAGATGAACAAAACAATAATAAATAATGAATTCTCAATATTGTTTGCAATTATAGTTTCAAAGTATTTCAAGTACACATATTTTTAAATGCTGATTCCAGATGGATAACTACAATAAAAACAGGATGCCCTGATGTTAGGAGGTATTTTGATCCAATTTTAATGTTTTCAATGATTTTTACATCAAGAATAACAAACCCTGATGTCAGTTATTTTGAATAAGATTGGTTACCTGGTTGCAAGATTGAAAGTAATGTGCAAGAAAGATATAGTTGAACAAAATTCAAAATGTCAATTTAGTAACAATTTTAGGGCTGCAATATGGCTTTTAAAAGAGTTATAAGGTTTTTGGTATTGGTAGTTAGTATTATGAGACTTCTGTCTGTTCAATGTGTAAATTGAACAGAATGCAAATAAATTTGTGGCCCGTGAGAATATTATTTCCATTTTTTGTGTGTAAGAGAATGGGGCATCTGTAATATCTTGTCCATAGCAGATTGGTTATAGGTGGATGGACAGTAGGGAGATGGTGTTGTCTCTGGCTTGTATGTCTTAACTGATACAAAATGGTATAATATTGGTATATTAGTATGAGGATGGTATAGTGGAGGATTGAGTCTCATGTGCGTTTGTCTTTTGTAGACAAGTTTTGTAGTATAGAGTGACTGATTTGTCCTAGAAGGGAAGAATGTTTGGGAGGACATTGGTTAAAGGATTAATTCAGGTAGAGGGACAGAGCTAGGGTTGGGCTTAGGAACCTTAGCTTCAAATTTTCTACTTTAGAGATCTTAATATTTTTTAACTAAAATATTCTCTTTGTTTCTTATACGAGAAATTCTTTTCAATTTTCATTCTGTTTTAGTTTTTGAGGGGAGGTTATGTTTGTTTTTGGGGTTGGGAAGTTTCCTAGGTTTGTGATTTTTTTTTTAAGGCTTCATGGAAGTTGAAAGCTCTGACAAAGATAATGGACCAGGTTCTGGTTTCAATTTCACCAGTATAAATCTTGAGTAGCTCCACTGAAATCAATGGAGATGTTCTGGATTACATTGTTATATATGAGACAAAATCTTGTCCACTATGCTTGAAACTTGTAACCCCAGTTAGTGTAACATTTGATAGAACACCTTTCTAGTGTGTTACAAGTGTTGTACATGTGAAAAATATAAACTCAGCTAATAATAATAGCATATGCTTTACTAGCTCCATAAAACTAGCACATTCTTACAGCATTTGAACGAATATGATTGTCATTCTTTTTCCCTCCCCTTTACAGAGCACTGAATGAGATGTGGAAGTGCCAGAATATGCTTAGGAGTCATGTACGGGAATTACTGGACTTGCATAAGCAGCCCACTGTACGGTTTTTAAAAACGCATTGCTTTATCATTAGAGCTAATTTACATAGAGCTAATTTTTTTGCTTAATGTGATTATTTTGCTGTTTTGGTTTACATTCACAAAATGTTGATCTTTCATTAAGTAGAAATAAACAGATATTTTAAAAATCACTTTCTGTAGGTAATTGTTTCACAGTTACAGGATTTATCGTGAGTTTCTGTTTCCAACTAACAACTTCTAAAAGAGTCAAAAAGTCATATGTAACATTTTATTGTCCGTTTCTCACTTTCGCTTAATTCACTGTAGTGTTTTAAGATTCTTAAATGGAAAATGCTGTAACATCAAAATAATGATGATAATTTGTTCGTGTTAAAGCAGAGTTCAAATGATATTTTAGTAAAATAGGATGTTGCTTGAATTCTCCGTATAGGCTGTATCCTGAAACTGTAGATGAAAATTCATGTTTGGTTTATCATGTTTCAGTGGCTTGTTGCAGTTCTGTCTTATTACAAAAGGCAGAATGTATGCTACATATTAGTTTTGCAGGTTTTTTTAGTGTAACACTTGTTATTAATACCATTGTACTTTATTTTTTGTCTGTTGTTCCAAAAAATTAAAATGGAGAGGGCTGCAACAAAAGTAGTGACAGATCAAATGAAGTGTGTAATATAGCATATTAGGGAATATCACTGATGATTTTTTTCCTCCTCCCCAGTCGGAAGCAAATAGTAGTGCCATGTTTGGAAAGCTGATGACCATAGCAAGTGAGTGTGTTAATTTGTTCTGTAAATAGTTATTACAGTGTATCTGAAGATTGCATGATTACAAATATTGAAATAGCTAAATTGTGCTGAGTTATAAGTTGTAGGTTTATCTTATGTTTCAATTTTATTAATATAGAAAACCTTCCAGATCCCGGAAAAGCACAAGATTTTGTGAAGAAATTCAATCAGGTTCTTGGGGATGATGAGAAACTTCGATCTCAGCTCGAGTTGTTAATCAGCCCTACATGTTCATGTAAACAGGCAGATGTCTGTGTGGTAAGGATATGGAACAAATGAACTTTATATGTAACATATGTGGGCTTAACTAGCCATTGAGAGGTGATGGCCTCTCAAAGTAACTTGATGTAGTTTTATGTGACCACTTTAATTTCATATTGCATAAAATGTCTTTTTCGCTAATCTGCATAGAGAGCTCTCAGATACAATTTAGAATTAACAACTCAGTTACTAAGAGTACATTTATTCACTTAATGTTTCTTTTTTGGGTGATGGCAGTCAAAACATGATCTCTGTAATAGTAATTTTGTGAAATTTTTTCAAGTCTTATTGACTATAGAGCGCCTGTACTTTGTCTTCCAACTCTACTGAAGCGTTTTATGAATGACATAAAACATTACCTACCTTATAGATATTTTTTGCTTCCAAGAACATTCCTTTGAAGACTGTATATGTATTCTTCAATTGTGTTTTTGTAAATGTGTCTACTCTTTGTCGTCATTTCATGTAAAATAATTGTCAGAGTATAAATTAGATGTCAGATGCTATTTCTTGGGTCTGCTGGTTTGGCCATTAGTTTTTAGCACAGGCATTTGTAGTCAAGAACATGTGCCTCGACCTCTTGTGAGAGGTTTGCAGTGTTGGATTTGTCTCTCAGCGGTCCTGATTTGTTCAGTAGAAAGACAGGTGATGCCCTGTATAAACAGTTTCTCTCAACTGTTATTGAAAAGGCAGGCCTTTTTTTTTTTTTGCTGTCAGTGGCAGTACCAGCATTCACAGAAAAACTTTCAGTGTGCACATCAGTCCCAGCATACTCGCAGACAGTCTGAAGGCTTAGTCGTTATAAAGGACGACAGAGTATCAAGAGAGGAAAGCTTCCTCAGTCCCTCTGGTTCCTTTGACATCTGCTCTGAAGTAGCAATTTTTTTTACACTTTTAGGAAGCTTGGATACCTTCCTTCTATAATTTTAAGGAGCGAGGTGCATAGGGCCAAGAAGTAGATCAGGTGGAAGTTTTCCATATTTAAATTTTGACTCACCAAATTTTGTCCACCTGAGGGCCAAGTTGGCAACTTGTCTAGAGCCAGATGGCCTATGCTGATTTTTTAAAAAAAAATGCAGCAAACTGCAGCTGTTTATTTTCAATATAGAAATGCCATTGCTCAGAACAGTCACGTGTTGAGACCTGTAGTATCTGTATGCCATACATATATATTAAAGATGGGGGAACTTTTAAACTACATTGTAAAACTGTAGACCACACTTTGGCCAATTCTGTTTCACGTGTATATTTCATTTATTTTGATTTAAAGTATAAGATAATGCCTATATACTCACAAGCTCTAGGCTCCCTGACCGTAATTAAACTTACAATCCTAACAGTAATTTAAATTTAGTCACAGAAATATCACCTAGCAGCCCCGAAAAGTTAATATACCATCCAGTAGCACCATACCACTGCAGCAAAAAAAAAAAAAAAAAAAAATCCTACTCAACCAAAAAAACAATTCCCTCATAAAATCACCATTCCCCCCCCCAATAAAGACTTTACAGTGAAATATGAAGATCAACAAATTCAGGCTATTTCAGACAAGGTGAGGATCAAGTTCCAGAGCATAGGGCCCTCAAAAGAACATCCTATTCTCTGTCCCCTATCTCTTGTTGCAAGAAGGGAATCAAACTTAAGTGTCTCCACTGGACTCGGCTGTGGTAGTATTCCATCAGGAGAGTATATGTCTGTGTGGATCTCACTCCAGGTGCTCATTCAGCTTGTGTGCAAGATCAGACTCTTTGAATAGCATTGTTTGTTGGGCCTCCCATGCACCAGGCATGTCCTTGCGCCCTTCCCCTACCTGAGAGCATAAAAAGCAGAATGGCTACAACCAACCCTCAGTTCCTTCTTATAGCCATCAGTTAAATTTTTCTTTTTGCATTTTCCTCCTCTAATTAGGCAGTTCAGGTTAATTTCCTAACAAATTTCCCCTTTCCTTTAATTTTTTAATAACATTTTAAAAAAACTTAATTTCTTAAATTGTCTGTAGCATTCTGTGCCACTTTCTTAATCTGAAATGGTGTATTTGAAGCCCTTAGGCTTCAAACTCTGTCCATCATCTAACAAACTCATTCCTCTGACAGACTATCATAAAAGCTTCATAAAGGTGAGAGCCATGTGCTGGACTGCTGCTTGGTTTCCTGTACTTTTTCTACAAGAACAAGTAAATCCAGGGACCCTTAGCAGAAGTTTTACCTTCTTGAGCAGTCAGTGAGAGGAACTTCAGACCCTAGAGAATGGGCATCAGTCTCCAAAATGGAACTAGTCGCTTCTGAGTTCCAATCAGCCGGTGACCCTGTTAGCCAGCATACAACACCTAAGGGCAGTACCAGCAAAGGAACTGTAGCACTGTTAGGCAAGGATTTGAGACCAGCAAAAACTATCTCGGTACTGGCTACAACGCCAGCACTGAAAACTGATGCTGCTCCTCACCAAGACAAGGGATATCAGAACACCAAGATAAACATTGTTCTTCATACTCCTATCTCTTTCCGTAAAGAGAGGCTTAAACCTTCACTCTCATCCCAGGAACAGAGCTCTGAGCCCATTCCTATGATGGGGCAAATGACACTGGCACAGCTTCCGGCTTGGTAACAAAGAGATTGAGTGCCTACATCTAACACTGTTAGCTGCTGACAAGCACCAGGATTGGTGTTGGTACTAGCATTAGTTGCTATGTCTTTGGCACCAGTCTTGGCCCTGATGGCACTACACTGAGCACTGGTACACATCCCAGACCTCACATTACTTGTGCCACCTCAAAAATCCAGCATCACCATTGAAGGATTCTATTCATTTGCCCCCTCCTCGGGACACCCCTTCTCCCCTTCATTTACACAGATCAGGAGAGGGGTTTCTCTCTTCAAATCAGGAATATTCACTTCAGAACTTCGATCATCCCTTCTTGAATCTCTTAACCCAGCTCTGCTCTTTTTCTGAACTGTGTCTCAACCTTGGGTTCTAAACTGTCCCTTGCCTTTGATCTGTCTTGCATTTATAACTCCCAGGGTTACACCAAATTCGTGACACCAAACTAGGGTGCACCTGGACTGGAACAGCAGAACTGGCTCCTGTTTCATCTAAGGGGCCAAGTACCCCATTACACACACAGTAAAAACTCGCTTCAGACTTCTAAGCCTGTCAAGGTTCCTCCCCCACTCTGAACTCTAGGGTACAGATGTGGGGACCTGCATGAAAAACCTCCTAAGCTTATCTTTACCAGCTTAGGTCAAAACTTCCCCAAGGTACAAAGTATTCCACCCGTGGTCCTTGGAATGGCCGCTACCACCACCAAACTAATACTGGTTACTGGGGAAGAGCTGTTTGGACGCGTCTTTCCCCCCAAAATACTTCCCAAAACCCTGCACCCCACTTCCTGGACAAGGTTTGGTAAAAAGCCTCACCAATTTACCTAGGTGACTACAGACCCAGACCCTTGGATCTTAAGAACAATGAACAATCCTCCCAACACTTGCACCCCCCCTTTCCTGGGAAATGTTGGATAAAAAGCCTCACCAATTTGCATAGGTGACCACAGACCCAAACCCTTGGATCTGAGAACAATGAAAAAGCATTCAGTCTTTTACAAGAAAACTTTTAATAGAAAGTAGAAGTAAATAGAAATGAAGAAATCCCCCCTGTAAAATCAGGATGGTAGATATCTTACAGGGTAATTAGATTAGAAAACATAGAGAACCCCTCTAGGCAAAACCTTAAGTTACAAAAAAGATACACAGACAGAAATAGTTATTCTATTCAGCACAATTCTTTTCTCAGCCATTTAAAGAAATCATAATCTAACACATACCTAGCTAGATTACTTACTAAAAGTTCTAAGACTCCATTCCTGTTCTGTCCCTGGCAAAAGCAGCATACAGACAGACACAGACCCTTTGTTTCTCTCCCTCCTCCCAGCTTTTGAAAGTATCTTGTCTCCTCATTGGTCATTTTGGTCAGGTGCCAGCGAGGTTACCTTTAGCTTCTTAACCCTTTACAGGTGAGAGGAGCTTTCCCCTGGCCAGGAGGAATTTCAAAGGGGTTTACCCTTCCCCTTATTTTTATGACACGCCCCCCAAATCTCAGCTAGGGTGAAACACTGGCTGGGATTTCTTCCTGGAGCTCTAGGAAAAACAGAGTTAATAAGACACATGCATCTCTAAATATACTACCAAGTACATAAAGACTAACAATATTTTCCACATCTTAAGGACGATTTTAACCAGTTGATTCTGGGAAACTTTCACGGGAGAGTGCATCAGCCACTTTGTTAGAAGCTCCTGAGATGTGTTGGATGTCGAAATCAAAATCTTGGAGAGCTAAACTCCACCGAAGAAGTTTTTTGTTAGTTTCTTTGACGGTGTGAAGCCACTTCAGTGCAGCATGGTCGGTTTGCAGGTGGAAACGCCGTCCCCAAACATATGGGCGTAGCTTTTCCAGAGCGTAGACAATGGCATAACATTCTTTTTCAGTGACTGACCAGTTGCTTTCCCTCTCAGACAGTTTTTTGCTGAGAAACACTACAGGGTGGAATTCTTGATCAGGTCCTTTCTGCATTAAAACTGCTCCCACACCACGCTCGGATGCATCTGTGGTTACTAGGAACGGTTTGTCAAAGTCTGGGGCCCTTAGTACAGGGTCAGACATGAGTGTCGCTTTAAGCTTGTTAAAGGCCTTCTGACACTTTCCGGTCCACTGAACAGCATTTGGCTGTTTCTTTTTGGTTAGGTCTGTCAGTGGGGCAGCGATTTGGCTGTAGTGCGGTACAAATCGTCTGTAATAACCAGCCAAGCCTAAGAAGGATTGAACCTGTTTCTTTGACTTTGGGACAGGCCACTTTTGGATAGCATCCACTTTGGCCTGTAGGGGGCTGATAGTTCCTTGACCCACCTGGTGTCCAAGGTAAGTCACTCTGTTTAGGCCTATTTGACACTTCTTAGCCTCAACAGTTAGTCCTGCCTCCCTTATGCGCTCAAGGACTTTTTGTAGATGTTCCAGGTGGTCTGCCCAGGAATCCGAAAATATGGCCACATCATCAAGGTAGGCGACTGCATATTCTCCTAATCCCGCTAGGAGACCATCTACAAGTCTTTGGAAAGTGGCGGGTGCATTTCGCAGCCCGAAAGGGAGTACATTAAATTCATACAGCCCGAGATGTGTGATGAAGGCTGACCTTTCCTTGGCAGATTCATCTAGCGGTACCTGCCAGTACCCCTTTGTTAAGTCCAAGGTAGAGATGAACTGGGCCCGTCCCAGTTTCTCTAACAGTTCATCTGTGCGTGGCATTGGATAGTTGTCTGGGCGAGTTACAGCATTTAGCTTACGGTAGTCCACGCAAAAACGTATTTCCCCATCTGGTTTGGGAACTAGAACCACTGGAGATGCCCATGCACTTTCAGAGGGGCGGATTACACCCATCTGTAACATATCCTGGATCTCCCGTTCTATAGCAGTTTTAGCTTGAGGAGACACCCGGTAAGGTTGGACCCTAATTGGGTGAGCATTACCTGTGTCAATGGAGTGGTATGCCCGTTCAGTCAGTCCTGGGGTGGCTGAGAACGTTGGCGCGTAGCTAGTGCACAGCTCCTGGATCTGCTGTCGCTGCATACGCCCAAGGGTCATGGAGAGGTTCACCTCTTCCACACCACCAGCACATTTCCCTTCGTAGTAGACACCTTCAGGCCACTCAGCATCATCTTCTCCCTGGGCTGTAAACTGACAAACCTTTAATTCTCTGGAATAAAAGGGCTTTAGAGAATTAATATGGTACACCTTAGGCTTTCGGTTGGAGGTGGGGAATGCTATGAGATAATTAACAGCTCCCAGGCGCTCCTGGACCGTGAATGGCCCTTCCCACGATGCTTCCATTTTATGGGCCTGGAGCGCCCTTAAGACCATGACCTGGTCTCCTACTTTGAAGGAACGCTCTCTGGCATGTTTATCATACCAGGCTTTTTGCTCTTTTTGAGCATCCTGTAAGTTTTCTTTAGCAAGGGCTAAAGAGGTTCGGAGGGTGTTTTGTAGGTTGGTTACAAAGTCCAGAATGTTAGTTCCTGGAGAAGGTGTAAATCCCTCCCATTGCTGCTTCACCAACTGCAATGGCCCCTTAACCTCACGGCCATATACAAGTTCAAATGGGGAAAACCCTAAACTGGGATGTGGTACAGCTCTGTAGGCAAAGAGCAACTGCTGCAACACTAGGTCCCAATCATTGGAGTGCTCATTTACGAATTTACGTATCATGGCCCCCAAAGTTCCATTAAACTTCTCCACCATGCCATTTGTTTGATGGTGGTAAGGAGTGGCAACCAAGTGATTTACCCCATGAGCTTCCCAAAGGTTTTTCATAGTTCCTGCCAGGAAATTAGTCCCTGCATCTGTGAGGATGTCGGAGGGCCAACCTACCCTGGCAAAAATGTCTGCTAGTGCCTGGCATACACTTTTAGCCCTGGTGTTGCTTAGAGCTACTGCTTCTGGCCATCGGGTGGCAAAATCCATGAAAGTCAGTATGTACTGCTTTCCTCTGGCTGTCTTTTTCGGAAAAGGACCCAGAATATCCACAGCTACTCGCTGAAATGGAACTTCAATGATGGGGAGTGGTTGTAGAGGGGCTTTGACCTGGTCTTGGGGTTTTCCCACTCTTTGGCACACCTCACAAGACTGGACATAGGTAGAAACATCCTTGCCCATTCCCTCCCAGTGGAATGACCCCCCCAAACGGTCTTTGGTCCTGTTCACCCCAGCATGGCCACTAGGGTGATCGTGGGCTAAGCTCAAGAGCTTGGCCCGGTATTTAGTTGGAACTACCAACTGTCTCTGAGGATGCCAGTCTTCCTGGTGTCCACCAGAAAGAGTTTCCTTGTATAAAAGTCCTCTTTCTACAACAAACCTGGATCGATTAGAAGAGCTGAGAGGCGGTGGGTTGCTCCGTGCCGCTGTCCAAGCTCTCTGGAGGCTTTCATCTGCTTCCTGTTCGGTCTGGAACTGTTCCCTTGATGCTGGAGACATCAGTCCCTCATTGGATTGTGGACCTAGGCTTGGTCCCTCTGGAAGCAATATAGGGGATGGAGCTGTTTCTGTTGACTGTGAACCGCTCTCCGCTGGTGCACTATGTTGGGATTCAGGCTCCGGCTGAGCCTCTTGTGTAGGGTTATCGGCTGCTGCCAGTTCAGGTTCAGTGGGGCCCTCTGGTGTTGAGGTTGCAAGTACTGGATTCAGTGCTGACACAGGGTCTGGTGTTGGTTGTTCGGCTGGTTCCGGTTCTGGGACTGGTTCCGTCTGGGTCTCTGGGACTGGATCCACTACTGCTGTTGCAGACATTGGCCTAAGGTCCAGGTCCATCACCTCTGACTGGGTCCTGATAGCAGTTTCCGGAACAGAGCTAGGCCTCACGGCTTGTTTAGCCTGGCTGCGGGTGACCATTCCCACCCTCTTGGCCTGCTTCACATGATTGGCCAAGTCTTCCCCCAACAGCATGGGGATGGGATAATCATCATAGACTGCAAAAGTCCACATTCCTGACCAGCCCTTGTACTGGACAGGCAACTTGGCTGTAGGCAAATTGAAAGAGTTGGACTTGAAGGGTTGAATCGTCACTTGGATCTCTGGGTTGATTAAATTGGGGTCCACTAAGGAAGCATGGATAGCTGACACTTGTGCTCCGGTGTCCCTCCACGCGGTGACCTTCTTCCCGCCCACACTCACAGTTTCCCTCCGCTCCAAGGGTATCTGGGAAGTATCTGGGCCTGTGGACCTCTGGTGTGATTCCGGTGCAATGAACTGTAATCTGTTGGGGTTCTTGGGGCAGTTGGCCTTTACATGCCCCAGCTCGTTACATTTAAAACATCGTCCAGCTGACGGGTCACTGGGGCGAGGAGGGTTGCTGGAGAACGGGGTGGCAGGACGATAAGGGGTCTGGAGGGTTCTTTGGGAGGTAGGTGGGGCCTTGGGCGGCCCCCGGTAATAGGGTGTGGTCTGGGGTGGCCCCTTCTGGTCTCCGCTCCAACTGCGACCAGTTTTCTTCTTCTCTGCCACCTCCACCCATCTGGCTCCAATCTCTCCTGCCTCGATTACAGTTTTGGGTTTCCCATCTAGGATGTATCTTTCTATTTCCTCAGGAACACCCTCTAAGAATTGTTCCATTTGCATTAGGAAGGGCAAATTTACTGGAGATTCAACACTTGCTCCTGATATCCAGGCATCCCAATGTTTCACAATGTGGTAGGCATGTCGGGTAAATGACATGTCTGGTTTCCACCTTAGGGCTCTGAACCTCCGACGAGACTGCTCGGGTGTTATCCCCATTCTGACTCTCGCCTTGGATTTAAACAGTTCATACTTGTTCATGTGTTCTTTAGGCATTTCAGCTGCCACCTCAGCTAAGGGTCCACTGAGCTGCGGCCTCAGCTCTACCATGTATTGGTCAGTAGAGATGTTGTACCCAAGGCAGGCCCTTTCGAAGTTTTCTAGGAAGGCCTCAGTATCATCGCCTGCCTTGTAGGTGGGGAACTTTCTGGGATGGGAAGTGGTACTTGGAGAAGGATTACTAGGGTTTGTTGGGATATTCTGCTGAGCCTTTATCTTCTCCATCTCCTTCACATACTTCCTCTCTTTTTCCTTCTCCTCCAGTTCTTTGTCCCTTGCTTCCATAGCTCTCCTGTGAGCAGCCGCTTGGTGTTGTTCTGCCTCCCTTTCTTGTTCCTTCTTCAGCCGCATGAGTTCTATCTGTCTTTCATGTTCCCTTTGTCTTTCCTCAGCCTGAAATTTGGCTAATTCCAGCTGTAGTCGAGCTGAGGATTTGGTCATTCTAACCTCTCTGTTTTTAACTAACTTTACACCCGAGGTTTAGAAATAAACAAACAAAACTTGGCTGTAAAATTTTGTTGTGCTGGAATAGAATACCTATTCTCTGATAGTGATTGTCAGCCTACAGAAAAAGACAATTCCCTTGTCTCTGCTCTGGGCCCAACTTAAAGCAAAAAACCTCCAACTACTTGGAAACCTGCTTACCCAGCCCAAAGAAAAAGCAAATGGGTAGAACACACACCCCCTATTTACTTTTAGGAAGAAAAGAAAAAAAAAACCTCTGGGTTGGAAGACTGTGAATTTCCCTGCAGGAGTTAAGTACCCTGCCTCCAGGCAAAGAAAACCTGCAATTCACAAGATAATCCCCTTTTGTCTCTGCTTGGCCACAAAGCAGACAAAACAATCTGCTTTCAGTTTCAACTGCTTTCTGGACTTCCTTTCCAAAGGAAAAAATAATTTCTTTTTAAAATCTGTATTTCTAGTTCAAAAAATCTCAACTGGATCTCAAAATGATTTCAGGTTAATCCCACCGCTGCCACCATGTCAAGGTTCCTCCCCCACTCTGAACTCTAGGGTACAGATGTGGGGACCTGCATGAAAAACCTCCTAAGCTTATCTTTACCAGCTTAGGTCAAAACTTCCCCAAGGTACAAAGTATTCCACCCGTGGTCCTTGGAATGGCCGCTACCACCACCAAACTAATACTGGTTACTGGGGAAGAGCTGTTTGGACGCGTCTTTCCCCCCAAAATACTTCCCAAAACCCTGCACCCCACTTCCTGGACAAGGTTTGGTAAAAAGCCTCACCAATTTACCTAGGTGACTACAGACCCAGACCCTTGGATCTTAAGAACAATGAACAATCCTCCCAACACTTGCACCCCCCCTTTCCTGGGAAATGTTGGATAAAAAGCCTCACCAATTTGCATAGGTGACCACAGACCCAAACCCTTGGATCTGAGAACAATGAAAAAGCATTCAGTCTTTTACAAGAAAACTTTTAATAGAAAGTAGAAGTAAATAGAAATGAAGAAATCCCCCCTGTAAAATCAGGATGGTAGATATCTTACAGGGTAATTAGATTAGAAAACATAGAGAACCCCTCTAGGCAAAACCTTAAGTTACAAAAAAGATACACAGACAGAAATAGTTATTCTATTCAGCACAATTCTTTTCTCAGCCATTTAAAGAAATCATAATCTAACACATACCTAGCTAGATTACTTACTAAAAGTTCTAAGACTCCATTCCTGTTCTGTCCCTGGCAAAAGCAGCATACAGACAGACACAGACCCTTTGTTTCTCTCCCTCCTCCCAGCTTTTGAAAGTATCTTGTCTCCTCATTGGTCATTTTGGTCAGGTGCCAGCGAGGTTACCTTTAGCTTCTTAACCCTTTACAGGTGAGAGGAGCTTTCCCCTGGCCAGGAGGAATTTCAAAGGGGTTTACCCTTCCCCTTATTTTTATGACACGCCCCCCAAATCTCAGCTAGGGTGAAACACTGGCTGGGATTTCTTCCTGGAGCTCTAGGAAAAACAGAGTTAATAAGACACATGCATCTCTAAATATACTACCAAGTACATAAAGACTAACAATATTTTCCACATCTTAAGGACGATTTTAACCAGTTGATTCTGGGAAACTTTCACGGGAGAGTGCATCAGCCACTTTGTTAGAAGCTCCTGAGATGTGTTGGATGTCGAAATCAAAATCTTGGAGAGCTAAACTCCACCGAAGAAGTTTTTTGTTAGTTTCTTTGACGGTGTGAAGCCACTTCAGTGCAGCATGGTCGGTTTGCAGGTGGAAACGCCGTCCCCAAACATATGGGCGTAGCTTTTCCAGAGCGTAGACAATGGCATAACATTCTTTTTCAGTGACTGACCAGTTGCTTTCCCTCTCAGACAGTTTTTTGCTGAGAAACACTACAGGGTGGAATTCTTGATCAGGTCCTTTCTGCATTAAAACTGCTCCCACACCACGCTCGGATGCATCTGTGGTTACTAGGAACGGTTTGTCAAAGTCTGGGGCCCTTAGTACAGGGTCAGACATGAGTGTCGCTTTAAGCTTGTTAAAGGCCTTCTGACACTTTCCGGTCCACTGAACAGCATTTGGCTGTTTCTTTTTGGTTAGGTCTGTCAGTGGGGCAGCGATTTGGCTGTAGTGCGGTACAAATCGTCTGTAATAACCAGCCAAGCCTAAGAAGGATTGAACCTGTTTCTTTGACTTTGGGACAGGCCACTTTTGGATAGCATCCACTTTGGCCTGTAGGGGGCTGATAGTTCCTTGACCCACCTGGTGTCCAAGGTAAGTCACTCTGTTTAGGCCTATTTGACACTTCTTAGCCTCAACAGTTAGTCCTGCCTCCCTTATGCGCTCAAGGACTTTTTGTAGATGTTCCAGGTGGTCTGCCCAGGAATCCGAAAATATGGCCACATCATCAAGGTAGGCGACTGCATATTCTCCTAATCCCGCTAGGAGACCATCTACAAGTCTTTGGAAAGTGGCGGGTGCATTTCGCAGCCCGAAAGGGAGTACATTAAATTCATACAGCCCGAGATGTGTGATGAAGGCTGACCTTTCCTTGGCAGATTCATCTAGCGGTACCTGCCAGTACCCCTTTGTTAAGTCCAAGGTAGAGATGAACTGGGCCCGTCCCAGTTTCTCTAACAGTTCATCTGTGCGTGGCATTGGATAGTTGTCTGGGCGAGTTACAGCATTTAGCTTACGGTAGTCCACGCAAAAACGTATTTCCCCATCTGGTTTGGGAACTAGAACCACTGGAGATGCCCATGCACTTTCAGAGGGGCGGATTACACCCATCTGTAACATATCCTGGATCTCCCGTTCTATAGCAGTTTTAGCTTGAGGAGACACCCGGTAAGGTTGGACCCTAATTGGGTGAGCATTACCTGTGTCAATGGAGTGGTATGCCCGTTCAGTCAGTCCTGGGGTGGCTGAGAACGTTGGCGCGTAGCTAGTGCACAGCTCCTGGATCTGCTGTCGCTGCATACGCCCAAGGGTCATGGAGAGGTTCACCTCTTCCACACCACCAGCACATTTCCCTTCGTAGTAGACACCTTCAGGCCACTCAGCATCATCTTCTCCCTGGGCTGTAAACTGACAAACCTTTAATTCTCTGGAATAAAAGGGCTTTAGAGAATTAATATGGTACACCTTAGGCTTTCGGTTGGAGGTGGGGAATGCTATGAGATAATTAACAGCTCCCAGGCGCTCCTGGACCGTGAATGGCCCTTCCCACGATGCTTCCATTTTATGGGCCTGGAGCGCCCTTAAGACCATGACCTGGTCTCCTACTTTGAAGGAACGCTCTCTGGCATGTTTATCATACCAGGCTTTTTGCTCTTTTTGAGCATCCTGTAAGTTTTCTTTAGCAAGGGCTAAAGAGGTTCGGAGGGTGTTTTGTAGGTTGGTTACAAAGTCCAGAATGTTAGTTCCTGGAGAAGGTGTAAATCCCTCCCATTGCTGCTTCACCAACTGCAATGGCCCCTTAACCTCACGGCCATATACAAGTTCAAATGGGGAAAACCCTAAACTGGGATGTGGTACAGCTCTGTAGGCAAAGAGCAACTGCTGCAACACTAGGTCCCAATCATTGGAGTGCTCATTTACGAATTTACGTATCATGGCCCCCAAAGTTCCATTAAACTTCTCCACCATGCCATTTGTTTGATGGTGGTAAGGAGTGGCAACCAAGTGATTTACCCCATGAGCTTCCCAAAGGTTTTTCATAGTTCCTGCCAGGAAATTAGTCCCTGCATCTGTGAGGATGTCGGAGGGCCAACCTACCCTGGCAAAAATGTCTGCTAGTGCCTGGCATACACTTTTAGCCCTGGTGTTGCTTAGAGCTACTGCTTCTGGCCATCGGGTGGCAAAATCCATGAAAGTCAGTATGTACTGCTTTCCTCTGGCTGTCTTTTTCGGAAAAGGACCCAGAATATCCACAGCTACTCGCTGAAATGGAACTTCAATGATGGGGAGTGGTTGTAGAGGGGCTTTGACCTGGTCTTGGGGTTTTCCCACTCTTTGGCACACCTCACAAGACTGGACATAGGTAGAAACATCCTTGCCCATTCCCTCCCAGTGGAATGACCCCCCCAAACGGTCTTTGGTCCTGTTCACCCCAGCATGGCCACTAGGGTGATCGTGGGCTAAGCTCAAGAGCTTGGCCCGGTATTTAGTTGGAACTACCAACTGTCTCTGAGGATGCCAGTCTTCCTGGTGTCCACCAGAAAGAGTTTCCTTGTATAAAAGTCCTCTTTCTACAACAAACCTGGATCGATTAGAAGAGCTGAGAGGCGGTGGGTTGCTCCGTGCCGCTGTCCAAGCTCTCTGGAGGCTTTCATCTGCTTCCTGTTCGGTCTGGAACTGTTCCCTTGATGCTGGAGACATCAGTCCCTCATTGGATTGTGGACCTAGGCTTGGTCCCTCTGGAAGCAATATAGGGGATGGAGCTGTTTCTGTTGACTGTGAACCGCTCTCCGCTGGTGCACTATGTTGGGATTCAGGCTCCGGCTGAGCCTCTTGTGTAGGGTTATCGGCTGCTGCCAGTTCAGGTTCAGTGGGGCCCTCTGGTGTTGAGGTTGCAAGTACTGGATTCAGTGCTGACACAGGGTCTGGTGTTGGTTGTTCGGCTGGTTCCGGTTCTGGGACTGGTTCCGTCTGGGTCTCTGGGACTGGATCCACTACTGCTGTTGCAGACATTGGCCTAAGGTCCAGGTCCATCACCTCTGACTGGGTCCTGATAGCAGTTTCCGGAACAGAGCTAGGCCTCACGGCTTGTTTAGCCTGGCTGCGGGTGACCATTCCCACCCTCTTGGCCTGCTTCACATGATTGGCCAAGTCTTCCCCCAACAGCATGGGGATGGGATAATCATCATAGACTGCAAAAGTCCACATTCCTGACCAGCCCTTGTACTGGACAGGCAACTTGGCTGTAGGCAAATTGAAAGAGTTGGACTTGAAGGGTTGAATCGTCACTTGGATCTCTGGGTTGATTAAATTGGGGTCCACTAAGGAAGCATGGATAGCTGACACTTGTGCTCCGGTGTCCCTCCACGCGGTGACCTTCTTCCCGCCCACACTCACAGTTTCCCTCCGCTCCAAGGGTATCTGGGAAGTATCTGGGCCTGTGGACCTCTGGTGTGATTCCGGTGCAATGAACTGTAATCTGTTGGGGTTCTTGGGGCAGTTGGCCTTTACATGCCCCAGCTCGTTACATTTAAAACATCGTCCAGCTGACGGGTCACTGGGGCGAGGAGGGTTGCTGGAGAACGGGGTGGCAGGACGATAAGGGGTCTGGAGGGTTCTTTGGGAGGTAGGTGGGGCCTTGGGCGGCCCCCGGTAATAGGGTGTGGTCTGGGGTGGCCCCTTCTGGTCTCCGCTCCAACTGCGACCAGTTTTCTTCTTCTCTGCCACCTCCACCCATCTGGCTCCAATCTCTCCTGCCTCGATTACAGTTTTGGGTTTCCCATCTAGGATGTATCTTTCTATTTCCTCAGGAACACCCTCTAAGAATTGTTCCATTTGCATTAGGAAGGGCAAATTTACTGGAGATTCAACACTTGCTCCTGATATCCAGGCATCCCAATGTTTCACAATGTGGTAGGCATGTCGGGTAAATGACATGTCTGGTTTCCACCTTAGGGCTCTGAACCTCCGACGAGACTGCTCGGGTGTTATCCCCATTCTGACTCTCGCCTTGGATTTAAACAGTTCATACTTGTTCATGTGTTCTTTAGGCATTTCAGCTGCCACCTCAGCTAAGGGTCCACTGAGCTGCGGCCTCAGCTCTACCATGTATTGGTCAGTAGAGATGTTGTACCCAAGGCAGGCCCTTTCGAAGTTTTCTAGGAAGGCCTCAGTATCATCGCCTGCCTTGTAGGTGGGGAACTTTCTGGGATGGGAAGTGGTACTTGGAGAAGGATTACTAGGGTTTGTTGGGATATTCTGCTGAGCCTTTATCTTCTCCATCTCCTTCACATACTTCCTCTCTTTTTCCTTCTCCTCCAGTTCTTTGTCCCTTGCTTCCATAGCTCTCCTGTGAGCAGCCGCTTGGTGTTGTTCTGCCTCCCTTTCTTGTTCCTTCTTCAGCCGCATGAGTTCTATCTGTCTTTCATGTTCCCTTTGTCTTTCCTCAGCCTGAAATTTGGCTAATTCCAGCTGTAGTCGAGCTGAGGATTTGGTCATTCTAACCTCTCTGTTTTTAACTAACTTTACACCCGAGGTTTAGAAATAAACAAACAAAACTTGGCTGTAAAATTTTGTTGTGCTGGAATAGAATACCTATTCTCTGATAGTGATTGTCAGCCTACAGAAAAAGACAATTCCCTTGTCTCTGCTCTGGGCCCAACTTAAAGCAAAAAACCTCCAACTACTTGGAAACCTGCTTACCCAGCCCAAAGAAAAAGCAAATGGGTAGAACACACACCCCCTATTTACTTTTAGGAAGAAAAGAAAAAAAAAACCTCTGGGTTGGAAGACTGTGAATTTCCCTGCAGGAGTTAAGTACCCTGCCTCCAGGCAAAGAAAACCTGCAATTCACAAGATAATCCCCTTTTGTCTCTGCTTGGCCACAAAGCAGACAAAACAATCTGCTTTCAGTTTCAACTGCTTTCTGGACTTCCTTTCCAAAGGAAAAAATAATTTCTTTTTAAAATCTGTATTTCTAGTTCAAAAAATCTCAACTGGATCTCAAAATGATTTCAGGTTAATCCCACCGCTGCCACCATGTCAAGGTTCCTCCCCCACTCTGAACTCTAGGGTACAGATGTGGGGACCTGCATGAAAAACCTCCTAAGCTTATCTTTACCAGCTTAGGTCAAAACTTCCCCAAGGTACAAAGTATTCCACCCGTGGTCCTTGGAATGGCCGCTACCACCACCAAACTAATACTGGTTACTGGGGAAGAGCTGTTTGGACGCGTCTTTCCCCCCAAAATACTTCCCAAAACCCTGCACCCCACTTCCTGGACAAGGTTTGGTAAAAAGCCTCACCAATTTACCTAGGTGACTACAGACCCAGACCCTTGGATCTTAAGAACAATGAACAATCCTCCCAACACTTGCACCCCCCCTTTCCTGGGAAATGTTGGATAAAAAGCCTCACCAATTTGCATAGGTGACCACAGACCCAAACCCTTGGATCTGAGAACAATGAAAAAGCATTCAGTCTTTTACAAGAAAACTTTTAATAGAAAGTAGAAGTAAATAGAAATGAAGAAATCCCCCCTGTAAAATCAGGATGGTAGATATCTTACAGGGTAATTAGATTAGAAAACATAGAGAACCCCTCTAGGCAAAACCTTAAGTTACAAAAAAGATACACAGACAGAAATAGTTATTCTATTCAGCACAATTCTTTTCTCAGCCATTTAAAGAAATCATAATCTAACACATACCTAGCTAGATTACTTACTAAAAGTTCTAAGACTCCATTCCTGTTCTGTCCCTGGCAAAAGCAGCATACAGACAGACACAGACCCTTTGTTTCTCTCCCTCCTCCCAGCTTTTGAAAGTATCTTGTCTCCTCATTGGTCATTTTGGTCAGGTGCCAGCGAGGTTACCTTTAGCTTCTTAACCCTTTACAGGTGAGAGGAGCTTTCCCCTGGCCAGGAGGAATTTCAAAGGGGTTTACCCTTCCCCTTATTTTTATGACAAAGCCACTTATCAGTATGCGCATACATGATACCACTTGCCAGGCTTCACCTACGTCCTTTACAAGGCTGGCTAAGGTCGATGTATCATCACAGGAGACATCAAATGAACATGCATATCGTGGTTCCAGCTCACATTCTGAGCTAGTGGTCAGATCCCAAGAATGTTCATAAGCCCTTCTCTACATTTCTTCCTACAAAAGACACTAATCACAGATGCATCAGGAACAGGGATTGGGGTGCACAACTAGACCACCTCCAGATAAAAGGAATGTGGTCTCAAAAGGACATGACTCTACACATAAATGATCTAGAATTATGAGGGATCAGATTAGCTTGCATAACATTCCTTCCTGTTTTAAAGAATCCCATCATGCATATTCTCATGGATGACACATCTGCGATGTACTATGTAAACAAGCCAGGAGATGCCTGCTCATTACACCTATGCCAGGAGGCAATCAAGTTATGGACAAGTTGACACCATGAGATAACCCCAACAGCTCTCCCAGGAGCCATCAGCAATTGAGCAGACTTCCTAGGCTTCAACTTCCAGCCACTGGATTTTGTTATACCTTTATCTGCCAGAATAAAGAGGAGACCTTTATTATAAAATTTCTGTTATCCATTTAGGTACTTCTCTTTGATAAGCTAAATAGAGTGAGCTCCTTAAATGTCTCATTATAAGGCATGTTGTCTAAACCTTTAATCATTCTCTGAACCCTCTACAATTTATCAACTTCCTTCTTGAACTGTGGACACCAGAACTGGATGCTGTATTACAGTAGTGGGTGTACCAGTGCCAAATACAGAGGTAATGTAACCTCTCCGTTCCTACTAGATATTTCCCTTTTTATACATCCAAAGATCAGAGTATCCCTTCTGACCACAAATGTCGCATTGGGAGCACATGTTCAGCTGACTACCCACCATGATGCTCAAGCTTTTTTCAGATTCACTGCTTTCCAGGATGGAGCAACCCCCCTCCCCCCATCCTGTAAGCATGGCCTGTATCCTCCTCCTTAGCTGTATGCATATACATTTAGCCATATTAAAATGGATATTGTTCGCTTGCACCAAGAGATCCAGATCACTCTGTAACAGTGACCTCTCATCCTCATTATTTACCACTCCTCCAATCTTTGTGCCATCTTCAAAATTTATCAGTATTTTATGTTTTCTTCCAAGTCATTGATTAAAATGTTGACTAGCATAGATAGGGCCAAGAACCAAGCCCTGTGGGACCCCACTGAAGTGTATCCGCTTGATGATGATGATGATGTCCTGTTTAGTTACATTTTGAGCCCTATAATTTAGCTACATCATTTTTTAATAAGTCATTTAATGTTTATCATGTTGATTTTTGTATGGTTCTGGTTTCTAATCAAAATATCATACAGTCAAATGCCATACAGAAGTCTAAGTAATTAGTACTGTTACATTTGTCCACCAAATTTTAACCGTGTCATCAAAAAATAAAATTAATTTGACTAAACTCATGTTGATTGGCATGAATTATATTACTCACCTTTAATTCTTCATTAATAGAGTTCTATAACATATGTTCTGTTTATTTTGCCTGGGATCAAAGTTAGGCTGAAAGGGCTGTAATCACCCCGGTCATCCTATTTGCCCTTTTAAAATTTGTTTGCAGTGTTGCTATAGCCATGTTGGTCCCAGGATATTAGAGAGACAGTATCTTTCATTGGACAGTGTTCTGTTGGTGTTGGAGACAAAGCTGTTGAGCAACACAGAGCTCTTCTTCAGGTCTGGGAAAAGTACACAGACCGTCATAGCTAAATACAAGGTGAAACGGATGTTCAGCATAAGTAGTTTATACATATTCCAAGAATTCATTCAAGGTAATGTGGCCCATTAGAATCTCTGCAGCCACAGGACAAAGTAGGCCGGGTTTTAGTGGGTTACAGATTGGTCTCTATTAAGACCATGATTTTTAGTGTCTATTATAGTTCTCAATTTAAGCTCCCAGGCTTGTCTTTTGAAGGTGTTGTGCAGATTATCTTGGAGGAGGGGGACCGAGGTCAGATATGGAGTGATTGTTTTGTGAAAAGTATTAGCCCACAGATGATGATGTGCTTTTGTCTTGTATTGTTTTTCTGTATGAGTTCATTTGAGAGCGTATGGAGTGTTGTTTTACCTATGTAGTTGTTATTGGGGTATTTAGTGCACTGAATAAGGGAAATCACATTGTGATAGGTATATGTAAGGCCCTTGGATCTTGAAGGGGGTGGGGTGTTGATCATCATAGCTATGGAGATATGTCTACAGGTTTTACATCTGTTGTTCTGGCAGGGTCTGGTGCCACTTCGAGTTGGTGTATCCTGCTGTGGGGAGCTTGCTTTTGATGATGAGCTTGGCAAGTTTGGGGGGTTGTTTGAAGGCCAGAAGTGGGGGTTTGGGAAAGATTTCTTTCAGGATGTGGTCCCCATCGAGTATGGGTTGTAATTGTTTAACTATACCCCATCTGGGTTCCAGTGAAGGGTGCTAGGTGACAACTAGGCAGTGTCATCAGATGTTTGGCTGCGTGTGTGTTTTCCCCGTGTGCTGTCCCAGCTCTGCGCAGATAGCTGGCACAGTAGATCTCAAGTGAACTGCCCAATGACCACAAAAATCTCTTAAGGTGCAAAGGCACTTGGTCAGGTTTATTGTCAGCAAAGCACAGTCCCAGCTCCCCAGATCAATGACTACGGTTACACTAGCCATGTATGCCCGTGACAATGGACGCAGCTCACTCAGTGGCAGGACTTTCCACTGCCCCCTCGGCTGGACAAAGACTCTCCCTCTGAGAGACATCTTTATACACCAATACAAACAAGTTACATATCACCCTTGACATATCAGGGTGCCACCCTCTGATGTATTAGGGTGCCACCCACTGGCTTGTACCTGTAGTTTCGATCAAAACATCTCTCTTCATCATGTTGTCACCCTGACCTTATCCTTAAGAGGGTCAGCATGTTTCTGTTATCTTTGGGGAATGTGCTGCTATCGAGGTGCTATGGTACCACCCTTCTGGAATGTGCTTGTGTCATAAATGTAAAAGGAAGGGTAAACACCTTTAAATCCCTCCTGGCCAGAGGAAAAACCCTTTCACCTGTAAAGGGTTAAGAAGCTAGGATAACCTCGCTGGCACCTGACCAAAATGACCAATGAGGAGACAAGATACTTTCAAAGCTGGAGTGGGGGGAGAAACAAAGGTTCTCTCTGTGTGATGCTTTTGCCGGGAACAGAAAAGGAATGGAGTCTTAGAACTTAGTAAGTAATTTAGCTAGATATGCGTTAGATTCTGTTTTGTTTAAATGGCTGATAAAATAAGCTGTGCTGAATGGAATGTATATTCCTGTTTTTGTGTCTTTTTGTAACTTAAGGTTTTGCCTAGAGGGATTCTCTATGTTTTGAATCTGATTACCCTGTAAGGTATTTACCATCCTGATTTTACAGAGGTGATTCTTTTATTCTTTTTCTTCAATTAAAATTCTTCTTTTAAGAACCTGATTGCTTTTTCATTGTTCTTACGATCCAAGGGTTTGGTTCTGTGTTCACCAATGCAAATTGGTGAGGATTTTTATCAAGCCTTCCCCAGGAAAGGGGGTGTAGGGTTTGGGAGGATTCTGGGGGGAAAGACGTTTCCAAGCAGGCTCTTTCCCTGTTATATATTTGTTAGACGCTTGGTGGTGGCAGCAATAAAGTCCAAGGACAAAAGGTAAAATAGTTTGTACCTTGGGGAAGTTTTAACCTAAGCTGGTAAAAATAAACTTAGGGGGTTTTCATGCAGGTCCCCACATCTGTACCCTAGAGTTCAGAGTGGGGAAGGAAGCTTGAAAGCTTGCATGAATGCTTTGTGCCTCATATCTCTTAGGAATGTATGTTTTTGTATTATCAGCCCTATGTTTGCCAATTCGGTGAGCAGGGCCTGCCTCTTGCTCATGACATGACTGTGCTTTTATATCAGCAAAGTTTTGATCACTTTCCTTCCAGCCTCAGGCCTCATACCAAGCCTCTGATACAAGGGCTTTTGACTTAAGCTCTCTTCTTACTACAGGGATATGTGGCCGGAGAGTTCATTTTTTCTCTATTGAAGCAAGTTGTCTCGAGGTATTTGTGTGGCTCATTTCATGATGCCATTTATTTCTCTGATGGAGTGTCGTTGTTTGGAGAAGGCAGTTTTGAGTGTGCTAAGATCTGTATCCCAAACTTTCTCCTAAGAGCATATTATGTGATATATGAGTGTGTGGTTGTAGATAACAGATTTCTTGCTGTATTTGGGATGGTTACTGGATCTGCGAAGGAAAGTGTGGTGATCCATGGGCTTCTTGTCTATAGTGGTCTATAAGGTTCCATTGTTAAAGCTGATTATGATGTGCAGGAAGTTGATGCTGGTGCAAGAGTGTTGGAGAGAGAGTTTGATAGAATTCTTAAATTCACAATCTTGACCCATTGGAGGCCCCTATGCCTAAAATCCTTGATTATATTTTGTTCAGTTCCATTGAAATCCACCTTACATCAATTTCAACATGCCACTCTTCTCCCCACATGCAATCCTGTTAAGTTTTCTCTGACCCCACTATATCCAGATTTTTAAAGAGGTTACTCAGTACTTACCCCACCAGTTAAAGAACCCCCTCCAAAGTGGGATCCTCGTGTCCCTCTACTGGCTCCTCGTCTCTATCACATCAAATGTAAGCTGTTTGTCGTCACTTTTAGTGTCTTTCATGGCCTGTGCTCACCCTATCTATCTTCTCATTCGCTGTCAAGATGTCAACTTCCTCTTCCAGTTGGCCCAAGATGCCAGCCTACATGTCCCACTAATTAAATGTTCAAACAAGCACGTTTGTTTTTTCTCCCATGCTGCCCCTTACACTTTACAGGAATTCTCCATCAGCATCTGCAAAACTAACTCATTATCTTCCTTCAGATTCCTCCTTAAAATTCTTCTTTGCTGTGATGCTTACAAAAAAGTTTACAGCAGTTAGGCTACGGGTGTGCTGAGACCACTGCTTGTCATACTGAGCAATACTGTCTCATTGGGTATGTCTACACTGCAATTAAACAGCTGCAGCTGGCCTAGGTCAGCTTGTATGGGTTCTTGGGGCTGTAAAATTGCAGTGTAGACTATTGGGCTCAGGCTGAAGCCTGAGCTCTGGGACACAATGATGGAGGAGGGTCCCTGAGTCCAAACATCTATACCGCAATTTTACAGCCATGCAGCCTGAGCTCCATGAGCCCAAGTCAGCTAATATGGGACAGCTTCTGGTGTTAAATTGCCGTGTGGATATATGCACTGTTTTCTTGTACTTCCATCTGTCTGTGCTCCCTTAACTCTCCAGCCTGGGCTGTCTCTCACAATGCTTTGCTTGTGACAATCAGGAAACCCCTCCAGGCACTGTTATCACTTAGCACAACAGCATGTGGAGCCCCACACCCAGCTAACTTACATGAATGCTCCCGGAGCCACTCATGAATCTCACAGAGAAAGGCACCAGTGAATTTCCCAAGCTCCCAGCTTTGCACCTCCAGAATATACCATCTTGCCCTGGACAGAAGTCTGACCAGTGTAAGTTTATTGCCCAGTCTGCCCCTCCCTCAATGTGGAGACGATGCACACTAGCCTTTGTAAACTGAGCTGAGATTTCCAAAGCACTTCAAGCAAAACACACTGTTTTCGGTAAACTAGAAAACAGAGTTATTAACTACAGAAAGATAGATTTTAAGTGATTATAAGTAGTAGGCACAAAAGGTCAGAGATAGTTACCAAGGACAATAAAAGGTAAGCATACTCTCTAAATCTTAAACCTTATTAGATTAGGCAGTATTTGGATCAAGCAGTTTTCCTCATCCCACTGGATATTGCAGGTAGGTTACAGTTCTCAGTACACAGGCTTCCCCTTTGTGCTTGGGACCAGTCTTCTCAGTCCAAGTCTTTGTCTTCCCAGCGTCCCATCTTATATAGGGGAGGAGAAGGGCAAAAGCATCATGCTACTGTCCCCTATTTTATATCCTCAGTTCATGTGCCTGGAAACATAAGCCCCAACATGTCCTGGTGGACTTTAGGGAATTAGGGTGTCCAGATAGTAAGTGTGAAAAATCAGGAGGTAATAGGCACCTATATAATAAAAAGCCCTGAATTTTGGACTGCCCCAATAAAATCCATACATCTGGTCACCCTACACGGAGTTGAGCAATGTCCCATTGTGTAAGGCTTGTGAAGCTCTCTTACAGCATTGTAAATCCCTTGCTTACAACTCCCCCTGCTGATTCAGGGTTGTTTAATGCCATCCTGGGAATGTATCACCTCCTTTGTTGTCGCTGGAGAACTAGCACTGGAAGACACTCAAACTTACAATATATTTCAGTAACAATCATAAAACATAATCTCCTAATTTCATATACACAAAGGATATACGTATTTTGACACAACAATGGGTTTCAGAAGATTGTGACTTTTCGTATGATATCTTATCTGGCAGACTTTGCATGAAATATATCATAATTATATGACAGGGATGAATATGGGGTTCCAGTGTGTTTCTTTGAGGTACAGAATGCCACAGTAAGTAACTGTTTTTTCTTAAGTAGTTGGATGAAGTGCTTAAGCCATTGGTTATTTGCTTAAAAGATACTGGGTCAGATTTATAAAGGTATTTAGACACCTATGGGTGCAGATAGGAATCTACGTGGCGTTATGAAAGTGCATAGATGCCTAACTCACATCACTCCCATTAAAAGTCTATGGTAACCACAGCCCATCCTTTTCAGTGATTATATGGACTGTGAAGCTAGTTTGTGAAGAATTGACTTTTGTTCAGCATTATTTCTACAAATGCAAAATGTATAACACTTAAGAAATAATTAAAATTAGTAATGATTTTTGCTTGTAATATAACACTTTTTTTCTTTTTGTAGCGGGAGATAGCCCGGAAGCTTGCAAATCCAAAGCAGCCAACAAATCCTTTCCTGGAGATGGTCAAATTTCTTTTGGAAAGAATTGCCCCAGTGCACATTGACTCAGAAGCCATTAGGTAGGCTGGGAGATCATATTGACCCATTACTGACTTTAAAGTGGATGTTAATACCAGGATTATCTTTCATATTAATTTACATCTGGTACAGAAGTATCTATCTGCATTTTTAAAATATTGTTTATATAGTTGTCTTCATTTCCATCAGTCTAGAAAACTTGACTTAATTTCTGCTATTTTTTTTCAAGGCTTAATGGTGCAAATTGTAGAAACATGAATATAAAAGATGGTATTGGTAACTTGACTATTTGGAGGCATTATTTGAGGATAACAGGCATATATAGCTTCCATATAGCTAACACTGGACACAAAATGCTATCTAATAATTGAATCAACTACTTTATCTTTGTGGGTTTGAGGAGGAGAATTTTGGGGTTCCTTTTGTGACTTACCTTATACTGCCAGCTCAGTTTGTCACCAAAATAAAGGCTTTGGGGAAAAGGTGTGTTGGGGGGAGGTGGGCTCATTTACCAAACTACTATATATGTGTTCTAATATTACTTTGATTTAACTGAAATGGCTTTTAAATTAAATATTCCCCAGCAATGTCAGGAATCTATAAGCATAACATCTTTTTACTAGTCCATGAGAACCAGAAAGTGAAAGTATTTTAAAACTGACCAATGTAGTTCATTGCCAAAACTAAATGAAGCTAATGTGAAAATTCTTTGTTATAATAATCTATGGTGTCACTGTTAATGCAGATAATCAAGTTTAATAATATATCTTTATTTTACATTTCTTATTTTAGCGCACTAGTAAAGCTGATGAATAAATCAATAGAGGGGACAGCTGATGATGAAGAGGAAGGTGTAAGTCCTGATACTGCTATTCGTGCAGGACTTGAACTTCTCAAGGTATTCTACAGCAATGTAGATTAGTTTTCTTTCACTGTATGGTAATGGAGTCCCCAAAGAGCTTCAACAAATTACCCACTTCTTGTAAACTGTCAAAAAGTCACCACATCCTGGAATTTGGTTTTATTAAGAAAAAGAGTAATACAAAAACACCATTACCTAATCTCTTTTCTAGATGTGGCCTGTCTGTTTCAGACCTTAGCTTCCTCACCACAGAGGGAAGCTCACATTTACTTCATATTTAGAGCAGAATCTAATAAGCTACATCTGGTATATTAGCAACTGGCAAAAGCCTGCAGAGATCCAACGCCTGCAAGAAAATCCTGCCCCTCTGTTACATACTTTTCCCCTTCCACACCTTTCTCCCCAAAAGCTGTTTTCAGTCTTCATAATGCAAATGCTAAATATTGCAGCAAAATTTGTTTAATATCAAGATTATATGTGATTGCTCTCTGAATTTTCCCGTGTCAGTAAAAAGAGTTGCATCCTTCAGTGACTTCTAGAGATGCTAAAGGAATTAGTCACTGTGTTGTCATCAGCACTTTCTAGTCTAATCCATGAGACCATCCCCTAATGTCGACAAGACACTGAACAGTCTTCCAATTGCACCCCACATTAAGGTAGTAAATAGTGTACCAGTCACTTGTAGTGGGGCCTCAGATTTTCCACCTGCAGAGGAATTGCAGCTGATGGCTGTGACTAGGAGCCCCTATGGATCGAGTTGATGCAAACAGACTCTATATCTACAGTAGCTCAAGTCAGACAAGTCTTTCTGCATCCTTCCTGGTTACCATTCCTCTTGTTACCTACACGGGCCCAGTACATCCCCTTGACCCTGTGTAAGACCTGACTTCCCCCAGGATCTCAGGTGTCATAGTTCCATATAGAAGCTTAGGCAGGAGGGGCTGCTGGAACTAGTGGTGGCATACCTATACAATGGTGATGAACAGAATACCAGTGCCTAAATAGAAAGATGGAAAATCCTGCTGGAGGAGACAATCTTGGGACCAGCAGCTGGGCCCTTCTGGAGCCTCTTGCTGGAACTACAGTTTCCTTGATCTCTTCTGGAGCCCTTGTGCTGCTGGGACTGCTTGCCAGATGGAAGATCTCACTGGGAAGAAATTATCCAGAGAGCAGAAAAAGCAAAATTTCCCCTCTAAGCATGGCCAGAGGGGAGTAAAGCAGAAGAGAGGAACTGAGTAGAGGAGGCACATTCTGGTTTCCCCCTTGCATTAGGGAACCAAGCACCCCTAAAGATCTTAAACCTCAAAAAAAATGCCTTTAAAGGGGGGAGGGAAAGGCTTAAGAAAAAGGAATTTTGAATATCAATACTACTTTATAAGCACAAACCTAATTCTACACTCAAAAGGTTGCTGCTGAATTTTCTTGGATGGTGTGTTAGAAGATCTGTAAGTTATACAAATTGGCTCTATATTTAGCATTCATGAGTTATGATGATGTAATGTAGAATTTTGTTCCTCATTAAACTCATACGTTTCATTTTTGAAGGAGTCTTTTGAATTTCAGAGGTTTAGACCTGAAAAACGATTTTGAGAGGAAGGATTTTGCATTGTGTTTAGTAAGATAGCAATATTTACCAACTTTTTCCAACTTCAGCTATTATAAAACATTATGGCGTACAATATTTTGTAATGATACATTAGTTATTTATATAGCACTAACAGAGTTGTAGGCACTTCGTAAGGCAGGTAAGAAGCTGTCTCATACCCTTCACTGAAAAGTTTACTGTATTCATCTGGTTTGGGGGCAGGGAAACAAATATTTTATTTATTTATATTTTGGGTCATTTACAATAAGACTTTACAATTACATTGTCTTTACACATGCAGGTACATTTCTTAATACAGAATTAACAATATTAACCAACATGCTGTATATTGACAATATATTGTTATATAATTAACTACTATTTAGATTGTACAATGTCTGTTAACATTATCTAACACAAGATGGGGAATGGTAGGTGACAATAGCACTGTGACTAAGCAGAGAATTTTAGCATGCACCTGTACAGTTATGCTTTTGGTTTATTTCTTAATAACAAAGGTTTTTAGTTGTCAGGTGTTAACATTCCTCTGAGAAGGGGACTAAGGAGGGAAAGGTCTTTCGGAAGAAGAAAGTGTTGAGGAAGGACTTGAAGAAGAGTGTAGTAGCATGGCAGACAAACACATATGGGAGCCATCTGGAAGGAATCCCAGGGAGATAGACACTAATGGGGAAATTAGTCATGCAGCTTAAGTGGAATGAGGGGTACATGGTGTATAGCTGAAGTAAGACTAGAGAAATAAGCTGGTGCCAAGGTGTGTAAGGCAAGAACAGAAAGTTTCTTTTCGAATCGTATTCCTTTGGCTGCTCCACCTCAGGACAAGAACCAATGGACTTATATTGCAGTCAGGGAGGTTTAGGTTGGACATCAGGAAAAACTTCCTAACTCTCAGGGTAGTTAAGCACTGGAACATATTGCCATGTGAGGTTGTGGAATCTGAGGTTGTGGAATCTCTGTCATTGGAGGTTTTAAGAACAGGTCAGACAAGCACATGTCAGGAATGGTCTAGTTATTACTTAGTCCTGCCTTCAGTGCAGAGGACTGGACTAGATGACTATTGAAGTTCCTTCCAATTCTACACTTCTATGTACATGAACCCATGTACTCTTGATCAGAGATTTTTGTCACCCGTGTCCACAGATCTGTGCTTGTGCCCTGGATATTCCTGTGCTCTGGTATGAGGGGGGTGGGGAAAGAGGGTGGCAGACTCACTGCCAGTCCACTTCCTTCTCAGTCAACTGTGGCTAAAGATGGTGCATCACATTATCTGTTAGCTAGCTATCTGTCTTGCTCAATATTTTTTTATTCCTTTGCAATAGGTATCTGAATTCCCTCTTCTTTATTCCCTTCTTCCATTTGGGTGATTTGGGCCTTTGATTTTTCTCTGGCCTCGAGTTATAAGTTACACCCAAGACCCCAAGCTTCCTATCCCCTCCAAATGTAAGATCCAAATGTTTAAACAGGGTTTAAAAGTAGATCTAAAAATCTGAGGGAGGACAGGCTAAAACTCCTGTTGATGTGGAACATTCTCTGAGATCTCTGGGGTCTGAGTCACTCCCTCCTCCCCCGCCCCTGCATCAGATTTGGTTACTCATAGAACCCTTGGGGACTGTCACTGCTGCTGACCCCTTAGAACTTCCCAGACCATCAATAAAGAAGAGATCCCATTCCCTGGAACAGGATAAGAGAAGGGGAAAGTCACCCTTTTGGTCTGGATCTCAGGAGACATCACATCCCTACACAGGTTATTGCTAAGGTCCCCATCTCTTTCAGTACAGAGACCCTGGTACCAGCTAGGGAAACTACACCCCGTATCAAGAAGCTGACTGTTAACCTACGGAGGCACCAAAGCCGGCACCAGACCCAGTGCCTCCGAAGCAAAAGGACTTTAAGTTAAACTGAAATAGTCATCAGTACCACCTTCCTCTGCCAGCGGAGATGGGCACATATATCGCATTTCCAGTACAGTCTCCAGTACCACTCAACATACTAACTCCTGAGGGTCAGTGTTCGGAATCCCTGGTACCATCTAGTCGTCCTTGCTATAAGGATCTTCAGATCCTTGAAAAACCTGAGTCACCATTTCTCCAGGTTACTGAGAGATACTCCCCACCAGTACAGACTTACCTTCCAGAATTGATATACTGTCTGGTACCAACACTGTCACTGGTTCCTCACAAATCCATTGAGGGTACCAAGAGGAATTTCCAACATATCCTCTGATACCATTTAACCAAGACTTGACCTCTGGTACCCACTCAACCACTGGTACTGCGCTGCTTGCCTCTTGGATGGATATGGGAGTGACACCTCATCTGATTGAGCTGTCCATACAAGGCTCCCTTACTTTACTATTCCAGCCTCCTTCCCTTGCAGTGCACCCTGAGGAAGCCCCTGCAGGACACACACCCAGCAAATCTGGTAAGGACAACCCTGTGGTACTGCCCCCTTCCTCTTTCCATCTCAGCGGGTTTATTGGAGCCCATGGGCCCCTTGTGGCGACCTGCTATACAGGATTCCATCTCTTAAGAGGATGTGTCAAAAGCAATAGCCACAATCGACCCAGCTTCACAGGGGTAACTTGCAGAGGAACAAGTGCAAGCAGAGGAAGAAGAAACACCACCTTACCGCAAATCCTCCTCCTTGCCAGATGCAGGTGTTATGCTTCCTCCACCATCGTACACTGACAATTTCAAGACCTTACAAAACAGATAGCAGAGACCTTGCAAATTCTGTTAGAGTTGATACAGGAACCTCAACATGCCTTGTTGGACATCCTCCATATATCACCTCAGGGCAAAATTGCCTTGCCTGTCAATGATGCACTACTGGCCCCAGCCTGTATGGTATCAGCCTGTATCAGTCCTCAACCACTATACTACCTATGTATAAACAGACTGATGAAAAAAATACTTTATTCTGCTTGGAGTATTTTTTCTGCTACCCAGCACCTAAATCCCAGTGGTTAAAGCTGTCAATGAGCAAAACAGACAACATTGGTCCCATTCAGTGCCATCAGGCATGGAGCTGAAATAGCTAGACCACCTGAGATGCAAGAGGTGCTACTCGGCATCCTTGTAATTTATAGTAACCAATTACCATGATGGCAAAATATTATTTTGCAAACAATTTGAAGTTCTCATTTTTTTTCTCATCTGCTACAGGACCGGAGGGAACAGTTTCAAGCTCTCATAAGAGATGGCCGGACAATTGCCAAAGCATCTCTCCAGGCCTCACTTGATGCAGCGTGTACAGCTGCATGTTTCATGGCTGTTGCAGTGGTAATGTGCCAAGCTTTTTGGCTACAGTCTTCTGGCCTCCGGGGGAGGCATAAAACTGTTTGGGACCTCCCTTTTGAGGGACCCAAATTGTTCAGTGTTGCTACAGACTGATACCTTCATTCACTTTAAGACTCCTGGGCAACACTACACTCTTTGCATCTATGCACTTACATCAAAGAGAAAATACAGTAGATCAGTCAGTGCAATGGTTTCACCCAGTCCTCTACCAGCCCATCTGATTGGCTGAACTTCCCCAAAAGAAGCTCAAGTATGCTAAGAAAGGGCCATACTGTACAGTGACTTCCAAGTCACCAACAGCTCAAGGCAAATGGACCCCTCAGGAGGTGATCCTCCACATCAACATACTAGAGCTGAGAGTGGTTCTTTCTGCTTGTAGAAGGGTTCGGCCAGAGCTCGTCACTCTCCGGGGTGGCAGGGAACCACACCGCCTCGCCTACGTCCTTCTGGTTCTGTCAGGGAACTAATCTGGCCCCTGGGTCTCTCACCACGGCAGCGGTAGAGGCAAAACAAGGGCTATGCACACCCGATTTGCAGGCAGTAGCGAGCTCCATGCTCTGGTCCTTGGCCTGGGACGGAGCAAACCATTAAGCAATAAGCCGAGGCCCTGGGCTAGGGCGGGTGGCAAAGAGTCCATGGCTCATGCCTTCCAGCAGGGGCCAAGCAAGCAAGCAAGTTCGAAAGGCCCAGGCCCTGGGTCAGGGTGGGCTGTACAAAGTCTGTGGCTCAGGCCCTCAGGCAGGAGCTGAGCAAACAGTTAAGTTCAATAAGCCCCAGTCCTGGCTCCATAGGACCACGCTGGGTGGCAGTGGGCACTCAGGCCCACCCACTCCACTGCGTCCCAGCCCGGGGCCCTAGCAGCAGCAGAAGGTCTGCTGCTTTGTCAGTGGGGATCCTGGCCTCAACACACTGACAGGGGCTCTGGGTGTGCTGCAGCTAGACTAGGGTCGGCTGCCCCTGGGCTACTTCCTATCTCCCCCTCTAGAGGTACCTGCGGCAGGACGGTGTCCTCCAAGGAATCAAGCACCATGGGCTCCTCAGGGTACCCAGCGAGCGGTAGGCTTGGCAGCTCCTCTGAGTAACTTGCCACGGGCAGGCTTAACAGTTTCTCCGGGGTCTGGTCGGCATCAGGCCTCGGCTGGTCTGGCCAGTCCTCGGGTCGGTCGCTAGTTGCAGGAGTCTCCCAACTGGGAACTAGGCCACAGGCATCTGGCTTCTCCGGAGGCTGGGGCTCTAGTGAGCTCTGGGGCTTTTGTACTTCCTATCCTGCGCCCTGACCTCTGCGGGGCAGGCGCAGGCTCCACTGGCTCCGCCCACTTTGGCATCCAGAGGGGCTCATCCCTCTCCGGGGCGGCAGGGAACCACACCGCCTCACTACACTGCTTATCAGCACTTTCTACCCCACATCAGAGGCCACCCAATCAGAATAATGCCTGACAGCAGAACAGCAATATATTATATCAATCAACAAGGAGGAGCAAGATCCTAGTCCTTATCTTCAACACTGTAGAATGGTACATATCACGCCCCATACAGGTCTCGGCGGTTTATTTCAAGGACTTTGGAACACAATGGCAGATTCGCTCAGCAGACATTTCTACCTACAGGAGCTGAACAATGAGGAATTCTGAAGAATATGTCTGCCTTTGGGTAATCTGGAGATAGATTTCGTTGCAACACCATACAATACAAAGTGCAAACAATTCTTTTCAAGGGGAAGAGTATGGCTACAACTCAACTGGTAAGGCCCTAGTCTTCCTTTGGCCTCATGTATTGCTACATGCTGATCCCTGGATGTCTTCACTGCCTAAAGTCCTAAACAAATTGAAACGGGAGATATAGGTAGCCATCCTCATAACACTATAATGGCTGAGATAGGCGTTGTTCCCAGAGCTAGTGCCCATGTCTTGATAACCTCCTTTCTGCCTTGCCCTGACAGTGGATATCCTTATTCAGGAGTTGGAATCCATCACCCACCCTAACCTCTGGGGACTTCACCTCAAGGCCTAGCTACTAGTTGGCTCTCTGGTGTAGAACAAGATTGCTCCACAGAGGCACAAACAGGACAGCTTAATAGTAGGAAATCCTTGACAAGCAAATCTTATGTACAGAGATGGAAACACTTCCAGGCTTGGCACAGCCATTGATCTATGCCTCCTCTCAAGTCCTGCCTGTCGCACACATTCTCAATTACTCACTACATTTAAAAACTGCAGGATTATAAATGAGCTCAATCAAGGTTCAACTAGCTGCCCTAACAGCCATTCATCCCTCCATCAAGGGGTTTTCAGACTTGACTCACTCGACCACTGCAAGGTTTATTAAAGGTCTATTCAACCTTTTTCCTCCTGTCAAGGAACCTACTCCACCATGAGATCTCAACTTAGTGCTTAGTGCTCTGAGGAAGCCCCTGTTTGAACCTATGGTAAACTTCCCACCTTCATTTGTGCCTTTGAGGAATTGAAACTAGACAGTGGAGGCTGTGTCCGCCCAGAGTGTAAACAGACTGTAGCCACACTTGCAGGTATCTGAGGTGGAGCCTTGTAAATGGGGTCCCATGATTACTTGGGAGCATATGACCCAATCGGGCCAGGCAAGGCCACATGGACATCCTGGAGCTGCTGTATAAGCCTGTTGATGGCTAAGAAACCGTTGTCTGGTAGGTACACCCTTGGTGACACCACATCCAGCCTTTCTCCAATAAATTCTATAGTTAGTGTAAATACCAGGGTGGACTTGTCCTGTTTCACTCTGAGCCATTGCCTCCTGTTTCAACAGTCTCTCATACAGGTCCAGAAGTTTTAGTTAGGAAGTGAGGGTGTGTCTTCTCATGACAGAACACTGTGTAAAGTAGGTCAGCCATCAGGGCACCATAAGTCTTTTAGTTGTACATTTTATTTTTATATACGTATATCTCAAACCTGGTCATTCTTTTTCTACCCAATTATCTAAGATTCTGGAGAAATTAAGCTTTTGAGATTTCTCAGAATGAGGGAAAGTGTTGTTTACATAGGTTGAGCTATAAAACAAGTTCTGAATATGATGATAATGTCTTGAATAAATATGTTCAAATATTTAAAAATCCAATTTTTTAGAAAAAGTAATGGATAGGGAGCCCTGAAAAATAAAATGTTAGTGAATGTATTTTAAGATGTGTTACAAGAAGCACCTTATATGAAATGGCATAAACATACTACTGTTATTTTCTCATAAAGAAACATAAGTGGAAATCATTTTGTTTGTTGGTAATCCATTATGCATGTGCAAAAAACATTTTTTGGTTTTGCTATGTATCTACAGGTTTTGTCTTTCACACATCCTACCTCGTTCCACTCTGCAGAGACATATGAGTCTCTCCTGCAGTGCCTCAGGATGGAAGATGATAAGGTAGCTGAGGCAGCTATTCAGATTTTCAGAAACACAGGCCACAAAATAGAAACAGACCTGCCGCAGATAAGATCGTGAGTGTATTTCTTCACATACTGGTAGTGCCTTTAACACTTAAAAGTCTGTCCCCTCCTTTAACCTATTCACCATGTTGCTACTAAAATAATCTTCCTTTCCTGTTGCTGTGAACGTGTATGCCTTTTCCCCACCACCTTGATCTCTTCACTGGTTCCCTGTCTCTTTTCACATTTAAACTCCTTGTCCTCACTTTATTTTTATGTATTTTTTGTAGGTTTAGTATAAATACATTATTAAAAAATCTCCTTAAAATATACACTTAAAAAGCAGGATCTAGTCTACCTCCTATTTTAAAATACCAACAACAACAAAGATATTATAAAGATTTAATTTAATCCCCCAACATTATTTCTACCCAGTGCTTTCCTTCGTGCAGCCTCTCCCATTTTTTTGAGAAATGGTTAAATGGTTTTTTTGAGAAGGTTTTTTTTGAGAAGGTTAAAAACTGGCTATTATGGACCAAGTTGGAAACCACTTCCAAAGATATGGGGCTCTAACAAAAACAATGAGGAGTCCGGTGGCACCTTAAAGACTAACGAATTTATTTGAGCATAAGCGTTCATGGGTAAAAAAACCAGTTCTTCAACAAAGAACTCCTGCTGTCTGTCAGTCGTGGGTTCCATCTCAGGTGCTTCTGCCAACTATAACTGCCTCGAGACATGATGGGAAAGAGAGGCAATTTCTTCTGCAGTTTTCAAGCTGTTTAGGGCTCTGTAAGTCAAAACCAACACCTTAAATCAATCTGGAAATCGGTAGGCAGCCAGTGCAGATCATAATGCACAGATTTCATGTGCTTGTGGAAGAAAACACAGTTTCACAATCTAGCCACCAAATTCTGCAGTGGAGAGAGCGGGGCGGGGCTGAAATAGGGTATGCCAGCAGTTTTGCCAGTGTAAGCTGCATCTACGCTAGGAGTGTTTTGCCAGTATATTATACCAGTATAGCTATACTGACAAAGTGCTCTTAGTATAGACCTGGCCTTAGGATTTGACACTTCCAGAACATGCTGTGCTCCCATTGAGGCAGATAGCTATGACTTGAATTTGAGCAATTTTATCAGACATGAAGAAATTCCCTCAACTGGAGATACTTGATTCATGAACTGAGCAAAAATTTCCTCAGATTAACCAAGCAAACTAAACAAGATTTTGCAGATATGATGGTAGAAGCAAAGAAAAAGCAAAGAACCATTTCTTTGCCTCTCTCGCAATCACGAGATAGGAGTTACAATTTGTCAGATTTGAGTCTAGATTTGCACCACCGACATTGTGGCCATCTTCTCTTTTGCTTCGGTTGTTGCAGGCCCTCTATAACTAAAGGTGACCTGGGAGGCAGAAACTGTGGAAAAGAGTCCCAGAGGGCACTTCATTGATGATTGAGGAACAGAGTATTACAATAGTTCACCAGTCCATCAATAGTAGTCTGTCTGAGGAAAGAAGTTCTCCCTCAGACCCTTTTGGAACTCCTCAGGTCCCTCTAGTTTCTGAGAGAAGACTATCAAAACAGCTCCCTAGCCCAGACAAGGGAGGTGAGCCCCAACTCGATATCAAATGAGCCAATGGTCAGTCTGTGACATGGGGATAATGTCGAGAATCTCCACCTCCACTGGAATCCCAAACACCAAACTAAGTTATGTGCCTAACTACGATTTGTGCCCATAACCATCTGGGATAGCTCCTTGATGACCATGAAATCCTGGGTTTTTCAGATGACTCATTGTCTATGTGGATGTTAAAGTTACCAAGCACTATTGGCCTTGACCACTCCAGTGCCACCATAGTGAGGAACCTCAGCAGTTCCCAAAAGGACTTCATTGTACAATGGAGTGATTGATACGCAAGGGTCAGTTCCAACTTAACTGTATCTCTGGACTCACATATAAGGTGGAGCTAATTTACCCCCTCCCAAGTCCCTTACTCTCATCAGAGAGGGTAGAATCCTGTTTCTCATGTGGCTACAGAAAAAGGCAAAGGACTCTTTACTCTCCTCCACAGCACTGTCACTCTTGCCACATACCAGACACACACAATACGCACACATTTTCAATCCACCTCATCAGCAAATAGCATGCGCCCTGACCCAGAGTCTCTTCTGAGCTGGGCGGGGTCCCTAGGGTTTCTCCTAGAGCTCCTGCTTGTGAAGATTGGGTTGGGGCCACAATGGCAAGTCATTTTCAAAGCACTGCATGACCCTTTTCTGGATTCAGCCTTACTTCTTGTATTGTGCTTTATGCCCTGCCCACTCTTCCCACCTTGATGTTCTCTTTGTTTCCTTCTCCCACTCATTTTTGTGCCCTGTTTCATGCTGCTCTTTATGTGGAATGACCTCCCTTTTACAGCGCATGTTGTCCTCAGTCTCAGCCTTAAAATCTTTACTCAGAGGCCTCTACTTTTATATAGCTGTACACAATCACCCTCTAATCAACATGTATTTCAAAACTTCATTTGTTGCAGTACTAGTCTGTCCCTTTTTTCATCTATTCACTGTTGTTTCCAAAGGTTATATGATTTCTATTGTAATTTTTTTGTGGCAGAGATAGCGTCTCTATTTTCTGTAAAGCACAATACGAAGTTATGACAATATATCAATATTTAAATAACATGATTTTTCTAAGACCACTGATAATTTCAGTAGCATCACAAAAGAGTGCAGCCATTTGATACATCCTTCTTGGAAATCTGGTGTAATCCCCATTTATATTGGCAAGCTCACAATTATTTTGAATCCCGCACTATCTTGTTTCCTTATTCACTTAATTAAACCCACCATGGAAGACTTAGCTAGTTAAGAGGGAGTCATTCAGACAGACATCTGTAAATCACCAGCTTGGAATACTCTGCTCACATTGTTAACATACTTTAGCATTTTTCCAGTTTTCCTACTTTAAGGAAAAAAACAAATCTGAGACTTCATTGTTCCAACTTTGTGAACACTGCTTCAATCTGTTCTTGCTACCTCTGCTTCTGTAAATGTGAATGGCAAATAATCTATTTACTGGTGAAGTATATTGTGCTTTACAATAGACTTTCTTTTCTTAACATACGATTCAATTTCTTGATGAGGGTCAGTTGCTTACTTGCATTTGTCTCATTATTATCCTTCCTGAACAGCTTTCAAAGACAGCTTGAAGCTGAAGATTTTCATTCTGTGATCAGGGACCTGCATTGGTGAAGAGTTCAACCAGCAGATATTACTGGAATTATTTTTTTGTTCATTATAAATATTATATTTTGAAATATTATGTTTAATTTTTGCAGGACATTAATTCCTATTTTGCATCAGAAAGCAAAGAGAGGTACTCCTCACCAAGCAAAACAGGCTGTCCATTGTATACATGCCATATTCTCAAATAAAGAAGTGCAACTTGCACAGATCTTTGAGGTATGTTTGCCAAATTTGGTATAATGCGTTTATTGAATTTTGTTCAAATAATTTGGATCTCTTTCACTTTTAAAGTTGCAATTAAGAAAACTAACTTCATCTTCATTACCGTAGAATCCATGCATAATTCAGGAGCTAGTAGACTGAATTGAACCCTTAGTGCCTGAACTCTGTGCTTAAGCTATGTTTCCAGTAAAACTTAGGAAAGAGTGCAAATACATGCTCTTCCCCTACCCCAAGTGACACTGTCTGGACACTGAGTAACACTTCTAGCATACACAGAGAAAATATCCCTTCTCAGTGTTCTGGCAACTATTATGATGAAAGGGAAATACACATCACTTATGCTTTGATAGAAGGCTCTGTTCACAGTTGTTTTCTAGCTTTGCCTTCTAGTGCTCTCCACCTAATTGTGGTTAGGCTAGTTACTTCTGTTCACGGTGTAACTGGGTTCATTTTAAAATATTAAATTTCCATGTAGCTGTGTTATCTGATTTTTTGGTCTTTAGCCACTGCACAAGGCCACCCATCCTAAAAATAGCTAATATGTTCAATATCTGAGAAATTCTTCTCCTGAATAGGTTAGAATAGAATGGAACCATTTTAGGTCTTCTGTAGTCCAGCATGCTAACAAGGTGTATTCTATATGAACTTTAACATCTAAACAAGTGGACTAATTTACAGAAGTGCTGAGCTCCTATTTATTACTTTGAAATCTTAGCTCCTCTAGAAAATGAAGCTACTTAATTAGACACACAACTTCTGGTACCAATATTTGAAAATTTGGGCCTAAAAGAATGATACTGAGACATTTCACTTGGGATGCTATGAAAAATTCTGTGACTGATCTGATATTCCTAGTAATGCACAAAACTTCCATCGGGTTGCAAGAAATGCAGAATCAGGTCAGGTCTATACAGGGACACTCAGCAAAGTTAACCTGAATTAGCTAATGACTATTTAAGCTGCGTTAAACCCATGTGGACACTCTCATTCAGAACTGAAATGTGCTTAATTTGGTTTAACTTAACTCACCAAAGATAAATTGAGATGAGGACATTTTAATTCTGAATGAGAGTGTCCACATGGATTTACAGTGGTTTAACTACTGCACATTCAGTTCACATCTAGAGTTAATTCAGATTAATTTTCCTGAGTGCCCCTGTGTATACAAGCCCTCAGGTCCCTAGTTAGTAAAAAAAATAAAAAATAAAAAGGCTAATCTTTTATCACTGATATAATTTCACACACTTTAATTCTGTAATTAATATAGCTATTTTCACCAACCTGTAAATTACAGAGTGAAATGTTTCATAGACAAAAGGTTTTCTTGGTTTCATGAAATGATGTCATTTGGGAGGCAAGTGCAGTTAATCAGCAGTCCAATAATGAAATAAGTTAGTTCATTAGGCTGTTCAGGCATGCACACTCAACAATGTATATAATTCATTTTAAATGGAAATTTTTCTTCCCCCAGCCTCTTAGTAGAAGTTTGAATGCTGATGTTCCAGAGCAACTTATAACTCCATTAGTTTCTTTGGGCCATATTTCTATGTTAGCTCCAGACCAGTTTGCTTCTCCAATGAAATCTGTGGTTGCAAATTTCATCGTGAAAGATCTCCTCATGAATGATAGGGTAAGATTTAAGTCCTTCCTTTTCTTTGCTTATGATTGAATCTCTGTAAGCTATACAGCTGTTAAGTTTGTGTGATTAGGCCAGTGAACCCTTAGTGTTCACTAAGAATATGTCTACACTGCAAAAAAAATAAATAAATAACTGCCACATCAAGTCTCGGAGTCACGGGGTCCAGGCTGTGGGTCTAAAAATAGTAATGTAGACATTTCCACTCAGGCTGGAGCCTGGACTCTGAAACCCAGCAAGGGAGGAGGATCTTGGAGCCTGGGCTCCAGCCTGGACAGGAACGTCCACACTGCTTTTTTTAGCCCTGCAGTTCAAGCCTCATGAGCCCGAGTCAGTGGACTTGGGCTCTTTCACTTGGTGCTCTGAGTTTTTCTTTGCAGTATAGTCATACCCTAAATGTTTAATATGTTGATATCATATGTAAAAGATTATACATATGGGAGTTAATCTAATCTTTAAAATCTTTGTTTTAATTTTTTACATGTTTTTGTTTGTGAATCCATCTTTAAATTTGTATAAATATCTGTAGTCAACAGGTGAGAAAAATGGGAAATTGTGGTCCCCAGATGAAGAGGTTTCCCCAGAAGTTCTAGCAAAGGTGAATTTTTTTTTTTGTATTAAGATGTGCACAATATTTGAAATAAGAGTTTAGTTACTTGATAGTATATCACTGACATCTCTAAACACTACCAATAGAGAATATTAAAGGAAATATTAGCAATTAATTTTGGTTACATTTGTCTTTTAGAATAATCTAAAAACTTATTAAATAGCTTAATTTCTGCTAAACTAACATTTGAGAGAGACAAGGTAGGGGAGGTCATATCTTTTATTGGACCAACTTTTGTTGGTCAGAGAGAGACAAGCTTTCAAGCTTCACAGAGCTCTTCTTCAGGTTTGGGAAAGGTACCATGACTGTCACAGCTAAATGTAAGATCAAACAGATAATTTAGCATAAGTAGTTAGTACATATTCTAAGGCAGGGATAGTCAATAGATAGACCGTGGTCCAAATCCGGACTGCCAGACTTTTTTCATTGGACCTGGGGGGCAGAGGCAGTGCGTGGTCACTTCCCCTCCCCCCCATTTCTCCAGATGCCTCTGGAGGGTATGCCCAGAAGCGAGGAGGCAGCACCTGCTCCTGGCAGCAGTGCTCTCCAGCAGCAGGGAAGGCGAAACAGCCTCATGTTGGGAGGAGGAGGAAGAGCTTAGACAGCCCTGCTGCTACTTCCCTCCCTGCGCTGCAGGGACACATGGAGAGTGCTACTGCCAGGGGGAATGCTGCTTCCTCACAGTCCCTGGAGCCTCCCACCCAGGCCTAGTGGTCCTCGGAGCCTTCTCCAGCCCCTCGATCCACCCACTTCCCTGCTCTAACCGGCCTCTTTCCCTACCCAGTCCACCTCCAGTCACCCATTGCTGCCACATCCCGGCTTCCCCCCATCTCCCCAGGGCTGTTGTTTGGAGTCTCCTTGGTCCGTCCTGCTACCTGGAGCCTCCTTCCTGCCACGCTGCTATCCCAGCCCCCAAAGGGGTATTGCACCACTAGCTGGATCATAGTCCAAGAGCTTCACTCATGATCTTAAGTGTCTTTATTATTACAAGAATTTGTAACTCACTAACCCCCGTTTTTGTCCTGTGACTGCAGGGGTGTTAATGGGCCACTTCACCTTGAATAGTCCCTTAAAACAGGAGTTTTCAACCTTTTTCTATGAGCCCTCCCAACACGGTATAAAAACTCCAGGCCCCAGGGTGCGGAGAAGAGACGCTCTGGGCTCCTGACTTCAGTCACCAGGTGCAAGGGCCTCAAGACTTTAGCCCGATGGGGTGCAGGTCTTCAGCCCTGGGGGGGGGCCCTTGGGGCTCTGAACTTTAGCCATCAGGTGGGGCTTGGGGCTTCAGCTGCTGGGTGGTGAGGCGGGTGCTTGGTGATCCAGCTTCAGCCACGGGGGGGGGTGAGGGGGGTGCTTGGTGATCCAGCTTCAGCCGGGGGGGCTTGGTGCTCCAGGCTTCAGCCCTTCAGGGTGCACCAGGGCTCAACGCTTTAGCCCTAGGGGTAATGCTGGGGTTTGGGGTTCACCGTGACTCTACTCCTGGTTTCAACCCCTCAGGGAGCGCCATGGCTCGGGGCTCCAGGCTTTAGCTCCGCAGGGAGCACCGGTGCTCTGGGCTTCAGCCCCACTGCTCTGGTTTCAGCCTCGCAGGGGGTGCCGGGACTCAGGGCGTTAGCCCTGGGGGGAGCCCTGGGGTTCTGGGCTCTCTACGGCTCTGCTCCTAATTTCAGCCCTGAGGGGGTGCCAGTGCTTGGGGTGCTGGCTTCAGCCCCACAGGGAGCACTGGGACTTGGGGCTCTGGACTTCAGCCTTGCAGAGAGCGCTGGGACTTGTGGCTACAGGCTTCAGCCCCTCAGGATGAGCGGGGGGTTGGTTATCTGGGCTTCAACCAGCAGAGAGCACTGAGGCTCTGGCTTCAGCTCCGCAGGGGGTGCTGGGACTCAGGGCTTTAGCTCTGTGGGGAACGCTGGGGATTGGGGCTCCCCACGGCTCCACTCCCAGTTTAAGCCCCGTGGGGGCACCGGGGCTCAGGGCACCAAGCTTCAGCTGTGGGGCCCTGTGGCCCCCTGAAACTGGCTCATGGACCCCTGGTTAAGAACTGCTGCCTTGGAATATGTGGTAGCTACTTCGGCTAAACTATCTGTTTTATCTTGTATTTAACTATGACACTCTGAGTACTGTTCTCAGTCCAGAAGAAGAGCTTTGTGTAGCTGGAAGCTTGTCTCTCTCACCAACAGAAGTTGGTCCGATAAAAAGAGATTTCCTCACCCACCTTGTCACTCTAATATCCTGGGACCGACATGGCTAGAAAAACTTTGTAACTGCTTATAGTATTGTAGTTTATGTGGCCATACAAATACACACTGTTGCAAAGTCAATGGAAATTGTGCAGTTAGGTGTCCTGTCCTATCTTCTGGGTATTCAGTATTCTGAATGTTAAGCTTTACTTTGTTTAATGCAGAGATTCAAATTACTAGTTCTTCTGGTTATAAAGGTATCCTGTAAACTATAGACAGACCAAGCTGAAATAACAACAGAGAGTGATGAACTCCTTTCACCCATCTTTACAGGATATTTAGTGTGAACCCTAATTATGACTAAGGTTAAGATTCTGTCAAGGGTATTTTTAATAAAAGTCAGGGACATGTTGTGGGTAATAAAAAATGCACGGAAGCCCACGACCAGTCCCTGACATTTACTAAAAATACCCAGGAGGGAGGAGAGAGACTAACAGTCGGAGTGCTGCCAGGAGCTGACCTCTGGCAGCTGCTCCTGTGGCAGGGGCTGACTGCTGCTGCTCCAACCCAGGCCGCTGTTTCAACCCTGGGATTGACCACTGCTCCGGTGGCCCTGGGCCTGACAGCTGTTCCAGCCCTGTCATTGTGGAAGAAGTCCCAGAAGGTCATATAATGTGTGACTTCCATGACAGAATCGTAGTTTTAATTATGACCACTTCAGAGGTGAATGTCTGGTTAATGGATAGCAATTTTTTTATTGGTAGACTTTTTTATGAGGTATAGGAAGTCCCCTACATCTAACCCCACCTCTGTGTCTATGATATTTTCCGTTTTCATGCAGTAAAATATAATCTGTATTCCTCTGATTTCTTCTACTCTTTGATAGGATTGTCTTCTTTTTGCTGTTATTATCAAATGTTCAGTAGAATCATCCAGAAACCATTTTGCACCTCTTCATTTGTTTCCACTCAATTTCTGTATCAAGTTCAACCTTTTAATCTTCACCTCCAAGGCTCTGGATATTTCTCCCGATATCTACAGAACATCTCTCCTTTCTTACTATTCCACTTCAAAGTCTCTTTGCTTTATCCCAATCCCCTGTCTACTCCCTCTGTATCCTTCTCTCAGCTCATTTTTTCTTTCATGCTGCTTCCCCATCCCAATATGCCATGCGTTTATCCATTCTTTGCTTAAATACCTGCTTCTAAAACCCTTTTTCAAGCAAGGAACCACATCCACTTTTCCAGATGAATAAAAAGTTTGCTACTTAATTCTTTTCCATTTTAAAGTCTGCATTTTATTGAGCAGTAGCCTACACAGATTATATTGATTACAGTAGATTTTGGTGTTTTACTTACCTTAGTTGCTATTAAAATGATCTATTTGTCTTTATGTGTTCATCTTTAATAGGTGCAAGCAATTAAACTTTTGGTACGCTGGCTCTTGGGTATGAAAAACAACCAGTCTAAATCTGCAAATTCAACACTCCGGTTATTATCAGCTATGTTGGTCAGTGAAGGAGACTTAACAGAACAGAAGAGAATCAGGTCAAATTACGTTCTTTTCTTTTTCAGACTCTTCCATCTGTTTTGTTGTAGAATTTCAGTGAATATTATGAATTTAGGGTTTTTTCAATAGCCGAGGAAGGATTTTTTGCAGAATTTTACAACCTGTGCAGAGAACAGGATAATGAGGCAATGTAAAACAGCTGGTCAGGGAGTATAATTATAGTTGCTGAATGGCGCATATATATAAAAAGTATGTGTCTATTGCTACCCCCAATCTAAATTTAATAGCAATCTAATCCAAACCCTGTAGACATCTTGATGCTTATTAGAAAAAAGAGTAAAAGACCTCTGGGAACATCTTTCCATTATTAGGATAGACTGATCAGATTTAATATGTTTAAGATCCTGGCAGCTTCTGTTGAAGCTCCCAAGGATGGGATCACTTCACACCTCCAAACAAATAGACCATAAATGGGGAAACAGGAAAGGGAAGGAAATTACTGGAACAAAAATATTACAGATTCCACTCTTCCAGAATATTTTTTTAATTTTGTTTTTTTGTAATAACTAAGCTCTCATTTTGTTTTTTAAAAAATTAGCCCTTTTGATTGTGAAGAAACATTGATTGAAGAATACTGTGCACTTCTATAAAGGCTTTCTTCCAAAGATCTCAAAGACCTTACAAATATTAATTAATCCTGACAACATCCTTGTGAGATAGGATTCCCATTTTATAGATGTGTTGTCTGGTGCCTTGTTTACTCAGCTAGTCATTAGCAGAGATAGGAAATGGTGTTGGTGCATGGGTTCTATCTTAATTATGATGCATTACTTCTCCATTAAGCCAGCCTTGCAGAAATATATATTCAGACAGACAACAACAACAAAATGCTCCCTCAGTTAACTTCAAAGCCTAAATATACATTTCTGTGTACATGGTAATTCTGAGGGGCTTTCTGATACCATGATTATTGGCCCTATATAAACGTCTAGATGGTATAAAACCATTTAAATTCATAAATTTGGAAATCTAAGTAACAAACTACAAATGTGGTACCTTTCCTCCAGCCTTGAGGATAGCCATATGTGTACTTTTTACTGTTGCTAGAGGTTTCTGTCTAGAAGGTCCCATCTTGCCAGAAGATCCACATTAACAGATCCCCATTGACTTCAGTAGATTGGAATCCACCTTCATGATTTTTTGCAAGATCAGGACCTAAGTCATTGTCAGGAGCTTGTAAAGTCATAGGTTTGCCATGGATCATTGCAGTCCCTAGTCTTTTACAGAACTGAAGTGGAAACCAAAGACTTACAATTTGAGCATTTGGAATACTGTATGCTTAGACATTTATAACTTTTTAATGTAGAATTTAATGTTAGATGAGAAAAAGTTGAATGTTATAGAAAACCTTTATCTGATAATTTGGTTCTGGGATTCTGAGCCACCAGTCCAGACTAACCTCTTTGTTTTTTACTGAGCCCATCAATCAGCCTGCCACTGACCAGATAATTTTGTTGGGAACTCCTTCCCTTTTATGGTAGTACAAGTCTCCACTTTCTGTTGAGAGCTTCCTCCTTATTCAAGGGAAGAAAAAAATTGAAGTGGAAGTTGCCAGCAGGTGTGAGCAAGAACTGTTAAACTTTATAATTGACTAATATTGTTCTAGGATGAAAAGAGGAATATTTTACTTACGAGTATATAATCTTCTGGCAAGTTACAGAAACAAGTAACTAAAAAAATAAACCCTGGAAAATATCAACAGTAAATTTGAAATACTAGATATTACACGGTGGAAAAAATTATTTAAAAATGAAACCTGTAGTGTCAGCCTTTTGGAGTCAGTATAGCAGATGATGCCATGAAAACCAAAGAAACTTAAACTAATTGATTCTTTGAACTTCTTATCAAGTTGAAATAATATTTTAAGGAGAAAAGAGTCATCTTCATATGATTTCTTCCTAGCAAGGTTAGTTTAGATTAAGAGCCTAAAACCATATTGCTGACAGCTGGTTTACAAAGGTTCTTATTCACAATTTTTAATTGAGTGGTCTTGTAAAAGAAGGAAAAAATTATACACAAAAAATTTGAGTACAATGATTTTTCTTGTATGTTTTTATAGTAAATCAGATATGTCTCGTCTCCGACTGGCTGCTGGTAGTGCCATAATGAAGCTTGCTCAGGAACCTTGTTACCATGAAATAATTACCCCAGAGCAGTTCCAGCTCTGTGCACTTGTCATTAATGTAAGTAACTGCTCTTGAATTATGAAGTGACTGTTAACAAGACTATATTGCAGTCCTCACCACAGAGCTCTTGTTGATGCTACCCTTTCTGTAGTGCAGCTTTAAAAAAAAAAAGTTCTGAACACTTCAAATATCACATTATGTCTATTCATCTTTTTAAAGTATGTCCCCTTACTACCCAGTTTGAGAGTTTTCTGTTATGTTTAAGGGACTAAGATTTTTATAGTGGCACTGTTTTGTGTTTTTGCTACTACAGGATGAGTGTTATCAAGTGAGGCAGATATTTGCTCAGAAGCTGCACAAGGCACTTGTGAAGTTACTGCTCCCATTGGAATACATGGCAATCTTTGCCTTGTGTGCCAAAGACCCTGTGAAAGAGAGAAGAGCCCATGCCAGACAGTGTTTGCTCAAAAATATCAGTATACGAAGAGAGTATATTAAGCAGAACCCTATGGCTAATGGTGAGTACTGTTGTAAAATGTATTCAAAGTATAAACTTTGAAGACCAAACTTAATGAGAAGCTTTTAAAGAATTAAGTAAATGATCTTGTCTAGCATTTTTCACAGAAGTATGTTTTCATAGTGATTTTTTTTCTGGTTCTTACGGAGCTAGTGCAACAAATGTAATTAACTTATTTTATCTAGCAGTTCCCTTTTCCTCTTTATAAAGTATTTTTCTGTACTCTACCAATAATTATATTTTAGAATACAAGTTGTTACCTTTTTAGTTATTAAGCTATCTTTTCATATCAGTTTTTTTTTCTACAAAAATAAAACCTTCAAGTTCTGACTTGTTTGGATTTTCTTTTTGTAATAAGATGAAACAGCTTTACAGTATTCTTGATACATTAAAACATGCAAGCTAATATGTGGATGTATCAAAACTTAGCATTGCATATTCATATAAAAATAAATTGACTGGTATTCTGGGGTTCTTATTCTTTCTGCATGTATATTTAAGTTGCTTATGTGTTTTATTGTTACAGAAAAGCTGTTATCTCTGCTGCCTGAATATGTGGTACCGTATATGATTCATTTACTGGCACATGATCCAGATTTCACAAAACCTCAGGATGTTGATCAACTTCGTGATATCAAAGAGTAAGTGTCAAGTCAGTCCAGAATAGTTGAGACTAGAATAATTTTTCTCTGTTTGAAAATTTGAAGATGAAGCCATCACTCTTACTATGAAGAACTATCATTAAAGGGATTCTATAGATCTGTTTTCTTAGAAGTGAATAACTGATCTTGGAATGAAAGCAACAGCTATCTGTTCTGCACTGTGTTCTGAAAGCTGAAATGGCAAAAGACGTTTCTTCACAAGTATAATAATTTAATAAGTGTTTTGGGTTTTTTAAATTAAATTGATCATTTTAGATCCACTCACTCAGGCACATCTAATCCCTGGAAAATGATACAAGGACAGCCATCTTCAGTGCACAGTGTTACAAACTGTAGATAACTTTTTATGCTGCTTGAAGAGCTCTGCTTTATAGAAACTGAATGTTTTGTAATAGGACATTGTTTGTTCTGATTCTCAGTTCAATTTTTGTTCTGTTTCCCAGAAGTATTTGTAGTATTCCCCCAAAAGTTGACACCATTAGAGTTACTATGTAATGTGCATGAAAACATTTATAATTTTTGAAATACCAATTTTTTAAATTATACATACAAAATTATTATTAATTTTACTAAGTGTCTGACACTTAAAATGAGAAAAATAATAATACTGGAATCATGATGCTGCTTCATCCTTAACTTACACAGTTGTGTGTGTCTATGTGTAACTTACTAGCATGTTATGGTAGGATCACCCATTGCCCTGAGATTCCTGCTGTACTTAAGTAAGGCAGGCTGACTGCATCTTAGTATTGTTAGCATCATTTGTTATACATCATTACCCCATTTAACATCTTCACTGGTTCCTACTCTGTACCTTCTGCATCATCCCATATATCTGAAATAGCCTTTCTGTTTCTTTTGAAATATATCCTGTATGTTTGAAATACACCATGCTTCCTCTGTCTCTCTTCAAGGAACTTTTCAAAACACACGCATTCCATTTAGCATTCCAGCTCTAATGGCTGCTCCCTCCACCCCCACACTCCTGTGGGTGTGTTTTGCTTTTCCCTTGTGTTTTCATTTAAGCCTTGAGACTTTAAGACCTTTAGGACAAAGACCTGTTATCTTTTTGGCACTGAGCTTCTACTGTAAGCATGGTATAACTATGTTGTGCTATAGAAATAATAAAAAGCAATAAATGACTGGTATAAATAGCCCAATCCACCCATTTCCTCTTCAGTCTTTATTGCATCTTTCACCTAGACATGTGTAGGGTTCCTCAGTCTAATCCTGACTTCTGAGTTGCCTGACTCCCCTCTGTGCAGAAAACGGAGGCAGCTGAAGACTCTTTGTCCTACCATGAGCTCTGCTTTTTATCCAAGACTTGCCTGTCTCCGGTAGCGTCTGAAAGCACTCCCACTTTCTGGAATGTACTTTCTCACCACAGATCCTGAATAATAGTGAAAGTTTTAATTATTGGCTGTTAAATTAATACTCCCTTGGAGGAGTACTTTTAGTGCACAGAGCTTTTGTAGGACTCCCTCTTGGAGCACTTTTATGTGAATTCTCTTCCCACACAGAGTGGCTGAACAAAAAAGTGACCACTCCAGAAAAAGAAAAACTCCGTTCTTCTTTGAGTACCTATGGGTACTCCACTTAAGGTGGGAATGTGCCCCAACTGCCTTTGATTGGACACTTTTGGTACCAGTGCCCATTCAGTTTGCACATGCGTCCTAGCTATATACCTGTACGGAGGGTATATAGTACTGTGACAGACAAATCACCCTCAGTTCCTTCTCAACCACTTCAGCCTGAAATAGAGTGTCTAGCATTGCCTGGTTCTTCAGCTAGCTTACTCTTTCTTAGTTTTAGTTAATTAATTAGGTTAGCAAACTAGGTTTTGTTTTATTTTTTTAGTTGTCTTGTTTTTCCCCTCAGAAACTCCTAATCTCTTCTTTTCTCCTCCTCATCACCACCCAGGCTGTCTCCTTCCCTCTAAAGGTACATTTTCTTCCTTGGGACCTGCATAAATCCTGAGGGTGTAAACGTTGCCTCACTTGATTGCAGTCTTTCCCAGTTAGTGACCGCCACTCTCACTGTATTGCTGCTTAGAGATTACTCACATTCCATCTATGTGCAAGATCTGCTCAATGTTCAAGAGTAGGTCTAGGAAGAATAGGGAGATGAAGTTTCATCTCTTCATGGTGGAGCTCTCCCTTTGACCTGCGTCAGATCTAGGCCTCGATGACTCTCCCTGTACATCAGTCTTCCAGTGACCACAGTGCCCTGTCAACCTCTGCAGCTCAGTTACCCACCAGACCTACATGAAGGAGACCTGGGGAGAGAATGCCAAATCTTCTACTTAGAGGAGCTCCAAATCACCTCAAAAAGATAACCCGTAAAGACCTCCCACAGAGACCTCCCATCCCAAGAAGGGTACTGCTGAGGTTTCAGATGTTCTCAGTATTGAGGGTCTCCCCACATCCAAATCCTTGAGTACTTCTTAGTTTTACGGTACCTATCGGTTGATACCAAAGCCTGCCTCAGTATCCCTTAAGCATGATCAAAGGGCTAGGGTATTGGTTCTTAACCTATGGCCCGTGGGCCACTTGTGACTCAATCAGCACAGAGCTGTGGCCCATGTGATATCCTCAAGCCCATACAGGTAGTATATATATTGTGTGGATGTGGCCCACATAACACATAGAGAGCTGCATATATGGCTCACAATGGTAAATAGGCTGAGAACGACTGTGCTAGGGTCTCTGCAGCAAGGAAGACACTACCAACTACAATCTCTACTTCCTCCTCACTGTATATGGTACCAAAATTGACCAGTTGGCTAGTACTGACTCACCCTATACCATCCTCAGTACTGCAGGGATTCAGATGCTCCAGGGACTTGTTCCTCTCCAATTAACCCAAGTCTTCCTTGTTGAGTGTGGGAAGACTTGTGGTACTGCTGTTTTATGTATCCCTGGTACCACACCAGTCACTGGTACCTGCTGGCTTCCTGGTAATTATTGGAATAGACAGATAACCTGCTTCCTCTCCACCATTGTTTGCACCCCCCTACGACCATGAAGATGATAGCTCCTCTGACTATGAAAATTCGGTCCAAGGTTCATTTCATTATTAACCCAGACCTGACTCCTCTGGAGGCTTTTCTTCAAGGGATACCCCAATGCACAGACAGCCTCAAGTCACTCCACATCCATCCTGGTATGACTGAGCTTTGATACATTCCCCCTTCCCTTATGGCGCCCCTCAGTGGCCATATTGGGATCCTTGGGCTGCTTATCATCATCAGTTTTCCAGGGCACCTAGCTCGTGGATTGAGTGGCCAGAGACAGCACTTTGTTCCCTTACATGCCTCCACATCAGTCCACAGCACAGGAGGAATCATTGGAAGAACAAAAGAAAAGAGCTGATGAGGCTCTCTCAAATATATTTTCATCCTCCCCGATGAGGCATTCATGCCCCTGCACACCCTATCACGTGTGGATGATTTCAAACAGTTTCAGGACTTGACGAAGAGAGTCTGCTGGGATCCCTTTCACACACACCCCTACCTGCCCCCCCATCATCACTATAGTTCTGGTTGTAGGTGACGTTCAAGAGCATACCATTCAGCATAGGTGGGCTTCCCAGGAATCTATACTCCGTGTCAACTTCCTGGAGCTCAGAGCAATCAGATATGCCTTCCAATACTTCTTGTGATTAACGGGGGACAATCCTTCAGGATAATGACAGAAACAGGGCTAGTATGTACAACATAAATTGATGGGGGGAGCAACATCCCCTTCCCTTTGTGCAGGAGCAATGAAGCTATGGCACTGGTGTGTAGTCTACTGCATCCTCATCGCTGCTGTATACCTGCCCAACCTCCAGACCACCACAGCACCTGATCTGAGCAGACACTTCTGTCAGGATCATGAGAGGGAACTCAACAACTATACTCAAACAGATATTTCACACCTGGAGCTTTCCAGAAGTAAATCATCTTGCCACCGCCATCAACAGGAAGCATAAAAGTTGTTTGAGAGGTTATCTAGGTTGTCACTTCCTGTTGTATACCTATCCTCCGACACATCTCATCCACAGAGTCTGAAACAATATCAAGCAGGACAAAGCCAAAGTCATTTTATTTACACCAACTTGGCCAAGACAGGTATGATTCCCAAATCTAATTTGTCTCTCATCTCACCCTACCATCAGTCTTCCATTAACACCTGACCTTCTCACTCAAGACTCTGGAAACATTCTTCACTCTAGTCTCAGCATTCTATGACTCAAGGCTTTGTTCCTGGTTGGCTCTCAGAGTACAGCACCTGTCGCTGTAGAGAGATTCAGAAGGTACTGTTGAATAGCACAAAAGAATCAAGTAGGAAGACTTAACTACAAAAATGGAAGAGATTCTACCACTAGGGTACCCAGCAGCACCTGTTTCTTGTCGACTCTCCCCTCTTTGAGATTCTAGAGTATCTTTTCAGTTTGAAGATCACAGGTCTCTCTGAACTCTATTAAAGTTCACCTGACAGCTGTCATGGTGTTCCATTCCCTCTGTGGAAGGGTTCTTGGGCTTAGCTTATCCTACAACTTCTAGGTTCATCAAAGGATTATCTAACCTTTTTCTGCCTATCAGGGAACCCACCCCAGCATGGGATTTGAACTTGGCCTCAACTCTCTGAGGACACCTCCCTTTGAGCTGTTGGTCAGGCGCACAGTTTTACAATTATGCCTGACAATGGCTCTCACCTCCACTTATAGAATCTTTGAGGTAGGGGCTTTGAAGGCTGATCCTACTCAGTTTTTTAAAGATAAAGGCATCTCTCTGACCACACCCCCAATTTTTACCAAAGTTGACCTCAGATTTTCCTATCAATTAGATATTTCATCTGCCAGTCCTACATCCTAAACCATCTGTCTAGGTAGGAAGCTGCTCTTCATATCTTGGATGTTAGGAGATTGTTAGGAGACCTTTGAGTTGGTCAGAATTTTAGGGGCTCTCCCAGATTCTGTTTCTTTCGCAGACAGAGATAAAGGGGTTCTGGTGTCCACCCAAAGACTCTCCAAATGGATTTCAGGTTGTATTCTCTCCTGCTACAAAGCTGCTGATGGTCAGCATTGTCTTAGAGGTATATCCTGTTCCACCAGATCTCAGTCTACCTCTGTGGCCCTACTGAAAGATGTACCTGATGCAGAAATCTGCAAAGCTGCCGCATGTGCTTCCATCCATACTTTCTCAAAGCACTGTGCCTTAGTGCAGGCATCTCAGGCAGATGATGCCTTTGGGACTGCTGTCCTGCTGATGGTCTTAGACCAGAGGTAGTAATTATTTTTTGTCAAGGTATAATCAAGGTCCAGACCCACACCCAGCTGTCCTTCCCTAACCCCTCAATTGTCCCCCAAGCTCCCCAATTGCCCGCCAGTTCCCTACCTGGAGAGTAGAGTGAACTTATTTCCCTAAATTGAAAACAGGCCATACGGAGCTGGCCTGAGCCACCTGGTGTTGCCACTCTCTCTCCACTCCCAAACATTTCTCTGTGCCCCTAATTGAGCCAGGTAGCAGAGATGGGGTGCGGGGGAAGAGGAGTGGGTATGGGCTGGGATCTGGGCACCAAAGTACAGTGTGAGTGTGTGTGAGTACTTTAGAGCTCGGAGCCAGGAGGCGAAGCTATTGAATTATGATCCAGCTAGCGGTGCAATGCCCCTTTGGGGGCTGGGAAAGCAGAGTGGCAGGAAGGAGGCTCCAGGTAGGGGGAGGGGCCAAGGATACTCTAGTTAGCAGCCCTGGGGAGATGGGAGAAAGCCGTGCTTGGGCAGCTGGGCAGGAGAGATTTAAGTGCCCGTGAGCATAGCGGGCAGCATGTGGTCAGGTGCCCCTCCCCCCATGTTGCTCCTTCCTGCAGCTGCTCCCAGGACCCTCCTGCTGGCTGTGCAGAGCAGGGGGGTAGTGGGCGCTGGAGGGGGAGGGAAGAGATGTCAGGGTGTCCCCCTGCCCCCATACCTGATCTCCGCAGAGCAGGGCAGAGGGGACAGCCTGGCTCAGGAGGACTTGGAGCTTCTGAATGGTGAGTGTCTGTGTGCCTTTCTTAAAGAGACAGTGCACTGTTTATGAGATATCCCCAGCAGCTAGCTCACACAGTCTCTCTCTCTCTCTGCCTGCCCATGTACCCTGTCTCCACAGAACAGGGGAGGGGAGACAACGGGGCTCAGGACAGAGCAGGAGAGCTTTTAGTGAATGTCTTAAAGAGACAGCGCACAGCTTTCCCCAGCAGCCAGCACTCTGACACACAGAGTCTAAGAGTGTCTCTCTCACTCACACACACACTCTGTCTCTTTCCCACTCACCTCCCAACACACATTTGTATTGTTGTTGTTGGTACTTCCTGGTACTTCCTGCAATGCACATATAGTCTCTATAATTTTATTCTTTCAAAGTGTTATTTTACTGTTTTGACTGGTCTACGCATTTCATAATGTTTATTTCTCTTACACTTACATTTAATTCTTTGAGTAGTGAGTTCTAAAATACCAAACCTGTCCTGGCTGGAGTAATTATTCCTATGGTAACTTTTAAAAAATATATATTATATCAAAGCTTTTTGTTTCTATTGGTGGTGCACATAGGTACATACCTTGGTGCACATAACAAAATTTATTCCACACATGGATGGAAAAAATTAGAGGGAATATTAGCCGGGATGTGTTAGAAGTCACTAGGAGGGTGGTGAAGCACTGGAATGCGTTACCTAGGGAGGTAGTGGAATCTCCTTCCTTTGAAGTTTTTAAGGTCAGGCTTGACAAAGCCCTGGCTGGGATGATTTAGTTGGGGATTGGTCCTGCTTTGAGCAGGGGGTTGGACTAGATGACCTCCTGAGGTCCCTTCCAACCCTGATAGTCTATGAAGTAGGTGGCTGGAGGGGGAGTGGAGAGGGAGAAATAGGCTGGTTTGGGGGGCAGCTGGAAAGGGCCCTGGGGTTTGACCCCAAAGGACATAGGGTGGGGAGGACACAAGGCCAGGGGAGAGGCTCCAGGGACCGCATGGGTGGGGGGCACAAGGCCAGAGGGAGGGGGCAGGGCATGCTATGCTTGGTGCCCTGGCACAAGCAGATTCTGCAGAACCTCGTCAGGCTCTTACCAGCCGGGTTCCCCAGTAGGGCCTGGGGCCCACAAGTTGCAGCTCCATGACCCAGCCAGCCCCTCTGTCTCCAGGGAAGGCACAGAAGAATTTGAATTAGGGCCCAGACAGCACTGCCCTCTGATTGGGCTGCAACATGAGCATGTGACACCTCATTGCTGCCTGATTGGAGGGCCAGGGCGTAGTGGAGACACATTAGGCTGCCTGCGGGGGGGATGCCCCCCCCCGACATTGCTGCTTGCCCCCTCTCCATCCCTGCACTGATCCCAATGTGGCTGCAACTGCATGAGCAGCCACCTGGGGACACTACTGCACCCACTGCTCGGGGGGGGGGCTGTGCTGTGGAACAGGCATGGCTCCAGCCCCAACTTAGCTTCAGCCCATGCGGTCCACTGAAAAGCGTCTGATGGTCTGGATTTGGCCTGCAGTCCATCTGTTGACTACCACTGGTCTTAGACCATGCTCCAAAGCATCCATTTCCTTTTAAAAGAACTGCTGAGGACTCACCTGAAGTGGAGCATTCATAAGGACATTACTTAAAGGAGGAGCAGAGGTTACTCATCTTGTACAGTAATTGGAGTTCTTCAGTATGTTTGTACGTATGGGTGCATCGCTACATGCTCTCCTTTCCTACTTCTTCTTTGTGGTAGGGAAGGAAGTGAGGGCAATTCGCTTGTCACAGCCCTATATGCCCTTGGGTGCATATATAAACCGAACAGAGACTTCTATCAAAAGTCTCCAGTCAAAGGCCCCTGGGACACTCACTCACCTGAAGTGGAGCACCCATAGGGACAAACATGTTTAAGAACTCCAGTTACTTTACATAGTAAGTAACCTCTCCTTGTATGGAGCAAGGAATGTTCCATTCAGGCATCTGACAGGAATATATTGCTGAAAAGTCTCCTGAGATAAATCCAAAAACCCTTTTCTCTAAAAATAAAAATCAACAATACTCCTAGGAAACTCTGCTTAGAGTCCATCCTAAGGTATTCTCATAGATTTCTGCTAACTTACAGAAGCAGGCTGGCATTCTTTTCAAATTGATTGATTCCAACCTGGTTGCAAGTGCCCTAAATACAACAGTGTAAAGAAAATCTGTGATTAGCTAGATATTCAACTATATTGAGTTGACATACATTCTGATAGATAGACTCTAGGATGCTCCTCAGAGATATGCAGTGATGTGTAGCCATGTTGGGCGCAGGATATTAGAGACACAAGATGAGTGAGGTAGTATGGTACTCTGACATCTGAGACAGTTGTCTTTTCCCTTTGAGCACATATTTTCCAAGGAATCTAAAGGCATTAAGGTAGGACAGGGATAAACCACATTCATTCCACTCTGACCCACATATCCATAATTTGCAGACCTGAGATCCTGCTAAAAATCTGTTTTTTTTTTCAAGGAAGAGCACATTTTGTTTTTATATATTTGACTTAGTTTGAAGTTTGACTATTTGTGCATGATCACCTATTTACGAAGTTGTAGACGAGGGCCTGCATACACCATAAGTTGATGATAGAGGAAGCAATCAAAATCAAATGTGTTCTTAATAGCTGTGCACTCTTTTGAGAATCTTTAACTGACAATACTGTGTTTCAGAGGTACTTGATAAGAGCAGTTTAAGGATCCAGCCTTCATCCATTTTAGTCTTTGTGAATAATGGAAGGATGTGAGATAGGCTAGCATGTCTATTTAATTGAATCTGCCAAACATAACGGATATTTTATCTCAATTGAGTGGCAGTTTATTATTTAAATGTTCTTATGGGATACTCACTTCTCTTCCTTTGAACTTCTGAAGGAAGCATTCTTCATGTTCGGCACTTTGCAGTTTTCAATATTTATATCCTCAACCAGGAAGATTAGGGTTCCTAAGAATTTGGAAATCTGACATTCAGGCAGACTGTTTGTCTAGTCGCGGTGTTAGTTTTTCTACAAAAGTAATCCTCCTTTCCCAGCTTTATGGGATTAAAGCAGCAGCTAGCAAATGTTGCCCTTCTTGGTCTCCCTCATATTTCTTTCCCAGAGAAGTAATATTGAGCCTTATTACAACTGCATCCAGTTTTCTTGGTCAGATCTCTCAACTTTCAGAGCTGCCAGTGTGTGACAAATGAAAGCATCGAGCTCCTATGTTTTGTTCCTATGTTGCCCTTTGTGCCATAATTGACAAATTATGTGTGTTAACTATAAAACCTGGTTTTAAGGATGTTTTCTCACTGTGTGAATTAAATAAACCGGTTTTTAAAAAAGAAAACAGAAAAAATAAATTCCATCATGTGCAACCATAAAATAGAGCCCTGCACAGGACTATTTTTTTAATCCCGCTCCTGTCCTGCCCTGCAATACCTACTTCCACTCCCACCTGCTCCTGCATTGTTTCTTGCCTTTTTATGCTGCTCCCACCTGCAAAAACCTTAGAACCCGCAAGAGAGACACATTCTCCCGTGCTACAAAAAAATTGTTGATTAATTTATTATAAATGGAATTCAGACAAAATGTTTACTACTGAAAGAATAAAACAAATCTTGCTTAAACCATGTAAAAAATACTTTAATTCTGTTATAATAGACATCAAATCTCTTTATATCCCTCACTTAAAATATTAAAACCTTTAAAGATTTAAATAATTTTAAGACCTTTAAATATTAAAACCTTTAAAGATTATGTTTTCCTGCAGATTATTGCAGTCTGTTTTTTTTGCCCACCAAACTCCCCTGCAATAAAGTACATTTGATCCGCTCCCGCTGTTGTGTCAGCGGGTCCTGCGGCACCTATGGGATCCCAGTGCCGCTGCATGGCACTCTCTCCCCTCCTGTCTGAGTCATGACCAAGATTTGAACCATGGACTTTCAGACTTCTACTACTTGAGCTACAGAAGTAATCCTGATATTTTCTGTGGACGAAGTGCTAAAGGGGGATGCCACACACATTTATTCAGTGATTACACAACTATTTGGTAGACAGCAACAGAATGCTGGGATCAGGAATTCTGGGTTCTAGTCATGGCTGTGGGAGAGGAGTGTTGGATAGTGGCTAATGCAGAGGTTACCAGCTAGATAGGCAAACACTCTAATTTGGGTTGTTTGTTCTGAAAGGCAAAGTGTCTGAGACTTGGGTCTGCCATACTATAAACCTAGGTTCTATTTTCATCCTTTCCGGATGTTACCTTGTGCAGCCCCTCAGTTAACTTGTTTTTAAATTGCTGAGAGAGGCATTGATACTCGCCTGCCTTCTAGTGTAGGAGTAAGAAGCATTGTTCAATAATAAGGCTTATGAAAGGCTTCTTGGCCATCAGATCAGTGCACTTTGCCCTAGGGTACTTTGTGGGGGAGTGTCTCTCTCACACATTTGTGGAATATTGCCTATGTTTGTGGTACAATGGAACAGGTAGCTGGATTCAACCAAAATGTGAGACATCTGTCTTGGTATCTGTCTCCATTATGGGAAGCTTCTTCAGGAGTGGTGGAACAATTTTTAGAGTCAGAGTGCTGAAAAACATTGACTGAATGCATCCGATGAAGTGAGCTGTAGCTCACAAAAGCTTATTCTCAAATAAATTGGTTAGTCTCTAAGGTGCCACAAGTACTCCTTTTCTCTTTGCGAATACAGACTAACACGGCTGCTACTCTGAAACCATTGAATAGAACTGTAAACCCTGAATATGATGGAAACCATATATTTGATTGATATTACTACTTCAAGCCAAGTTGCTGCCAGACCTCCAGCACCGCTAGTTCCAGTGCCCCCTGTTTGCTTGTTACGTCACCTCTCTGTTAAATATCCTTTCTTTTGCCTGATATTGATAAAAGGATATATACAACAAGGAGAAATTGTCAGTGCTCCATCTTCTTTCTTCCCTTCATTTCCTCTGATATTTTTTTATTTTGTGAGGTTAGCTCATGGAAGTGAACTAAGAGAGGAGAAAGTGAATGAGTTGGACTTTTTATACAGACCTTGATTGAGTCTTTTCCACCCAAACAATTACCATAAAATTAAATTTTCATTCTTGTTTAATATAGAGTTCACTCAGGGCTTGATCCTAAGCCCATTAAAATCAATACAGAATAGTTAGTTAATTGTGTGGCACAGGTATTTCAGTGTAGTTTCAAGTTAACTTGACATATTAAGACCTGTAAATTGCATGCGCATATATATATATATATATATATATATATATATATATATATAATGTTCTAAACTGGGTTGGTGGTGTTAAAAGACCTGTAAATTCAAGCATGAACCACACACAGAATTTAAAACATATATGCAATTTACAGATTTTAAAATGTCAAGTTTACTTGAAACTATACTGAAATACCCCTGTGCTACACACACACATAAGATTTGACTTATATATACGATTTGACCACAGTCTCTTAAGACTGCTGTTATAGCTGATAGAGCTAATAGAATAACGTTTTTAAAGATGTTGCTATTCCTTCTCCACACATGGAGATCACAATATCAAACATGGTATTTAGTTACTTGTGTTTCATTAGGTGCCTGTGGTTCATGCTTGAAGTTTTAATGACAAAGAATGAGAACAACAGCCATGCCTTCATGAAAAAGATGGCAGAAAGCATCAAGCTTACCCGGGATGCTCAGTCTCCTGATGAGCCTAAGGCCAATGAAGTAAGAAATATGATTCACTTTAGGAGTGGTGGTTGAGAGCAGAAGGGTTTTGCAATCAGATGTACAACAAGATACATAAGATGTTAGAAAGCACAAAACCAGAAATGTTTACTGTCCTCTAGAGAGAACATTAGTTGTAAACAATGTACACGTTACTTATCTCCAGCTTTAAAAAAAAAAAAAACTGTTGCTTTTAGCAGCTAAGTTGAATAAATTGCATTTGTTAAATATTGTCTGCTATTCAGTGTTAATTTTCACTGCAGCCCTGAACTTTTAGTTGCATGTAGATGTTAGACAGTTTCTTCTCTTTGGGAAAATAATGTAATATGTATAACTACTATGAATGTCTACTGTTGGAGTAAGAAACTTGTTGGTGTGTTCGAGTGAGCAACAGCCATCAGATGTGCATTTATACGTCTAAAGTATTTTTCATTATTCATTCAGGAGTATTGTATAGAAAATAAACTGGGAACTACAGAGAGGGGCAAGGTGTGATGAGGAGCGAAGTATGCTGTTAATTCTTTAAGTGTAAAATATGTTCTTAATAGTTGATACAGAATTATTTTTGCTCATTGATTATACATTTTAAGAGTACATTCTTGCTACTCTTATGAAAATTATAAATAATATCTAAAGCACTGTTTCCCTTTTTTTCCCTCAGAAACTCTATACAGTATGTGATGTAGCACTGTGTGTAATCAACAGCAAGAGTGCTTTATGTAATGCAGATTCACCAAAGGACCCTGTATTGCCCACCAAATTTTTTACGCAACCTGAAAAGGTAATTTTGTTAATTCATTTTCTGGGAGGAGTAATACAAATACTTTGTGACTTAACTTTCAAGGCTATATCATAATTTAAAATACGGAGTTGGGAGAAAACTTGTATTTATTATAAGAAGTATTCACTTATATAGCACAAATTGTATGCTAAGCCATCTGTCCATCTTGAGCAGATGCAGCTAAAGTTGTTTGTTAGCAGGTGATAGTTATTTAAAATACTGATGCTTTAACTGACATTGACAGGACATTGCATTAAGGAGTTGTGCACCTGCTGGGAGGGAGAAATGAAAAAGCCAAAACACAAAGAGAAAGAAATGGAATGCAAAGCTGACAAAAAAGTATAGAGAGGAAACAGATAGATTGGTGATTAAATTTTAAAACATCTTGCATATATTTAATTCTGATAATTGTTTGGTGTAGTGCATTTACTTTTTTTTTTTAAAAAAAGTCCTTTTAATATAATCTTTAGCCTCTTGGGATTTAAGATTTCCTTGGGCAACCTCATTGTCACCAGTAGAACCCTGTATCACACTACCATAATCAGGACATAAATTGCTAGAGTAGAGCCAAATGAATTCTACAGGATAGATTTTAATTTCTGGTTGTGCAAGAGAATACATCTCAAAATTTCCAGTATCATAAACAGAGAACCCTTCCAGAGGCTGATATTTCAAAGGTTAAATGATGTAACTTGGTAGTTTACTTGCATCATTATGCAGTATCAAATACTATAGTGATGCAGGCCAAGTGAGCATGTAGAGAGATTGATTTGCATTATGATTGACTAGGTTGATACCTATATATTAAAAATCAAAATGAAATAAGATTACAACTTTCAGTTTATAAAAACCACTTCTCTTTGGTCTTCCAAAACAAATAATACAGCTAGACACAACGTATACAACAGGGAAATCACTTTTGCTTACCTTCAAGTTAATTAGAAAAAATTGGGAATCTGGAATTGAAGTGCGTGACTGCTGAATACAAACTGTGCAGTTCTGAATAAAATTTTGTTGTGCTTTATTAGATTAAATTTGTCACTAGGAAGCTATATAAACTCTTAAGTGTAGTTTCTGAAAATTGGAAAGGCCTCAAGACGGTTTGATGATAACAACTTACGTGACAAAATAAATCTTTCACACTGACATAAAAATAAAACCTTAAAATAGAGAAGACAAATGCAGATCTAATTATTTTCCTTTTTTCACGCAGGACTTCTGTAATGACAGGAATTATATTACAGAAGAGACAAGGGTTCTTCTTTTAACAGGAAAGGTACTGTATGTTAATTAATTGTAATGACTTTGCACATGATATATAGCGATTAATAGGCATTCTAGTTTTTCATTTTCAGAGAAATCACTATAAGACTCAGTACAGCAGTTCAAAAAGTGTATTACCAAGTTTGTTTGCTACTTTTAATTATTAATAGTTATACATAGGTGCGAGAATTGTAAATTGCTTTTACTAGAAGGCTCAACAAATGCCTTTAATTTGACACTATTTTCAGAGGGGAGCAAGGGACAGTGCTTACTGTCCTTGCTTTGTCCATCCTGTGCACTGACAAAAATCTGTGAAGGGAAAAATAGTAATTTATCATATAATCACAGGATGCCTTATAATTTGTACGTACAAGGGTGCAGAAGCAAGGTTGAAAATGCTTAATTCTGGCATTTACAAGTTTTGGAGGCGTTGATTTTGTCACCTTGTAAAATGTAAAGATCTTAAGAACAGCATAGTTCACACATTTCTCATTTACGCTTCATTTGCATTTGCTCCTTTACATACTCTCTTCCATGTAACTATATAGTACTACATAATTTACTGTAAATTTTGCTTAGAGTCAGAAGCAATAGTTTTATAGTATTTGTGTACATGATGGAGTTATGAAATACTGCCTACGTTTATAGCTTAAATAGTTTTGAAATTTGATTACTGAAATGTTAATATTTGAAACACATTTTCACTGGTTGTTTAAACTGAGCCCTTCGATTCTTTGATAGTAGTCATTCAGCTAAATTGAATCTTCTGGAAACATTATTGTAGCTAGCAACTCTTGCTAAATATGGGACATATTTTTCTCACTAATGCAGCTCTAAACACAATAGCAGGCCTGGTTTATTTTCTGTTGCTTAAGTTATTTAACTATTACTATTGTACCAAACATCTGAAAAAATTAACATTTATTCAGTGCCCTGACATTTTAATGTTTAAGTAAACATTTTATTTCACTTTCTCTCAGTTCAGATTTCAGACAGTACATAAGTGGTATATTGTTTTTATGATAAAACACATAACTCTAACTTTCAAGTAAACTTAGTGCGCTACTTGTTCCAGGGCAGTGTAACTACCGGTCCATGTACTTAGTAACAGGCTATTTTTATGCAGGACATTAGCATGTTATCATGCCATTATACCAGAGGTTGGCAAACTACGGCCCGCAGGCCACATTCGGCCCGCGGGACCGTCCTGCCCGGCCCCTGAGCTCCTGGCCTGGGAGGCTAGCCCCTCCCCTGCTATTCCCCCTCCTCCACCTGCCTGGGCGGTGGGGCTGCACACTCATGCAGCACAGCAGCATGTCTGGCTCCGGGCGGCGCAGCTCCCAGATATGCTGCTCTGAGCGGCATGGTAAGGGGGCCAGGGCTGGGGGGTTGGATAAGGAGTAGGGAGTCCCGGGGGGCAGTCAGGGGACAGGGGGCGGTTGGATGGGGTGGAGGTTCTGGGGGGATAGGGGGTGGTGGTCAGGGGACGGGAACAGGGGGTGGTTGGATAGGGCAGAGGTTCTGTGGGGGGCAGTCAGGGGGTGGGGAGGGAGGTGGGATTAGATAGGGGATGGGGATACCGGGAGGGGGTGGCCGGTGACAAGGAGCCTGGGGGGTTGGGGGGGTTGGGTGGGTGGGAGATTCGGAGGGGGGTGGTCAGGGGGTGGGAAGTGGGAGGGGGCGGGGACCAGGCTGTTCGGGGAGGCACAGCCTTCCCTACCCGGCCCTCCATACAGTTTCGCACCCCGATGTGGCCCTCTGGCCAAAAAGTTTGCCCACCCCCGCATTATACCCTATCTCCTGTCTCAGCCACCGGCCATGTATGCACGCAGTATAAAAATAAACATCCTGTCTTTTGGCTTTGCCCTGGTTGCCTCCTAATAGTTTAGTTGCCTCCCTGCCGCAAGAGGCTACAGTTCTGCTGGCCAGATGGCTGCTCAGCATCTGTGACATGGTTTTCCTGCTTGGCTTCCTGTTAAATTAACCCCCAACTCCAGAGCAGTATGGAGAGAATATTTTTATTTAACATGGTCTAGAAGGAAACCTGAAAACCCACTGGAGAAGCAGCTTTGTGCCAACCATGCTATAAAGAAAATGCCCTAGCTTCCCACAGAGTGTATAGTGCAAAGAGAAGTACCACCTCCTTTTCCTGTCTAGGCACCCCGAACAAATAGATTACCATCCGGTCCATCTAAACCAAAGATACCAGCCATGCGCCAGAAGTCCCTAAAAGATGTGATGTACAGCAACTGGCATTTTACATTAGCTTTCCTTATGCTGAATTAGGAATGTTCAGATTTCACGTTTTCTTGGACAGCGGACCTAATCCTACCCTTCTGTTGGGAAAGTTTGTATTTATTTGCCCACAACTTGTCTTCTATAGATTGCAAGTTTCTTCTGCTTTATTTGGGTAGTTGTTGCAGAATACTGCCACCTTCATAAGGTTTTTTGGGGGCCCCCAGTATGATATTAGCAGTCATTGGCCATTTGCATGCCTGATATGCAAAGTTCCCTGAATAATAATTTTTTTATAAAATCAAGCAGAATGGTCCATAGCAATTGACAGCAGCCATTGTGTTAGGAAAGACCTCCCACAAATGCCTTTTATCGCATGTTGCTAGTTAAGATGGGAATTATTGCTGCGAGTGGAAGAGGTTATTTAGTATAATAGTTGTGCAGTTAATCCTCACTGTACCATAGACAATATTTTTAAAAAATTTTAGTGTGTTTTTAAAATTCCTGTTTGTATACCTTTAATAAAAGCTTGAATAAATCTCTCTGCATTTTAGCCAAAACCAACTGGTGTATTAGGTGCAGTAAACAAACCATTATCTGCAACTGGAAGGAGACCTTATATTAGAAGCACAGGATCAGAGACTGGAAGCAATATTAGTGTAAACTCAGAGTTGAGCTCTCCTGCAGGAAACAGATCAAGGTACATGGTGTTTATTTGTTTGCAGCTATTTACTTCATTTAACACTATACACTCCTGTGTTTTGGAAATAAGTCTTTTGTTTGTATGCCATTGTACTTTGCTGAATTTGAACAATCAGGAAATGATACTTTGCATTTTTTTATTCCTATAGCCTAGGGTTCTTTATAGACACCTTTGTGATCCTTTTTTTTAAAATAGCCAAGATAATTGACACATTTAGAGGTTGTGAACTGTGCAGGATCGTATAGCAAGTCAGTGGCGTAGACGGGAATAAAATCTAACTCTCCTAACTCCCTGCCCTGTTTTCAATCAACTAAACCACAGGTGCATCTCTATATAATTGATCTTGTACCATGTACATCACCATGGAATCTGAGCACCTCGAGACAATACTTATCAACCTCACTAAATTAAGAGAATTTTCTTTCTTGTGTACACTGTGTGCATTAGCTATAATAAAGACAATTCAGATCCAGATGGATTGCAAATGTATTCTGATGCCATGTGATTGAACACTCTCGCTACTTGTTTTTAATATTTTTCCATCTGAAAATATATTAATAAACCACTAACAAGAATATTGTTGTGTAATTAGATTCTACAGCCCACATGTTTCTAATATGAAAGAATTAAGATTAATCATGTTGCTTAATAAACAATAAATATAATTTCTCTTCACTTTTTAATGACTGTAGTGTCTCAGTTAAAACAAAGAGTTTTGCTGATTAAGTACATTTAAGTTAATATGTAGTTTAATAGAAGGCTAAAATGAAAAGGTAGGAATAAATGTTGCTTATAATATGTGACAGGAAAATGCTTTATTTTCTAAAGTACATAGGGACAAATTTTGAAAGGTATTGAAGTGCCTAACTCCCATTGATTTTTTTAAAAATCTACTGCAGAGAGAGAGAGAGCTTGCACTTTGAAATTTTAAGGCTGAGTTTAGCTTGTTTCATAGTTGATGAACTTGATAGGCTAAATGGTTAAAGAAAGAAAGTTGAGTACAACTAAAGGTTTAGTTGTTTCATAAAATTGAAGGGTAGTACCACTTCTATATCCATTTGGAATATGTCCCTCAACTGGGGCAAAGCTTGGATGGTCCTGGGGCACACACAGTAATGGCTCTGAATAGTCTTAATATGGTATGTTTTGTGAAAAATCTCCCCTCCTGGAACAGCTGTGTGCAAGTTCTTGTCCTGATTAATAGATTTGTTCTTATCCTGCAAACTGGTGGTATCACAGTTGAATGAAAGTTAATACTTGCCTGTATGGGAAACATTCTGATAAGGGGAATATAAAAGTGAAGGCAGGTGATTTTTTTTCTACTTTAGTCTGCGCTCCTGTCTGTCTGCGTTGTTTAAGAAGAAAAAAATAGTTGCATACATGATTGTTTTTAATTCCTCTAACAGGGAACAGAGTTCAGATATATCAGAAACTGGGGTCAGCGAAAATGATGAAAATCCAGTGAGGATTATTTCAGTCACGCCAGCAAAGACAGAACCTGTGAAAAACAAGGTAGATTTCATATTTTTAAAAGTGAACACTATTTTTATAGCTAATCTGGCATAGAAATTCATTTAGTACATACCAACATTTCCTAGATGGTCTCTGAAAGAATTGATGCCTCATCTCATTCAATGTAATTATCTCATTTCTTTTGTCAGCCCATAAAAAGACAGCTCATTTTCAGAACAACTAACGATTTTTTCAGACAAATGGATAGATGGCATGTATTGTCAAACAGTACGGACTAGTTAAGAGAGTTCGTCCTATTTTATGAAATACCAAAGGGACTACAATGGAACCTTCACGTTTCCCATCTTTTTTTCAGTTTGTTCACAGTTTTAATGTTGTTTTAAGTTAAGGTTATATCCAGTTTGTTTGACTATTTATATTTGATAGACCTGCCTGGTCTGTTCAGTATGTGGTCAGAGATTGCACTCAGTTTAATAAAATCACTAGAAATGATGTGTCATTGGTGTTGAAAAGATGCTTAATCTATAACACCCAGTTAGCGATTTTTGAGGGGAGAGAGGAATATGCACAACAGCACAAGAGTTAAGTAAAGAGTATTCCTCCCAGCATTACATTTCTTTGTATCTACTAGATTGTGCCACAACCAAAATAGTATTTAAACTCTGATTTTTTTAATATTTTATTTCCTTGAGCTTTTTTAAAGAAGAAAATACTTCTCTCATAGAACACAATTTAAAAAAAAAAAATCTAAGTTCAGTACTACATTTTTGTAATTATAGAGAAGGGAATGGATAGTGCTAATTTTATGATTTAATACATATATTTATCCAGTCTCTTAAGTAAATATTTAGGTAAAGATGTAAGCAGGCATTTCAAGTGCAGATTGTGGAAAGAGGCTAATTGTTATGTAGACAAGGTTGAAGATGCTATCATGTAAGATCATTTATGATAGGGGTGGCCAACCTGAGCTCGAGAAGGAGTCAGAATTTACCAATGTAAAGAGCCACAATAATACGTCAGCAGCCCCTCATTAGCTCCCCGCCTCCTGCCCACCCGCAGCCCCGCCGATCAGCGCCTCCACCTCCCTTCCCACACCTCCCAATCAGCTGTTTCATGGCAAGCAGGAGGCTCTGGGGGGAGGGGGAGGAGCGAGGACATGGCAGGCTCAGGGGCGGGGGCAGGGCCTGGGGCAGAGCCAGGGGTTGAGCAGTGAGCACCCCCCCCCCAGCACACTGGAAAGTTGGCGCCTGTAGCTCCAGTCCGGGAGTCGGTGCCTAGACAAGGAGCCGCGTATTAACTTCTGCAGAGCCGCACGTGGCTCCAGAGCCACAGGGTGGCCACCCCTGATTTATTACATCCTACCCGCACCTTCTCCAAAATGGAAACAATCTTTCTGAAATTTCACAATCTGAGTTTTTGCCAGGGTGGAATTTTTCTGTAAAGTTTGGGACAAATTGGACAAGGCATATGGGAGATATGACAGTTCAAAAAAGTAAATGTTCCCACTTTTTGAGATTTTGGTTGAGATTTTCAGAGCTATAGGGTATTTAGGTACACTGCTCCCATTGATATCACAGGGTGTTGTGTAGCTAAATTACCTACCTGGATTTGGAAATCTCAACCCTTATTCATTTGCTTCATAGTGATTCCAAGATATCTTGCTCAAGGGAACAGCAAATTTATTCTAAGCTGTTGGCCCTGGTGAGAACTTGTTTCTTCAAGATAATTTAGTTATTAAAGGTTTCAGAGTAGCAGCCGTGTTAGTCTGTATTCGCAAAAAGGAGTACTTGTGGCACGAAAGCTTATGCTCAAATAAATGTGTTAGTCTCTAAGGTGCCACAAGTACTCCTTTTCTTTTTAGTTATTAAAAACACTTGTGATCCTGTGTCCACATGTCTGTTTTTTTAATTGAGGTGATCTATGCCAATTGAAAGCTTCCTAACCTGTAAGAAATGTATTTTACAGAAACATATACTAGAAAGCCTATATCCACACACAAGTGTGAGGAGGGAAGAGTAGGTTTATAGCCAAGAGTACCTGAATTCCATTCCCAGTGCTCCCATTGCTTGACCTTAAAATGTTCGTTAAGTTGCTCTTGACTGCTAAGGAAAACTAACTAGGATTACACAAAATTATACAAATAGTGACTAGCTTGACGGTCACTGTGAATAAAATATTGCCTAAGGGGAAAAATAGCTCCCGAGATGTGTATGTTTTTTCCATGCATGTATTTTATAGAATCTGTTTAATCTCTACCCTTTCTTTCTGATACTACATTTTGAATCATTTGTCATCATGCTGAATTATTTCCCTATATGATATAAATTGTATATAATTATTGTTACTTAGAAATTTTTAGGGAGCTTTCAAGAACAACTTGTGTATAACCATTATGACCAAAATGTAGAAAATTAAAATTCTTCCCAGGCACTACCAAAATGCCTCATATGAGACTATTTAAAAAAAAAAAAAAAAAACAGGAAAAAATAGAAAAAAACTCTTACCATAAAGTTTGTTTAGCCATTTTTAAAATAACAATGGAACTTCTAACGAGAGAAATCCTAGTTTCAGACACCGCATCTAATTTATGGTGAATGGTTTTAATGGATGTGTTTTAAATTACATGAGATGATCAGGTGCCACATTAAAAAATTTATATATGGCATTTATCAAATAGCTAAACAAAAACCTTTAAATTTTTCACTCTTTAAAAAAAGGAGGCAGGGGAATTAGCACTGTTTTCATGTGTTTGAAAAACCCTTGGAAATATTTGGGTTTATAAGTTTTATTACTCTATAGCAATGGTTTTCAACCTGGGGTCTGCAGACTAAGATTTGCAAAGGGATCCGCACCTCCGTTCAAAATTTTTTACGCAGCTGCAAATGAAAAAAGGTCAAAAACCACTGCTCTATAGCAAAGTAAAGACTAACAGATATTTCATGATGCCAAATGAATATCAAATGGAAGCAATGTCAGCCAGATGGTTGGTCTGATTTAAAAATAATTAAATGGCTGATTTCTGATGGGCTGAACCATAGACCAAGTCTGTTTCCTAAGACCGCAATAGTTCAGCCTTTTAATAATGGTCATTTCACAGGCACCTAAGGTACATTCCTGATGAGCAACCTTTTTTTTAAACCAATGGCACATTTACAGCTTTTGTAGATTAAATAGTGTATACAACCCTTGGCAAACTCAAAATGCTATATTAATATGTGACAGGTTCACAAAAACATTATATAATGTTCTGTATTACTTAGTGGAAAGTAAAGAGATGGTGGCAGAATTATGAACTTGGCGATGAAGTTCTTTTATGTTATAGGTGCCATTTTAAGTTCTGGTGGCATCAGAGTAATTTTTCTTTTTGTCTCTGGTATTGAGTAATGAATTGCACTGTAATTGTACTTGAACTGCATAAATAAGGAGATGCAAAACCATCACAATATTTTTGCTAATCTGAAGTTCAGACTTGTGTGTTCTATTCATAAGCTGTCTGATGAAAAATGGCTTCAGCTACCGGGACCATTCAGCTCTACTTGTATTTTTACCCATATGAATAATTACAGGTTTTCAAGGTACACAGGAAATAATGTAAATAATTTCACTGGGTCTGTTGCCATGGTAGAGCCATGATGTTAACAGTCATCATCTTAGGTATGTTCCTTGAATACCCCTCTCTCCTCCTCCATGTGAGATGTGCTGGCAACTGTTCCAGGGGCCACTGATTAGATGGCCACTTACCACCTCTCCCCTTTGCCCAGGGGTCCATTGCGCAGCCCTGCCCTATGTAAGAGGAAGAACACCCCCTATCCCCACATACACACACGCATTGCTCCCTGTACCTAGTGAACGTGGCAAAACACGTGCGGATGGGAGATTCCCCCCATACCCCAGTTTCCATCTTCCTCACTTCCCCAAAACCCTTTTTTTTGTCCTGGAGTGTGTTCTGGAAGGGGTTTTTTTATTTTATTTTATTACTACTACTACTACCACAGCTTTACTGGAGGTTGGTCTCAGAAATCCATCTACTAAAGTAAACCCCCTTTTTGCTGCACTAAAGTCTTGTTTCACCAGAGACATTGCTTACTGCCCTTCTAGTAGATCTCCCAGTGATGGGCAAAGAGACTGTGAAGGAGCATGCCTCGTAGGACCATGGTGGGAAGTGAGAGTGTTATAGTCCTACCATAATCTTAGTTACTTTCAAAATACAAATAAATTACTTTGAGACTGAAAGAAAATGCACTGTGTCATACATTATAGGTTTCATATATTCAATTTATTGCAAGCAAACTATGCCAAAAAGTTCCATTTTGGTATGTTTTTTCACTAGAACCAAGCCTTACATGTTGGGTGGGTGTTCGTATGATTTGTTGCATATCTGCTTCAGAAATTCATGCTTTTGTCTGATAACAGTTACAGCTTGGCCTTTGGGGATCTTGTTTTTGCTAAATAGGAATTTTTCTTTTCTTTTCTAGGAGATTCATTCTGATCAGGCTACACAAGGAAACATTAGCACTGAACGTGGAAAAAAAAGAACGGCAGCAGCAGCTGGATCAGAAAACATTCATCAAAAAACAGAAGAAAAAAAAGCAGATGAATCAGGACCACCAGCCCCTCCCAAACCTAGGAGAGGGCGTCCACCAAAGTCTGAATCTCAGGGCACCACAGTAAAAAATGATGAAACAAATAAACCATCTGGCAGGGGAAGGAAAAGGGCAGCAGTAGGTCAAGAGAGTTCAGGGGGTTTAGAGGCAGGTAATGCCAAAGCACCAAAACAGCAAGACATAGCAAAAAAAGCAGCACCAGCACAGAGACAAATTGATCTACAAAGGTAAAAATAGCATCTTTCCTACCTCCAAGATATATCCTGAGCTTTAGAAGTAATGTATTCAACAAATGGTTAAACACTCTAACCAAAACATTTACTAATAACCAGCATCATGGCTCAGCACATTGCATTGTGAAATATATTTTTTCTTGGGGTATCTCAAGATTAAACCTATGTATATGCTATGAGAACAAGGCTCAGAGCACTGAATATAGTATATGAGACCAGAAACCATATCCTCTTTTTGTACAATATTATTTCTTGAATGTGGTGCTTCCATTGGCATCATCTGCATCACTATGTCAGAGAGCTAAGAGTGTTGGAGTTGGAATTTTTCACTCCATTTACTAATGCAAATATACATGTGCTCTAACTCAGGACCCTGGTCTGGTCAATCAACTAACAAAGTTAAAAGCACTATATCTTTGATGAATGAAATAATTTTTTTAAAAACATTTGGGTTTTGCTGCTTGTTTAATCCATGTCCTTTCTTGAAACAATCACTTGTCTAAAATATAAAAAAGCAAATGGATAACAGAAATTGAAACTGTGCGTTCACCAAGCAGCTATTTGACTTTGGTACAGCCCTTTTTCATTCTCTGTACACATGCTTTGATTTATACATTCACTGAGCGGTCTTTACATCTGAAACACAACTTCATACACCAGAACTAAACATTCAAAAAATTTGAAGAATTGGCTTAGTACAACCTTGGATGCCTACATTTTCCAAACATGTTTTAAATGTAAGAACCTTTAAATTGCAAAAACATGATAAGTAAGTTATGTGCTCAAAAAAACCTCAACTTAACCTGAAATAAGTATTTGAGTAGGTCTGTTAGTAATTTACACAGCAAGCTCTTTTTAAAGAGCTTGCAGAGATCATAGATTAAAAATAATTTAAAAGTGAAAAAATACAGCAAGAAATTAATTTTTAATAAGGAAGAGGCTGCATCTTGAAAGCAGTCCAAAAATCACATGGGCATGATTGTAATCATTATTGATATGAGATGTCATATCAGAATAGAGAAAATCATGTCTGTGACAGCATCAACTTAGGAAGTGAGGGGATTGCCCACAGAGACTTTGGTTTCTAGTTTTCAACTAAATTCAGTCTGTATGGGACAGAATGAGATGTTCCCCAGCCTTCCCATCTCACATCAAGACTGAGGGTATGTCTACACTACGAAATTAGGTCGAATTTATAGAAGTTGATTTTTTTAGGAAGCGCTTTTATACGGTCAATTGTGTGTGTCCCCACTAAGCACATTAAGTCGGCGGAGTGAGTCCACAGTACTGTGGCTAGCATCAACTTTTGGAGCGTTGCACTGTGGGTAGCTTTTCTGCAGTCTCTGCCGCCCATTGGAATTCTGGGTTAAGCTCCCAATGCCTGATGGGGCAAAAACATTGTGGCGGGTGGTTTTGGGTATATGTCATCAGTCGCCCCTCCCTCCATGAAAGCAACGACAGACAATCGTTTTGCGCCTTTTTTCTGTGTGGACACCATACTGCTTTCAGCAGATGGTGCAGTAGGACTGCTAACCTTCGTCATCAAACCACCGCTTCCGCTGCAACTCTGCTGTCCTGCTCTTGTCTCGATAGCGAATTTCTCCATGTTGGCTGTCATGTGCTCCCACTTCCGCTGCAACTCTGCTCTCATGAATCCACCTCGCAGGTCCTCTCATCGTTCTCTATAAATATCTACTCTCCTGGCATCCATCGTCAGCCACCACTTCCACTGCAACTCTGCTCTCCTGTAGACGCCATACCACGGCAAGCATGGAGCCCGCTCAGATCACCCAGCAATTATGAGCATTGTAAACACCTCACGCATTATCCTGCAGTATGTTCAGAACCAGAACCTGCAAAAGCAGGCGAGGAGGCGACGGCAGCGCAGTGATGAGAGTGATGAGGACATGGACACAGACTTCTCTCAAAGTACAGGCCCTGGCAATTTGGACATCCTGGTGGCAATGGGGCCGGCTCATGCTGTGGAATGCCAATTCTGGGCCCAGGAAACAAGCACAGAATGGTGGGACTACATAGTGTTGCAGGTCTGGGATGATTCCCTGTGGCTGCAAAACTTTTGCATGCATAAGGGCACTTTCATGGAACTTTGTGACTTGCTTTCCCTTGCCCTGAAGCGCAGGAATACCAAGATGAGAGCAGCCCTCACAGTTCACAAGCAAGTGGCGATAGCCCTCTGGAAGCTTGCAACTCCAGACAGCTACCGGTCAGTCGGGAATCAATTTGGAGTGGGCAAATCTACCCCTGGACAGTAGTCAGGAGCTGTTCAACTATAGGCTGAGCAAGTGCAGAATGGTGGTAGAATGTTCATTTGGATGTTTAAAAGCACGCTGGCGCAGTTTACTGACTCAGTTAGACCTCAGCGAAACCAATATTCCCATTGTTATTACTGCTTGCTGTGTGCTCCACAGCATCTGTGAGAGTAAAGGGGAGACGTTTATGGCGGGGTGGGAGGTTGAGGCAAATCGTCTGGCCGCTGATTATGTGCAGCCAGACACCAGGGCGGTTAGAAGAGCACAGCAGGGTGCGCTGCGCATCAGAGAAGCTTTGAAAACCAGTTTGATGACTGGCCAGGCTATGGTGTGACAGTTCTGTTTGTTTCTCCTTGGTTCACTCTACTTCCCTGTAAGCCAACCGACCTCTCCCCTTCAATCACCGCTTGCAGAGGCAATAAAGTCATTGTTGTTTCAAATTTATGCATTCTTTATTAATTTGTCACACAAATAGGGGAATAACTGCCAGGGGAGGAGGGAAAGACAAGGCCACACTGCACTTCAAAACTTATTGAATGCCAGCCTTCTGTTGCTTGGGCAGTCCTCTGGGGTGGAGTGGTTGGGGGCCCGGAGGGCCGCCTCACCCCTCACCTCTCCCCCCCCCCGCGTTCTTGGGTGTGCGGGTGAGGAGGCTATGGGGCTTGCAGAGGAGGGTGGTTGGTTACACAGGGGCGGCAGTCTGTGCTCCTGCTGCCTTTCCTGCAGCTCAACCATATGCCGGAGCATATTAGTTTGATCCTCCAGTAGCCTCAGCATTGCATCCTGCCACCACCTCATCACACTGCCACCACCTCTGCACTTGATTCTGCCACCTTTTCTCTTGCGTGTCCCTCCTGTCCTCACGTTCATTTTGTGCTTTCCTGGACTCTGACATTGCTTGCCTCAACACATTTTGCTGAGCTCTTTCAGTGTGGGAGGAGTGCATGAGCTCCGAGAACATTTCATCGCTAGTGCGTGTTTTTTTCGCCCTCTGATCTATGCTAGTCTCTGGGACGGAGATGACAGGGGGAGCATTGAAACATTTGCAGCTGTGGGAGGAAAAAAGGGAGAGTAGTATTTAAAAAGACACATTTTAGAGAACAATGGGTAGACTCTCGCTGTGAACCAAGCTGTTAACATTACATAGCACATGTGCTTTCGGTACAAGGTCGCCCCCCCTCCCTCCCCAATTCTCTGGGATGATCATTTCACCCCTGCCCCCACTGTGTGGTTAACAGCGGGGATGATTTCTTTTCAGCCACAGGCAAACAGCCCAGTAGGAACAGCCACCTCTGAATGTCCCCTTAATAAAATTCCCCTATTTCAACCAGGTGACCATGAATGATATCACTCTCCTGAGGATAACACAGAGAGGTAAAGAACGGATGTTGCTTGAATGCCAGCAAGCACGGACCATACACTGCCATGCTTTGTTATGCAGTGATTCCAGACTACGTACTACTGGCCTGGCGTGGTAAAATGTCCTACCATGGAGGACAGAATCAGTCTGCCCTCCCCAGAAACCTTTTGCAAAGGCTTTGGGAGTACCTCCAGGAGAGCTTAATTGAGATGTCCCTGGAAGATTTCCGCTCCATCCCCAGACACGTTAACAGACTTTTCCAGTAGCTGTACTGGCTGTGAATGCATCTCACATCTTCAGGGCAAATTAATCATTAAACACGCTTGCTTTTAAACCGTGTATTATATTTACAAAGGTACACTCACCAGAGGTGCCTCCTCTGCCTTCAAGGTCCGGGAGCTTGCGTTGGGAGGGTATTGGCTCCAGGGTGATAAACAGTTCCTGGCTGTCTGGGAGAATGGTTTCATCCTCATCTGCATCTTCCTCGTCCACAAAATCCTCATCCCTGTTGCGTGAGACTCCCCCCTTGCAGGAGTCCACGTACAAGGGTGGGGTAGTGGTAGGGGCACCACATAGAATTGCATGCAGCTCATCATAGAAGCGGCTTGTCTGGGGGTCTGACCCAGAGCGGCTGTTTGCCTCTGTTTTTTTTGGTAGGCTTGTCTGAGCTCCTTAAGTTTCACTTGGGACTGCTGCGGGTCCCTGTTATAGCCTCTGTCCTTCATGCCCTTGGAGATTTTTTCAAATATTTTGGCATTTCATCTTTTGGAACCGAGTTCTGATAGCACGGATTCCTCTCCCCATACAGCGATCCGATCCCGTACCTCCCGTTCGGTCCATGCTGGAGCTCTTTTGCGATTCTGGGACTTCATGGTCACCTGAGCTCGCCACGCTGGCCAAACAGGAAATGAAATTCAAAAGTTCCCAGTGCTTTTCCTCTGTACCTGGCTAGTGCACCTGAGTTGAAAGTGCTGTCCAGAGTGGTCACAATGGATAGCTCCCGGAGGCCAGTACTGTCGAATTGCGTCCACACTATCCCAAATTCAACCCAGCGACGTCGATTTCAGCACTAATCCCCTCGTCGGGTAGGAGTACAGAAATCAATTTTAAGAGCCCTTTAAGTCAACAAAAATGGCTTTGTCATGAGAACAGGTGCAGGGTTAAATCAATCTAATGCTGCTAAATTCGACCTAAACTCGTAGTATAGACCAGGGCTGAGACACCTGCTTGAAGTGACAGATAATGGCCCCAAAACCACAAAGGGTCATATTAGCATATAGTCAAAAAGAATCTGTATTTTACACTTTTCCTTGAAATTCTGTGGTATTTAATTTTTTACATACTTAAGCCATGCAGTGTGTATTAATTCAATGATTCCTAAAGGAATGTCAAAACAGTGTTAACATTTTTCAGAAGCCAGGTGCTGGGAAGTGATGGAGATTCACTGTTGGAGATAGACTCAAGTCCAGGATATTCATCAAATGATACGGATCATTTTAAAGCCTGTGAGAGCAGCCAGGAAGACAATGAGGATACAGAGCTAGCAGAGGGAGGCTTCCTAAAGGTGCAGCAGGGACATACAGGGCTGTTTTATAATTTTATTGTAGTTTGTGCAGTAGGGAAGCAAGGAATCCCATTTTCCTTCTATAAAAATCACCTTTGAGTGTGAGACATATCACAAAATCTTAGCTTTTTAGACTATTATTTGTGGATATCAGAAAAAGTATTTGCTGGGTTACTTGCTTTTAGATAAGAGTTCAGTGATAGTCTTTTGTAGGCTTGAATTCTTAAAGCAGTTGTTTTAAGTTACTCTCCCCATTCTACTGCATTAATTCAGTCTGATTCAACAGGAGAAAATGCTAGTCGGTTATGGAAATTAAAGCATATATCTATCTTCATTCAGGTTTCTGTATCACCACTTTTGGTTAAAACATGAAAATACACAGTAGGGAAATGTGGACTTATTGAACCAGTGCTGAGCTAGTCCAGAAGAAGATACAGTATAACGCTGGAAGATTAAAAGCACAAATGAAGAGTCAAGCGTATTGTAGGAACTTAAATGTACACATTGGTGAGGGTGGCTTTAATGGTTCAGAAGTAACTGAATTTTCTTTACCCAAATATTTAACTCTTATTTTCTTTTCTCCCCTATAAGGTAAAAAGAAAGCTTACACGAAAAGGGAGGAAATGAAGGCCAAATAAAGGCAAACTCCAAGCTTCTGCAAAAACTAAGATTCTGAAATTTCCTATACAGGAACTGAAATTACTTCAAAACACACAGCTTTCAGCTCTGAAAACAGAAGGAAAACTATGCTTCCCTTTTACATGAAATTAATCCTTCTCAATGGAAATGTAAAGCAGAAACTCTTGAGAAAGAGGCTAAAAGCATCTGTACTTATTTCCCCAGAGACTTTTTTTTATGAAAAGTCAATAATTAAGCAAATTGCTTAACACTTGGTTCCAGTTTCTGCATATCTGGAGTTTAAAAGTATTTTACTCCATTAATTTTCATGCTGCATTTTTTTTTTTTTAAAGAAAGTCAAAGGAGAGGTTCTTTTACTGACATTGAAAATTTGTGATCCGAGAGCCAGGTTATTCCCATGTTTCACAAGAAAAAGTAGATGTCTACTGAATGGAAACAAGAGTAGAGGAAAATCACAAGAAATATTTCTTTGCTTTCCTTTTGGAGACTGTTTTATGTATAATTCTTTCCGCCTGCCTACTTTTCTGCAAAAATAAGATGTACAGATTTCAGTTCCCTGCTATGAAAAGTCATGTGGTGGCAATTTTATAAATGTTGCTTTCTGATTTTTATCAGAGTGGGAAAATAATCACTTAAAATTATTATTGATTTGCAAGTAGACATTTCATTTTTTAATTTTTCCTCCATTTTAGTTTAATATAATTTGCAATAAATGTACATATTGATGTTTGTTTTATAAAAACATATATCACTTTTAAGTGTTTTTACTCCAGCAGTTCTGTTGGAATATTCAAAATTTTAAAGGAGTAAAGACAGTCCAGCATTTGATTTTATAATGTTTGTCACCAGATTTTTATTATTGATGTAAAAAAGTCAATTTTTAAAAATAGTTGGACTTCGGCAGCTTTGTAAGGAAAGTTGGAAATGGTTAGGGTTGCTCTCAATTTTGAGCATTGTGCTGATTGGAAGTAAGGTCTGTTTTGCATTTTGTCTTCCTGTCCAGGCTCATTTTTAATGTTTGTTTTAGAAGACTGTTGCATCAATATTATGTTTCCTGGCATCGTTCAGCATAGATACAGTGTACACTTTTATGTACACATGATCATATTTAAGTTTGTTGCATAAAATAAACGCTTCTAGGTGTCATATGGTGGTCCTTTTTTCATTCCCCCTAAATCTAATTATTGTGTATCTGTACGCAGGAACATTGCAGTTGAGTAAATAGGCTTTGTGCTGGCAGGTATGTAGTCAAAGGGGAAAATTTGCATCTGAAAAGACTGATCTGTTTTTTGTAAATTCATTTTTCCTGCCTAGAGGATAAGCATTGGACTGCAACTCAGGAGAACTGGGCTCTATTCCTCGTTCTGCTATTGGCCTGCTGGGTGACCTCGAGCAAGTCGCCTCACACCTCTGTGCCTCGGTTTCCCCATTTGTAAAATGAGGATAGTGTTACTTCTTTTGTAAAGTGTTTTGAGATTGATGAAAAAACACTGTATAAGAGCTAGGTATACAATATATTCTTTGCTATTGATGCGGTGGTTGAGGAATGCTTTCTGTCCTAAATTGGTAAAGTGTTGCTGTATGTTGTTAAACTATTATCTTTTTCTAGTCCCAGAGTGGCCGTGCTTCACTGATGGATACAATTTTGTGTTTGTGTTCACACAGAGCAATAGCTACATCTTAGGGTTTCTAGAGCAATATGAGAACCTCTGACATTAAAGGATTTTTATAAACATATTATATTAAAGGGACATTGTCAAGTTAAAAGTCATATAATAGTTAAACATTTATTTATCCTGTATCAACAGACTTTAGATTTCTAAAACTGAAAGAATTTTAGAAATCTGTTCTACTCTTCAGCATATATACTGTTTACTTTTGACACATTAGTCAGTTTTACCCTGGTTCTCATTCTAAAGTTCAAATAAATAAATAAAACATTTCTATAACTAGTAGGTTTTGGACACTTTTTTTTTTAAATGACAAAACCTATATTTTGGTTATAAACTACAGTCTCGGCTAGTGTCCCTTTGACAGTTATTTGTAATCAGAACTTTATGTACTTTTATAAATGTGTAATTCAAAATGATTAGTCTGAAAAGTTTAGAAAATGGATAAGTATTCTTTTTGCTCAGTGTAAATGTATACAGCCACTCGCAAACACAGTGTGCTGGAATAATACGTCAAAGGTTTAGAAAAACATTTTGTAAATTAACTCTGAGTTTACTGTTGTACACAGTAAGCTAAAAGAACAGGAGTACTTGTGGCACCTTAGAGACATACAAATTTATTAGAGCATAAGCTTTCGTGGGCTACAGCCCACTTCATCGGATGCATAGAATGGGACATATAGTAAGAAGATATATATACACATACAGAGAAGATGGAAGTTTCCATACAAACTGTAAGAGGCTAATTAGTTAAGATGAGCTATTATCAGCAGGAGAAAAAAACTTTTTTAGTGATAATCAAGATGGCTAATAGATTGATCTATTTCTCTAAGTTAAGTATCCTCCCACCTTCTTGTCTACTGTCTAAATGGGCCATTTTGATTATCACTACAAAAGTTTTTTTCTCCTGCTGATAATAGCTCATCTTAACTAATTAGCCTCTTACAGTTTGTATGGAAACATCCATCTTCTCTGTATGTGTATATGTATCTTCTTACTATATGTCCCATTCTATGCATTCGATGAAGTGGGCTGTAGCCCACGAAAGCTTATGCTCTAATAAATTTGTATGTCTCTAAGGTGCCACAAGTACTCCTGTTCTTCCTGCGGATACAGACTAACACAGCTGCTACTCTGAAACCTGACAGTAAGCTAAATTTTACTTGATTGTTGATCTAGCAGTTGCAGTTTTGTTCCTGATTTTCTCTAATCTTGAACTTTTGTCAAGTATTTATTGAAGATAACTTAACTGTTATAGCCTAGGATTTATTGAGTGTAGCCTCATTGTTATGTATGTTTTCCTTGGGATACATCAGCAATTTTTGTTTTCCTGAAAAGCCTTTAGAAATTTATTTTAAAACGTAAAAAATCCCATGTTATATTCTCTGGGACCAAATGTGACTGGACTTGGTCTTCCACTTTTTTGCTGCAGCCAGGAATACTTTCATAGCAGAATCATTGACACTCCAACAGCTTCCTCTTTCAAACCTAGTATTGTCCCCCACGCTGGTGAAGGATGATTGTCTTCTACACAAAGTGAGCCACAAAAACAATTTATTTTCTATTTGGGCTCCAAACACTGGTACTGACAGAGAGACAGCTAGAAACAGAGGGCAGCTCTTTACTTCAGAGTACAACGATGACATGAAAGCATAATTGGGGGAGTTTTGACTTACCCCTATATCTCTAAAGAATAAAAAGCTTACATTCTCTTCTGTGTTCAAATGGTTCATGACTGCCTTAGAGGAGAAAGCTAGAATCCTGTCTTTTTCTTTCCAGTCTCCCAGGCCAACAGTAGGTCATACCTCAGCTCCAGTTCAAGAAGCGCACTTGTCAGGCTCCCTCCCCATCCAGTATGGATGATGCAAACCTGGACAACAGGAGGCTAATCTTGGAAAATTGGAAGTAGATATCCAAGTCAAAAGTTTCAAAGATAGAGGACGAAGGGACCTCTCCCTCCAACAAAAGGAAATTCAGATATCTTTGAAAAGCTTAAGTACAAAAGGAAAACTACTTCTCATTCCTTCACACTCACCCTTTTTAGGAGAAGGGGCGGGTGGGGGGGAGTGGTAGTTCACCAGTGTGTATATATCACATTTTCTAAGGGGACTGGAAAATTCCTGTTTCTGACTTCCCACCCAGCAGACTCAATGTTTTTTCCCACGAACGCATGTAGAATCCTAGTTCTTTCGAATTCCTATGGGAAGTGAGGAAGTCAAATTCTGTAAGTGGTACTTATTGACCACAACTTCCACCAAGGAATTGAAGGGTACACCCTTTTGTGGGATTTGTCCACTTCTTTCATACAGCAACTTGAAAGGCAATATTAAAGGTTGATGTCCACTCTGTGGCTTCCAGTGACATAAAATGAATCAAGGCTGTCCTTCTGGAGAAGGATCTTAGAGGGCAGCAGTTCACTAGGTGTTCCATGGTTTCGATGTCTTCTCCACATTCGCATATCTAGCTGTCCTTCATTTTCCTTTTATGCAGTAATTGCAACAACTGTGAAGTTCTAATGCAGTTCGCTGTGATCCGTAGCTTACATGGCATGGTAAATCCAGGTGATTGTCCTGTAGCATCCGTAATCAGGTCTTGATTCTTGACCCTGTTGTTTTCCTCTGCCATATGTCTTTGGGTGACAGTCCTGAGGTTTTAAGTGCTTTGTAAAGCAGTCACCTCAACAGGCGATATGTTAAGTTTTATACCTTTCAAAGGAACAAAGCTGTCTGTCTTGGTGTTGAAGGAGGATGCTACCACAGCAACCTGTATTAAAGACACTTCCATAGCTGAGGAGAGGAAATTTTCTCCCAAAGATGTGGCCAATAAAGGTCCAAAGCATTTTTATGGCAGAAGTGAGAGGTATCCCTCCTGGTCTCACCTGCTTCTCAAGCACAACCATCACAAGAATCCACCCAAGATACTAATGGCATGCCACAAGACAAGGGAGATTTGGCTGTTTCTAATACCAAATGACATCCTGAGAAGGCAAGTTCAATGAGGAACTAGCCTGCACACTATCAAATCACAGCTTCATAGTAAGTCACAAAACAAGCAGCTTCATACCTGTTTAGTCCCCATAACACCTGGGAGCAGTAAAAATAATCTACAAAGGCAGGCTTCCTCTCCCAAGAGAGTTCACCAGAGTCAGGACTTGATGGTTTATTCATTATCATATGGGTGCCCCTCAGGATGTGATTGCTGTGCAAATACCCCCTGCGAGCCTATACAAAAATTCCTGATCTCTTAATTGGAACTGCCACAGAGGAATCTAGAGACATTACTGCTCTCTAACAAGAAAAGTTTGGAAAAAATCTGGCATGGTGGAACTGGGAGTCATTCCTGATAAGCTCCTTTTTGTAACATCATCATGAAGAGATTTTAGTGCATCTTTACGGGGCCCATGGTCATCACAAAAATTCCCCTATAGCAGCAACAGATTGGAGCTCAGGGCAATTGTTCTAGCAATGCTACATTTAATCCACTGTTCAGAGGTAAAATATGTTAACGTTGAACTGTCACATCAGAATTATGTGAACAAGCCAGGAGGATCTAGAAGTAAATACCTCCTGAATGAGAGGGGAAGGAGAAGGCCCCAATGTAACCTGTTCCCTATACCACGTATCAATGAAGACTGCCTTTGTAGTAACTGTTACATCAGTCCCTCATGGCAGGTTCCCCTTAAACAGTGTTTCATAAGGACACTTATGCACAAGTCTTATCCCAATATCCAGAATTGTTTCAGAGTTCCATATGAACCAATTCATTCAACTACCATTTTTTTCCCAAGCCTCACTGACCCCAGAGGGAAGCTAAATTTTAAACACACTCAGTGCAGTCAGAGCATTATTAAATTACCTTAACAGTACAAAAATGGAGGAACGCACCTATATGGTTTGTGGCCTTTACTGAAAGGGTTAAAGGTCAGTCAGTGTCCTCACAGAGATTGACAGCTGTGTAAGGAGGAGTTTGCCAGGTTAGTTCTGTGTAGTCACATTAGCGTTCATTCCACTAGAGCTCAAGCAGCCTCTGCTGCCTGTTTGAAGAATGTCCCTATTCCTGAAATACAGCTGTCCTGCAATCATTGTTTAAGTAGGACTCCTAGTACCCACCTCCAAGCAGACAGACAACTGCTTGTTAGTCGCAAAGAGCAGAATCCATGTGGACAATTACTCACAGAAGAAAGAATGGTTACCTTACAATAACTGGTTCTTCAAGATGTATTGTCCACATGGGTTCCGTGACCTAGCCTTCTTCCCTGCTACAAGTCCTACTCCAATGGGACTCTGTATTGCGAAGGAACTGAAGGACAGTTGGGCCTGTTCTACCTTTATGACCTCAGATGGAAGTTTGGGGAGACATCTAGGATGCAGGTATTGCCCCAGCAGACACTGCTGGCCATGCACACCTGGATTGGAATTCATGTAGACAACAAATATTTAAGAATCACAGTTACTCTTGGGTAAGTAATCATTCTTTACCCTGCTGCTGTCCTGTGGATAAACAGAGGGCTTCATTCATTGCAGCTCTCAGGCCAACACCTTTCAACACCATTAATCCACACAATTTTTAAAAAGATAGTTTATTGGTATTTGGCAATATGGAAAATATGCAAACTAGCTCATTTAAATAACTTGCATAAGGTGTCACATGGAGCTTCATTAAACTTGGTAGCTATGCAAAACCTTCACTCCTTTCCAAGTTGTAGTCTTTCCTCTGCCAACTGTCCAAATAGAAGAACAAGGTCACTCACATTCTCTGTTGATATCATAAATGATTTTTTAAACTGCAGATAACAGACAAAAAGGGACACAGCAAAAAATAATGCTGTTACCCAATCAGGAATCAAGACCTTATGAAATGCAGAAGAAAAAACGGCCAGTCACCTCCCTTCCAAAGAAGCAGAATTGCTCCCACTTTGACCTTTTTGTTGGCTAAGTACTGATTGAAAAATCTCTGAAACCAAGACAGGGTCTTAAATCTCCTTCTTTCTTTGGTGTCAGAAATACATGGAATAAAATCCCTTCCTACTCTTTCACTGGTGGAATGGACTCAGTGGGGTTGTTTTTTTTTCCAGTGTGGAATGGATATTCAGCACAAGTTCCTCCTGATACTACTGAACATGTCTATGCTTTAGAAGGGGCAATTTGATAGGCATACCTGATAATAGATTTTGTAACTTTTGTACAAAGCTATAGCTCTTTCCATCTGAAGGGACGGTTGAGACCATGGGGTATAGAAGGCTTTTTAATGTCATTCCACTGCTTCCCTCAAGATCTTCTGCAATTAAAACTGACCTTTCAAAAGCCTTGCTGGTGGGGAGTGAGGGACTTTAGGGCTGTAATTCTGTGGGGATTCAGAGGCCTTAGTCTGTATATACCTGTAGACTTAACTCTTGCCTATGAAAGATCTATTTGATTATCTTATTCTTGGTCAATAAAACCTCTAATATTTCCCAGATTAGATTCCCAAATGTATGCTGCATCTTCTAAACAAGTGATCCTCAGATTGAGGCTTGAGAGCCAAAAGTGGCTCTTTAATGTGTCTCCTGTGGCTCTTTGCAGCACTTGATACTAAAACACTGTGTGATTTAATTAACTAGTCTGAGTTATTAACCAATAAGATGTGTTTATTATATTATTAACGAATTGTAGTTGATAAAATAATATTTGGTCAGTCATTTTGCTGTGAGAATAATATGTGTGTGAATGAAACAATGAATTCACAGTACCATGGTTCTTTTGGGTAATGTTGATTGCTAATTTGGCTCCTGAACCACTGAGGTCTGAGTATCACTGTCCCAAAGGAAACCATGTAATGTATCTATGCGCACACTTCCATCTCACACCTTTTGCCACAGGCATCAAAAACCACTTTCACTTTATGCCAGACTGTTGCTAATTCACCTCATTAGTAATGTTAATACTTCATTAGATGACTGGACAGTGTTGATGTGCACTAAGTAGCTGCCATATTTCACGCAGTGCAGCTGCAGTTCTTGTGATATTAGAAATGCTTTGTGTATCTTGAGTTGGATAAAAACCACTGTAGTGACACCTGAGTTACGATTGAAAGTCAAAGCCTATCATAAACCCTATTTTGTTTCTCCCCCGCACACACATAATCTTTTTGAAAGTAAATTTTCCTCTTTCTTGACCAAAGGCTAAAGCAGATGTTACAATGCAAAGCTGATTTGGGGTTTATTTGGGTTTTTGTGTCTTGTTTGTACATGTGCAGATTCCTGAACGTTTGAAAGGTCTTATTTCTTTTGGCAGTGTCAGTACGGATTTTAGCCCTTTATAAATTTATGTTTTGTTTTTCTAAACGTTGAATTTGTCATGTACATGTTCCCCTCTATGCCCTCTACTGAATGTTTGAACAAACTAACTTAAGAATGCAAAAATTGTTAAGTTGTTTTGAGCCAGTGTCTGTGGTTAAAGTCACAAGTAGTAATTTTCCTTCATACAGTAGTGTTGCTTTAGATTTCAGTGGTGGTTTTCAGGAATCCTAAGGTAAGGCAACTAAGTGTTTACATTTGACTAATGTATTGAGTCTTAGGAAACTGGCTAAACCCCAAGTGTGTGATATCTGCTAATGGGCTGATTCTTTAGGGTTTGTGGGTGGCTAGGAAACATTCCCTCGTATGTTCGTTTCAATCATCTGGAGCCTTAAAAGTTATCCTTAGTCATGCAGCACAAACAGATCAATTTAAATTTTCATCTTGCAACACTAACTCATTTGAAAATGTGGTGGTCTAGGAGCTTTTTTACCTGGTGGGAAGACTTTATAGTCAGCTACTGGGCTGATCAAGTTAGTCTAATAATACAGGAGGTTGTTCCAAATTATCTTTTTTCTCTGAAGATCATGCCGCCATGTCCAATTTGTCTTTGGTTTGCAGTAGGTCAAAAGCATATTCGGTTCATAGCAACATCATGCAGCACCAGAAGGAGTGTGCTAAGGGAGTGGGAGAGAGGTAGGGCAGCAGCCTTCATGATGGTGAGAAATACACACCTCCTTGCAAGGCAGGGACAGAGATTCTGCTCAGTTTACAGAAACCCACGCTGGGGAAGCATGGCGCTTCCAAAAACAAAAGATGGGAAGTACATAGAGCAGGGCTTGGTTTTCTTTTGTGGTTGTGTAGCCTGGTACTGTGTCACTCAAATCAGATTCCAGAAGGATCTATTAAGGTGAGGGGCTCTTAGACAGGCTATGCAGGGAGCTACACCACTGTCCCTCTGGTTCTGGAACAATTCCTCTCTCCACCTCCTCTCGCACTCTGTATGACCTAATTCTGCAGGTGCACATTATCTCTGGTGCTGCTGTGCCATGACTCTAATTGCAAGGATTCTATCTGGGGAATGGAGTCCCTATCCTCAAAACAATGAACCAGGAATTTGATTTGAATAAGGAAACCAGTATTATCCCTGAAGGTACTCTGTCTCTTTGCTTCACTGCACAGCTTCTGACTACTGTCTTCCGCAGCTTCTCCTGCCTAGTTTCCTGCTATACATTTAGAAGAACAGTGTGTGTGTCTTTCTGGCTCTTCTGCAAGTTTTAAACTATTCTAACTTGCATTTTATGTCCTTGTGTCTCCCATGTTTCCTTTCCACTTGTTACCAAAGTGCTTAATAAAACAAAACACTTTACTCCCTGCCACAAACAGTTACACACACCTGTCCGATGAGCAGTGCTCAGTCTCTTGGTCCTGGGGAGTTAAGTTCTTGGGGATAGCTGCTTTTTCCTTTGTCTTTTTCCTCAGCTTTAGTTTGGCCTCTTGAGTAAGATGGAGGAAGGGGAGGATTCCAACCTTGGGCCTCATTTTACCCCCTCCCTTCTGCTTGAGGAGGGAGTCTGCCCTTTGCTGTAGCTGGACCCTGCATATCTAACAGATTTCAATTTTGGACTTCTCACAAGGGCACTTCAGGGTGAGACATCTTATTCTCGTTTCTATTTCTGCCTCCTCATTCAAGTCAGTCTGGACTTAGTAGCATCTGGAACCTATTCCCTACTTCAAGTCTTCCATGGAAAGGGAGTCCTCCATCTCAGTCACAGGGCCCAACAGCGTAGATTTGGATTTTGCCCATCCATGCATTATGTCAGAGTTGTCTAGTCTATTGGTTAGGATTACAGTCCTACAGCGTATAGCCTGGTTGAAGACTGCCTAAGAACTTTAATCTAAAGAAGCATGAACAGCAGAGTTTTTAAGTACTTCAGGGAAACTGGTAATTTGTAAGATGACCCAATGGCAAGCCAGTTTGCAAGGCCAAAGAGACTCTTCTAAAATTTGCTACAGTCTTACAAATTATTTTATCATTTCAGTGAATTAGTTTTGCCTTAAGATGAAGATGGTAGCCTGCTGTATCCCCAAAGGAAGGCCAAAGTCTGCAATAATTTCTTTCAGCCTCTCAGAGGAACCTGAGCATTGTAATGGCAAGTACATAATCAAAGTGTTCTCCAAGATGATTGCTGTCTGTCACAGCAGGATGCAGCCAGTTTTTTTTGCTATTCCCATACCTGAGATACTTTTTCCATTGCCATTCCAAAGAGGGCCCATGTGCATTCTTGCTTCTTCAGGCTTGTTCTTATTTTTCTTCTTGTCTGATTCAAGAAAGGTATCTCAGTCAATCATCGCCAAGTCTGTGTTTCAGCTCTGCTATTTCTCAAGGAGACAAAGGCACAACTGCAAACAAGCCCAGTGAGAAGGAAATCCAGGAAGAAAAATAAGATGCCGATATGTCTCCATCAGGAGCTCTTTAATAACCTGAAAATCAAAAAAGAATCCTACAAAAAAGTGGAAACTTGGATGCATTGCTAAAGAGGAGTACAAAAGATTAGCCAAGCATATAGGGACAAAGTCAGAAAGGCTAAGGCACAAAATGAGTTACAGCTATCAAGGGCCATAAAAGGCAATAACGAGGTCCTTTAAATACATTGGGAGCAAGAGAAAGATAAAGGAAAGTATAGGTCCACTACTTAATGGGGAAGAGAGCTAATAAATGGATGACATCAAGAAGGCTGAGGTATTCAATGCCTATTTTGCTTCAGCCATCACTAAAAAGGTTAATGGTGACCAGATAGTCAACACAATTAATGTTAACTAGGGCGGTCAAGTGATTAAAAATTAATTGTGATTAATCATGCTGTTAAATAATAATAGAATACCATTTATTTAAATTTTTGGATGTTTTCTACATTTTCAAATATATTGATTTCAATTTCAACACAGAATACGAATATTTACGTGCCAGATGCGCTAAAGATTCATATGTCTCTTCATATTTCAGTCTTCGTTCCAGAGGACATGTATCCATGCTGATGATGCTCGTTCAAAAAATAATGCATTAATTAAATTTGTGACTGAACTCCTTGGGAGAGAACTGTATGTCTCCTGCTTGGTTTTAGCCGCATTCTGCTATATATTTCATGTGACAGCAGTCTCAGATGATGACCCAGCACACTTTCATTTTAAGAACACTTTCACTGCAATTTTTGACAAAATACAAAGAAGATACCAATGTGAAATGTCTAAAGACGGCTACAGCACTCGCCCTAAGATTTAAGAATCTGAAGTGCCTTCCAAAATCTGAGAGGGACGAGGTGTGGAGCATGCTTTCAGAAGTCTTAAAGAGCAAACTCTGATGCAGAAACTACAGAATCCAAACCACCAAAAAAGAAAATCAATCTTCTGCTGGTGGCATCTGACTCAGATGATGAAAATGAACATGTGTTGGTCCACACTGCTTTGGATAGTTATTGAGCAGAACCAGTCATCAGCATGAACGCATGTCCTCTGGAATGGTGGTTGAAGCATCAAGGGACATCTGAATCCTTAGCACATCTGGTATGTAAATATCTTGCGATGCCGGCTACAACAGTGCCATGCGAATGCCTGTTCTCACTTTCAGGTGACATTGTAAACAAGAAGTAGGCAGTATTATCTTCTGCAAATGTAAACCAACTTGTTTGTCTGAGTGATTGGCTGAATAAGAAATAGGACTGTTTGGACTTGTAGGCTCAAAAATTTTACATTGTTTCTCTTTTGAATGTAGGGATTTTTTTGTACATAATTCTACATTTGTAAGTTGCACTTTTATGATAAAGAGATTGCACTACAGTACTTGCATGAGGTGAATTGAAAAACACTTATCATTTTTACAGTGCAAATATTTCTAATAAAATTATATAAAGTGAGCACTGTACACTTTGTATTCTGTGTTGTAATTGAAATCGATATATTTGAAAATGTAGAAAAACATCCAAAAATTTTTCATAAATTTCAATTGGTATTCTATTGTTTAACAGTGCAATTAATCACAATTAATTTTTTTGAGTTAATCGCATGAGTTAACTGCGATTTATTGACAGCCCTAATATTAACAACAAGGGGGAAGGAATGCAAGACAAAATAGGGAAAGAAGAGGTTAAAAGTATTCAGATAAAATGGTTTTATCAAGTTGGCAGGGCCTGATGAAATTTATCTTAGGATACTTACGGGACTAGCTGAAGCAGTCTTGGAACTGATAGTTACCTTCAGGAACTCATGGAAGACTGGAAATGGGCAAACAAAGTATCTATCTTTAAAAGCAGGCAGGGAGGGAGAGGGAAAGAGGACTGGGGAATTATAGACCAGTCAGGCTACCTTCAATACCTGGAAAGATACTGGAAGAAATTATTAAACAATCTGTAAGAATCTAAAGGGTAACAGGGTAATAAGTAATAGCCAGCATGGACTTGCAAGAACAAATCATGCCAAACCAACCTAATTTACTTCTTTGACAGGATTACTGGCCAAGTGTATGGGAGGAAGCAGTAACCGTAATATATCTTGATTTTTAGTAAGGCTTTTGACACAGTCCCACAAGCAAATGGAAAATGTGGTCTAGATTTTGTAGTTAAATAACTATAAAATGGATGCAAACTGGTTGAAAGAACGGACTCAAAGAGTAATCAATGGTTTGCTGTCAAACTGGTGTGGATGCATGTAGTGGGCCTGGGTCCAGTACTGTCCTGGGTCCAGTACTATTCAATATTTTCATTAATGTCTTGAATAATGGAGTCAAGAGGTTGCAAGCACTTTGGAGGGGACAGGTTTAGAATTCAAAATGACCTTGACAAATTAGAGAATTGGTCTGAAAGGGACGAGATGATATTCAGTAATCGTAAGTGTAGTACTTTGCATGGAGGCAGGAAAACTCAAATGCACAACAACAAAATCAGGAATAACTGGCTAGGTGGTAGTACTGCTAAAAGGATATGGGAGTTATAACAGATCACAAATTGAACATGAATCAACAGAGTGATGCAGCTGCAAAAAAGGCCAGTAGAATTCTGGGGTGTATTAGCAGGAGTGTCACATGTAAGATATGGGAGGTAATTGTCCTCCTTTATTGGGCCCTGGCAATTCTGGAATATTTTGTCTAATTTTGTGCACCACACATGAGGAAAGATGTGAATAAATTGGAGAGTCCAGAGGAAAGCAATAAAAATGATAAAAGGTTTAGAAAACCTGACTTATGAGGAAAGGTTAAAACAAACTGGGCATGTTTAGTCTTGAGAAAATAAGACTTAGGGAGGACTTGATAAGTCTTCAAATATGTTAAGGGCTGTTATAAAGAGGACTGTGATCAGTTGTTCTCCATGTCCACTGAAGGTCTGACAAGAAGTTATGGGCTTAATCTGCAGCAAGGGAGATTTAGGTTAGATACTAGAAAAACTTTCTAATGATAAGGGTAGTTAACTTCTAGAATAGGCTTCTAAGGGAGGTTGTAGCATTCCTATCATTGGAGGTTTTTAAGAATAGATGAGACAAACACCTGTCTGGGATGGTCTAGGTTTACTTTGCCCTGCCTCAGTGCAGTGGTAGAGGTCCTTTCCAGCCCTACATTGTTATGAGTCAAAAGTAAAGAAATAGGACTGGAAACCAATGTCCAAGTAATTATTTGTTCCCTTCTTTTGCAGAGACCTGAACATCAAGCAAAGATGCTTCAAGTTGGTACTATCCTTTGTTTCCAAGGACTGAGACACTAGAGGTTGGATTGTTTGGACTCCCAGATCATGGAGCATTCATCTGTATATTTAGATATTGGACACTGGGTACATTGTACTATGGTATGTATAACTACCATTGGGGCTGTCCTCCTGGAATCAGCCCACATACTGACTCAGGTCTTGCCTCTACTCTGATAAAGGTGTTTCTTTGTTTTTGATGGCAGTGTCCATTCCAGGGGTTAACTCCTGCCTCTCCACCAGGCAGGCGGAGGGGGTTGGGTTTAGTCAGGGACAAAGGCGTTGTCCCAAGAATGTAGTCTAGAATCCGGGAACCACCCTACCCACCTCTAGGTGCCCTCACTTAGCAAGAGACAGTAATTTATCTTAATATAGAATTTTTCCAAAAGCAGGTACAATAACTTGTAAAGTATAGGAACTTACCTCTGGGAGTTTTGGTTTTGGGTTTTTTTCAAGACAAAGTTGGTTAGTTGATGCCTCCTTGAGTATTATTCTAGCGATGCAATTGGAGTTTCATATTTATTTAACCTGTTGTTTCATTCACTCTCTATTACAGCACAGGAACTGTCTCTGCCTGGATTCAGTTGAGTTCTGAAATTTTCTCTCGCAGATTTGGGAGTTTTCAAAAAGTTAAGTTTGTTTGCTTCAAAGTGTGTAACAAAGACCACCATGACCACAGAAGTTTAGATTAGTGCCCCATTAGCCTACATCAGGTCAAACCACTACCTCCAAAATTGCTAGATGCCATTTTTTGTGGGGCAGGCCAATTTCTGGGCACAGAACACAGAAACTTACTTTGATAGCCCTCCCCCCCCTCCCCCATTATCTTTTCAATATGGCATTACCAGTTGGATCCATCCTGATCTGTTGATGTTATTTGTCTGATAAGTGTTCCCAGTGCCAATGTAAGGTAAGCCCATCTTGTTTGGCTCATGCCCCATTCACTACCTGTAATTACTGCTGTTGGGAAGGATGGATGAAGAGGGATGTATCACAATAGAAGATTACTCACTGGTAATGATTGTCTCATAGTCCTCATCCATCCTCCACTTCAGGCTTGTGGCTTGACATTTGTTCTCTTATCTATTATTCTGTATTTGAATGGACAGATCAGTGTTTATATGTTAGTCTTGGTAAACGTTTATTTGCCTCTTTGCTTCTGGTCAGCGAAGCCATACTGCTGGAAGAAGAGAGGACTCTGGCAAATAAAATTATTGGTGAGTAATTTTCCCTTAGTAATCTTTGGGTATATTTTGAAGTGCTTTGATAGAGTACACACTAATTTTTATAATAGGATGTGATCCTTTTCAAAATTTGACATTTGTTTCCATATGATATTTGGCATTATCCTTTCTATTGTTTGCTATATTCTGTAGTTATCAACAGCTTAACCTCCAGTAGGTGTTTGTAATTTTTTTCTGCATTTCTTCTTTATAATGAGCCATCATTTTGCCATGACTATTATTTAGGTAGAAAGTTCGACATTTCTACCTTTTCCAATTTACATTCAAAAGCACTAAGCATAACTTATGGGGATAATATTAGTGTATGATCTCATCTATAAACCTCCATACCCAGTTTATTTGAATATACTGATGTTCACACAGCACCAGGGTATTGAGACCCTTTCTAGCTAGGACAATGAGGGTGTAGGTGTGGCCTACTTCAGTAAATTAAATACAGCTTTGTTCTTGTAATTTTCATTGGGGATGGACATAACCTTCCTGAGGACCAAAGAGCAGCCACTGTGGAGCAGATCAGCAGCAGAGGCAAATGACCATAGCAGGTTGTTGACCATATTTGCTGTGGATCTGTGTGGAACAACCAGTATATGTATATGGACAGGGATGGTGTCCCTAGCCTCCCTTACCAGAAGCTAGGAATGAGTGACAGGGGACAGATTACTTGATGATTACCTGTTCATCCCCTCTGGGGCATCTGGCATTGGCCACTGTCAGAAGACAGGATACTGGGCTAGATGGACCTTTGGTCCGACCCAGTATGGCCACTCTTATGTACTATAGCATCCATGTGCTCTGACAGAGCCAATTTCCAGTATGGTGCACAATAAAAAAGACAGGCAGAAAGAATATCTTTCTCCTATCTCCAGCAAACTTTGGGCCTAAGCACTCACTCAGACTTCAAAGGGCTTCCTTACATAATGCCTGGACCAGTACTTGGTTTGGAAATGATGTCCTAAATGGACATTATCGGTCTACGCGGAAGTGATTTTAAGGTCAGGCTTGACAAAGCCCTGGCTGGGATGATTTAGTTGGGGATTGGTCCTGCTTTGAGCAGGGGGTTGGACTGGACCTCCTGAGGTCACTTCCAACCCTGATATTCTATGATGGGAGAGAGATGCTTTTGCACTATGAGTGGGGCTTGAGATAAGTTCCCAGATCCCATTGCCTTTCTGACATGCTTTTAAACATGTTACACTTGTTCTTCCTCCAACATGGCTGGGATGGGTTCTATTTGCTCCTTCAAGGGGGAAGAAATTGAATAGTTGTCATGGGTCCCTTTATCCTTATACCATTCCAATGCCATCATCCTCTGTAGTCACAACCAGTAGATGAAAGGTGACTTAATTCAGATCCTTGCATTAGCAGTGACCCTGGAAGTGTGCTTCACAGCACATTTAGCAAGAGCCATGGCTAAATACCAGCAACTCATAAAACATTTACCTCTGTGATTGGATGTGTAACATACGAACATTAAACACTTCACACAAAAGGGAACAAAACTCTTCCCTACCCTCTTATGCCAGCTTTCCTACCCTGTTCACACACCCAAATATGACAGTATAGCCACCTTGTTTGCACTAAATACCTGAATTAGACTCCTAGAATATTACTTTACCAATCCAGCACTACAGGAATTCAAGCCCTTGTTGCAGAATCTTGAAAGAATTTACAAGACCAAACCCATTCCATCTCTGCATGTTTATCTTAACCTTTATGACAGAGTTGGTGCTATGCTATAATGAAAACAAAGGAACAGTCAGTGGGACCTACGTGAACAATCAAGAGTTCATAAGTACTAGGTTAGCCTTTGTATACCAGTGATGAAGAACTGACTGAGTGGGAGGGAAAGAGCTCTACTTTATTTTAATGTGACTGGCTGGCTGTTTTATGTAACTGGTAATAGTTTTATTGGAAAGTTAGAGGAATACCACAACCTCTATCAGATCTTTCATACAGCTGAAAGATGAAGCAGCCAGTCATTCATCTCCAACATCCACAGGGAGAGGATGGCCTGTCACATTTTTCCATATAAAGAAATGAATACAGCTTACCCAAACTGAACAATCCACCTATATGATGATGTGTAACTAGAGCATGGATTAGTAGTAGTCTATTGAAAAAAGCCTAGAAAAGTTTTTTCGACAAGTTAGCTATATCGTTTCTCCAGAAAGATGTGCCATTGCGGTTTTTAATAGAATGGGGGCAGGAAAGTCAAAAACTTAGTTACCATAGCTATAGTATTCTAGGGCTTCATCAGGTCCTAGCTGCAATGTACATGCTTTTTTCTGACCTTGGTTTCACCTCATTACACTGATTTATCTTACTTGAACAAGAAATGTGTAAGCCTTTTTTTGACATCAAAGTTACCTTGAACTTCATTCCCCCTTTTTACATGGTGCACTGCCTCCCAGTCCATCTCAGATTGAGGAAGAAGTGTTACCAGAAATCAGATGAAAACTGGTTTCAGGGAAACATGCATTTATTGTTAAGCATTCCCAGTGAAAATCAACATCTTTTAAAATGTGTATTTATTTAAAAAATCATTTGTGTACAAAAGTGTTGTGTAGTTTTTATTCTCAAGACAAAAAACACTGATGCTTCAGTCCAGCCCACTCACCCTTTACAGGAAATTAAATGCTCAGTAACAAACCTTCTCCAGTATTCTTTATTAACTTTTAAAAAAATCAAAATTTGAGATGGAAAAGGTCTCACAAGTGGGATTCTTCAACAGTTGAAATCAGCATTCCTATGATAGCAGCATCCTTCTGCACGAGCAGTTGTTGCAAATTGTAAAACGGATAATACAGCACTTTCATAGTACATTTCCTCATCTGAGAGTTAGGTATTTCAACTTACGTTTTCAGTGAATGGTTCAGCCTCATAAACAATTGGCTAGCTATTTTTTATGCTGCCCACAAGCAGGTAACGTCACAGTACAGTGCAAATTATTTGTAACAATTGGTCCATGGGTAACAAATCTGAAAAGTAAAGTTGCTGAGGTTGCCTACAGAGCATTATAGTTGAAATAACCAAATGAGAAGCAACACATACCTTGCATGTCTAATGATGTATCAGCTAATGAAGCTGTAACAGTAAAAGTGGGAAGGTCATAGTATATGTTTTTACTGAAATATGTTTAATATGGATCAGCAGTCTAATTGAAGACAAATGATAAACACTTTTCTGTCACCAAAGCAACATTTGGAAAATTAGGCTATTAACAGTGAAAACATCTACATGCTCTTCCCAGAAAAGCTTTACTTCATGTTTTACTATTGTGATGTAGTAAAGAGCATGGGAAAATGAACATTTTTAACTGTCCTCTGCTTAGCCAATTGCTGTCACATGTTCTACAAAACAATCCATGATCACATCCACTAAGAGTCTTTGGTTTCTCTACACAAACATTTAGTTCTCAGCAAGCTGGGGTATAAATCTATCATGTACTAACAGTTCCTTACAGTACTTGGAGCTATGCTGCTTTGAAACTGGAGTAGCTCAAAGCACAGTAAGGAACTATTAGTACGGAATAGGTTTATACCCCAGCTTGCTGAGAACTAAATGTGTGTGTAGAGAAGCCCTTCCACTCCAACATCACAATCACCTAATCCCATTTGTCCCCCTTGAACACGTGTTCAAAATATTTAGTTTTAGTTAACATTGGCCCTTCCTGGGCTTGTCTCTAACAATAAGCTAGGCTCTGTTTGTTGCTTCCATAGGAAGCAAGCAATGGGCATGCACACGGTTAAGCTGCCCCTGGCTCTGAAAGCTGACCTCTTCATATTAATGGTATACAGCCACCACAGTAAACAAGAGCTTTTACTTGAAATCGTATTTTGTTTTCCATTAAGTAAGTGATCTGTACTCTCTCACCTGCCAGGTCTGACTTCCAGCTGTTTTATGAAGGTTAATTTTGCATAGTTTAAGTGTTTCCATTATCCACATCACAGAATGTAGATCTGCTGTTTCAAGATAAGTCTCTTTTTGGCTAATGAATTTCTCCTTTCAGACACCAGATGCAAACATCAGTGTTCCCAATCCTAATTTACTTGAAAGAAAAAAGTTAAATACAATGAAAATCAAGAACAAACTTTAAGTTCAACAAAATTTGTAGTACCTAATTCCATAAATAAATACTGCCTGACTGATTACAGTCAAGGCCCCATGTACTCTGTGGCAAGCTGGACCTGAATTCTGCTATAAGGCCCCTAGTTTAGGCAGTACTCTGAGACTGGAAACTTGTGGCAAATTCAGGTAAATCAGAAAATGGAGCCTTTTACTTAAATGTGATGTAACATCAGTAGTGTCCTTTTTATATTGTCCGTAAGTTTTAATTTCCCTATGTGAGTTTCTCATATTGAGAACTTAGAAATTGTGGGGTTTTTGGCAACTAGATGGGGTATAAATAGACCTTTCGGCACCCGTGAGGGAGCTGAAGCTATTGGCAATAGGAAAGGCAACTTTTCTTTGCCTCTGAATAAGGTCAGAAGCTACTTCAAAATTTGTGAGGGGCAAGAAAAGACTGGAATTTCTTGTTCACCAACAACACTATCCAAAAACAACTGATAAACTACATTAACTAGATGTTGGTGCTAAAATGTTCAGCAGGGAAATTTAGCTGACATTTAGGGAGTCACTAAATTACAGCATTAACACCTATTGAGATAAATGGGGTTGTTCAGACTTCACAGTTATTATTTTAAACTGTCTGCTTGCAGACTAAGGAAGATGACAAGGCATCAATTTACATTTAGAAATTATTTGCAGCCATAATGCCTAGATGTTTTTAAACTGTAAGTGTAAATGTGCTGCACAAATCTGCAGCAGGAGTAGATTGTATAGCAATTCCACAGTCGTGAATGCACAGGGCCCTGAATATAGAGATGTTCAGTCATAAAAAAACGGAACTACAATTTAGTCTTTACAAAGTTACTATGTTAAAACACCCAAACAGTAAGAGATTCCTAAAGTTCATCCCTGGCTGCAGTTACACTAATCTGGTACAACATAACCTTATATTCAACTCTGCTAGTTACCCAAGAATAGAAAAATGTTCCTTACAAAGGATTCAAATTCATAGGGACCTCACATTATGAATGTCTGCTTAATATTGGGTCACTTCCCCATCCAGCTCAAGACACTTCCTTGCTGCAGCATCCGAGCTGGCACTGAGTCAAGTACCTTAGTTACTAAGTCCATGGGAGGAAAGGACATACTGGCATTTGAACAGAACTGTATTAGGAGAACAGTTTGCAATACCACAAAGAAAATGAGGTACTGGGTGAAGGAAATAGCAGGAGAAAAATCCATGATGGGGAATTGTTTCAGTGGTAACAGTGATGAAGTAAAGCAATTCCCCACTCTTTTCTTCTCTCTCCACCCTCCCCCCATTCCATCCCATCCCCTCCCTTATATGCTTGGAAAACTTTGCTCTGATTATCATTTGAGATGTGCTCACAGTCCTCTCTAAGAGACTAATCCTGTTATCAAAATGACAGGTCCAGAGGCTATAATTAAGTTTTATGTCCCCCAATGATTTCCAAGTTCCTTTCTTTGATAAATAGCAGTGAAGAACAAGGGAAAGTAGTAGTCAGCCATTTACAATTACCACCAGGGTAAATAACATGTAAATGAAATGATCAAAATGTTCTTATCAAACTATACATAACAGAAAAAGACAGTAACTTGAGATTTTAACACAAATGGCAAAATTGCCATAGTTTTCTACTGTTTCCAGCTATTACCTAACAAACCAGTTGAGCAGTAGCAGCTTTTTAATTGTTAACAAAAATAAATAAATATCAAGGAAAAACAACAAAAAAAAGTCTTGTTTCCTTTGGCATCTCTGAAAATGACTTACACTACTGCAAGAAAATCCAAGAAATATGATCAATGAATAAAACCTTAGAAAGCAGTACAGAAAGACTATAGCAACTGTGTTTAGTATTGCACGGATGGGAGTTAAAAATTTACTGTCTGTGTTCTGCAAGTATTTTTAAAGTATGAACACATTAGATAGACTACTGCAGGGAGTAATCCTGCATTAGTTAGGTCTTTTCCATCTCTATTTTCTAGTTCTGTTCCCCCTACTACTTTGCTCCAGGTGTTTAATAATATTCCCCATTGCTTCCAGTATCATTTACAAACTGGATCTTCTATGAAGTATGACACTGTTACAGCTCATTTTATAGTTCAAGCAAAATGAATGTACATTTCCCCCCACTTATTAGACTATTGCTTAAGAGAAGACAGTCACGGAAAAGAAGCCTTTTATGGTACACTATCATCCACAATCCCCAGTCTTTACTCAGTTTCTATTTTAGCTGAAAGTTTCATGTCTGATGTATTTTCAGAAGTATCCAACTGTATCCATACAGACATGACAACTTTCTTTAGATGGATGTACTACTGTTTGAAGTTGCAAACTAATAATTTTCAAGCTTTTAAACTCAGGATGAAATGTAATTTTAATACGAATAGAAAGACTGACTATTTACAAGCGAAGGTAATTTCAGTTCTCGTTTATCAGAAACATCAATCCAAAAGAAAGTTAAACTGAGAACACACTTCTACTTCTATGTGCATTTGAAGTATGTACAGTAAGAACACCAACACCAGCCTCCATGTATCAACTAGGGAAAAATGCAAACGAGTGAATTTTTAAAGTACCTGGTAAGCAATCCTTATACTGAAGCTCAAAATAAAGCTAGAAAGCTGTTGCAAAAAACAGCTGATTGCATCACAGCAAGTACTCAAAGAAAAATATTTCATTAGTTTTTTTAAATTCTCAGTATATGAGAATTGTTCAGTTGTTCTTCCCCCAAATCCAGTGAATTTATACTATCCAAATTTATTTAAGGAGTTCTGACCTCTATATAACAAACAACAAAAAGCAGCTCCACTTTTTTGTGCTATGTCCAGACATACCAAACTTTTATGATTGTGTAGCAAGTATGATGGTTAAACACATTTACTGGTTATTCAAAATATACCATTTAAAACTACTGTTAATGGCACCCAGACCCACAGATTATGGAAGGGAATCCAGAATGATATTTTAGGTGTGTGTTGTTGGAGAGGGCAAATAAGCAGATTTCCCAGTCACCTGACTAAGAAAGAGGTTCTGAACAGGTCACCATTTTGAACTTTTGATAAATCTTGAAACTGCTTTCAGGAAAAAAGTTAACAAGAACATTCAAGTACTTAAATGGTGCTCTCTTCAGCTACCCTATCTAAAATGTCTAGTAAAGTACAAGCATGCAAATATAGGTCAATCCACAGGCACATAGGATCCATGTTAAAAACAGTAAGATAGATGGATGAGTGACACTAACAATTTTGATGACTTTGACACTCAATGTTATCTGAATAATTAAATCAAAATCCTGAAGCAAATTCCTGCTAGTCTTGGTCACACTGCTAAACACTAAAGTAGGCATGTTCCCCCCCACCCCATTGTTTTAGCTGAGCTCAAAGAATTTTTACAATATTTAGTAAGAAAAAATTAAAGTATTTCCCCTTTTAAATTTACACAGACGTTTAATTAGCTTTATTTACAGAGCAGTTTTTCAGTCTCCAATAGTGCTTAGATAGCATCATCAGGCAAGAGTGCCAGTTTTAAAAGAGAATCTAGATAGAATCCTAAAAATAACAGATGGTGATGCTCCTCAGAAAGGGCAAGCTGGACTACAGAAGCAGCTCTTTACATGGCTCAGTTACTCAGAAGTAATTCTGTTGCAGTCTCTACATCCCATGATTTTGAAGACAAGGCCACTATTACTGCATTCTGTAAAAACAAAATGAAGGAAGTGAGATTTTTCAGGGTGTGAAGTTGCTCTTCACATAAACCCAGCTGTAGCACTGAAAGTCAGACTGAAAACTTTACACATTTATCAAGATCTATATTTGCTAAATTACCAGTCGTTACAGTCTCAACTGAGAATTTTTAGCATTAAAAGCATAGTAATTTTCATTTTATAATTAAATGAACAGATTTTTCTAAGTACTTTATTAGTACATAAGACATCGTATGTTAAACATCCAGTCGTTGTCACCAAGAAGAAAAACAGTCAGCAAAATAAACTGATCAGATTTATTGAGGGCTATGAAAATAGCAAACCTTTTATTATAATTTGAGCTATAGCTCATATTACATATATAGCTGCCCTGCCCCTAACTTGTAAAAAAAAAAAAAAAAGTACACATATATACACACATACTTACCCTATCAAAGCCCATAGCACAAAGGTTTTCTATTTTTTTGGTGTATTCTGGACTAGAAACTGGTGCTCCAGCATACACATGTGCCCAAAGTCGAGCTGTCTGTTTGAACATTTCTGGGTTTTGTTTGTACTATACAAAAAGAGAAAAAAGTAAATCCATATAACTATTTAGCAAAGTCCAATTAAAAGGCTAGCTGATTTTGGTAAATTCCATTCTGTAATTCCTTCTATATATAGTATCTTCAAATCTTGTAATTAGTCGTAGTTCCAAAATGAAATTTGGAGTTTTTGGTTTGTTGTTGAGGATTCAAACCTACACAAACATTACTCACAAGCATCAGGTAACAATGAGTTTGCATTTATATTCTGATAAGACAGTTTATATATTTTACATGTACAATCAAATTCTGCTCAGTTACTGACATAAAGCCAGAGTAACTACACTGATGTTTGTCCAGATACGCAATATGCATAACCAGTGTAGCTGAGAGCAGAAACTAACTCACTGTGTTGTAATGTTCACTGAATTGCGCACACACTACATTTCTTACAGCGTTTCCCCCAATTATTTTTTTTTAAAAAAGTCTTTTTTTAGAACCTTCATTACTGAGAAAAGGTCTGCAGTGTCTCAATGAGGGTTGCCATTTTACTACTAGACTTCCTCCTGGGAAGTAGGTATATTGATATCATTGGTGACAAAAAAAGGAGCTGAGAAACAGATTGTCACATGGAAATGGCTGGAGGCCTGCCACTGTTTTGAAGGTAGGTTTACTTACTAGAAAAATTGTGTGGAAGATGTAAGTGTTTACACTAATACTGCCAAAAAACAAATTCTCATATGTAATAGAACTTTACCTTAAAACAACAATGAAAGTTTCCAGCCTGTGTCAGGCATTCGAAAGCTGAGGTATGCTTCATTTGTCACAAATTACATTTTCAGATCAGCAAGATAGGAGCGCCCTGTTTTAGTAATCCTTATATTTAATAACAGTTTTTAAAATTGGAAATTTACATACTTTTAAAGCAAGTTTCTCATTTTTACCATATAAATTATAAAATAAATCAACTGGAATATAAATATCGTATTTACATTTCAGTGTATAGTATATAGAGCAGTATAAACAAGTCATTGTATGAAATTTTAGTGTGTACTGATTCGCTCGTGCTGAAAAACAAGGCAAATATCTAGATGAGTTGATGTACCCTCTGGAAAACCTCTGAGTACCCCCCGGTTGAGAACCACTGGCCTAGGAGACCAGTCATGGACGAGAACCCCATTGTGGTAGGCACTATACACCACCTCCATTGCCCCAAAAAAGTGTGTCCCTGTCCCAAAGACCTTACAATCTGTGTCATTTGTATAATCTCAAAATGAATTATACATTACAATAATTTAAGAAGCAATGCTCCTTAAAAAATGCAATGGTAACAGATGAAGATGACTATATTAAGGTTGGGGGAAGTCCCCTAAACTGGAAGCAATCCACTTCATGAAGTGGCCAATAAATAGCACTGTATTGTCATTACAACTGAAGGAAAGTTTAAACAAAGCAAATATTCACAAAAAAGGTTTGGTCTTTTAAAAAATGAATACTTACACTATTAATAGCATCCTAAAGTTTTTGCCTGTTTTTTCTCTGAGACCCAAAAATAAATCCATGAAGGTTTCTTTTCAGCTATATTTTCAAATACATATTTCAGAACACTATTAGTTCATTTGTTTGCTTTCTAGGCTTCATTTTGAGAAGAGGAAAAGTTTAAAATTGTTTAATAGAGAATGTTTGCATAACAACCTTATTCAAGTCTAGGTTTTAGTGCTTCAAGAACATGCACAAGAGTCTGTAGTTACTGGTAAATATCTGGCTCTTGATTGAATGGCCAAGAAATTTAGAAGAAAAAATTTGCATCTGCATCTACATCTAGATCTTTTGATTGCTGTACTATACTTAAAAGAGCTGCAAAGTTCTAAAACTAGACTTGGTTGTGCACATTTCTTGGCTTTAAATCCCATTATCTGCAGGAGGCGTAGCTGGAACCCTATGTCTATTACATGGAAATGTGGTAATTCAACACGTGTAAATAAATTCATGAATTTAAAATGTTTATAAGAAAACATGCAGTGTAGTTATAGCCACATCACTTCCAGGATATTAGAGAGACAAGATGGGTAAGGTAATATCTTTTATTGGACTAAATTCTGTTGGTGAGAGAGACCAAGTCACACAGAACTCTCCTTCAGGTACTCCCAATGTATAGCTAACTGCAAGACTGAACAGATTGTTTAGCATGGGTAAAAAGAAAAGGAGTACTTGTGGCACCTTAGAGACTAACAAATTTATTGGAGCATAAGCTTTCGTGAGCTACAGCTCACTTCATAGGATGCATTCCGATGTAGCTCACAAAAGCTTATGCTCCAATAAATTTGTTAGTTTCTAAGGTGCCACAAGTACTCCTTTTCTTTTTGCGAATATAGACTAACACGGCTGCTACTCTGAAACCTAGCGTGGGTAGTCAAGCACATTCTCAGGGACCATTCAAGATAGAGTGACCCATTAACACCTGATACAGTCCTCATCCTCAAAGGAAACCTGCACAACACTTTCAAAAGACGAGCCTGGGAGCTTAAATTCATAACTCTGCTAGAGACTAGAAATCCTGAACTGAACAGACACACTGAATTTATGGCTTATTATAACAAGCTGTAACCCACTAACTCCCTCTTTTTGTCATATGATGGCAGGGATGTTAACAGGCTGTCGCCTTGAATGGTCCCTTAGAATATGTGTTAACTGCTTATGCTAAACAATCTGTTCCACCTTGTATTTTAGCTGTGACACTGGAAGTACCTTTTCCAGACCAGAAGAGGAGCTCTGTGTGGCTCGAAAGCTTGCATCTTTTACCAACAGAAGCTGGTCCCATAGAAGATATTACCTAACCACCTAGTCTCTGTGAAAATGACATTCCAACAAGCATGTGAGGGATTATCCTTGTGAATGTTTAATCTGTAAATATATAAAATATATTTTATATAAGTATATCTGTATTTATTTTGTATAACAAATTATATTTAAATTAGTTTCTTTGCTAACTTTTATTCTTTATACTAACACATTAGTGACAGTTGCATGTAAAAACATCAACTGTTATAATTAAGAGCTAAATCCTTATACCTTTGCAAAACCCAGTAAAATTACCTTTCTGCAGATCTTTGCAGGTAGTGGGGGCATCAAAATCCTCCCTACAACAGCAGAGCCACAGAATCACTGGGCATGCCCCCACCAGCCCACCATAAAACCCTGGTGTGAAGTAGCACATAGCACTGCTCCTCAGCACTCAGTGATTTAGCCCAACAGAAGAACTTTACAAAAAGGTTTTTCATTTCTGAAGATAAAACCTCTTCACCCTCAATATTGCTAGAAGATTGTTTGACTGCTCTTATAAATCCCACTGTCAGTATGTAGGGAGGGAAATAATATTTCAGTTGTCATTGCTGGAGCAATAGTTTTTATTTTAACCAAAAATGAAACCCCCACCAATGTGAGAGCAAGGATGAATGTACATTTAGCAAGGAAACTGGTGCAGACATGCTTTGTACAAAATATATGGTAGCCCTGCTTGTCTTTGCAACAATTCAGGCATGAACACAGCAACTCAGGCTCTGAGAGAACTGCTTGGGTGCATTCACTCACACAGCAAGCATTACAACATCGTTATATCAGTGCTTTCTAGGACGTCTGCACCTGCTACTGAGAGCAGGAACTTCGGTGTAGTTTCTCAAACAGCTTCTCCCAGGTAGCGAAGCATTGATCTCAATTTGGTCTGTCTGCTTTTTTCTGAAAGTCAGTTTGGCATAATAGGGAACTACTGTAAAATCTTTCAAAAGCCTGCTAGCTTAGAGTGACAATCAGATAGGGGGACCTGACTAGAGCTGGGCAAAATGTAGTGGCATTACAACGTTTTGGTAAAAAAAGTTATCTGAAAATGTTCAGTTTTGGTATTTTCAATTGTTTGCTTCACATTTTGTAAATTGTATTTTAAAAGTAAAAGAAATGCTTCAAACTAAATAAACTATTTTGTTCAACCCGCAACAATTTCTTTGACTTTTCTGATTTTTTTGGACTTGCCAATGAACCAAAATGCCCATTATTTGCTCAGCTGTCATCCTGGCACCCTTACTGCCTGTCCAGAATTTCACAGGTATGACTCCACACTTTTAACCATACTCTATAGCAGGGGTTCTCAAACTTCATTGCACTGTGACCGCCTTCTGACAACAAAAGTTACTACACAACCCCAGGAGGGGGAGGCCAAAGCCTGAGCCCACCACCTGTGGCAAGGGGCCAAAGCTGAAGCCCAAGGGCTTCAGCCGCAGGCAGGGGGCCTGTAACCTGAGCTTTTTGGCCCCAGGCGGTGGGGCTCAGGCTTCGGCCCTTGGGCCCAGCAAGTCTTAAGCCAGCCCTGGTGACCCCATTAAAACAGGGTCCCGACCCACTTTGGGTCCTGACCCACAGTTTGAGATCCCCTGCTCTATAGGATGTTCACATGTAAGTTAGATGTACAAGTTTACTAGATACTGGAAGCACTCAGCTTTTTTCCTTTGCCACTGTGAAGTACGACCTTCACCTTTTACCCTCTGACTTACAGAAGCAATGTTTGGGTCTTTGTTCAACAAAAGTTAACAAAATGTTCACTTGTGGATTGATTGTATCTAGTTTTCAACACATTTTTAAATGGCCACACATGAGTTCTAGTAAAATACATTACACTGAGGCTATTTTCAAACTAACGCTACTTTCTGTCTCTGTATACTGGGCCATACAGTTTTACAAGACAACTACAATTCTATTAATATCAATTAGGTTATTAACTAAAACAGTTAATTTTAGAGTCTGCAAACATCAAATACATAGGATGCTTCCTTCATAACTCTTTAGATTATTTAAGATGAAATTTTTTTAATTCAATGTAACTTTTCATTATGCTGTTTACTCTTTGCATTTCTCTCAGACTAAATAAGGAGAAAAACAAAAGTGAAACTTGATTTTATAATAACCAGGATCACTTCCAGGTTCTCAATGCTGCACTGTCGGGGTTGCAAAAAATAGCAAAGGAGCAGGGTTTTTTTAAACAGTTTGTCATTTGGCCTTAAAATCTATAAAAGCTATTATCTCCAAAAACTAAATTTGGTATGAAATATTAATAGACAAGGTCCCTTTAAGAGGAAGATAATTAATAAAAGGTTTTTGTTTTACGTAGTTCACTGAACATCTTACCTGATTTGCCACTACTGCATCTTGTGGATCGTCTGGTTCTGCAGCTGCCAACAGTGCTTGCAATGATAACAACACTGTCCTTAGAGTCATTGCTGCTGCCCTAAAATTGAAGTTTGAAAATGGCTTTACTGAAATCTGGGTCTTTTTTTTACTTATGTTCGATGTGCTCTACTAATACCATACAAAGGGAACAAAAATACTGGGAACCACAAGCATGAGTAACTTGGAAGTGCAGCAATTTATAATGGGATACCATTCATATTCTTTTTAGAGTTCTTAATGTGTATTTTAACACTCTCCCTCTTCTTAATAATACTTTCTTAGAAATCAGGAACTAACATTTCCCGGTTTAGTAGTTTGTCCTTTTTCATTTTGCAAAAGATTACGTTTGCTTCTGATTAAATAAAAGCCAACTAAAGTCTGCCTCCTTTTCTTCTTTGCCATCAGCATCACCAGTGTCTAATGTCAGCATCGCTCTGCGAATTAGATTGGTTACTCAATGTGTGTTCCCTCCGCTGGCTTTCGGTCTCTAGCAAAATGGCCAAATGATGTACAAACTTACAAAAGCAGAGGCTTATTTGTTTTTAACTTTTTAGTAACAACAGTCCAAATTTTAGTGGCCATTTAATTTATAAAAAATATTTCCCCCAATTTTAATCAATTAATTTTGTAAATATATTTTAAACTTAGCTCTAAAGTTCATATTATCTGAAGAGCACTAGCATAACTTTTCTTCATGTTAGGCTGAGGGCACTGCCATAATTTTAACAAAAATGTAAAACATTAGGATAGAAAAAATACTCCTTAAGTCACCAGGCAGATTTGGGCCTTGATCCTGCAATAAGATCCAGGCCAAGAGGCTTGCAACTGCAAAGAGCCCTACAGAGGTCAATGGTGATCTAGAAATGCTGATATTTGACCACAGAAATCTCACTGCAGGATGAGGGCCTTACTCAACTCAAATTCAATGTGCATTTAGAGTCAGAGGCTGCAGGAATTTATGTTGAATCCCAGACAAAACACTGAGTTAAAATTATAAATAACTATAGTCAAATCACTCAAATCTCATTTTAAAATTTTAATAAAAAACCAGAAGTTTGAAAAATCTGGAAATTTATATTTAAGATTTCACATTTAAGCTTTACTCTGAGCCAGTGCCCATCCCTCGATTTACCTAGAGATTCAGGTATATAAGATGTATATGCGACAGATGTCATCTTGGTCAACATACTGGATATTAAACCAGGTACCCAAAGAGCTAAAAGCATGAGTTTTCACAGATTCAGCTGAAAAGTCAGGCTGTATAGCTGGGGGCTGTAGTCAACTCTTACTGTGGATCACGCTAGGGAGAGAGGTGGACAATGCCCAGTACAGTACACATACAACTATTTTACATTTAGGTACTTTCAGAGATGGTACACAGAAATGAGTCTCTTACAACACAATGTTTGAGGCATGTATGGTTATGAAGGAGGAATGTGTTGTGAAATATGAGAGGCACATTATTCTTTGCAGTTGGAACACAGACAGCCCAACTTTTAGTTAACAGTGGATCTGAAAGTTGTTTCTGGAGGGCATACAGAGAATGAAAGGAAATGCTGTAATTTCAGTTGTCAAAGTACGGGTGGAGAAGAGTTTGGGTTGATGGCACAGATCTGATGAGTTGGAAGGAGTTTACAGATCTATATTTCCGGTAGAAAAGTTCACAATGTGTTGTCCATAATGGTAAAGAACTGTGGCATGACAATGTGGCTGGATGCAAAGAGACTGTTGGTGGACAGACAAAATATAGGTGCCAATACAATGTCAGAATTAAGGTTGTTTGTGGAACCTTAACTATGTATTTCCAGGTATTTTTAACTTCCTCGAAGATTTTGCCTGGGAATTTCTTTAACATTATAGATAATCCTCCCTCCAGTTCCTTGAGGAACTGTGGTATTTTTTTCTCCATCAAAATGCAAATGATTACATCCCAAGTGGCATATCTTGTCTCCTGCTTGGTAGTATTACACCCTAGTTTTTCACAGCTACATCTGCCACCTTCTCGAAGTCCCTCAAGCTGACTTTGCAGACTTTATTAACTCTGCAGAGGCTCTAAGCTTTGAAAGATTAGCTACAGACTTTAAACTCCTACAAAGGTAGTCATACAGCCTTCCTGCTTCCACAAAAGTGAAAGTTCTCATTTTTCAAACGCTCACTTTTCTCAAATATTTAGGCAGATATTTCCAAAAATTTCAGATTGTTTCACTTCCAGCAAAATGCCATATTTGATGTTACAGGTAGAATTTTTTTTACTTATTATTCTAAAGTAAATTGGAGATTGACTGGCAAGATTAAAAAATAAACAGGCTTATAATGAATATTTAGTTACTAAAGCAGCTCTTTAACCTTGCTATGAAATCTTAACTATGCAGAAAATCATATCATAATACAAAGCATCTGAATTTTTTTTCTTCAAACCATGATAGCACAAAACTGAGTACAGTAACTCACTTAAAAGTTGTCCCAGTTAACATTGTTTTGTTGTTACGTCGCTGATCAGTTAGGGAACATGCTTGTTCAAAGTTGCGCAATGCTCCCTTATAATGTTGTTTGGCAGCTACCTGCTTTGTCCACTGCTTGCAGGATTCTCTGGAAGAGCAGCCCCTCCTTGTGGGGATTAGAACCAGGGGGGGCAGCAGCTTCTCCCCCATCCCCGATCAGATCCCCTACATTCCCTGTAAGGTATGTGGCTCAGCAGCTGCCCAGCAGCAGTTCAGCTGTCCCTCCGCTGACCTGCTGCTCCTGCCCTGCCCTCTGCCTTGGAGCTGCTCCCGTGAGCTTCCTGCTTGCTGGGGGAGGGGGGTGCTGATATCAGGATGTCCCCCTGCCCGTATCCCCTGGTTTCCCCTCTCCACAAAGCGGAGAAGGGGGACAGGACTCAGGGACAGAAAGGAGGGAACTTGCTGGAAGCTATTGCTTCCTGTCTGAATTGGCTGATCTGCTTAAAAGGGCAATGTACTTGAACTGGGGTCAACGCACTTAACGGGATATGGCAGGTCTCTGTCTGTCTCTGTCTCATGTACGCACCCCTCAGCACTTTGGAAAGTCAGCACCTGCGCAGCTGTGCATGAGCCGTCAGGAGGAGGGAGTGGTGCACTCCTGCTGGATAGCATGGGCTCATCCTCATGTTCAGTTTTTGCAGGAAAGTGTTTGCAGCTACTGCCCTGCATCTATTGTGTTTCCTCCCTCCTGCCTCAGTCCATGCTGCCTTGTAGAGCGTGAGGAGACATTAACAGCAGCGTATTAAGGGCTCAGCCAAGTGCTAGTTCATCATTTAGCAGCAAGGCATTCCCTGGGAAATATTCCACCCTCTTACTCCACCACCTCAACCAAGCTTCACAATCATTCATTGCCGTGTACAATATTAAACTGTTTGTTTAAAATTGTTTAAAACATATACTGTTTATGTATATAATGTCTTTTGTCTGGTGAAAAAAATTTCCCTGGAACCTAGTCCTGCCCCACCTCCCCATTTACATTAATTCTTATGGGAAAACTGGATTTGCCTAACATCGTTTCACATAAAGTCACATTTTTCAGGAACATAACTACAACTTTAAGCGAGGAGTTACTGTACCTAGGCATTGAAAACACTTTTATACTTCAGTGTGTTGTGAGGGGAAAACAGCATATGCACATTGTGCAGCAAAAGTCTATAAAATCATAATGTAGCTGTTAATCCTACCAAGAGTAGATTTTGGATAGAATTGATCTAGACTATGGTTTGATGACAAACGTAAAATTCACTACAGTATAAGTTTCTATTTACTATAATGCTTTTTCTATTCAAATGAATATTTGATGAGCATGCTGAATCTTCGCCTGCAGCTCTAAATAGGAAAATAGTTTTTCAATTTGTAAAACACTTAGATGTCACTGAACTCTAATCCTTTTTGTCTTTGTGTACTTAAATGATCATCATCACAGTTTTTGCACTTAAACAGATTTATGCAAGGAATTTTAGAAGCTGCGACCAGCTTTGTATATACTATAAAATCTAACTAAAGCTCTATTTCTCAGCCAAACAGCATTTTTACTACATTGTTTCCATTTAGTATAATTTTATTTATTCAAGAGGGACTTTACAAAAGATCTACCACCAGTAATTGGTTTCATGGTTACTTTTTCTGAACTAAATAAAAGTTATTCTGCACTGCCCTTTATGGAAGTCTTCTCAAACTAATGGAGAAGGAAATTAATGATGTGTCACTGCAAATATTTAAACTGGGAATGCAGGTCAGGAGACCTGGGTTTTCAGCACAGCTATGCCACTGATAAGTCTCTTCGTATATCTGAGCCTCAATTCTTAACTTCTATCTCATAGGAATAAAGCTGATACATATATACCTCACAAGGGTATTGGGAGGCATAATTTGGTTTGTAAAGCAGAAAGAGATCCTTGGACAAAAGGTGGTATATATAGTATAGTGTGTGAGCTGAAGTAGAGTTCAGAAACTCCTAATTGCAGCCTCTGCAAAACGCACACCATGCTGTCTGTGATGTTAGGGATTGTCAGTCCCATGAAACGCTTGGTCAAGTCTGTCAGATGTTTGATGAACTTCTCATAAAGTGTGTTGGGACTTGATGGACTTCTGACATTCCAATTTCTAAGGTGAGCAATGCCACAAATAAACACCTCATCCAATCAAATATAGTCCTAGGCACTAGCTCTCAAATGACTCTTGAATTTTACAAATCTGAAGTTTATAGGCAAACTGATTCAGCTACATATTCGAAAAAATTAACTGGTTTAAAATGTGATTTCAGCTATTTTCCAAGTCCCATCTCTCAGCCGCGCCTCTCCACAATAAAAACATTGGAAAATAAGGAATGGTTACAAAAAACTGGTCATATTTAATACAAACACTTTACACTAACGTAACATCTTCCACTCTCAGGGTATCAACATGCTTTATGAATACTGATATAGCCTCAACACCTGTAAGATAAATTTTTCATCTCTATGCTTTAGTTTCCATATCTATGAAATAAAGCTAAATAACCTCCAAACAAGAAGTTTGTGGGACAGCTTAAAATAGAATTCTTGCTTCCTAATTCCCTTAATTACAAGGCACTTTTTCGTCCTCTTAGCCATCTAAAGAAAAGAGGGAAAAGATGTGGCTGCTCACGAATATATAGATGGAGATTAGAAAAAGTCAGCATCAGCTGCTCTCATTAGCAAAGAGGAGCAGAACAAGTAGCTATGGGTATAAATTATAAAAGGGAAAGCTTAAGTTGGTGGTTAGAAACAACTTTAAGAAGAATGGTGAGATAATGAAGTTAACTGCAAAACGTGATTGTGAAGTCGCCGTCATGGGAGATATTCAAGTCTGAACACCTATTAGGAATTATTTGAGAATAATACCGTTGCTTCTGCCATGATGCTAAGGGACAGACCATACAGCCCACCGAAAAGCTCTTCCAACCTAAACATTAGGATGCTCAGTATCTTATTTATAAAGGCTAATGGTAGATATAAAGTCCACATCAAACAACATGACTGAAAACTCAACAACATTAGACTGCCCAAGAAAGCTTACCACAAAGACCATTACTGCACACTTGTATATTCCCACTAGAATATTCCTGTTGTGAAACAACCATTACAAATATCTGCAGATATCTAACTTCTAACATTTAGATATCTAAATATCTAACAGATGTTCCAGGTATTCATATAAAGTTGAGTCTTTAATGCCAGTTAAGGAGCAATATCAGATAAATTAATTTTTCTTTAAGCCTAAAGTTTCTCATAGTAGTAAAACAGAATATTAGCCTGAAACATCAACGTGTTGTGTGGTGAGACTGCTTGATAGATCTCTTGAACAGACCACCATTAAAGTACCTCTACCTGAAAGAGGTTATTTAACAAGCCTGTATTCAAAGCTGAGGTAAAAGGAGTATTTACAAATTCACAAGCATGAGTATCCACAGCTGCAGAGAATTTCAGCTCCAAAAACTTACCACTGAGAGAAATTCATTAGGCTTACTACAAGATCATTCAAAGAAGCTACTTTGCAAGCTGCAAAAATCTCCTGCCAAGAGGAAATTTAGTATTGAAGCTAATAACACTATGTTAATCATGTTCATTAGAATATGAAAGCCATTATCCCAGAAAAAAATACAACTGTACAAATATATTCAACTATTTGAAGTTGTACCAGCCACAAATAAAACTAATGAAAATGAGCCCAGCATTACTGTTTAGGGCAACTACATTTCTATTTATCCTCAAAGACCCAGCAAGGGGACCTCCTCTCAAGCTTCCAGCTCCCCAGACACTGCCTTTCTGGGTGGAGACCCCACATCTCTCTCCCTTCTGACCAAGGTATTTCCCAGCTGCATAGTTCCCTGCCTTCACTGTGTCATTCCTAGCACAGACAAGATGCCTAAGGACACCTGCTTGCTTTCTCTTCAGAGATGGTTAATAGGTATAATTGCTACAATTATAAGGCACAATAGCACTTCCTACACAAGCCTACTTTATTCTTATGATAAAAAGTATTACAGAATAAAATATTACAAACAATAAAAGAACCTATACACATGCTAATAACAGGGTTGCCAGGTGTCTGGTTTTCGACCAGAACACCCCACCAAAAAGGGACCTAGGAGTTCTGGTCAGCATAGTTGACTGGACCATTAAAAGTCCAATTTGTGCAGGGCTGGCAGGCTCCCTACCTGGCTCCGTGTGGCTCCCAGGAAGCTACTGGCATGTCACTCTGGCTCCTAGGCATAGGGGCAGCCATGGGGGCTCTGCCTGCTGCCCCGACTTCGAGTGCTGGCTCCACAGCTCCCATTGGTGGGAACTGCAGGTTTGGCATCTGTGGGCAGGAGCAGCATGCAAAGCCGCCTGGCCATGCCTCTGCCTAGGAGCCAGAGAGACACGTCAGCCACTTCCAAGGAGTTGCCTGAGGTAAGTGCTGCTTGGAGCCTTCACTCCAACCCCCTGCCCCAGCCCAGAGCCCCTTTCTGCACCCCAAGTCCCTCACTCCCCCTGTACCCCAACCCCTGCCCCAGCCTGGATCTCCCTCCCACACCCTGAAACCCTCATTTCTGGCCCCACCCCCAGCCCAGAACCCAAAACCCCTCCTACACTCCAATGCCCTACCTCAGCCCAGAGTCCCCTCTCACACTCCAAACCCTTTGGCCCCACCCCAGAGCCAGCACCCCCAGATGGAGCCCTCACCCCTCCCATACCCTAACCCCCTGCCCGGTGAAAATGAGCAAGTGAGAGTGGGGGAGAGAGCAAGTGATGGAGGAAGGGGGATGGAGTGAGCAGGGTGCAGGGCCTCAGAGAAGGGGCAGGGCCAGGATGTTCAATTTTGTGCGATTAGAAAACTGGCAACCCTAGCTAATAAGCTTATCTCACATTACCCCAACTCTAACATGGGCACTGGCAGGAGCATTTCTTCAACACCTCATACCCAGAGTTTCCTTTGTGATCACAAGTTCATTACAGCCTCAGCTCCGAACCAGCCCTCAATCTTATGGGAACTCAGTATGCCCAGCTCTTCCAACTGTACCCTAAGAATTGGGGCCCTCCTTTGACCAGGCATCCTGTGCGTTTGCTGGATCAGGAAGACAGCCAAGAGCCAGTTTAAAACCAGGGTTTCTGGATAAATAGCCTTGTCTGTTGGTCCCTGGTGAATCCAGTCTGAATTAGTATATGCAAACTTTTTCAGGGAGGTGACTTCAAAGGGTTGATAATGGAGGATGTACATTAACATCTGCCTTCCTACCTAGGAAAGTACCTACAATCCCACAATACAAACAATTCCATTTTTAATACAATGTACTCCAAAAGTATTAACCCTAATTCAGTAAGGCTTAAGTAAATTCAATAAAGTTTATCTTAATTCCATAAGATTTGTTCCAACAATTACAGGATATTGCTAGTTTGTCACTCCCAGTTTATACCCTCACACCCCCTAAAGAAAAAAAAAAAACTATCAAGTCATTTAGACCCAAATTCTTCCCTCATATACACAGTTGTAACTCGTACAGACCTCAGTGTCACAGATGTCCGTCAGAATTTGACCCCAGTTTTAATTATAATGGCAACAATAGAAATATTTAGTAAGACCATTCCAAGTTAAAGTTATGCTTCAAAATCAGATCTTGTAATTCTTTTCAAATATCTGACAAGAAAAACTTATAAACTATAACTCCCAGAACCAAGTGCATAAAACATTCAAGCCTGGTAGCTGTCCATTCTACCGTAAATATTGAGTGCAATCCATTTAAAACATTGAGTTATTTATCAAGAATTTTTCATGTTTGTCACCTTTTAAAATACAGTCTTTCATTCCACTTACATAAGTAAATGTATTGTGGTATTTCTCAGTCTAAGTATAGTTAAATTAGCAAATGTCACCATAAAGTTAAATTCTGCAGTAAACAATTTTTTAAAACACAACAGTGTCACTATTCATACTGGTCCAGCAACCACTTTCATGAGGTGGATTGTATTCTTTTTTAACCTTACACCAGGCTGTTTAAAAAAAGAAAGGACTGGGTGGAGTTCACCCGCCAACAGAGCCTACCTATAACCACATAGGTAACCTATAAGCCAATCTTTTCCCTCCAGCCACCAAGGAGCCAGAAGCACTAAAAAAGCATTCCCAGCACCCTCAAGCAACTGCCTCTGACTGAAACACTATGAGTGGACTCAATAAGAAGCTACATTCAGTCTTATTTCAGAGTAGCAGCCGTGTTATAGTCTGTATCTGCAAAAAAAAAAAAAAAAAAAAAAAAAAGGAGTACTTGTGGCACCTAGAGCTCAAATAATTTTTTTTAGTCTCTAAGGTGCCACAAGTACTCCTTTTCTTCATTCAGTCTTATGTGGCCACTACAACATAAATCTTTGAACAGCAGTAATGGAAAATAGAAATAAAAATAAAAAGACTTTCTGGAAGATTCTTCCGCAACTGTTCTAATTCAAACCACCACTGACAGCTATTAAGAGCAATATAATTACAGTAGCACCTACATGCCCCAATAGAAATTGGTGCCCTACTATGATGGGCACCATACAAATCATATAGCGAGAGGCTGTCCAGGCCCTAAATGACTTTCAATGTAAACAGAATCATCATACTAAGAGCAGAAGAAAAAAATATTACCAATATTTTACAAATGGGGATCTGAGGCATAGAGATTAAGTCACTTGCCCAACATCCAGTATTGCCAACGTCAAGTGTTCAACTATCACAAGTCAGGCCTCAAAAAAAACCATGAGGTTTTAAAAATAATAAATGTTTAGTTCTTTATCTGCCTTCTAATTCTGACCCTTTATGTTTCACATTTTTCAGCTTTTATCTGCAGCAATGAGGGACAGAAACTTATCTTACTCTTAAATGAAAGGTGAAATTCTCATGTAATCATTTGACTCCCGAAGCTGGGACCAAGAAAAAAAACCCACCACCAAACATTGCAAGATTTGTTGTAAAATTACAAGAGCTGCCAACACTGATTAGGTCACAGAGGGTGGGTGGCGGAACTGGAAATTGGGAGTCAGGAGACCTAGGTTCAATGTCAGTGCATTAGCCATAAAGGCAAACCTTTTCCAAGGTAGACACTAATTAAGAAGAACATATACCAAGTATGGGGAGATACCTATAAAAGCCTACACCTTTCAAGAAACGAAGATGAGGCACTATCAAAAGACAAATGTCAAAACTCCTAGATTTATTTCATGACAGGAAAAATAAGCACAACTTCTGTTAAAGAAAATTCCTGCATCTCAGTTTTCAGTGGGAGCTGTTGGCTGTTCAGCACTTTTGCGAAATTGTGACATATTTAGGTGCTTAAACACAGACACAGACTAACATTTAGGATGCCTATTTTTTAAAATACTGGCCTTGATATTTTGAGCATGTCAGCAAAATAGTGGATAAAGGAGAACCAGAAGACAATCTATCTGGACTTTCAAAAATCTTTGATAATCTCCTTTCCCCAGAAGGCTACTGAAATTATTGTAATTAGTAATTCGTTTTTAACACCAAGAAAGAGATCTTAGTGTTACTATGCATAGTCCTCTGAAAACTTCCACTCAATGCGCACCAGCAGTCAAAAAGGCTAACAGTATCTTAAGAACTATTAGGAAAGGGATAGAAAATAGGACAAAATATCATAATGCCACTATATAGATCCATGGTGCACCCAGACCCTGAATATCATATCCAGTTCTGGTTGCACCATGTCAAAAAGGATATAGTGGAATTAGGAAAGGTTCAGAAAAGGGCAACAAAAATGATGTATGAAATGCCTTCCACATGAGGAGAGACTAAAAAAGGTTAGGGCTCTTCAGTTTATGACTGAAACAAATATGATACAAATCTATAAACTATGAATGGTGTAGAAAAAAAATAAATAAAAGAAGTGGTATTTATACTCTCTTAGACACCAGGAGTCATCTGGTGAAATTAATAGGCAGCAGGTTTAATACCAACAGAAGGAAGTACTTTTTCACACAGCGCACCCCTAAACAGTTGGACTCATTGCCATGGGATATTGTGATGGCCAAAAGTATAACTGGGTTAAAAAAAGAACGGGATAAGTTTATGGAGGATAGGTCCATCAAAGGCTATTAGCCACAATAGTCAGGGACAAAACCCCATGCTCTGGGCAACCCTAAACCTCTGACTACCAGAAGCCAGGAGAGAAAGACGGGTGGATCACTTCATAATTGCCCTGTTCTGAACATTCCCCCAGAATCTCCAGTATAGGCTACAGTCGGAGATAGGATATTGGGGAAGATGGGCCATGGTCTGACCCAGTATGGCAGCTCTTAAGTTCTTATGTACAGGGTGAAAGATCACTTTCTGTCAGAAATAGGAATCAACTTTGAGACCGAAAAAGTGGGAAAAAATGGTCCCAAATAATACAAAAGTCTGTTAATGTCAGCAGATCAAAATACAGCTGTAAAACACTAAATGATACCATAGTACACTGCCCCACAACTTGTTCAATGTTACGATAACCCACTTCATGTGTTTCTCTTTCTGCACCTGATCCACGAAGGATGAGAATATTACATCCCCCAACTACAGAGCCAGGCTCTTTAGTTCAAGCTTTCCACTATGGAGGTCCGCGGTTTGATCCCTGGCCAAGATGGCAGCCATAATGTAAGTGGGGACTGAAAACATGACCTTGACAAACTCATTATCTGTGAATCAGAGAAGGGGGTGGGGGGGATGCATAATATACACTGACCAGTGGGTTACATGTGCTATTCATAAATTAATATGTACAAGGTATAATACTGAACATTAACTTGAATAGAAGATAGTCAAAAATAATTTAGAAGTTAAAATGTAACAAACGCACCTTTTTAAAAAACCTAGAAGAGTTCAGTAGTTATACCATGGATTACTCGCAGATACATTCCACATGCTTTGGCAATTAGAACTTTTTCAGAAGTATACCGATGAATAAAATGTCAGGAGTGGACCGGGAAGTAAAGGGCAAGTGTCCTATTCCACTTTTACATTTCTCCAAATGCCTTACAAGTAAGCATTGGCTAGTGGATAATCAACAGTGTTAATGCAATACACAATATTGCCCCATGCTTTTCTCTCTTTTCTGTCCATTTCTTTTGCTTCCTGCTTTCTTATTGCTTCCCACTACTTTTCAATTTCTGATGTTTCCACTTCATACCCTACTGCTGCTAACCTAAAGTTTCCACTCCAAATATCGCCATCCACCCTATAGTACCTTTCCCTGCTCTAAGCCAAGTGCTAGCAAAGTAGCAGAATGAAGGTACGTATTTTAATTTGCTGTGCTGCTTGCACCTAAGCTGGCCATCAGGTGAGGCAGGTAGAGCAAGAAGAGAACCCCACAGTGAAGAATCTGTAATATTTGTTACTGAGGGGTTGGTGGGGAACTTGTGCATAAAGGGATTATGAACACCACAAAATAGCAAGTATTTATGCATGAAATTAGACATTCATCTTCTACCTATGTACCTTAAAATACCTGAGCTTTTCTCCTCGTTTCTCTTTTTTGGACTGTGTGCGTTCAATACTTTCCAAAAAACCCTACTTCATAAGGATACTATCTGCAACTCAAAATACTATATGAAAGTATTTATAAGCTTTAAGAATATGCTTGAAACTCTGGAGCCATACTGCTCTTCATTTGACATCTGTAGTTTCTACAGTATGTGCTTTTGCCTGTTCTCCAAGTTAGATCTGCACTTTAGTGTTAGTGTTCAAATCTGTGAACTGTATGGAGAATCTTACCATTGATCTTTCAGGATATCCAAACAAATGGCCCCAGTGACCGAGCTAATGTTAGGATGCCATATTTTGGTGATAAACCGCACCTAGAATATAAGATAAGATTTTTTTTTTAATATAGCTATTAAATAGTCTACAAAAGACAAGACATTCAAAATACCTTTTAAAAAGTTGGAACTACCACATACAGTAAGTTATTTGAATTAATCTTGGAAAGAAAAAGTACTAATTTAAGATAGCCCTGGGACACAGGAGAACACAAGATATACATGAAATAGCATATGCCACCAGGCTTCACAATAGTAAATTTCTGAAGAGAATCTTTTGTCAGGAATCTTGTTCCGTCCAGAGAACAGGATCCCAGGGCTAGGACACAAGGCCCTCTTTCCAATTTTACACTGAGGCTTTTCCCCAACTTCATTTGGATACAAAGAGCTCACTCTCTCCTCAACCACACAAAGCAACTCTGCTTTAAGGCCTTCTCTACACTATTCTCAGTGTGTCAGTGTATAAACTTTAGACAAGAACATATTAGCTCTGCCTTCAGAGAACAGAAAATCTGGAAGAGTTTGAGAATGGAGCCATTTATTAACAGCTTGTGTCTGTAAATCACTTTGAAGATATAAAGACCCATGTAAGTGCTAAATATTATTCTTCATTTACTATGAGAAATTAATGGCTGACAAAGTACATTCTGGATATCGAAGCTTCAGAGGAGAGAGAGTTGTGAACACTAGCATAAAGGACTACGCACTAGCAACTGTAGACTATACACGGAGCCCCACTCAGACCAGCCTGCCTTCAAACTCCGCAGAAAAGGACTATGAGCACATATTTAACTAATAAGGAACTACAAAACCACATTCCTAGGATTAACAACAAGGCTGAGCACCTGTGCACTGAGAGATCCAAGCAGCTCTTCTACAGATGTTGAAGAAAGAGGCTAACAAGCCCCAAAGCAGCAGTTACTACGCTGTGGTCCACAAACTCCTGGGGCTGCTGCATCCACTCCTTGTTTCAACTCCAGCCAAAACACATGTGGAAGGAAGGAGCTACCAACAGTGGAAGTTTCCATTTTATAAAAAGACCCTTCCTCCTCCATCCAGTCTCACTCCAGACCCAAAAATCCACACTACCAGAGCTAGAAGCCACCCACCCAAGAAAGTCATCAAACCCTCCATATACAGGCCAGAGTGAAGTGATCCAGGATCCAGTCCAAAGAGGTGCTTTAGGGACTGAGAAAGGGAGCCAAACAAGGAGCTAGGTTTGGGGAGGGGGCGGGTTTTAAGGAATCAGATGGCTGGGTCAGGAGACACTGGTTCCAGGGACCTGGCTAGAACACAGGAGTACAGAGTTGGGAGAAGGAGCTGGCAGAAGCATGAGACCTGCAGAAAGCACCAAGAAGCAGGGTTTTTAAGGTTTGTAAAGATAAGGAGGGAGGAAGAAATCAGGGCCTAGACAGTAGGTCTGGGCAGGAGGGATCCAGGAAATTTAAATGGGGACAATGAATTGAGTGTATGTAAAGGGAGAGGAGACAGAATTGGAGAGTGCAAGAAAATTTGCATGGGAGAGAACGAATTGTATGTGTCCTCTCTCTTTCTCTCTCTCTCTCTCACACACACACATACTATATTCCCCATGTCATACAAGTAATTCTCCCCATGCAAGGAATGAGTGTAATTTCCAGGCGGATGTCAGGCAATCAACAATTGCAGTATGATTTGAAAGGGAGATGGATCCATAATATGTTCAGTCCACTGAGAAGTGGTCACACTATTACAGTCTGTCCTACAAGGATGAACCTTGAGACATTTCTTCTCAAGGCTGAAAAAACTTTAGAGTTCTACCAAGACAACCTGCCAGCAAGATGAATATAAGATGGTAGCCTGTGCCTTTAAGGACCAGAGGCTTAGGGTAAGCCAGCCCTGGTCAATTATCAAACCAGCTGGGAAGGAGTAAATGATTATAAAAGCTAGCAAGTGGCTCCGCTGTGGGGTGGGCGGCGGCTGCAGATACAGACAATCACCTTGCAGCAGTTCCTGAGGAATGAAGTCTCTAGGTGGTAAGCCATATGCATCATAGCTGGGTAGAAAGTTTTGTTTTCCCTTTTTAAGTTTGTGGTCATTTGGACTACTATTAAAGACTAATCTGGTGTAGGTGGTGAAGAAGCTAATGTTTCATATGATGGAGAATGTGGGCACGATGATCAGCCCTACTTCAAGGGGAGAGTGCAGTCAGTTGCAGATTTAAAAGGGGAAACTGAGCCATGGTGCCACACAGCTTCCCCAGGCCACGAGGGGCTGCAGGAACAGCCCACTCCGTTACAGTTCAACGGCAACAACATGGTGAGAATGCTAGACTCAAAGCCCCAACATATAAAAGGAAAAGAGCTACCATTGTTATAAGGTACTAAGGGCCCTGTTTGGGGGCTTTGAATCCTCTTCCACCTACTTGGTGTCCAATAAATTTGAAGCACACATACCCTCTGGCAGCTGGAAGACAGGAGTGCACTCTCAATGTGTTGGTATTTGTACTTCCATCTTTCACCTGAGAATCTCCTAACTATTGTCAGGATGGCTTCTGTTATTCTTTCCTTTCCTTTTTTTTTTTTTTTGGTGTGTGTGTGGGGGAGTATTCCTCCCTTGCAAACAGCTCGAAACCTAAGTCTGATGATCATCATTTTCCCAAATGGCAACAGAATGCAAGTGAAGTGATTCCTGTCCATTCCACTGTAATAGCTGTAGTAAGAGTGCCCTGCATGTGATGATCACTCAAGTCACAACAGAACCAAAACAGCCATCTATAGTTTAAGTTATTACTATTGACCTGGAATGTTCAACCCAAATACAACATATGGAGCTCAAGCAACGTGTTACTTCTTTACTAGGAGCACATGATATGGGCCTAATATAGCTTTTCTTAAAAAACAAGATTCAACCCTTTGTTTTGAATATGAACAATCCTCTCCAAATCAAATAAGAGCAATCTTCAAGCTCGTTTATCAGAGACTCTTGACAGGAAGTGATGAAGGAGCTGCATGTTTGCTCCACTTCTGCCTCTATCCAGAAAGCGTTAGAAAATAGAAAACAAGGACTCTGAAAAAATAAAGAAATACTGAAGAGGAAGTCCACTACACAGAAATACAACAGATGACATGACATTAAGAAAGACATCCACAAAAATGTTTACCTTAGGAGGATTGAAGGGATATGTTTCCGGAATTTTTATCTCTAGTTGATATCTCCCTCCTGCAAAAACCAAACACAAGTGAAAGATTATACTGATTTCAAGAGTGTTAACGTACTATGATCTCAAAAAAAAGTGAAACAAATGTAATTCCAATGTGATTACCCTTACATGGATGCTGTCAAGTAATTTAATCATATCCAAAAAAAGCTAATTTAGTGAGAAATATCTTCCAACTTTTAAATACACATACACATATTGATGCACATACATAAATTCAGCTTATTAAAGCCATATTCCCACATTTTATACAAACCAAATACCTATTTTCAAGATATTCAATTTGTTATTAATCTTCAATTTCCATTTTTTCCTTGTCAGAACACCTCTGTTTCACATTAGTCAAACAGACCTTCAATTTAAAAAATTAGATTACCTAAGAAAGCAGATACTAAAATAAAAATAAATTGTATCCCATGTAACGATGCCCAGTATTAGTCTGAAACACACACTAAAGAATTATCCATTTCACTCTGACACTTAACACCCTCAAGTTCTCTCTTCAAAATACTACATCAAAATTAGTTCAATTTAAAATTTAAATTATGTAGAGCTTGAGGATGTTCTGCTGTGTAACTTAAGAAAGGAGTCCTCATTGCTTTCAAGTTCTTCAGTATGCTTTGAAAAGAATAACTCCCAACACTTCAATTCACCAAGTGCTAAATACTACTTGACCACTTACTATGGCTCCGATTCTGCACATACGTATGCATGAGTAATCCCAATGCACTTAACGGGGCTAATAACATGTGTTTGCATGATTGGGACATATAATAAGGGGAGTCAAAGACCATGTCTACACTACAAGGAGACAAATTACATCAACATACAGCTGCCACAGTTAGAATATCGCTTGTGCGCTTGCAGACTTATCACCTCGCATCGACGCAGCACATACTCACAGGAAATGCTTGTGTCAATACAATGCAGTGCACCATGGGTAGGTATCCCAGTGTGCAACCTGCACTGTTCAGCACACTGACTTTTGGGTAGTTGTGGCAATGCCTGGTGGGGCAGGAACGAATCTCGCAGCAGTGACTGGAACAATGGCTCAACTTCCCGTAAGTCAATGTTCTCCATCCCATAATATCTCTGCGCCATAGTTTTTGTGCCTAATTTCAAATTTTCATGAACTGATGCAGGACTTGTCGCTGTCTGCCATCTCTGACAGTAGCATAGGAACCTACACAGCTCTGCACTATTATCACAAGCATGGCAACCACAGGATGCACTATCCTGCAGTATTTGTGGAGCCACAAGAAGAACCCATGGAGAACGTGACGATTTCCAGGCGGTCAGTTTGCTGTGGGACATAGCGAGAACCAATTCAAGGTTGTTGGCATTCATGGAGAAGCTGCAGATGGTGACGTGCCCCTTCTGGTCCCCAAGAAACAAATAGTGACTTGGGGGTCACATCATAACACAGACTGTGGATGATGAGCAGTGGCTGGATCTGTGTGCCAAACTGTCCCAGACATCAAGCGCAGGGACACCAAATAGAGCTGCACTGACAGTGGAGAAGCGAGTGGTGATCACACTTCGGAAACCTGGCGTGCCAGATTGCTACCAGTCAGTGGGAAGTCATTTTGGAGTTGGAAAAGCCATAGTGGAGACTGTTGTCATGGAAATGTGTAGGGCCATTAATTGTCTCCTGCTACACAGGACTGTGACTGTTGGCAACGTGCAAGACATAGTGTATGGAGTTGCAGCTCTGGGGTTCCCAAACTGCAGTGGAGCAATAGGTCACACGGACATTCCCATTTTGACTCCAGACCACCTTGCCAGACAGTACATCAACAAAAAGGCCTACTTTTTCAGAGTTGTGCAAGTGTTGGGGGACCACAGGGGACGCTTCACTGACATCAGTATTAGCTGGTCAGAGAAGGTGCATGCCGCTCACATCTTTAAGAACATATACTATTCAGAAAGCTACAAGCAAGGACCTACTTTCCTGACTGCTGGATTGTCCGTGACAACGTTGAAATGCCAACAGTGAGCTGGGGTATCCAGACTACCCGTTGCTCCCCTGGTTCATGAAGCCATACATCGGTCACATCAACAGCAGCAAGGAAAGATTCCACTCATGCTCAGCAGGTGCAGAATGACAGCTGAATGTGCTATTGGTAGAGTGAAAGGGCACTGACATGGTTTACTCACCAGATCGGACTCAGTGAGAAAAATACCCCACTGGTAATAACTCTGTCTTGTGTCCTACATAATATTTGTAGGAAAGGGGGAAAACATGCAGTAGGGGTGGAGGGAAGATGTGGAGCAACTGTCTGCGGAGTTTGAACAGTCAGACCCAAGGGCTATAGATGAGCTCAACTAGTAGCTATTAAGCTTAGGGAAGGCTTGAACGAGCACTTTAACAGCAAGTGACAATGTACTGTGATACTGTGTTCAACCTGGGGAGGCAGTTTGTGGGCCTGTTAGGAATAGTGTGGGGCTTACTGCACATCTGTACATATATCAAGGACAGTTAAGGCTCTGTGTCTATCACGAAGGTCACAGATTCCGTAACTTTCCGTGACCTCTGCAGCAACTAGTGTGGCTGACCCCAGGGCCAGCTGCTCAGGTGGCCCCAGGGACAGCCAGATCAGCCACTGCTCAGGCACCCGGCCACAGAAACCACTTGGGCATCTGGCCCCGGGGACCGCCCAAGCAGCAGCCAGTGTGGCTGGCCCCAGGGACTGCCTGAGCAGCAGTCCCAGGGGTGGCCACCAGCAGTGGTCCCAGTCCTGCCCCTCCACAGGCAGCCTCAGGGGTGGCCGGAGCAGCCACTGCTCAGTGGCCCCTGGCAGCAGTCCTGGAGCAGCTGCTTCCCCCCCACCCCACCCTGAGCAGCGGCCTACCCCCTAGGCCATCCCTCAAAATTTAGTCAGGGGTATTTATAGTATAAGTCATGGACAAACCACAGGCCGTGAATTTTTGTTTATTGCCCATGACCAGTCAATGACTTTTACTAAAAATACCTATGACTAAATTGTAGCCTTAATGACAGTGCACCTATTACTATTGGGGGTGGGGGGTTGCTGTACATTTACATTTGCAGTACTGTTTGGAAGTGATACGATGGGTAGTGAGTGTACAAGACCACTATTTGCATGTTTTGTAAACTAACAAAGATGAATTACTTTCAAAACAAAATAGTTTTACTGACTATTTTCATGAAGAATTTAAAATGAAATACATTGTAACTTTAAAAAATTAAGAACCTTAATAAATTAACCAAAGGCAGAAACACTGATGTCAACTGTAGCTACACATAAATCAGCTGTGGCTCTCGCAGGTCAGTGTATGTGAAGCTATGGTTGTCCAAGCTTTCCCTCAGTGTGGAATGGTAGGGGTAGGCTTGCTGGCCCTGAGGAATGCTGAGGGGACATGTAGGAAGGCACTATGCTGTAGCTCTCCATTGACTGCAATGGCAGTCGAGCCCGAGACTATTGAACTTGGAGGTCAAGGGTCTGCATTTGCTTTGCTCCACATGGCTCCCAAACTCTACAGGGAAATGAAAAGCAGATAGCAACTCTCTCTCTCGGTTGTAGCACTGCCTGTTCTAGTGCAAATAAATTAATGAAAGCTCAAAATTTATGTCCCACTAATTTGAGTCGCACCATCCCTGTAATGGAAAATTTATTTACATACTTACCTGAGGTTCCTTCCCCTGCATCAAGCTTGCCCATGCTCAATTGGAGGGACTGTGGTAGAGTCCAACACAAGTCCTGGCTCGCTGCACAGCCGGATCCCCCAGCAGCCTGTCCCCCATATTTCTCCTCCTCTTCCTTGTCCACTTCCTTCTCCTTGCAGATCATGGCAGGGCCTGTAACTCAGGCTCCTCAGAGGTATCCATGGAGGTGTGTGGGGTCTCTGCCAAGTATGACATGCAACTATTTTTAAAAGCATCATGTCTGTGGCTCTGCACCCAATCGATTGTTGGCCTCCTTGGCCTTCTGGTATGCCTGCTGCAGTTCCTTGGTTTTCCTGTGCACCGCTGCTGGTTCCTGTTGTATGCCTTCTCCTGCATCCCACAAGCAATCTGCTTGTCGATGTCTTAACAGCTGGTTAAAAGTTGCACAGCCTCTTCTTCCACAGGCCCAGGAGATCCAATTTCTCCTGTCTACTCCAGGCAGGAGCACATTTGAATTACGTAGCCACATAATCAGCTGGACTTTTGCACGCAACAATGGATTGCTGTTAGGTGTGGTAGCTCAGCTGGGCATTCAGGAAAAGGCATTTCAAAAATCTGCAGATTTTTTAAAGGAGGGGACTACCGATCTATGAGACACCTGAGCAGTGGAGCTCACAATTGTGACTAGAGGTCAGTGTCACTTATTGAGAAACAGTTGCTGAAAATAACTGTTATGGTTGACACTCGCATTATATTGACCTCCATACGTCGACTATGGTTGTACACTGCTTGGGGAGGTGGTGTTAGTATGTTGGCATAATGGGGCACTTATATCAGTGGGAAACACATTTCAGTATAGACACATGCATAACTAGGTCAACACGAGGCAGCTTATGTTGACCTATCTTTGTAGTGTAGACCAGGCCTTAGACATCCAAACCCTTGCTATAATACGGTTTCTTGCTAGAAACATTTCTACAAGCATTTATTATTTCAGTATTATACTACCTATTCCTAATAATACCTCCTTTGGGGGAGTAAAGCATTTCTTATTCCAAAGATATTGTTAGCAACATTTATAATCCTCTACCAATATTTCTGTATTTTCAGGCAATACCAACCTATCTACATTCTCTTTTTATTTGCAATTTCTCCTGCACTGCTTGCCTGGCAGTAATTTCATGGATCATAGCACTGCAAGAGATTAACAGAATCTATATAACTATTTATATTGAGTTTCCATCAAGTTGCAGGCCACAGCACTGTTCCTTGTATACATTATTCTCTCATTCCATTCTGGTTCTTCTATTTGGAAGTCAAAAGCTTTTCCTCCCATTTATCCTTACCAGTTTACTTTGTAAGATTTTATATATTCTAGCTATAACTCCTTCCCAATGAGAGTTCAGGCCCCGGTCCTGCAAATTATCTACACAAGCAGAGACTTGTTTCTATATAGGGACAGGGGTCTGCTTTTCACACTTTGTGGGAAAAACTACATTACTAATAAGGAGAAATTACAGAGTCTGTCTGCCTGTTTCTTACATTATTCAGTGTAATATATTCTCCATTCTCAAAGAAGTTACTGTCATATTTTTTGGCACTTTCTGCAAAGTGCCTTTCCAACTATAGAAACGCTCTGAAGCGAACATATATGTTCACTAACTGGAGTTACTTTATATGTAATAGAAAAATTGGAATAAAAGCCCATATTTCTAGTATTGTCATCATTAAGGAATTTATGTTTATATTTGTTACTCACACCAACAGAAGAGGCCTAAGATTTCAACTGATTTTTTTTCACCCATCTGAATCCAATTTAAAAAAAAAAAAATCTATATTTAAGTCACCAGCTATAATTCAAACAAAAACAGAAGACAACACAGTCAGGATTTTAGGCATAACTCAGCAATGCCTTCCTCCACAGAACAGAGATGGTACCACACTATTCCTAACACTTTACTGGCATAATTAGTACATTTATTTTTAAAAACTAATACAGAAAGTAAGACAAATGTTGAAAATGGGAAAGGGTGTGAAATATGTAAACACTGGGGAAGGGCTTACAAACTAGCACACAAAAAGTAACATTGTTACAAACTAAAGAGCAAAAGTAATGGAGATGGCAAATTAGGTTATGGCAAGGAAACAAAGTATTTAAAAACTGAAAACAGGAATAAGAAAGTGTGCATGGTCTGTCTTGACTAATAACTCTTTGGAGAAAGGACAAAGGTTTTATGTTTTTGTAAAGCACTTAGCACAATGGTGCTGGATGGAAGTTTGTCTGAAACACCCCAATCTGTTAGTGGATGTAGATCTTGCTGATAAAGATTTAAAAGGGTTCTGCTGAGTCATTATCCCACCTGACTATAAGGGAGTAGAAGTGGGAAGAGAGGATCTAAGGAATAGGCTTAGCAGTCAAGCCTGCAGAGGTTTAAATTGAACTTAAGGCATATTTTTCTTTATTTTTTGTGAATTTAAAAAAAAAAGTTTCAGAAACAGGTGAGTTCGAACTCAAAATAGCATGTACGCTATGTTTATAAGGCAGACTGGAAAAGGCAACAGGTGACACTATATAAAGAGCAATAAGATGAAGTACAAACCAAAGTCACATTGGCTAAAATACTAAAATAAGTCAGGGGGGAGGGCGGAAATGCTTGCCAAATTACTCTTGCATCTCTGTACCTGTTGTTCCTTTATGTTGACCACAGGCTGTGAGGCAAAGTTGGCCAACGATTCCAGCACCATAAGTTTGGTTTGTGTCTCACAACGTGAATGCAAAATGTAGGGAGTAGGCAGACAAAGGCAAGACAAAAAAAATAGGGGCCAATTTTCAAGCAAAGCAATCTGAGAAGAGAGCGAAAAGTTCCCTCTGTAGGACTGCTAAGAAGCCTGCTGCTGGATTTCAACATCCAAAAATGCTCTTAAGATTTTTGCTGCTCATACCATTTTGTCTGGATCTCAAATCAATATACAGATATTAAAGCAGACTTTGCAAATGAAATTTAATGACACGATTTCATTCCCTTCAAGGACAGGAGCTATCACAATTTTGGGTAACATCTTCTAGCCTGCCATACAAATAAAGGATCCACCGGAATTTTATAACCCCCATACCTAAGTCAGTAGGGGACAATAAACTAATACTATTTATAAATCACCATGGACATGTATGGCATTTACAGACAAAAATAAATTACAGGTCCTGCTCCAAAGAGCTTATAAACTAAATTAACTTTTATATACATTTATCTAGATAAAGATTAACTTTATTTGCTCACTAATTATTATTGTTACATCTGTCTTAGAATGCAATGGATTGTAATACAAATGTAACTTCTGTACGTACCTCAATATTTCTGCTGAAACCGCTTGGTAAGTTCTTAAAGCAATGTTCAAAAGCCTTGCTTTTTCTATTACACAGATATTAGGAAGTCCTACACTTAAAGCCCAGACCAAACCTCAAGTCTAATGTTACTATATTTACTGTACTCACTACCCGATATACACTAAGAAATGAAATTACTATTATTGTGGTTCACCAGTCTGTCATTAAAGAGGTTTACAAAAAAAACCAAAAAACATTAACACACCTGCCTTTAGACTACCACTTTAGAACTTTTTTAGAGAGTGTCATCTACTGCAAAGCAGAACACCAGCCATTAATCTGGATTTCCAGAACTCTTGCTATCTACTTTTTTATAAAGTGACCGGAAGCTGCACCAATTCAGGCTGTGATATTTTAAACATAAGTTAAGCTAAGCTAATTTAGCTAAGTACAGTTGAAACTGGTCAATATTTGGGTGGGAAACATTTAAAGAAAAGGAAGATGATGAAGGAAGTGTGTTCGCAATTCATTAGATGGTAGCTTCCTTTGGATCACTTTTCTGTAGGAATTTACCATTTTCAGAAACATAAAACCAAGGTCCTTACCATTTGTGGTTATTTTAAAGAAAGAAAAAAAAGGTCATAGAGGACTTCTTCTTAAGGTTAACCCTGATATTCCCCTGCAACTACAACTGGATATTCTTCATTGTTTACCCTGAACAGTTGTGCAGTGTTACTGTTTTGTCTATATTTATCTATAGATCTATATGTCTATATACATAATCTTAATAAATGCATAAAACTATGTTAAAAGAACATTCAGGTTGAAAACTCAAGCATTCAAAAGTTAGGAAATGGCAGAATTAAGGTTGCTCATGTAATCTTAATTTGACCGCTTTATAAATACACACTGTAATACAATCCAACTACATGATCGTGCTATTTTTTTCCACTGACAGAATTCCTGCCTCATTCAGTGATCAGAAAAAGATGGTGTTCACTGAACAAATAGCTATTCAATATTTTTTAAACTCATCAATGTGTCCATGCCTTATACACCTCACATCATCCAAACCTTGCACTAAATACAGAATTACTGACTTCCTCCTGGTGTTTCTATAGTGCTCTCATCCTGGTATCCATATGTTTCACAAGCACTAATAAGTTTGTCTTCCCAATACCCAGTTGAGATAGGGGAGCATTATCACCATTTTACAGACTGAGAACTGAGACACAGAGATTAAGCCCAAAATCATCATATGAGACCTGTAATTTTGGATGCCCAGTTTCAGACACCAACAGCCCTATTTTTCAGAGTACTCAGCATTTTTACATGTTTATACAGTCAAAGCACAGATACTGCTGACTTTGGTTTCAGCTGCAAGTGCTTTGCCCTTCTACAAATCAGGCCCAAAGTATCAATTTGGGCATCCAGAAAGTAATGGACACACAACTAGTAGCCAACCGTGAAAAGTTTGGTTTAAGTGGCTTGCCCAGCATCATATAGGAACTCTGTGGCAAAGAATCCAATTCTCCAGGTTGGTATTCAGCTGTTTTAACTAGGAGATATCCTTTCTTTCTCTTCCTGCAGTCTTTTACCTCAGTGGCTACAAAACTTCTGAATTCTAGAACAAATGGGGCCTACAGGCCACAGCCTCAGTCACAAAACAACCCTGATGAATTTCCTGAGCACTATCCATTCTGTATACTGATATGGTAGGATCCTTTAGGGGAAAAAAAGTATATTATCATGTTATTAAACACTATCACAATGCATACACACAAGGAGGATAAATTATGTGGCTGTACAAGCAAACTTAATTCTGCCATTTCCTAAATTTTGAGTACTTGACTTTGCAACTTAACATTATTTTAATATAACAAAAACCTTAAGTTTTTGAAAAAAAAATTCCATTAAGTGAAATTATATTGACCTCCATGTGAGTCACTGACAGCCCTAGAACCTTTAGATCCATAGCACAGCTTCAGCTAACAGCGTAACTGGTAGCAAAAACAGGCTATTATCCTCTGTGGACCAACCACTGCAGGGGGGATGAGACATTTCACCAGTGGGCTTCACAGCTATTTGCTTGGGAGCAGAGGAATGTTGGGACTTACCAGTTACCGTCTGGTGCCAAAGCAGCACAGGGAAAGGAGAAGCAAGCACAGGGAAAGACCTCCTAAATATTGGGTTAAAGCATATTTGGAGATAGAATATTCTCAGATTTTTGCTGCTAGCCTTTAACAAACCTCTGCTGAGCATGCATGAACAGCAATTTTCAGAGACTTATAAATTCAATAAATTTGGGAAGATTTTCACAGGGATGATAAAAAGCATATGTCTGACTCCAGAATGACACCCCTATCAAATTTCAAGTCCCTGCTCCAAATCTTGGAGGTACCAGAACTTCTCAATGAAGATTTGTAACAAGTTTTCAACATTGGCAAAAGGGCTTACTTTCCCATAACCTTGCTTTTTTGAAAACAGCTGAACTGCTTTTGCTGAAACTTTTCCAGAGTTTAGCCTGAGACAGACAATCGGCATAGAAAATTTTGGCACATACAGTTAAAGTTCAGCAAAGCTACTGAAAACGGGGTCTTTTGGCAAATGTCAAGCAACCCTAACTTTAAGAAAAACAACAAGGAGTCCGGTGGCACCTTAAAGACTAACAGATTTATTTGGGCATAAGCTTTCGTGGGTAAAAGCCACTTCTTCAGATGCATGTTTTTGTGGATACAGACTAACATGGCTATCCCCTGATACTTGACACCTAACTTTAGGAGTCACTGCCAGCTCCACCAGTATTATACACACACGTAATGTTACAAATGTAAAGATAATTGAGCAATTTGGGATTGCTAGGTGAAATGCACTGTCAGTTATACCTGGAACAAAATCTCTTTGTTTTTCTGGTATGATAAACTATATTCTTGGTTGTGATTCATACCACAGAGAAACTAGAAAATAGGCCATATGGTTTTCAGGATAATTGTAAACACCCAGTCTAGTACTGAGGCTCCCCCAATGGAAAATTAAATAGAGGAATATACGGAAACAGGTAGACCTCCAAATTTCCTTTAATGGAGAGGTGCCTCTCCTTACAAGTTGAAAAAAATATAAAAAACATTAAAAAAACCCCACATTCTCTACAACAGCTCTTCATAACCCATGTTGGACAATTACTCTATTCTGCACTCTAGGTTTCTCCAGAGTACACATTTGCTTCCAGATCCCAGAGACAGTTACAAACTTACACATCCCCACCAAGCATGATAACTATATCTTGCATCAGGGAACTAAACATCCTTCTTACTATACCTCTTACAATTTTGTTGCACAGCCCAGACTGCAACTTAGTCCTTGCAAGTTGCATGGTAAAGTCTGTTATGCTACAGACTAAATACTTTTTCATGTGATTATATGTAAATGTAGCGGATATATTTTCCAAAGTTTAAATCTAAATATTTAATTTAAAACCACATAAATTAATGGCTCATTTCAAAATACAGAGCTCTTTATTCCTTTTTATTTTGTAAATTAAACTTTCTAAACAAAGCAACCCAAGACACATAATTTGAAGTGCACAATAATTTCATACACAAAAACATTACTTGCCTTCATATGGTGTGTCCGGAGGTCCTGCTATTTCTCCTCTTAATTCTGTAAAATTCTCATCTACAAGATCTACTTTAATTTGATTTTTGCTCGTCTTAAAAATAAACAGAGAAAAACAGTTATGAGTAAGTTATGTTTGATACACACCTTCCCAAAAAATAAAGTATTCAATTTTTAGAACAGATTTCTAAAAATAACCCATTTCAGATAGCTATGTTGCAGTTAATTTAATTTAAAATATAACCTTATGCAGCATTACTGTTCTCCAAAGTAGTATTTATAGAGCCACTAACATAGACAAGGGTATTCAGGAGAATGTGGAGTATCTGAAACTACTTTTAATTTTTAATTGACTAGATTTAAAGTAGACAGTGACTCCCTAAATAGCTATTTAGTCTGAATACTTTAAACAAGACAAGAAAAAAAACTCAATCCGAAATTTTAACTTGATTATGTTTAATATATCACTTGGAAGTGTATTGTTCTGTTTAAAGCAATCACCACCTTCACTGGAATACAGCAAGAAGTCTCAAATAGTGTACTGACCTATTTTTTAAAACAATACAATATCCTAAATATTAACATTAAAGGAAATCTTGTTTAAAAGCACTTTCCACAGACTTCAGCGTTTCTCAAATATGGCCACCAGAGGTTTTTCTTGCAGCCACAACCACCTGAGTGGGGACTGGGGGACTGGGGGGGGGGGGGGGGGGGCAAGCATTTGTCCCTTCCCTGGGTCTGCAAAGTACAGTATTTGTATGTTTGTTAATATCACTTTTCACTGCCTCCCAGCTAGCTAACCAGTCTGCTGCTGTGAAAAGTGATAACATACAAATATCACTTTTCACAGAAGGGGACTAACTAACTAGCAATTCTATTAAAAAACAAACCAAAAAAGAAAAAAGAACAAAAAAGACAAGAACACGCAAAACACATTATTTGTGTTTCTATTCTGTTTAGAATAGTCAATAAATCAATAAAAAATAGAGACAACTGTACGTTGTTGTTATTGAGTCTGCAACAAAACCTTACATAAATAAATTACAACGATTTGGACCGGTATATGTGTATATTTACTTGTTTTTCCTAAAGCTAGTTAAGTTTTTTGGAAAAATTGTCATATTGGCCACCAGCAAGAGTTGGTCGCCGCACTTTGAGGCCACCAAAAAATTTGTTGCGAGAATCCCTGCTCTCAGACAACATTTAGGTGCAGGAGCTACTGGCTATTTGTCACCTCCTCCCTGACTACACAGTTCCTAAGACAAATTTTGTTGGAGCTCTGTAGGTTAATTTCCAGTTTCTCATAATGGCATACTTAGATACTGTAAGATGTATGTTTCATAGAACCATTTATTAAAAGAGTTTAACCAAAATTATACGTTCCATTCAAATTTGTCTTTCATCTCAGAAAGAAGCAGGAATAAAATGTATACATGTGTTCCAAAAAAATTTTTTTTAACAAAACAAACTACCCATGGAAAGATATACACCTAGATTATTTACAGGTGAAATACTAGAGGGCCACACACTTTGTTGCTTCTATCCTCTGAGCTCTTTGCATACACCATGGACTCCCTGAATCACTCCATTTCTCCCCATAAGCTGTCTGTGTGCCACTCTCCCATTCCCGTCTATTTCAGAGACTCTTGAAACCCCTACCCCACCCTTTTCCCCATTTCAGGATCTCTGTGAACACCCCCTTTCCTTTCACCATTCTTATTTCTTCTTTTTGTTTGGGAGACAAGTCATTCCAGATGACAACATTTTAAACTATATTGGGAGGACAGACAAAATTATGCTGTAAAGTATTAATAGCTGCCCATTCTCTGATCTATAGATATTACAGAGCTGGTGGAACTACTGGGTCTGCTAACCAGACGCAAGGGGCTCCATAGGTCCATTTCCCCCTTCCAATTTTCCAAATCTCACCAAAATTAATACTATTCTGCCCACTGATGCCTAGAACATTTCCTGATTTTGAGTTGATCAGATGTGGAATTCAAAGGTTATCACGGATATTAAAATATATATTTTTTGAGCCAACATTCAGTTTCCAAACTAAGAAATGAAACAGATTTTATGCCTCTCTTCTATTTACAAATATTCCCATTTAGAACTTAGAACAGGTATGATGGTGACACCAGCTACAGCGCCATAGCAGAGGCTGAGTTTTCACTTCAAAAGAAGGAATTAAATCACTTCTGTATGGAAGAATACAATACATCTTTCACAAAATAACTACTTTGAGTATTTAAGTAGTTAATGAATTTTGAGACTTTACAAGTAAATCTGTTAATTGTTTACAAGTTACAATTAATTTTAAATGGATGCTATAAAAATTTAGCACTCGGTCAGATCTTTTATCATCCAAAATCATCTCAGCTCAGGTATTATTTACACAAAAATGGCAATGAGATAACTGTTGAACAGATCTGATCGTTTATTAAAATAAATTTTTAGGAATTTAAGTTTAATATTTTCTATTAATCTTCATAAATGAAAATTTCTCCTTCAGCAGAGACTGAAGAATAGTGGTTTCAAGAAACTTGAATCACCCTCTTTTAAAATGGCTGCCACCTCGTATGATTCTGAAAAGATTTGACTCAGGCTACCTTTAGTAAAGTTGGCCTTCTCAAAATAGCTGCCATCTCTCATTTGTTCTCAATGGGTCTGAAGACACAGACTGCCCTTAGCAAGGATGATTACTGCCTCCATTTACCTCCTTCCCTGTCTCTTGACAGCCTAAGGGGCCACCGTCTTCCCTAAGATAAATTTCCAGACAAAAACTGCTTAGTTCTAGATTAATATTCATCTGTTTCTTTTGCTGACAATTCGTATTTAATATTTTCCAGTTCATTTATCTTTGACAGAGACTATTTGTATAATCACATTGAACACTATGGTTAATATTGTGAAACAAAAGGAAATGGACTGTTTCAGAATGTGCTATTTTAAATGTCCATATTTTGAAGCTCAGAGACCATTTGATGACTTTCTATGCCCCAATCACCGCTAAAAATCTTTGGTAGGAAACCCTGGGATTCTAATTAGATATTTTAAAAGAGCCATCCTTAATGAATCAGTGCGTTAGGATCACTGTAACAATGTTTTTGTGATCCAACTGCTAGTTTACCACCACCATTTAACCATTACAATGGATTTCTAAGGACCACTTCCATATACAGCCATCACTTTAAAGGATCCCTATGGAAAGTCTCAAACAATTTTATTCTTCTATTTGTTAGAGACCATCTCCACACAATTTTTTCAGGGCCTTTGCGCAGTCAATTAATTATGGCAGATTTCATCCCAGAGCTGTGCTCACATTAATGTGTGATGCTGCTACACAAACATGTTTTGCAAAACTCTACAAAGAGTTAGTCACATCAGCACACTAGGTTCAGCTCTAATCAAAATAGGAAGTCTCAATGCTTCTCAAATGGGAATGGACAAAATGCTATGGAAGAATATTTCCTTTTCCTGCTTCCAAAATATTTTTACTCTCCTTTGAATATAGTATTAGTCCACACTAAAAATTAGTAACCTCTTTAGAAAGGTAATGCTGAATTATATCCCACATTTACATGTGAGTTCAATCCTTGAGGGGGCCATTTAGGGATTTGGGGCAAAAATTGGGGATTGGTCCTGCTTTGAGCAGGGGGTTGGACTAGATGACCTCCTGAGGTCCCCTCCAACCCTATGATTCTATGAAATAAGAATCAGACCCAGGCTGTGTTAACTGATCAGAATTCATTAATAGGATCTAGACATGATCTGAAATACAGAAGATACAGCAAGATTTTATATCATCCCTGCTTTGCAACCATAATTTGTCAGCAGGGTGTGAATCTAACACAAATGTAATTTTACAAAAAATAAAGACATATTTGTGTTTTGACATACAATTAATTATAGATACATCTTGATTAGAAGGCCATATAAAATTATATCAATCTATATTTGAGAAACTCAGAATACAGTACATTTTTTCCAGACTTAAATTATTGATCTGCTATAGTATCGAGAAACCTCTTAAGAGTTCAGTATAAGCACTGTAATATTTCTGACAATACTTGTATCCCTACAATATTATAGTTCCCCAAAACTACTTCTGCAGATATTCTATGGCACTAATCTGAACTAAACAAAACCTAAACTTAACAATTTAAACAATCGGTCCTTGTTGTGGCTAGAGTTGATGAAAAAAAAAAAAAAAACAACAACAAGAAAACATTTTGGGTTAACTCCAGAGCAGAAACAAAGTTAGTATCTTTAAAAAGATGTATTAACCTTATGCCAAATTATTGACAGACGATGAAAGGGAAAAAAGCCAGGAAATGCAAGTTCTGCAACACTTGCCACTAACACAAGAACATACTAATAAAATGGGATTATGTTCAATAATATATTGCTCCCCTAAACATTTCTCTTTCCTCCCTCCACAGACACACTCACACCATTTTTTTAAAGTGCTAAATGAAAACTATATATACACACACTTAAAGCCCTACGTCAAGAAATTTTGCTAGCAAGTTTCCTTCAGACCAAATGTATAACTCAAAGTCTAAAAGCATAGATTTACCATGAAATTGTTGACAAAATTAACAATTACAAATAGTTACTAAAACATAGGGGAAACTAATGGATCAGCAGCTTTGAGGCAGTTGTAGTGTTTCTACTTTGTTTGTAAGGTGGCCTATATAAGTAATTTTTAACAGTACATTTTCCAAGCTCTAATAATATCAGAAATATCTAGTGTTAAATGTCAGAGCAAGCCCAATGTGGTGTGCCTGGTGATCAGCATTAGCAAGAATACAAATGTTTAGCTCATGAAGTGTAACTGAGCAATTCTGCCATGTAAAAGCCCACCAGCAGAACCAGTGGTGATATTATATCTGGGTTGTACTGTACTTACAAAAATTTGTATTACAAAAGTTTATAAAATTTTTAATTACAATGAGAATCTGCATTAATACATACCCCATTTTGGACATTAAAGTTGACTGTAAAAAACCTACACATCAGCCATGCCTCTGTATAACATACTACAAGTTTATTACTGGAAGATGACAGTATGCAGATAAGTAGCATGGTGTGGGCTGAGCTAGAAATGATCTTCCATTTATTTTTAAATAAATACTGTTTGCCAAGAGTGATATAAATGACCCTACACCCTTGCATCACAGCAACCCCTGTGGTACATTTCCCCCACTCCAAATGGATTCCTGACTGACCAGTAGCAATTGGGGGTTGCAAGATTCCACAAAGCAACCACCACCCGGCTTCTTCACTGTCACTGCAGATCTCATTTTGGTGTCGCTGCACTGGAGCTGGGGTGAGCTCCGCACACAGATCCAGGACTGTGGCCTTGCGTGTCCAAAAGTTTTACAGCCACAGCTCATCATCCCAAACCTACATAATGATGCAATCCCACCAGTAAGTGCTTGTTTCTCGGGCTGCAAATCGGCACTCCACTATCTGCAGCTGTTCTGTGAATGCCACCAACAACTTTGAACTGTTTCTTTCTATGTCCCACAGCAATCTGGCCTCCAAGGAATTGTCATGTTCCCAGTGGCTCCACAAATACTGCAGAATCAGACATCCCAGGCTCACAGCACTCATCACAATAGCACAGAGCTGTGTAGGATCCATGTTTCTCACAAAAATGGCAGATGTGCAGGTGTGACCCGGATCCTAGTGGGGAGCCAGCTATGATCACTCAATTAGGGTGAACTACAAAGAATGGGGCAATCACCATAAAGCTGGTGGATATTCCAATACCTAGATTTACCAAGCCAGCATACAACAGCTTTATTACCTCACTTGTTACTCAGAAGTGCAAACAACACATTTCCCTTAAAGTGATCCAGCCTCAGGCCTCCATCCAGGTACCAACATCAAATATGATGAAAATTTCTGTAAATTTTATTTCATCATATAAAAGAAAAGGTTCTACCAATCCCAAAGGAGCGGACACATTACCTCCCAAGTTAATGAATGTTTCAGATCTTACTCAAATACATGCTACAGCCAATTCTTATTAACTAAACTAAAATTTATTAAAAAACAAAAGAGGGAGTATGGTTAAAAGATCAATATACATACAGACATGAGTTCAACTCATTGAGGTTCAGATTCACAGCAGAGATGGTGAGCTTTGTAGTTGCAAAGAGTTCCTTTAAAATTCAGGTTTCAGAGTAGCAGCCATGTTAGTCTGTATTCACAAAAAGAAAAGGAGTACTTGTGGCACCTGAGAGACGAACAAATTTATTTGAGCATAAGCTTTCGTGAGCTACAGCATCCGATGAAGTGAGCTGTAGCTCACGAAAGCTTATGCTCAAATAAATTGGTTAGTCTCTAAGGTGCCACAAGTACTCCTTTTCTTTAGAATTCAGTTGTTAGGTCACAGTCAAAACTCATATTCAGGGCGTACCAACATAACTGGGACTTTGGTCTTGTCACTCAAAACTTCCCCTGATGAAGTCTAAGCAGATCTGAGATGACAGACTCATGACCAAAGGATCTTTTATACAATTTCATGTCTTTTGACAAGTTGGAATTCCTCAGGGAACAAAAGGTAATTAATTAGTATGACTTTGAAGGAGGTCCATCACCGGTACTTAGCTATATGAATTAACATAAGGCCATTTGCTTGTTCCTCAACCATTCACACTACATTTCAAAGAGATGAATACTGAGATATCCCACGTTTACAATTCATTTACATTATAGGACATTCTTTAGACCTCTGAATTATCAGAATACAGCATAGACAGGGACGGTTGACTACATTGTCCACCCTACTCATACATATGTAAATACAAAAAAACCACAAACATTATTTCCCCACACATCTTCTGTGAGTTATTTATTTTGCAGGATGTTTAACCCTTTCTAGCCATGTGTCCCAGCAGGTTTGCAGGGATTTTGAAAAGAGGCACAAAACATTATGGAATGCAGATGAAATTATGGGATGTTGAAATCATATTCCCAGTCATCCCTGCGTGACTCAGTTGCCCCCACGAGACATTGCAAAACTTTCCCAAAACACCCTGCGCTAGTTGGTGGCAAGTTGCACAGTGGGATAGCACCCAGACTGCACAGCTCTCTGCATCAAGGCAAGCACTGCTAGTGAGGACCCAACAGCCAACATGAAGTGTAATGTCAATATGCAAAAGCAATTTAATTACTGCGGTGGCTGCATATAGATGTAATTTAGGTTGACAATTTTGTAATGTTCCATTAAGTTTCTTCTGCTGCCATTAAAATAACCTTCATTCTCAACCTCCTGACCACCTCCTCCCAACCACATGGCTCAAAGCTGAAAACACTCATTGATTTAAAACTTGTCAATGATTATGTAAGGGGTTTTTTTTCATTATATTATCCAGGCAATCTGGGTCCCTTCCCCAGGCTTCAGTTTCCATGACATTGTCCAGGCAGCCCAGCTAAGATCCATTTTTACCTCACATGTGTGTCAGGTAAGGAAGGAGTTTATAGCAGTTTCACCAGCTCATCTTTCTGGGCCTCAGCTGTTGTGGTGTTCGCCAAATAGCCCAGCTAACCAGACTACCCTTTTGGCTCCCGTACCCTCCTTGCATGCAAGATGAGACTCTAATTTCTTATCTCCCTTCTACCTGGCTCAATGGAACCCTCTAGAGAGAAAAGGAGTACTTGTGGCACCTTAGAGACTAACCAATTTATTTGAGCATGAGCTTTCGTGAGCTACAGCTCACTTCATCGAGTGCATCCGATGATGCTGTAGCTCACGAAAGCTCATGCTCAAATAAATTGGTTAGTCTCTAAGGTGCCACAAGCACTCCTTTTCTTTTTGCGAATACAGACTAACACGGCTGTTACTCTGAAACCTCTAGAGAGAATGCACTGTAATTCAGTTAATGCCTTCTTTTACAAAAAGTAAGAGAGCAAGAGACCTGCAGGCAGGTCCCAGAAGGGCCAGGAAATAAAACAAAATGTCAGGTGCCTGGGTGAAGCAAAATACAAATTCCACAGCAACAAAATCTGGTGAATTGTTTGAGAAGGATAGGATGCCTCAGCAGTCACTGTTTCAAACTCACACTTGATTCATGCTTTCAAGTTGGTCTCTGCAGCCATAAAGACAGATTTTTTTTTTTTAATTGAGATTTTGGAGCACAATTCTGTGGTAATTTCCATTAGCACTGAATTGCGAGGCACTGTTTATGCATTACACTGACGTTGAGGGACACTTGCTCAGAGTCCTCAGATTTGCACTCTGGGACACAAGACGAGTTCTTGAGCGTTTCTCTTTGTCAGCCAATTGAAGTCAGAGTTTGCTGACCTTCAAGACAGTGCAAGGCTCATCTTTCAACTCAATCATACGCTTTGGAGAGGAAATAAGTTGTATTGCCAAGGTTGGGGTGGTATTTCAAGTATTATTTTACATTGCAGCACTATTGCTGTAAATACCAGTGTTTGGAATGGGACACTCCGTTGTTTTAATTGATATTGCCCTTTGTGGGAATACTGCGTCTCTATTTAATGTAAATGCACCCAGATGCTAGAATGATAGGTACATGTTTAATAAATAAAAGTGACCAGTAAGGTTTTACAAAAATATTTTCCTCCACAAGAGGGAGAAAATACACTGCTAATCTCCTTAGAAAACCAAGTATAGGAAAGGTAACTCTCTAAAAACCTGAAAACTTAAGTACAGACTTCCTGGTTTCCTCTGTTAAAGGTTTTGTCTCAACTAGGATTTAAAGTGGGCTGTTACCACGTGTCAGGGTCTCAATGTGTGGATGAGATGATTATGTAAGTAGGAGGGGTTTAGATTTATTAGGGACTGGGGAAATTCTGGGGAAAGTGGGAGCCGATACAGGAAGGATGGGCTCCACCTAAACCAAAATGGACCCAGAATGCTCGCATTTAAAATTAAAAAGGTCGTAGAGCAGTTTTTAAACTAAGGGCTGGGGGAAAGCTGACATGTGCGGAGGAGCACATGGTTCAGACAGCGACTTCCCTGAGAAGAAGATCTATTAATGGAGATTCTTTATGTCCCAGGAAGGAAGAGAGGATGGAAGATGATAAAATACAGGTAGGATCTGATGAGAAACAGTCAAATGAAAAAAAGTACCATTCAATTATACGATGTAATGACAGCGAGCCAAAAAGTGACAAGTTTTTAAAGTGCTTGTATGTCAATGCTAGAAGTCTAAATAATAAGATGGGTGAACGAGAGTGCCTAATTTTAAATGAGGATATTGATATAATAGCCATCACAAAAACTTGGTGGTATGAGGATAATCAATGGGACACAGTAATACCAGGGTACACAATATATCAGGAGAACAGAACGGGTTGTGCTGGTGGGGGAGTGGCACTATATGTGAAAAAGCATAGAATCAAATGAAGCAAAAATCTTTAATGAACCAAACTGTACCATAGAATCTCTATGGATAGTAATTACATGCTCTAAGAACAACAACATAGCAGTAGGGATATATTACCGACCACCTGAAAAGGATGGTGATAGTCACTGTGAAATGCTCAGAGAGATTAGAAAGGCTATTAACATTAAAAAACTCAATAATAAAGGGGGATTTCAACTATCCCCATATTGCCTGGATACATGTCACCTCATGACAGGATACAGAGATAAAGTTTCTTGACACCTTAAATGACTGCTTCTTGGAAAAGCTAGTCCTGAAACCCACAAGATGAGAGGCAATTCTTAATTTAGCCTTAACTGGAGCACAGAATCTGGTCCAAGAGGTGAATATAGCTGGACCACTTGGTAATAGTGACCATAATATAATTAAATTTAACATCCCTGTGGCAGGGAAATCACCACAGCAGCCCAACACTGTAGCATTTAATTTCCGAAAGGGAACTACACAAAAATGAGGAGGTTGGTTAAACAGAAATTAAAGGATACAGTGCCAAAAGTGAAATCCCTGCAAGCTGTATAGAAACTTTTTAAAGACACCATAATAGAGGCTCAATTTAAATGTATACCTCAGATTAAAAAACAGAGTACCAAAAAAGTGCCAGCGTGGCTAAACACCAAAGTAAAAGAAGCAGTGAGAGGCAAAAAGGTATCCTTTCAAAAGTGGGAGTTAAATTCTAGTAAGGAAAATAGAAAGGAGCATAAACTCTGGCAAATGAAATGTAAAAATATAATTAAGAAGACCAAAAAAGAATTTGAAGAACAGCTAGCCAAAGACTCAAAAAGTAATCCCAAACAAAAATTTTTAAGTACATCAGAAGCAGGAAGCCTGCTAAACAACCAGTGGGGCCACTGGACGATCGAGATGCTAAAGGAGCACTCAAGGACGATAAGGCCATTGAGGAGAAACTAAATGAATTCTTTGCATCAGTCTTCACGGCTGAGGATGTGAGGGAGATTCCCAAACCTGAGCCATTCTTTTTAGGTGACAATCTGAGGAACCCCAGATTGAGGGGTCATTAGAGGAGGTTTTTGAACAAACTGAAAAACTAAACAGTAATAAGTCACAGGGACCAGATGGTATTCACCAAAGAGTTCTGAAGGAACTCAAACGTGAAACTGCAGAATACTAACTGTAGTCTGTAACCTATCATTTAAATCAGCTTCTGTACCAAAATGACTGGAGAATAGCTAACGTGACACCAATTTTTAAAAAGGGTTCCAGAGGTGATCCTGGCAATTACAGGCCAGTAAACCTGACTTCAGTACCAGGCAAACTGGTTGAAACTATGGTAAAGAACAAAATTGTCAGACACATAGACGAACACAGGGGAAGAGTCAACATAGATTTTGTAAAGGGAACTCATGCCTCACCAATCTACTAGAATTCTCTGAGGCGGTCAACAAGCACGTGGACAAGGGGGATCCAGTGGATATTGTGTACTTGGATTTTCAGAAAGTCTTTGACAAGGTCCCTCACCAAAGGCTTGTAAAGCAAAGTAAGCTGTCATGGGATAAGAGGGAAGGTCCTCTCATGGACTGCTAAGTGGTTAAAAGACAGGAAACAAAGGGTAGGTATAAATGGTCAGTTTTCAGAATAGAGAGAGGCAAATAGTGGTGTCCCCCAGGGGTCTGTACTAGGCCCAGTCCTATTCAATATATTCATAAATGATCTGGAAAAAGGGGTAAACGGTGAGGTGGCAAAATTTGCAATGATACAAAATTGCTCAAGATAGTTAAGTCCACAGCAGAGTGCGAAGAGCTACAAAGGAATCTCTCAAAACCAGGTGACTGGGCAACAAAATGGCAGATGAAATTCAATGTTGATAAATGCAAAGTAATACACATTGGAAAACGTATACAGCTATACATATAAAATATGGGCTCTAAACTGGCTGTTACCACCCAAGAAAGAGATCTTGGAGTCATTGTGGATAGTTCTCTGAAAACATCCACTCAATGTGCAGTGGCAGTCAAAAAAAAGTAAACAATGTTGGGAATCATTAAGAAAGGGACAGATAATATATTGCCTCTATTTAAATCCATGGTATGCCCACTTCTTGAATACTGCATGCAGATGTGGTTGTCCCATCTCAAACAAGATATATTGGAATTGGAAAAGGTTCAGAAAAGGGCAACAAAAATTATTAGGGATATGGAAAGGCTGCCATATGAGGAACGATTATTAAGACTGACTTTTCATCTTGGAAAAGAGATGACTAAGGGGGGATATGACGGAGGTCTATAAAATCATGACTGGTGTGGAGAAAATAAATAACAGTGTTATTTATTCCTTCTCATAACACAAGAACTAGGGGTCACCAAATGAAATTAATAGGCTGCAGATTTAAAACAAACAAAAGGAAGTATTTTTTCACACAATGCACAGTCAACCTGTGGAACTTCTTGCCAGAGGATGCTGTGAAGGCCAAGGCTATAACAGGGTTCAAAAAAGAACTAGATAAGTTAATGGAGCATAGGTCCATCAATGGCTATTAGCCAGGATGGACAGGGATGGTGTCCCTAGCCTCTGTTTGCCAGAAGCTGAGAATGGGCGACAGGTGCTGGATCACTTGGTGATTACCTGTTCTGTTCATTCCCTCTGGGGCACCTGGCATTGGCCACTGTCAGAAGACAGAAAACTGGGCTAGACAGACCTTTGGTCTGACCCAGTATGGCCGTTTTATGTTCTTATGTTAACACATGCTAATTAACAAACAAATGTTGAACTGATGAAGTTAAAGCACAGGGGGAACCTAATGCTTACCTTTACCGGTTAATACATGTAAAACCATAACTTAATTTATTGACACTAAGATTTTAGCGTGTGTTAGTTAACACATGTGCTAAACGTACCCCTTGTCTTCCTAGTGAAGAAAGGACCTGTATGAAGGACATCACTGCTATAAAACAGACCAAACAGTTTTTTCAATCTAATCACTATTTTTACTTTCTTATGGTTTTCTCAATTTTCACATAATTAACATCAGCCCAAAGGAGAATTTTTCTAGGAAGCTTCAAAAAGTCAGACTAAAATTTTACAGTTATGACAGCATAGAAGAGTACATGCCTTTCTTGGAAAAAATAAGTGAGATTCTTTTCACACTTTAACAACAAAAAAGAGCTCAGTCAGTAAATGGAATGCCGTTTTTGCTAATATATAGGATACTAACAGAATATTTGAATGCACAGAATTAAGAAGATGCAAACAAGAGTGTTTAAAAACAACAAAAATTGAGTACTTGCACGGCCAGACCATTATTTTAAAATTTCTTATAACTTTAATTATGAACAAAATTTCTATTAATTTCCTAAGCAAGTGTCCTTACAGAAGAGTCAGTCCATAGAAATTTTAATAACCAATGTGCTTTCAGGTATCTGCAACAAAAAACACCTTAGTTTTTGCTTAAACAGGATGCCCCCCCCCCCCACCACCACACACACACACAGGCAGAATTTTAAAAGCTCCATCAAATTTATTAGTAGAAATCACTTTCTCTTTGAGAGACTCTAGGCAGGCGCACCACTCTGCGAGCACCTCAATCATAGAATATCAGCGTTGGAAGGGACCTCAGGAGGTCATCTAGTCCAACCCCCTGCTCAAAGCAGGGCCAATCCCCAATTTTTGCCCCAGATCCCTAAATGGCCCCCTCAAGGATTGAACTGGAAGGGACCTCAGGAGGTCATCTAGTCCAACCCCCTGCTCAAAGCAGGGCCAATCCCCAATTTTTGCCCCAGATCCCTAAATGGCCCCCTCAAGGATTGAACTCGCTAAACCGAGTTCAATCCTTGAGGGGGCCATTTAGGGATCTGGGGCAAAAATTGGGGATTGGCCCTGCTTTGAGCAGGGGGTTGGACTAGATGACCTCCTGAGGTCCCTTCCAACGCTGATATTCTATGATTGAGGTGCTCGCAGAGTGGTGCGCCTGCCTAGAATCTCTCAGAGAGAAAATCAAATTTATTGAAACTGTTCCACATAAAAAAAGTTAGATTTGAGCTAATAGAGAGAGGTTTTAGTCCAAAAGGGAAGTTGTTGAAACCATTATGAAGAAGTAAAAATAGGTGTTTAGAATGGGATGGCCTCAATGTTTTGAGTGTTGAGATATCACTATTACAAAATTTGTTGCTCCAATTACTCAAGAGAGCTAATTAGTTGTATGAAATTTCAGAAAAAGAGAGCTAAGAAGCACATACTTCTTCCTACCTTGCAATCTTATGCCTGGTCTATGCTGAAAAGTTTTACGGGTATAATTATTTTGGATAAGGATCTGACTTTTTGACCAGAATAATTACAGGTAAAAGCATTATATCAGTATAGTATCCCCCCTCCAGTACAGGAACAGCTGTACAGGTATAAAGCACCTTTATAGCAACATAACTATGTCCACACTGGGTGGAGGGAGAGGGGAGAAAGGCTGCAGGCATTATACAGCTATAGTTAAACTGTTACAACTTCCTAGCATGGATAAACCCTTACACACGAGTTTTGGCAGGCATCACTAAACACTGAACACCATCTGAATGACAAAAGGATGCTAAGTACAGCAGTGGTTCTCAAAGCTGGTCCGCCGCTTGTTCAGGGAAAGCCCCTGGCGGGCCGGACTGGTTTGTTTACCTGCTGCATACGCAGGTTTGGCCAATTGCGGCTCCCACTGGCCGCAGTTCGCCACTCCAGGCCAGTGGGGGCTGCGGGAAGGGCAGCCAGCACATCCCTTAGCCCGTGCCGCTTCCCGCAGCCCCCATTGACGTGGAGCAGTGAACCGCGGCCACTGGGACCTGCAGTCAGCCAAACCTGCGTACGGGGCAGGTAAACAAACCGGTCCGCCAGGAGCTTTCCCTGAACAAGCAGCGGACCGACTTTGAGAACCACTGCTCCACAGGACACAGTGCAAGGGTTCCCTGCACCGAAGAGTTTACAACATAAATCATACAGAAAACAGAAGAGACACAAAGCCCAGATGAAAGAGCAACTTCACAGAGGCGTAAGATTGTATTTTTGTTTTTATACACACTTTTCTCTTTGATGCTATAAAACTGAAAAGCTTCACGGACAAACTGTTTTAATGAGACATGTTAATAGCCCACTATATGTGCAAATACACAAGATTATTGTTTCCTTCAGACCCGATCCAGCAGTCAGTTCCACAAGTCAATTCTCACTGAGGTCACTAGTAGTTCTACATATGAAGAGACTGCAGGATTACCCTTGTTTTAAAAAATTATACTCCTTCCTTCTCACCCACACAGTCTAAGACAAGACACCTTTAACTTCACTTTTAAATAAAAAGAAAATTAACTATAAACTTCTAACATGGAAGGATCTATACTATCTGCTTAAGTAAAATGAAGGAATTATTGATTTGGGATATTTTTAAACCATTATAAATGTTATTTTACAATTTGGCCATACATTTTGATTTTTTTTTTTTTTTAAAGTATGTAGAGTCTGTTACCAACCATATTAGCTGTATTTTAGTCCACAAAATAGATTTTACTCCCCAAACTAAAAATATTCCTAAATCAGAGATCACAGAACAAATGTAGTCAGTCAGTTAATTACAAGTGCAAAACATAGACGGGGAACCCAGAGAGCATTGTACAATATCATCAAAATTAATGAACTTTATTACATAACCTTGAGCAAAACTCTTCACTCCTTTTTATGGAGAGAAGTAAAGTTTTGTTCAGAAGTCTGTCAAAAAGTAAGACGACCCTCAGCAGATTAGCTATGAAATATAATTAAATGTATTTTCAAGTATACTTATCTTTTCTTAGGCTACTATTGTTGGCGACTATTGTTATTAAAAAATTACATGGACAGCGTAACAAATCCTTAAAGATTATGAAAGCAGGCTAGAAACTGGTTAACTCTTGACTATAACACTTAAAAATTACATAGTAGATTAATACTAATTTAACAAATCAGAAGGCAAAGTAATTTAAAAACTTGTTCGCACATTTTGACATTAGGGTCCCAACCACTGCAAATGACATCACTTTAAAAAAAAAAAAGCGAGATTCCCATCAGCAGCAGTATAAGAAAAGCTAACTGTAATATATCTTTATTTTTAAATACATTTCAATTCAGTGTAATGAAAAGTGTTAACCTAGCAGTCTGAAATTTTCAGAAGGGTAAATCAGATTAAACTAGAGGGTCATACACTTCATTGCTTATGTAGGTGGAACTGAACATCTAGCAGAGTCCTTCACCTCCACTATGACCAGGCCCCTCATCCCTGTGTCGCCATTTGGTCAATCAGGATACAGGGATGAGAGTCCTGGCAAGGGGGGCGCTGGCCAGATCAGGGGATGAAAGGCTTCCAAGCACCCTGATTTCCACTAAAATCAGGCCCAGTGTCTCCTTTTGGTGCTCTAGGCCAGGGGTTCTTAAACTGGAGGTTGGGACCCATCAAGGGATCATGAGGTTATTACATGGGGGGGTTGCAAGCTACCAGTCTCCACCCCAAACCCCACTTTACCTCCAGCATTTATAATGGAGTTAAACATAAAAAACTGTTTTTAATGTATGGGGAGGGGGTCTCACTCAGAGGCTTGCCGTGCAAAAGGTGTCACCAGTACAAAAATCTGAGAACCCCTGCTCTAGGCAAAGGAAGTTCTCTAGTACCCTAACCCCACCCTGAGATTCCAACCTCATGCTCATCTCCATAGAGACTTTACTTCCCTCCCCACTGCTGTATCCTGAATTTAGTGAGCCTGATTTTACTGGCTCTTCCAATTTTCCCCAAAATCAATAGGGTTCTGCCCATTGATACCAAAACTTTTCCCTGAATGTTTGCAAGTGATTAGCTGAAGTTTTCAAAAGTTATCACATTACATACATACAGGCAAAAATGCCATCAAGTTGAGTGGTAGGGCCTTACTTCATTTGTCCTATTATCCTGATTCCTTGGTCAACCCACAGGTCTAGTCAAATGGTCATGCACATGTTTAATGATATTTTACATAAAAGTGTTCTGAATACTTACAGGTCATAATGAAATACTACATTAGTGTAAATATTATTAATAGGAACATTAACACACTATCCAGTTTTTCTATTACTATTTGCATGAGAAAAATATTGATTTCAACAGTGAATACAGCACACTTGATTCAAAGGTCTTGAGGAACAGCCATAAAATTCCGATAAACATGTTTAGGATGAAAGTGTGAGTTAACCAGCAGGTTTTTAAAAGACTGCTCCAGAACTGGGAACCAAGAGAACAGTCTTCTGAAATCCTGTTAGTAAGTTCTTCTGCTTTGAGCAAGCTATTGAACACCAGCTAACTGTAGTGCAGTCCCTTTAAAAGCCAGCTGATATGCAAAATCATCCTGCAGTCTCATCCAGTACCACCTGCAGGACATACACCCCTGGCTTCCTGAATTCCATTTAACTCATGTTTGGGTACTGTACACTAAAGAGTGATAACATGCTATTAATTTTGTTTATGACAAATTGTTTATGTAATCAACATGGGCAGAGCTTGAAAAATCTACTTATGATTACAGAGTGGAAAATTCCTTTCATAAGTGGGGGGTGAGGCAAAGAAGCACTTCAACCAATAACTTTTGTAAAATTCAAAGATTTGACAGTCACTTGTCATAGTAAAGACAAAGACAGACACTGTGGCATTCAATATCTACTATCACTCCATGATTCTAGTCCAAAAGACTGCTCACTATAAAAGCAAAGATATGTTCTTCCAACTGCTAATAATAAGAATTCAACCTGGGATCTGAAAATTAAGCATGGTTCCTTCTGGCTCATAGCAATGGAAAATTCTGAAATCAGAACAGAGATCCTAATCCTGCAAACTCATAAGGTCTGTCTATATGAGAAAGCTTTATCTGTTATACCAACATAGTTATATCAACCATGTGGGGACACTTGTTCTGGAACATGTGTGGGTTTTTTGGTTAGCATACACCCTTTTCCCAAATGACAAATCAACCATAAAAAGGCACTCCCATACTGGAATAAGAGTAGCTACTTTATACCAGGGCTTTATAATAGTATCAGTTTAAAATTCACACGTCAGGTTATAGCCAAAAAACCTTAGCATGTAGACAAGGCCTAACTTTATTCATGCAAGTAGTTCCCTTGTGCTCACCAACTGCAGACTGCTTTCAATAGGACTACTCATATGAATCAAGTTAAGTGCATGTGTTAGCAGGAACATTATTGGTTCTGTCCATTAACAATTCTGTTGCTGATGCACAAGTCACAGTAGAAACTACCTCACTCTTTCATAGTTACATTGGTCCTGCAGTGCTAACAGGAGCAAAAAGCAGCAATGTACTATTTTTAGTCACTTTTCCAGAATAGAACTGAATTTTAAGCTTCTATCTGCCAACCTGACAGGATGTCCCGGGATGTCCTGCTCATCCACCTGGGCACTAATGAGACTGCCAGGCAGGCCCCTGCACAGTGACTTCACGGCTCTGGGAGCAAGTGTGATGTTCTTGTCCATCCTTCCCGTTCCAGGCAGGGACACCAACTCACCAATTTAATGAGGAGGGCTTTAAACCAGGTTCAAAGAGGACAGGTGATATCAGCCCACAGGCAGGTATAAAAATGGTGACCTTAACAGAAGCGTCACAGGACCAACAAGAGGGAAACAGTGAGGGAATCTGCTCAACATCTTGAACGTCTATACAGAAATGCAAGGAGTAAGGAAAATAAACAGGAAGAACTGGAAATATTAGTACATAAGCCAAATTACTACTTAACTGGCATTATAAGGACTGGGTGTATAAATCTCATGACTAGAATATTGGCATAGAGAATTATTCCATGTTCAGGAAGAACAGGCAGGGGGGGAAAAAGGAGGTGGTGTTGCATTATACACCAAGAATATAGACATTTATTGTGAGATCCCGAAGGAGATAAGAGGCAGACCAGTTGAAAGTCTCTGGGTGAAGAGGTAGTGTCCTGGTAGGGATCTACTACAGAACATCAAATCAAGAGGAGGAGGAGGAGGTAGATGAGGCATTTCTAGAAAAAACAAACAACAGAAATATCCAAAACACAAGTCCCAGTAGTAATGGAGAACTTTACCCAGACATCTGTTGGAAAAGTAACATGGCAAAACACAAGATATCCAATAAGTCATTGGAATATATTGGGGAAAACTTCTTGTTTCAGAAGTAACCGGGAGGCAGTCAGTTTAGACTTGATTCCAACTAACAGGGAGGAACTGGTTGCAAATATGAAGGCTGACGGCAATTTGGATTAAAGTGATCATGAAACTATAGATTTCAAAATTCTAAGGGCAGGTCTACACTACCGCTTAAGTCGATATAAAAAGTCACTCTCCTGAGTAACACAAATTACAGCAACCTAAGCGCTGTCCACACGAGCACTATGTTGGCAGGAGAGCGTCTAGCTCTCCTGTCAGCACAGAGCATCTTCACCAGGCGTGCTACAGCAGCGCAGCTGTGCCAATGTAGTGCTTCTAGTATAGACTAGCCCTAAGCATAAACAACGAGTGAGAGCAGCAGAATAAGTATAACGGACTTCAAAAAAGCATACTATAACAAACTCAGAGAACTGATAGGTAAGTCCCATGGGAAGAAAACCTAAGGGAAGAAAGTTCAGGAAAGCCGGCAGTTCCTGAAAGTGACAATATTAAAGGTGCAACAGCAAACTATCCTGATGCGAAGGAAAGATAGGAAAAATAGTAAGAAGCAAATATGGTTGCATCAGGATCTGAAAATCAAAAAGGAATTCTACAAAAAGAAGAAACAGACAAATTATTACAGTTGAATATAAAAGAATATCACAAGCATGTAGGGACAAAAACAGAAAGGTTAAGGCAAAAACGAGTTACAACTACCCAGGGACATAAAGGGCAATAAGAAGAGGTTCTGTAAATACATTACGAGCAAGAGAAAAACTAAGTAAAGCAATGGTCCTCTATTTAGCAGGAAGAAGATCTAATAACAGATGACATCAAGAAGGCTGAGATATATGATGTCTATTTGGCTTCAGTCTTCACTAAAAAGGTTAATGGTGACCAGATACTCAACACAATTAGTATGAACAACAAAAGGGAAAGAATTCAAGCCAAAATAGGGAAAGAACATGTTAAAGAATATTTAGCTGACTTAGATGTACTTAAGTAGACAGGACCACATAAAATTCATATTAGGGTGCTTAAGGAATGAGCTGAAACAATCTCTGAACTGTTAGCAATTATCTGTGTTAATTCAAGGAGGACAGAGTGAGGTCCCAGAGGACTAGAGAAGAACAAGTCTAGTACCTATCTTTAAAGAGGGAAACAAAGAGAACCAGGGGAATTATAAACCAGTCAGCCTAATTTCAATACCTGGAAAGATATTGAACTAATTATTAAACAATCAATTTGGAAACACCTAGAGGATAACACAGTAATAAGCAATAGCCAACATGAATTTGTCAAGAAGAAATCATGCCAAACCAACCTAATTTCCTTACTGAACAGGGTTGCTGGCATAGCAGATAAGGGGAAGCTGTAGATGTGATATACCTTGATTTCAGTGATGCTTTTGACATAGTCTTCATGACATTCTCAAAAGCCAACTAGGGGAAGTGTGGTCTAGATGAAAATACTATATGGTGGGTGAACAAGTGGTTGAAAGACCATACTCAAAGGGTCATTATGGATGGTATGTTCTCAAACTGGGGTCTGAAAGTAACAAGATGAAATTCAATAAAGAAAACTGAAAAGTACCACAAGAACTAGAAGGAAAAAATTAAATGCAAAATGGAGAATAACTGGATAGGAAGTAGGACTACCGAAAAGGATTGGAGAATTACAGTGGATCACAAATTAAATGAGCCAACAATGTGATACAGTTGCAAAAAAGTAATATTCTGGGTTGTATTAACAGGGGTGTCATATGCAAGACACAGGAGATAACTGTCCGACTCTACTCAGTGCTGGTGAGGCCTCAGCTGCAGTACTGTGCCCAGTTCTGAGCATGACACTTTAACACACTGGAGTCCACAGAAGAGCAATAAATATAATAAAAGTTTAGAAAACATGACCTATGAGGAAATGTTAAAAAACTGAGCAAATTTAGTTTTCAGAAAAGATGACGGGCAGGGGGAAAGGGGAGAACCTGATAAAAGTCTTCAAATGTGTTAAAGGCTGTTATACAGAACAGTGATCAAAATTGTTCTCTATGTCCACTGAAGATGGAACAAGAAGTAATGGGCTTAATCTGCAGCAAGGAAGATTTAGGTTAGATATTAGGAAAAACTTTGTAACTATAAGGATAGTTAAGTACTGAGATAGGCTTCCAAGGAATGTTGTAGAATCCCCATCATGGGAGGTTTTAAAGAACAGGTTAGACAAACACCTGTCAGGGATGGTCTAGGTCAGTGCTTCTCAAGCTATCTGATGTGGGCGACTGGCAATTTTTTTTTCCCAATTTGTGCGTGGACCGGCACCAGTCTGCAGACCACCACTTTGAGTAGCACTGGTCTAGGTAATCTGGTCTTGCATCAGCACAGAAGGGCTGGACTAGATGACCTCTCTACATCCTTCCAGCCTTACATTTCAATATAACATTTCTATCAATTATGATTGAAAATGTTATGGTAGTCCAAATATGAACAAATATATAAGTAATGCAGTGCTGTCTTCCTGAGCCTGAAGACAACATGAGCGAGTGCTTTGGCAGCTGCTCATAGCTTCCCCAGTTAACTCCCATCACTTTCGCAACTGCTATTTAGAAACTGGTGGGCTAGAGTGACACTGGCAAGATTCATCAGGATGCTATGAGCAGAGGCAAACACTGAAGCTATTCACTGGGCAACAGAACCCTAAAAGCATAAGGAAGGTGTACTGTACTGGAAACCCCACATTCCCTACAGCAGTTACTTTCCCCTTTCCCCTAAATCCCCCCACCAAAAAACCCAGAAGCATTCAAGAAGGAGCTGAACAAAAAAGCTCTCTACCTTTCAGCAACCTGAGTGAGGAAGGGGAAGTTTCAAGTTCATCACCTATGGATTGCCTACATTTGAAAGATATTGCAGATTAAGGTAGACTCTGAATTTAAAGCACAATAGCTTTTCTGAAATAGCTACCCCCTTATTCCAGAATAACCCTGTCCACATTGGGAGCTATTCCAGTTAGTTTCCCGGTGTAGCCAAGCCCCTACTAACTAGAGGCTGACACAAAACATTGGAACCAGGTAGAAAACCCAGCAACTTGCCAGTTGCTAGGAGGGAGCTGAGCTTCTCACCAGCTCCTGAACCTTCCTGGAAGTCCCATCACATCTTTTCTATCAGCCTCTGCCTTGTAGGTGACTAGTAAATGGTTAAAGTCTTCAGAAGATACAAAACTATATTACCATTGTGCATTTTCATGGAATCATGAAAAGCCTACATTGGATTTGCTAGAGGCAGCACTTCTTGTCAATGGTGGACAAGAAATACTGTTTATTTTTAGATATATAAGAAATAAATCTGAAAAAACTAAGTGAAGTAGTCTCTGTGGCTGACGTAGGGGCAGGGAGACACAGGCACAGAGACTGCGTGAAGAAAGAAAAAATCAACACTGTGTTTAGTGCCGCATACTAAAGCTAGTCCTTCTCAAGAGCTGGAGACACATCTTTCATCCACTGTGCTACCACTACTGGCACTAGGAGGAGCTAGCTTATTCCTCCATCAAAAGTACTCTCCCTTTACTGGCTCCTGGGCCAGCCTCCATCACTTGTCCAGAGAAAAAGAACCAAGAAAGAAAGTAAATCTTGTCATTAAAACAATACGGCAGCTCTTGATAGTGCTAGTAGGTCCTGCACTGAGTAAAGGTGCTGTTTATCTAGAACAGTCTGTAGTTTTTCACCCTCCTCTCCATTTTCATCAGTTCTCATTTCCTGTGTTTATCTAATTTAGATTGCAAACTCCTCAATGCTGGGAATGTGTTATTTCTGTAAAGCATATACATCTGTAACACTACATAAATATATTCAATCAGTGGTGGGTAACCTGCAGCCCATCAGGGTAATCCGCTGGCAGGCCGCGAGACAGTTTGTTTACATTGACTGTTCGCAGGCACTGCTGCCCACAGCTCCCAGTGGCCGTGGTTCCCCATTCCTGGACAATGGGAGCTGCGAGAAGTGGCGCAGACTGGCCGCTGCTTCCCGCAGCTCCCACTGGCCGGGAACGGCAAACCATGGCCACTGGGAGCTGCGAAAGGCTGTGCCTGCGGACAGTCAATGTAAACTAACTGTCTCATGGCCCAGCAGCAGATTACCCAGACAGGCCGCAGGTTGCCCACCACTGTATTAGATCATAAGAGATTCAAAGTGCCTGTTGAACTAAACCTGGTCCTCAAAGTCCTGGTCCTGGTCCTCCAACCTTATTTTTCAACACATACTCCTCACTGAGATTCTTCCTCCTCCACAAACTAAATCCTTAGAGATGGACTGGAGGGAGGGGTGATTCAATTACCTGTTGCACTGCTCCAGCAAGGCTACACTAGAATTATGTAAGATGCCTATTCTACTCTGCTCTCCATCAAAGCTATCCATCATATATGTCAAGTGGAAGAAAATTGGGCTTCTACCCTTACTTGCTTCTTCATGATGTTTAAAGGCAACCTAAAAGGTTTTTGCGCAAAATATATTTTTGTGATATTAGAAATTCTGAAAGTGTACCTTGTAAAACTAATGTGATGGAGAAGTAATGAAATAAAATCGCCAGAGAACAGACTGAAAGCTTAGCAACTGAAGCCTTTTCTAGACTAAGATTTAAAGTGTGATGTTAGTTTACATGTGCTAACACATTATAAAGTTTAGTGCAGACAAACTATATTGCCTTTAACAAGTACTAAACTGTTCAAGTTAAAATGTGGTAGCAGACACAATGAGGTTTTAACTTGACCAGTTTAATACATGTTAAAGGTAGCTTGTGCTTTGTCTATACTAGAATTTTTAATCACATTTGTTAGCATATAAGCCAACATGTGCTAACATAATACTCTAAATCCTAGTCTAAATAAAGGCAGGGAGAGGGCAAGTTTAAAACTCATTTTTGGTCATACCTGTTTAATTCAAATATACTAGGTTAAAAGGATGTCTGCCAAAAATTCAACATCCCACTCCTTTAGTTCAGGTGTGAGAACTCAAAATAAACTAATTAGGCAAGAACAAAAAATACTTTTTTAAAAAGAATTTTGGGTCCTCACACAAAATAAGCAAAAGAGAGCACAAAATCAATTTAAAAAAATCCTTGGCCCATCAACTTTAAGCCAGGAAGTGAAAGCATGTGAAACCCTAAAAAGTTATCTTAAAGATACACCCAGATTGGCATTTCTAGACAAAGAAACAGGGCATTAGATATGAAAAATATGGCTAGGAAATATACATTTTATAAATCTTTCATTCACCTAAGTTTGAAAATTGGCCTGCATCTTATTTTAAAGATCTCTGAATTGCAGAAGAAATTGAGTATTTGCCCCATCCCCTTCTAAAACTGCCTCTGGCTTGCTCCCACTTAGCTAGGCCCAGAATTCACTGTGGGAAGAACGTAAAAGGAAAACTCTGTATGTTCTCTCTCCAAAATGCAATATGAGAGCAAATGCCATTTGGTGGCATTTATAGGGAAACAGATTGAGTGCCAGTTTTCATGTTCAGCTACAGCTCAGCACACCACTCCAAGAATGTTTAAGTGCAGATAAGATCAGCAACTTCTTGATGCAAGACAATTTTATTTTAAAAGTAACACATTTTAGCTATATGATTTGTGACAACCAATTTTTTTTTTAAAAAAAAGTCTGGGATTCAGATTGTCAATGCACAACTCACTTTTTTTTTTTTTTTTTTTTTAAAAAGTTACCTAGCCTCAGCAGTTTCCTCCCTGGACCAGTAATATCTAGTCATCCCTCCATTCTCCTCCTCATATTGAATGTTTTCACACTACAGCTGAAAAAAAAGTTTACTCAGACTTTGAAAAATCAAGCCAAAGTATTCCCAATACAAGTATCCAGAATCAGTTTGCCATTAAACATCCACGATTACATAAATGAACTATGTATTCAGACTACCAGAAGTGTGTAATGTAAACAGTGATTATATATGTACTGATACATTAACTACTAGTAATAGCTGAATACTGGAAAAGAGGTAATGCTCTCTTACATGTTTCATTTAAAAGATAAAGGAATTCTGCAAAAGTAAGGGTTGTATAAAAATTCAGACAACTAGGGGAGTATATATCGTAATTTTTTAAATCTTCAACACACTAAATACCTCCAGCACATATATTAAACAAACAGGAATTGAAAACAAAATTGCTCTCTGGTCCCAAGCTTTTTTATAAGAAAAGTCAAAGATCTGACTATGTTTATATCACTGTTGCATACGTTAAGGTTTCTCTTTTCTAAATAATGCAAGGCCAAAATTTGGATCGTTCAGTAAGTGTTTTCTAATAGAAAGGCATATGCAGTCAACTTTAAGCTGTATTGTTCAGAGAAAGTAAACACTACGGGCTATTCTAATTTCAGCACACAAATACACAGCTGACCGCTCAGGATCACTTCTAATTTAGTATTTGGGTTCTGTAATCATTGTGCACTAGAACTCACATTGAAATCAATCTGAATATCTCATGCACAACAGCTGTAGAAATTAGGCTTTAAGATTTTCTGGCAAATAGTTTATTTTGAGCTGCATAATAACAACATTGTTAGCACACTATATTCAAAAGCACATCAACTACAGCAATACTAAACATCTTTTCTGTAAGGAACACAAATCCTCAGGAAGTTACTAGCACCTTGGTTTTCCGACTATGAATGTGTCTAATTTGTACAGAGTCTAAACCCATCAGCTTTCAGAGTCAAACTGCACATTAATATTTCACAGGCATACAACATGCCTCATCATCCTCATGAGTATGATCGTGACGACACAGCCATCAAAACCTATCTGCCTAACATTTTGCAATACAGATTTACAGACACAGTGAAAACAGCTCTGATACAATCACTATCAATGCTATTACACAGTCCCTGGAAATAAACTGAAAGTTCTTTATCACTTCCCTAAAATAAGTCAGCTTCTTTTCCCAAATTACTGTACGTCCCTGTTTCAGGGACGATTACATCTGATAAACAGGGCATCCAGATAACTAGGATATCAGGGGGTGGGAGGGCTAAAGCCCTACACACCAAGGTAACATAACCTGGAATAAAAGGAAGCCCCTGCATTAAAGAAATCTATCAAAATAGACTTTTACCTACGTTCATTTAAAAAAAAACAAACCATATCACTCTCTGCAGTATCAGTCACACGCTGACCAGGGACCTGGATGAAATGTGACCCCGTGTTATGACCCACCCCTCCTGTCTCTGCCCCATCGCCTTTCAGATCCCATAGGAAAGCCTCTCCCCAGTGCCCCTGCCACGAAATACAGGGATCACAGCTGTGCGGGTGGGGAGCCGCCGCCCCGCACCCGCGCGCGGCCCGCCTTGTTATTAGGATCCCTTGAGCCTCCCTTTTGGGCCAGACCAACGCCAGGCTGGGTGGAGGAGGGGGCGCTTTACCCTGGGGTTCCTTGGCCTTGCCCAGGCAGCTCGCTCGCTGCCCAGCCGCACTTCCTACCCCTTCCGTGCCGGGCCTCTGAGTCCTTCTCCCCGGGCCCCCACCTCCCGCTGCCTGCGGAGGCTCCCCGCGCTGTTGAGTCCCTCATCCCCAAGCCGCCGCCGTTACCCTCCCCCTCTGCCGAGAGGCTGGGACAAACCCTCCCCCCGCCGCGGGAGAGGAGGGGGGGGGCAGGCGGGCACACCGTCGGGGAAGGGGGGCGAGCCTCTGACCTCCTCGCTCTTCAGCACCTCCTTGAACTCTCGCTTGATCCTCTGCACCGCGATGTTGGCCATCTCCGCAGCCGGCACCCACTCGCCGCTGCCTCCGAGCCGGGCCCAGAGAGCTCCTCCGCTCCCGCTGGATAATTCCCGGCCCCACCAAAATGGCGCCCGCGCCGAGCATGCGCGCTGCGGCCCCCGGCGCCGCCGCTCAGGCGGGGCCACGGCGGCGTGTGCGGCGGCGGCGGCGGCGGCGATGCAGGCTGCAGAGCGGCTACTGAGTGGGGGAGCGCTGGGGTCTGCGGCGGGGAAGGGCTGCGAGAAGCTGCCGGCCTCCCCCTGTCCCTGAGGGGAGGCTAGCCTCCCCCCCCCGGTCCTGGGGAGACACCAGGCTCCCCGCTCCCTCTGGCGCCTGGTCCCCGGCCCTGTCATACGAGGAGCCGCTTTCAGTGCCGAGCTCGGGGCGCAGCTAAAGCGCGACGTCCCTGCGGTGACACCCCCTCACAATCCACGGGTCAGAGCTAGGGTCGCTGTGTTGTGATGAAGCAGCTGTGTCATCTCCACTGTAGGTGTTACCCACACAGCCCTTCAGCCGCTTCGGGGGCCTGTAGAGCTCGCCTGGGAAAGGGGTGGGCAGCGGGCTAGCATGCTGCCTGGCTTCCCCTCACAGCCTGGCGTGGACGGGGCAAGGTAGTCGCGGGGCTGAGCGGGCTCTAGGCTCGCCGTCCCTTGTGGCTGGGGAAGGACTCGGGAGGCTACAGCGGGGAAGATTGGGGAAGGGCCATTTAGCGCTCTGCCCTCCGACCAGAGAGCGTGACCCCAGGGGGCCGGCTGTTCCTGGGCTCCTTCCAGTGAGAGCTCGGAGGAGATGCCTGGCCTGTGGTAGAGGCTCTCTGGAAGAAGTAGGAATGGTTTATGGGCCTTTCCAGGGAGGGGAAGGCCTGTAGGTCATGCCCTGAAAACCTGCCTGGCTTGCCTACAGAACCCTATGAAAGAGGGGCTTTGGGGACTTAGCCCATGATTTTGAAGGGAGCTGGTAACCCAGAGAAACCTGTGTTTTGTTTACTTCTGTTGGTTTTGCTACAAGACTCCAGGAAGACAGAGTAAGGGGCGAACATGTCAGTCCAGTCTGGTGGACCATAGTACTGTGGAACTATACCTCAGAAGGGGTGAACTGTGGTTTAGCCAGAGGGCTAAATTAATATGCTGGCAAAGGGGATGGAGCAGGATCTGACGCAGTGGCTACACCTGATGATAGAAAGGTAGGCCACCGTTATATCAAAATATGCAGGTAGGTATGGAGAACAGCCCACCTAAGATGTGATTTCACTCTTAGGAGTGTTGATCACATGAGTATTAAAGTCTCCCAAGGAAGTGAATGAGTTTCACACAATAAGTTGGACAGCAACTCTTTTAGTAGTATAAGTTTCAGAGTAACAGCCGTGTTAGTCTGTATTCGCAAAAAGAAAAGGAGTACTTGTGGCACCTTAGAGACTAACCAATTTATTTGAGCATGAGCTTTCGTGAGCTACAGCTCACTTCATCAGATGCTGTAGCTCACGAAAGCTCATGCTCAAATAAATTGGTTAGTCTCTAAGGTGCCACAAGTACTCCTTTTCTTTTTAGTAGTATAGGAAGCCAAGGATAGATATGTCACTTCCTGGATGATGCACAATGTGAAAGTTGTACCCTGACAGTTAGAGAATGATTCTCTAGTCTCAGTGATGTTACAAGGAATGGTTTCTTTAGAACTGACGGTGGTGGTTTATGGTTGAACTTACTCGTAACATGGCCATCATTTGTGTGTGCTTTAATTTTTTTGTTTCCAGCAGCACACACACTGTGTTCAGTACTGTACAAAAACTAAAGAAGGCACAGTCCCTGTTGATGAAAGTGTGTGCAGCAAAGTACCGTTAAATATAGTTTCTTTTCGTGTGCCCTCTTCCTCTGTGATGTGCATGACTGATGTATAGCATTATGGTCTGTTTTCTTCGAGCTGTATTGCACCAAGTGCATTCTTAGATGCATCTGTTTGTAGAATCAGCTCTTTCTTAAGATCAAATACCTTGCTTTTGACACAATAGGTGAATGGTATTTTACAAATCAAGCTTTTAGTACCTTTGTAGAAAGGATGATCTTGCAGTTAAAGGACACTGGCCTGATAAGAAATCTGGCTTGCTTCCTTTCTGTCTCACACTTCTTGTGTGACCTTGGGCAACTATCTTCATGCCTCAGTTCCCCATCTATAAAAATGAGGATAATAATGCTTCTCTACCTCACTAGTGTCTTGTGAAGATAAATTAATGAATGTTTATGGGGTGCTAGGGTACTACCTAGATGACTGCAATAGAAAATAAATACAAATAAACTAAATTAGCATCCTGATTTTAAATGCATCTGCCTTTTCCCACCAATCCACAGTAGTAAGAAGCTGCACTTTTAATTTTCAGCCTTTGCTCCTTAGGGAGCTGAGAAAACATTAACTCCACAAGTAGTCTGAAGTCTTTCTGTTTTTCCCATGAGGTTGCCAGTACTTTCTGGGTGCTGGAAATCCAGTAATATCCATAATAATATAAATGGCAGTGGATTTTGTCTGTTTTGTGTATGGAACTCTCATTTCCATCTGATCATGTACAATTCCCATAGTGTAAACAAACTGATCAAATTAATTCAAATTACTATAGCACCTTTATATAATACCCTCCATTTAATTTGCTGCACTCCTTATCCCTGTTTTCCTCATCTTCCCCCATCCTTTACTCGTTCTTCCTCATCTCCACTCCAGACTCACCTTATGCTTTTCCTGTTCCCTCTCTCAGTTCTCTTAAAGGGGAAAAAGGAAAGAAAAATAAAGATGCTGAATTTAACGGCATTCTGTAGGTTTGGTTGTGGTAAGGTTAATGCAGGAGGGGAATTTGTAGGATTAAATTACAGTTTTTCTGACTACCCATTTTAATGCCTTGTCCCCTCCATTTTTCCATTTTATTCTATTCAGATTAATGGAAATTTTGCTATTATGACTTCTTGGGGTTAATTTAGAATTATTCAATTATCCTTGGGTTCAGAACATGAAAAAATGCATGTTAATACCAACTTTCCAGTGTGCAACTTTAGGCTCTGATCCTACAAATGCTTGTGCACATGTTTAATTTCAAATACATGAGTAGTCTCATTGGACATAAAGTTAAACACATGAATAAATGTTTGCAAGATAGGATTATTAAGGACTCAATTTTCCAGTAGAGTCTGCATGGATGTCCACTCACAACTCAATGGGTTTAAGGGCCATCTACATATATTCCTTTGCAAGATTAGCCCTTAAAATGTTATTTCCACTTTTCTAATCTCACAGAGTTGTTGAAAACAGTTTAATATTTCTTCACTTCCTTCTGACACTTTAGGGATTAAGTGATAAGTAAAGGTGACCTTCAAGGATTTATTTTAAAAATTCTGTTTGCCCTCTTTTGCTTCTTTATGCTATATAGTGAGGCCTGACAATTCTCCTCCCCCCTCACTTTTTAGCTTAGAAATATCAGGAATATGAAATCCAGTCTTCCCTGGTTTTGCTGGCAGACTTCTTGTAAGAGAGAGGGATACCTCAGGAGATACATACTGTGACTTCACACACTTTAGTAAAAGGAAGAAGTATTGACTCTTTAACAAAGACCTAGAACAGGTCTAGGCTACAAATTTTTGCCAGCATAGCTATGTTATTCAGGGTGTGATGAGATGTGACTTCTGACTGACATGGCTGTGCTGGCACTGTAAACACAGTTATACATGTATAACTGTTTTTGACAGTATAGCTTATTTCACTTGTGGAGGGGGAAGCTGGAATAAACTATACTGGGAACAGCACAACTTGGCAGTATAAGCTGCATCCACACTAAGTGTTTTGCTGATATAAGTAAGTATCAGGTACTCCCCCAATGTAGACCTAGCCATGGTTTTGATTTTTGTATTGTTAGCTTCATCTATGCCCAGAGATGGAATAGTATTACTGGCTGCAGTAGGGCTTTTATACAGCATGGTATGTTCATTTTATATCAAAAGTTATTTAAAATCTTTATTAAAAACAAATGATAAAACACAAAATCCAAGATAGGTGCAGAATCCTTGAGCTCTTCTTTATAATCCTTATCCCGCATCCTCTCCCTCTCTTTTTGTTATCCCTCATCTTCTCTTTTTTTGTATATATTAAGCTCTTTAGGCCAGAGGCTGCCTTCTTATTTGGGTGTAAAACATCTCTAGCACATTTTCGGGTACTGTAAAAGTAGTAATTAACAATAATCATGCAGATCTCTATCAAGCCTTCTTAAAACTACACTACCCACTTGCTGAAGTGAAAAAACAGATTGACAGAGCCAGAAGAGTACCCAGAAGTCACCTACTACAGGACAGGCCCAACAAAGAAAACAGAACGCCACCAGCCGTCACCTTCAGCCCCCAACCAAAACCGCTCCAGTGCATCATCAAAGATCTACAACCTATCTTGAAAAATGATCCCTCACTCTCACAGATCTTGGGAGACAGGCCAGTCCTCGCTTACAGACAGCCCCCAACCTGAAGCAAATACTCTCCAGCAACCACACAACACTAACCCAGGAACCTATCTTTGCAACAAAGCCTGATGCCAACTCTGTCCACATATTTATTCAAGTGACACCATCATAGGACCTAATCACATTAACCACTCCATCAGGGGCTCGTTCACCTGCACATCAACCAATGTGATATATGCCATCATGTGCCAGCAATGCCCCTCTGCCATGTACATTGGCCAAACCGGACAGTCTCTATGCAAAAGACTAAATGGACACAAATCTGACATCAGGAATCATAACATTCAAAAAACGGTAGGAGAACACTTCAGCCTCTCTGGCCACTCAGTAAAAGGTTTAAGGGTGGCAATTTTGCAACAGAAAAGCTTCAAAAACAGACTCCAAGGAGAAACTGCTGAGCTTCAATTAATGTGCAAACTAGATACCATTAACTTGGGTTTGAATAGAAACTGGGAGTGGCTGGGTCATTACACATATTGAATCTATTTTCCTATGTTAAGTATCCTCACACCTTCTTGTCAACTGTCTAAATAGGCCATCTTGATTATTGCTACAAAAGGTTTTTTCCTCCTGCTGATAATAGCTAATCTTAATTAATTGGCCTCTACAATTTGTATGGCAACTTCCACCTTCTCTGTATGTATGTGTATATATATTTCTTACTATATGTTCCATTCTATGCATCCAGTGAAGTGGGCTGTAGCCCACGAAAGCTTATGCTCTAATAAATTTGTTAGTCTCTACGGTGCCACAAGTACTCCTGTTCTTCATGCAGTCAAGTCTATCAAATGGAGTTCCTCCTATGGCAGCTTCTGTTTCAGATAAAATCTTAATCAAGTTGGCAACTTTGTGACTCAAGTGATTCAAAGATCTAGAGTCAATAGAGTATTAGTTCACAAAAATAATTGGTTGTATAAGTCTACCCAGTTTAAGCTGTCATCTGAACTTTCCTGTTCGTCCTATAGGTTGCAATGTCCTGGTTTGTGTACAAGTGTAACACTGCCCTCTACTGGATGGAATATGTCAGATGTGCCTGGTGATGTAAAATACCTAGAGCATTCTATTGCCTGAGCTAAAGTAGCCCTGCTACTACTAAGCCATCCGGTCTGTCTTGTGAGACAATTCAGAGAGAACTACAGGAGTCTTGCAGTCAGAGAAAAATCAAAAGAAAAGGGATTATTTGATTTTCACCATATGGAAGTGTACCATACAGTACTACCAGCTACACTTATTCTAAGTTTACACCGGATAACAACCTCCAACTTAAACAGCAAATGATAAATAATCCTTATGCAAAGAAATTTACTAGAATGAATAATAGTAGCACACTGCTGCTATTTACATGTTGAGCCTAAATGCAAGTTTTCATTAGAAAATGCTGCTCTCATCTAGATCTTTCATCATTTGGCTACCTCCCTGCCTTTAGCTTCTAAATCAATCTGTTACATATTAAAACCAACAATATCAAGCAGCATTATTTTCTTAAAGGTTTATTTTCCTGCCATTTGTGGGGGATAGAAAGTGACTCCTACCATTGTAGCAGAAATTATGGATACTGACTTCTTTCTACCAGCAACATGACCAAAAAAAAAAAAAAAAAAAAAGACAGGTGCCTTCTTAGGGATCCTTTAAGAAGCAAACTTAAAATATTAATGATACATTTCAGGGCCTGAAAGAACTAAAAGTTATATAGATACTGAAGTAATGATGGAAGAGAAGTGAGGATTTGGCCATTATCACAAAACATAAATTCACCATAATCCATTGGTACTGTATTACATACCATTTGGAAACATTCACCCCTGTGAGCTAAGTATTTGTACTGGTATAAGTATTTTCTGCATTGCTAGTGTTACCATCTAATAAATTTTAAAACTCATATAGTGTTACATTTTAAAAGCCTTGTGATGTTTAAAAAAAATTATTACAATCTCCCTATGGGATACATAGGTGTTGATCTCATTTTATCCCCTCCTAGCATCCTTTGGTAGAGTCCAGTAGGATGCATTGGGGGTGTGACTTGAAAGCACTGTACTCTGACAATCCCTGTTCCTTCTACTAAAGCATGCGAAGTCACAAAATATATCTCTTGAGACATCCCTTTCTCTCACAGTAAGTCCTTAGGGATGCTCTGTTTTGCTGTCTTGCCCTGTTAATAATGTTGCATATGTCCTCTTCCTGGTACTGCTGCTGCACACCAGAACGCTATCTTAGAGAAGGTAAGAGCCTAGTTTTGCAAGGCGTGGAACTGAAGATGCTCAACCCCTCACATGATTAGGCCCCAAATGATTTGCCAAATGTCACATGCTAAGTCAGCAGCAGAGCCAGGGTTAGAAATAAGGAATATCTGGCTCTTTGCTTTGTGATTATTACTTCTGTTTAAAAATAACTTTTTGCATTTTCCCGTTGCCCTGAAATGTGCTGTCTGCCTTACAAAGCAAGTAAAGACATGGTCCCTGGTCAACAGGACACAATTAGTTAGGGTAATGAGAGGAGGGAAGGGAAGGACAAGAATGAGAATTATAGGATATGACTATTCCGTCAGGCACAGGGGGGCATGGATCAGTGTTCACATTGCACTCCCCATCAGTACCTGGCCCAAGCTGGGGATGCTGATGATCCAACTAGCAGACCAGATTCGGTGATGAATCCTGGTCACATGACACCTGAGGCACATTGCACATCCGCTAAGACGAAGTCAGGCAAATACACATCTTAATGGTTCTGTTGTTGGTTTTTGTTTACCTTTCCTCCCCCTCATCCATAATAGGCAAAAGGGCAGAAGTGATTTTTTTTTTTTTTTTTTTGGAGGAATTGAAATGAAATGAGGGAGGTGACTTAGCCAACAGGTTTGGAGGGCAGTATTTAGGCATAAGAGACAGCCTGAAAGAAGACACAAAGACCTTTGTAAGAGAAGGGATATCAAGGCTGAGATCAATTAGTGTGGGAGTGATGTGCAAAAGACCCACAAATCATAAATGTAGTTAGGCATTGTGCCATATCATCCTTGAAGACTAGAAGAAGTTAGAATTTAATGTGCATTGTAGTAGGTATCCCATGATGTCTCTTCGGAGGGGAGTGACACAGTGGAAAAGACGGATGGTTTGGCAGCAGTATTTTGGATGAACTTGTTGGGGTTGAAGCTAGGGTGCATTACAGAATGCGAATGTGGAGGTGGGACTGGAATAGCAAAGGATGCTACAGTTCAGAATTGAAGAGCATTTGTAGATCGGCATGGAAATCTGGAGTAAAGAATCTGTTTTCAGACAATAGATGCAATCACAATATAGTCACATTCACACAACACTAGAACTAGATCCCTGGTCCATCAGCAGCTAAAACAGATTTCTATTCCTTAAACTTAAAGGAGAGCCATAGGTATGTTTTAACAGATTAAGACACTGTATACAACAGCAAAAAACTTCCCCCAGCAAAGAGTTTATAATTTAAAGGCATAAATAAAGTACAATACAAATAGTAATGAACAACATGGTATGTGAATGTGCAGGTAGACTTCACAGACTATGTGGGTTTCTCAAGTGAATTGAAGGGAAAGCAAGTGTATTCCAGGGGAATCAAACATCTAGTGTTGTGAAACCCTCTATGAGATTCTATATCCTGTAATGCACAAAGATCTGAATTAAAATTTTGCAACAGTCCTAACTTAAAATTTTCCTTAAAAAATACTTTAAAAAAAATCTAGAAGTGTACTCATTTTGTTCAGTCTACTAATCTTGTAGTCTGTTTTAAATTTCAGAAGCACTTACCACAGTAATTTAAATTTTAAATTACAGCTGGCATTTCTGAGCCTGTTTCTAGTGGCAACCATCTTGCTAAAAAGGCAATTATCTGTGATGGTAGGAATCAAATCTTCATCTGGTGTAAGTCTTCTGTAAGATCATGTACATTTACAAAAATGTGGGAAAATGTTGGGTTTTTTTTTTTTTTTTTATAAATTAGTAAAGTTTTGGACCTTGTTGCTTGCATTAAGATCATCTCATCCTGGAAGTGACATGGAGGAATCTAAAAAAAAATTTGTTGGGAACACAGATTACATTTATGTATGTTAATAGTAGCTTAGATCATCTGTATTTTGGAAAATAGGACAGTCCTGTATAAAAAACTCTCCATTGATCTTATTGTGTTGGCTAAAACTAATTAGTAATACACATTGCGCACGCACTGTGGGAAAGAGACTGAGAGACCTTCCCCATCAGACCGTATGAACTGGAACCGTAAACCCACTGAACACTAAACCCCACCAAATGAGAGTAGACCCATCCCCACCCCCGTATTCACTCACTATACCCAGCATACTGTACATAGCCGTTGTGTGGATAACTTACCCCATATCTCGATGTCTGTACTCTGACCGGTTCAACTTTTCCCCAAGTCGGGGAGATTGCAGATTATTATGTGATCCTTGCTCCACCAGCTCCTAAATCGAATTTTGCAGCCCCTGATAATCTGTACCTTATCCCCTGACAACCAGAAACTTCTATGCTTGAACTCTGTACCGTTCCTTGTTATTATCATCATGAATTCTCTCTCAGGCAAAACTCTTTTTGAAATTAATGGGAGTTTTGTCTCAACACAAACTAAAAACTGAGCCAAGAATTCAGAATTTGACTACAGGGTTATTGTTGGGGGTTTTGTTCTAATACTATATTAAGAATACATTTAGAATGGTGTGTGTATGTATGTCACATACATCTTCTAGTGGCTGCTACTTGTGGATGCATACACAGTAAATGGCTTTACGAAAAAAAATAGTGATATGTTGCTGTGATTTTGTTTAAAGGTTTTGAATGGTGCTTGGTACTGGGGCAACTTAAATTAACTAAAACAACTGTTATTTTGTATCTACAGTCAGAATTCACCCTTAAGAGCTTGAATTTTAGTTGAATTGAGTTCCAAGATAGCTCAGTCACTTTCAGGATGAGCCAAAGAGCCAAATAACGCAAAAAACCATACAATCCACAAATCCTTTTGCAAGCTGAAAAACAGGGAGTGTCCTGGTGGGTAAGAAAGCAGAACATCTTATACAAAGTGGGAGTTATGCCAAATAAGCCTTACACAGCAAGTACAAAATTATTAAAATGAACCCATTACTAGATACAGAAGAAACTTTTAACATAAAGATAGGATAGGCAGACTTAATCCATATAGGAAATATAATTTTTGAACATTGTATGAATAGAATATAACTGGAAGATCTACAGACAAAAATTACAATTGTTAGTTCTTGATGTGACAAAAGCATTGATTAAAATGTCAACCACCTTGTGGCCAGATATTTTCTTTCAAGTATTAGCAGTGTTGAAAGAGGACCTAGACTGAGTTGTTTCAACTTCTCTGACCTTTGAAAGTAAAATTTACAACCCTCTGTATTAAAACTGTGTCTCAAACAAAGCTCTTTTCAAATAGAGTTTACTTATTTTTAGGCCATGTCTCTGACCACTTTCTTCCTGAGTCCTTTGGTTTATCACCGATTCCGTTCAAATATCTTATCCACATGTTCTCATGGTATCCCTTGTACATCCTGAAGACTTCTAACATATCCCCTCTTAAACACCTTTTCTCCAGTAAGAACAATCCTTGTTCTTATAGCATTGTTGCATAGGTTATCCTCATAATCTCAGGATCCTGAAAAAGGCATGAGAGGAGATTACTAATCCAATAACCATTTAACAGTTACTTGAAGAGAGGGGAGGTGCCATGAAAGAACTGGAGATAAACAAAAGCAAACATAATCCTAATCTTTGAGGAGAGAGAATAGGGAGGAGCAAGTAACTGTCTCATCCATGGCAGGCTAAATTGTAGGTGTTAATTAGGGACGAGATCACAAATAGAATTTATAAATTTCAGTTTAAAACAATATTACCAGTCTGGTGTTGAGACCAAGTCCTATCATTATTACTCCTGTGGGAATTCTGTGCCAAAGAATTAAAAATTATGCACACAATATTTTAAAATTCTGCATTTTTTTGTCAAAATAATGCAATATAATCCGGCTAGTTTAAATTTTGGTAATTTATTTAAACTACAATACAATGGATGGAGAATGGGAGCGAGGAGCATTGGAGGAAATCAACCTTCTTCTGTCTAATAGTAATATAGCTAGTATTGACCCTTTACTTCTAATTATTAGTCAACAAATATATGCAGCTATATGCTCAGTGTTACATCACAGGCAACTGAAGATCAAGTGATGGCTGGGGACTCAAACTCACAATTTATACTGGCTACTGACCATCTCCAAAATGGTCAGTAGTAAACAGTTCATGGAGCACATTTTGTTAAGAAATTTTTTCAGACCAAAAATTTAGACCAGTTCTAATCACTAAAGCACCATAAGCATTTATAAGGCCATACTGTCCTGTACAATAAGGCTCCTTTCCACCACTCTGGTAATGTAAAGGAGCCTTAAATTTTTACACCTGTTTTATACTCCTGGGGGAATTCACTAAGAACAATGGGAACAATTCACTAAGCAGGCAGGCTGCTACATTCTCCTTTACCAGAGGAAACAGAGCCTGCCCTGCGCCTACATTTTCAGAAATACCCCAAAGCCCTGCCCCTCTATGCTGAGTGTGCTGCAATAGTGAGCAAGAGGGACAGAATGGCTCTCTCATACATGACTACCTAACCCCCCACCAGCCATGATTTACGTCTCTACCAGCTGCTCTGGGTGCCCAAACCGACCTGTCTGCACTGCTAGGGCATGGGCGCATGACTACTCTTGCAACTTCTGTCACAAGTCATTTTTCTGCAGATAAGCAAAGAAATCTGTGGGAGCCATGAATTCTGCGCACACGCAGTGATGCACAATTCCCCCAGGAGTACATTATGTAAGCAGGGGAATGGTCCCACTATTTGGGGGAACTTTCCTGGCTTATACACTACCCTGGTGAAATTGGCTAGTGAAAGGATCTGAGTCCTTGCTCCCACTCCCTTTACCCAGATCCCTGCCCGACCTCGAGGAGTTACCTTCGACTCTCCAGTGTGGCAGAGTCCTCATAACACTGACAAGGTTGGGACCAGGATTCCTGGGGGTTTGACCCCCAATCTTACAGTCACTTACGACAGGGGCTAGTGTGTCCTCACTTCGGGGTACTCTCTGTACTGTGGAAGCTTCACTGACACACTGATCATTGCATATGGTTCAAGCAAATATAATTTAACAGAAATCCATTTAAAAAAATGAAAAAAATGGGAAAAGTTAAAGAAAAATACATAACCCTGCTCTGTTGCACAGGGATATCACAAACAGCAGTTTCTGGAATACAAGAGAAGTTCATAGTCTGTCCCTCACATGTCCCAGGCCTCCTTCTCAGGCCCTGGCTGTGCTGCAGGAATGCCACGGCTCAGGCACTTGCTCAGACTCTGGACACACACCCTCAGACTCTAGGTGGCAGGACCCTTTCCAGCGTTGGCCCCCCTGTTGGGGTTACAATCCATGCCACTCAAGTCTAACCTCCCAGGCCTCTTGCCTGGGAGCATCTCCCTGCATTGGGCCCTCTGCCTAGGGTTCCCATCGCTCTTCCCAGCTGCTAACTGCACCCAGCTCCAGCCCCAGCGCTGCTGCTGGAGCTCTGCTTCCAGCCCCCTGGGCTGCTCCTCTGGCCAGCGTAGCTCTGTGTCTCAGCTCAGGCTCGTGCTCTCTCCTTAATTTGGCCCTGCTCTGGCCCAGGCAGTTCCAGCTCACACAGAGAATGGGACCCCTGGCCTCCTGACTTCCTCATTAGCCTGTCGGCCCTCTCAATCAGGCTGACCTGGAGCTTCGGCCTTGCCCCATTGTCCCTGGGGACTATCAGGGTCCTGGTTACCTATCAGCCCTTCCCCCTTTTTTTGGTACAGGGAGCTAGCCAACCAAACCCACCCACTACGTTTTAGTAAGAGGTCAACAGTCCCCTTATAAATAAATATTAGATCTATCTATAATGCTGTGATAACTGAGCTCCTGATCAAGACTGAAAAAGTCTGACATTTTCTAAATTTTCAAGTTTCTTGTAATTGTCATGCAAATAAATGATTTAAGATTTCAGTTAGTTGGCTGTATGATTACAATACTCTTTTCTAATATTATTCAATATTTTCTTTTGAAATAGGAAAATTTTTCCTGATCAACAAATAAAATGATCATACTGCAAAGCCAACAATAACTGGACTGATGCTTTGTTTACTCATTTATATATGCGTAAGACCTGTTGTATTCATTTAGATGTAATATGTGCCAATAGTGTTAACAACCCATCACTGTCCAACATTAAACAGTGTTACATAAGGTCCTGGGTTTGTTATACAGAGACCTCAGCCTACTCAGTACTATGGTGCAAACACCATTAAAAATCCATTTGACGTTTATTAAAAGATACAGAAAAGGAAATAGTTAAAGCATTTAAAATCTAAAACATTCCTTGTTCCCTTTTCCGTTAGCTGAAGAAAAAAAAATTTGACAGTCTTTTAGATGGCACTAAAGAGAAAGGACTAATTGTCCTTTTGGGTGAAAGAAAGGACATTCTTTGATATGGGCTAGAGTTGCTGCCGCTGTTGAAGTCCAATCCCGTTTCATCCTAGATGGTGTCTAGGATTCAGCTGGAGCATCTGTACAGGTGCTGATGTCATTTGGGTCCCTCTCTGGCCCAGTCTGCTCAGGACATCTCTCAGGGTGGAGGCCCTGGTTCTCAGGAGACAGTGGGGTGGCAGCTGCGGCCATGATAGTGAAGTTTGCTCCAATAGCCAATTTTTCTCCTCAAAGTCTTTTTCTTTAAGGACCCTCAACATTCACCACTGAATTGGTGCCTCCTCCTGGTACTCTGAGGATTAGCTTGAGGCCGATATCCCCTCACCTCCAGTCCACAGTTTGCACACTGTCACTGCTGTCCTCCGAAACAGGGGCAGCGAGTTGTATGGGCCTGTGGTGCCCAGCCTCCAGCAATATTCAGGGCCCAGGCTCCACCAATGTTTGGGGCCAGGTCTCTCTCCTGGCCCTGCCTGCTGCTCCCCTAAGGGTCCCCTGGACCCCACTTGCTGCCCTCATGCACCTCTCCTGGGTCCTGGAGCCTCCCTGCCTCTCCCCTGCAGCTCCATGCAGACTTCATTCCGCTGGCTCCCGGTATCAACTGCTGCCGCAGTGTCCTAGCGCCCCCCCCATCCGCTAGTGGCAGGGCAGGCCGCCCTTCCACCTCTGACCCTTACATTTTCTGGCAGGACCCTCCACCAGCAAAAAGGGTCCCCCTGCCCACAGTCACTGCTCCTGCCCCATGCTGGGCAAGGGGCAGCCCCATCCCCCACCCCCAGTGAGGCTACAGTGAGGGGCAGCAGCAGGGGCAGAGGTGCATATGTGATGGCAGCCATCCCCAGCACCTACCACAGGGGAAGCAAGGGGGCTTCCTGGACCTGAGAGGGGCCCTAGGAGCACATGCAGTGATGCGGGATGAGTGTGCTGCCATGGGGGAGAGGGGGGGCCCCTCCCCCAGAGCTCACTGCTGCTGGGAGGCAGAGGGCTGGGGGGGGGGGGGGGGGGAGTCCTCCTGTCTGGCCCCAGCCTGGGGGCAGCCTGCCTGCACCCCAAACGCCTCAGCCCAACCCCAGAGCCCACACCCCCAGCCACAGCCCTGACCTCCCTACACCCCAACCCTCTGCCCTAATCCTGAGCCCCCTCCTGCATCATGAGCTCCCCAGCCCCACCCCACAGTCCTCACCCCACCTCCTCTGCCCTAACCTCAAGCCTCCTCCTAAACCCCTCATCCCCACCCCTGCACCTCTCCAACAGCTTGCAACTCCTTCCTCCTCTGATCCCCAAACTCCCTCCCACAGTCTGCACTCCCTCCCCCTTCCCACACACCCCCAAACTCCCTCCCAGAGCCTGCAATCCAATCTCCTGCCCCAGCCCAGGGCCTGCACCCCAGACCTCCTCCCCCCAACCAAACTCCCTCACAGAGCCTTAGGCAGGTGGGGGGGCAGGTACTGGGCACCACCAAAATTTCTACAAACCTGCCACTCCCTACTCCTAAAGCCTCTCTCGGAGCATCAGGAACCACAGCATCCTCTTCGTGACTCAGCCCTCCAGCCATGTCACTACCTGTGTTCCCCTCTTCCAGAGGAGTTTAGCTACTCAATAGTCCCAGGCAGCCCTCTTGCTCACTACCTCAGTGCCTCTCACCTGAGAGGTGGGAGGGAAACCCAGGCCTGCCCTCTTCTCCTGGTTCTAGCCCAGGGACCCTCAGCTCAGCAGTCTGGGATTTCTCTCTCTCTGGCCTCACTGCTCTATCCCTGAGCTTCTTCCTATTGCTAGGTCCCTTTTTCTTCCTGGGCCTACCAATTCCCTAAGCCTCCTCCCTCTTTTAGGGTTGCCAGGTGTCTGGTTTTTGAGTGGAATGCCCAGTCCCTGGGGGCTCCAGTCAGCACAGCTGAACAGGCCACTAAAAGTCTGGCTAGCGCAGAGCTAGCAGGTTCTGTGACCAGCTCCGCATGGCTCCCAGGAAGCAGCTGGCATGTCCCTCTGGCTGCTAGATTTAGGGGTGGCCAGGGGAGCGCAGTGTACTGCCCTTGCCTGCAGACACCGCTCCAAGTACTGACACTGCAGCTCCTATTGGCTGGGAACCATGGCCAATGGGAGCTGCGGGGACAGTGCCTGTGGGAAGGAGGGAGCCTCCTGGCTCCCCTTCTGCCTAGGGGCCACAGGGACATATCACCATTTCCTGGGAGCTGTGCTGACTTCCTCTGTCCCTGAGAAATGCTGGGGCCTCCGGAGGTCAGCACCACCTGGAGCCTGCACCCCAAACCCCCTCCTACAGCCCAACCCTCTGCCCCAGCTCAGAACCCCCTCCTACACCTAAGCTTCCTCCCAGAGCCCACACCCCAACCCCCTGCCCCAGCCCTGAGTCCCCTCCTGTATTCCAAACCCCTCAGCCACAGCCCAGAAACCCCTCCTGCTTCCCAAACCCCTAATCCCCAGCCTCACCCCAAAGCCCACACCATCAACTGGAGCCCTCACCCCCCCACCTGCATCCCAACTTCTAGTCCCCTCCACACCCTGATTCCATCATTTCTGTCCCCACTCCAGTTACTGCACCCCCAGCCCAGAGCCCATACCCTCTCCCACACTCAAATCCCTAGCCCAGAGTCCCCTCCTGTGCCCCAGCCCCACCCCAGAGTCCACATCTCCAGCCAAAGCCCTCATCCTGCACCCCAACCCTCTCCCCCAGGCCAGTGAAAATGAGCAAGGGTCAGGGAGAGCAAGCAACAGAAGGAGAGAGTGAGCAGGCTTGGGGGTGGGGCCTTAGAAAAGGGCTGGGGAAGGGGTGGGACATCAGGGAAGGGGTTGGGCAGGGCAAAGTATTCCATTTTCTTCAATTAGAAAGTTGGTAACCTTACCCTCTTCCCAAAGAGTAACTGCAGTCTCCACTCACTGTCCCCTGGGAGTGTCTGCCTTTTCCCAGTAGCCCCTTCTTTTTCAACTCCTGGGCTTTATAGGCCCTGCCTATACCTGAGCCTCCTTAATCAGCTACTTAATGGGTTAATTAGCTCATCTGGCCTGCATTCAACCCTGCAGGGTGAGTGTGGGGTAGTCACCCCATCACGGACCTACAAAGGGAATGGTGGGTGGAATGGTCCACCCCCTCATTATTTTGTCTGCCAATTAGGCGTAGCTTCTGACACATCAATTTTGGTTTGCTAATTTCTGGTTCCACATTTTTCTTGTTTACCAAGCATAAGCTTAACACAGTCTTTGAGTTTTATCAGTAGGCCTTTTTGTTTGGACTAATTCAGTTTTTGTATCTCCCTTTTGTACCTTTTTCCATCAACATTTGTTGTTATAGGTTATTGTGACATCTTATGAATAAGGCTGTGAGTCTTTCACGAAGGTCATGGATTCTGGGACCTCTGTGACTTCTACAGTGGCTGGTGTGGCTAACCCTAGGGCCACCGGAGCAGCTGAGGCAGCCCAGGGCCAGCTGCACCAGCTATTGCTTGGACAGCCCCAGGCAGCTGGTCCTGGGCGCTGCCCAGGAGCAGCAATTGTGGGGCCCCGGGCCGCCTCCTGCCCGGAGCAGCAGGGGTGGTGGGGTGCTTCCCCCTGCTCAGAGCAGCCGAAGTGGCAGAGCCCCGGGCCACACACACACCCCCCACCCGGAGCAGCAGTAGCGGTGAGGTTCTGGGGTGCCATCCCCTACCTGGAGCAGTAGGAACAGCAGGGCTCAGGGGTGCTGCCCCCTGCCTGGAGCAGCAGGGGTGGTGGGGTGCTTCCCCCTGCTCAGAGCAGCAGCGGCTGCAGGGCCCCAGGCCACCTCATCTGGAGCAGCAGCAGCGACAGGACCCCGGGCCGCCCACCCCCCAGAAGCAGCGTTGGCAGGACCCCAGAGCATCCCCTCAGCAGCGGTGGGGCTCCACAGCGGCCCCACCCCCAGAGCAGCAGCATCTGCAGGAGTGCCCTCCCACCCCTAAGATTTAGTTAGGGGTGTTTTTAGTAAAAGTCATGGACAGGTCACAGGCAGTGACTTTGTTTATTTATTTATTAATGACTTTTACTAAAAATACCCATGACTAAATCATAGCTTTTTACAGTAAACTTGTAAATTATGGTAAATTTGTAGGCTTAATGATTGCAAAAGGCCCATTATACTTACTGGATATCTCATATTTTTCAGTTTATTTACTTCAGCTTAGTATCAGTGTCACTGTGGTGGGGAGAGAAGGTCTGTCTTATGCAGTACACAATGCTAGTTACTCCTGGGGGAATTTTCCGCCACTGCATGTGTGCATAATTAATGAGCCGTGAATACTTTTAATTTTTTGCTCAGAAAAAAGCTTCTGCTGAAAAGTTGCTGCAGTACCGCCTTTTGCCCACCAGAGGGTGCTGTGGCAATAGAACAGAGCAGCAGATCCCAGCAGCAAATATCTTCTGTAGTTCCTCCTTTTGCCCACCAAAGGGTACTGTGGCAATAGAACACAGCAGCTGCTCCCAGCCAGCTAGGGAAGAGAGAAAGCATGCAGAGCCTTCTCCACAGCACCTGTCAGACCAGGTCAGGAGACAGGGGTTATGGGGACAAAGACAGCCTGGGGTGCTGGGGGATCAGACAGGGGCCCATAAGGGCTAGAGGGGGAGGACTGACTGGGGCAGGGGATGAATGGGAGTGGAGCTGCAGGGTCCCAGGGGGGAGGGAGGTGCGGGGCCACATTGTGACGGGGGAGGGGTGTAGGGCCACATAGGGACAGCGTGGCTGAGTGGGGGTACAGAAACATGTAGGGACAGGGGAGGGGGTGCAGAGCCACATGGGGTTGGGGGAGTGGGTGTCTGAGGTGGAGGGACACGTGGTGCAAGGACACATGGGGAAGGGGGGAGTGAGTGTCTGAGTGGGGGTGGAGGGACACTTGTGCCTGACTGAATGGGAGAGGCTAGGGGTCAGCCAGGGTCTGCATGGGGAAGCTCCCCGCAAAAGACCTGTTCCATACTTTCCCATCCATACCCAACAACCCTCCAAATTCACACCCAGGCTCCTTCCCAGCAATTATTTCCCTCTCCCTCAGCTCCTCCATTACCCCTGACTCCCCCTAGCCTTTGCACTGCTTCTGGGGGTACAGGAATACATTTCTGTATTGTAGTTTAAATTAATTATTACTCAGAGTTCTGTATTAATATGCCTAGTAAGGAATCTATTTGTCAAAAAACATTTTCTGGATCTTTTTTGTTGTCTGTATTGTTCCAGACATACTTGCCTGACAGGTATTTTGAAATAAATGACCAAAAATAATTGAAACTGGTGTGATTGTATTGTGTTATTTTGACAAATATGCAGAATTTTAAAATATTGTGCACAGAATTTTTAATTTTTGGTGCAGTATTCCCCTAGGAGTACTAGTTAATGCTTGGGCTGTCTATCAGACAGCAGTCTATTGTCTCCAGAGGGCTGGAAGGAGTGGATCATCTGTGGCTTCTCCACCCCTTTTCACTTCAGTGTTGCTAAACTCACACATTTGGGAGGACATGGAGCAGGTCCTCAAAGAATCAATCCTGAAGCACTTACATGAGAGGAAAGTGATCAGGAACAGTCAGCATGGATTCACCAAGGGAAGGTCATGCCTGACTAATCTAATCGCCTTCTATGATGAGATTACTGGTTCTGTGGATGAAGGGAAAGCAGTGGATGTATTGTATCTTGACTTTAGCAAAGCTTTTGACACTGTCTCCCACAGTATTCTTGTCAGCAAGTTAAGGAAGTACGGGCTGGATGAATGCACTATAAGGTGGGTAGAAAGTTGGCTAGATTGTCGGGCTCAACGGGTAGTGATCAATGGCTCCATGTCTAGTTGGCAGCCGGTGTCAAGTGGAGTGCCCCAGGGGTCGGTCCTAGGGCCGGTTTTGTTCAATATCTTCATAAATGATCTGGAGGATGGTGTGGATTGCACTCTCAGCAAATTTGCGGATGATACTAAACTGGGAGGAGCGGTAGATACGCTGGAGGGCAGGGATAGGATACAGAGGGACCTAGACAAGTTGGAGGATTGGGCCAAAAGAAATCTGATGAGGTTCAATAAGGATAAGTGCAGGGTCCTGCACTTAGGACGGAAGAACCCAATGCACAGCTACAGACTAGGGACTGAATGGCTAGGCAGCAGTTCTGCGGAAAAGGACCTAGGGGTGACAGTGGATGAGAAGCTGGATATGAGTCAGCAGTGTGCCCTTGTTGCCAAGAAGGCCAATGGCATTTTGGGATGTATAAGTAGGGGCATAGCGAGCAGATCGAGGGACGTGATCTATTCGACATTGGTGAGGCCTCATCTGGAGTACTGTGTCCAGTTTTGGGCCCCACACTACAAGAAGGATGTGGATAAATTGGAAAGAGTCCAGCGAAGGGCAACAAAAATGATTAGGGGTCTGGAACACATGACTTATGAGGAGAGGCTGAGGGAACTGGGATTGTTTAGTCTGCGGAAGAGAAGAATGAGGGGGGATTTGATAGCTGCTTTCAACTACCTGAAAGGGGGTTCCAAAGAGGATGGTTCTAGACTATTCTCAGTGGTGGAAGAGGACAGGACAAGGAGTAATGGTCTCAAGTTGCAGTGGGGGAGGTTTAGGTTGGATATTAGGAAAAACTTTTTCACTAGGAGGGTGGTGAAACACTGGAATGCGTTGCCTAGGGAGGTGGTGGAATCTCCTTCCTTAGAAGTTTTTAAGATCAGGCTTGACAAAGCCCTGGCTGGGATGATTTAATTGGGGATGGGTCCTGCTTTTGAGCAGGGGGTTGGACTAGATGACCTCCTGAGCTCCCTTCCAACCCTGATATTCTATGATTCTATGATTCTACGATACACTCTTATATGCAGCACAAGCTTTGTGATTAATAAGATCCCAAGCAAGAGCGAAAAGACAGGTTGCTGGGACGGCAATGTGAATTCTCCACTAGTTCACAGTGTGTGTGTGGGAGTCTCTCTGTGTAATCAGTTACTGTATGCATCTTCCTCCAGTTCCATTTATGAAAAGGGACATCAAGTCATGGATTGCTTAGCCAATACTAGATACTGAAAATTGAGAGGCCTTAAAGTAGTTGCTTTCCTTGTGTGTATCACTAACTGTACACATACTGGGGATTTAAGGGCAGTGCTCTGCTTGAAAATTATATCACTTTGCACCCCTGGGATATGTAAATATTTTGAGCCAGATTCACTAGTATGCTCTGTGATGCAAAGCAGCTCCAGTGAAGCAAAGACTTTAGATAATGGCATAGAGAGTACACTTATAAAGTTTGCGGACGATACCAAGCTGGGAGGGATTGCAAGTGCTTTGGAAGATAGGATTAAAATTCAAAATTATCTGGACAAACTGGAGAAATGGCCTGAAGTAAATAGGATGAAATTCAATAAGGACAAATGCAAAGTACTCCAGTTAGGAAGGAACAATCATTTCCACACATACAAAATGGAAAATGACTGCCTAGGAAGGAGTACTGTGGAAAGGGATCTGGAGGTCATAGTGGATCACAAGCTAAATATGAGTTAGCAGTGTAAAGCTGTTGCAAAAAAAGCAAACATTCTGGGATGTATTAGCAGGAGTATTGTAAGCAAGACACGAGAAGTAATTCTTCCGCTCTACTCTGCGCTGATTAGGCCTCAACTGGAGTATTATGTCCAGTTCTGGATGCCACATTTCAGGAAAGATGTGGACAAATTGGAGAAAGTCCAGAGAATAGCAACAAAAATGATTAAAGATCTAGAAAACATGACCTATGAGGGAAGATTGACAAAATTGAATTTGTTTAGTTTGGAGAAGAGCAGACTGAGAGGGGACATGATAACAGTTTTCAAGTACATAAAAGGTTGTTACAAGGAGGAGGGAGAAAAATTGTTCTTCTTAACCTCTGATGATAGGACAATAAGCAATGGGCTTAAATTGCATCAAGGGCGGTTTAGGTTCGACATTAGGAAAAACTTCCTAACTGTCAGAGTGGTTAAGCACTGGAATAAATTGTTTATGGAGGCGGTAGAATCTCCATCATTGGAGATTTTTAAGAGCAGGTTGTACGAACACTTGTCAGGGATGGTCCAGATAATACTTATTCTTGGCTTGAGTGCAGTGGACTGGACTAGATGACCTCTCAACGTCCCTTCCAGTTCTATGATTCTATAAGCTATACATCCAGTTTAATTGGTCAGTTAAATTTAAATTGGGATTATATATATTTGGCCCTTTGATAGGTCATATATAAAAATGTTACATGACATGCCTGACACTGGGCAGGTAAACATTCACAATCCTGGATTTCAGATTATTGGTGTAGGCAGTTTTTGGCTGTGTAAATACAATTGGGTGCTGTGTGTCACGTTGCTATGAATTAAAAGATTGGGGGGGGGGGAGGAGCGGGATTTCTTACCCCAGTGTCTTTTAGTGCCCCTCAGGAGATGGAGGATCCAGCTGTGTGTTTCAAATAAGACCTTCACAGCCCCACTCACCAGCCGTCTGTTTGTGCGTGTGGAAATCTCCCTGGTCTCATGATGGCCTGAGACACGAGCCCCTCACCCCAAATCTTGCTTGGTCCCCTCTCCAGTGAAGGACGCTGAATCTGGCGCCGTTGCATCCTGGCTTTGCCTGCTGCCGGGGACACCCCCGTCTGAATGCAGTGGGCAGTGCCAGGCGCTCCGCGCCGCCCAGTTAGACGTGAGAGCAGAGAGAGGGAGGCCGGGAAAGCGCTTCCCCTGTCTCTGAACCGGCAGATCCGGGTCTTGTGGTCTAGACTGACGTGGTCAATCGAAAATCAAAACAGAAGGGGAAAGGTTCCGCAGGGCTGGTTCCTGGGGCTGAGCCGCGGCTGCTTCTGCCTGTCGAGCGGGCGGAGCGAGAAGGCGGCAGCAGGCACGGCACCAGACTCCAGGGCAAGGTGAGTGTCTGCCTCTCCGTGCACCGTGTCTGCAGGTTTGGTCTGTTTCCACATTCACGGTAGGGTTTGGGGACTGCGGCGGGGGGCCGCGGGGAGACTGCCCCTTCCAGCTGTGTTGCTGTGCAGAACCAGATTCTGTCAAAAAAGTTTCAGAGGAACCCCTCCCTTCAACCCGTATTTACACTGAGATCTGAGAGGCTGGAGAAGCCTTTCAGGGGAAAGGGTAAAAGCCCCAACGCTGAAAACTAGACTGGATAATAATAACCCTGCACTTAGAATAACAACACTGCACTAACCCCAAGGCCATGGGTTAGTTGGATCCAGTGAGGCTTTGTGAGCTCTCCTGTAAATTTGATCTGTGATTTAAAGCCTGTTAAAGTACAAAAAATCTCTTGACAGCTCTTTCACAGACATCTTATAGGTGTCAAGAAAAGATGCACTGCTAACTGTCTGGGAGATCTTGGTTTTTTTGTTTGTTTTTTATAAAAAACTAGTGAAACATCTGTACACTTTATATTTGGAAATGTAATTTAATTATATTTTTAACATGCAAAGTTGTTCATATCTCTCAGGCAGTGCATGACATAGTCTGGGTTCAAATAATATTTTGTTAGCTAAATCAGCTTTGTATTCACTCTTTGGCAATATAACTAGCGAAATTTTGGGTGAATTTTTTTAAAAAAAATAAGTTATTGGTGGACCGACAGATAAACCACTGCAGTATGTAGGTATTAGCTATTATGCTTTCTGAAAAAGCACACACCACTAAGTGGGAGAAATCAGACTATATTTTGGAAGCCATATTATTGGCAAAAAGATACAGTCATATTATTAATCAGTTTGTATAGGTGTTTGGAATATGTGATTCTGCTCAGTGCTCCTTCACAGTGCTAGAGTGGCATGTGTTTATAGAATATTATACTAAAGTAGGAACCGCTTTCAGAACACACTGGTAGCATATATGATTATTCGTATATTCATAACCATTATGAGGTCAAATTCTTAGAGAGGTGCTGACCTGCAACTCACACAGTGACTTCACTAGGAGTTTTGAGGGCTTAGTAGGTGCTCAGCACCTCTCTAGATTTGATCTGTGTGTGTATTTTAAAAATTAATGTTTCTTCTGTTTCTAAGTTATTTGGTACTGGGAGACTCTTTATTTGTCTTGTACAAAGCTGAGCATTCCGTCTATGCTTATAACCAAGTTTTCAGAAATGGTCTAAAATTTTAAGTGCCTCAGATTTTGGATATTTAAATTGAGTTACCGAAAATTAGCAGCCATTTTTGAAAATGTTGGCCTAAATGCATACTGTGATCACTGATGAAGGTCCCAGTCTTGCAAGTTTCAGAGTAACAGCCGTGTTAGTCTGTATTCGCAAAAAGAAAAGGAGTACTTGTGGCACCTTAGAGTATTTACAAGTACTCCTAGTCTTGCAAGGGGGAACAAACATTGGTGGGTTGCCCCCTTCTAAGAGATCTTTGCCGGAATGGGGCCTTACTGAGCTTCGTCATTTCAAAAACAATGCTTCCCAAAAGCAGATCTCATTTCAAAGACCTCAAAATAAAAAAAACCTAATTTTGATTCCTTGTTACATACAGTGACAGGAAATAAATCCTAAATAATCCCACTGAATTCTCCATATTCTTCTGACCTGTTCAGATTCAAGAAATCTGCCTAATTATTATTACTGACAATCAATTTAGTGTTTGACCTTGTAGTATATTCTTGACAATCTTAAGAATGTGATCTGAATAGTGAAAGCAAATGACAATAGAGAGAGTGTATGTATTCTAATGGTTAGAGGTGAGGGCAATGAGTTCAATATTGATTGCCATTCCTTCCCTTGCCACTGCTGACTTGGCAAAGTCAATTAATGTTTTTGGTTTTTATTTTCTCCTTAGGCAATATATGGGAATAACAATTCTTGTCCACTTCAAAGTGGTGTTGTGTGGATCAATTGATATTTCTGAGGAGATTTAAGATTCTTGTATGAAAGGTGCTATAGAATTGCAAAGTAGTACGTATTAGAATTGCTATTGGTCTACTTAAGGATCAGCTTAGCTTTGCTTTATTGCTAGTGCACTTCACAGATGCACTGGTCATTCTTTGGCCCCCTCTTGGAGCATGAACAACAAGACCCTACCACAGATTTGAGATTGCAGTTGCAGCCACTGAGTGGCTGTAGTATTTTTCTGTGGACTAAGTGGCTAATTTCTCTGATTCTTGATTCCCATAGAATCATGTTCATTATATTTATTTTTATCTAGTTTCTTATACTGCATTCATCACCATGGCTTTAGAGCATCCTCCCCGTCCCATCTGTATCTCCTCTGAGTTCCCAGCACACAGCCCAGTAATTTGGTCTACATGCTGGGTGGGACCAGTATTTGATCCTGAATCTGAACAAAAATTAGCATGATAAGAATTACTGATGTCCTACATCGTTATTAAAGATGTTATCAGTATAAATGGCATTTTGCAGTGCAGTTTAGGATTTATTCATCATTTTATAACTGGAGTATCTAGATAAGGTCTGTTTTTATCAGGTAGAGTTCTGACTTTGGAGAAAGTTAGCTTCTTATTCACTTCTTGTTTGGCTGTTTTCTCATTTCCTACTTTCATATATTTAGACTTGAGAAGTACTGATGTGTGGAATTTATTTGCATAACAGACTTGTCATAAAAAAAAAAACCTGATAGTCATGCTTCAGAGTACACTGTAATAGATATTTTAGGTACTAAACTACCTCCTTAAAGGCCCAGTCTTGCTTCCACTGAAGTCCATGGCAGCAGAATTGGTCACTAATTTTGCACATCGAGAGTCTCAAACCAGAATAGAAGAAGTGGCATGACCATATCTCTGAATGTGACTGAATTTGATGGAGGAAACTGGTATTTGTTTGGCAGTACAAAATATCACAATCTTATTTCTGTGTTTTTACACTGATCTAATAGTTCTTAACAGTAAATGCAAAAAATATTTTAACAAATTATACATGGAGAAATGTATATCCCAAATATATCTTCAACCCACATTCTAGAGAAAATCAGAGAAAACTGAACATGATTTGCATACACTTAACTCTCAGATAAACCAAAGATGCATTTCATTCAAACTTTGTAGTCTGCATATTCCATTTCTTAATATTTTCTTTATAAAGCTGTTTTTGCTTTCACAGACAGTTCTTGAATTCCAGTTGTTAATACGGGACCCAATTTTGTAAGGTGCTGAATGCCTCTTGGGAGGTGCTGAGTGCTCTCAAATCCCAAGTCAAATAGCAGTTGAGGGTACTCAGTACCTTGAAGGATCTGGCTCGTAGAGTCAATTCCTCCAGTTCCTTTTCAAGTAAGAATTGGATTAACTTCAGCAGCATGGCTCCCTTCAACCTCTAGTGTCTAAGTTCCCTTCATTGTCAGCTGCCTCATGAAATTTCCCTGGAAGGGGGTTCCTCAGAATGTAAGGCAGCGGTAGTCAATTAGTTTTTGCTAAGGTCCAAATTTCTTGGTCAAGGTAGAGTCAAGGTCCAGACTCCAGAGAAAATAATAACAATAATGACAATACCAAGTCAAGAAAAAGATTTCGGAGACCGTTCAAAAGTATCTGGTGGTCTGAATTTGGCCTGCGGGCCACCTATTGACTACTCGTGATGTAAGGGATCCACACAGGAGCTTATACAGCCTCAGCTTGTATTAACTCCTTATTGAATTCACCATGGGATTCAATAGAGGAAGAGGGCAGGTTTATGTTTCGTGCCTTGGTCCTTCTATACCAACATTTCTCAAATGCGGCCACCATGGCCACCAGAGGCTTTTCTTGTGGCCATAGTCACCTGGGCGGTGATGGGGGTGGGGACAAGCATTTACTCCTCCCCTGGGTCTGCAAGTACAGGTTGGGACCTGCCCCCCCTCTGGAGCCACAAACGCCGGAGGAGCAGACAGCTGGTGTCAGTTCTCCACCTTCCCATGGGCAGGGGACTCAGGCTTCTGGCTCCCGCCCTGGGGTGACAGGCGGCAAGCTTCAGCCATTTGGCAGCAGGCTCTGGCCACTGGGCTTCAGGCTCAACTCCCCCACCCCCATTGCCTCTGGCCCCCACTGTCTCCCACTGCCCATGACCCATCCACCCCATCACCTCTGGCCCCCAATGCTTCTCTATCCATCCAAGGCTTAATTTGTCCCCCAGCTTGCCAGGGCTGAGTAAATCTGTTGTGAAGAGTGATATGTGTATGTTTGTTAATATCACTTTTCACTGCCTCCCAGCTAGCTAACAAGTCTGCTGCTGTGAAAAGTGATATTAACATACAAATATCCCTTTTCAAAGAAGCATACTTACTAGCTAGCAATTCTATTAAAAAACAAACAGAAACCAAAAAAGCAAAAGGAACAACAACAAAAAAGACAAAAACGTGCAAAACACCTTATTTGTTTTTCTATTCTGTTTAGGTCCAGTGAATAATAGAAACAACTGTACTGTACACTGTTATTATTATTATTAAGTCTGCAAAAAAACCTCTACATAAATAAATTACAATGATTTGGATAGGTATGTGTACATATTTATTTGTTTTTCCTAAAGCTAATTAAGTTTTTTGGAAAAATTGTCATAATGGCCACCAGCAAGAAGAGTTGGTGGCTGCACTTTGAGGCCACCAAAAAATTTGTTGCTTGAACCCCTGTCTATACCATACCCATTCATCCATGGATTCTTGGCAGTACAGGGTGGCCACCTGGGACAAAAGAGAGTGGTGCTCTGGAGGTGAATGATCTTGCCTTTCATGCAAGTTAAGAGATCCTCGCACAACTTCCCCTCCAAATGTTGTTCCTGGGCAAGACGATTAGGGTGTTATAAATTTGCATGGATGCTGCACAGACTTCAGTTAAAGTAGCTTCCTTATATTTTAACGGTAATGAGACACATTCATATAACTCTGTGGAAGTAAATGGAGTTACACCAGGGATGAACTTGGCACTGAGTCCAATCTTGGTTCTGGGGCTGCAGCAGATGTACACTCATTAAAACGTCTGACTGTCTTGCATAAGAGTAAATACAGTTTAATTCTTACTACAGCTAACATAATTGTCTGATCCAAAGCTTTTAACATCTTAAAAGAGAAGAATCCATGCTAGAAAAGAATAGAGCAGCCGTTTAAAGATATAGGGACAATTTCTGTCTTGGTATAAGTGGGTTTAACTCTATTAATTTCCACTGACTACTCTGAAACATCTGATGACCTCTCTGGCATAAACACAGTCTTTTTGGTGTAATCCAGAAAGTCAATTTGTATATTTCTTATTGGTCTGTCATAAAAGCTTTATTTTTAGTCGGACAGTATTTTTAGAAAACTTGAAATATTTGATCTCTTCCTTTCGTATTTAGAAGCCTACTTAGAAAAAGATCAGTCCAGTCATATGAAAATATGATATCTCTAAAGACAGCAGTTAGCTGTTTAAATAGTAAAAACTAAATAAAACATGAATCCTTGTACCTGCCAAACCTTGCTCACATGAATAGGCCTTACTTACCCAAGTGGTCCTATGGAAGCCCATTATAATTGTTGGCGCTCGCTCAGCACCCTTCGTGATCAGGCAACTTATTTAGATGCCTAAATATGAAATTAGGCACCCACGTTCAAAATTTTGGTCAAAGCTTTTATGATAGACCTATAGCAAGTATACACATGTTCTTATTCATGGACTACACCATAGTGACTTTGTTTGAGCCAGTGAGGTTGCTGGATGGTTGACCTTCAAGAGAAAATGGCAGTGGAACAAAATGTGGTCACAAGATAATAGTCTCTCACTTCTGTACTGTGTAAATGCTGATGCAAAGCTGTGATGTGTATTTTGAAAGCAACTAACTCTGATCCTGTGCTAAAGTTATCTTACAATTACTTATTCTAGGTGGTGCTATACATTTAAAAATCTGTTTTCTGATGGGTTCATGGATTTATCTTTTTTTTTTTAACCTTTCATTAGTACTGATAATACTTTGCAATCATTGACAATTGCAATACAGAATATGGCATCCATACTAGCCAGTTAGTCTGCTGAGTAGAGGGGCATCATTCTCTGATAAAAGATGGGTTTTCTTTTAATTTAACATCAGTGAATAAATCAGCTGTCAAGAAATCCTATTGATTACCACAGAATTCATGTGGTATAAGTATTGATTAAAGATAAAGGGGTGGAAGAGTGAGGGGAATGAAACTGGACTGCCAGTCAGAAAGCAACTTGTTCATGACAATAAAGCAAAGTGCACCATTTTAAAAACAAAAGCAAACATACTCTTATTGATAAACTAATATTGGTTGGTTCATGAATTCTAAGTACTTTACCAAACTCCTACTGAAGTCAATGAAAAGACACCTATGGGATCCCTTCAGGCTCAAAGGGGAAACATTTGCTCAGTGGCAAGTTAGTGGAAATGTGTCATCTTTGGAGGAAAAAAACCAGATCAAAATATTCCAGAGAATTTCAGCATACTTGTGTGCTTGTACAGGACTGGAGTGGGGCTAAGGATTCAGTGTGTGTTTGTACAGTTTAGAGGATTTATTATGTATTTTATTAACCTAGAGAATTGTTCAAGTATTGAACAAATCTCTCTTTCTATTAGCAGGCTATATAGCATATTGTTTAGGGCATTAGAGCTACAGAAGCTGGAGCTGCTGGTTCAAGACAACAGAAAAACTTTACTTTTTATTTATGTTAAAATTGTTTATTCAGTGGAGGAGAAAATAATGGCATTTGTATGGATTGCTATATTTTTCACTGCTTCTTTGAGCAAACTAGATATAAGGTAAAAATTTCAAAATGACACTTAAGCTCCTTAGTGCCTAGATCTCCTTTGAAAATAGAATTTAGGCTCCTAAATCATATAGACACTTTTGAAAATTGTACCCATAGGCCATGTCTGCACTACAAAGTTTTGCAGGCAAAAGTTATGTTGGCCTACTGCCACCGCAGTTAGTATATCACTTGTGCACGTGGATACTTTAGCTCCTGGCTTCAGAACACCTTGTATTCACATGGAGTGCTTGTGTCAATGCACAGTGCAGTGCACCATGGGTAGGTATCCCAGTTGCAACCCACTACCATACGGCGCAATGTCTTTTGGGTAGTTTTGGCAACATATGGTGAGGCAGAAATGACTCACACAGTGATAACAGGGAGCAAGGGGTCAATTTCCCATAAGGCAGTGTTCTCCATCCCATAATGTCATCTCTATCCCATAATTTTCACACTATTTTGACTTTCCCATGAACCTGAGCAGGACTTGTCACTGTCTGCCTCTATGACAGAAGCATGGAGCCTGCACAGCTCTGCACTATTGTCATGAGCATTGCAAGCAAAGGACACACTTTCCTCTGGTATTTGCAGAGCCTCAAGAAGAAACACAGGGAACATGACAATTTCCTGATGGTCACAAGTATCAGAGGAATAGCCATGTTAGTCTGTATCCACAAAAACAATGAGGAGTCCGGTGGCACCTTAACGACTAACAGATTTATTCGGGCATAAGCCTTCATGGGTAAAAAACCAACTTCTCTTCCTCATGGTCAGTTTGTTGTGGAACACAGCAAAAACCAATTCAGGGTTGTTGATGTCATTCACAGACTTGCTGCAGAAAATGGGGCACCGCTTCTGTGCCTGACAAACAAGCATTGACTGGTGGGATCAAATCATAGTGCAGGTTTGGGGTGACAAGCAATGGCTGCAGAACTTTCACATGCACAAGGCCACATTCCTGGATCTGTGTGCCAAGCTCATCCCGGCCATTCAATACAGGGATGCCAAACTGAGAGCTGCACTGACAGTGGAGAAGGGAGTAGTGATCACGTGGAAATTTGCAACACCGGATTGGTACCTGTCAGTGGGAAATTTGGAGGGGGAAAATCCACTGCGGGGCCATTAATTGTCTCCTGCTACGCAGGACTGTGACTCTCGGTAATGTGCAGGACACTGAGACTGGCTTTGCAACTATAAGATTCCCAAAATGCAGTTGAGTGATAGATGGCACACACATCATCAACAGAAAGGGTTACTTTTCCATGCTTATGCAAGCGCTGGTGTATCATTGGGGACGATTCACTGATATCAATGTTGGCTGCTCAGGGAAAGTGCATGATGCTCACATCTTTAAGAACACAGGACTGTTCAGAAAGCTACAATCAGGGATCTTCTTTCCTAACTGCCAGATTACCACTGGGGATGTTGGAATGCCAATAGTGATCCTGGGGGACCCAACCAACCCCTTACTCCCCTGGCTCATGAAACCATACACTGGCCACATCAACAGCAGCAAGGAAAGATTCAACTACAGGCTCAGTAAGTGCAAAATGACAGTTGAATGTGCTTTTGGTAGATTGAAAGGGCACTGGTGTTGTTTATTCAGCAGATTGGATCTCAGTGCGAAAAATATCCCAATGGTCATAGCTGTCTGTTGTGTCCTGCATAGTATTTGTGAGGCAAAGGGAGAAAACTTGCAATAGGGTGGAGAGTGGATGTGGAGCAGCTGTTTGAACAGTTAGACACAAGGGCTATCAGACAAGGTCAATAAGGATCTATGTGTCTTAGAGAGGCTTGAACAAGCACTTTAATAGCAAGCCACAGTAATGTGCTGTGGTGTACTCTGCTCAACCTGGGGTGATTGTGTGGGGACCTTTAGGAATTGTGTGGTGCTTGCACATCTTTTCATATATCAGTGACAGTGCACCTGTTACTGGGGGGGATTACTGTACATTTTTGATGACTACAGTGTTTGGCACTGACCTGAGAGTTGTGAGTGTACAAAAGCACTACTTTCACTGCCAGCAATCATTATACATCTTGTGTAAACTAATAAAGATGAATTACTTTTTAAACAAAAACATTTTATTCACTTAGCTCCAAAAAATACTGAAGATATTAAAAGTAAATACATTATGGCTTAAAAAATTTTTAGGAACCATAATTAAGGCTAAAAGAAAAGGAGGACTTGTGGCACCTTAGAGACTAACAAATTTATTTGAGCATAAGCTTCTGTGAGCTACAGTTCACTTCATCGGATGCAACTGTTAAGGCTGTGAGTTGGTCACGGAACTCATGAATTCCCTGACTTTCCATGATCTTCGTGACTTCTGCAGCCACCAGTGCTGACTTAGGGGCTGCCCGGCAGTTTGTGTGTGTGGGAGGGGGCTCAGAGCTAGGGGCAGAGGGTTAGAGGGCATGTGGGGGGGGCGCCTACCTTGGGGTAGAGGGCTCCCTGGCTCCACTGGTATGGTCCTGCATCTCCTAGACAGAGGGGCCAAGAGGCTCCGCGCACTGCCCGCACCCACAGGCCCTGTCCCTGCAGCCCCCATTGGCCGTAGTTCCCGGCCAATGGGAGCTGCGTAACTGGCGCTTGTGGCAGAAGCAGCGCACGGAGCCCCCTGGCCCCTCTGCCACCTGGGAGCTGCAGGGACAAGTGGAGCCGGGTAGGGAGCCTGGCAGTCCCGCCAACCCCTTCCCTCTCCCAGCACCAGCAGGGGTCCCAGGCCATGCACTGCTGCCCGCCTGCCCCCCAGCACCAGCAGATGTCCCATGCCGCACATCACTGCTTGCCCCGCCCCTAGCACCAGCGTGGTCCCAGGCCACCTCCACCAGTGCCCCCCGGACCACACACACCCCCAGAGCACCAGTGCCCCCCTGCCCAAGTTTTAGTTAGGGGTATGTAGTAAAAGTCATGGACAAGTCACAGGCCATGAAATTTTGTTTACTTTCCGTGACCTGTCCATGACTTTTACTAAAAATACCAGTGACTAAAACATAGCCTTAACCATGATAAATAAACCAGAGGAAGGAACATTGATGTCCATTATACTACAAGTACATCAACTGTGGCTCTCACAAGTCAGTGTAGCTGAAGCTGTGGTTGTCCATGCCTTCCCCCGATGTAGAGTGGTAGGAGTATGCATGCTGGCCCTGAGGGGGGCAGGGAGGGAGGCACTATACTACAGTTCTCCACAGATTGTAATGGGAGTCAAGCCTGGGATTGTTGAACCTGGAGGTGAACAAGAGTCTGCAGCATCTGCATTTGCTGTTGGAGAAGTTCCATTATGACCTGGTGCATCTCCCTCTCCTTTTCCTTCACCTTTCCTTCTCCATACAGTCTGCAGTATTCACTCTCTAGGCCCTTTGTTCAAGGTCTGATGCAGCACTGGCTTGAAAGATCTCGCAGAACATGTCCTCCCACATCCTCTTTTCTCCTGCTTATCTGGGTTGGTTGTTCCACTGATGTAGATGGAGTCCCCTCTCAAGGCCGCAATGGCTGCAGTTACAGATAAAACATACAAAGGTACCATTTCTAGAATAGTAGGAACAGAAAGCTAAACTTAAGGTTCAGAACTCGTCCTCCTCACCCTCCGCTCCCCTAAAGTATTCAACAAGACAAGCATTTTGACACTTCTGCTTTGGAGTTCCTGATCCCCAGTGCCACACTCAGCTCAAGCCACAGGGAGTATGACCTGCCATGGGTGAGGGAAACGAGGAAGAGATTGCTTGGTTGACTGAAAGTATGAGTACAAGGCAATGGCGCTGAATACTGGCACCAGGTGGTGATGGTGTTAGCTGGTATCTCATTCCTGAGACTGACAAAGGTAGAGAGAGGACTGGTGTTGTTGGTATCCCAAAACTGTCTGGGTCCATATACAGCTAGCCTGTGTATTGCTAAAAATGGTGCCTGCTGAAGTAATCGCCACTGACATGGGAAAGCATCCTACTGTGGAGAAGAAATAAGGCTGCTATCCTACGAATCCCTTATAGTTTCATTCAGGTGGATTCAAGGAATATCCTTTGTACATAAACAAACTGCTCCACATGTCTGCCCCCATCCTCCTGCCTAACTCTCTAGAAGGGAATGAAAAGCAGTAGCAGCTCTGCCTCTCTTTGTTGTAGCACTTACCCCTTCTAGTACAAATAAATTAATGAAAAGTCAAAAGCTGTGTCCTGCTAATTTGGGGGCGCCATCCCTGTAATGGAATATTTATTTACACACTTACCCAAGGTTCCTTTCCCTGCCTCGAGCTCAACTGTGTTTGACTGGTGGGACTGGCTGGTCTGCGGTAGAATCAAAAACAAGTCTTGTCTTGCTGCACAGCTGGATTCCCCCAGTTGTCTGTCCCCAATACTTCTCCTCCACCTCCTCCTCCTTGCTGTTCATGGCAGGGGCCTGTGATTTGGGCTCCTTGGAGGTATCCATAGTGGTGTGCAGAGGCATGGGAGTATCTCTGCCACATATGGCATGCAGCTTATTGTAAAAGCAGCAGGTCTGCAGCTCAACACCACATCAAATGTTGGCCTCCCTGACCTTCTGGTATGGCTGTGGCAGATCTTTGGCTTTCACGCAGCGCTGCTGCTGGTCCCTGTCATACCCCCTTCTCTGCATCCCCCAAACAATCTGCTCATAGATGTCGAAGTTTCTACAGCTGGCGTGGAGCTGTGCCTGCACAGCCTCTTATCCCCACAGGCCCGGGAGATCCAATATCTCCAGTCTGCTCGAGGCAGGAGCGCGCCTGGCACATGTAGCCAACATGGTCAGCTTGGCAGTTGCACAAAACAGCAGAGAGCAGATAGAAGCGTGCTCACCAAATTGGATAACCAGGAATTTCCAAAATTTGCGGGAATTTTAAAGCAGGGCTTCTGGTCTACATGACCCCAGGCAATGGACCTAATAATTGTGACTGGAGCAGTCAGTGTCAGGAATTCTGGGACAGCTGCTGGAGGACTCTTAGGTTTGACATGAGTAATGCAGTGTCTACACTCATGCTGTGTCGACCACCATACATCGACCTTGGCTTAATACTGCTCGGAGGCGGGGGCTGTTACTATATCAATGTTACCAGGGGGCACTTATCTAGGTGGGAGACAAATTTAAACGGATACACATGCACAACTAGACCAACACAAAGGGCTTATGGTAACCTAACTTTGTAACGTAGACCAGGCCTTAGTCTTAAACCCACAACTCTTGGTACCAGAACTCAGGTGCCTTAACAATAGGTTACACAGTCCGTTAAGGGGAACACAGGCTTTTTCAGTAGCTAACCTTTTAGGATAAATAACTTGTGTTTTATTATAAAACATAAATATTACCTATAAAAAATCATGGGTGGAGTTTTAAACAGCAAGGTCCACACCGCCTCTACCTTAGCCATGTGGAAGTTCATGGGAGGCATACAGGTTGGACTGGGGTGAGATGTCTATCTCTGTTGCTACCCCTCTGTCCTGCCCCTGTGGAGACTTATGGGAGACCCCTTTGCTCTTGTCTCCCATTCACCTGCTCTCTTGGGCAGGTGCCAGCTCCTGTTTAATATGAGCCACTCTGTGTGGAGCCCAAGCCTGCCTGTAGCCTCTACCAGAGCACTGAGGTTCTAGGATGAAATGGCACAGCATGGAAGTGCATCTAATGTAGTGCGATAGTGCTACCAGGATGGGTCCCGTGTTCACTCGCTGCAGTTGTGCCATCTAGGTGTGCTATGTTAGAAACAGTAATGAAACATGCAGACAGCTCTTATAGCTTTGACCGTAAGGGACTGGCAGTAGCTGCTTGGGGAGTGGGGACAGGAATATTGGAGGAAGTAATGAGTAGTTTGGAGGGTGGAGAAACTAACCAAAAGCCAGAAAGTAGGGAAACCCACCTGGGTATTGGATCCTGTAGTCACTACTAAGGCCTTGTCTACACTGCCACTTTAAAGTGCTGAAACTTGCAGCACTCAGGAGAGTGAAAAAACACAACACCCCCCCCGCAAGTGCTTCAAGTTTCAGAGCGGTAAAGTGGCAGCGTAGACAGTGTACCAGTGCTGGGAGTCGGGCTCCCAGCTCTGGGAGCTGTGCCCCTCGTGGAGATGGGTTTTTTTAGTCACTGGTGCCGCGACTACACAGCCACGTTAAAGCGCTGCCGCGGCAGCACTTCAGTGTTGCTAGTGGAGACATACCCCTAGGCATTAAATTCCATGGGAGTTCCTGTGTAAATGCTGACTGCGGAATTTGGCCCTACGTTTGTTCTCTAAGCCAATCAGAACGGAATAGGTCAATAACTTTACAGTGAACAGCTCCCTGTACTGCTTTAACATCCGTCGGGCAAAATGATTAAATCTCTTTTAGTCATTTTGTATAATAGAAATAAATTCAGTGTCCCTAGAACTCTGTCACAGTCTCCTACTTTAGATATAATTGTTGAAGTGAAGCTGAAAAATTTATCTAGCAGCAGGAGGATATTATCCTTGCACAATGTTCTAGTCAATTGACATCTTTCATTAATTAGCTTTTATATCAAGAGATATTTCTTACAGAAGAATTCATCTTTTTAACAGAAGGGTGACCAGCTGCTGACAGTTGGATTTTGCCAATAACTCTATATCAAATAATATAAAATGGGTTTTAAAACATTTAGATTTCTTTCTGAACCATGACTGGATCTGGCTAATTTGCTCCTTTTCAACTATTTTGACCACAAGAAATAAGCCACTTACATGTGAATGAGTAAATAAATTTAAAATATAAAAGTTGTTCTTTTTTAGTTTCCTCTTGAATTCAGTGCTAATGAAAGATGCCGAACTGTTAGCCTTGGGGACTGAAATATTCTTTCTCTCTCTCCACAGAATGGGGACTGCCAATAAGAATACCAATTAGTGATAACTGGAACAATGCTTTTGATATACAGACACTTGTCCTCTAGGGACTGAACTAAGACCCGGTCTATGTACAAACTTGTACCAGTTTAGTTATACTGATAAAAACTCCTGTGGGGACACTCTTTTTTCAGCTTGAGTGGCTTATTTAAGTTTATTTTAAATCTGTTCCTACCAATTTACTCTAAACTGAAATAAGCCCTATTTAAACCAAAATAGGTGTCCACAGAGTCTTTTGGCACTGCTCTTAAATAACAGATGCAACTTGGCAGGTAGACAAGCCTTAAGACTTCCCCTCATCTTGTATAAGATGCCAGACAGCCAACAAATGGAAGTGCTTTCAGTTGCTACAATCTTGGGACCACATCCTGCCCCCTCTGAAATCAATGTGAATTTTGCAGATACTGGAATGGGAGGAAGATTGTGACCCTCAGCAGGACATGAGCTGATCCACCATAGAGGTGGAAGTCTCCATAGCTCATTAATTTCTGAGGCAATCTTGTACCACCCCTTATTTTAAAGTCTATTTTGTAATCCTGTATTGTGTTTCACAATCTTTGTGTCTTCTTTATTTTTCCTCTCCTTCTGCTCGGGAATCTCTTCCCTCTCCTTCTGACCTTGTCCACAGTGTAGACTTTCTGAAATTCTTCCATCATTGCTTTACCTCCCTTGCAGCTCCACTGCATTGGTGCAGTGCTGCTGTAGACTCGTTTCTCTCCATGTGCTGCTCAGAGCCGATGTAGAATTAGATGACACGGTGGTAAAAATCCTAGTGGCCTAACACAATTCACCCTTGCTAGAATAACTGGAGATGGATCAGTGCTAGAGGAACCATGGGAGAGCATCAGAAAATCCTCAGTGTAGCTACAGATTCTGTGCTCAGAACTTCCTTCTCTACTCAGTATTCCCCCTCCTCAACCTGCCCTGTCTCTGGATCCCCTTCCTTAGCCAATGCATATCCCTGTGGTACCTCCAGCACTCCTTCATTGGCTGTATCAGCTCTTTTTTTGTTTTTATTTCTGTTCTTATTCTTGTTTCTTCTTCTTAAATTGTTATCTAAAGTGAATTTGGTGCTTGTGAGAGGTGCCAGATGGACAATCCTGGAAAATGAAGTCCTACTTTACGTACAGATAAAGGGCTTCACAGACAGCAACAGTGCAAGCTTCCTCTTCGGTGACCCCAGCCTAGCATGCCTCAAGCCTGACATAGTTCAGAGTAGTTCACTCCCCAGGCCTATTGTATCCTTGGCTTCTTTGATCAGTGTTTACAGGGTGTGTGTTTAAGTAGACTTTCCATAAAGAAATGAACGTCTCAGTTTAATTTGCATTGAAAAGTTCAACTGGGATCTGCTTAATTATCCTGAGTAAAGTTTCAGTGCAAAAATAAACTCACCAACTCATCAAACTGCAGAAGGAGCTCCAGGGGGACATGTGTAGCTGCTTTCAAGTACAGAAACAGCTTTTTCTCCTTAGAATAATGAAGAAAGGAGCGGGAGGAGGGGGGGGGATTATTTTAAACTTGTAAAAGTGTTGCTGTGGCTGAGAATACCCACTGGGTCCTGTAGAAGCCACATAAACCCTTTCTGGGTTGTTGTTTTTTCAGTAGACAACAAAGCGAAGTGGCTAATCCGAATCTGGGAGGAGCAGCAGGAGAAAGCCATAGCAGGAGCCACATTTGATCCATGGCAGCACTCATGATGGCAGGATCCACTTTCACATTTGAGAACAGTGCTGCTGCTCTTCCTTTGTAGCCCAGTCAGCCAGTTTTCCTTTTGCCATAAAAACTCAGCCGGGAGATCCTTAATGTCACCGGTTGAATTTCTAAATAAAGTCTGAAACTGCACAGGTAATAGGCCATATGAGGAATAGCCATGAATAGTGCTCTGGAAATCTGTGGCTCTTTGTAGGGCACTAAGTCCTGGTTCATTGAAGGTCATTGGGAGTTCTATCACTTGCTTCAGTGGAAGCAAGATCAAGCTGTAAGTGGGGAGAGATGCTGAGAGAGAAAATTGCTTTCCAATAGAAAGAGGGTTAAAAAATACCATGGGAAAAAATGCACAGTGCTGTAATGTCTGAGCTTTATATAGTGCAGAGGAATATTTGCTTAAACAGTTTGCCCTAGAATATAAAGGGGAACAAATCATGGAAACATTTAAATTGGTTTTAGGTTCAAAGCTTCTTTTTACAAAACCTAAATTTGGACCAAATTTAATCCAAGAATGTCCCTTTGTAAAGGACTTCAGCCCTTATAAAGACTTCAGGGCTGGTCTAGCCTGTTCTGGTGCTCGAACCATCTCCACCAGCTCCTGAATAAGGAGGGCCATGCCTTCTCCCCTTGGTTCCTGTGAGAAGGCATGACTCTGCCCCCACATTCTGGATCGGTGGTGGGCAACCTGCGGCCCGTGGCCACTGGAAGTTGTGGGGGGCCGTGCCCGTGGATGGTCAACATCAGCAAAATGTCTTGCGGCCCGCAATCAGATTACCCTGATGGGTCACATGTGGGTTGCAGGTTGCCCACCACTATTCTGGATCATATTTCTAAAATGTATTGGGGATTATGATGTCTCTCGTGATATAGTATTGAATCCCTCTACTGCCTTAGGGATGTGTATTCTCTAGCTCCATTCAGCTATGCTGCCTCCCCCCTCAGCACATTGTCTATTTATCTTTTCTTTCTTTGGGTGAAGGGTCAGATTACTTGAAATACGGGAGATTTAGGACTTGTAAGATGCTGGGAAGGGAATCAGAGTAACAGCCGTGTTAGTCTGTATTCGCAAAAAGAAAAGGAGTACTTGTGGCACCTTAGAGACTAACCAATTTATTTGAGCATAAGCTTTCGTGAGCTACAGCATCCGATGAAGTGAGCTGTAGCTCACGAAAGCTTATGCTCACATAAATTGGTTAGTCGCTAAGGTGCCACAAGTACTCCTTTTCTTTTTGGGAAGGGAATGTTTGCAGGAAGGGTTGTGTGCCTAAAGGGAAGATCTAGACGTGAAGACACATTGAGTGCAGGTGGGGAGGGGCGGAGGAAGACGTGCTCTGTTTATGAGGAGAAGGATTTTCTGGGCAACCATGGAGGAGTGGGGAACTTGGCTGATGCACTAGACTGGATTCCGAGCTCACCCCAGGACAGAAGTAAATTCTCTGAATGTTGTTGATGCTTCGGACTTGTAATGGCTTGTAATTTTTAGCTTGTTAGCACTTTTCAACAGTGCCAAAACAGCTATAACAAATGGTTTCCTTTGTCTTTAAATAACTTCATTTGTACAGTGGTTTTTATTGAAGCTGATTTCAAAAGCAAAATTAATTAAATGATTTGTTATAGCATTTTGACAGGTGCTTTTAGATATTGCTGCTATCTGAAACAAAAGAGCAAAGAGAGGATTAGGAGGGCAGTCTTCAATCTTCTTATAAAATTCCACAGTAGTATCTGTGTGTAAAGACAAGACTCAGTGTTCTATGGTTAACACTAATGACAACAAATTTGGATAAATCGAAAAGGTTTCAAGCACTATGGAAAAACTCCAGCATTCCTCCACTGAGTATAGTGGTATGAGGGTCCATGGGCCTGGAGCCCAGGGTTGCAGGGTCCTGGGCAACTAAAATCTATGTTGCCACTAAGGAGCTAGATTCAGTAGCACCCAACAATTACTAGAGGGGTAGATATCACAGGAAGTATTGCCTGAAGAGGCCAGAGCTACAGAATTCTGCAGCCACCTGATGCACATCAACTATTTAAACCAGGAAGTTACCCCAGAGAGCCATCTGAGCAACAACAACTGTAGCTCACGAAAGCTTATGCTCAAATAAATTTGTTAATCTCTAAGGTCTCTAAGGTGCCACAAGTACTCCTTTTCTTTTTGCGAACACAGACTTTGGCTTACTACTGCTATAGACATCGTCACTTGCCCTGTCTTGCGCTTTACTCCTGCCTTTGAGCACGACCCAGCGTGACCTAGGTACCCATCTCCTGACTCAGCTTGGTAACTAATCTCAGCTCCTGCTCTTCAGCCCCTGCCCAATGGACATTACAGGTCCAGCTGCCCAAACCCCAGCCATTACCAGTGCACTGTGTCTAGAGCTACATCCATCCAAAGAGCTTCTAGCAGGAAAGGAGCAGTAAAATTGCAACACACATTGACAGCCAACAGAACAGTTCCCTGTGGTGAAAATATTAAACCAGTTATACACTGGCCTAGAGGATGCCAGATCATATCTCCCTGTAGTGGCAGGCCCTAGGAAAGAGAAGAGCCTGCTACTTACTCAAAGTTAGTGGAGTTATTTCTGTAGCTCAGGGGGGGTCGAGGTTTTTTGTTTTTGGGGCTGGAGGTGCAGGGTTTGATCCACTCTAATATCTGTACTGTCTCTATAGGTACGTATGCAACCACTGCGTATGTAGCTGCAATGGGTGTTTCTTTGAAAACCTGAATTTTAAAAGGTTATTTTTAAGTTGCATTTTCTTTCCAAGTAAATACATAGAGCCCTGCAAATCCACAGATATCCGAGGATATAAAGTGGATATCCGCAAACCATTTTTGTGGATTGCGGCTCGGTTGCAGATAGAAATTTTGCTCTATAAATATTCACATACTGACTTTTTACCATTAGTACTAATCCCTGGACTTCTGGAGCCACACCTGAGAGCTTCTAGCATATGGAGAATGTACAGAGCTTCCTGCTTGCTTTGGTACAGGAAGGAGTTCAATCTTGGAACAAGAAAGATGATTTTTTGTGAAATGGAAACAGTATATTTTGTCTCCCACTGCTCGCCAGCTGCAAACTGTTTACTCAGGAGAGGTGTTGCTGAGCTCTTTAAATATGTTTGTTTTTACTTTAGAAATATCAGTCAAGTGTGTGTGATTTTTCACTGATTCTGCTGGAGTACTTGTAGTAAATCTACAATTTGTATACTTTCATTAAAGTGGTGGGGGATGTGAGATCTTTAACAAACCTACCTTTTCTTCCAGTTGTTTATCTGGGGGTTGAGTTAAATAGTTGGTAACAATAAAAAGGAAAAACAAAGAATTTTAAACAGAATAAAAATAACTCTCCTGTCATTTAACTAGTTTCTGTTTGCTTGATATCTCTGATGTCGTCATAATTCTTCTAGTTTTTAAATTGTGCAAAGAGTCATCTAGGAAAAACAAAAAAGACAAATAACTGGATATCTAGTGATAGGAGGGGGAGAGGGAAGCATGCAAATGGAAAAACCTTCTTGGAGAGAAAAAAATACAAGCAAATGGAAAAACCTTCTTGGAGAGAAAAAAATACAAGCCTTCTTTATACACCATAAGGAAGCAAAAAAGGGCACAACCCTTCTCATTCCTTAGCTTCTTTATAGATGATCTGCCGTATTTACAAAAGGCAGAGTTGCTGTGACTCATAGTGGAGAGGGCTATATGCCGGAACTGGGTGTAGGGATGGATAGGAACTGACATAAGATAAAGCCAATTCTGATTAGTGTGAGGTAAATGGAAAATACATTGTGCAATTTTGTAACAGGATTTTGATACCAAGTATAGCCTAAGAACACACATTGGAGCCAAGATATACTATTAGATTATATGCTCCCATGAGTCTAGCTGGTAGACTGCTGAGCAGATGTGCTTGATTCAGCATATCTTCTGGATACCCTTATTACATGGCTTCCAACTTGCAGACTAACTCTACTCATATGGGACTGTGATGATGCCCTACTGCCAGAGGAAAGTTTGCAGCTGCTTTCTGCTTCTACAGCATCTAAACTTGACGATTGTTCCACCTTGGGGGCCCTGCATGGCCAGCACAAAACCAAGCTGAATCTAGCCCATGATAGTACAAAGTCAGCAATGATGTTTTGACCACAAGTATTATGCAAAACTGATCTGAAGATTCTTACGTTGCTTTAGTAGAGAGAGAAAGCAATTCTGATTTGAGTGCAGGAATGAAAACTATGGGAAACTACCCATTTTTGCCATTAATTAAACCACAAAGAAGACTATTGATAAATGATAAAAATACACTTGTAGAACCACAGCAGTGTATGGTGGATAATTGGTTTTAACAAGTGAATAAACTAGAATGGATTCCCCACTGTTTCCTATTATAATTTCTTTGAACTCTGAATCACTATCACTAGCTGAATGACCTTCTTTGATCTAAAATTAGTATGTGAGGCTCCTTTCTTAAAATAGCTCCAACTACATCCTTCTCCACTCTCACTCTGCCTGTTTCCATTAGATGGCAAGGGTCATTGTGTCTCCTGATAGTAAATAAGTTACAGGGTTTTAATTTTTATTCCTTGCACATACTAGAGGTTGATCTAGGGGAGAATTTTGTAAGTGTCTAATAAAGGGCTTAGGAGTACAAGTCCCACTGATTTTCAAGGGGAATTGTGCTCCTAAATCTCTTAGGAGATTTTTAAAATCTCCCCTCTAGTGAATTCTTTCAGTGGTATGACCGTACTGAAATTTTTCACTTTCTAACTTGAACCATATTGTTCTCAATCCTATTTTGGAATCCCTATGCATGGCATGACCCCTTCTGGAGCACCTACATATGGCATGAGCTTTTTGGGATGCAGTGTCTTGCTTGACAATCTTCTGAAACAAATCCTTGGTTATGATTGACTTCTGACACTACTGAATTTAACAGAGAGCTTCTTTAATATACTTACCTACTATAGCAGTATAAGATTTTCAGATACCATGGTGATGGGATAAGAACGTGGATGGAGATTAAAAGTATTCTGTTCTTGCTTTTCAGTTCAAATGTGGAAATAGACTTTTTTGTCTTAATCATCTACATAATTCTTTGTTGCACCATATTTCTGCCCCAGTCTCCTCCAGTAGGAGTTGTGGGAACTCAGCACATTTCAAATTTAGGGCATTTATTCTTGCAGGGAACTCCCACTGATGTGGAACGAGTATGGAACATTTAATAAATAGAAATTTTGCAGTTAACCAACTCACTGTGCAGCTCAGAGAGCAATTTTACCTTTGTAGTTTTGTCTGTGAAGGGATCTTTCATAATGGCCTGAGGGAAATCCAGATTGCACACAAAACGTAGTAAAAATTATTTGGACCTCTGAGTAAGGGTTTACCAGACACCACTTTAAAAAACAACAACAACAACAACAACAACCCAATACCTCGTACTCTACTTTTTGATTTGTTAAGTAATCAAACATGCCAGTTTTCTCTATTCATCCTGCCAAAAGGAATAAATGGATTACTGTGATTTGTTTTGTTTTTCCCCCTTGGACTAAATGAAGTGAAATTTGATGCATTAGTCTCTGTAAAATAAGGTCAATTGAAAAAGAGTTGATTGTCCTTTTTATTATTGTTCTTTCTAGGTGTTCAGAGCCAACTTTAGGTTTCTACGGATAGTCATGGCAGAAGGTGGATTTGATCCCTGTGAATGCATTTGCTCGCATGAACATGCAATGAGAAGGCTGATCAATCTGGTGAGGCTAACGTGAGGACTGCAGCAATTTTATAATCACAGTTAAATAGGCTGCTGCCGCATCCACATGTTCTTTTAGAATGCCATCTTCTGGATTTTTAGCATGGTTTTAATTTAAATATTTACAAATTGCAGGTGCAGATGATACCTTTCTGTTTAAGATATTTACCAGGGTTGCAGCTGAACAGCATATACTATATCTGCATAGCTACCTTCTGTACCCATTGACTTGTGTCAGTCAGTATAAAACCTAAGGCCCCAATTCTGCAAACACTTGGACTTCATAGGATGACACACATGTAACTGTCTCACATGCACAACATTTGCATGATTAAGGTCTAAATTTGGAAGCGCAAGACTGTAAAAATAAAAAAATGAAATTGTTGAGAGGCAGAACCTGGAAATGGTGTGTGTTTTTCCCAGCTCTGCCACTGACTCACTGAGTAACCTTGAGCAACTTGTTTTACCTGTCGGTGACTTAATTTCTGATCTGTAAAATGGGAATAATTATTTTTTCACCCATATTTGTAATGTACTTGAAGATCTGTGGAAGCAAACCATTTCATAAATGTTTGTTCTAAATATTGACAGCTTTGAACTGTGTCCAGCTAGGGAAATATGGTTACAAGTTTAAATATAATTTGGCTATTTTAAATATTTTAAGATTACACTTATGCGCACACATACAATTGCTTCCTTTAGAGTAGACTACTTCCCCTTTTTCACTTTTGTAGGTTTATTTTATTTCAATTCCTGCCTTAGGGCTGGAATTAATACCCTCTTTAAGGTAGTGAACACCCTCAACTGCTATTGAACCCAATGTGAGTAGAGAGCACTTGGCACCTTGCAGGATCAGATCCTTTTTCCAGTGCTGTACCAGCAATATTTTAACAAGGGCCCACAACAAATACTTTCCCCGTTAGCTTGTGACTAACTCCGTGTCCCAGGGGTATGTGTGGCTAGGAATGAGGAAGCTATTAATTTGTTTTCCCATTTGAAAAAAAACACTTTTTCCTACCCACAACCAAGAAAGGAGACAATAAGCTTATATTAAACTGCATTTTGAAAGGAGTATTCATACCTTAGACTTTGTTCCTGAAAGTATACTGAGTCTATTAGTTGGTGGTATTGCTCAGGGATCGACTTCTGAAGGAGGAGTAGAGATTGGGATGAAGACTTTGTAAGGAGGAAGGGGTAACCTCACATGGTAAAATACATGTTTGGTGCAATCTGGTCCATTTTATAAGGCAAAACATTTGCCCTTAAATATTTGTAAGGATCATGCTTGTCACATATAGCTCAGCAATATCCAGAAAGAGAGAGAGTCAGAGGCCAGGAAATCTCTTACACGTGATCAGGGACAGAATTTTAGCAGGACGTTCAGTCTAGCCCAAGAATTCCATCCAGCATATCGCTACAATAAGAGCCTTTTTTATGAGTTACCAGGGCTGTCCTTAGGCAAATGCAGCATACGCGGCTGTGAAAATTTAGGGCATCCCTGGGTTTTAGGGTATGTCTTCACTAGCAATGTTAAAGCGCTGTCGCGGCAGCGTTTTAACGTGGCTGTGTAGTTACAGCACCAGCGCTGGGAGAGAGCTCTCCCAGCGCTGTAAAAAAACCGCGTCTGCAAGGGGAGTAGCTACTGTAGCTGGTGCACTGTCTACATTGCCATTTTACAGCGCTGAAACTTGCAGCATGCGGGGGGGGTGTTTTTTCACACCCTTGAGCAAGAAAGTTGCAGCACTATAAAGTGCCAGGGTAGACAACGCCTTAGTGTCCACCCTCCCGCCTCTTCCTATCCCTGTTCTGATCCTTCCTGCAGGCTCCCACCACAGCTGGCTGCTGGAGCCTGGTGAATCTTCCTCCAGAGGGAATCTAGTACTTAAGAGTGAAAAAGCCTTCCAGCCTGCCAGACCTATTAGCACAACACTGAAACTGTTAAAGAGCCATTCAAGGGGTAATGAAGCCATTTAACAGGCATTTGCCAATCCCCAGGTATATACTGTCAGTTTCTGAATTTACTGACAAAGGGCTAGTCTACACTGGCAATGTTAAAGCGCTCTCCCAGCGCTCTAAAAAAAACCACCTCCACAACGGGCGTAGCTACCAGCTCTGGTGCTCTGTGTACACTGGCGCTTTACAACGCTGAAATTTGCTGTGCTCGGGGGGTGTTTTTGCACAGCCCTGAGCGAGAAAGTTGCAGCGCTGTAAATTGCCGGTGTAGACAAGCCTAAAAACAGTTGTGCATTACTGTAATATTTACTCAGAACATGTTAGTCTACAGGACCTTAGTTTAAAATTTGTTTTAAAAATATTTCATTAATGTGTTGCTGAAGATTATAAATCACATCTCTAAAAAATCCTTGCATAGATTTTTAGATGCACAATCTAAATATTCATCTTTAGCCTTAAATGCTTGCATCTTCAGACATATAGTTTTTTAAAATAAATCCTTCAAAAGACCACACTTATCTAAAATACACATGTGAGCCCGGGCTGCTGTCGGGCATAGAGGTACCAGTTTAATAATACTGCATGGGGCCCCATAAATCCTAAGGACGGCCCCATGAGTTACTCTTCTACGGCCCAGTCCTGCATAATTGAAATAAATGGAAATTTTGCCAATAGCTTCAAAATGACCAGGAGCAGGCCCAAGGGACTAATTTTTCAGAGGTGCTGAGCTCTCACAGCTTCTGTGGAGTTCTGGGTGCCTAATGCCTCTGAAAATCAGGGCCTAATTTAATGCAGCTCTTAGCTCCCTCAACTAATTAAAGCCAGTGGGGGCTGAGAGTACTCAGTATTTTACAGGAGACATTCAGTATCTTGTAGGATTGGACCCTCAGTGTGAAAGCTTTTTATCGTAGAAAGATACCCAAATTCACTGAGTTATTGCCGGTTTTTCTGTGTTGTATTCACAAAATGTCTGGCTGTATGGCATTTGTCTTAATTCTTGAAAATGTGCAATATACCTTGTTAGTGTCCATAGGTGTATTTACAGAAGCATTACAAAGATTCCCAGACAAATACATTAAACTGGAATTAAGATTGCGAGTACATGTGGCGAAGTCCCAAATCATTCAGTTATGAATGTTTCAGACACATCTGGCCATTCAGATTTGCCCTTTACTCTTAACCCAGACCATTCTAGAATCTTATTATATACATTGGTGTAGTCTGAAATAGTATCCAACATACCTGTGAGTCTTGGCAGATAGGCCTGGTGCAAACAGCACAAAATTTAAAAAGGTGGTTAAAATAGAATACACTCCTTGTTGCAAATACTTCTAAAGTTTTTAAAGATGTCACAGCACTTAAACCTGATTTAAAAAACCACTCAAGCAGCCAACAATACTGCTTACTTACCTGGTATGGCCCTGTAATTCAAAGTGGATCAGAATTACATTAATCAATTTCGGATACCTGGAGATGGTCTCTTGAGGTGGGAGGTTGCCCAGCAGATCTCTTGTCAAGTTTCATTATAACTTCTTGCACTGTGGATTCCGTGGTAGCCCCTCTCACTTCTGTTAGCCTGGAACACTTCCCAGCCAGCATCGTGGGACAGTAGCCATGCTGACTCATGCTTCTGCTCACATCCTTCTCCCATGCATTTACAAATCTGGACCCACTCTCTTCGCCATGTAAAAATCTGTGGATGTGCAGGACTCCCAGCCAGTGCTTTGGCTCTGAATACTGGATTGCCTTCAGTTTCTTTGCACTACATGGAAATTGATTTAAGAGAAACCTTTTTAAACAGCAGTAAAGGGTTGTTAGTGGAATATGGATATGTTTCCACACATCACTTTTGAATCCAGGGAGAACTGGGGTGGGTAAGGTGTCAGTGCATACAAGTTCTACTCTAACTACCTAGGACAGTCTTTTGTGCTTAGTTATTGCTCTCTACATTCAGTTCAAAAGCGTAACTGAACTCTTTAAGATTTAGGAAGTGCAGAGTCCTATAGCAGTTCCATAATTTAGATATCAGTAGGTATTGCTGCTCCAGTTAATGTACCTGCTTGCTATATTGCAGACTAAGGATACCTTGGAGCACAGCCACAGTAAACTTTAAGGCGTTTTACCATATTATGTCTTTCTTGTTTTAGAGCAAATATTTCCATTAATTTTGTAGGGTTGATAACATCTCCAAAATCCCATTGGCCTAAATATATTTATTAGTCAGTAGCAACTTATGAAGATCATTACTGTGTTCATCTTTTCTTTGACCACCATGAACCATGCTTTCAGTAGATATTCCAACTAAGACAGAATGAATTGAATCAAGTGATGAAATGTCAAGCCAGTCAACCAAGCAGCTAATACCAGTGTTTACAATTATTGGATGTTTTAATACGCACAGGACTACAATTACATTTTCATCCCCTCGTTGCTGAATTAAAAAAAGTATCTATTTTGTTCCTGTCTGTATTTTTGCAAGGTTTTATATATATATATATTCTAGCTCTTATGCTGTGCTTTCCATCACTAGATCTCAGAGTGCTTTACAAAAGAGGTCTGTATCATTATCTCCATTTTTGGGAAGGTGAGGCACAGAGAGGGAAGTGACTTCCCCCCCTCAGGTGTATCTATTCACCTGGTTTTGCATGCTTGAAGAGGGAAAAGGCAGGTGGCTTTCTGCCCCTTCTCTACTGCCTCCAAATTCTGGGGGCAGCCAGGGTCTTGTTTGGCTTTCAGTGTAAGTTTTAGAGCATCCTCGGGGTTGCTCTACCTTGTGCTGGCCTATATGGTCCCTATGGGGTTGTTCTGGCAGGATTGATAGAGCATATTGCCCTTGTACACTGGTGCTCCCAACATACCACCTATGTCAACTGGGCTAAGAGCAGATAATTTAGGGCCAGCTGTGTGGACTTCATGCTACTCAGGGATTACCATATCCAAGCGCTCTTTAAATCGGCTTTCCATTGGTGCAAAGGGGACAGAGCAGAGGCCAGGATCTGAAAGAGGATATATTTCTATTTATACTCCTTAGAAGGAGACCAGAGGTTGGGGGAAGCTGAAGGAAAGTTAAGGAAGCATTTTCCTTTCCCTTCCTGTGGACCTGCAGAAAGCAACAAGCTCCAGTGACGCTTAGAAAGCTTGCCAGACAAATTTTAGGAGGCCCTATGGGGTCACCCCTGACTCTCAATGAACGTTAGGGCTTGGCTACACTTGCGAGTTTGAGCACATTAAAGGAGCCCCGGACGCACTAGCTCACTACCCGTCCACACTGGCAAGGCATGTAGAGCGATCTGACTCCACGGCTACAGTGCTCCTGGTACTCCACCTCGGCGAGTGGAATAACATTTTGTGTGCCCCTGCTGGAGCGCCGCGGCGCCAGTGTGGACGCCCTGGTCTGTTAGCATGCTCTCCAGAAGTGTCCTCCAGAAGTGTCCCACAATGCCTGTTCTAGCCACTGTGGTCATCACTTTGAACTCTACTGCCTTGCCCTTAGGTGACGAACCGTCAGACCCGCCCTTTAAATTCTCTGGGAATTTTGAAAATCCCCTTCCTGTTTGCTCAGCCAGGCACGGAGTGCTCTCAGCAAATCTTTCCAGGTGACCATGCCTCCACACGCCAGGCAATCCCCAGTATGGAGCAATGGCGAGGTGCTGGACCTCATCAGTGTTTGGGGGGAGGAAGCTGTCCAGTCCCAGCTGCGCTCCAGCTCTAGGAATTACAATACCTTTGGGCAGATATCAAGGGACATGACAGAGACTCACTGCAGTGCAGGGTTAAAGTGAAGGACCTGCGGAATGCCGCCACAAAGCCCGTGAGGCAAACAGCCACTCCGGTGCTGCCCCTGCGACCTGCCGTTCCCACAAAGAGCTGGATGCAATACTTGCGGGCGACCCCACCTCCATTCCGAGTACCACCATGGACACTTCAGAGCCCAGTTCAACAAGGCGGGAGGAGGAGGAGGAGGAGCAAAGCGGGAGCGAGGGTGCTGAGGTGGAGGAAGATACCCCAGAATCCCTAGATGCGTGCAGCCAGGAGCTGTTGTCAAGCCAGGAGGTAGCCAGTTGCAGCGGCCAGTGGTTGGGGAAGGACAAACACCAGAGGAGGTTCCCGGTAAGCGTCTTTTATTTTGGGAAGGAAGTTATTCGGTGCAGGCTCTTGGGATGAGAAGGGTTAGGGCTGCATACATGCCTAGATGCGGAATAGGCGTTGATGTGCTCTCTCATCGCGGTAATCAGCTTCAGTGATCTCTTCAAAGGTCTCATCTAGAACTTGGGCAATGCGCTTGCGCAGGTTTCTCGGGAGAGCCACTGTGGTTCTTGTCCCAGTAAAGCTAACTTGTCCGCACCACTGTGCCGTGAGGGGCGGGGGACCACTGCTGCACACAGGCAAGCGGCATATAGGCCAGGACAGAAGCCGCATTGTAGTAGAAGACCCTCCCTTGCTTCCCAGGTCACCTCCAGCAGAGAGAGATCTTCCAGGACGAACTCCTGTGGAAAATGTGGGGACAGTGTTCAGTATAGGGGCCCCCTGCCACTGTTGGCTCTCCCCAAAGCACAGAAACCCAGAGGACAGTACAGCCATGAAACAATCAGTCACGCTTGACCCTGTGCTTACTTACCATTTTGGGGCTCCCGTGGATTATGTGCACTTGCTTTGGGACAGATAAATTATGCTATTGTGTAGACTGTGCTTGCCCTTAAGTACGGGGGAATCATTGCTCTGTGTGGTGTGAACAATGCTGCCTCTGTTAAGTGTTGCATTTTGCCTTTACAGATGCAACCTTGAGATCTCAGCCGTCCATGTTATTACCAGTCGAAAGACTCCAAAGAAATAGAAAGAGGCCACGTAGAAGCAAGGAAGACATGTTGCATGAAGTAATGCAGCATTCAAGTAATGAAAATTGAAAAGTCAGGAGTGGCGGGACAGTGAAAGGAGGGTCCGCCAGCAGAATGAGGCGCGCCGGCACAAAAGTGCGGTGCTCCGGCAGCAAAGCATGGATCGGCTGATAAACATAATGGAGCACTAAGCAGACTCGATCCAGGCGCTCGTAGCCATGCAGGTGGAGCACTGCCATGCAGGTGGAGCACTACCGTGCCCGACCCCCCCCTGCAGTCCTTGTCCCAAAACTCTTTCCCTTGTGACCCCATGTCACCTCCAACCCACTTTTCCGAACATCCAGGTTCTTACCGCCACCAGCTTCTCCAACACCTGTAGCTTCACTACCCAGCCCTGAAAACTACGACCCTTACCCACTGCACTCAACCCCCATCACCATGCAGTATAGCCATCCTGAAGTGCAGCACTCATTGCACAGCACTCCAGACAGGAAGGCTGAGTATGATAACAGGACATACGCAAATCTTTGATTGTACCATTCCCCACCCCACCCCCTTGCCCTTTGTTTCCGAAGCAGTTGTGTTTCTTTTCAATAAATGAGTTTTCTTTTCAATAAATGGATTTTTTGGCTTTGAAAACATTCTTTATAATTGCATAAAGTAAAATACCTTAGCGCAGGAAAGAAACAGGCACTGCAAGTCAGCGTAGGAAACACAGATTCCTACTAACCACTGAAGGGCACCAGACATTACTGGTGACTTTCAGTCTCAAATTGCTCCCTCAAGGCATCCCTAATCCTTGCAACCCCGTGCTGGGCCCCTCTAGTAGCCCTGCTCTCTGGCTGTTCAAATTCAGCCTCCAGGTGTTGAACCTCCGAGTTCCATGCCTGAGTGAATCGTTCACCCTTCCCTTCACAAATGTTATGGAGGGTACAGCACGCGGATATAACTGCAGGGATGCTGTCATCAGCCAGGTCCAGCTTCCTATACAGAGAGCACCAGCAGCCCTTTAAACAGCCAAAAGCACACTCCACAGTCATTCTGCACTGGCTCAGCCTGTTGTTGAACCGCTCCTTGCTGCTGTCAAGGCTCCCTGTGTAGGATTTCATGAGCAACGGCATTAAAGGGTAAGTGGGGTCTACAAAGATCACAGTGGGCATTTTGACTTCCCCTAAGGTGATCTTCTGGACTGGGAAAAAAAGTCCCGGCTTGCAGCTTCCTGAACAGGCCAGTGTTCCGAAAGATGCGTGCATCATGCACCTTTCCGGGCCAGCCTGCGTTAATGTCAATGAAACGCCCACGGTGATCCACATGCGCCTGGAGAACCATAGAGAAATACCCCTTCCGATTAACGGACTTGGAGGCTAGGTGGGCTGGTGCCAGAATTGGAATATGCGTCCCATCTATCACCCCTCTGCAGTTAGGAAAACCCATTTGCGCAAAGCCATCCACAGTGTCATGCACATTACCCAGAGTCACGGTTCTTCTGAGCAGGATGCGATTAATGGGTCTGCAAACTTGCATCAACACAATTCCAATGGTAGACTTTCCCACCCCAAACTGGTTAGCGACCGATCAGCAGGTGTCTGGAGTTGCCAGCTTCCAGACTGCAATAGCCACCCGCTTCTCCATGGTCAGGGCAGCTCTCAGTCTCATGTCCTTGCGCCGCAGGGTGGGGGCGAGCTCCTCACACAGTCCCATGAAAGTGGCTTTTCTCATCCAAAAGTTCTGCAGCCACTGCTCATCATCGCAGACTTGCATGACCATGTGATCCCACAATTCAGTGCTTGTTTCCCAAGCCCAAAACTGGCGTTCCACGGTGGTGAGCATGTCCGTGAATGCCACAAGCAAATTCGTGTCATATGCGTTACTCGAGTCAATATCATTGTTGGAGCCCTCACTGTCACTTTGGATCATAAGGAATAACTCGACTGCCAATGTGACGTGCTGGCGAGACTCGTCAGCATACTCCTCAGCAGTTCGGTCTCCATTCCCGCAGACTGAAAGAGAAGACAGAGCGTGCAGCACAAAAACCGCTGAAAGATGGCGCCAAATGTGGACGGAAGCACAGGGATTGCTGGGATGCGATCTGATGCATCACGGGTCTTTGGGACAGGACCCAGAATGTTCTGCACCTCCCATCCCCTTCCCACAAGCCACAGCGCCAGAATGGGAAGAGGTGCTCTGTGAGATAGCTGCCCGTAATGCACCGCTCCCAATGCTGCTGCAAGTACCGCAAGTGTCGCCACGCCAGTGCGCTTGCAGCTGTCAGTGTGGACAGACTGCAGCGCTTTCCCTACTGCGCTTTCCGAAGGCGGGTTTAACTCAAAGTGCTCTACATCTGCAAGTGTAGCCATGCCCTTTGACTCATTAGGGACCTACATCCTTCTCTAAGCCTTAGGTGGCTCAGAAGGACCGTTCTCCCCAAGTGCTAATGAGCAATCTCAGGGTTTAGCTACACTTGCAAGTTAGAGTGCATTAAAGCAGCCCCAGGCGCCCTAACTCACGACCCGTCCACACTTAGAGCACCTGGACTCTGCAGCTGGAGTGCTCCTGGTAATCCACCTCCACGAGAAGCATAACACTTGCTGCGCCTCGGCTGAAACGCCCTGACATCAGTGTGAATGAGGTGTTGCATTACTGTGCTGCAATCGGCCTTCGGAAATGTCCCATAATCCCCTTAAGTCAAGTGGCCACTCTTGTCATTGTTTTGGAATCGGCTGTAGGAGTGCGATATGCCCTTTCAAAGCTCAGTTTCTGACAGCCAGCATACTTATCTGCTCCAGGACAAAGCAACCATTAGTGTGGAATGTTGCTTGCTGTGAGTGTGAGAAAGAGAGAGAGAGATGTGGGGGGAGGGGTGTGTGCTGCTGTCCGAACTTACAAGACAGCATGCTGACATGCTCTCAGCCCCCCAAAAACCCACTCTCTCTCCCCCCACATCCACACAACACATTCCCTGTCACACTCCACCCCATCCCCCCATTTGAAAAGCACGTTGCAGCCACTTGCATGCTGGGATAGCTTCCACAATGCACTGCTCTCTGTGGCATTGCAAGAGCTGCTAATGTGGCCACGCCAGTGTGCTTGAATCTGACAGTGTGGACACACTGCAGCATTTTCCCTATTGCACTCTCCGAGGGCTAGTTTAACTCACAGCGCTCTACATCTGCAAGTGTAACCATGCCCTCAGCTTCAGTCTACACTTCAAGTGCTGTAGTGAAGACACTTGCTACAGTGACACAAGTTATTTTTTCCGTATCTTTAGTAAATCCATCCCCTGGAGAGGCCATTGCTAGGTAAGTGGAAGAATTCTTCCATCGACCTAGCTGTGTTTCTGGTGGGAGTTAGGCTGACCTAACTGAGTCAGGCAAGGAGTGAAATTATTCACAGCCCTCAGCAATGTAGCCAGATCAAACTAATTTTTAGTTGTAGACGAGGCCTAAAATTCACAGAGGAGGTCATTAGCCATCTTTGACTTATGAGGTTGGAGCTCTGGTGACCCTCCTAAGGTAGTGTGAGTCACAAGGGAAAAACAGAGGGCCTGAACCCGCAAGGTGCTGGGTGCCTCCTGAGTGCTCTATGATTGCATTGACTTCCAGCCCTCTTGAGTTCATTTGGATTAAGGGTTCTGTCACCTTGCAGGAGTGAACCCATAAAATGTATAATGAAAACAGTGGTAGGTAAGTGATACCTAAAACAAGCAGAATACATGTGAACAAATCCATTTCTAGATCAAACAGTCCAAGTGGAGGCAGATTTCTAAGCAGGTAAAAGTTAAGTATAGCCGTGTCTGTCTCAGGGAGACCACTTTTCCCATAAGAGAGTTAATCTGAAAGTTCAAGACAGCTGTCATTCTTTCCATCTCCCAGTTCTGAGCCTTGCACTATGCTGATTAACTAGTAATAATAATAATTTCTCTGTGATCACTCATGACTACCTGGAGTTGAAATTTGCTTACATTGTTTGATCTTTTTATTAAAAGTAGTAGAAAGACTATTGATTGTACATTGAAAATTTCAGTAACTCTGTTTCCTAGGAGTAATTATAATTTGTAAACTATGTGGTAGCTGGACTGTTTTTGATAATCTGAACCTTTATGGCTGCCTCTTTTCCTTTTAATGATAAAAAGAAATCATACTGTATCTCTAGCGCCACCAAGTGACTACAAAGTCAGTTAAACTATGAGTCATTAAGGTTTTGATCCTTCAAAACCATCTGCCTGGAAATGCAGCTGTAGGTGTCAGCCCATGTGGGTCACTTTGCAGAATAGAGCCCTTCCATTATTTGGTCAAAAAAATATGCATGTTGTTTGTTTGTATGTTAGATATAAGTCTGGTAGTTCCCTCTCAAGATCTGCTTTTGTTGTTTAATGTTATCTGAAGCAGTCTGATTAGAATGATCATTTCTGGACTCTGATTTGTTGTCTATTATTCCATGCTGCCAGAGGCATTATGAAACTCCCTGCTATGTTCAGCTTGAATGGTAGGAGATGGGAAGGTCTCTTCCCCTGACTTTTGTATTGATACCTTGCTCTGCTGCATCACTCCTTTCTGTGTTCACTAACAGCGGGGTATTGGTCACATCCTAGTCTCCCAGCAAAGCAACACAACAAAGAAACAATATAGAGTATGAAATTGGGGTCGGGGGAGGAGAAAAGGGGGGACCAATATGACTGAGAGGAGAGAAAAAGGGAGGAGCAATTCCTGCCTGGAGTGGAGCACCCATTACACAACAACCATCTCCTCTCTGCTGAACTGTTTCTCTTCTGCATTCCCGTCCATATTATTTCTTACCCTTCAATTATAAAATGAGCATAATGTTTCTGTGATGGGTTCCCCACAGGGTGCCACTTGGAACTGGGGTACCACTGAGCCCACCTGACCCACCAGCCTGGGTTCCCTTTACACTGTACTGCTATGCAGCCTGTCAAGTCCTTCCCCCAGGCTTCAGACTGCACTTTCTCAGCACAGATAGGGACACACCCAGCTGTAGTTACACACACACATGCTGAGATCAGTTCTGCATGGGAAGGCTCTGCTAAGGAACTGCCCAGTACTCAAGTGCACACCCCCTCTACAGAGTAAACCCCAAATTATACCATCTTGTGCTGCACAGAGAACTGTACAGCATAAGTTCATAAAATTCACCCTCTCCCTCAAATGTGGAGAGAGAAATGCAACAGCTTTTTGCCCTAAGTATTGTTTCCAAACACTGGTTTTAGACAAAACAAAAACAATTTTATTAACTACAAAAGATAGATTTTAAGTGATAGCAAACAGATCAAAGCAGATTACTGAGCAAATAAAACAAACCCTCAAACTAAGCTTAAGGTACTAAGGAAACTGGTACAAGTAGCAAATTCTCACCCTAAATGTTGTTTTAGGCAGATTGCAGAGATTCTTGAAAACCAGCTGCACTGACCTGCAGCTTAAAACTTCAGATATTTCATCCACAGGCTAGACACCCTTCCAGCCTGGGCTCAGCTCTTCTCCTCCCCTCAGTTTTTGTTTCTTAGATGTTTCCAGCAGTCATCCTGGGTGGGGATTCTCAAATGAACCTCAATTATGTCACTCCCCTGCCTTAAATAGATTTTACATATGGCAGGAATCCTTTGTCTTCCAGTGTGATTCCCACCTCCGGCTAGTGGAAAAGTACTAATTTTATCATGGAGTCTAGTATCAAGTGACTTGATCACATGACCCTGCAGCCATAACTCAAAGTCTCTTTGCAGCATCCACAGGAAGGCTTTCCAGGAAGGTGGGAGATTAGCATCTTCAAAAATCTATTGTTTTTCCCAATGGCCCTTTCCAGCCAGCAGTCAAACCAATTGCCTTCTGTCTAGTTGGTGTTCCCCAGGTGTAAACACATTTGTAATAGGTGCATAGACAATATTCCTGACTTCAGATACAAAAATGATACATGCATACAAATCTGATAATCATATTCAGTAAATCATAACCTTTCCAATGATATTTCACATGACCCATCTTGCATAAAATACATCTTAGTTATGCCATTATCATATTATAACAATATTTCTGTAAATAATATGGGGCGTAGTGTCACAGTTTCCCCCTCTGATCACCACCATTCCTCCTCCTCCTGCCTGGATGGTCTGATGATGGTTCTAGATTCTGAGGTATGGTTTAAAATCCAAGTATTCTGTCCCGAAAGGCACTAAACACTCCCCCTCTCTCATTGTCAGTGGGAGAGGATTGGACTCCATTTTTTTCCCTCTGTCCTCATACCTCCAACTATTATTCTATCATCATCTTGCCACTCACTTAAAGTGTATTTGGGAGTGTGGGGTGTTTGTTTCTCTTTGCCTATTTCTCTGAGGGAAGCTAATTTTATTTAAGGGACAATTTAATTCCATCAATACACCCTCCCTCTCTTTCTCATTTCTCTTGCCCAGCTTGTAGGTGTCAGTTTCTGCATCTTTAAATATGAACTTGATGGATAGTACTAGGATTCAGTTCGCAACCTGGCTTGTACTCTGTGCTGGCCTATCATACTGGCAGCAATTTATTTATCTTGTTGTTTACTAAATCATTAATATCCTTTTGACAGAACAGATGTGGCTGCCCAACTAAACTAAAGGAGTGACTTCCTTATCCAGAAGCATCAGACTGCGATCAGGAGCATGCCACGCTGTTCTCATATTCTAGCATAATTGGAAAAACATGGAGTTTATGATTGGGACACAGAAAATTTTCACCACAATGCAGAGATTTTGCTTTTCTTGCAGAAAATGTTCACCCAATACTAGCTATGGTTCTGTCTTAACAGGACTTGATTAGTGGGATGAATAAAGTATCACCATATCAAGTTCAAACTACTTGTCCTTGTCTCCCAGTTAGTTACCCTTGTCTCTTTTTTTTCCTTTTCATCCTCTTCCTTTTCTGCTCTCTCATCTTGGTATCTCACTGACATCCTTTTCTGGACTTTTTTTATCAGAACCATTTGTATGGAAATTCCTGAGCTGGTCCACAAGGGATCTTCTTGTTCACATGTTTCCTGAATACCCACTTCTTCCATGAAGTCCTCAAAATTAACCAACTAAAACATTTATCTTAATCTCCCCACCACCACCACCAAAATAAAAGCATCCTTCTTCATGCCATGATGCTGTAAATTAGGCCTCAATGGATTATCTTGCAGGTGTAATTCCTGTCCTTTCTCTTCCTGTCTTGTTACCCCCCCCCCCATTGCATCACTTATGATACTAGTTTGTAAGATGTTTGGCGCACGGATTATATCTATTTATCTGTTTTGGGCAATTCCTAGCAAATTCTTGAGTGCCATGAGAATGAGTAAGAATATAGTTATAGAGTATTTGCCAAATATTGTGCACTTAGTCATTTTTAAATTGCTTTAATAATACTTCTAAAGTTCCAAACATTTTTAAATAATCTTTGTCCCTCATAGTTCATATTTGGCATGATTCCCTGTCCTTACTGAGGCAAAACTACTGTATTTAAAGGGTTTTTTGCTGGAGTAGGGACTGCAGAACGGGGCCTAATGTTCATGAGGCTGCTGATGTCTGAGCGTAGCTTGGAAGCATAGCTTGGAAGCTGATCCAAGCAGGATTGAGCCACATTACACTGGAGTAAATAAAGAGAGGATCCAGTTTTTTAGTACAGTGAGTTCACAAAAACATTAAGGGAAGCAGCCACTGAGACCATTTTATTATTGTATTGTGGTAGCACTCAAAGGCCCCAAGTTTTGAGGCTTCATTGTGCTAAGAACTGTACAAACTCCTAGCAAAACTTAATACCTCTTGTAATAGGAGGAGTGGGACACATCCAGGTTTTCAGCATGCTTCTTGGACACAGTTAAAACATGGTAAGGACCTGTCTACACTACAAGTTGAAACCATGCTTTAACTGTGTCATGGGGCAGCTGGATTTTAACACCGCTGCATTAGCAGTGTGAACTGGGAGGTGCATCTGGAAAAGAGAGAGGTGCATCTGGAAAAATGTAAGGAGTTGTTTGAAACATTAATCGGAGGGATTCTTGTCTTCTGAACTGGGTATTGGTTTTTACAAAGCCAAAAATATTCATTTGGGTCAGAGGGGAGAGGTGGGATCTTCCCACCTGATCTAGAAATACCTGCCCCTTCTTCCCGCCATACCCTTGGGTTTGGGTTCCCATTTTAAATATTTCAATAGGTGGGCAGTGACCTTTTGTAATTCAACAACTGGGTAAGGAGTCATTTTTACATCTTTGGTATCTTCACACTCCAAAATCTGCTTTAAATAAAGCAAACTCCAAAACTGACACAGGAACTCTTCTTGTATGTTTGGATGGTGTTTTAGCTCATTTTGCCCTGGAAGGGGACATTTTAAAAAATGTACTTGGAAGGAGATAAAAAGGACATTATTGGGTTTAAAAATATTTTTTAGCTGTATCACCAGTAAGGCTTTAGATTATTGAAACTGAAAATTTTGACACTCTAACTTCTTCTTCACCCTTTCTGTTGTTTCCATTTCGCCTTTAACTCAATTTGGACAATAAAACATACTCTAGTCACTTTCACTTCTGGGTCTTATGTACTAGTACAATGCTGCAACATTGGGGTGGCAGACATTACGCAGGGAACCTCTAAATCCAAACACAAAACAGTTACATGAAAGAAAATAATAAAAGCACTTCTATTAATATTTGGTTTTGTAAGTTCTCCCTCTCCCAGCTCCTTCCTTTTTAAACAAAGCCTAATTGCTTAAACCCTAAGTATCTGACAGTGTCCTCTTTAGGGCTTGATCCAAAGCCCACTGAAATCAATAGAAAGACTCTCATGGACTTCAGTGGGCTGTGGATCAGGCCCTATGATTAAGATGCTAATCCTGAACTGAATTTATGTTTTTGAGAACATGGAAGTCTCTCCACTGGAAAACAAATAAAAACAACGCTAATATTCATTAATATTTTCATACCTTTGAGCATAAAATGTTATCCAATTTTAGAATTAACGTCTGACTGTCCTCAAATCAAAACCACACCTCTCCCAGCACCATATCATTGAGATTGTCTTTCAGTTGAACTGCAGCCACTAAAACTGAGCTACTTTATCTTTCTTTTCTAACTGAAGAATGGAATTCATTGGTGAAATCTGTATTTTAAAATAAAAAAATTAGTTCCACTTTTAAATATTGTTATCCCATAAACCTTCACCCACAACTCCCCACCTCTTTAGACCAAAACATTTAACTACAGAAACTGTTCAGACTCTAAGAATTGCTCCTCTTTCACTTATGATACTTGAAATACACAATATTCAGAATTTCTAATAGTTACTGTGTCCCCTATGGAAGCATTTAGCAGGAAATAGGCAGAGTTGGTAAGAGAAGAGGTATTCTAGTTCTAGTAAGAAGTTTTTTAGCTATCCCCACTATTTAACTTACATATGCCTCCTGTAAGATATAGTGAAGTCTCTTTTTCTTTCATTTAGACTAATTTAATGACCACAATGGGATCAGACTTGTACAGGGTTACATGGAATTAGAGCCAATGCTCCAGTTTGAACTGAGCAAAACCTGTTTTTCTTTACACCAATTAATTTCAAATAATCCACTACGTTCTATCACAAGAGAACAATTTGTTTGCAAGTCACGTCATTGTTTTAAACAAATAAATTACATAGCTCCATCAGTTATGTAATCACATTTGAACTCACATTGAACAGGTGGCTGGAGTTTTTCACAAACTTGTGGGCAGTAAGGGAAAGAGGGCATAAATAATGTTCCAATAACAATTACAGGAGTGTGCATGATCTGTAGCTTCTTAAGAACTGTTTCATGATGTGGGTAATCTTTTTTAGATAGGACCTTAAGCAACTCATGCGTCTTTAAAAAGAAAAACTCAAATGCAAGACTAAAATACTTGATTTTTTTATGTTGCTCAATATGGATATAGGAGACACTATTAAAAAGTAAACTTCCTGCAGACAGGGATTCATGTGACTAAATTTGCATTACTATGTATTGTTTCCCATAGAGATTCATTTCACACAGCTCATAGGAAATGTGCACTTTTTAGCACTTACGTCTTGCAAACAGGTGTTTCAGAACATAGTCTGAAATTTTCAAAGCTGCCTAAAGGACTTGGCATCTAAAACCCCCTAAAACTAAGGCTATGTCTCCACTACCACGGTAAGTCGACCTACGCTATGCAACTCCAGCTACGTGAATAACGTAGCTGGAGTCTATGTACCTTAGGTCAAGTTACCGCGGGGTCTACACCATGGGGAGTTGACAGGAGAAAATCTTACCTTACTTTTCTTGTCGGGGGTAGAGTACAGGGGTCAACTGGAGAGTGATCTGCTGTCGATTTGGCGGGTCTACACTAGACCTGCTAAATGGACTGCCGGTGGATCGATCTCAGAGTGTTGATTTTAGCTGTCGTGTAGACCTGCCCTAAATGAGTATTGTGTGAGCAAATACTCTGAAACTCACAGCCAGAGTATTCTGTTATCTTTACTCTTTAAGGGTTCATTAGTATATTTGTTTATGGATAAAACAGACCTTGTCGATGTATTCAACAAGAAAATATTTTTCAGTTATGTCAAACAATTCTTCTAGTGCAGTGGTTTTCAACCTGTGGTCCATGGAGCCCCGGGGGTCTGCAGACTATGTCTAAGATTTCCAAGGGGGTCCATACCTCCATTAAAAAATTGTTAGGGGTCCACACATGAAAAAACGTTGAAAATCGCTCTTCTAGTGGCACTTACCTTAAGATAGATCAGTTACTTTGAATATTTCTGCCACTTGGCATTTCTGTATCACCTTACATCCAAGGGCCTTAAAGTGTCTTTCAAATCTTAATGAATAAGCTTCACATGGTGGTTGAAATACCAATGGTCAGCCTGCACTAGAGCTCCCACCATTGCTACTGCTGCTGGCGCTGCATTAGCAGTACAATGGAAAGAAATATGGGGCGGGGGGGAGAGAGTGCTATAAGGCATTTTAACAACAGTGTAAAACTATTCTGAACTGGGTAGTGTATAACAAGGCATGGATTAGTGCTTAGAGCAGGAGTAGATGACACTGTGTTTAAAACACCGGTAGCCTTTAGCAGCTGTATATACTAGACAGAGGAGCTGCATGAGTGGTAGTCACACTGCGGAATGTTAAAGGGGAAAGAGTTAGAATAGACAGGTGTTGTTTGATATTTGTAAAAGTTGCCTCTCTTATTTGATTTTGCTTTGGGCTTCCTTCTGATACTGTTTCCATGTGAGCAGGAGCTAGATTAAGAGTTGACTTCAGTGGGAGCTTTAAGTTCACAAGAGCTGTAGGGTGGGACTCATATGTAGGAAGGAGTGTGCATGGTTAGGGGGAGTCTCCATAAAATGTCTGCAGATTACATAAACCAGAGTAAAAGCCCTCACATATTTTACTGTAATTTTCCACAGATTTCTTCTGCACTCTGTATCAAAGTTATGTATTTTGCTTACACCATTGTCTTCATGTGGCAAGTAATTGGTACAGCAGGTCCATGTTTATAACTATTGGGTAAAATTTTCAGATGCGCCTAAGTCCCCCTTGGAGCCTAAATCCTATTGAATTTAAATGGGATTTAAGAGCCAAAGTGACCAAGGCACTTTTGAAAATGTTACCTATTTTTTTTTTGCATAAACATCAAAAAAAGATCTTTATTACAAATATATGAAGAAATTGTTTTTTGTTGTTTATATGGGAAGCGGTTTGTGTGTATTAAAGAATGTATGATACATGCTAGTGAGTCTGTATTATGTCTCAAATGTCAAATTGTATATCTTTTGTCCATTTAATATTCTGGGCTTGACTCACGAGTGCTGACCACCTGCAAACCCCGTGGCCTCCAGTAGAGATTGTAAATGTTTAGCCCCTCCTTAAATCAAGCCCTTTTATGAGTGGAATTTATCCACATCATTCACCTCTTTAAACTGTAGTTACACCAATGTCCAATCTTTACAGTCCAGAATATTTCAGTCACAAAATATTCTAAGTCAGCATCATTTGGTAAGAGAAGTTCATCCCCTCATAGGGATGATCTACAAAGGTTTGTAATAAAAATTGGGCTTGTGACCTTCTTTGTGATATGTAAAGAAGGCCTGGAAGTAGGTTTGGTTTTCAGTGTTGTTTCTGGGGGTGGGGGTGTCTTTTATTAGATTTTTTTCTGCTTGCTTATTAACCATAGAAACATTAGGAAAGTTAATTTTGTTTTTCCCTGGTTTTGCTGGAGGCCTTCTTGACAGTCTCAGAGCATGTTTATTATGAGCTCGTAACACCTTCATTGAAGGAAGTGTTGCGATGAATCTTTAGTAAAGGGTTCCTTTCTCCAAAATGTTCATTAGTCATTGAAGTTAAATAGGTATAAACTGAGTTTTAAATGTTCTGACTAAAAATCTCTTCCTTTCTCAGTTGCTCAGCTTTTGCTGTCTTGGTCTTTTTGAAGTGTTGTGCTTTGTATAATATGCTATGTGCTTATAACAAAATGAGTGATCATACCTGTTACACCACTGTAAGGTAAAACTTGGGGGAAAGTGTGAGACTTCTGCACAAGCTACTTAGATTTGTTTAATCATGAACAATTACACTTGTACTATTTAGTGTGTGTATGTGCCTGTATTGATTAATACACCAAAGTCATAGTGAGCATCCCATTGTGACAAGAAGAGAGAGATGCTCTGATACTGCTATTAAAGCAAGTCTTTGAAATTCAACATGGCGACTGTTTTGAGGTCAGAGATGTGCCTTTTGTTCATCCCAGGAATTTTTATGCAGCTTTGCCCGAATAAAAATTGCTTTTTGAAAATCACCATTTCCTATCTCCAGCTTGTGTTTTGCGAAATATAATTTTGGTAGCATGTCAGAATCCCTGAACATTCTAAGACCAGTCCTCACTGCCCCGCCCCTCACAACGCCTGGGAAGAGAGATCACCTGGCAGCAGAATAAATTCCCAGTGATCAATCCCTGCCTCTGCGGTCATAACCTGCAAATGTGACATGAACCCCGGAACAGAAACAAACGCCAATAATAATGGGAACCAGGAGAACATGAGTTCAAGACTCATTTATCATTAATGTTTATATTTCCCTTCACACCTTTTATAATTAATCAATATTTCATTTTCCACTGAGAGGTTGCACAAGCAGGAAAAGAACCCAACTCCCTAATAGGCTGGACACAAAATCCATTCTCTTTGCCAGGCTGCTTCTCAAAACAAACCTGCTGTATCTTTCTGCAAAATTGAAAGGCCAGGGTTCAACCTTTGCCAGTGGGGCAGGTGGTATAATTGTACATAATAGAAAATGTTTCTGCAGTTTTTTTCTCTCAACCTCACAAACTAGCAAACTGTATACACAAAAAACTTTATTTAAAGAAAGTTATTAGGTTGAAAAATCAAGAACGCAAAAGATGGGAAATGCCAGAATTAATGTGCAAGTGCTTTATTTTAGTATGATCACATACTAATAGATGATCACGTAGTATTTTAATGTAGCTTTTTAATCTTTCTTTTAACAGCACCCATCCATTATGAACCTCAAAGTATATACAGGTTTATAAACTTGAACTTAAAAAATGTATTCAGACTTAACCCTTGTGTAACATACCAGGAATGTAGATAATGGAAGCAACAGTACTTCCAGTCATCTTAAAGTACATTATATAAATAGTTATTTAGAAACCTCCTAAATAACTAGGATTCTTTACATACCAAAACCCTGGTGTGAGGCAGCAATGTAGCAGTTACAATCTCTCTTATCAAAGATCTCTGCTGATGTAATATTAAATAAATGGTTTCAGTTCAAAAATTCAACACACTATTCCCTAATATTTTTTAAACTCTGTATAGATCCATTCTGTTGAATAAGTTTAAACTATGCAGTAATTCAGATCTCTCTTGCTACTTTTGAACAGCTGATCAAGTCCCTTTCCTAACCATGAGGTCTTTCTTTTTATTCATTTCAGCTGAGGCAATCCCAGTCATACTGCACAGACACGGAATGCCTTCAAGAAGGTAAGTAACCGTATTCTAAGTGGAAGTGTATGACATTAGGACTCCTGTGAAAGTCAAAATAAGCAGCAGTAATTAACTAAAATGAGATGTATGGCCTGGATCTTTTTTTTTTTTTCCCTCACAGAGTTGTGGTTTGAATTAATCGTTGTCAGATTTAAATTAATGTATGTTATGGGCCACATCCTGGGCTGAGCAACCCTGAAACCCACTGGCGTCAACATGAGTTGCTGGAGTGCAGCACCTTTCTCGATTTGTCCCCAAGTCTAATGGAATTTAGCCTAGTAACTTTTAGGGTTCAAACTTGACCTTCCTTGCACCAGCAAGTACCATGGTACTAAGTGGGATTCACCCTGGGCAGGAGAATCATGGTTTTTCCAATGCACAGAGGTTGTGCCAGGGGAGGGTGGTTTTAATGTCCACATGTAGCACTATGGGAGCCCTGCCAGTGAAGACTGCAGTGGGGCTGTGCTGAATCAATACATCCCCTGAATGCCTGGGTCATGCCCCCTCCATGGCTAGTGCCATTCACTTGTAGGATTGTGCAGTCTCTTTGAACCACTCTGACCCCCCTCCACTCCGAGAAGAGTTTCCTTCACAGAAGGCCTCTGCCAGCATCTGCCTGTGAGGGAATCTGATCCATTATGCATGGTATACAAGGCAGGGGTTCTCAGGACAAATTATTTGGTAGCCTCAGGGTGTGGCCACCAACTCTTGCTGGTGGCCGCTTTCACACTTCTTCCTAAAATACTTAATTAGCTTTAGGAAAAACGAATAAATATGCACATACACACATCCAAATCATTGTAATTTATTTATTGCTAGCTAGTAAGTCTGCTGTGAAAAGTGATATTAACAATATACAAGTATCACTTTTCACAGCAGATTTACTCAGCCCTGGGAAGTCTGGGGACAAATTAAGCCCTGGATGGGAGATCAGGGTAGGCAGCAGGGGCAACTGGGGATTTGGGGGTTGGCCGGGAAAGCAGCGGAGGCCAGAGCCTGAAGCCCCACTGCCGGAACCTGGGGCTAGAGCGCAAAGCCTCACTACCAGAGCCTTCCTCCCCGCCACCCCCAGGCTGAAGCTCAAATTCTGAGCCCCACCACCCCCGCCGGCTGCCCAACCCTTGTTGGAAGCTCCAGCAACCAACACCAAGGCTGTGCATCCAGGAGCACCAGGGAGGGCTGCTGCTTTCCCCTCCCTCCCCCCGTCCCACCATCACACCCCAGGAAGCTGTGGCCGCAAGAAAAGCCCCTGTTGCCCGCATGTGAGAAAAGCTGCACTAAAGAACAGTGTGATGGCATTTCTCCCTGACTCAGTGGCCATTTCATTAATACAGCAGTGTTGAGGTGTATGTTCGCTTAAAATATGCTGTAAATTTCCTGTAAATAATAAGTGCACACTGACTGGACATCATCATGTTAGCCAAATGGGATCAATTCAAACATGGAAGTGTATCTGTGTAGAGATTCCATTGAGGGTTTTGAGTGGCAGAGTGCTCACCGCCTGGTAGGACTGAGCACTAGTTACAGTTTGTACTCAGGTAATACAAACATTATTGTCTGTGAATGCATTTGGATGGGGAGCGAGCAGCAGTGGGCAAGGGAAGTGTAGTTAAAACAATAGAGTAAAATTTTCAAGAGAACCTAACCGAGGAGCCTAATTTAGCCTTTGAAAAGCATCTGATTTAGGAGCCTAACGCCCATTTTCTAAAGTAATTTAAGCCTTAAGAACCTAAGTCTGACTTAAAGTCATCTTTGAAAATGGGCCTCAGGCTCCTACGTGACTAGATGCCTTGGAAAATTTTACCCCAAAGCTTGTTAATGCATAAAGCCTTCAATGACGCATATGTCCAGGCAGCATAATGCTCAACCAAGTAGTGCACATACGTGCTTGATTAGGCTGCCTGTTTCTGAGGGATGGGTTTTTAGCCAATTATTTCCACATGCATACCTGTTTAGCCAATTGTTTCCATATGCATACCATGCATACCTGCTACAGGACCGCTAGCTTCTTCAAGGCAAATCCGGGCCCAGGCTACCTGTGACAATCTAACTTAAGGGGAACAAGCCTATCCTTGTTAATTGAATAACAAGCACCTAGTGGGCCTGCTAAAAGACCATCAGGGCTCAGTTGGAGGGAGGTGCTGAGAGAGACATAAGCCCTTCTAAGACCATGTCTACCCTGCACCTTATGTCGGTGTAACTACTGTTTGTCCCTGAGCAGTCGAACACCAGAAGTAGAGTTTTAGTCAGGGTATTTTCGGTAAAAGTCGTGGGCAGGTTACGGACTGTGAATTTTTATTTATTTCCCATGACTTGTCCACAACTTTTACCAAAAATACCTGTCACTAAATCTTAGCCTTAACTATAACCTTTGGGATATTTTTCTTACTGATACCCAATCTTGTGAAGTAAACAATGCTAGTGCCCTTTCAGTCTACCAAAGCCTTTTTCAAGCTGCTGAGCCAGTAGTTTAATCTTTCCTTGTTGCTGTCAAAGTATCCGGTGTGTGACTTCATGAGTTAGGGGACTAAAGGCTAGGCTGGGTCCCCCAAGATCAATAATGGCATTTCAACATCACCAATGATAATCTGCCAGTTGGGAAAGAAAGTGCCTGGTTGTAGCTTTCTGAACAGTCCATGTTCTTAAAGATGTGAGTGTTGTGCACCTTCCCTGACCAGTCAACTCTGATATCAGTGAAGCGTCCCTGGTGATCCACCAGTGCTTCCATAGAAAAGTAGCCCTTTCTGCTGATGTACTCTGTGGCAAGGTGGTCTGGTGCCAAAACAGAAGTATCCATGCTATCTGTCACTTCACTGCAGTTCAGGAATCCCACTGCTGCAAATCCATCCATTATGTCCTGCATGTTGCTGAGAGTCACAGTTCCTCTGTAGCAGATGTTTAATGGCCCTGCACACTTGCCTGACAGTGGCCCCCACAATTGATTTTCCAACTCCAAAATAATTTCCCACTGACTGGCAGCAATATGGCACAGCAAGTTTTCCACACAGTGATCACTGCTCACTTCTCCACTGGCAGTGCCATTGTCCTGTTGGTGTCCTTATGCTAGAGGGCTGGGGCAGGCTCAGCACACAGATCCAGGAATGTGGTCTTGTGCATCTGAAAGTTTTGCAGCCACTGCTCATAATCCCAAGCCTGCATTATGATGGGATCCCACCAGTCAGTGCTCATTTATTGGATCCAGAAGCTGCACTCCATCATTTGCAGCTGCTCCGTGAACGCCAACAACAATCTTTAATTGGTTCTCGCTATGGCCCACAGCAATCTGCCCTTCAGGAAATCATCATCATTCCTGTGATTCTCCTTCTGGCTCTGCAAATACCTCAGGATCATGTGTCCTGTGCTTGCAATGCTCATAACAGGAGTGCAGAGCTGTGCAGACCCCATGCTTCTGTCAGAGATGGCAGATAGCAACAAGTCCTGCATGAGTTCATAGGATTTTAATAATAAGCATGAAAATTATGGGCTAGAGATGATGTTATAGGGTGGAGAAAGCTGCATGATGGGAACTTGACCCTGCAGTGCCATTCAACCCTATGCAACTTGTTTCTGCCCCACCAAAAGACAGCATGCTGGACAGTGGCGAGTTGCACACTGGGATATCTACCCATGGTGCATGGCACTGTGCATTGAAACAAATACTTTGAGTGAGTACGCGCAGCACCGACAAAGGGAGCCAAGTATGCATGTGCACAAGCAATATGCTAACTGTGGTGGCTTGATGCCAGTGTAACTTATAGCAGCAAAAGTTTGTAGTGTAGACATGCCCTTAGTCAGGGAAGATCATTGTGATTTGAAGCCTCTAAGAAGGCAAAAGGGAGACAGTGGAGGAGATCCAGAATGCTCCTTTTACTTTTAGGTAATTAGGTTTTCCCTTTGAACTGGAATTAGCAGAGGAGGATAAGACCAAGATTTGTTTGGCCTTTTAGAATGGTTGAGTTAAAAATGCTTTGCTTTGTGCAATCACCTGATATCCATGCAAATTGCATATAATCATGGCTTCAAAAATGTACTTATTGTTTGTCCCAAAGCAGCTAAAATCAGATATCTGAAGAGTAACTGTCTGCTCTGCAAGAATCAGTGTAAAGTTAGTCCAATCAGATAAGGATTTGAAAAGGACAACATCTTCTTCCAGTGTGGTGCAGACGCTTTGCTCATGCCACCACTGTATTCTGGTTGTAAATCTGGCTCGACTGGTCCAGAGAGGATGATCCTAATTTAAAGTGATCCTCAGATGGCATTTAGCCTGTTTCACAGGTACGAAATTTTACACTGAGTTGTAAGCACTTCTAGAAGGAGAAAGGGGCATATATGTCAGGGGATGGTGATAGCATGGTGTAGCAGTTGCAGTATTCACCTGCAATGGGAGTTCTGTTCCTGTCGCTGCCACAGACTTGCTTTGTGACAAGTAACCTCTGTGTGCCTGAGTTTACCCATCTATAAGGATGGTAATACTTCCTCATTCCTGGGGGAGCGGCAGGCATGAGGCTTAGTTCATTAATGTTTGTGAAGCACTTTGAGATCCTTGGACTGAAGTGTATTGTATAGAAGAGCCAAGTTCTTTTCAATTATTTTTATAATGTGCACAGTTTAGTTCCAGTGGGGGGTTGCTTTCTGTTAATGGCTTAGGATGACATTTTGACTGACTGTTTTTTATTGGGTAAACAAGTGTTGTAAAACTCTCAAGAATCAAATAATAGAATAAACAGATTGAGCCTGGAGAAGCTGCTGGAACTGTTGTTTTCTGAGGTGGGTTATGACTATTCTGGGCCCTGCTCCATGAGAACGTCACATCCACCCTTATCCTCACTCTCAGATAGACAGGCATGAGGAATGACTTCCATTCATTGCCTCCCTGTTCCTTCCCGTTGGATCAGGTTGTCATGAGTCTACAGTTGCGATGGATCTAGAATCCCGCTCCTTTTGCCTAAGTCCTGCACCAGCAGCAAGTGACTAGTTGGCTAGCAGCAGTCAGCTTGGTACTACACTTTCTGCCGTTTACTGATTCATAGTTCTTCGCTGCTGGGCCCAGATCCCAAAAATCTTGCTTTAATTCTCCCGACAGTTCCTTCTGGTGGTTCATGTTTCCCTCTGGAAAGCCAGCTGCTCATGTTGTTACAGACAAATCCTATGGCTACAGATCATAGAAGTGACTGCTGAGATGTATGTGTGTTTTGGTTTGGGAAACAACAGGGCTGTGGCTCGGTGATGTCATAGGTGTATCATGTTTTTCTGTTGCTACCAACTAAGGAGAGGCAACCACAGAAATCCATGTAAACTCCCTAAACACTGTGGATTATGATTCTTTCTGTGAAATGTATCCTTTAACCCCAAATTTAAGATTTTTTGGAGCTTGCATCCAGCCAAACTGAAATAGCAGCATTAACAGAAGTGTGAAGTTCTGTTGTTCATTTCAGTATGTTAATAACTGTGAACTCTTATTGATTTTGTTGTTGCAATGTTATGTAGAATTTATCTGCTGTAGTACTCACAGGACCCAGTCTGCATTGGGGCTCTGTACAACCTCACAGAGAAAGATATAGGCAATGCTCCAAAGATCTTATAATCTACTATGTATCTACCACTAGTAGCCATTTCACTGCTGATTCTCATGTTCACAAGTATTTATCCACTGCTGGTGGAAGGTACCTGTGTCAGCTTGAGGGATTAATTTGAAAGGGTGTCATGAAGGAAGAATGCTACAAGTATTGAATGTGCAAATAGCTGAGTATTCCATCAGGGATTCTGTAGATTCTCCAGGTAAAATGCTCTTGCAACGGACCTCAAAATGTAGAGGAAAAGTGTATTTGTTTGCAGTCCTGTCTGTTAAAAGATATTAGGCTGCCCAGTGCTGCTTTTAGGACTTTTAGGGTTTCTCTAAAATCTGTTCCAGCAGCAGTAGCTCACTTTTAGCATATAATATTTCTGAATGATGCTTTGTGTTTTATAATGAGATATGGTAAAAACGCATGAGACTAGGGACATGTAGCTGGAAAGCCAGCAGATCAACCCTCTCGTGGTTCCTCCTGCATAGGGAGGATTCCCAGGTGATGCCGTAGTGCCAACTCCCCTTATAAAACCTGGCATGGGCATGTGGATGAGGAAATGGAGACTTGATTTTTCCCCCCCCTCACTATGCTCCAGCAATCCCCACCTGTTAGAACAGCCATACTGCTGTGGGAGGCCATGGGAAGGTGTATGTAATGTTAGTGCAGCCCTGATGAAACTCAAAATTATGATAGGGGCTGACAGCCTCACAGAGCCACAGAGGGAATGCTGAGGTGGCATATAGCTGCCTCTCTGTTGCTCTACTTCCCCCTCTCACCTTACAGAGAGGGTTGGAGGGATAAGAACAAAAGCACCAGAGAACTGTAGGGCACTACTCTCTGGAGCAATTTTTGGAGCAGCCCTTAGGCTGCTCTAAGTTATTTTGAGGGCCATTTTGACTGCCAGCAGTCCAAGAGCTGGGGAAGCAGAATGGAGGCTCATTGCTGGTGAGGCTTTAGCCTTAACTTTAGTTTTCAAATAAAATGAACTTCTAATTTCTTTTAGTGACATCTGCCACTCAGCATGAAGAATGTTTGCAGTATTCTAGGGTACTTTTGAGGGCCTTTTCTGCCTGCATAGGCTGAACTTCAGGGGGTGATCCCTATCTGTTAGCACCACTGCTCCGTCTCAGCTGTGCTGCTGGTGGTACCACCCACTAATCATGGCTCCTGCTCCTTGCTTCTCTTGGAAATGGGATCCTCAGCTCATACTCATGTGAGCAATAGGTTGGCTATATGCATCAGTAGGTCTGTTACCTACAGAATTTTGTGGTATGCAGTTTCTTATAGAGCAATGTGGCTGATGTTTATTTTTACTATATCTCTTAGAGGTAGATATCATTAGAGTTCAGCTTGTATTGCAAGCTGGACCTGTTTTTCATAGTGGAGGATTTTAGCTGAAAGATTTCTTGGGGAGTTGTGTAACTACAAACTAAAGAGATCATCTTAAAGCCTTTTAGATATCTCTTTGAGGGTAATTTATAATTTAGACAAGGAAGCACATGATACAATAAGGGAGTGCTACTCAGGGTAGTTAGTAATCATACATTAGCACTTCGAAAATATAAGGTGCTACAAAACTTTAGAAGCCCTATTCCTCTCTCCTAGCCATCTCTCCTTTGCTCTCAGGATCCTGTACAGTGACCAGGGAACTGAGTTTAACAAATGTGCTTAAGCACAGTTTGTAGCTGAACTAGGTTGTAATACAGTTTCGATGGGTCCAAGTGTGTTAGAATCAGGTTCTAGCCAAACTTAGGCTATTCACCAGTTATTCTAACACCATTTGGCCCCATTCCCACTGCATACCCAAACCATCCCAGATCCCAGCTCAGTCACAACTGAGAGTAAGGTTGAACTTGCTTCCTTTGCCTGTGTGCCTTAGTTAGGGAGGGTGCAGGATTCTTCAGAATCTGTTACTCAGGAAATCTCTTAACGGAAGTGGAAGGGGAGAAGCCACACTTTATGTAGAGTGGATGAATCATAGCTTTTTGCCTCAATTCACAGATCAAGGGACAGAGCAGTTGCAGTTGCAGCTATTAGGTGAAAGGTAAGATGACATGGACTCAAGTGCCCGCAGTATGCAGATGGCACATAGCATTACCTATCTTTCACCACATAGGATCATACTACGACTGACAAGATGACCCAGTGTTTGTATAGGATCAGCTCATGGATGCAGAACACCTGGTTGAAGCTGAACCTGAAGAAGAGAAGGGTGATGTTTATGGGCAAAGGAAAGCACTGAGACTTTCCAGCCATGGTGGAGTCTGCTTTAATTGAAGGTGCGCACCCATAAACTGGTCATTTCTGTCTGTAGTTTAGGAGTGCTCATGTATTCCTTGCTGACACAAAGCTCTCACATGGCAGCATCTGCAAGAATGCTTTCTACTAGCTCCAGTTGTCTAGAAGCTTCTGTCCCATCTTGGCAGATGATGACCTGTCTCAATTATATATTTTATCACCATCCCTCTGGACTACAGCAGTAAAGCCATCAATGCTTAGGTATCTCCAGCTGGATCAGAACTCTGCTACATGTCTCCTTAGCAAGGGTGGCTACTCCAACCACATCAAACCAGTCCTCCATTCTCCACACAGTCTTTGTATAGAACTTCAAGTCATGTTCAAGGTCTTGGTCTTTACTTCAAGGTGCTCAATGCCTTGGCCTTAGAACTTCTAAATGATTGCCTGAAGTGCCACGACAAACTGTGGTCATAAGTTCCACTTCTCTGGCACAATGGAACTTTCTGCCTTCACTGTGCAGGAGAAAGAGCTTTCTTGGGGGTTAATCTGAGACTGTGGAATTTCTCCCCCACAAATAAAGAACTATAGCTGGGCTTTAAAAAAAAAAAAAAAAGTTTGTTCGGGCAAAAATGGAGTTTTGGGTCAACAAACTTCATGAATTTGACACACATTTGCTGAATAGTTTTGGACAAAAGAAAATTTGGGGCTGGATATACAAGAGGACTTAGACATGAGTTGACATTGTGGCAGTGCCATTGCTACCCCACTTATACCCACTATCCCAGTGGTTAGGGGTACTCATGTGTGAGACCCAGGTTTGAATCCCTGGTCTAGACCAGGGATTTGAACTCAGATCTTCACTCTCTAAGATGAGTGTCCTAACCACCAGGTCTATAGCATATTCTGAGGTGGATTTTCCCTTCTCTTCTGTTGAAGCTGTTCCACTTTGTATAAATAATCACGTATTTGTTGGGCCAGATAGACAGAGAAAGAATGACTGTGTAGCCTGGTGATTATTCTAAAAGTCTAAAAATCCTCAGAAAAAAACCAAGAAGTTTTGGGTCTAACAACATTTTGTTCGACCTGAAATGAAATTGTTGTTGACTTTTTAGATTTGTTGAAAATTCTGAAAATATTTGGGGTTGGGTGGAATGAAAAAATTCCCCCTTACCCCTGCCTGCCAGAGACTGAAAAATCATTTAAGTGCCCAGCTCTACTAAAGGTTGTCACAGACCTCACCACCTTCCAGTCCAAGTGCGAGGTTCACTTATTTGACCTGCCTTCTCTAATAGAAACATAAAACAATGTGCACAGTTCTCCTCCTGCGGAGAGAGAAAAAGAACAAACCATACATGATAGATGCTAATCACATCGCTTAAGGCACTACTAGAAGTACTACTGTTGGCTCCTGGAGTAATGACGTGGTATAAGGATCTATGCAGAATAGAAGTTGGTCACCTCCTGACCTTTCAATCAAGGTTTTAGAAAATAGACCCTCTCTCTGGTAGTCTTTTCTTGTTTGTCTGGTCACTCAGCTCTTACAGTGCTGACTCCCATTGTTTCTGCATTCTGAGAATGTGCCATATTGAGGGAAGGGAAGGAAAGGTAACCAGTAATTAGCAACGGAGTACTTTGTGTGGTATTTCTTTTCTGTTCTCCCACTGGGAGGAGGTCCCTCCTGGATCTTGAGCCTTGTAGTGTTTAATCTCTGCTTCTGGCAAGGTCAGTGCATGGTTTACCTTGCCCTTTCAATTTGATCTATTAGGCCTTGTCTACCCTACAAAGTTTTGTTGACAAAAGGCAGCTTTTGTCAACAAAACAGTGAATGCACACACACTGCAGGGTGACTTTTGGCGGCAAAAATGCCGTGTTTTGGTGACAAAATACAAACACCCCGATGAGAGACATAAGGCTTTTTCCTTTAAATTTTTGTCGACAAAGTGCCAATGTAGACACCATGCTTGATTTTATTGCTTTAATTGGCCTCCAGTAGGTGTCCCACAAAGCCCATCATGACTGCTCTGGTCAGGAGTTTGAACTCCAATGCCCTGCAGCCAGGTAAACAACCATCCACCCCTACCCCTTAGCAGCCCTGGGAATTTTTGAAATTCCATTTCCTGTTTTCTCGAGATGGAGACATCTCATCTCCTCTTCCCAGGTGACCATGGCAGGTTATCACAGCAAACGCTCTCCTGCTTGGACTACTGCGGAGCTGCTAGATCTGCTCAGGATATGGGGAGAGGAGGCTGTGCAGTCCCAGCTGTGCTTGAGCTGTAGGAATTGTGATACTTACAGGCACATTTCTCAAGGCTTGTGCGAAAAGGGCTATGATCATGTTGCAGTGCAGAGCAAAGATAAAGGAGCTGAGGCAGGCGTACCATAAGGTGAGGGAAACCATCGCCCCTGTGCTGCACCTGAGACCTGCTGGTTCTATAAGGAGCTGGACGCTATCCTCTGTGGCGACCCCACATCCACCTCCAAGAGCCCCATGGATACTTGGCGGGACTGGAGGCAGTGGAAAGAGGACCTAACCCAGAGGATGAAGTCATTGATGAAGAGGTGGAGTTAGATGATGATGTGGAGCTCCCAGCGAGGTCACCCGGTGGGGCAGGCAGCCAGGAACTGTTCACCACTCCGGAGGTATCTAATCAGTCTCAGCAGTTGCTTTCCAGTGAGTAAGAAGCAGGAGAGGAGATGCCTGGTAAGTGGCTGTGGTTTGTGTAGTGAGGAGGTAGGTTCAAGGTATAGAAATGTACAAGGCTGGCTGTGTTTCTGTATGCTGGACATTCCCTTTGTAGCTAATCAGTACAGTGGAATATCGTGTTGATGCACACTGAAATCTCATGGGAATCCTCCAGAGAGATCTCCAGGAAAGTTTCCCGGAGGTACCGGTAATCCTCTGCCGAAGGCTCCTTGGCAAAACAGCTTTGTTCCTTTCCCCCATTGTAGGAAAATTTCCTGCACCATTCGGCAATCACTTGTGCAGGGACCAAAGTGGCACACAGGCGAACAGCATAGGGAGCAAGGCGGAAGCCACAAGCATGTAGTATATGTACCCTCGTTTCCCTGCTTACCCTTAGCAGTGAGATAGCTGCTAGAATGAACCCCACCTGTGGAAAAGTGTGGGAGAATTTTAGAAATTTTTCCCAAGTTGGCTACACCACAGCCCTTGCAGAGCGAGTGCCCTTTTCCCCAAGTGAAGCACCACCGCCAACACTCATCACGCTTTGGGTGTTCACAGAGATGTGTGCTTGCCAAGGGTCAGTGAGAAAGTGATTGTTATGTTGCAAAAGGTGTATTGTATTGAAATATTTCAATGCTGTGCATGAATTTAACAATCATGCTTCTGTGCATTGTTCCTGAAGATGCATGCATGCATCGTGCACCTTCCCAGACCACCCTGCGTTGATGTCAGTGAAATGCCCATGGTGATCGACAAGTGGCTGCAACACCCTGGAGAAGTACCCTTCCTATTGATGTACTCCGTCAGAAGGTGGTCTTGTGCCAAATTTGGAATATATGTGCAATCTATCACCCCTCTACAGTTAGGGAAACCCATTTCTGCAAAGCTGTCCACTATTTCGTGCACATTTCCCAGAGTCACGGTCCTTCGTAGCAAGATGTGATTAATTACCCTGCACACTTGCATTAACGCAGCCCCAATGGTCAACTTCCCAACTCCAAATTGATTTGCAACCAACCAGTAGCAGTCTGGAGTCACCAGCTCCCACACAGCGATTGTCTCACACTTCTCTACCAATGGGGCAGCTCTCATTCTGGTGTCCTTGTGTCGCAGTGCTAGGGCGAGCTCTGCACATAGTTCCAGGAAGGTGGCTTTTCACATCCAAAAGTTCTGTAGCCACTGCTCATCCTCCCACAACCTGCATGATGATACGATCCCACCATTCAGGGCTTGTTTCTTGAGCCCAAAAGCAATGGTCTACCCTGTGCAGCTGTTCTGTGAATGCCAAAAGCAATCTGAGGGGTTGCTCCTATCCATATCACACAGCATGTCAGGCAACTGGGAGTCTTCTTCACTTAGGAACTTTGTGATTAACTGCACTGCCATTCGCGGTGTCTTCATGACAGTTAACAGAGCATAGGAGAGCAGTGTGGGATCCATACCTTCTGACAAAGATGCCAGGGTGTACAGCAAAGAAGGGTTATTGAAAAATGCCGTGAAAGAAAGCCGGAAGCCCCTGGAGTGCTGGGACAGAAAGCAATGCCTCACGGAACATTGAGCCGAGTCCCAAGGTGTGCCGCGTTCTGCTCCACCTTCCCACAACACCTAGTGACTATCGAGCTGGACTGTGGGATAGGTACCCACAATATATTGCCCACACTGTCAATGATAGTGCTCCACCTGTGGACGCACTCTTCTGACAGAGGGAGCGAGTGTGAACATGACATTCCGATTTTTATTATGCCTTGGTAGAATCCCTTGACTCTTACAAATGAGCACAGCCCAAGATGAATAACAAAAATTTATTTCAAAGTTTATCAGCCTAACTGGAAACAAAGCAGACAATATTTAAGGAGTAGTCATCTGTGACTGTTAATGTTGCAAGTCAGTACAATGACTCAGAAAGTTAGTCTACAATTTTAGTGTGGTAAATGCAGATCAGAACTGATGTAAAGTCTCTTGTGATTCATAGCTGAACTTTAAGGGTATAATTCAGATCCTTCACATGGGTGAGAACTATTAAATTAAACAAAATCTTTCTGGGATAGAGCAGATATAGGTAGGATTAATAAACTATTAGATCAGTTGAAAAGTTCTAATACATCACACTTAACCTCCTCATTTCCCATTTTGAATCAATCCCAACTCTGAAGTATTATAACTTAAATTCTAAAGACTTTGAATAATCTTTGGCCCATCCACCATGGGCCATTTATATGTAAGGGAACCAGTTACACATAGTAATTTCCCAGCACACTTAAACTATGAGTTGACCTTGCAGTGTACACAGGACCAAACTGTTTTTACCATGTACCCTACGTGTGCTCTAGCCCTGCAGCACCAAGGCTATAACCTGGTTTAGGGACTCAACACAAGTACTCCTTTTCTTTTAACTAAAATAGGTCTTGTTCTCTGTCTGCACTGCAAGACTGAGGGTATGTCTACACTACGAAATTAGGTCGAATTTATAGAATTTGGTTTTTTAGAAATCAGTTTTATATATTCAAGTGTGTGTGTCCCCACAGAAAATGCTCTAAGTGCATTAAGTGCAGTAACTCGGCGGAGTGCTTCCACAGTACCGAGGCTAGAGTCGACTTCCGGAGCGTTGCACTGTGGGTAGCTATCCCACAGTTCCCGCAGTCTCTGCTGCCCATTGGAATTCTGCGTTGAGATCCCAATGCCTGATGGGGCTAAAACATTGTCGCGGGTGGTTCTGGGTACATATCGTCAGGCCCCCGTTCCCTCCCTCCCTCTGTGAAAGCAAGGGCAGACAATTGTTTCGCGCCTTTTTTCCTGAGTTACCTGTGCAGACACCATACCACGGCAAGCATGGAGCCTGCTCAGCTCACTGTCACCGTATGTCTCCTGGGTGCTGGCAGACGCGGTACTGCATTGCTACACAGCAGCAGCAACCCCTTGCCTTATGGCAGCAGATGGTGCAATAGGACTGGTAGCCGTCATAGTCATGTCCGAGGTGGTCCTGGTCGCCTGTGTGAGGTCGATCAGGAGCGCCTGGGCAGACAGAATCATAGAATCATAGAATATCAGGGTTGGAAGGGACCTCAGGAGGTCATCTAGTCTAACCCCCTGCTCAAAGCAGGACCAATCTCCAATTAAATCATCCCAGCTAGGGCTTTGTCAAGCCTGACCTTAAAAACTTCTAAGGAAGGAGATTCTACCACCTCCCTAGGTAATGCATTCCAGTGTTTCACCACCCTCCTAGTGAAGAAGTTTTTCCTAATATCCAACCTAAACCTCCCCCACTGCAACTTGAGACCATTACTCCTTGTCCTGTCCTCTTCTACCACTGAGAATAGTCTAGAACCATCCTCTCTGGAACCACCTCTCAGGTAGTTGAAAGCAGCTATCAAATCCCCTCTCATTCTTCTCTTCTGCAGACTAAACAATCCCAGTTCCCTCAGCCTCTCCTCATAAGTCATGTGTTCCAGACCCCTAATCATTTTTGTTGCCCTTCGCTGGACTCTTTCCAATTTATCCACATCCTTCTTGTAGTGCGGGGCCCAAAACTGGACACAGTATTCCAGATGAGGCCTCACCAATGTCGAATAGAGGGGATTTGATTGATAGAGGGGAACGATCACGTCCCTTGATCTGCTCGCTATGCCCCTACTTATACATCCCAAAATGCCATTGGCCTTCTTGGCAACAAGGGCACACCGCTGACTCATATCCAGCTTCTCGTCCACTGTCACCCCTAGGTCCTTTTCCGCAGAACTGCTGCCTAGCCATTCGGTCCTTAGTCTGTAGCTGTGCATTGAGTTCTTCCGTCCTAAGTGCAGGACCCTGCACTTATCCTTATTGAACCTCATCAGATTTCTTTTGGCCCAATCCTCCAATTTGTATAGGTCCCTCTGTATCCTATCCCTGCCCTCCAGCATATCTACCACTCCTCCCAGTTTAGTATCATCCGCAAATTTGCTGAGAGTGCAATCCACACCATCCTCCAGATAATTTATGAAGATATTGAACAAAATCGGCCCCAGGACCGACCCCTGGGGCACTCCACTTGACACCGGCTGCCAACTAGACATGGAGCCATTGATCACTACCCGTTGAGCCCGACAATCTAGCCAACTTTCTACCCACCTTATAGTGCATTCATCCAGCCCATACTTCTTTAACTTGCTGACAAGAATACTGTGGGAGACTGTGTCAAAAGCTTTGCTAAAGTCAAGAAACAATACATCCACTGCTTTCCCTTCATCCACAGAACCAGTAATCTCATCATAGAAGGCGATTAGATTAGTCAGGCATGACCTTCCCTTGGTGAATCCATGCTGACTGTTCCTGATCACTTTCCTCTCATGTAAGTGCTTCAGGATTGATTCCTTGAGGACCTGCTCCATGATTTTTCCGGGGACTGAGGTGAGGCTGACTGGCCTGTAGTTCCCAGGATCCTCCTTCTTCCCTTTTTTAAAGATTGGCACTACATTAGCCTTTTTCCAGTCATCTGGGACTTCCCCCGTTCGCCACGAGTTTTCAAAGATAATGGCCAATGGCTCTGCAATCGCAGCCGCCAATTCCTTTAGCACTCTCGGATACAACTCGTCCTGCATGGGTGCAGGGACTAAAGTTGGAGTGACTTGATCAAGTCATTCTCTTTAGTCCAGCAGTCAGTCCTATTGAACCATCTTATGGTGAGCAGGCAGGCGATATGGATTGCTAGCAGTACTATTGCATCATCTTCTGCCGGGCAGCCATTAGAGGTGGATGGCATGCAGTCCTTCTGCACCATCTGCTGCCAGCCAAAGTTGTAAAAGATAGATGGAATGGATCAAAACAAGAAATAGACCAGATTTCTTTTGTACTCATTTGCAAACCCGCCCCCCGTCTAGGGGACTCATTCCTCTAGGTCACACTGCAGTCACTCATAGAGAAGGTGCAGCGAGGTAAATCTAGCCATGTATCAATCAGAGGCCAGACTAACCTCCTTGGTCCAATAAGAACAATAACTTAGGTGCACCATTTCTTATTGGAACCCTCCGTGAAGTCTGCCTGAAATACTCATTGATGTAAAGCCACCCCTTTGTTGATTTTAGCTCCCTGAAGCCAACCCTGTAAGCCGTGTCGTCAGTCACCCCCCCGTGTCAGAGCAACAGCAAACAATCGTGCATCTGAGTTGAGAGTGCTGTCCAGGGCAGTCACAATGGAGCACTCTGATGGGGCTAAAACATTGTCGCGGATGGTTCTGGGCACATATCGTCAGGCCCCCATTCCCTCCCTCCCTCCGTGAAAGCAAGGGTAGACAATCGTTTCGCGCCTTTTTTCCTGAGTTACCTGTGCAGACACCGTACCACGGCAAGCATGGAGCCCGCTCAGGTAACCGTCACCATATGTCTCCTGGGTGCTGGCAGATGTGGTACTGCATTGCTACACAGCAGCATCAACCCATTGCCTTGTGGCAGCAGACGGTACAATATGACTGGTAGCCGTCATCGTCTTGTCCGAGGTGCTCCTGGCCACGTTGGCTGGGAGCGCCTGGGCAGACATGGGCGCAGGGACTAAATTTGGAGTGACTTGATCAGGTCATTCTCTTTAGTCCTGCCAGCAGTCGTATTGAACCATCTTATGGTGAGCAGGCAGGCGATACAGATTGCTAGCAGTCCTACTGCACCATCTTCTGCCAGGCAGGCAAGAGATGAGGATGGCTAGCAGTCCTACTGGACCGTCCTCTGCTGAGCAGCCATGAGATGTGGATGGCTTGCAGTCCTTCTGCACCGTCTGCTGCCAGCCAAAGATGTAAAAGATAGATGGAGTGGATCAAAACAAGAAATAGACCAGATTTGTTTTGTACTCATTTGCTTCCCCTTCTCCCCCGTCTATGGGACTCATTCCTCTAGGTCACACTGCAGTCACTCACAGAGAAGGTGCAGCGAGGTAAATCTAGCCATGTATCAATCAGAGGCCAGACTAACCTGCTTGTTCCAATAAGAACAATTACTTAGGTGCACCATTTCTTATTGGAACCCTCCGTGAAGTCCTGCCTGAAATACTCCTTGATGTAAAGCCACCCCCTTTGTTGATTTTAATTCCCTGTAAGCCAACCCTGTAAGCCATGTCATCAGTCGCCCATCCCTCCGTCAGAGCAACGGCAGACAATCGTTCCGCACCTTTTTTCTGTGTGGACACCATACCAAGGCAAGTATGGAGGCCGCTCAGCTCACTTTGGCAATTAGGAGCACATTAAACACCATACGCATTATCCAGCAGTATATGCAGCACCAGAACCTGGCAGAGCGATACCGGGCGAGTAGGCGACGTCAGCGCGGTCGCGTGAGTGATCAGGACATGGACACAGATTTCTCTGAAAGCATGGGGCCTGGCAATGCATGCATCATGGTGCTAATGGGGCAGGTTCATGCTGTGGAACGCTGATTCTGGGCTCGGGAAACAAGCACAGACTGGTGGGACCGCATGGTGTTGCAGGTCTGGGACGATTCCCAGTGGCTGCGAAACTTTCGCATGCGTAAGGGCACTTTCATGGAACTTCGTGACTTGCTTTCCCCTGCCCTGAAGCGCATGAATACCAAGATGAGAGCAGCCCTCACAGTTGAGAAGCGAGTGGCGATAGCCCTGTGGAAGCTTGCAACGCCAGACAGCTACCGGTCAGTTGGGAATCAATTTGGAGTGGGCAAATCTACTGTGGGGGCTGCTGTGATGCAAGTAGCCCACGCAATCAAAGATCTGCTGATATCCAGGGTAGTGACCCTGGGAAATGTGCAGGTCATAGTGGATGGCTTTGCTGCAATGGGATTCCCTAACTGTGGTGGGGCCATAGACGGAACCCATATCCGTATCTTGGCACCGGAGCACCAAGCCTGTGAGTACATAAACTGCAAGCGGTGCTTTTCAATAGTGCTGCAAGCTCTGGTGGATCACAAGGGACGTTTCACCAACATCAACGTGGGATGGCCGGGAAAGGTACATGACGCTCGCATCTTCAGGAACTCTGGTCTGTTTCAAAAGCTGCAGGAAGGGACTTTATTCCCAGACCAGAAAATAACTGTTGGGGATATTGAAATGCCTATAGTTATCCTTGGGGACCCAGCCTACCCCTTAATGCCATGGCTCATGAAGCCGTACACAGGCAGCCTGGACAGTAGTCAGGAACTGTTCAACTACAGGCTGAGCAAGTGCAGAATGGTGGTAGAATGTGCATTTGGACGTTTAAAGGCACGCTGGCGCAGTTTACTGACTCGCTTAGACCTCAGCGAAACCAATATTGCCACTGTTATTACTGCTTGCTGTGTGCTCCACAATATTTGTGAGAGTAAGGGGGAGACGTTTACGGTGGGGTGGGAGGTTGAGGCAAATCGCCTGGCTGCTGGTTACGCGCAGCCAGACACCAGGGCAGTTAGAAGAGCACAGGAGGGCGCGGTACGCATCAGAGAAGATTTGAAAACCAGTTTCATGACTGTCCAGGCTACGGTGTGAAAGTTCTCTTTGTTTCTCCTTGATGAAACCCCCCACCCCTTGGTTCACTCTACTTCCCTGTAAGCTACCCACCCTCCTCTCCTCCCTTCGATCACCGCTTGCAGAGGCAATAAAGTCATTGTTGCTTCACATTCATGCATTCTTTATTCATTCATCAGACAAATAGGGGGATGACTACCAAGGTAGCCCAGGATGGGTGGTGGAGGAGGGAAGGAAAATGCCACACAGCACTTTAAAAGTTTACAAGTTTAAAATTTATTGAATGCCAGCCTTCCTTTTTTTGGGCAATCCTCTGTGGCAGAGTGGCTGGTTGGCCGGTGGGCCCCCCCCCACATTCTTGGGCGTCTGGGTGTGGAGGCTATGGAACTTGGGGAGGAGGGCGGTTGGTTACACAGGGGCTGTAGTGGCAGTCTGTGCTCCAGCTGCCTTTGCTGCAGCTCAACCATACACTGGAGCATACTGGTTTGATCCTCCAGCAGCCTCAGCATTGAATCCTGCCTCCTCTCATCACGCTGCTGCCACATTTGAGCTTCAGCCCTGTCTTCAGCCCGCCACTTACTCTCTTCAGCCCGCCAGCTCTCCTCCCGGTCATTTTGTGCTTTCCTGCACTCTGACATTATTTTCCTCCACGCATTCGTCTGTGCTCTCTCAGTGTGGGAGGACATCATGAGCTCAGAGAACATTTCATCACGAGTGCAGGTTTTTTTCTTTCTAATCTTCACTAGCCTCTGGGAAGGAGAAGATCCTGTGATCATTGAAACACATGCAGCTGGTGGAGAAAAAAATAGGGACAGTGGTATTTAAAAAGACATTTTATAAAACAGTGGCTACACTCTTTCAGGGTAAACCTTGCTGTTAACATTACATACATAGCACATGTACTTTCGTTACAAGGTCGCATTTTGCCTCCCCCCACCGTGTGGCTACCCCCTCAATCCTCCCCCTCCCCGTGGCTAACAGCGGGGAACATTTCTGTTCAGCCACAGGCAAACAGCCCAGCAGGAATGAGCTCCTCTGAGTGTCCCCTGAAGAGAAGCACCCTATTTGAACCAGGTGACCATGAATAATATCTCACTCTCCTGAGGATAACACAGAGAGATAAAGAATGGATGTTGTTTGAACGCCAGCAAACATACACTGCAATGCTTTGTTGTACAATGATTCCCGAGTACGTGTTACTGGCCTGGAGTGGTAAAGTGTCCTACCATGAAGGACGCAATAAGGCTGCCCTCCCCAGAAACCTTTTGCAAAGGCTTTGGGAGTACATCCAGGAGAGCCGCGAATGCCAGGGCAAATTAATCCTTTCACATGCTTCTTTTAAACCATGTATAGTATTTTAAAAGGTACACTCACCGGAGGTCCCTTCTCCGCCTGCCGGGTCCAGGAGGCAGCCTTGGGTGGGTTCGGGGGGTACTGGCTCCAGGTCCAGGGTGAGAAACTGTTCCTGGCTGTTGGGAAAACCGGTTTCTCCGCTTGCTTGCTGTGAGATATCTTCAACCTCATCATCATCATCTTCTTCGTCCCCAAAACCTGCTTCCGTGTTGCCTCCATCTCCATTGAAGGAGTCAAACAACACGGGTGAGGTAGTGGTGGCTGAACCCCCTAAAATGGCATGCAGCTCATCATAGAAGCAGCATGTTTGGGGCTCTGACCCGGAGCGGCTGTTCGCCTCTCTGGTTTTCTGGTAGGCTTGCCTCAGCTCCTTAAGTTTCACACGGCACTACTTCGGGTCCCTGTTATGGCCTCTGTCATTCACGCCCTGGGAGATTTTGACAAAGGTTTTGGCATTTCGAAAACTGGAACGGAGTTCTGATAGCACGGATTCCTCTCCCCATACAGCGATCAGATCCCATACCTCCCATTCAGTCCATGCTGGAGCTCTTTTGCGATTCTGGGACTCCATCATGGTCACCTCTGCTGATGAGCTCTGCATGGTCACCTGCAGCTTGCCACGCTGGCCAAACAGGAAATGAGACTCAAAAGTTCGCGGTTCTTTTCCTGTCTACCTGGCCAGTGCATCTGAGTTGAGAGTGCTGTCCAGAGCTGTCACAATGGAGCACTCTGGGATAGCTCCCGGAGGCCAGTACTGTCGAATTGTGTCCAGAGTACCCCAAATTCGACCCGGCAAGGCCGATTTAAGTGCTAATCCACTTGTCAGGGGTGGAGTAAGGAAATCGATTTTAAGAGCCCTTTAAGTCGAAATAAAGGGCTTCATCGTGTGGACGGGTGCAGGTTTACATTGATTTAACGCTGCTAAATTCGACCTAAAGTCCTAGTGTAGACCAGGGCTGAGGCATGTTTTAACTGTATCATGGGATGTAATTGGGTCTTCTTATGCTGCCCCTCTATAACTGAGTGAAATTTACTCTATGGGAATAAAAAGAATGTGAATACAGTCAAAGCACATCAACATGGCATTGCTAACACAAGTGGGTTTTTGACAATTGAAGTATGTGAAACTGGCTAGTCAGTTGAGTTTCTGCTGAACATAGCATAGGGTAGCCAAACCCCCCTAAAGTGATATGTGACTTTAGGACCCAAGTTAGCAAAGCATTTAAGTACTTGCTGAACTTTTATGAACAGGGATGGACTTAAGCATGTGCTCAAAGTTAAGCTTGTCCTTATGTGTTTTGATGACTTGTTAATGTATGTACATTACAGTATACACTCCTTGTAATGAGTAATATAATCTCTCTGTAATATTCCCTACTGCGCTTTAACACAGTACTGTTTCAAAAGGATGACATTAAAGCAGTAGCTCTCAACCTTTCCAGACTACTGTACCCCTTTCATAAGTCTGATTTGTCTTGTGTACCCCAAGTTTCACCTCACTTACAAACTACTTGCTTATAAAATCAGACATAAAAATACAAAAGTGTCACAGCACACTATTACTGAAAAATTGCTTACTTTCTCATTTTTACCATATAATTATAAAATAAATCAATTGGAATATAAATATTGAATTTACATTTCAGTGTATAGTATATAGAGCAGTATAAACAAGTCATTGTCTGTATGAAATTTTAGTTTGTACTGACTTTGCTAGTGCTTTTTATGTAGCCTGTTGTAAAACTAGGCAAATACCTAGATGAGTTGACGTACCCCATGGAAGACGTCTGCATACTCCCGGGGGTATGCATATCCTTGGTCGAGAACCACTGTGTTAAAGCATGCTCGGGAACCTTTAGTGCATGCCAACAGGGTTTGCATGGATCAATCAATGTGCAATGCATTAGTACACTTCAAAAATCACACTCTACTTCTTTGTGCAGACAAACCCTTAGATACAAGTAACCATTTCCAGTTCTTTTCTGGTGTTAATAGGATATACACCTTTTTTTTTTTTAAATAGTATCAGGAATGTTTTGTCAGTGTTCATTGGTTAAAACCTAAAATCAGAAGCCCTAGAGGGACCTCAGGAGGTCAACTAGTCTACATGTCTGTTCTGAGGCAGGGTTAAGTATTATGTGACAGAGATGTGATGCATAAAGGCCTCCCAAAGTTTCAAATATTGATACACCAAGCTGATTAATGTTGTTTCACTTGTACAGAACAAGACTACAAGCTGAACACTTGCCTGCACAATTCTACATGCTGTTCTGAATCAGTATTTTATGTCATAACTAGTGAACTGAAAGTTCCATTTCGTGTTACGATATGTTCTCATTTTGCTCCTGCTAGATCTTCTTCTGACCCACACCCAGAATGGCTCAGACTTTCAAACTCTCATTAGAATGTTTTTTTGTAATTGGCATTTATAGTTGAACTCGTTCTATGTTAGCAGCTTTTCCAGATTTGAGATGTCTCCATTTCAAAGATTTGAAAAGCAAGAGTTTAATGGCAATTCCTTTAGCTCATAAAATCAAAAGAGTTGTCTCATTGAGTCTGAGGAAGTGCTGCTGAGGTCTGATTTTTCATAATTCATCCCAATTTTTCTGTTATATTTTTGAGTGAATTTAATGTACCTGAAGGATATCAGATTGATGGCTCTGGATCATGAAGTCTTGTATTACAGAAGAGCTGTGTTGTGGGCAGCAGTCCTGCAAACTTCCCCACAGTACCCCATTAGCTTGCCTTAACTCTGTTATGTAGACATCACCTTCATGGATGAGGGAATAGTTCTCTGGGCCCACTCAGCCCTTGGGCTCTCTTGAAAATGCCATTAAGGGGAACAACAGTGATAATAGTTTTCCATTGTGAAAACTTGTGCTCAAGAAACTGACTGACCCCACCCCACTCACTGCAAATAGATCATCAAACAGCTTTTACTAGTGATAACTTCTAGCAAACATTGGCATAGGCCAGATTTAAACCAGCGTGTTAGAGGTGAAAGACTCTATATGTAATTGTCAAAAATAATAGAAATCAGTGGATGCTAAAACCCTGCAAATTCCAAGGCCCTGGGTCTCCCTGTGGATTGCCCCCAGACTTTGAGGTTTTGTACAAAATCTAAACTTTCTTAAATAAAATCAACTAGCTTTTCTTGTTCTGAACATTACCTCCCAATAACATTGCATTAGTTACCTTCTGATGGGTAATACACAAATTACACTGTGTAAAGTCAATGACAATTTTGCTGTTGGATTCAAAAGATATATTATGAGCCTGAAAGAGAAGAAGTCCAGCGTGATGGGATGTTAGATCAAATGCTTAATTAGGGTAATTTTAAATACTAGCATTTCACTACTACTTGTAGCAGAAATGCGCAGCTAATGTGCTAAACCTGGCAACATTGATCTCTGGAAAAAGGCTGCATATTTTAAATATGCAAATAATCAGATATTTGGGAGGCTTTAAATACTTATTTCTCCCCGGTAGTACAACCAGACAACTCCATTCAGGGGAATTTCTCAATTTTGTGGAAATGTGCTGAAAAAAATTCCAGCCATTTGCTATTTTGTTGCAAATGTCAGTATATCAGCTTCCCTTTTTTATCAGTCCCTGCCTCTGCCCCCTACATCACTCTTCTTCCCAGAAATTAAGGACCTCCTGCACCCTGACCCACCAATATTTGGTTTTAGGAAGAAAGGGAAGTAGTTGATAGTAGTTATGCCATTCTGTTAGGGAACATGATCTCAGTGACCGTCACACAGCTCACATATTGAGTCAAATACTTAAATGAGAAATCTTTGCCACACCAAGCTCATGACTAATGCCAAGGCAGACATCTGTTCGCACAATTTTTGCAATACATAATTTTTAATTTCCATCAAATTTAGAAACACCAGTCTCCTTGGAAACTATTGGAGAGCTAAATTAACAGTAAACAATTTATTCTGAGTGGTTTGCCAACTTCTTTTCACAAGTAGGTATAATGATCCCCTGTGCTTGGGCGGATAGCAGGGTTTGAACCTGGACCTTCAGTGTTAAAAACAAACTTTTCCCACTAGCTATTAAGCAGCATTTGTAGTAGACTCCTCCACCTATGTAGATCAGCCACTGGAGGGGAACAAAGACTCATGCTCATCTAGCGTGGGTTACACAAAGAACTAGATGCCTTCCTTGTTCCTACCTATACAAGATTGCTTAACAGCAAGTGGAGGCTAACAACCCTGCATTGTGCATTAGGGTTTGCAGCATCAAGCCTATAAAAATGGGGTATGAAAATCATACACCATTCCCTCTACACATGTGGAATGTTTCACTTATATTGATATATGTATAATATTGTGTTGGTTTTTTTGCACTGATATGAGTTGTAAATCATTCTGAACACTGGTCTTTGTATACTCTGCCCACAGTAACATAGTGTGCTCTCTTTATCTGCAATCCATTAAGAGGGAATTTCATATCAGCTTTAGGAAATTGGCACTTTTTTGTCAACCTTACAAAAAGTTGTGAATCTTAAAGCCAAGCAGACAGAGTAATCACGGCTGTGAACCAAAACTGTTGTAGTTTGGTCTGATACTTGTGTTGTTTACATTTTCATGTTGATAAAAGGACTCTGCTCCCACACCCTTTTATGATGTAGTTTTCTCTGTCTGTAGTGCCAGGACCAAATTCCTCTGGTGATAACGGCATCAGTATTGCCATGATAATGATGGCCTGGGTGGTTATCGCTCTTGTCTTGTTCTTGCTGAGACCAACTAATCTAAGAGGATCCAACATGGCTGGAAAACCGGCCAGTCCACATCATGTAAGTATGTCAGTGTCTTGAAGCACCCTACCTAAAGAATCTAAATAAAATATCTAGCTTTAGGAACATTTTTAAAGTACACTACATTATATTCATTAGTTTTTCCCCAAAACTGTTTTCCTATGCTTTCTACTGCTATTTTCTGGTATCACATTAATATTAAAATGTATATGTTCCCTTCTGCAGAAGTCTCTCAGACTAGAAATAATGAAGTCTTTTGTTTAAAGTGTGGTTTTATTCTGAAAAGTAACTAAAAACAAGATCTCAGTGAATAGATCTGCTCCCTCTGCCTATTTAGAGCCATAACTGCCAATTTTATTGACAAAATTAAGGCTATGTCTACACTGGCACTTTTGTCGTTAAAAGTTTTGTCGCTCAGGGGTGTGCAAAAACACTCTCCTGAACGATAAAAGTTTTAGCGATGAAAAGCGCCGGTGTGGACAGCACTTTATCAGTGGGAACCATGCTCCCGGCAAAAGAGCTACCACCCCTCATTCGGAAAGATTTTATTGTTTCGCTGGGAGAGATAAAGAGCAGCTACACAGTGCACTGTACAAAGACGCGGCAGCGGCACACCCACACCATTGTGAAGTGTGCAATGTAGACATAGTCTAAGTTGTCACTGATTATACTTCTGTGTGACCTGCAGGGCCAACACAGCTAAACCACTCTGCCTTAGGTTGAGCCGCATTCGATTCCTTGTGGTGAACCATAAACAGAAGTGTTATGTTCTGATTAGGTAATACCCACTCAAAGCCACAAGATGCACAGCAGTAACCAACGGCCTCAATTTGATCTGCAGAATCTTTATCAAGATGGCAAGAACTGAGATGTGTTTTTAGGATAGTGATTAACTCTTCCCCCCCTCCCCCCATATCTTTTTTACTTTACACTGAGCACATATGATGTGGAAATAGTTGAGATGATAAACATGATGTAAGGGACCAGGGCATAAACAGTCTGACCTAACAGTCATAAGTGGGGTGAATTCTGCCCATTAGGGCCAGTAGTCACCAGGCAGGAGTTGGAGGGCTCACAAGGGCCAGGCTCCATAAGCAAGAGTCAGGATCAGGCTGGAGTCAGAGACCAGAGATCAAGCAAAGTCTAGCTTTGCCACAGGCCAAACTCTATGTGGTTACCCAAACAACTTTCTGGGGCCAGGGCCAGATTAACTTTTTGTGGGCCCAGTGCCAAACATATTTGTGGGCCCCCATGGGGCAAGGTGCAGGGCGGCGGGATGGTCAGTCTCCACAGTGAAGGGCAGGCTGGGGGCAATGAGGCACAGCGTGGTGGGAGCAGCCCCGCTCTGTGCAGCCCAGCAGGAGGGCACTGTTCACAAACCTGCAGCTGCCAGATGCACACTGGCCTACCCAGCCCTGCCCCTACCGACCCCCCTGCCCAATGCCCCATCCTTATGCCCAGCGTCCCCTGGCCCAGAGACCTCCACCACAGATCTCTATGCCCAGCCCCCACCCCTCCCAGAGACAGGCCACTGGTTGCATGGAAGTGGGAGATTACCCTGCAGCCTCCCCCACCCCATCCTGGGACAGGGACTCGGCAAAGAGGTTGCACCCGACTCTGATACAATGCAAGGGCCACGCCTGCCCCAGAAACACCCTGAGGTCCTGCCCCCCTGGGCTAGGCGTACCTGGTGTGGGTGATCAGGATCAGCCTGGCAGCAGGATCCAAGTGCAGAGGACTTAGTGTGGGGGGATCCAGGTGGGGGTAAGAGAGTTCTCTGTGGGGCAATCTGGGTGTGGGTGGCTCCGTGGGAGATCTGGATGCACAGAGGTTCATTGAGGGGTTCCAGGTGTAGGGGCAATGGGACTCTGCAGGGGATCCAGGTGAAGGTGTTTGGGGCTCAGCGGGGGGGATCTAGGTGCAGGGGAGGTGGGGTTCATTTGGGTGGGGGTCCAGGTGTAGATGGTTGGGGCTCAGTGGGAAGGGTGTCTGGGGGGGCTCATCGGGGTGATACAGATGCAGGGGAGGTGGGACTTGTCAGGGTGAGGGCTTGATGGGTCTGCTTAACAGGGGAGCCCCAGGTTCTGCTAAGGGGATGCCGCATACTGGACTCCAGCTTCACCCCTGCCCTCGCTTCCCCCGTCCTTTCCCTTTCCCATCCCAAGCCCCTTTCCCAATGCTCTATCTCCTCCACATCTCACCCTCTTCCTTCCACCCTGCCTCTTCCCCCCTGGCCCCCACTTCCCCCATCGCCTCCTCTCCCCCATCCTATGTCCTTCCCCACTGCCCCATTTCCCCACTGAAGGGAAAAACAGAATTGTTTGTTATTTAGTTTGAATATTAGAGGAGGATTTCATTCTTTTTATAAGTCATGCTTGGTAGACTAGAATTTCTAAACCAGTGCATTTTTTTCCCTTTTATACAACCAGGGACAAGAACCACCAGCCCCACCTGTGGATTAGACCTTCTAATGCTGGAAATGCTCGACTGCTAAAACCTTGCACGACCAAATGAACGAAAGTGACCAGAGTACTAAATCCCATTCAATACTATTTTCCTTTTGCATTTACATAAAGCAGGATGATATTATTTTGGTATGGAACAGCTAGGAGCTATTTCACTTTTAAGTTAATTCTTGCTTTATATATTATTACCATTCCTAGTAGGTGATATTTGAATAAACAATAAGGAGCTGCAGGGGGTGGAGTTTTGGTTGTTGTTTTACTGTGGACATTCTAGTCATTCTCTTTTTGTTACAATGATTACAATATATAATTTCTTTGCAGTGGTCTCTGGCATAATTCAAGGAAAATTTAAATCCTTGTGCATTTATAGTCATTAAAAGTTATTTTTCAGATTAATTCTCTTTTTTCCCTACATATTTTGGAAACTTATTTGCAAACATGAGCGTGAGTTTTTTGTAGAAAAAGTGAAATTACTTTACCTTTACCCAGTGATGAGCTGCCAAAATCTTAACAACTGGTTCCCTCCTCGAGGGGGATTGTGGCCTGCCCCCAGCCCCTGTGACTCCTGCTCCATCCAACCCCCTGCGTTCCTTGACACCGCCCCCCCAGACCGCTGCCCCATCCACCCTCCTCCCCTGTCCTCTGACTGCCCCCAGAACCGGGCAGGAGGGTCTCGTGGGCCACCGTAGTGCGTGCCCACCCCACCCTGCCCCTAAGAGCCAGAGGGACCTGCCAGGGGGTGAGGTGGGGAGTCCCAGTGGTGCTTACCTGGGGCGGCTCCCAGGAAGCATCCGGCAGGTCCCTCTGGCTCCTAGGGGCAGGGTAGCGTAGCTAGGGGGGAGCAGGGGCAGCGGCCACTCCCCCAACTGATCACATCAAAAGTGGTGCCTTAGGCACCGACTCCATGGGTGCTCCGGGGCTGGAGCCCCCACGAGGAGAATTTGGTGGGTGCAGAGCACCCACTGGCAGCCCCGCATCTGGCCCCAGCTCACCTCCACTCTGCCTCCTCTCCTGAACGCACCGCCCCGCTCTGCTTCTCCAACCCCCGGCTTCCCGCGAATCAGCTGTTCGCACGGGAAGCTGGGGGTGGGCTAAGAAGCAAGCAGTGGCTTCACGCTCAGGCCCAGGGAGGCGGAGGCAAAGTGGAGGTGAGCTGGGCGGGGGGGCGTGAGGAGGGCCGCCCGTGCCACAGCAGGTAACCCGGGGAGCAGGGGAACCTCTCCCCACCCCAGCTCACCTCTGCCTCCCTGGGCCTGAGCGCGAAGCCGCTGCTTGCTTCTCAGCCCTCCCAGGCTTCCTGCGTCAACAGCTGATTCGCGGGAAGCCGGGGGGGTGGAGAAGCAGAGCGGGGCGGCGCGTTCAGGAGTGGAGGCAGAGGCGGAGTGGAGGTGAGGTGAGCTGGGGCCAGGCGGGGAGAGCACCCACCGAATTTTCCCCGTGGGTGCTTCAGCCCCGGAGCACCCACGGAGTCGGTGCCTAAGGCGCCACTTTTGGCCGGTTGTTAAATTTAGAAGCCCTTATAGAACCAGTTGTCCCTCGTGGGACAACCGGTTCTAAAAGGGCTTCTAAATTTAACAGCCGGTTCCAGCGAACTGGTGTGAATCGGCTCCAGCTCACCACTGCCTTTACCTTGCTGTTCAGAGCAGCTTTAACTCTTTGGACCTCCAACATAGTTTTTAGGGCTGTTGCAAAAGCATGGATCATCTGCTGTAATGAATGTACATCTATGTGTGTGGGCATGAGAATGTGTCTGAAAATTATCACAATCAAAAGCTTGTCTTATGTGTAAGGAATTTACACAAAAGATTATTATCACCAAAATGAAATTAAATACATTCACCAATAATTGAGCTGTCTAATTCAATGTATTTCTAAAGACAACTAAAACCTGGGCAACTAAATATTAAATTCTAAAAGAGAATTGTTTACAAACTTTACAAAAAGAAAAATCTACTGACACGTATCCATTACAATTTTCTGTCCTGAGTATAATCTTATAATAATCAATATCTTAAATTTTTTGCTGCAACACGTAACAAGATCAAAACGTTATCAACCAGTCATTAACTTCAGAAAGTTATTTTCACTTACTTACAATTTGATTTTTACCTACATATTGTCATAATCCTTACCCTTCTGATTCTTACCTATTCGTTGTTGGATTGTTCAATACAGAAATTGCAGGGGAAGATCTATGGCATATATTTTCCCTTTAATGTTGGTGTGTGTGTGTGCATGCATGTGCATCTTCCATTGGAACTAGTGACAGTGACTTTTTTTAAACATACATTAAAGAATTTAAGAACATCTTAAAGACATACAGAAAAGTGACGTATATTTTTCTTACCAATTTGAAAAATTAATGGGAATAATGTAAAGGACAGTTTTGTGTGACCAGATGGCTATGGAGCTACTTTCCACAAAAGTAGGGAGAACAAATATGCGGGGAATTAATGGCCTGATCCTGCAAGCTTTTACTCGCATGAGAACGCCTTACTTTTGCAAGTAGCAAAGGGGCTATTCATGTGAGTAATGATTTGCATAACTGGGCCGTGGAAAAATACTACATTGGATCCCTTTGTTATCAGAGATAGGCTTGTCCTCCTTAGGGTAAATGGCAGGTCAGCCAAATTGTCTTGTAAACATACAGTACAGACCCGAGAAAATGCTTTTATAATTCGATGTATGTAACTGTGCCACTGAGCTTCTTTGTAGCAGTGTGTTGTGTAATACAGCACCTATAGATAGGGAGCATTAGTAAAATAATAATATTGGGCCAAATTCTCTGTTAGCCTGATGCAACCTTACTGAAGAGAATGGGATTGCAACAGTGTAATCAAGAGAATTTGTCCCAATATGACTGATGGCAGTATAGGCCACAAACACTGTGTAAGAACATTACTGGGATACACTATCCAACTACTAGTTTTTGCCTTCCTAGTACATCTTTGGAATAACATTTTGAACTGCGTAGGTAATGTGATATCTTTTTATGGAACCAATAAAAAATACTTACATGGCCTACCATACCCGCGTTTTTTTCCCCCAAGAATCAATGGCCAGGGCCATCCCTAGGAGAGTGTGGGGCCCAGGGCGGAAGTGACAAATCCCTCACTTCTGGGACCAACCGTCACTTTCAGGACTGACTGCGCTGGCCAATCGTGCTGGCCCACGGGGCCCCCAAAGCGCAGGGCCCAGAGTGGTTGCCCCAATTTGTCATACCCTAGGGACAGCTCTGTCAATGGCCAAAAGTCTTCAAACTTGGGTGCATTAAGTTAGAAGCCTAACTCCATATGTAAACACCTAACTGGAAGGGGCTTCATTTCAGAGATACTGAGCAACTCCAGCTCCTGTTGAAGTCAATGGGACTTGCAGGTGCTCAGCACCTCTGAAGATCAGACCACTTCTATTTAGATGCCCTAATATGTCTATAGAAGGCATGCTTTGTGCACCCTGCTTTGAGATTTTGGCCAATATATAGCCATAGATGTTTGTACATTGTAATCCGAGAAATTTTTAATTGTGTTCTGTGTTGAATCAACATTTTTTTTTCTTAAAATTCTGCTAGTCAAAATGTTGTCCGAACAGTTTTATACATATATAATTTCCTTATGTAAATTGCTATTTAAAATTTTCTGTGTGAAAGAAAAGCAGTGGAAATATTGTATAGCAAAATGTTTTGCTATGTAGCCAGGCCACTATCCCATGCCAACATGTATGCCTTTTAAATTCTGAGATATTCTCTCCAGTATGTAAACTTCAGACCAATAATACTGCTTAAAGTAAAAGTAGCTATTATAAGGCTGTATTTTGCCACTTTTATTCATGTTATTTTACTCAACAAGTAGCTCCATTGTAATTAATTTGACTATTGTCAGAGAATGTTCTAGCTGCAGCATCGTTAATAAGGGTGGCAGAATCTAGCCCATAATAATAATTTGTGATGAAATAACTGCATTGTGATTACAAAACTGAACACTGTACATTTTAAGAGGAACCCCTTGGAAGAGATTAGAAGGATGTAAAGTTTAAGACCATGATCAATTTTATATTAAAGGTTTGAGGCTCAGCTAATAAGAGAGAAGTTGTAGCAATTAAAGAAATAAAGAAGAGAGTTTATGTTTATACCTTCGTTTATAACTTTGTTAAAATAATAGTATTTTAGCATCTGCTTAACACAATTATTATATTCTGAAATGAAAAATCATGTGTGTTCATATAGTGTCTGCAGTAATGTTGCCTTGTAACGTTTACCTAAAGATGAAAAATGATAATGTGATGTACCTGATGTAAATTGGTGGTTTAAAATGTCTGAATCATGCCAAACAAAAATCATGTCTGTGCCATTTGAGGTTTACTATTAATCTTCTACTGAGTATTTGGAACTGGGATAAAGGGCTTGTACTATGCACTTTTTATTGACAAATAAATTTCAAATCTTAGTAACCTTTTGTTCTTGTCTGAATTTCTTGATAGAATCACAATTGCACCAATCTAAGAACAACTTTGACTAATTTTAAAGCTCATCTCAAATGATCTACCAGTTAAAAAAATAATCAACCAACAAATAACAACACAAGATTAGATTGTTAATAAGGGCTAATTACAAAAAATGACATTGTTGTGCATGGATTCTAACTTTTGATATGAGCGCAGACCTATATGCAACCCAAGCTAGTCAGAATAAATGGTGGCAAGTTCAGAGGTTTAAGATACTTTGAGGACCAAGACATGGATTTCCCCTCTGCCCTTTGCATTGGAACCTTTGGCCCAGAAAGTTAGAAATAACACAATAGAAGGAATAACAATAGCAAAGACACAAAATAAAATTGTTACAGTAGAACCCCAGACTTACGAACAACTTGGGAATGAAAGTTGTTTGTAACTCTGAAATGTTCGTAACTCTGAACAAAACGTTATAGTTGTTCTTTCAAAAGTTTACAACTGAACGTTGTCTTAATACAGCTTTGAAACTTCACTATGCAGAAGAAAAATGCTACTTTCCCTTCATTTTTTTAGTAGTTTACATTTAACATAGTACTGTGTAGTATTTGCTTTTTTGGCGGTGGCGGGGTGGGGGGAGTCCTCTGGTGCTGCCTGATTGTGTACTTCCGGTTCTAAATGAGGTGTGTAGTTGACTGGTGAGTTCGTAACTCTGGTGTTCGTAACTCTGAGGTTCTACTGTATAAGTATATTGTCACGTTATTTAAAATCAAAATCTGTTAAGTCAGGGGTTCAACACTTTTTCCATCCATGGTTTACTGGAGTGCGCCACTCAAATCCCACAATTCTAAGTGGCTACACTGGATTGTGGGATTTAGGTAAATACAGCCAGAATCTGTGTCGTCATTTTTAGGATGCTGCATGGACTGGGGGAATGTAGGTGGGGCTGGCTGGTGAGAGACTGATACAAGTGTTTTTTCCCTTTCTGCCCATACAGAATTCAGCTTCAGGGTAGTACCATTTCCTCCAGAGCTGAGCACTGAGGGAAAAGTGGAGTGCTGAGGAGATGCTATGGGCTGGGTGGAGCAAAGGGTGTAGCTGCAGGAGGTAATGACCTGCTCCATTCCCCTGCTTTCTCAGTTTTTGTTGGGTCTTACTAATTACAGGATGTTGGTGCTTTTCTTCTCCCACTAGCAATAGGGTGCGAACCAGTGATCATTGCCTTACCACTGGGGCAGCTCACACCCCACTAGTCAAGAATTCCCGTACTACCTCACCCTAGGAGATAACAAAGGAAATCAAAAATCCAGGAGGGTAATAAGCAATAATTAAACAGAGAGAGGCAATAAATATCCCAGAATGAGAAACAAATTTTGATTTAAACACATGATAAACTAATTTAAAGATTTCAGAGTGCTACTTCCAGACAATTTAGAAATGCTCTGTGATCTTGATTTTGAACCCCTCATATGTCATCTCAAAAGATTGACAGTTGGAAAAAATGCAGTTTATCTTCAAAAGACAGAACATCAGCTATAAAAATAAATGCACTTCCTTAACTATATTTCCAGTTCCAAATTTTACACATAAGCATACATGATAAAATGATTGCAGATGTATCAAATAGCATTATAAAAATAATTTGGAAGCAAACAAGGAAAACCACAGAGTTCAACTTACTAAGTTAAACAGATCAGAAGGAGGTTTTCCAGCTCCTAATACTGGATCAGTTGTCAAGCCTGCCAAATAAAGCCCTGGTAGCCTGGTCTTTCTCAAAACCAGAAAAATGTTGGATCCTGTTAGAACAGATAGAATGTTCAGAAGAAATGTATCAAATCTTTGCCATGGTCAATAAAACAGATTGCCTTCAAACATATCCAATAATACTACATTTATAGGAACTATGCTGTGTGTGTTTGACAAAGCATAACCTTTTTTCTATTCTCACTAACTTCAACAGTAAACAACCCAAAATTTAACCCACAGAGAAGATAAGGTAACTTTGAAGAACAGGAAAGCTCTTGTCGTGGGCCAGATCCACACTTGGTGGAAATCAACATGACTCGATTAACTTCAAGGGACCTATTTCACTTTACACCAGCTGACAATCTGGCCTAATTATATAAAAAAGATAAATTCATGACCTTGCAAAGAATGTACAATAAATTTCATTGAGCAACACTTCCTGTGTCAATAAATAAAATAAAAATGGGTCAGATCCCGGTACCTGCACCAACCCCATTGTAATGACTACATCTAATTACAATCTGTTTCCTATTACATTGCAGTTCCCTTTAACAGCTACAACTCTTACTGCTAGACAAACAGAATGGGCAAAGGCATAAAGAATTTGTATAAATATTTCATTTATTTACTAATTATCCCAATTAACAGGATACATTCTTGTTCTTAAGGAAAAGTGTATTATAAAATGTTTTATGTAATGCTGGTTCAGAGTAGAACAGCCATTCACCATCAAGAATGACATGCAGTTAGTTTATAAAACAAGCCTACTACATTTACAGCTTCTATTATATCCTCAAGGTTCAAGTGATGACAGTTGGATCATTATTGTATTTTGTGCTTAGGAATGTTCAAAAAAAGCAAAGCAATATGCTACTACTGTTATGCTGCTTTCAAAGCCATTTCTTTTGTTTTTTAAAACCTCTTCAGGGTTACTGTTTGCCCCTAGCACAGAGATGAACAGAAATATTTAATGTAAGAACAGATATTAAAGATAGCAAAGTGTGCTCAGTAAGCAGATTATTTTTTTTAAATTCTTTATGGAGGGTCACAGCCATTAGCTGAATTTTAAAAAAAAAAAACAACCCAGACACGAGGTAAATCACAGAGAAGCTGCAGAATTCCATTTAACAATGAACCTTGTGGGCAGATGGAAAAATTGTGCACTGAAAAATGGCAAGAAAGATATCCAAAGAAGCTCTCTCAGGGGCTGGGCACTACACCAAGAGCTGTATTTACTGTAACATGTTTTTGTACATGAAATAGAGATTACAAGTTGCTTTGTGCTTAAGAATAAGTTATACTTTATGCCTTTACATTTGGTTAAGGTATTTTACCATGTATTAGATATGAAGTCTGAAATTCAAAATGGCGTGCCTGCAAAACAACAGCTCGACTCCATCTTTGATTAGCTTCTTGTTGAAGTTTTTGTGCCGTTTTGGAACTTTGGCAGGAAAGGCAGCCAACGTCAAGGTCAGCATAGAACTGGTTCAGACAGGTTCCAGCAGAGGAGCTGCTGGTTTTACCTCAGAACTTTGGTGCACTTGTGCCTACATAAACTCTGAGCACTGGCTGCCTAGCTGCTGTCCGTCCTAGAGGCAGCCACGGTACTGTTGTATTTGTGCGGCGACATGGACCAGAAGATCAGTGTAGCGAGGCGGTGTGCTTCCCCACCCCCCCAGAAAGGGACGAGCCCCTTCGGACACCAAAGTGGGCGGTGCCAGTGGAACCTGCGCCCGCCCCCCAGAGGTCAGGGCACAGGACAGGAAGTACAAAAGCCCCACCCCAGAGCTCACTAGATCCCCAGCCGCCAGAGAAGCCAGATCCCTGTGGCCTAGCTCCCGGTTGGGAGACTCCTGCAACTAGCGACCGACCCGAGGACTGGCCAGACCAGCCGAGGCCTGATGCCGACCAGACCCCGGAGAAGCTGTTAAGCCTGCCCGTGGCAAGTTACTCAGAGGAGCTGCCAAGCCTACCGCTCGCCGGGTACCCTGAGGAGCCCACGGTGCTTGATTCCTTGGAGGACACCGTCCCGACGCAGGTACTGCTAGAGGGGGAGGTAGGAAGTAGCCCAGGGGCAGCCGACCCCAGTCTGGCTGCAGCACACCCAGAGCCAATGTCAGTGTGTTGCTGCCAGGATCCCCACTGACACAGCAGCGGGCCTTCTGCCACTGCTACGGCCCCGGGCTGGGATGCAGTGGAGTGGGTGGGCCTGCATCCCCCCTGCCACCCAACGTGTGGGTGGCAGTCTCCCCATCTCCCAGGCCCTTCGGAGCCAGGACCTGGGCTTGTTGAACTTAACTGTTTGCTCAGCCCCTGCCTAAGGGCCTGAGCCATAGACTCTGTACTGCCCCGCCCTGACCCAGGGCCTGGCCTTGTTGTTGCTTACTTGTCTACACAGCCCCTGCCTAAGGACCTTAGCCAGTGACTCTGTACTGACCCCGCCCCTGGGCCTCCTGAACTCATTTGTTTCCTCAGCCCCTTCCTGACGGCCTGAGCCACAGACTCTTTGCCGCCCGCCCTAGCCCAGGGCCTCGGCTTCTTGCTTAATGGTTTGCTCCATCCCTGTCCAAGGACCGGAGTGTGGAGCTCGCTACTACCTGCCAACCGGGTGTGCGTAGCCCTTGTTTTGCATCTACTGCTGCCATGGCGCGAGACCCCGCAGCCAGACTAGTTCCCCGACAGAACCAGACGGACGTAGCCCCAGAGAGGGATGAGCTCCGGCCGAACCACTCTACAATCAGAAAATAAAGGAAAGGAAGACATCAGCATTAAGAACTGTAACTGTGCTTACCTATCTCTGAACCCTACATCATTTTCAGAGAAAGGGATAGAGGTTGTGTTGATTGCTCACCCTCGGTGGTCAGAGAGCCAGGCCTCTCTTTAGCATCCGCAGATCCTGTTGATCTCCATTTAAGAAGCGGTTGAGACCCAGGGTCCATCAGTTGCCTGTGACAACAGTGTCATACCATTTACTGCCTATCAACACCTAAAAACAGTGTAGTATCTGGGATATTTTTGTTTTGGGTATATTTACTTATTGCCAAGGTACTTACTTGGATAGGGCCTGGGTTTTAAATTCAAACAGTCAAACCACATCTCACTGTTGTTTCTTATTAAGTTTATTTGTTTAAATAAAAACTGTTGTCTGTTTACTTTATTCTTCTTCTCTTCTCCTTTCTTTATCCATTTACACCACAGGATAGGGAGGTACACTATCTATCACCCAAGGGTTAGAATGGAAAGATACCGGATAAAGGTCCAAGATCCTGCTAATTAGCTGCAAGGTATAGCTGGCCTATACCATCCTCTCCAATACAGTTAACATTACAGGGTTAACATTATCGCATCTAAATCTGCAGTTTTCCTTGTAGAGAGGGAAAAATCTGGCTTCGTCAGCCAAACCAGTTATTCATGCAATTTGGTTTTCCATGATATGTGGGTACCTGTCATGGAGACCATAAGTGCGTAAAGACTTCATTCTAATCTGTTTTTGTGCTGGATTTATTAAGCCTGCAAATGGGCCTAGCTTTGTTACCACTTTGTCCAACTGTAATCCAGCAGAGACATACTAGTAAATCCTTTAGCAGAGGACCATCTTTTTATTATGTGTTTATACACTGGTCCATGACAGAGGCTCCTAGGTGCTACCACAATAAATAGCAATATGTTGTACTTTAAACCTTCCAGACACCATGGCACGATCATGGGTGGCATGTGAACCACCCATTTGGGGAGGCTAGCCCCCGTCCCTGCCCCTTCTGCCTGAGGCCCCGTCCCTCCCACCTCCTCCCCCGCTGGAGCCCCAAGCCCCCCACCACATCTGGAGGAGCCCTGCCCCAGCTGCCCCAGGATGCTGCTTCCCAGTCCTAACCCTGGGCTGCCCCGGCCAGCCTGCCTGAGTGCCCCCAACCAGCCTGCCTGAGTGCCCCCAGCCCTGGAGTGCCAGGCCAGCCCACCCACCCCCAGAGTGCTGGGCAGCCCCAGTGCCCAGCCATGGAGCACTGGGCACCCAAGAGCTCCCTAACCCCGGAGCACTGGACGGCCCAAATGCCAGGCAGCCCGAACACCGGCCCCAGTCCCTGCAGTCCCAGCTGCAGGTTGGCCCGCTCCAGCTCCCGCCCACTTTGGAGAAGAAGAGTAGCCTGGACTGGGGCCCCAGGGGAACAGCAGGGGACAGGAGGGGGCCTCGTCATGGAGCATGGGTGGAGCCATGCCTGGCATTTCAGGAGGCTTAACCTCCTCTGTCCTGCAATACCCGCTGTAACTGTGCCTTTGGGGGTCACAACTGAGAATACCTAATTCAGGACAAACTGCTGAGAAATAGGATGGACACACCCCAAAACTAGAGGTTATTCTCCCATGAGATATACCGAAACAGCCACAAAAGTAAACTTCTGTTTCACCACACTGGCTAACAAGAAGTCATAAAAGCAGTTTCCTCAGGTATTCCAGTCCTTGTATCACCCCAAAAACACTGGATTTAAAGACGAGTGATTCTTTACAACCAGTCTCATCAAAAAAAAAGGTTCTTCTGATCCCAAAGGACCAGCCAAACACCCTGGTCAATGTATAACTCAGATCTTACCCAAAAATCATGCTGATGCCAATCCTTTAGTATCTAAAATCTAAAGGTTTATTTATAGAAAGAAAGAAAGAAAGGTGAGAGTTAAAAGTGCTTCAAGGAATCACATACATTAATTGCAAAGTTCTTAGTTCAGGCTTGTAGCAGTGATGGAATAAACTGCTGGCTTAAGTCAAGTCTCTGGCTGCTTCCAAATCATTGGAAGGACTTCAGTCCCTTGGTTAGAATGCTCCCATTAGTATAAGTCCATAGTCCAGAGGCGTGAGCAGGAAAGAGGCAAAATGGAGGTGTTTCCAGGGCCTTTTATAACTTCTGACATGTGGAGGGAAACCCATTGTTTCACACAAAGCCCTCAGCACAGCTAGTGGAAAATTACAGGTAAAAGATTAGAGTTTGGAGTCATGTGGGCAAGTCACATGTCCATGCCCGATTTCGCTTAGTCATTGCAGGAAGCCATTACCTATACATCAGATGGAACGTCCACAGGAAAGTCCACTCAGTGTAGTTGGGCGTTTCTCATGGTCCCTTGTGAGTTAAGTGTCCTTTTGATGGGCCACTCAATTTGAATAGTCCCTCCAAGATGTGCTGGCTAACTACCTTGTGGGAGCTACCCCATAGAGCCAATACTCTCGATCCCAAAGGACCAAGCCCCAGACCCAGGTCAATATACAAATCAGATCTTACCCACAAATCAAGCTGTTGCCAATCCTTTAGAATCTAAAATCTAAAGGTTTATTCAAAAAAGGAAAAAGATATAAATGAGAGCAAGAATCGGTTAAATGGAATCAATTACATACAGTAATGGCAAAGTTCTTGGTTCAGGCTTGTAGCAGTGATAGAATAAACTTCAGGTTCAAATCAAGCCTCGAGTACACCCACAGCTGGGATGGGTCATCAGTCCTTTGTGTAGAGCTTCCGTTTGTAGCACAGTCCCTCCAGAGGTATGAAGCAGGATTGAAGACAAGATGGAGGAGCTGCAGCAGCTTTTTATAGTCTCTTGCCATGTGGTCTCTGCTTTCTTTGTCCCAAAGACAAGCTTTCCATCACATGGTATGGAAAAACCTCAGAGTTCTGTCCATAGGCATGTCACTGCATACCTTGCTGAGTCAAAAGGTGTATCTGCCTTCTCTCAATGGGTCAGTTGCATAGCTGATGGTCCATCAAGCAGGCTAGGCAGAGCTTACACCAACTTGTTTGGGGTGTCACCCAGAAGCATAGCATAAGTTTGAAATACAGACAGTATAGAGCCAATATTCATAACTTCAACTACAAAAATGATACACATATACAGATAGTATAACAACTAGCAAACCATAACCTTGTCTTAGACACCCTATTCGACACCCTTATACTAGATTTGGTGCCACTACAGGACTTTGATTGCAACAATGATCTATACGGTCCCAGTTCACGTCAATAAAGTCACAAATGGATATCAGTGTTTATTTTTAAACAAATGTCTACATTAATTGATTTAAATGTTCACAGTTGCACATAATTATGGGTTTTAAGCATTTTTTATTTTTAGCAATTTAAATGTTCACAGTTGCAGGACATTATCAGGGGTCAGATGGGAGGGCAAGCAATCATTTAATGGTAGCAGACATTAAGATATAAAAAGTTAAACTTTATAACTAATAAAACACAACTTGTCAACATCACGTCACAATACACAAAGTAAATATCTTAAATTAAACTGTAATAAGTTCTCAAACACATTTTTTTCTCACTTTGCCTATCTCCAGAGGTGGATTAAGATTTATTGGAGCCCTGGGCACAAATAATATTTGGACCCCCCCCCATACCCTGGAGGCTCAGGGGTGCCAGAACTGGGGGCATCCATCTCTCCCCATTTTTAAAAGTGGGAGGACCATGCCTGCCCGCTTTTTAACATGGGCGAAGCCTTGGGCAGATGTGGAGTGGCGGCAGCTGGAGCTGTGCTGATAAAGCTACCCCGCCTTGAAGTGCAGCCCCTGCTAACAGCACCAGCCTCCTCTTGGTGGTGGGGGGGCTCAGATGGACCTTAGTACCCCTACTCACCATGGGGCCCTGCCTCCTGCTCCCGCTTTCCTCCCCAAGGCCTCTAAGAGTTGCTCAGGGAGCCTGGACCACTGTGGGGAGCCCTGGACCCTCCAGCTGCCCTGGGTGGTGTGCCCTGGGGGGTAGGGAAACAGGCTGGGGGGTCTGCTCTTGGGCCCCCCCAACCCCTGGCCCAGAGGAAGTGGAGGGTCTGGTGCTCCCCACAGTGGCCTGGGCTCCTTGGGCAGCTCTTACTTGGCCCGGCTCCAGCTTTCGGCCTGGCCAGGGCGTTGGGGGGAATAAGAAGAACAGGGGGTGGGGCATCAGAGGAAGAGGAGGAACACGGCTGGAGCCACAGTTCTGGTGCTGGTGGCCCTCCTCCATTCTACACAGATTCTGGCACTCCGGAGGACCCCAAACTGGCCGGGACCCCTTGGCACAGGCTCTGTAGGTCCACGCGTTAATCCACCCCACCTAGCTCTAAACTATATTATTATTGATGAAAATATATTTTCATCCATTTGTATGTGTTCACTGAAATCAATGTTTATCAACATTTACCAATAAAAACCTCATCTTTCTAAGCCTAATTTAAATTAAATACTTTTTGTAACCCTTGAAAAGTGAGATTGGGCTGGACCGGGCCTCACCGCAGGACCCAGTTACAAGTCAAGTCAAATTCCTAGAGCATAGTTGTTTGCTACAATTAGGATAATCCATGCTTTAATACAATTTTATTTGCACTGTGGACAACACAATTATAGATAATGGTTGGAGAAGGGTGCTGCCTGATGACCTAGTCAGTAACACAATTTCCAGACATGGTCCTGTAAATTTGACCCACTTAACTCTACAAACAAAAAGTGTTAGATCATTGATTCCTCTAGCTGTACCAGAAAACTAAGTGCTGTCACACTTGTAGTGAAAATTGGCACTTATGTGAGCCAAACTGGGTGCAAATCACAGCATTTTATCAATAGGTATGTTTATGTGTGTGAGAGAGGAGCTCATTGAGAGAAAGTAAAGAAATTAATTATGTTATGCACTAAATTCTGAAAGAGGCTATCTCCAGGGTCATTCTTCTCTCTTCTAGGAATTCCCTAATTTAGGTTCTGCTCCTGCAAAAGTTCTGCCTCCCTCATTCACAAACCTTCCCTACTGGTCAAGTTTTTATTGTTCCAAAGCAGCCTGGAAAGTGGGAGAAGAGGGTTTTCTGAGGGAGAATGTGTGCTGTGGAGGGCTTTTACTCCTGGGGCAGAAATCTCCAACAGGCCTCTCTCAACTGGGATTGAGTGCAGAGTGTGACCTCTGTTACTAAACAGACTGGGTCCTTCCTTGGGAACTGCAACCTAGAGGTCACCCACATGTGTATGCTGGAGCCAGGTTTGTGGCTGACCGGATGGGACACAATGTTAAGTATCAGAGTAGCAGCCGTGTTAGTCTGTATTCACAAAAAGAAAAGGAGTACTTGTGGCACCTTAGAGACTAATAAATTTATTTGAGCATAAGCTTTCGTGAGCTACAGCTCACTTCATTGGATGCATTCAGTGGAAAATACAGTGGGGAAATGTATATACCTAAAGAACATGAAACAATGGGTCTTACCATACACACTGTAAGGAGAGTGATCACCTAAGGTCTTAAGTCAGTGGCTCTCAACCTTTTCAGACTACTGTACCCCTTTCAGGAATCTAATTTATCTTATGTACCCCAAGTTTCATCTCACTTACAAACTACTTGCTTACAAAATTTCTTACAGACTTAAAAATACAAAAGTGTTACAGCAAACTCCGACTGAAATTGCTTACTTTCTAATTGTTACCATATAATTATACATCAATTAGAACAGCAATACTGTACTTACATTTCAGTGTATAGTATATAGAGCAGTATAAAAAGTCATTGTCTAAAATTTTAATTTGTACGGTCTTTTTATGGAGCCTGTTGTAAAACTAGGCAAATAGCTAGATGAGCTGATGTACCCCTTAGAAGACCTCTTCCTACCCCCAAGGGTACACGTACCCTGATTGAGAACCACTGTTTTAAGCAGTAATTGGAATGGTTTGGGGCCACCATGGCTATTCGGACCCAGAAAGGCCACCCCCGCAGCGGCCGTCCCGGGCCCCGAGAGGGGCTAGCTGGGAGCTGCTCAAGACTGAAATCCGCTTGCAGCCACCGCTGACTCCAGCCGCCTGTGAGCGCTGCTGAGCCAGCCCGAGAGGCAGGGAGCGGGCCCAGCACAGAGGCCTCTGTGTCGGAGGCAGCTGAGGGCTAGGACCCAGCAGCGGAGGCAGGCCCCGCTGTAGCGCGGGAGGCGGAGCTGTTGGCCCAAGGCCGCCGGGGAAGCGAGGCAGAGAAGCGCAGGAGTCACCTCCTGCCCCTCTCCCCTCCAGCCAGCTGGGCCCGGGGATCCTGCTGCTCCTCGCCCGCCGCCTCAGCCGCTGCTGAGCTGTCCTGCCGGCATTCGCTGCTGCGGCGGCTGGGCGGGACGCGGGGGAAGAGACCCCAGGCTCCCTGCCGCCGGCCCCAGGCTGGGCGGGGCTCAGCCCGGCCCCCTCCCGCGGGAAGGGACTCCTTAAATAGCGGCTGAAGTCTGGCTGCTGCCCGGCCAGGCGCCTCTCCCCGCCCCGCCACCAGCCCTCGCTCCGGCTGCATCTTCACCTCCCGCTCCGAGGGACTTGGGAGCGTCGGGATCCCCGGCCGCAGGGTTCGCGCTGTATGTATCCCTGCCTTGTAGGGGCGGGATTTTCCTCCCTCTTCCTCCTCTCCAGCCCTCCGAGCCCCAGCGCGCTCGAGATCGGCTTCCTTTGCGCCCTGAGCACGGTTCATCCCATATAGGTTGGGTCATCTCAAACAGCAGGACAAAGGGCTGGGTAGGGACCCTTCCTGGCTTGGCCCGGGGAGCATGGACGAGAGGGGCTCTCTCTGATTTCTGTGTAGGTTACTGTGCCGTTGGTGGTGGTTTTCCTGCCCCTTTTTCTGCCCTTTTGCTTCCTGGGATCAGAAGCACCCAGTGAACTTCCACCCAGGTCTGTGGCTTTGCCTGAGTCTTGCTTTGTCCAATTCTTTCAATGACTGTTCCATTCCTTTAAAAGCTTTCGCAATATCCGCTCTCTACAAGGCTGCCCACAAGAACGTGACGTGTTAGTATAATGCTGGCTTGTGACTTTTGAGTCTAAATCTGTTATGCTGTTTCTTTTTAAAAATCTTTTTCTATAACCACATTTTCTCATCTGTTGTTGAAATTGTATATGCCTAGAATGTAGCCCTGCTCGCGCTAAAGACTGAAGTTCTCTTTCTGTTCACAGATGACATATAGGATACAGCGTGAGCAATAGCATTCACTGCAAGCTTTCCCTATCCTGTCCTAGAAGAAAGCGTAGTGCTAAGACCCATTCAGTGATCTCTCTACTGAGATGGCTAAGAAGGGTGCCGGCTAGCATTCACCTTATTGTAACATTTCACGTTTTTGCAGGGGTGGGTTACCCTACCCTTGTCTAGAATGCAAACTACCAAAAGTGATGTAATAGTTATTAAAATAACTAGTGATTGATAGAAGCCTCTTTTGTCAGCAGTGAGCCAAGTTTAGCTAAAAAGGAAATAGTATAATCGTGTTAATAGTGTACTAAGAATTCTTGCCTCTCTAGAGTCAATTTATTGTATATACAGTAATACTTGAGTATATTTTGGGGAGCGGGAGGAAAGAGGAAGGCAATCTCTTCTGCTATAGTAAAAGTAATATGATGACCTGGAAAATGACTGATAGTTATCTCCAGTGAGATTTATGAATTGTAAAACACAAGGGGAAATAGAGCTGAATCCTGTCATGATTACAGTGATCCTAAAATACTGAGACAACATGATCGGTATAATTGTGTAGTTTTAAGGGCTCAGCGCTGGCTCCTATGAAAATCAGTGGCTAAACACCTACTAATTTAAATGGGAGAAGGATCCGGACTTATTGTCCATTGTGTTCAAAGAAAGGTGTGATAGACACACTTCAGAAATTTCTAAAAATGAATAAATTAATGAGTTGTGGAAGAAAAGGGGGCTAATTGTGAGACATCCCTCATCAAAATATAAGCTATATCAACATTATTTCTAAAATTAATTTTGATAGCATACAACTAAGTCTTTAGTTAAGTCACTGTTCAGCATGGTTGATCTGGTAGCTGTGTTTGGTTTAATAAGTTTTCAAAACTTTGTAAGCATTTATCTTTTCCATGGTCCAGCCACTGAAGTGGCTGAGCACTCTCTAGTCCCAAAGACTTCATTGAGAGGTTGCTCAGTACCAGACAGAGTAGGAACTCTGGTGATTAATTTTGAGATTCGTTACTGTTTGGCTAGCAGTAAGTGGTTTATCATGATTTAACATTGATGAAACTAATTAAAATTCATCACTTCATCGGATACATTCAGTGGAAAATACAGTGGGGAGATTTATATACACAGAGAACATGAAACACAAACTGGATACAATTAACTTAGGCTTGAATAGAGACTGGGAGTGGATGGGTCATTACACAAAGTAAAACTATTTCCCCATGTTTATCCCCCCCGCCCCCCCTGTTCGTCAGACGTTCTTGTCAACCGCTGGAAATGGCCCACCTTGATTATCACTACAAAAGGTTTTCTCCCCCCACCCTCCCTTGCTGGTATTAGCTCACCTTAAGTGATCACTCTCCTTACAGTGTGTATGGTAACACCCATTGTTTCATGTTCTCTGTGTATATAAATCTCCGCACTGTATTTTCCACTGCATGCATCCGATGAAGTGAGCTGTAGCCCACGAAACCTTATGCTCAAATAAATTTGTTAGTCTCTAAGATGCCACAAGTACTCCGTTCTTTTTATTATTAAAAGGTAGACTCAATTTACACTTTAGACCATGCAATACTAGTTTTTCTGTTAAACAGGAATGATCTTTGTTTGTCATATTTTTAGTTCCTGTTTTAAGATGGCCATGGAAAATAGTTAGCATTTTTCTAATGATCTATGTATGTCTCATTACAAAGATGCTATCAGAATTTCCCTAGCTAGTATAGCTAGGATTTAAGTGTTCCTGGAGACAAGAGACTAACTAGCTAATTTCAATGGCTGCTCAATTGGGATGCTCTTTTTATAATTATACTAAGTATGTAAGGAAATGTTTCTGATTGACTATGGTAGCATAAAGGAGACTATCTGTGGCTTTTACTGTTTGAATTACTGTATAATGACCTTGCCTCTTTTTTCTCTCTTTCCCTCTCCATCCCCTTCTCCACTAGAGTAACCATGTTTGAAATTAAGAAAATCTGCTGTATTGGTGCAGGCTATGTTGGTGGGCCAACGTGTAGTGTCATTGCACATATGTGCCCTAAAATCAAGGTTACAGTTGTTGACGTTAATGAAGCTAGAATCAATGCCTGGAACTCTGATACACTTCCAATTTATGAGGTAAACTTGTGTTTATTATAGCATTTCTGTCTTTAATATAAAGTATTTGCCTCTGCTCATACAGTCCCCCCCTCTGCCCGGCTTTGACTCCTAATGGCTGTTCTAGGAACATCAAAATTACATGCCTCATTCAAAAAGAATGCTTCTTCAACAACTATATATTAAGCATGTGCGGTAAACAAGGGTTTGAAATGACCAGTGGCTTCCATGAACTTACTGCTGTCAGATGCTGGAGCGTGTTTCAGAGATGATTGACTTAGGCCTTGTGCATCCTGGTCAGGAAAAAATGTTTACTGTATCCAGTAAATCATACAAAATCATGGTTCTTTTTGGGCCCTGTGTATACCACACTCTTATAGCTGAGTCAGCAGACCCAGTTATGACAAAATTTTCTCCTTTGTTACAACACAGTTCCAATATGTAATGTGAATGGCAATCTGTGTCCCAGGAAGATGCTTTGGACCACTGTGGTTAGGTTCCATCCACACTACAAATTGTAAGTCACGGGACAGCCAGCCATATTGTAGTTATGTCTCCTGGCTCTGTTGTAACTGTAATGCAGCTGAGCTCCTAGAAGGGAGAGAACAACTTTCCTGGTGGAGACCAGGCCTAACTGAGCTATTCGCTCCTGTGGAAACAGGCCATCAACATTTAAGGAGTCAGTTAAGAATTCACCACTTTTCCCTACACCATTGCAAATGGCTGTGAAATGGTGAATCAAACTTTCACCTAGCATACAGGTGATCTAGCAACATACAGGAAAATGAGAAACCATTGTGGGGCTCATTCAGCCACTCTTAAAGCGAGTAGTACCTCACTACACAAGCAGTTTTGTTGATTTTTGACTGGCATCAGGGTAGCAAAATCTGGTCCTATGCTAGTTGTTCACTGGAATTTGGTGTTTCTTAAAGTTAGGATTTTTGCTAGAGCTTTAGTCCTTCGTATGAGGAGTCAGCTTTTTTTAAACCTGAATGATACCCTGATGATCACCAGGGGTACCAAAAGCTTTTAAATTCCTAATCAGTAACACTTCACATCTTTGTTTTGTTTTTTTAGTTATAAAATAATTTTTCAGTAAGCCCATACACTAATTTCAATATCAGAGATCTGTTGATATGTAACATTATCATTGCTTTTTATACTACAAAAGGATTCCATTGTCTTGTATACAAATTACCATTTTTAGCACTTGATATTTTACAGGTTTTGCTCATTAAAGAGTAGCTCTCACCACCACCACCCCTTGTTGTTATAAGTAACAAAATTGACATGAAAATGTACTGACCCAGGGCTCAAGATATATCTGTCCACACTTTTTAATGGAAAAAGCGAATGTTTTTGCTCAACCCTCAAAAGCAAGGAAAGTAGAATTTTGAAAGTTTGCCTTACATTTTTCTTTTGGCCATAATAAGAGATAAGGCTTGTTTCTTGTCTTCTGATGTTACCTCTGATTTTTACCCTTCCTGTAATATCAAATACAGGACAAAGTTGGTCTGTTGACCTTTGTTTAAGAAAATCAAACTCTCATAGCCTTTGCCTCTTGTTTCTAGAGCTTGGTTAAAATTTACTAACAGTAAAATTTACAGCATTCAGATTAGTGAATAAGAATTTTGGGAAGAATTGAGTACAGATCTCAACATGGATGAGCAAATGTTTTGTTTTTTTATTAAAATTTAAACTGTTTGAGCAAATTAAAACACAGCTAGTCTCTTCATACCAGAAGCACATATGTTTCCCAGCAGGATGTCTATTGCTTACAAAGAGTACCCCAAAACCTCTCAGAATGAGTTCAGATAGTTGCAATTCTTGACCCCTGACACTTTGTGCTCCACCCCCTTCAACTGCTGTATTGGAAAATACAAGATAATCCTTTGGTTTCTACATGAGCAGTCTTTGTACCTGAATCCCAGCAAAAATCACAGCTGGAATGTTAGTCTTATTCATAATTGGGTTCTGGTGTTTGTTTGAAATGACTCAGGTTGTGTGGCAATGATTTTCTACTTGAGTTACTTTTTTATTTCGGTTAGTAAACAGTGAGAAAGCAGAAAATGTCTTTGTCTAGGTAAGGTGCAGCTTCCCTCCCTTCCCCCAAACTGAACCTTCACCTTGATGGCAGTTACTGAAAAAGGATCTTCTGTCATTCTTTTTATAGTACTTTCAGGAGAGTTTGTGATTCGGTTAAATTCACAATTCTTTACTATTTTATTTAGAATAGTGTCTTTAGTTTCTGTCAAATAATTAAAACATTTTTGTATGAAGTACTAATACACGGAGTTTGTCCAGGTGTATGAATAGCCAGAGGCCCCATGTAAGTGTGGGGAGGTGTTGGGAAAGCATCCCAGTGCTATGTTTCTGTGTAAGAGAGGGCTATAATTAGTTTGTACTCAGTATGGTCCTCTGTGAATCCACACAAGTTTTATTTTCTGACAGATCTGAAATAACTTTTAATAAAGATAAAATTAAAAAACTTGAAAACAAAATCTTTGTTGTACTTAAAGTTGTGTTCAGCCTGTTTGAGTATACTGTTACCTGTTTTAATCAAATGTTGACTATTAAATACTTTCCTGTTTCTCTGTAGCCAGGGCTAAAAGAAGTGGTAGAGTCCTGCCGAGAAAAGAATCTTTTCTTTTCCACCAGTATTGATGATGCCATTAGGGAGGCTGATTTGGTATTTATTTCTGTAAGTAGTTTCTTTTGCACTTTGATACTTATTATTATTATTATATTGCTGTGCTCAAATGTGTATGTGGCGGGGGTGTTTCAGTTTTTTTTTTTACATGTCCTTTATTTTGTTTGAAGAGGTGATGTAGTTTCAGGAGGCATAACAGACTTGTGCTGCATTGTGCGGGTTTTACCAGGCAGTTATGCTTAGCTTTCAGTGAGGATGATAAAACTCTTAACCTTCTTCCTTTGCTGTTATTTATCTCTCTCTATCAGTAAAGCACCCAACAAACTTTTGGACTCTATATATACAAATAATAAGCTTGTTACTTTACATAGCTGAGTATTTTCTAAAGACACAATACAAAATAAGGCCACAGTCTTATAACAGAATCCACTAGTGTGGACTTCTATTTGTAGCATTCCGCTGAAGTTGATGGGACTCGTGCAGAAATAAGAGTCCATTAGCAGGTTTCATTGCAGGATTGGCAATGAAAATTGTATAATACTTATCTGGATATAAAGAGTCTTTAATTTTTTTTTTCAGTACTTTTTAAAATTCAGTTAATTAGTGGAGAGGAGAAGACTGCAGCATTTTTTAAACACACATTTATGGCATTTTGCAGTGTTGAAAGTCATTTACTTAGTTCCATATCCAACAGAACTACATAATAACAAGCTCTGGGGCTGCAGGCCAGTTATTGTTCTATTCTTCAAGTACTTTACAGAGAGCTGTGATATTGGGAAGAGTCTTCTTCTCCTCCGTCCCCTGGGAGAATCTTCTGCATGAATCAGTAAAGTCTAATATTAATGCTATGAAATCACTGAATCAGTTATTGGATGACAGTCATTAATTCAGCTTGTAGATTGCCAGCTGAGTTCCTGTCCCTGGCTGGTAAAACATGCTGTCTTGTGTTTTAATTTCGATATTCTTGCCTTCAGTTTGTAACGAGAAGGACCCTCTATGTTCAGTTAAGTGAAATATTGCCCTACATTTGACACTTCCCCCCATCCTACTCAAGTACAGCAATTATCAGGAGCTCTGTGGCTGGTCTGCACTTAGCTTTTCCAGTCAGATGGTTTTGGGGGGTAGCCTCCCTACTATTCACATCAGAGTAGACGGAAATAAGGGGGAATTGAATCTTTGCATGTATTGTAGCTTGAGTTGGGGAGAAGACTAGAAATAGTTCTTTGTGGGTATGGGGAAGTAATTCTGAATAAACATTAGACTCTGCTGAAGCCTGCAGAGATGCTATGAATAATGCCCCTTGTGTAAATCCCATTTGACGATGAACAGAGTTTAGTGATATTTTTTTTACAACTTAGAATGAGTAATTGATAAGTCTGCTAGCTGTTCATTGATCTGGCAGCCAGTAACTGGCTGAATCAGTAGAAAAGAAGCTTTCCTGTCCTTAGAGTACAATCTCATGTATGCAGGAGTTCCTGTATCTTCAGACTTGTGAAAATTTTGTTAAGACTCTAATAACGTTTTTTTCCTTCCTGTGAATTTGTAACTAGGTTAACACCCCAACAAAGACCTATGGGATGGGAAAAGGCCGGGCAGCTGATCTGAAGTACATTGAAGCATGTGCTAGGCGGATTGTACAAAATTCAAATGGTTATAAGATTGTCACCGAGAAAAGCACAGTCCCAGTACGTGCAGCAGAGAGTATTCGTCGGATATTTGATGCCAATACAAAACCTAATTTGAATTTGCAGGTAAAAATCTAGAAGTTATGGACTAAAGTGTCTCCTCTCCCTCCGCCCCCCTGCCAAAAAATTCCTTGAGTTTTACTTTAAACTTTATTTTCCTGTCTGTTTGCAGGTATTGTCTAACCCAGAATTCCTAGCAGAAGGAACAGCTATCAAGGACCTAAAGAACCCCGACAGAGTGCTGATTGGTGGAGATGAGACTCCGGAAGGACAGAAGGCAGTCCATGCGCTATGTGCTGTGTATGAGCACTGGGTTCCTAAAGAAAAAATCCTCACAACCAATACTTGGTCATCTGAGCTTTCCAAACTGGTTCGTATCAGTTATGTTGCTATGTCAATCAACAACTTAAATACAAAATATCAGCACTGATATTACTAAGAATAATAAAAAGCTATAGCAGCTAGTTATCTGAATGCTTATAAGCGATTCCAGTATTGCATATCAAAATTGTTTGTTCACAACTTATTAGTTGGCTTTTCTGTATCAGAAAAGACCATATCCAAAATCAGTTATTTTGGGAATGAAATCATACATACTGGAAACAGCAGAAAATGGTAACATCAGCCAAAAACCAAATCTGTGTACACATTGAAATAGTCCCCCTCTTTTTAGCTGTACCAAACAAACAAACAAAAAAAATCAAACCACACCTCTCCACTGACTTACAGACACGTTATTTACAGGAGGGGAAACCAAATCTGTGGTGTTTGTCTTTTATTTACAGGCAGCTAATGCTTTCCTTGCCCAGAGAATCAGCAGCATTAACTCAATCAGTGCTCTGTGTGAAGCTACAGGAGCTGATGTTGAAGAGGTAGCAAGAGCCATTGGAATGGACCAAAGAATAGGAAATAAGTTTCTGAAGGCCAGTGTTGGTAAATGAAGAATCTTTTTCTCTGTTTAGACTTGGTAGGAGAACTGTCTCTATCCAGCACAATAGCTCAACTGGAAACATTTTAAAAATAAGTACTGGTATTCTGAAGTGACTGTTCAAAGCACAACATCGTACAAAAGACCTACTGTTGTGTTGTGGTTGATGTAGTGTTGTTTTTTGTGTTTTGGTTTTTTTAATTCTTTAATGAAAGAGATTAAGGATTCAGATTGTCCTCTGTAGAGTCTCACACTTCCAGTTGGCATGGACTAGCTAGAAAGTTACAATTTCATCCTTCTAGAGCATTCCCTACTGGGTGGTTGATGGGTAGCTTTCTAGTTACTACATAGTTTGTCTACAGTCTAGTCAGCAGAGTGAATTCAGTTATCCAGACTTTGGTATTGCAGACTGAAATATGATAGGGAAAGCTATCAGAATGCAAATTCTACAGCCCCAGTCTGACTGGCCAGATATCCTGAGGCTCTGCCTTGGGGACATGAAACTTCATGGAGCATGTCCATTAGTTGGGTCAGTGGAAAAAGATGCAACCCTATTCACATGGCTACAATCTCCATAGTAAAAATATTTAATTTTTAAGATTACTTTTACCAAATGTTGTCTTTTCCACAAATGTTTATATTAGAGGAATGGCAAGTAGCAAAATCTGTTATCCAAAATATGCCCATTTTTCAGATACCTACCTCTTTGGCTTGGTAGAGGGGAGTCTGAGAGTTCTGGATCCTGCCACTCATTATCTAAACCCCTCATCAGCTTTTTGTTCTTCTTTGGCTCCTGACTATGATAGTGAGTGAGAATCCAGAACCCTTTTAAGACTAGTTTAAATCTAATCTCTGGGTAGTGATCCTTTGGGGAAGAAGCAGCAGGTCTGTTGAGGTCAGTGGCAAAACTGAGAGGATTTTAGGTCCTATGAGCTGCTAAAGTAAATAGGATTGAGGAACAGGATTTGGAAGAATCCTAGGAGGTTAGTTCAAAAGACTGGCAGACCGTCCCTGAAAAACTATTTTTGATATCTTGGTCAATAAATGCCAAACTTCAGGGGCTGTGGAGTGCCATTTTAAAGTGTGTATGTCTTGTGGAGGGGCATAGATTTACTCTTCTCCTCACCTGACTCGCACCCCTGGCCCTTGAGCCCCTATACCCATACCCTCCTAGGAGCCTCAGCCTTGGAGGGGACCCCTTTACCATCCCCTCGCTACTAGCAAGCCTCACCCTCTGGTGATGGGACTGTCCCACTTCCCAGCTGGTCACTGATGTTGAGAGGAGCCTCTGTGGTTTCGGCAGCCAGTAGATGGGGGCATGGCAGAGTGTATGCTGTGCATGCAGAGCAGGATCCAGGTGTAGGCCACAATGTGCTCCCAGCCATGATATGTGTGGCTGCTAGTTTCAAGATCAGTGCACACACAGCCACAGGTGCACACAGCAAAAAAATCTGGCAAATTACATCTCTTGACCAGTAACCAGTAAGAGTAGAGAAACTGGCCAGGCCTGTCAAAAAGTGGCCTCCATCAGCTCCCTGACGTATTCCAGACATAAAGTACATATTGCTAAGTACACTAATCTTTTACTGATGAAGACCATCTGTTGAGTAACCATTTCCTTTCTTTCAGGATTTGGTGGTAGCTGTTTTCAGAAGGATGTTCTAAATTTAGTGTACCTTTGTGAGGCTCTGAACTTGCCTGAAGTAGCTCGCTATTGGCAACAGGTATGAGTCCATTCACTAGTGTAAAACTTATTCAAACAGGGCACGTCACTGTTACCTCTGTAATGAGCCAGTAATTCTTCAGCTTGTAACTTTTCAGCATTGTCTGTGGCAAATTATCGTTTATCCTTCAGTCTGATTGGAACTGAAAATAAAATATACCCTTAACTATCGAGGTAATAAATATTTATTAATAAATACTTTGTATAGCACCTTCCACCTGAGGTTAATAGGATGCTTTACAAATGTAATGAATGAGGATTCATCACCCCTTCAGGGTGGGCATTACTATCCCTATATTACATGGAGGGTGTAAATCCAAGGTGTCATCTCAGGCAGACCCATCCAGGCTAGCTTTACGTGTGCTACCATAGCTAAAAATAGCAATGTTGATGTGCTGGCTTAGGGTAACCCAGGGTTCTGGGTGGGCTTGTACAGCCTGCACTGCTGCAGCTCCACTGTTGTTTTTAGCCATTGTGCCACAAGTAAAGCTAATGTGGCTGTGTCTATGAAACTGCAATCACACCTCAGATTGCAGTGTAGTTGTAACCCCTCTGTGCCTTTGGTAAATGACTTGACCAGCACAACACAGAAAGTTACAGAGCTGGGAACAGAACCCGGGTCTCCTGACTCCATGTCTGTTCTTTAACCACAATCTAGCCTCCTTGTCTCAGTCTAGCATTAATGAAGGCAACTTATTTTAATACACTTTCAAATAACTCTAAAGTTTTTATGGAAAACCCACAAGAACCCATGTGCTGATTCCAACACTTTGCTGCTGATAACATTGTAAAGACCCTCACTAGCCAATTACTTGATTAAGCAAAAGACTAACATATGGGCTGTCAGGTATCCATTTGGATAGTGCATTGTGTTATCATGTGAGAACATTTCTAGCTCCACTACTAGTGCTCTGATTTTGTGTGTATGTACTGTAGCCTGGGTGCTACAGAACATCACAGGTAAAGAAGGCATTGTCTTGTCATTATCCTGAGTATGTGAAACTGCAGGAGTTAACCACATTAGCTGGATGATTTTAAGATGAGGAATAGCAATGACATGAACATTAAGCATCAAGCTGAGAAGAAAGAGACAAATTTACACTTATTGTTTCAGCCTGTCTGGCTCTAAGATCAAGATAAGACAATCAGGTTTCATTCTGACAAAGAAGGAATAGAAACTTTAAAAAAAGTTTAGAGTTGCATTGGTGCAAACTAAGGTGTTACTTTAAACTGGTATAAACCTTCATGTGGACATATAGGGGCTGATCTACAAACTTTTTGTAGGGTTTTAAATATATCTGTTTTAGAAACAGACGTAGGCCTGGTCTACACTAAAAAGATAGGTCAACCCAGCTATGTTGCTCAGGGTCATGAAAAATCCACAGCCCTGAGGTGTGTAGTTAAGCTAATCTAACCTTTGGGGTAGACAGCACTGGGTCAATAGAAAAATTCTTCCATTGACCTAGCTACCACTTCTCCGGGAGGTGGATTATGTACACCAGTGGGAGAACCCCATTGTAGTGTTTCATGTGTAGACAATCCCATAGTGAGTGGAAGCCCCTAGTGTGGGCAAACTTTTTGGCCTGAGGGCCACATTGGGATGCAAAACTGTATGGAGGGAGCGTATCAAGTTGCAGTGGGGGAGGTTTAGGTTGGATATTAGGAAAAACTTTTTCACTAGGAGGGTGGTGAAACACTGGAATGCGTTACCTAGGGAGGTGGTAGAATCTCCTTCCTTAGAAGTTTTTAAGGTCAGGCTTGACAAAGCCCTGGCTGGGATGATTTAATTGGGGATTGGTCCTGCTTTGAGCAGGGGGTTGGACTAGATGACCTCCTGAGATCCCTTCCAACCCTGATTATTCTATGATTCTATGAGGGCCGGGTAGGGAAGGCTGTGCCCCCCACAGCCTGCCCCCTATCCACCCACTCCCACTTCCCGTCCCTTGACTGCCTGCCTCAGAACCATCCAACCCCCCTTCTCCTTGTCCCCTGACCCCCCCCCCCCCGGACCCCCTACCCCAAACTGCTCCCCCTGGGATCCCACCCCCTATCCAGCCCCCCTTGCTCCCTGTGCCCTGACTGCCCCTACTCAGAACTTCCACCCCATTGAACCGCTCCCTGTTCCCTGTCCCATGACTGCCCCCTGGGACCCCCTGACCCATATCCAACAACTCTGCAGCCGCCGCCTTACCATACCCCTCAGAGCAGCAGGAGCTCGCAGCCCCGCTGCCCGGCGTAGGTACAGGGGAGGGGGGGACAGCAGGGGAGGGGCCAGGGACTAGCCTTCCCAGCCAGGGGCTCAAGGGCCGGGCAGGATGGTCCCGCGGGATGTAGTGTGCCCACCTGTGAGCTATACCAATAAAAGGTGTGGTTTATATTGATTTAACTTAAATTGATTAGGGACGGGTTTAAGATACACCAGAATAAACTGCTCTTAATTTAATTTGTGTCCACATCGTTGTTTGCATTGGTTTAATTAAATTGGTTTAAATAAGCCATACAAGTTTGTGTGTAGACAAGGCTTTAGATTCTGGAGGATACAGTCAATTCTGTAGGGATAAGGCCCAGATGAGATCGTCGAAGATATTTAGGCACTGAACTTCCATTGGGCCTAAAACATTAATCTTAAACCCTCCTCTTAAGTGCTTTTCTGCTACCTTGCCACCTCATTTCTTCCCCTGGAGCAAAGAGTAATTTACACACCAAGTATAGAAAACCAAATCAGTGCAAGTGACATTATTTTACCACTAACATCCATTTTCTGAGCAACTTATACCTGATGTGGGCCATATGCTACTGTTCACATCACTGCTAAGTGTAATTTTGTTCATTGCAATGAGAATGTGCTCATGTTCAGAGTCACAGAGGAGACTAGCCTACATTATCTGAGGTATGTATGCCTTTGACCAAACAATCTTTGGGAATACCTGGCTTTCTTACTTGGTCATTGGAGGCAATGGTCTTAAAAAGACTAGGGATCAAGGGCTAAAATGTTGGGGGAAGGGGCAAAAACCAGCAGCTCAACTACAGAGGTAGATAGTAACCTACATATGGCCTCCAAGCCTTTCTCAAAGAGAAGTATTTTTATCATTAAAGTGCATCACTACCACTTACATCCATGCCAGTCTTTGTGTATTGACATGTTATGGTATGCACTAAACTGGTACTAAAACTGCCTGACTGTTGTATAAAATAGATGTACTACATAATATATATTCACAAACCTAGAGGGAAGTGTAGTTTTTGCTGTAGTCTGCTGGCATAATGCTGTTATTTTCTAAGATCATTTTCTCCCTGAAATTTACCACAATGTTCACTCCTATTGTTGTTGCTATCCATGTCTTGGCCTAGAATAGCGAGCTGTGCTTGTGTGGTTGGTTTTTTGTTTTGTTTTGGGGGGGGGGGAGGGGAGGAAGGGGGAGGTTTGGTTAAACTACATTGCGCAGAAACTACATTGTACATTAAGATCTGGGGAAAGCTTCCACACAAGGAGCCATGGAGCAACACCTAAAGTTAGGACAAAATTTTCCAAGACCCTTTCTTAAGCAAATGTTCTCTGGAAGTTTTACTAATAAGGACAGCAAAATTTGATTCTTGGTAGTTTTCGAATGTTAAATCAATTGAAAGCATCCACTGACTTCAATGGGATCAGGATCAAGACTGCTTTTTCTGCTCCTGTGATTAAAAAAAGCTGGATCAGTCCTTCAGTTACTCATATTTTACCTATTAAAAATAGAAATTGCAACCATATTAATATTTAAAACATGTACATCTGCCTAGTTCAGTTTTAACTGAGTGCTTTTATCAGGAGCAAAGGCTTATCAGTGGCACTCTTTTCCCCAGTAACTATTAACACTGCATTTCTTTGATCAAGTGTAACCTCATTCGTATGACCGTATTCTGCATAATTTCAGGTGATAGACATGAATGATTACCAGAGAAGGAGATTTGCTTCCCGTATTATTGACAGCTTGTTTAACACAGTCACTGACAAGAAGATTGCTATTCTAGGATTTGCATTCAAAAAGGATACAGGAGATACAAGGTGACAAAATGCATGAAACTAATTAACGCTGTCATAAGGCATGCTGGAAGACTTATCTAATCTTGCGCTCCATCTACACAGCTAAAACAACTGTTTACCACCATTTCAACTGTGTAGATGGGGAAGAGGATCAAATAGATGCCCATCAACCTGTTGTGGCTGAAATGTGATCGGGGGGCACCTGAGGCCAGTGGCTGCAGCTGCTGGGGGTTGCAGCCCAGCTGCTCCGGTCGCGCTACCCAGGGCTGCTCCGGCCGGCGAGAACTCCAGTTGCTGGCTGCAGAGCCAGCTGCTTGGGCAGCCCTAGGGTCAACCATACTGGCCCCTGCAGAAGTCACGGAGGGTACAGAAAGTCACGGAATCCGTGACATATATGGAGCCCTACTCATAACTACTCAGAACCATAATGCAGGAGTTTTCTGCTGAGTCACCCTAAACTCAGATGCTAGAGTTCTGTATTCACAGGCAGGGAATCTACCACCCTGTTACACCTCACTGAGTGTGGTTTTTGGCCCCATTCAGACTACTTGGCCAAATTACACATTAAATTGTGACTGAACCAGATTATAGTAATAGATTTTAAAAAATATTTTTAAACATTGTAAATGAGGGCTGGCTTTCTTTGGTGGCTGCGACTAAAATTCTATTTTTGTTTTCATGTTTTTACTGATGATTTACTTTCCTACTGTCGAGTGTTATCCTGGAATTACATACAATAATTTCAGTTTGAAAGCTTTGGCACTGCACATTTCTGAGTATTTGTTCATGTTGTTGTTCTAAATAAATCTAAATGTGTTTGTCTGAAGACTTCCATTAACTGGCTGACTTATTTTCTTAGAGAGTCTTCCAGTATTTACATCAGCAAGTATTTAATGGATGAAGGAGCAAAACTCCATATATATGACCCTAAAGTACCAAGGGAACAGATCATCCTGGATCTCTCACACCCAGGTGTCTCAGAAGATGACCAAGGTGAGGGAATTTTGCTTCTCATAAATTCTATCCTTCTGCTGTGTGTCACCATTAGAATCCATCCAGTGCTCTTGAAATTGCTTTCAGCATGTCAGACATGGATGCTCAGTTCAGTTAAATTATTAAATCAGGGGTTTGCCTCAGTTTAAAAAAAAAATTGACAGTGACCCTTTTTATTTCATTCTTCATAGCTTCTAAAATGCTTGCATGTGTGAAAGTTACTTCTGTGCCAATCTGTCCCCTTTGAGACATTAATTTTGAAGCTGTGTAAAGAGTGTCTCCTTCAATTCAAAAAGAATGTGGGAAAGGGGAGTGAGGGAGGAAGAAGACTAGTGTCATTCGACCAGCTCCTTCTCCCCTTCCAGGTTCCTAACTGGTACCTGTTCCACAGGTGCCAAGTTTTGTTGGTGTCGGTGGGTGCTTGTGCTGCCCTGACTTCGCCCCCTCCCTGCCTCTATTGGATCCCTCCCCAAATCCCCTCCCTGGCCCTGCCTCTTCCCCAAGCACATGGCGTTCTCCCCACTCCCTCCCAGGCTTGCCGTGTGAAACAGCTGTTTCGCAGCGCAAGCGCTGGGAGGGACAGGGGAGAAGCAGGACACGTTGGCCCGCTCAGGGGAGGAGGTCGAGGTGAGCTGGGGTGGGGCGGGGCGGGGAGCTGCCGGTGGGTGCTCCGCACCTACCAGTTTTTCCCCGTGGGTGCGCCAGCCCTGGAGCACCCACGGAGTCGGCACCTACGACCTATTCAGTCTTGTGCCTGGCTAGTCCAGAGAAGAACTCACTATAATTTTCTGGAAGCTAATTCCATAGGCTGTTGGGGGTTGTAGTAAAACGCATTCATGCTAGGAGCACTTTGCTACTATATTATACTGGTATAGCTATACTAACAAAACGCTCCTAGTGTAGACTTGGTCTAAGTCTGTAATGCCATAATTCTAGAATGCCCTAACAGAAAATAAAGACTAAAGAGAGGAGTGGGGACACACAGAGACTCTGGTACTGGGGACAAGAGGAGATGGGGGGGCACACAGAGACCCTGGCATGAAGAAAGAGGGGGGATGGTACACAGGGAGCTTAAGAAGGAATGCATGCAGCCTCCTGGTATGTGCAGTGAGCTCAGCTAACAGAAGCCATGTAGTGTGTACGCAGTATTAAATAGTAAATGTGCATGGAGTGTTTTGAAAAGCACTGTGCTGCTATTATCACTACTCAATAATGATTATTTTACAATGAGCTCTATCCATGTCTGGATCTGGATTTGTTGGATAATTACTTCTAATTCCTTAGTGAATCTGCAACAAAACTTTCAAACTTCGGTGCCTAACCTAGACATTCAAGTAAGTGCCCTGACCTTACAGAGATGTTGAATACCCACTGCTGCTGTTGCCTTCAGTGGCTCTAGGACCTTTAGATAAGGGAAAACTCTTCAGGTGTTGTTGACATTGAAAGTTTGTGTTTGAGTAGGGCTATCAGGGAAATTGTCCTACCAGGATATGAGAATGCTGCCAGGAAACAGGGAAGCATAATGCTTCATTTTCACTTTTTTGTTACAGTGTCTCGTCTGGTCACTATTAGTAAAGATCCATATGAAGCCTGTGATGGAGCTCATGCCTTGGTTATCTGCACTGAGTGGGACATGTTTAAGGTAAAAATAATACCTTTAAAAAACAGGGAAAAAATTAAGAGGAATTCTGACACTTATGCAAATTCTGTGGGTCATTTACAGGAGCTGGATTATGAGTGCATTCACAAAAAAATGCTGAAACCAGCTTTCATCTTTGATGGTAGGAGGGTTCTTGATGATCTTCATAATGAGCTACAAGTCATAGGCTTCCAGGTAACTAGCTGTTTTCCTTTTGGAGAAGTATGGTTGAATCACTAGAAGAATCTAGTGTGTGAGTTTAATATCTTGCTTTAGAGTTAACCTGTAAAGGTTCTTTTACTAAGCCCTTCTCTGATAGCACTTTTCCTACAGTACAGCTCTGGTTGTAAACTGATACTGCTTTTAAAATCCAAGCCACATCAGGCTGTTCCATCAACATTCAGTAACATAGACAAATGAGTTTACTAGACATAGCTTTACTAGACATAGGCTTTGTCTACACTAGCACTGTCATCAGCAAAACTTTTGTCAGTCAGGGGTGTGAAAAAAAACACACCCCACCTCCCCCGACCAATATAAGTTTCACCGACAAATGTGCCTGTGCGGACAGCGCTATGTCAGCAGGAGACACTTTCCTGGCATCATGGTTCCCGCCGCTCGTTGCGGGTGGTTTAATTACTACACAGGAGACCTTAGAGTGACACAGCGGTATAGCTGTGGAGCTGTAAGGCCCTAGTGCAGACATGACCATAGCTGCTGTTCTGGCTGCATCAGAATGACGAATATTAAAATTTGAGTGAATGATCTCCTGACACAAGTATTTCATCACGTCAAGGCTCAATTAAATTCTGAATAAAACATAGAAACAAAATTAGACAGGCATTCATAACGGAATGTTACCTTCAGCATTTACTAAAATGTAAAAATCTGAAATAGTTGTCTAAATACTACTAAATTCTGAAAGAAATTGTACTAGTACACTAGATAGTACTAGTGTACTAGTACACTAGATAGTTTGAAAGCTGGAATTATCCATCATTGAGGTCTCTATCTAGCACATTGCTATTTGGTCCACTTTTTATCATGTGGCTTGGAGAATCAACTATTGTTTGTGTGTGCCCATCTTTAGTGGTTAGCTTTACTAAGCTAAGCCACAGATGAGTTCTTGTTCAAGAGGGGAAGATGCACCTCTAATTATTCAATGGTTGGGTCTCTAATCTAGTCCACTCTTGAGCAGAATTATTTGGGCCTAATTCTCTTCTTACACCAGTGTAGATTGGGAAAAATTATGTTGAAGTCTATGGAATTAAATGGGTGTAAGTGAGAGGCAAATCAGGCTCATCAGATGGAAATGACGATGCCTGGTTTTTGTATACACAAGCTTCCTGATCAGTTTGTTTGGCTAGTAAAAACAAGTTGGAAACTCTTAGCCTTACAGGGTTACCTTGTTGTTTTTTAAAAAAAGCCAAGCACCATTATTCTTGTGTTTACAGTAGGTCAAGTGATTTTAAAAAATTAACTGCGATTAATTGCATTGTTAAACAATAACGGAATACCATTTATTTAAATATTTTTGGATGTTTAACATTTTCAAAGATATTGATTACAGTTACAACACAGAATACAAGTGTACAGTGCTTACTTTATATTTTTTATTACAAATATTTGCACTGTAAAAAACAAAAGAAATAGTAAAATAAAACAATATAAAACTTTAGAGCCTGCAAGTCCACTCCGTCCTACTTCAGCCAATCGCTCAGACAAACACACTTGGCTATAATTTGCAGGCGATAATGCTGCCTGCTTCTTGTTTACAATGTCACTTGAAAGTGAGAACAGGGATTTGCATGGCACTGTCGTAGCCAGCGTCACAAGATATTTACGTGCCAGATGCGCGTAAAGATTCATATGTCCCTTCGTCTTCAACCACCATTCCATAGGACTTGCCTCCATGCTGATGATGGGTTCTGCTCAATAACGATCCGAAGCAGAGCAGACTGATGCATGTTCATTTTCATCAGCTGAGTCAGATGCCACCACCAAAAGGTTGATTTTCTTTTTTGGTGGTTCGGGTTCTGTAGTTTCCTCATCTGAGTGTTGCTCTTTTAAGACTTCTGAAAACATGCTCCACACATCGTCCCTCTCAGATTTTGGAAGGCATTCTGATTCTTAAACCTTGGGTCAAGTGCTGTAGCTATTTTAGAAATCTCACATCGGTATCTTCTTTGCGTTTTGACAAATCTGCTGTGAAAGTGTTCTTAAAACAAACATGTGCTGGGTCATCGTCCGAGATAGCTATAACATGAAATATATGGCAGAATGTAAAACAGAGCCAAAGACATACAGTTCTCACCCAAGGAGTTCAGTCGCAAATTTAATTACCTCATTATTTTTTAATGAGCATCATAAGCATAGAAGCATATCCTCTGGAATGGTGGCCAAAGCATGAAGGGGCATATGAATGTTTAGCATATCTGGCACATAAATACCTTGCAATGCCAGCTACAAAAGTGCCATGCAAATGCCTGTTCTCACTTTCTGGTGACATTGTAAATAAAACGAGGGCAGCATTATCTCCCATAAATGTAAACAAACTTGTTTGTCTTCGCACTTGGCTGAACAAGAAGTAGGACAGAGTGGACTTGTAGGCTCTAAAGTTTTACATTGTTTTGTTTTTGAGAGCAGTTGTGTAACAAAAGAAAAATCTATCATAGAAGGTTAGGGTTGGAAGGGATCTCAGGAGGTCATCTAGTCCAACCCCCTGCTTGAAGCAGGACCAATCCCCAATTTTTGCCCCAGATCCCTAAATGGCCTCCTCAAGGATTGAGCTCACAACCCTGGGTTTAGCAGGCCAATGCTCAAACCACTGAGCTATCCCTCCCCCCAATGTATATATTTGTAAGTTGCACTTTCTTCATAAAGAGAGTGCAGTACAATACTTGTATGAGGTAATTGAAAAATACTATTTCTTTTATCATTTTAACAGTGCAAATATTTGTAATAAAAATAATATAAAGTGAACACTGTACACTTTGTATTCTGTGTTGTAATAAAAATCAATATATTTGAAAATGTAGGAAAACATCTGAAAATATTTAATAAATTTCAATTGGTTGTCCATTGTTTAACAGTGCGATTAATCGCAATTAATTTTTTTGAGTTAATCGAGTGAGTTAACTGTGAATAATTGACAGCCCTCGTTTAAAATTAAGATTTGAAATAAATCTTAAACTCTTAAAGCACCTACTTCATGTTCCTCCTGTAGGCAGTCCCATTGAAGTCAAATGAACATTCACTTGCCTAGCATTAAGCACATACCTAAATATTTCCAGGATTGAGGTATCTCTTTAAGAATTGTTACAGTAAAGGGCTTGTTTTGCATGTGCAAAGTGAGAGGTCGCTTTTAGTAGACAAACTTCGTTTTTGAATTAGAAATACAACCACTTAATGTGACTTTTATCCACCAAATGTATATAACAAGTGTAGGGAAAGCCCCAAGGTTACTGGTTCATAGATTCCTCACAGGCTGACAAGATTCTCTTTGCACAAGCTTTACATAGTATATTAATTTTCTTTCCTCTTCCAGATTGAAACAATTGGGAAGAAAGTGTCAGCAAAAAGAATTCCTTTTGCTTCTTCATGTGAAATTCCAAAGTTCAGCCTGCAGGACCCACCTGTCAAAAAACCCAGAGTATAAGTTTTACTAGGTACTGAAAGATCACAATGGACCAGTGTGAATTTTTTTAAAGAAGATATTGTTCTTAAACTGTAAATCAATTTTACATTCGACATGGTAGAACCCAAATTTTCTAATCTCTATTTTTGAAATAATGTGTTGTTTGTTTGTTTTTCAGTTATTGAAGACTGTACAGGCCTGAATGGCTTTAGTCATCAATTTTTTATGAACATTTACTTCAGACTGGGAACTTTTGCTTTTAGAAATATTCACAAGCTGCACTTTAAATTTTTTATAAATAACATAAAGGCCAAAAGTAATTAACAGAATTGTTCTTGCTTTGATTCAGGAATATGTGGTGCTCAGTAATGTCATTGGCCTTGCTGAAGATTTTAATTCGACTCTGGGGTAATTTTGTTGTCTTAGATGCCTGATCTAACTCACATAAAAATCAGTGGAAAGATTCTAATTGACTTTAATCAGAGTTGGACTGAGCTATTAAATAGAATATTGATCTGGTTTTAACAATGAGGCCCCAATCCTAATTGGGACTGCTGGGCACTGATGCAATATAAATGTTTAGTAATGATGTCAGGGAGCTAGATCCATGTCTGCCATTAATTCTGTGACCGTTCTGAAGTGGGTTTGCAACAACAGTCTGACTTACCAGCTATGTCCTTAATGATTCCGTGGTCTTGGCTCTGTTATACATACCATATAGCATCTGTTGTCAGTTGTAAATTATGGATTTAATTAGACTTTTGGGGCCAAATTCTCCTCTGTTTCAGCATTGCCACCCCAGTGTCTTAAACAGTGAGAAGCATTTGGCCCTCCTGTTTTCTCCTCTTGCTTAGCACTGAGTAAAGTAAATATTTCTGTCCAAGATGATAGATACTCAGTGGTTCTCCCCTTCCTGCTACCATACATGAGCTGGAAACAGATGTTCTTCCCACTGAATCTGCAAGAATTTGCCTGTGACTTTTCATAAAGTAGTCCGCTTGCTACCTCACTCTGATTACCAGGAATAAGTCTTGTTTGTTTTGATATTTTTTGCTTTTATTTCTATTTTTCATTGTCCTAATAGGTCCGTGCTATTAAATACTTTTTAGTAATAAAGTCTGCATTCCATCTGTTTTGTGGGTTGTCAGCTTGGGGGCTGTGACCGACGATATTGTGAGCAGTTTTCAGGGAGCCCATGAGCCCTTCATTTTCGTTATGGCTAGAGGGGTTTGGAGGCCCCAAAACCCTAAGTAACATGAGCTCATGGGGTTGAAAAGTGCTTACATTCATAATTGCCAACACCTGGCAGTGTATATTCTGAAGGTGCAGTACAGAACAATGTGTTTATTGCTGTAAGCGTTTGGAGCATGTATTTCTATGGCAATAAGATTATGATAATCATTTAACACCTGAAACTTTACCCGAACATACTTAATTATCTGCAGTAAGAGCTAGAACCAGAAAGGGATTTAGGTGCCAAAGTCTAAAATTTAGATCCTCAAAACCCCTGCTCAGCTGCCTCCTTATCCTGTAGGTGCCTAAAGTCTGTAGGCACCTACATTTCTGCCATGGGCCATGTACGCAGCTGCCTAAGTCCTGATACCCAGGTGCCAGGCTCATGCCTAAGCCCCAGCAGGATCATCAAAAGAGGTATTGCCCCACCTATTGGGCCTGCAGGGACTGATCCAGTAGGGGTGCTCACAAGCTGCCTACTGGATCAGGGTCTGCACATAATGCAGGTGGTGGTGCCACTTATCCCCCATTTATAGCCTTTAGCCCAGTAGTTAAAGCACACGACCAGGATGTGGGAAATCCAGGGTCTCCCACCTCTCGGGTGAGTGCCCTAACTACTAGACTTTGGGGTACTGGGGGTGCAACGGGGGGTCTCTTAATCCACCGTTTAAGATCTTCTACTTGGCATGAAATAGTTAATAGTCCGTAGGCCAGGAGAAGAGTGAATAACCCTATAGGCCACTAGTAAGGGCACAAACCTGTGATGTGATGACTCAAGTCCCTGTTCCAATAACATCCCCATCCCCCCAAAAAAGGCACTTCTGAGCTGAAGGAGGTTGCCTCCCTCCAGCCTGGATTTAGGTGCCTTACCGCCTTTGAATGAGGGGAGGTGTTCAGGGCCTACCTGTCTCCTTGGCATTTCTTATCGGCTCAGTTTGAGTGGCTCTTCGCTGGCTTTTGTGGATCCCATTGTTGGGTACGTGACTCTCCCCATGCATTGTACAGGGAGCGTGGGTGCCTGTTCTGGAGCTCTGGACTCCAGTAGGTGGCAGGGCACAAGTCTCAGCATTGCAATGCCTAACGTTTTAGGTCGTCTTTGTGGATCTAGCCCTCATACAAAAACTTTCTGTGGGACACAAGCTATGGTTATGATCTCAAGTCTTCCTATGGGGTCAGTCAAAACGAGTCCAGTGCCAGCTGTTCTACATCCAGGAATGTTGCAAGTGAGCAACAAGCCCATTCTGGGGGGGAGATACTAGTTCTGCAACCGGGCTGCTGAACAAGCTGTACAGCAAGGATGCTTGGCGTAAGTGCAGCTGTGAAAGAGTACAGAATTAAGGGCACTAATGACTGACTTTATCCTATTATAGAATATAACCCATCACTCTCTTTCTGTTTTGTTGTGTACTCAAACTGATTTCTAAGTCACTGATCCTCCTGCCGGAATTGAAGTAGTTATATTTTATATGGGTTCTATAACCCTACTAAACAACTGAAATCTGGAGTAAATTTTAAAATAACGCAAGAGAATGTGGTGGATTATTTGATTACTTTTAGACGTATTGGAGACCTTTGCATTAACCTATGTTTCCTCACAAACTTGAAGACACTTATTAATAATGGAGAACAGCTGGAGCATTAATTGTGTGTAAAGGAGAACGTCCTTAATTCACCATAATGAAAGGGGTTCACTATCGTGAACTCCTGTAAGTACACTCTTTTTCTTTAAAGACTACAGTCCACTTTGTGATGCAGTGTCTCTGTTTAGTTAGGACCCAATTCAACTCCTATTACAGTCAATGGACAGACTCCTGTTGAGATCTGCAGCTGGATCAAGCCCTTATTTGCTAGCTGTAGGTTTGTTTTTAATTTATACTTTACAGGCTAATTAATGTACATTCTGTAATGATGCTCTGGTAGAAAGAGAATCACAGCATCTACTATTAAAGAGTCAGTGTCAACTTGAGATCTAGACCAAAAAAAAGTTTAAAAGTAGTTTGATACATTCCTGCTTGAATCTTCCACTCATACTTCCTTTTTAAAAATTATTTCTCGCCTCACGTTTCTGTATGAATGACCCACACAGACAGGAGACACTGCGGAATCAAGGCCAGGATGCTCAAGTGATTGCAATGGGAGTTAGGTACCTAATTAGTTCTAAGGATCCGGCCCCAAGTGATGCATAAAATAAATAAAATGTTGCTGAGAGTGAAACTTAATTGGAAAAATTCCATGAATTTTCCCTCATTCTGTCCAGCTCTACTGACAGTGCTTTCAGATGCACAAAGTAAACTTTAAAATACTACATTCTCTAATCTTTGCTCTAGTAATCATGGGTATTACTGTAGCAATAGTTTTTTTGTTTGTTTGTTTGTTTTGACAGACATCTGATTTTGTTTTTTTGTCCTCTCCCCACTGTCCTTTTTAAATATTAGAGCTGGGGAGAGACCATTTTTGTTTCTGTATGAGCTATAAAGCCGGCAGGTCAGCAAGGTGCTACTGTAGTCTCTATTTCAGAATGTTAGGAATTGCTCGTCGTCATCCTCTTACACTCTGAATTACTGATAACCCTCAGATGCCCTATCAGGGCCCCATTAGAGGAAGGACTGGAGTTGACTTCATGAGACAGGGGGTCAGTTCCTCATTCTGTCATGGACTTCTTGGACCCTAGGCAAGTTATATAGGCCTGTTCTGCAAATATATGTACATGTGCTTAACTTTAGGATTGGGGCCTTAATGTCTCAATTGTCCACCTGTAAGGTACCCTCATTTTACAGCGGTTTTGTGAGGAGAAAAAAATTTATATGTGTGAGGTGCTCAAAGAGTGTGGTGATAAGGGGCCTGTCCTATGAATTTAGATGGAAAATAGGACCCAAGGTGTTAATATAACTTGGTCACTGTACAACATGAAACAGTGTTACAAAAAGTTCAGAGTTTGGTATACAGATACCTCAGCCTGCTTACTACCATGGCAAATACACTATTAAAAATCCATTAATTTTTTTATTAAAGATACAGAAAAGAAGGAAAAAATCTTTCACACACTATAACTGTTAAGAATTAAGGCTTTCATTTTAACAACATTCTTTCTTCCCTTTCCCTTTAGCTGTGGAGTTTTTAGAAGGGAAAAAACCCTTATTTGACACTGTTATATAATGATAATAACTGTTCTTTTGGGGAAAACAGATGTTAATTGTGAGAGGCTGGAGTTGCTGCTTTTGTCCAATCCTGTTTTCTCTCACATGGTGGTTGGGATTCAGCTGGAGCCGGTATGAGTGGCAATGTCATCTGGATCCTCACTCTCTCTCTGGCCCAGTCTATACAGCAGGAGCGTAGCCAGGATGGGACACAGAGGAGGGCCCAAACTTAGGGTGGGTGGGCAATGACAGGAGGATGAGGGTAGGAGTGATCAGGGCCACCTCTCCCCACCCTCCAGCCCCTGGGCGGGGGGGGGGGGGAGAGGGGGCGGGGACTGAAAGACACTCTGGCTAGGGCCCCTGGAAAAACTGGGGACCCTGTAAAAATGTGTGCCCCCACCCCCACAGTGCTTAGGGCTTGCCCTGCTCTGCCCAGCACTCCCGCTGGGGAGCAGGGTCGGGGGCTTGCCCTATTGCACCTGCACAGCACTTCTGCTGGGAAGTGGGGGCTTGCAAGCCCCCGTGCTCCAACCCTACTCCCTAGCTGGAGGGCCAGACAGGTGGAGTGGGGCAAGCGCGGGGGCAGGAGCAGAGTTGGGACTGGGGTGGTGGGCCTGGATGATAAATCAACTCAGGCCCACCCGTGGCTACGCCCCTGCTGTACAGGACATCTTTCGGGATCAGGCTGACAAACTCCAGGGTCCAAGGAAGTGGTGGGGATGGCAGCCATGATGATAAAGCTTGCTCCAGTAGTCTGTTCTTTCCTACATTTCCCACAAAAATCTTTTTTAGGAACCCACAAAAGGAGTGATGAATGGAATAGCCCATCCCCTCATTATTTTGTCCACAATTAGGTCTAATATCCAAAATATCAATTTTAAGTCATTTACTTTGGGTTCCATGTCTCCTGTTTTTTAATAAGCATAATTTCAGCACAGTCTGGGAATTATATCAACCTGGCCTTTTTGTTTAGACTAATTTAGTTATTATTTCTCCCTTTTGTAGTTTTTCTCTTCAACATTTGCTGTTATAGATTATTCTAACATCTTATGAACTTTTATATGCATTTTATAGTTGAGGTCACAATTTGGGTAAATTTGTTGACTCAATTATCACAACAGACCAGATTTTGTACGTACAAGCAAGGGACAGTCTCTGCCCAAAGAGCTTACAATCTCACAGTGCTTTTAAGATATTTTAGAAACAGTTTTAAAAATTGAAAGGGCCATTTTTTTTCTGAAATCTTGTTTTCATCCTTTTCATAACTCTTATTTTTTCTGTTTGGGCTGAAACTACTCAGACTTGGTCCAACGATGGCTTTTTAAAAAATATTCAGCAAAATTTCTGGCTTCTGGCAGTGATGACAAAAATCCATTAATTCCCCTGCCCTCACCCCACGGTTCCCCTGGATGAGTTCTTAAAAGACTGAATACAAGTGCCTTTTACAATTTTGAAAACATCTTGATTCACAAACTCACTGAAAACAACAAAATTTAAGCATAGTGCATAGCCAGTTGTGACCAGGGTCCCAGTGGGGGCCAGCTGTTGTCACTCAATTAGGGTGAACTGCAAAGAATGAGGCACAAATGCCCAAAGCTGGTGGATATTTTCAATACTTAAATTTACCAAGCCAGCATAAAGCAGCTTCTTTATGCCAGCTTCACTGGTTGCCCAATAACCAATACACAGTTCCCTTAAAGTAACTCAACCTCAGGTCTCCATCCAGGTAGTCGAGTCAAATATGATGATTTCTGAAAATCTTATTTCATCATATAAAAGAAAAGGTTCTACCAATCCCAAAGGATCAGACACATTACTTCCCAGGTTAATGAATATACCAGACCTTACCCAAATACACGTGACATCCAATTCTTATTAACCAAACTAAAATTTATTTAAAAAGAAAAGGAAGAGAGTATGGTTAAAAGATCAATATACATACAGACAGGAGTTTAATTCTTGAGGTTCAGATACATAGCAGAGATAGTGTACTTTATAGTTGCAAAGAGTTCCTTTTGAATTTAGTTCATAGGTTATAGTCCAACGTCCAATGTCATTTCCAGGGTGTATCAGCTTAACTGGGATCTCATCTTGCGACTCAAGGGCCTCCTTCCTGTGGGTCCAGATGATGAAGATGTCATCAGTGTAGCGCAACTAGAGGAGGGGCACTAGGGGACAAGAGCTGAGGAAGCCTTATTCTAAGTCAGCCATAAAAATGCTGGCATACTGTGGGGCCATGCAGGTACGCATAGCAGTGCTGCTGGCTTGAAGGTATAAGTTGTCCCCAAATCTGAAATGGTTGTGAGTGAGGACAAAGGCACAAAGCTCAGCCACCAAGTGGTCTGTGGCCTCATCATACTGTTCTTGGTCCATCCTCATGGAACATTGGTGTGAAGAGCTTCTACATCCATGGTGGCCAAGATGGTGTTTTCAGGAAGATCACCAATGCATTGTAGTTTCCTCAGGAAGTCAGTGGTGTCTCGAAGATAGCTAGGAGTGCTGGTAGCGTAGGGTGTGAGAAGAGAGTCCCAAATAGCCAGATAATCCTGCTGTAAGAGTCCCAATACCTGAGATGATGGGGTGTCCAGGGTTTCCAGGTTTATGGATCTTAGGTAGCAGATAGAATAGCCCTGGTCAGAGCTCTGGGGGTGTGTCTGTATAGATTTGTTCCTGTGCTATAGCAGGGAGTTTCTTGAGCAGATGGTGTAGTTTCTTTTGGTACTCCTCAGTGGGATCAGAGGATAGTGGCCTGTAGAATGTGGTGGTGGAGAGTTGCCCTTGAAGAATTCCACCTGGATTTCAACAATTTCCACCCCACCATCAATTTCAGCCTGGACCAGGCCACACAAGAGATTCACTTCCTGGACAGTACAGTGCAAATAAGTGATTGTCACATAAACACCACCCTATACCAGAAACCTACTGACTGCTATACTTACCTAGATGCCTCCAGCTTCCAACCAGGACACATCACACGATCCATTGTTTACAGCCAAGCCCTAAGATACAACCAAATTTGCTCCAATCCCTCAGACAGAGACAAACATCTACAAGATCTTTATCAAGAATTCTTAAAACTACAATGCCCACCTGGGGAACTGAGGAAACAGACTGACAGAGCGAGACAGGTACCCAGAAGTCACCTACTACAGGACAGGCCCAACAAGGAAAATAACAGAACACCACTGGCCATCACATACAGCCCCCAGCTAAAACCTCTCCAGCACATCATCAACGATCGACAACCTATCCAGGAAAACAATCCCTTACTCTCACAGACCTTAGGAGGCAGGCCAGTCCTCGCTTACAGACAGCCCCCCCAACCTGAAGCAAATACTCACCAGCAACACAACACACCACAGAAACACTAACTCAGGAACCAATCCCTGTAACAAACCTTGTTGCCTACTCTGTTCCCATATCTATTCTAGCGACACCATCAGAGAGGACCCAGCCACATCAACCACACCATCAGGGACGCATTTACCTGCACATCTACTAATGTGATGTATGCCATCATGTGCCAGTAATGCCCCTCTGCCATGTACATTGGCCAAACTGGACAGTCTCTACGTAAAAGAATAAATGGACACAAATCAGACATCAGGAATGGTAACATACAAAAGCCAGTAGGAGAACACTTCAGTCTTCCTGGACATTCTATAACAGATTTAAAAGTAGCCATACTTGAACATAAACTTCAGAAACAGACTTCAAAGAAACTACAGAACTAAAATTCATTTGCAAATTTAACACCATTAATTTGGGCTTGAATAGGGACTGGAAGCGGCTGGATCACTACAAAAGCAACTTTCCCTCTCCTGGACTTGACACGTCTTCATCAATTATTGGGAGTAGACTACATCCACCCTGACTGAATTGGCCCTGTCAACACTGCTTCTCCACTTGTGTGGTAACTCCCTTCTGTTCGTGTGTCAGTATAATAATGCCTGCATCTGTAATTTTCACTTCATGCATATGAAGAAGTGGGTTTTTTTACCCACAAAAACTTATGCCAAAACAAATCTGTTAGTCTTTAAAGTGCCACCGGACTCCTTGTTGTTTTTGTAAGTGAGAGGAAATTCTGACCCTCTGAATCTAACAAGCCTTTAGCCTTCAGGCTAGGATTTTAATGGTACACAGAAAACTGGTACAGAATCAAAATTTAAGAAAAGTTGAAAACATTTAACCATAAGGAAGACCTCTTGAAATTGTGGTATAGTGGTTTTTGAGCCTGTTAAATGTGAGCGCTCTTTAAGTGAGGTATAAGTTATAGATTCTGATCTGTTATGCCAGAGTAATTCTGTTGCAGTCAATGAACCACTGTTATTGATGTATAGAGTTATATTAAACTTGCCTGTACTGTATAGCTAACAAAACAAGAGTCCCAGTTTATTGACCTCAAGTGAAATGTGTATGATGCCTTTATAGTCTGGTGTATATACAGAAAACCTGAACAAGTACGGAGGGGAGGCTTTTCCTAAAGTGGAGTGGCTGAAGAAATTCTGAAGTACAAAGCCTCTCCATTTAAGAAGCAGGCCTGAGTAAACTTTGTTACAAACAATGTATTAGCAGAGTTCATGGTAGAGATTCAAGTTATAAAAGATGTATATCAGAAACGGTTGAGTGAGAGCATGAAAAATAGATATTTTAAACCTTCAGAACCACCCACCAGTGATTTCATAAAATACTTTAAACATGAAATAACATTGAAAACACTTTCCAGCATCATAATTTCTCAGACTATGTGGAGTGGAAACAGTTGAATAGTTATTCTGTAATGTCCCTTTTTTCACAGCTGGATGATAGCCTTATAGCTAAGTCCTTTTTATATTTCTGGTGTTTACATCAAATACTATCATTTGAGTGAACACACCTCTTGTAACAATTAGCCAAAAGCTACAGCAATGAATTTTCATGCAGATTAAAAACGCATAACTAACTCTGAAAAAGATAGGAATCTTTAGTTGTTGCATTTTATTGCCTACTAATGAAAATCACTTCATTTCTTGGATGATCAGTTTTTAAATCCTACTAACTTAACATCACACCATCTAATGCAATAAATCAAGGACAGATCACGCAGGGAAGGCCATGGAACAGAAAAGTTATGACGTTCTCATATAAAAACATGCAACCTTCTATACTAATTAGCTGAGAAGCGGGGACCTAACCATTACTAATTTTTACTCCTGGGGGAATTCTGTGCCACTGCGTGTGCACAGAATTCATGTCTGCTACAGATTTCTTTGCTTCTCTGCAGAAAAATGACTTTCTGATAGGGAAGCAAAGGGAAGCTGCAAAAACAGTCATACACTGCTGCCCAGCAGCATGGGTGCATTGTTTTGGGCATCTGGAGCTGCCAGCGGAGAGGTAAATCAGTGGGGGGGAGGGGCTGGGGACACCCCAGCCAGTGGCTCCTATCCTGTGCCAGGCTTAGCTGCTATTCCTGGCAGGGCTGGGGAGGATGGGACTTCCTCTTCCCCCGCAAGGAGCATCCAGGGCAGGGTCAGACCCACCCCCAGAAACCCCCCTGGCTGCAGGAAGCTCCACACCCCCCCTCCTTCCTGCCCCCATCACTCCTCAGCCGTGGGGGGAGGGGTCACTGTACAGGGAGCTGCTCCCCCATCTGCCCAACCCCTGTGCATCCAGACCCACCTCATACCCAGAACCCCCACACACTGAACCCCCTGAACCCAAACCCACAGCCCAACAAGCCTCAGCCTCTGCATCTGGAGCCCCTCTGCACCCAGACACACTGGCCAAGCCCCTCCTCCTTACATCTAGACCCCACCCCTGCACCTAGACTGCCCCCCCGCACTTTAACACCCCCCCCAATAGGCCCTACCCACATGCACCTGGACCACCCTGACTAGGTCCCCACACCTAGACCCTCATCCCCCTGAGCCCCATCAAGCCAGCACCCCAGACAACCCCCTCCATTGAGCCCTTCATACCGAGACCCCCCCACTGAGCCCCAACCACCTTCACCTGGACCCCTCCTGCAGCGTTCCATTGCTTCTGCACCCAGAACCACCCCACGTGAGTCTTGTTCATCCAGATCCCCCCAAACCCAGACTGCCCCCCCACCAAGCTGTCTGCACCCAGATTGACCCACACAGAACCCTATCACCCCACACCTGGATCTCCCCACACTAAGCCCCTCCACACTTGGATCCTGCTGGGCTGAGCCTGCTTGTCTACATCTAGTGTGCTTGGCATGGAGAGGCAGGGACCCAGGGTGTTTCTGGGGCAGGTCTGGCCCTTGCACTGTGTCAGGGTAGGGTGCAGCCTCGTGGCCAAGTCCATGTCCTAGGGCAGGGGCTGGAGGTGATCTCCCACCTCTGTGCAGTCAGTAGCCTGTGCTCCCCTCTTCAATGCTGGAGCCTCCACATTTATTTATTGATCAATAAAATTTGCAGAATTTCACAGAGTTTTAAAATATGGTGTGCAGAATTTTTCATTTTTTTTTGGCACAGAATTCCCTCAGAAGTATAATTTTAGACAGGCCCACTCTTCTCTCATGGGCTTGGTGGAAAGTGAAAATGAGTGAGGAGGAGGAGAAAAGGACAGGATGTGAAGTGCTAATATAAAAATTCCAACATCTTAGCAAGATTCCACACATTTCAAACTAACGAGTATTAGTCCCCAGTAAATAAATAAAAAATGTACAGGTGGCACTCCTTGGAGAAGAAAAAAGTCACAACTGACACTGCAGCAGGTGGAAAGATTTTTTTTCTTTATTTCAGCATTTAATATACTACACCAGATTTCACAATCCATCCATTTTTGTTTACATATATATGTCATTTCTCTTTATTTTTTCCTCATAATTCCCCTGCTCACCAAACCAGAGTCTCTGTTTTGATACATTCTAAAGCTGAGGCTTTTGATGATTCACTGAACACTAAAGTACCATGTAACTGTAATTTTATGGAAACTAAGAACAACAAGGTGAATTAATGTCAAGGTGAATTAATGTCAATTAATTTGTCAAGGGAGCAGTGTTCTAGAAATATTAAGTTCATTCATCATTCCATGGTGTGGGCTGCTATATTTTTGGAATTAACTGAACTTACGAAAAAGTGAATCTTTAAAGCTGTAGGTGACTTAAAGTGGGTCCACTTCCACCTTCAGATGACCTTTGTCTTCCTTTTCTCTACTAAATTCCTCAAGAAAAATTCACCTAATTAAAATGAAAATTAATACCTATAAATCAGTTTTAGTTGCTTTGGAGATTAAACAGAACAAATAAAGCAGTATACATGTAGCCATACTGTGGACAATGTTCTAGAAAATCCAAACCTACCCAATAGGAATTCTAACAATTACAGCCTGAGGCTGGAAATCAGGACTCCTGGGTTGTCTTCCCCAACTCTGCTCATGCTTGGTTGTGTGAAAGTTATTTAACATCCTGTGTCTCAGCATATCCAATAATAAAATGGAATTATCTCTATTTTACACAGTGTTGTGAGGTGTCAGTACTTGAAAGGTGCTCTATATTATGCTGGAGCTGGCATAGAACCACAACTGGCTCTTTTCTCCTGCCCACGCACAGCAGAGAACATGGGCCTACATGTTAGTTCAGGTGTAATTTAGTACACTGAACTTTCTAAAAGAAAAATCAGTTATTAAAATGGCTTATTTCTGAAGCCCTATCAAAAGACACAACAGATGAGAGGGGGCAGTTTTAAAGCCCACTTCGCTCGGAAGCTAATGGCAAAAGTTGCAAATTATACACAATATTTTAAATAAATCCATACCTGGAGCAGTAAGTGTAATGCTAAATAATATTAGTTTTATAAAATGTGAGTATAAGCAGCATCGTAACTGTTCAAGTAATAGCAACCCATTTAGAGGAATTATAAAAGACAATACATTTGCTGTATAGAAAAACAAAGAACCACTATTGTGAGCTTTTGATATCAATTACTTTACAGCTATACCTTTACATAATAATTTAACATTGTGCAGTACTTTACCTGCTTTATAAGAGGAGCGCACTAGAGGACCACTAGCTGTGTAATGAAATCCAAGCTCATTTCCCACTTTTTCCCAGTGTTTAAACTTGTCAGGAGTAACATATTCCTCAACCTGGAGGGAAAAAAATAATTCTGCTCAGACTGTAATAACTTTTAAATGCATAATTAATGTTAATGAACTGGAATGCCAACTCTATGTTCAGACAGGATGTGGCAAGATTAAACTCTTAATTACTTTAGAGTTTATATATTTCACAATATTCATCACGCAAGAATTTCTAACATCGAGCCCATAACAGCCCCACACTGAAGAGCAGATTAACTGTTGAGAAAAGGCAGGTTGGGAGGAGCAAGAATGGCTACCCAATCTGAGGGGAGTCCTCTTCAAACATCCATAGTTGGCATATAGTGAGAAGGTGTGTAGGTGGGCACGAGACATCATTCTGACAAGGGAAGGGGTACAATGGTATCAGGTGCAGGTCATAGTCTGCTTCCAGTAAATTCAAGGCATTTGTACCTTTAGATGACGTTTTGTTGGTTGCATGTATTGTCCTAAGGTCAAACAGTCCACATCTGCCTCACGTAATACTATAAAAAAGAAAAGTGCCTCCTTAGCAGGTGACAGAATCATGATGTATCATCACTGACTAAAAATCATCTTACCTAAAATGCAGTTCTGAGTGCAAGTCACTCCTTAGCTCATTAAATAAGGGATTAAATTCTGCCCTCCAATACATAGCATCAGAGGGCATGACGGAAGCGCTAAAGAGAAACTGCAGAATTTAGGTATAAATACTTTAGAACAAGATACTTAGTAAATAAAAATAAATATATTAAAAACTGATTTCAAATAGTTTTAGCAAGTCTTTTCACTGTCTTATTGTCTACTTAAGAGTGAATGTGGCTGGTGTGTGTGTCTCCCAGCGGGATCTGACATTTTTTCCTGATACTTCATTAGACTAGGCTAATTTTGACATTTTGTTGAAGTACAATCTACAGCAAATCTGATAGTCTCTTGCCGTCCCCACAGTTTCCACTGGGGAGCTTCTGCCCACACTGAACTGTGAAGATGCAGCTTTTTATTTGATTTTTTAAAAATTCTGTATAGTATTTAAAATATTTTAATTTTTTTTTAAAGTGATTTATTTTACTTCTCCCTAGCTTGGTCCATCGTTCCTCCAGTATCTCATGCCTCGATGCCTTCCTAAAAACTCACTTCTTGCATGAGGTCTATAAACCTGATTCCTCTCCTCAGAAGTATTAAAATAGCGATTTTTTTTTAAAGTAATTGACCTGTGCTAAGTATCACCAGCAAACATTTGCTTCTGGTTGTATCCAATACCCTATCACTTGTCTACATATTACCTATTTAGACTGTCAGCTTTTGAAGCCTGAATTGTATCTTTTTATTTATTTCTAAAAGTACCTTTTCACTCCATTAATAATACCCTGTAATTAAATGCAGGGATGAGAATCTCTTTTCTAGCATACTGCAGTTTACCTTTAATGTCCATATTTCTCAATTTTTGAGCTTTCATTTTCTAGGTGCATTCATTATTTACTTCCTTTTGGGTGAAAATGATGATGATTATTAGCATATCTAGGTCAGACTCTTAATCTGACACAGTCTGAAACACCAACTACACATAAAAAGAAAATACTTCATCTTACTCATCATGTATCTGATGAAGTGAGCTGTAGCTCACGAAAGCTCATGCTCAAATAAATTGGTTAGTCTCTAAGGTGCCACAAGTACTCCTTTTCTAGTTACAAGAGGGTTGATGCTGAAATTATGCATACATAAAGAATAAATCTAAGGGGAATTGCCAATTTCTTCCACCAGCTCCACATCCTTGGTGGGATATGCTAGTTTTGATGCCTCAGGAAGCACATACACCTTCTCTGCTAAGATATCAATACAGGATGGAACTAATTTATACCAAACTTGGATTCAGTGAAACTCTGTCATTAAGGACAAATCCAGCCTCCTCCTCCCCAGCTGCTGAAAGATGCTGTTCAGTGCAACTAGTGTAGTCTTCTGATCCATGGAAAGATTGAGGAATCAGGTTATGTATAGCTCCTCCTCCACTCCCCTTCTCAATGTCTATCCTTGGTATTAGGGTTGGGTGCTGGATTTGCCCCATAGTGAAGCAGAACGAAAAGCATGAATTGTTTCAATGTTTCAACACTGCAATTACAGTTAGCACAAACATCTGCTTAGAATAAAATGGTTCTGTGAAGAAACTACTTAACTACTGGTAAATTCTAGGGCTGTCAAGGGAATAAAAAAATTAATTGTGATTAATCGCGTGATTAAAAAAATTAATCATGTGATTAATCGTACTGTTAAACAAGAATAGAATACCATTTATTTAAATATTTTGGGATGGCTTCTACATTTTCAAATATATTACAGCACAGAATACAAATTGTACAGTGAAAAGAATGCATTCGATGAAGTGAGCTATAGCTCATGAAAGCTTATGGTCAAATAATTTGTTAGTCTCTAAGGTGCCACAAGTACTCCTTTTCTTTTTGCAGATACAGACTAACATGGCTGCTACTCTGAAATTGTACAGTGCTCACTTTACATTTATTTTTGATTACTTTTTTTTTGCACTGAAAAACAACAAAGAAATAGTATTTTTCAATTCACCTAACACAAGTACTGTAGTGCAATCTCTTTATCATGAAAATTGAACTTACAAATGTAGAATTATGTACAAAAAAACCTGCCTTCAAAAATAAAACATTATAAAATTTTAGAGCCTCCAAGTCCACTCAGTTCTACTTCTTGTTTAGCCAATCACTCAAGCAAACAAGTTTGTTTACATTTCCAGGAGATAATGCTGCCCTTTTCTTGTTTACAATGTCACCTGAAAGTGAGAACAGACGTACTCATGGCACTGTTTTAGCCAGTGTTGCAAGATATTTACATGCCAGAGGGGCTAAAGATTCATATGTCCCTTCATACTTCAACCACCATTCCAGAGGACATGCGTCCATGTTGATGATGGGTTCTGCTCGACAACAATCCAAAGCAGTGCGGACCGACGCATGTTCATTTTCATCATCTGCGTCAGATGCCACCAGCAGAAGGTTCATTTTCTTTTTTGGTGGTTTGGGTTCTGTAGTTTCCGCATCTGAGTGTTGCTCTTTTAAGACTTAAGTATAGAAGTGTGAGCAACAAGGGTGATGTCGTGGTGATAGTCTGCTATAGACCACCGGAGCAGGGGGATGAGGTGGACGAGGCTTTCTTCCGGCAACTCACGGAAGTTACTAGATCACAGGCCCTGGTTCTCATGGGAGACTTCTATCACCCTGATATCGGCTGGGAGAGCAAAACAGCGGTGCACAGACAATCCAGGAAGTTTCTGGAAAGGGTAGGGGACAATTTCCTGGTGCAAGTGCTGGAGGAACCAACTCGGGGCAGAGCTCTTCTTGACCTGCTGCTCACAAACCGGGAAGAATTAGTAGGGGAAGCAAAAGTGGATGGGAACCTGGGAGGCACTCCCTCAGGGAACTGATGGGCAGGATCCCCTGGCAGAATAACATGAGGGGGAAACGAGTCCAGGAGAGCTGGCTATATTTTAAAGAATCCTTGTTTAGATTACAGGAACAAACCATCCCGATGTGTAGAAAGAATAGTAAATATGGCAGGCGACCAGCTTGGCTTAACAGTGAAATCCTTGCTGATCTTAAACACAAAAAAGAACCTTACAAGAAGTGGAAGATTGGACAAATGACCAGGGAAGAGTATAAAAATATTGCTTGGGCATGCAGGAGTGAAATCAGGAAGGCCAAATCACACCTGGAGTTGCAGCTAGCAAGAGATGTTAAGAGTAACAAGAAGGGTTTCTTCAGGTATGTTAGCAACAAGAAGAAAGCCAAGGAAAGTGTGGGCCCCTTACTGAATGAAGGAGGCAACCTGGTGACAGAGGATGTGGAAAAAGCTAATGTACTCAATGCTTTTTTTGCCTCTGCCTTCACAAACAAGGTCAGCTCCCAGACTACTGCATGGGGAGGAGGTGACCAGCCCTCTGTGGAGAAAGAAGTGGTTCGGGACTATTTAGAAAAGCTGGACGAGCACAAGTCCATGGGGCCGGATGCGCTGCATCCGAGAGTGCTAAAGGAGTTGGCAGATGTGATTGCAGAGCCATTGGCCATTATCTTTGAAAACTCATGGCGATCAGGGGAAGTCCCGGACAACTGGAAAAAGGCTAATGTAGTGTCCATCTTTAAAAAAGGAGAAGGAGGAGGATCCTGGGAACTACAGGCCAGTCAGCCTCACCTCCGTCCCTGGAAAAATCATGGAGCAGGTCCTCAAGGAATCAATTCTGAAGCACTTAGACGAGAGGAAAGTGATCAGGAACAGTCAGCATGGATTCACCAGAGGCAAGTCATGCCTGACTAATCTAATTGCCTTCTATGACGAGATAACTGGCTCTGTGGATGAGGGGAAAGCAATGGACGTGTTGTTCCTTGACTTTAGTAAAGCTTTTGACACGGTCTCCCACAGTATTCTTGCCAGCAAGTTAAAGAAGTATGGGCTGGATGAATGGACTATAAGGTGGATAGAAAGTTGGCTAGATTGTTGGGCTCAATGGGTAGTCATCAATGGCTCCATGTCTAGTTGGCAGCCAGTATCAAGTGGAGTGCCCCAAGGGTGGGTCCTCGGGCCGGTTTTGTTCAATATCTTCATTAACGATCTGGAGGATGGTGTGGATTGCACCCTTAGCAAGTTTGCAGATTACACTAAACTGGGAGAAAAGGTAGATACGCTGGAGGGTAGGGATAGGATACAGAGGGCCCTAGACAAATTAGAGGATTGGGCCAAAAGAAATCTGAGGAGGTTCAACAAGGACAAGTGCAGAGTCCTGCACTTAGGACAGAAGAATCCCATGCACCGCTACAGACTAGGGACCGAATGGCTCGGCAGCAGTTCTGCAGAAAAGGACCGAGGGGTTACAGTGGATGAGAAGCTGGATATAGGTCAACACTGTGCCCTTGTTGCCAAGAAGGCCAATGGCATTTTGGGATGTATAAGTAGGGGCATTGCCAGCAAATCGAGGGACGTGATCGTTCCCCGCTATTCGACACTGGTGAGGCCTCATCTGGAGTACTGTGTCCAGTTTTGGGCCCCACACTACAAGAAGGATGTGGAGAAATTGGAGAGAGTCCAGCGAAGGGCAACAAAAATGATTAGGGGTCTGGAACACATGACTTATGAGGAGAGGCTGAGGGAACTGGGATTGTTTAGTCTGCGGAAGAGAAGAATGAGGGGGGATTTGATAGCTGCTTTCAACTACCTGAAAGGGGGTTCCAAAGAGGATGGATCTAGACTGTTCTCAGTGGTAGCAGATGACAGAACAAGGAGTAGTGGTCTCAAGTTCCAGTGGGGGAGGTTTAGGCTGGATATTAGGAAAAACTTTTTCACTAGGAGGGTGGTAAAACACTGGAATGCGTTACCTAGGGAGGTGGTGGAATCTCCTTCCTTAGAAGTTTTTAAGGTCAGGCTTGACAAAGCCCTGGCTGGGATGATTTAGCTGGGGTTTGGTCCTGCTTTGAGCAGGGGTTTGGACTAGATGACCTCCTGAGGTCCCTTCCAACCCTGATATTCTATGATTCTATGACTTTTGAAAACATGCTCCACACCTCGTTCCTCTCTGATTTTGTAAGGCACTTCAGATTCTTAAACCTTGGGTCAAGTGTGGTAGCTATCTTTAGAAATCACATTGGTACCTTCTTTGCATTTTGTCAAATCTGCAGTGAAAGTGTTCTTAAAACAAACATGTGCTAGGTCATCATCTGAGATTGCTATAACATGAAATATATGGCAGAATGTGATTAAAACAGAACAGGGGACTTACAATTCTCTCTCAAAGAGTTCAGTCACAAATTTAATTTAGACATTATTTTTTTAACGAGCATCATCAGCATGGAAGCATGTCCTCTGGAATGGTGGCCGAAGCACGAAGAGGCATACAAATGTTTATCCTATTTGGCACATAAATACCTTGCAATGCCAGCTACAAAAATGCCATGCAAATGCCTGTTCTCACTTTCTGGTGAGATTGTAAATAAAAAGAGGGCAGCATTATCTCCCATAAATGTAAACAAACTTGTTTCTCTTAGCAATTGGCTGAACAAGAAGTAGGACTGAGTGGAGTGGACTTGTAGGCTCTAAAGTTTTACACCGTATTGTTTTTGAGTTCAGTCATGTAACAAACAAACAAAATCTACATTTGTAAGTTGCACTTTCATGACAAAGAGATTGCAGTACAATACTTGTATGAGGTGACTTGAAAAATACTATTTCTTCTCCTTATCATTTTTATAGTGGAAATATTTGTAATAAAAAATAATATACACTCTGTATTCTGTGTTGTAATTCAAATCAACATTTATGAAAATGTAGAAAAACTTCCAAAATATTTTATAGATTTCAGTTGGTATTCTAATGTTTAACAAAAAGAAAAAGGAGTACTTGTGGCACCTTAGAGACTAACAAATTTATTTGCGCATAGCTCATGAAAACTTATGCTCAAATAAATTTGTTAGTCTCTAAGGTGCCACAAGTACTCCTTTTTCTTTTTGCGAATACAGACTAACACAGCTGCTACTCTGAAACCTATTGTTTAACAGTGTGATTAAAACTGTGATTAATTGTGATTAATTTTTTTTAATTAATTGCGTGAGTTAACTGCGATTAATTGACAGCCCTTGTAAATTCACATGTCATATAACATGGAAATGCCACAGCACAGTTGTAGATGGACAGGCCTGCAGCCTGCCCCTGGGGTGGAGATGGGGGGAATTATATGGAATTCATGAATTTCATCCTATACAGGGTTCTACTTACATTATATTAACCTTTATTTTTCTCAAAAATTACAGGGAAGTGCAAAAGTTCATATAAGAAGGTACTGCAGCTCAGGGAAGAGGAAAAATTAAAATAATCTGTGCATCAAAATCAAAAGAGAATTATTCAGCAAACAAGAAAAAATCATTTGTTACTTATAAAAAAAAAGGTACAATGAAATAAATAAAATATCCATTGCATGTATACATTTGAGATCCTGAAATGATTATGAACATTAAATGATATGAAGACTGATCTAGCTCCCACTGAAGTCAATGGAAAGATGCCTATTGTTTTCAGTAGCAGCTGGATCAGGCCCTTGGAGCACTCTGATAGTCAAAGTGGCAAAGAGTCCTGTGGCACCTTATAGACTAACAAAAGTATTGGAGCATAAGCTTTTGTGGGTGAATACCCACTTCGTCGGATGCATGTTGTGGAAATTTCCAGAGGCAGGTATAAATATGCAAGCAAGAATCAGGCTAGGGGTAACGAGGTTAGTTCAATCAGGGAGGATGAGGCCCTCTTCTAGCAGTTGAGGTGTGAACACCAAGGGAGGAGAAACTGCTTTTGTAGTGGGCTAGCCAGTCACAGTCTTTGTTTAATCCTGAGCTGATGGTGTCAAATTTGCAAATGAACTGAAGCTCAGCAGTTTCTCTATGAAGTCTGGTCCTGAAGTTTCTGAGGCTGTGGATGGCATTGCGTTCTGCACGACTTAGGTTATGAGGCAAGCGGTGTTGTTTTTCCAGGTTTCAGAGTAACAGCTGTGTTAGTCCGTATTCGCAAAAAGAAAAGGAGTACTTGTGGCACCTTAGAGACTAACCAATTTATTTGAGCATAAGCTTTCGTGAGTGAGCTGTAGCTTACGAAAGCTTATGCTCAGATAAATTGGTTAATCTCTAAGGTGCCACAAGTACTCCTTTTCTTGTTGTTTTTCCACAATTTCTTCCTGTGCATGTTGGAAATCCTGGATGCCCCATCATCTAGATCCATGGGAAGAAAACCCTGGAAAAATTCCACCACAATTTCAATAGCTTTCACTCCACCATCAACCTCAGCCTGGACCAATCTACCTGGGAGGTCCTCTTCCTAGACACCACGGTGCAAATAAGTGATGGTCACATTAACAACACCTTATACTGAAAACACACTGACCGCTATGCCTACCTTCATGCCTCCACCTTCCATCCCGGACACACCACACGATCCATCGTCTATTGCAAAGCGCTGAGGTACAACCACATTTGCTCCAACCCCTCAGACAGAGACCAACACCCACGCATTCTCAAAACTACGATACCCACACGAGGAAATAAGGAAACAGATCAACAGAGCCAGATGTGTACCCAGAAGCCTCCTGCTGCAAGACAAGCCCAAGAAAGAAACCAACAGAACTCCACTGGTCATCACATACAGTCCTCAGCTAAAACCTCTCTAACACATCATCAGTGATCTACAACCCATCCTGGACAATGATCCCTCACTTTCACAGGCCTTGGGAGGCAGGCCAGTCCTCGCCCACAGACAACCCGCCAACCTGAAGCATATTCTGACCAGCAGCTACACACCGCACCATAGTAACTTTAACTCAGGAACCAATCCATGCAACAAACCTCGATGCCAACTCTGTCCACATATCTACACCAGCGACACCATCACAGGACCTAACCAGATCAGCCACACCATCACCGGTTCATTCACCTGCACATCCACCAAAGTAATATACGCCATCATGTGCCAGCAATGCCCCTCTGCTATGTACATCAGCCAAACTGGACAGTCCCTATGTAAAAGGATAAATGGACACACTTCAACCTCCCTGGACACACAATAGTAGATTTAAAGGTAGCCATCCTGCAGCAAAAAAACTTCAGGACCAGACTTCATAGAGAAACTGCTGAGCTTCAGTTCATTTGCAAATTTGACACCATCAGCTCAGGATTAAACAAAGACTGTGAATGGCTAGCCCACTACAAAAGCAGTTTCTCCTCCCTTGGTGTTCACACCTCAACTGCTAGAAGAGGGCCTCATCCTCCCTGACTGAACTAACCTCGTTACCCCAGCCTGATTCTTGCTTGCATATTTATACCTGCCTCTGGAAATTTCCACTACATGCATCCGACGAAGTGGGTATTCACCCACAAAAGCTTATGCTCCAATACTTTTGTTAGTCTATAAGGTGCCACAGGACTCTTTGCCGCTTTTACAGATCCAGACTAACACGGCTCCCCTCTGATATCTGATAGTGAAATTAATCCTGTCCATTTGAAAGTAGTATAAGCAACAGTTGTTGCAGAGTTTCAATTTTTAAATTGAACGAAACCTTTTTGCATAAAAAAGTTAGAAAACAATTTTTCCCAACAGACCAACTTATATGCATGTGTGTCCATTTTAGTTATATTGCAATGCCCAAGCTTGCAATTATGTTCCAACTTGGTAAAGCTTATATATATACTTAAGTTATGCTACTTACATTTCATTGTTGAATATACTTGTTCATCTGTCTCGCCTAATCCCAGCATAATGGAGGTTTTAGAAATTACATCAGGTTGGACCTTCTTAGCATGCTTCAAAACTTGTAAGGATTGCTTAAAATTGGCCCGAGGATCACGTACTTTCCTTTAAAAATATTCATATTGTTTTGACCATAGGAAGAAAAACACAGAGATGCATGAGATAAGGGACATTGGTAAAATCACAATAAAAAGACTGAGGGGACTGAGATTTTAGAAACTTTCTACAATATTTGTCAATTCCTGCAAAACCAAAGCTTTCACTTTAAAAAAAAATGTTTCCATTACTTTCTCTTGTGATTGATGCAGCCAAAGTGCTGCTGCTCTGAGAGCCCAGCTTTGCAGAAAATAGTCTCCAGCTAACCACTAGGGGCCAGATTGTCAACCCCAGTTCCATCCCCCAGTAGTGCAACGGGAATATAATTGGTTCACAGCTGACAAGTTGAGAATTTGCCTAATGGAACCGGAGTAAAGTTGACAGAGCTATCATTAATGCCATTCCCCACCTTCCCCTGCCCCCATTTCCACTGTAGGGGAAGTGTCAGGAAAGGGAAGAGGCATAATAGGGCACAGAGGGCTAAGGAGGGGGCAGAGGAGAGCTCCAATGCCCTATGAAAATTCTGAGTGGGCATATGGTCCCTAGGGCTGGGACAACCTGAGAATCAGGGAGCTGGTAACTGGGTCTCTGACAGTGGCCCTCCCTGCACTCACTCTTTCCTGTGCTGAGTCTATCTTGGTACATGAGGGAATCTGGCCCAAGGAGTAACAAAGGCGCTGGAGATACTACCGTGGTAGGGCGCATATAAGTATCTACTTAGGCCCCAGTCTTGCAAGCTGTTCTGTGCAGAACCCCGCTGTCTATTTAGATTGTAAGGTCTTTAGAGCAAGGACGTTCTTTTATCAAGTGTTTGTACAGGTTCTAGTACTGAGGCCCTGATGTTTGTAGGGCCTCCATGCTCTACCATAATGCAAAGAAATCAACAATAGTAAAGATGAAACTGTTTTGCTTGTGTTGGGGAACAGCCCTGACAGAGTTGTATTTGAAGTCTACATGAGAATTTAGTTGGAGCCACTTAAGAACAGTCTATGCTGGGAAGTTCTAGTGTACATTAAAACTGGGAAGTTTAAACATACATTAAAACTGGTTTGGGCTAATTCAGTTTCCACAGTTTGACCAGCAGCGTGGATATGGCCCACCCATATTTAAGCTGAATTTAGACAGTTTAGCTGGAGACTTCAGAGTGTGATGATGTCACTCTGAATTTCCAAGTTATTAGGAAAAAAGGCCAATGGCTGGGGGTATGGAGTTGCACTTGGAGACCCTCCTGTGTGGTAGAAAAACATCAGACACTCAAAGAAAAAGAGTTGGCTGACTTTACTTTTTAAGGTCTATAAAATTTTTAATCTGCTTCTTTACAAGATAGGTAGCCCTCTGCTGGTCGAAATCATGTACAACACTTGTGGCTATTGAGGGAAGAAAGCAGAGGATTCTGGAAGTTTCACTGGGAAGTGTTTCAGAGTAGCAGCCGTGTTAGTCTGTATCCGCAAAAAGAACAGGAGTTCTTGTGGCACCTTAGAGATTAACCAATTTATTAGAGCATAAGCTTTCGTGGGCTACTTTACTATGAAGACAAAAGGATTTGGCTCCCACTGGTGGCACTGAGACATAATGATGATGGAGAAATGCTGTGGGCTAGTTGCCAAAGTGTGATAAATACATCCTCATTTTGAAAACATATTCCATAGTCGTAGGCACTGATTCCGTGGATGCTCCAATTATGCAGTCAGGTAAGTTTGAATACATGCTAAAAAAATGTACAGGTATTGGCTTACCAAATAAATTTTCTCTCCCTCCAAAAAGAGGTCCAATGCACGTATTAAAATGAAAAGAACTAATTTTGTTTTAATGTAATCACATGTATCTTTCTTACAAAATATATCTAGCTTGACCTCTGTTAGAATCATTATTTTTCCTTTCCTGTTTATTTTATAAGACAAGCTTCTCATTGGAAAATTTACTTCAAAATTTATGGTAGATAGAACTGTATTGTCTACTTTTTAATTTTTAACTTTAGACGCTATTTGATTATAAGGTATAGAGGATTTTTACTATTTATAACTGTAAATGATGTATGTACAAACAATGAGTCGAGTTAAAGGGACCTAGAGAAGGTTTAATGTTGGTTGATCTAAATATTGCTTTCATAAGAACATTACAGAATACCCTCTAATTGTATGCATCCGACTATTTGTTTATATAAACAGATCACCTTTAATCACCTCTGTAACTCTGGAACAGTTTCCACATTATGGGCGTATACGTCTAGTCCTGACAAGGCAACTTTTGCCACAGCTTTAAGGTCCCCTCGAAAATCAGGGGTTAAACATTCTACTAGAATTTTTGAATTCCTGAAAAACAAAGATTGAAAAATGAACACGCTTGTGGTATTTTTATTATTGATGCTCAAATCAAATATTTCAATAACATGATACTAAAATACCAGAATATTTTAAACGAAATCAAAATTCAGTATTTTTTAAAACAACCCTAAATCGATGATGTTGATATTTAAATCTACAAAGTAAAGTTAAGTTAGGTAAACATCTACAACTGTGAAGTACTGAAAATACTTGAGAGTTAATTTTTACTCAAAACATAGTATAGGTGCAACTCCTGCTTTGACTAGTGCACGAAATAAAATGAATATTACATAAGTCAAACATAACATCAGAGCCATTTCTATGATCTACTGAGTCACCAGACTTGCTCAAATTAAGTGCAGGTTACATCTGACTTTAATTTTCCCTCCATACTACACTTAGCAAGATTTTTAATAAGATTTGAACATCTGAACTTCTGAATGACAGAGGGGACATCTGACCGAATGGACTGTAAATACTTTGCATTGCTATTTAAGAATTTAATTCAGTTCCCCAATAGCTTGAATTTGGTTCCCCCAAGCTGGATGGAGAAGTACTTTGCATCACTATACAGCAGTGGTTCTCAACCTGCAGGCCAATCAGCACACAGCTGAGGCCTATATGACATCCTCAGGGCTGTACAGGTAGTATATATATTGTGTGGATGCAGTCCACAAAACAGAGAGCTGCATACATGGCCCATAGTGGTAAATAGGTTGAGAACCACTGGTATACACAAACCCTTCCAGGTAATCAACGAAGTACTGGTGATAGACTTTGAAGTGAGTCCCTCTAGTCCTCATTACAGGGTAAGTATTAGGCAAATGCCCAAATCAGGCTGCAGGAATTAAATCTACAACCTTCTAACAAAGACCCAAACATGCTACCAAAATGACATGCTGGCACAATGCATAAAGTGGAAAGTAGAAGGTGTCAATGGGAAAGTATAAAGGTGGAATCAGGGTCACAGAGAGCACCTCCTTGGAAAAAATGGCAAAGCTTAGAGGTCAGAGCTGAAAAATAAATCAGATTATCTTTGGAACCCAGTTACAACAGTTTTTATCTTTTCCCAAACCCATTATTACTGTGCTACAACCCTATCATTAAAATATAAACATCCACAAAAAAATAGATAGATATGTCCCATTGCTCTAAATATGTGGTCCAAAGAAACAGTTTAGTGCTTAATTTTAAAAGGAATCTGGGATAAACAGAAATTCAGCAGGAGAACATTCCTGCCTATATATTTAATCTAACTTGTAAGTGTAACACAAGCGAGGATGAAAAATCCAGGAGTGGACATGTAAGCTCTCTGGGGTAGGGACTGCCATGTATTACATATTTGTATAGCAAATAGCACCATAGAGCCCTGTCTGCTTTTGGCCTGTAGGCACTACCGCAACATAAATGCTGAATAATAATTAATAGTAATAAATTAATAATGTACCTTTCCTTCAAGTGTGATACAGTTTTTGCAAAGTGTTCTGCTCCACCATCTAGAATATCTAGAAACAATGCAATAATTTGGTATTTTTACATTAAAAATAATATTTTTGTGTAATTCTGTGTGGCTTTCATGTTAAGAGTCTAATCTAACCCCAAAAATGTAAAGCAATGCTAAATTAAAGCTGAGATTCCATCCTTAACTTACTACTCATGCCTAAATTGTACAATAGGTGTTCTACCATACCCTTACAATAGCCAGGCTAAGTATGGTTAGTTAGAACAGAGTTGGAACTTTCATTCTAAATTTTCTTGAATATGTATGAGTTTACCTTAGCCCCTTTAATCTTAGCACAGATCTGTATGGTTTAATTTCTTTTTTCTTCCACAGAGGTAGTTTAAGAAAAGAGAAATATACACAAAAAGAAATTGTTCCTGCTCTTTTATTGAAAGCCACTGTTAGAAACTATTGGTCTTTCAGTGGAATACAAGACACTCTTTTTCTGAGACAGTCTTTCCACCAAGATAGCAACAGTACAAAAGAACCATTACAACCTTAGTGGAAAGGTAGCAATATTTTTTTTTAAATTAGGCTCTACTCAAATAGACTGAATCAGTTCCATAAGGAACCAACATTTAACCAACTACATAATCGTATATCTTCTATGTGTATTTTGCCTGCATCAGGAGTAGGGGACTAAGGATTAGTCAGGAAGAGCATTTCGTAATCTCTGAAAAGTTTCTGTGTCATTCATTCCTTTCATCAATCTCATAAAAGTTTAAACCCTATACCTCTAATAACCCAAACTGACTGAGGACTCTAAAACTGCTGCATAGTGTGTATGGGAGCTTACACTGGAAGACACTACTGACAACATACTAACCATCTCGGTCTACAGATGTCAATACAACATAATCCAAGCCCCATTCAGCTATAGCTTTTGCTGTATTGTAGGGTTCATTAAGATTCAATGGAGGTGGATTTTTTGCTGTCTTTACGGAACAAAATCTGCAACCTCTTGTACATGTGTCACCCATCAACTGAAATAAGAAAAGATTATGTTTACTTTATATTTTAAACTTTGTATTGTTCAGCCAAGAAACTACTGAATATGCTACTTCAAAAGACTCAATTGTTAAAAACCATAGGAGAGAGAGATTTGTTGTGCACTTTAGCATAATATACCTGGGTCACTTTTACGCTGGAGATTTTTGTATACCCAAATTTGCTACCAACAGAATATATTTCCTATTGTAAGATTGTGGTTATTGACTTACCATGATAGTTGCTGTAGCAGTAGCATACTCACCCCCTCCCCAACACTCTCCAATGTTGGGACAACGCGCTTCCTCACACACCTATAAAAAAAATGACATTAATAATAATAAATTGTATTTCTATAGCACCTTCCGCCAAAGGAATTTGTTTTCTCTTCTGAGACAGGTACTGAAATTATGAGGAGGAAATTAAATCACAGATAGGTTAAGTGAGTTGCCCCAGTTAATGGCAGAGCTGGGAAGGGAACATGTGTCACGTGACACCCAATCTTGTGTCTTAACCCCAACACCATTCTTCCTCTGAACTACACAACTTCCTGAAAACTGCTCATCAAAATAACCGTCAGAATTGCACATTCTAAACTGCATTAATTATGCACCTTTTAGATGTAATAAAAAAGTTTATAAAAAATTCACAAGATCTGTGATACATTACAGAACAATCTTTTTCTGAAGAAAAGAATTTCATACTTGTCTTAAATCTTCTGTCTCTTTCCATCAATGGGGGCATATTTAATAGAGAACACAAACATTTCTTGAATTTCTTTTCATGTGAATTATTTATATACCGTCCCAAAAATTATACAAATGTTTCCACCTAAATTAGACACACTGATAATCTTTTGACTTTAGAGGACTTGAGAAACACAACACCATATTTAAGATCATTGCAGGGAAAATGTCAAATTTTCTGCTGTTTGTTTCTTCCCTTGTTCTCCGTGGGTGAAATTCACCCCTGTGCAAAAGCAGAGGACAAGGCCTATGCATCATATGTTCCCACTGAAGCCACAAAGGCATAAGTGATGCATAGGCTCTCTGCTGCTCCTGAGCAAAGGGGTGAATTTCACATCATGAAAACATTGCTTTCTTCCTAGAAGAAAATGCGTCAGGCATTAGACTTACAGTATGAAGCTTTAAACTTCGCAGTGTACTCTTCAGTTTATTATAGTTCTTTCCTATGGGAATCTCAGTTTTTAGCCATGGAGGAAGTCGCAGCCTGAATAATATCAAGCAAATATAAGGATTAATAAATTACTTACATGTAATCACTTAACTTCATAGATCTACTTTACTTTGTTACAGCCTCTGGGTATGAAAGATTCCTTGAAGCTGGTCATGAGTAATAAATGAGCATTAATATATTTCAAAAAAGTACCATAACTTCTCATTTCCATCCTCATTTATTAGCCTGCCACCAAGCTAAGATGCAAGTATCCACAATTATAGGGTTTAAGATCACTAACCTTACTGCCACGCTATATATGGTAATTCAGACATTGGCAATATAATTACATAGCTACTACAAACTCCTAGCAAATTTCAAAGGGCTCATTTTGTTTTTCACAGCTTTTGAATTTAGTCTTCATGAATCTATCTACATACAAAACAAAAAAACCCCAACAATTTATCAAAAACACAAATTGGGCATATTGTCCCACTGACACACATTTATAATTTGTTACTGTTCATGGCACAAGCACTCCAATGCCTTCCAGATATATTGGTGGCTATTTCACCAGAGGAATCAAGGCTACTACTGTTCATCTAGAATACTGTTTAAAGTGCAGTTTTCAAAGTACACAACCAGTACAGTGTGGATAGCTAAACACTTTTGGTCAGTGCCATAGAATGGGACATATTCTGCCTTTTGTTACACTGGTGTAACTTCCCTGGTCTTCATGGAGTTTCATGGGTGTAAATGAAAGCAAACTTTGCCTACATAATTTTCTTTACAGGATTAGGAACAAAGGTTTGATTGCAGAATCTTTATTGTTGGAGATGCATGAGCCAGAAAGAATACAGGTTGTTTTTAATATTTCAAACTGAGTTTGTATACCTGGAAGTTAGAAAAAATCATCTTCTTAACTTGTAAACTGGGCAGAATTGGTCTGGAAATAATTGAGACGCTAAACATAAAGCTCCGAAATGTCATTTTTATAGGCACTTTTTCAGATTATAACCAAATTGTATAAAGTAACACAAGATTGTCATAATAATAAAAGGGGTTGTATAAAAGATGGATGTCTGTTATTCTTTCATTTATTATTTAGTGTACTAAAGCAATTAGCAGCTAACTCGACAAGTTCCAACACAAGTTCTACAGGTACTATATTAAAGTAGGGCAAAACATATACAAGGGCAGATTATATTACTTTTGGATGAGACTTTCAGATATTACCACTGCCTTTACAGAATGGTGCTGGGCACTACCAATTTACAGGCTCATTATTGTTAATAAACCACAAACAACTGTGATGCAACCTGTCTGTACCATGAATACATTCAGGACTAGGTTAAAAAAAATCAAACTTGCCAAAATCATAAGTGATTTATTTAGTTCTGTGAATCTCCAGTAACATTTTATGAATCAAATAAATGACTCTTTTCCCAGCTATAATTAAAATAGAGGTATGTAAGTGGAACCATTCACTACTATTTTTTGGGCCAAAAACACTGAAAATAAAAATATATTGCTAATGGTGTTTTAGGTATTAGAATTTTTTTCTTGTATGCAAAATCATTTATTCTTATCAACTGTACTGAAATTACTAATTAGCTATCTTATCTCTGCATGTTGTGCTTAAAGAGTTCATATGGGAAACTAATACTTTCCCCTCTTCAAATGACCGTTCCTTCCAAAATGAAGCGTGAAGAAGCCATTGCAGTACTACACAACTTGACAAATATGATACATGTAGGTATTTGTGTACAGTAGAATACAAGAGATATCAAGTACTAAACAAAGCATGATGCTACCTCAGAGTAGAGTGTAATTACTTAAAGCTAGTTACCTTTCTCCCTTCTGGCGTTTTAAATTGCCTTTATACTCAGCCCACATGCTCTTATCAGAAAAATCCCCAGATACAAAATCTTGAAAATCAGGTCCATTTTGCAGAAACTCCTTCTTTTCATCTGGCAAAGAACTTGATGCTCTGTACTGGCTCCACACATTGCTTCCACACACCTAAACAGAGCAGAACTGTATTACCCTTATAATCATAAATGTGCTTATATGTATTGGATAACTGCTGGTATACATCTCTTGAGAGCTGACAGGGCTTATATTAGTTTCATACAGAAGCCAAAAAGTTAACAATTTACAGGCCTTACAAGAGTTGTATAGAACAATTGTGAAAGGTTTATTTTTTACCTGTCAATTTAAGGCCAAGTTCCATCCTTGGAAGTTCGTGCTCAACTCTCATTGATTTCAGTGGGAGCTATGAACACACATCCAATGGCAGAATTTTGACTCTTGTTTTTCAAGTACAATAATATGCAAATGCAGACATAGGCAATCAGCAGATGGAGACTGGAAAATAATATTTTCCGGTCTCAGTCCCTAGAAAGGGGACAGATGCCGCAAAGTCCATAAGTTTCAAAAGTGAAAGTCAAAACACTGGAAGAAGCTGAACACTTAAATGTGAACAAAGGAATAAGCTTAAATTACTGTATTGCTTGATTAAGCACATACTAGAGCAAAAAATGTACAGCACATTCAAGTATAATCTTCAAAAACTTGCAAATAGGAGGGAGCTCCAATACCACTACAGCAACAGGGCAGGATGGCACTGGTACATACTTAGAAATGGAGTAACTAAAATTTAGCAGCATTCAAATATACCAGCAGTAGCCAGTATAGAAAACGCAGGGTGATTTAAAACACGAGCATAATAAATTACCATATAAAAGATACATCTGCCAAAGAAAGCATCCGTAGTACCCTACACATCAAAGTCAGTAGTGACGTGGGAAAACGTGTAGTGCTTTTAAGTCGGTGGCCTTAGAGTTCAAAGAGAAAGAATCTCCTCTTCAGGCCTAAAAATTGGAAACTGCCATTGTTCAGTGAGCTCTGACAGCTAAGGGGGGGATGGGAGATTCTTAACATGTAGCCAAGCAAGCCTCTAGGTGATGCAGTTGGAATGCCTCAGCCACCTCAACATAAAAGTCTTAAAAGCTCTCAAATCCTTTTGGCGACTCACTGTATAGGTCAGATTATTTAATCTTCTGAGCCCCAGTGGCCTTTTTGGAATAATCATCCTTTCGGTTTCAATGCATGTAAGACAGACAGGAAGGAATGCAAAGTTCCACAAGATCTTATCCTTAACATTAAATAATATGGATTTGGGTTCAAATATTGTCATCTTGATTAAAAACTAACTAAAGGACTGCAAACAAAAGGTGAAAATGAGCATGATCAAGTAAGTAGTGGGGGAAATGTCTAGCGAGAAACGATGGGGTTTGTTGTTAGGATCCAGTGCTATTTAATAGCATCTGGAAGAGGAGATAAATGGCATCAATGACCAGGGCTCAAACTGGGCTGAGTCAGAAACCCAATGCTGCTTTTTTTTTTTTTTTTTTTTTGAGTTTGCCCTCTTGTGATCCAGAATCTTAATTTCCATTAAAAAAAAATTGGTAGCCTTTATGGTTGTGGAGAAAACCCTGAAAACATAAAATGAGTGTTGTAAACCAACGGAATGATGTCTGTCTGAGTCTTCCAGGAACATAAAACAATAGTTCAGAGAGGTCTGAACTGCCCCATTCATCCCAATGCTCGATGATGAGCAGCCCATTTGTTCAGTGATGATAATGTAAATATCAACATCGTGAACCTTCACTCTTATCAAAACACATAAGAAAGGCAAAAGTGTATGACAGTCTAGTACAATCTATTGTGAGTAGTGTCTCGTTTTGGAGCCACAAATGAACAGGATTTGGGAGGTACCATCATTTTCCCCTCCCAATCAGTCTTGTAGAGCTAAAAGTCTCAAGGGAAAGAACAGATCCCAGGGACCTAAGTTATGTCTATACTATGGAGACTAAACTAGTATAGCTATGTCCACGCAGATGAGGGCAGAACCCTGTAATAAAAATGCAGCCTATGCTGGTGGAAGGGTTTCTTTCATTGGTGTAGGAACACCACCAACCTGAATGAAGTTAGTTAAGTCAACAGAAGCACTTTTCTATTTACATAACTGCATCTCCACTAGGGATTAGTCAGAGCTGTGGTTTTCTAACTGACAGAGCTATGCTGACCTAACTTTTAAGTGCATGCAAAGCCCCAGCCTCACCAAGAGGGCCAATCCTATAGAGCTAGTAGTCCCTCAATTCTTCCTGTCCCAAAGCAGCTAGGGCGATCTCTGCTCTGTTGATGGTCATAGGGTCAGATGGCTTCCTTCATGGCTCTAGTGGCTGCTGCTTCTTTCTCTGCTGGAGGCTGACTGCAGACACAAGCAAACATAACTCCATCAGTAATACTCAGATCATATTTTTGAGCTTTCCTTTGCAACCATGAGAGCTAGAAATGTAATTCTAATGAATGCTCAGATTCAGACATCATTATATAACTCTGCGATCCTGGGCCAGAGGCACAAGCTTATTATGCATACAGTGTGTTGGAACTTCTACAGAAGAGCTGGACTCAAGGGGCTCAAAAGAGTCTGCAACAATCATATTTTGAATACCTGTTGCTAGAAGCATCTCATTCTGCCATCTCCAGAGATCAGCTGCGGGTACAGCTTGAGAGAGTCCTGCCACTACCACCAGGCTTTCCTCCCCACAATTTGAGCCCTGTACAGAGGGCACTAAACTGGGAGATCTCACAAACATCAGGGAGAACACAGAAGAAACACAAAGGGATCTACCTATGCAGTAGTGTTGTAGTAGCCAGTCGGTCCCAGGGTATTAGAGAGACAAGGTGGGTAAGGTAATGTCTTTTATTGGACCAATCTCTTCGGATTAGAAACACAGATAAAATATAAATGAGATTCAGTTTGGAAAAACGCAAAACACACACACTCAGGAAAAACTGAAACACAGCCACTCGATGGGAGAGCGAAGCCTGCAAGCAGGGAGTGACCCCGGCCAGTAAGTGAGACGCGGGTTACTAGCCAGGGGATGCTGCAACCAACAGGCCAAGACGCCCTGGGGCTGCGTGTGCTGCACCCCGAGGCAGGAGGTGATCGGGGACCGCCCCGCTCTGTCTGTTCTGGGCGATGCTCGGGGTCCGGCGTCGGCTCTGCGCCCAGCTCCAGCGAGGCACGGGCAGGGGCTCGGGACCCGCCAGGGCGGGGGCGGCCCGGGGCCGCAGGGCAGAGCCGAGCGCTGGTCGCAGAGGGTCGAGCCCCGGACCCGGCGCTACACAGAACAGGGCCGCGGCAGGAGCAGCTCACCCCGAGGGGCCCAGCGGCGCCGCGGGCGAGCGGGGCCCTGTGCTGGGGGAAGACCCCGGCCCGGCCGGGGGGCAGGAGCCGCCTGGCGAGCGGGACAGGGGAAGATCGCCCTCGCTCACTCACCCGCCCCTGGGACTCCAGCACCAGCCGCCTCAGGCTTGTCGTGGCGGCGACTCGACAGCAGCGGCCGCGCTGAAGCAGCGCCATAGCCACCCTCCGCTGCTCTGTCCCGCACCGAGCCCCGAGGACGAGTCCCGAGCGGTCAGATCGGTACTCAGCTGAGCTGCCTGGCCCCATTCCCCGCTTGCTCGGGCCTTAGTGCGGTCGGCGGACGATTGCTCCTGCCTCAGAGCGGGGTGGCCGAACGTGATGACGTCAGGCCTAGGCGGACGGGATACAAGAACGCGATGACGAAAGACGCTCTCCCTTTCCCCTCGGTCTGCAGCGAGGTAAGGGCTGTCCGCTGTCCGCGATCTGCTTCCATCCGCGGCACCGGGCCCCCCCCCGCGCCCCGACGATGCCGCGCCGGGCACAGGGCGGCTCTAGGGACTGTCCTGACCGCCCCGGGGATGTGCCTGCCCCCGGCCCGGCGGGGAGAGCCCCCGGCACAGACCTCCCCCCCTCCCCCGGTCTCAAGGAAGCTCGGCCGGGGCCCGGCGCTGGTTCCCCGAGCCGGGCGGGAGCTGCTAGGCCAGGTCTGCGGCGGCCACTCGCGGGTCTGAGCCTGCCCCGCCCGCAGTGACCCCCGCCCCCCTGTTGTGGAGTGTTCATGGCGGGGGCCCAGGCGTGGGGCAGCCCGCTAGCCGCGTTCCGGGCTCCCTGCGCGGCGTGGCCGGGGCGTGGAGCGGCGGCGCGGCCGCTCCCTTGGCCTGTGGGCCCCGGGTCGGAGAGGCTGGGCTGGGTCTGGCTGGCTGGGGAAGGCGCGGTGCGGGTCTCTGTTGTCTCTGTTCTCACCCTGTGGTTGTCGTTGTAGAATGAAGACCATTCTCAGCAACCAGACTGTTGACATCCCGGAGAAAGGTACAGTCCCTTGCTAGTGGCACGTAAGCTTTGTACTCTCGTCCTGCAACAGGTTAACACTAGATTTTCTTATCTTCCAGTCGACATTTCTCTGAAGGGCCGGGCAGTTATTGTGAAAGGTCCCAGAGGAACCTTGCGACGGGATTTTAACCACATCAATGTAGAGCTCTCCCTCTTGGGAAAGAAGCACAAGAAGGTGAGCATTGTAGGGATATTTTGGGATTATTTCTATATTCAGAGAGAGAAAGGATGATCTTGTGTCTGGGGTACTAATGAGGGACTTAAGTTTAAGTCCCTGCTCTGCCACGAACGTCCTGTGTGATTTTTTGGAAAGTCACTTAGCCTTGCTTGTCTGAGTTCTTGTATTTTTTAAAAAGTGACAGTAGTATTTTCTTATATCACAGGGTATTGTGAGTCTAAATACTAAAGATTGTGAGGTGCTCAAGGGATCATATAAGTTTCTAAGGTGGATAGGCGTATCTTGGGTGTTTGAGTCAGGGTTCAGTATTGATATGCAGTCAGGTATTACGAGTGTCTGTCAGCGGGCATGCTCTTTTTAAATGTTCAGTTTTGGAGCTACAGTTTTGGGGAGGTTTTCAGTGTTAAAAATTGTGGGGTATGTATGTAATTAGAAATGTTGAATGAACATTTTATTCATTTACTACAGGATGCTTTTAGATTTCCCAAATTAATTTTGTTCAGCTATAGTATTTTATTACTTAAACTGTAACTATATGTAGTAAGCAAGATTAACCTAGAATTCTGCTGCATTGATAGCTCAGTGCATCTTAGTTAAGTTTTCTTGGATATGTCATTTAATAGCAGATGAAGGTAGCTGATGTGCCTGGTCTGCTCTTTCAAATTTCTTTTCCAGTTCTGCTGGGCCATGACTTTGGGGGGGTGTGCTCATTGGTACCTTAGCTATGCATTCATCACCAAGTTCAGTTGGTGTTTGATGGTGATTACAAGGAAGCTAGATAGAAAGCTTGATTCTGCTTACTGGGAAGTCATATTTTCAAGTTTTTCTAACCAAGACATTCTAAAAACATTTCCCTAACCTAATACCCTTTGAATGAACATTTGACAAAGTGAGCATTAAAACCTGCTTAAAATCTTTGAGGTAAAGAGTATAGGTCTGGCACATTAGTGTTTTGCTTAACGTGTAAAGGATGGCATACAATTTCCAGTGCATAGATTAAGAAATACGCCATTGGAGGGCTGCCTGGTGATATGTGAAATTGGTTAATGCTTTTGCTAATGAACAAGCACAAAACTTGCCATCACCATAGTTGGCAGTGTGGAGAGGTCAAATATTTCTATGTATATAGAAAAGGAGCTAGCTTCTCACCTAGACAGTCCATACAGGAAAAGGTTGATGGAACAATGCCAGGAAGTTTGCTTTGTTACAGCCCTGTACTTTCTCTTCCTGTTCAATATTTTGCATTCACACAAATATTTGTCATCTGAGGGTTTTAAAGCACTTTGCATCAGTATTCCTCAGACTCCTTTATACATGTTAAAAGCTCTATTTCACAAATGTGGAAATCGAGGTTTGTGGAGATTAAGTGATTTGCTGAAGGTTATACAAAAACCAGTTTAATTCCTTATGTGTAACATGTTTGTTAATTCTGAATTGAAACTGAACGCTTTGCTGAACTTTTATTATAGCTACGGGTTGACAAATGGTGGGGTAACAGAAAGGAGCTGGCAACTGTTCGTACAATTTGCAGTCATGTTCAAAACATGATCAAGGGTGTCACATTGGTAAGTTTTATTTTGAAATAGAATATTTGTCATTTGATTCTTAACAATATCAGACAACTTTATTCTTATGAGAATTTTTGTAGCAATGCTAAATGAAAGGTACTGTATACAGTGTGGGTTACCTATGATCTTGCCTTTGCCAGTGAGATCACTTTAGAGTTGGGAGAGAATGTTAAGCAGAAACATTAAAGATCTTTAGGGCTTGATTCTTCAAAAGCAACTCTTCTGTATTAAAAGTTAAAATACTCTCCAGAAACTGTCTAACATTTCATCACATTTGTCCAGTAACTCTTAAACGTATCTCCTAGTTTTGCAGTCTTATAGCTCTGTAACACAGCTGTTCTCAAACTTCAGTAACCCGAGGACCCCCATTTTGATTTTAAAATTTGCTGCCTACTCCCAGCAACCAACACTTAGGCCTGGCCCCACTCTGCCCCTTCCTCCAAGGTCCGGCCCCACCTCTTCCTGCCACCGCTCCAACCCTGCCCCTCCTCTTCCCCGAACCCCCCCCGCCCCATCCCCCCTCCCCCTCCCGAGCACCTTCGCTCCCAGTGCCTCCTGCACGCAGGGGAGCTGCAGGAGGTGTTGGGAGGGAGGGGGAGGAGTTGATCAGCAAGGCTGCCCCGGACATGATTCTGCCCCCTCCCCTGAGTGGGCCCTGTCCCCCCTCCTACTCCTCCCTCCCAGGGCCTCCTGGACTTCTCTGGTGTGCAGGAGATGCTGGGAAGGTGGGGGAGGAGTTGAGTTGATGTGCGGGGGCCCGCAGACCCCCTGGAGTACCCTTGCAGACCTCAGTTTGAGAAATGCTGCTGTAACACATTTGAGTTTCATGGTGAAATTTTTGATTTGGTTACTCCCAGGGCTTTCGTTACAAAATGAGGTCTGTGTATGCTCACTTCCCCATCAACGTAGTTATACAGGAAAATGGCTCACTTGTGGAAATCCGTAACTTCCTGGGAGAGAAATATATCCGCAGGGTACGCATGAGACCAGGTAAGTCTAGTTAGAGGCCTTATACTTTGCAAATTGAAGTGAACATGCTGTGAATGTTGTTGTAACAAACTTGCTTCTAGTAAGATTCGATGCTGTGAACTTTGTAATGGGCATCAGAAGACATATTGTTTATGGCCTGACTTTCAAAGGTGCTAGGTGCTCACAACAGATCGATTTTTCAGTAGAACCTGTGAATGATCAACATCTGAAAATCATAATCTCTTAATAAACCAGGATAGATCCAGACTTTTTCTGAGGGTCCCATATTTTGCATCTGCACTCCCGCATATGCAATCTTGATTTTATTAGTTTCCAAGATACATGCATGACAAACTTCTGCTTTTGGCTTTGTTCTAAACATTTTTCATTATCACTTGAAATATTTAATTTAGACTTAAAAAAAGTAGCAATCTTGATGAAGCTTGTAAAGTTGTAGCTTTATGTAGAGAGGTCAGTGTTAAGTCTCTTTAATACAGTGAGTACAGAAAAATTAACTGCTGTAAGAACTTTACATTTATTTTAAGGATACATATGAAAAGCTTAGTTTGCAGCCTGTCTGCAGAAATCTTTCAAAAGTACAATTTCAAACAAGCTTATTCATTTGACATACACTCTTATCTGTAATCCATCAGTGTGTTATGTGTTTGTGGCAGTAGCCATTTTGGTTAAGTTTATTGGACAAATGGACATGTAACCCTAAGTGCATTTTATACCTGTAGAGATTAAATATCTGCCATTGGAGGCATTCCTATAAACTAGCCTTACCCATTGTACTACAACTTAATTCACAAAAAATACTTAAGTTTTTGATTTGACATTTTGACAAGCAGGTTAGAGTAAATGAATTAATCAGCTCTTGCTCGTATTCGGGATTGTCTAAAGCTTGTGAATTCACAGCCAGATATGAATAAGAGCTATGATGGACACCCATTACCTGACAATGGGAAGGACTTTAGAGTAAATCAAGTTGATCTGTTTGATCTCCACTTTGGATGAAAGCATCAGGTTAGATAACTGGTTGCATCTCAGACAACATTAGCAGATACAATAAGGGCTGATATTTATGTGGGTGCTGTCACTCTGTCTATTTGGCTACCTTATTTTTGTGGTTTATAATGGCGTTGATAGTGGTGGGTCTTTGAGGATTTTGTGAAGATACATGAATGTCTTTGGCCTGCGTGGAGGGTAAGAGGTAAAATTTTGATCTAATGGCTGGCCTCACTAATCTCACTTGTGCAGTTCTTGAATTAAAAAAGAAAGTAGCAGACATATCCAAAACTAGCCATCAGAATTTCTGAAGTGCCCAAGTGATAACTGAATAATGTTCAGCCAAATTTGGAGCTTAACAGACCAAGCTGTTAGACTATCCAAAATGGATTCTTAAATTTTCGAACTCTTGTATCTGTTAATGTTACACTTCATTTTTGATTTGAGTTACAGGGTGGTTTTGATTTGAGTTACAGGGTGAGAAGGTTTTAATCTGCTTTATAATGGAAAGCAGCTGAAACTTTGTATGTATAATCGTGCCTAGCACAAAGCAGGGGGAAGTCCTAATATTGGCCTCTGGATGCTATTGTAATAAATAATAGGAAGCTAATTATTGTAATATCCATATAGTCTTTTATGGATCTATAAATGAAGTCAAACAGGATTTCTGAAACAGCCACTGTTTTTCCTTGAATGTTTAGAAGTTACATAAAGTGCATCTGCCATACTTCCACAGATAAATATACAGCTTACTGTGTACTTTCCTTTCCCTTAGGTGTTGCCTGTGCAGTATCTCAAGCCCAGAAGGATGAGTTGATTCTTGAAGGGAATGACATTGAATTGGTATCAAACTCAGGTTTGTATAATAAGTATTTATGGAGGGAGAGAGATGTGTCACTAAGCTGTAGGAGGAGCCCTTTAATTTGCAGGTGTCAATTCAGGAACTTTTTTTTATATTTTAACAAACTGTTCCTGAAAAACTTCACTGAATTGAAGTGATAGCTCAAATCAACTTCTGTCTAGAAATTAAGTACTACTTATTGTGTAAGAATGGAAGACACAAAGATTATTTGTCAGTGCATTTACTTGGAAAGCAGTAAAACTGACCCGTATAGCTTTATTTTGTTTGTCTTTTATGCAGCAGCAGAAAAACATTTAAAACCATTATTGTAAAACTCTTGTTGGTGAGAGGAGTTGGCACCTGAAAGTTCCAGGCTGCTTAAAAAGAAGTTTAGTCATTTCAAGTTGGCAGTATCCCTTCTAAGCTATTTCATCTCCTGTTTGAGTTCTGTGTCATCAGCTGAAATGTTGGAGTGTGTATAAGAATGGGCTGAGTTAGGGCACCGTCTTTGCTATGTCTTAAATTTCTTGTTTTTTCTGTAGCTGCCTTGATCCAGCAGGCCACCACAGTCAAGAACAAGGATATCAGAAAATTCTTGGATGGTATCTATGTTTCCGAGAAGGGAACAGTACAACAGGCTGATGAATAAAACTATAATAGGTTGGTATTTTATGCAGTAACATTCTGTATTATAATTTCAAAGGTACATGTGTAATTTGATAAATCAGGTCCCCGTCTTAAAGACTTCAGCAGATTTTTGGGAACAGGGAATGATCAATACGGGTGCGTGGGGCAGTGCTCTTGAACAGGTAACATGAAAAGTTACTTGCTAGTAGGGACTGGTCTATAGTTAAGTTTTTCTGCTTTAAGTATATGTTAGAGGCAACCCCCAGTATGGTTAAATGTAATTATACTGATATAAAAGTGCTTAAACCAGAGTAGGTTTTTCTGATTCAGGAAGCAAAATAAGCAATGCTAATATTAAAGCACCTCTATACTAGTACAGATGCATCCACACAAGTGGTTTTACTGGTATAATTGTCAGTAAAAAATTGCACCCCTGACTGACACAGATTGGTAAAACTTAAGAGTAGATCAGGTCTGGGCTTTGTTCTCCTGAGCATGGTGCATAATGCCATAGCTGAGGTCTTCAAGCAATATTTTGTCACTCTTGAGCTGCTATTCAGGTTCCTATCTGGTTTGAGGCATTGGAGTGCAGACTCATTTGAATTTGGTGGTAAGACTTTTTTGCTCCTTAGTTTGGTGATGGCACAGAGCAGTGTATTGATAGGAAGATTTAGCAACATATTCATTGCCTAGTATTTTTGCCATTCAGTAGCTGTAAACCCACCAACATGACATCCATTCACTTGAGGAGCAGATAATTTTTTTAACTTTGAATAATTGATGCACTATTGTTTGATTACTGAGTTTCTTGATGCATTTGTATTTGTCCTCTGTTACCAAACAATGAAACTAAAACACTTAATATTATGGAAGTAATTTACAGTTAAATGGTGCTACAAGCTTTTCCTTTAGGATTTTTTCACCAGTCTACAGACGTTTATACCACCAGCTTTTTCATCCAAATACGATTATATTTTGTTTGCAAAATATACCAGCGTGTCAGATGGCTGCAAAAGTCTCAAGTTGCGTTTAAAATTAGTGTCACGAGTACCTTCTGCAGCATAAAAGCAAGGGAATATGCAAATTGGCTATTTCTATTTTAACTTTACTAAAGTTTTAGTACAGCAATTTTAACTTTTTAGTATCAGTGGATTCCACTTGAAACAGACATATTCCACCCAGACAAAGCCAATTTAAAACATCAACCCTGTTATCACCTGCTATGTAGAAGTCACTTCAGCCATGTGCAAGACTATTTATTCCATTTTATTGCTGTTCTTTTGGGGGAGGGAGAAGATTAGTTACTCTTGAGCCATTGACTTTGACCATTTGCTTTAGTCAACCCAACTGAAAAATGGGTGAAGAACAGCTACTTGTATTGCATCTGAACTATGTTCCTGCTTAAATGATCAAAATGTGACAAGATTCTATGTCTGAATTCTTGAGTGATGCTTAACAAGTAGAACAGTTTTCTATGCTTTATATCAGATATGCTTTTAAAATATATTGAGATATCCACAAACTTTTAGTAATAAATCTAAGGGAATTTAGAGGGGATTGCACTGACATAGTAAAGCTTAAAACTGTATATATTGTTTTATAATTTAGCACTCTTCTTACTTTCAGTTGTCTAGATTCTGAAACAAACCACAAGTGGGACATCCGTAACTTACTACTTGATACAGCAAGTACCGAATGGGAAGTCTGGTGTAACACTGAACACAATGATGTGTTTTAAAAAAAAAAATAATAAAACAAGTATTCCACATTTTGGGTTCTGACTTTAAGATCTGAATAACAATGGCTATAATTTGGTGTATTATATTAAATTTAAAATTATCTTAAAATATTACTCTTTGGAGAAGCAGTTCCCCAAGTTAGTTTTGCAAGATGCCATAGTAGACTGTTGTATGTTTTTGCCATCCATTAACAGTGTACGTAACTCATAGCCTCTCAGAACCTTAGTGTAAAAGAAAGCAGCCTGAAATGATTTCTCTGAGATGTGTGGACTGTCCAGTTCATGTAATTGAAGTGCTAACTCTGAAGTAAAGATTTTTAAATGGTGAAAACTGTTGATCACTTCAGCAGAAGAAGCAAACTCTAATATGTTTATTCGATAATCCCATTTCATTCTTTCTCTGACTTCAAAGGTTCAGATTACCTTGACAGTTCCTAAAACTTGCTTCACCAACAGCTGCTTTAGTCAAGTTATCATTGTAAACTGAAGACTAAAGATGAGGACAATAGAATAAAATCCAAATATCAGTAGGGGCTGCATACTTTGTAGCTCGTGTAGGCCAAGTTCCTTGCATGCATCCCTCTGTTCCACTCCACAAACTCCATATGTGCTACTGTCCATCCGTCTTTGTTTCCAGGACTCCCTGCAGTGCCCTCACCAGGGTTTCTCTAAGACTCCCATGGAAGGAGCTATTTGTGCACTCCATTCCCATAGCAGTGCCTCCAGTTTTCCCTCACGAGGGGTTCTGTGCCCCATTCTTCCCTCCACCCATTCCAAGTCCCCCACTTTTGCCCCCTATAGCGGGGGCTCTGAACCCTCATTCCTCCATGAAAGGGGCTCTGTGCCCCCCATGTCACCCTCTTCCCCTAGCATTTTTCTGCCTGAGGAATAAATCATTGAAGGGTGTGAACATGTTAAACTAGTGGGAGGACAGGCTGAGATGAGATAGGAATATTGTCTGCTAGGCGATTTTAGACCATTTATAAGGTGTTTGGAAGTGGCTGGGGGGCTTCATGTGTTCCCCATTTTCTCCCTTTTGATGTCTTCAGTTTTTCCTGAAAATGAGTAGGAATTTGGACACTGAATACAATGGTCTCTGAAATTTAGAACTATGATGTTCAAGTTACTGGGCTACAGACAAAAAATTGCCATTTAATTGAGTAAGACCTTTATGAACTTAGTCAAAAACAAGACTACCATTGTGATATTTTCAGTTATTTAAATACCACTGTACTTAAATGAAACTACTGCAAAAATTCCCTGTCTGCTGCAGAAATCATGGGTCTTCGCTGCAAAGTCTAAATAGATGCTTTGAATATTGTGGGTACCTTCTGTCAGCTTGGAGTGAACTGCTCCATGGTTAAGTTTTTCTTAGTGTGTGGCTGCAGAGCTAACAAATTTGTGACTGTAGCCCTGTCACAAACACTTTGCATATAAAATCTGCAGTACTATTATTAACTTATACATATAAGCTTTGAAGAAATACTTACTTTGTAAAGAAATGTGGGAATAAATGCAAAGCTCTGCAGTTTTGTATGCAAAATACAGTTAAAATTTAAATGATGCAATCTCTCAAAGTAGGAGATAAGCCTCAAAACTAGTACTCACTGTTTCTGCTTAACTAGAATATCTTTTACAAACAAACATAACTTTACGTTAAGGCTGCCTATCTCCTGCTTCTCTGTGTCCTTGAGGAGAGATCTGTCCTTCCTCTAATTGCTTCCTACATTGACAAAGTGGCCTTGCATCCTATCTGCCATGTCACCAGGATGAACAAAAATATCCCAGCCTGTTGTGCTCTCAATCCCTCCACTGATGCATGTGGGTGTACATGCCTTGGCCCTACCTGCCATTGTTGCCCAGAGATTTGTGGAGTTGCAGGGTTGATCTGGAAGCTTCCCTTCACAATGGCTGGTAGGCTATCAACCATGGTTACAACAGAATGTGTGTATGATGATCCTTGTATGCATAAGCTCATGCCTACTGTAACTCCCTTTGTCAGGAGGGGAGAGCCCTTCTTGTGGCTCTGATACATGCTGGAAGGGGCTTCTCCACCTCCTGTTGGCTGAAGGGGACAATAGTGGAGGTGGCATGAGGGGAGAGCCTGTCCCTAGTGTCACATGTTGGAATGTGCCTGGCAGACAGAAGGGGAGTCTCTTCCTCCCATAGGCCAGATGGGCACATGGCATGCAATTGGCTCTTTGCACACACATGCACACCGCTCAATTTAAAACCTTCCTTGGGATCCATGTGCCCTTTTGTGGGGATAGCTTGCTGCTGCAACAATTCCTGGAAGGGGCCTGGCTGGAGAACTCAGCCACACTACAGCAGCAGTAGCTGCTAGGGCAAAGTGTGTGTCCCCCTTCCCAATTGCCTCCAGGAGTGGCAGGGGTAGGACCAAAGCTATGAGAGCAATACCTATTTCTGGGGTGAGCACCTGGAGCTGGGTGGTGGTGGCAGCAGCCATCCAGGCTGCTGAAGGTGGCAGGCACACAGCAGCTGGGCTCACTGCTAGGATTGTACACCCAGCAGCAGGTGGTACGTGGGGAGCAGGGTTGTGGCTCAGTCAATGGGGATGGAGGTGTTAGAGGAGCCCTGACTAAGGGAGAACTGGGACAGAGTCTCTGGAGGGGTTCTGGGAGCAGGGTCTTGGGCTCAGAGGCCAAGGTTGGGGAAGGTGAGTGGACCACCCAAGGGTGGTCAAATAAGAGCTTCCCTGCAGGAGTGTTCAGGCATCCCAGCCGCGCCCCCCCTCCGGGCTGTAGTGGTGAGGGTTGCCAGCATCTCCCTGCAAGGGAGGGGGCTGGAAGTAGGCCTTTGTGCACCATGTTCAGAGCTGCAGTTCTGCCCCCACCTAGGGCAGTGGAAAACTGGTCCTATGAGGTGTAGGAGGGCTGCCTCTTTCTTGGGGTGTGGGGGAAGCATGGCCCTGGGCTGAGGAGGCAGGTGACTGAAAGTAGGATTCACGGGGGCAGTGCACCCAAGACAGATGTTTTAACTGAAATAGAGTGGGCTGATGCTTTCCTCTCTCTCCCCTTCTCCCCGCCAAGAGGTAGCAGGCTACCCATCCTTACACACTGACCCCAAGTTCTTTTGAGAATGGGGAGTGCTATGAGAATTTATCAAACACTTAGGGAAAACAAATTTGGAAAGGAGAATATGTGGACTTGTTCACCCTGCTGTATCAGCTGGAGGATGTGGATGGAGAAAATAAGCCCAAGGTGGCTAATGCACTAGAGAATTGGACCTAGCCTTTTATGTATATGCAAGCTTAATATGTGAAAGAAACCCCCAGAGAGGTGTGTCTTTTTTCAGATATTTAGCATAGGCATATGATGAGGTGCTCAGATGGTGGGTAGCAAAGAACCCAAACCCAAAGGACCCAGAATTATGGCTGGTATATATGACACCATGCCATCCTATTCAGTACATTTATCCAGACAACAGGCTAGTTATACCTAAACTGCAGGCTTCCAAAAGGAATATCACATTTATTCTATTTCTGTTGCGAATTCAAGGTAGCTCAGGGTGTGAATAAACACACCCCTGACTGACACCGCTATGTTTAAGAAAAAACACACCATCAGTGTAGATGCAACTATGCCCACAAAGGACAGCTTTTAGCAGCATAACTAATATTGTTTGGGGCTGTGGTGTTCCTACACCACAAGAAAAGCTGCTCTCTGTGTATGCTGTGTCTATCCATGGGAGCTATGCTGCCAAAGAGTTTGTAGCGTAGAAATAGACTGTGGGTGCTGAAACAATATCTGGGAGCTTTGTCCACTGACCAAATGAGCCAAGAGAGAAAGTAAACTAATGTGAATGGGAACATCTCAATCTCTAAACATCACATAAAATACAGTTTGTAAGAGACATTGTGGGGTAAATGTAATCTCTATAAACACAAATATGTTAGACAACAGGTTTGTGAAAATAAGGTCGTTTTGAGACACCTATGAGCCTGTGAAAATGTCATTTTTAATAGAATACACATAAAATTCTTGAGAGAATAGACATTTCTAAACAAACTGCTCTCATATTTCTTTATGACAGGATTTGCAACACTGAGGGCTGCACTGGCAGTTTACCAAGAGTACAGGAGGCGCAGCTAGTTTGCACATTTTCCAGAAATAAATACATATTACTTATAGTTGTGTGCATATCTATTTTCTGTGATGGATTAATAGATAAAGCTTGTTTTAATGGTTTCCAGTAATAAAAATCTGTACACGACTGACTGATTTTTGTCCCTACCTTCCAGGGGAAAATAAGCAGTGGTTGTATATCATAATGTCTTGTTCCCAACTTGTCCTAGGAGCCATTACCTAATCTCAACTTTCCCAGTGTCAAGAGTTAGGCATTTATGTCAATGATGAAGTTAGTCAGATTTATGCCTTTGCAACTAAGACCAGTATCTGGTCCAAACTATTTAATCCTTGGTGTTGAATTTAACTGGAATTTTTTAAAGCTGTCACATTTGCAAAGAACTGCAGATACAAACTTATGAATGACCAAACATATCTGAGTGTCCATCACAAAAATTTCTAGTTTGAAGACATTCATATATAAAAGTGCACATCAGTTCTCACAGCTTAATATCTTTTCAAGTCAAACTAGTTAACAAATGATTCCAGGGCACAAGGAGAAACCATTTAACTTGCTTCAAAAGCTCGATAAAAATCACTGGTACCCATCAACATCAGTTTTTCTTCTCCCTTGTGTAATTATTTTCCATTCCTCCACTGAATGTTATTTGGTGTGTATAACTGGAGTGACTCACATAGTGCTTCTCAGAAATTGTCCCATCCTCTTTATCCTATACAGAAAGCAGATGCAGACAGTGATGAATCTAGTTGAGAGTAGCTTTGTGTCCCTTTTTAAATGGGGGACAGATGTGTTGGAAGTTTTTTGCCCTATACAGTTTTCTTCTTTTTCTTTTGTGAAAAATTATAATTGTTAGAAGCAGGACAAAAGAGGAGAAAAGGCAGCAGCCAAAGAATATCAGAGGCTTCTCTTGTGAGAGAAACAAACAGAAGGTACACTGTGTTTTTTCCTCTGATTGATCACATAGATCACTAGAATACTCTCCAGGAAAGCCATTGCGGCTAATCAGGTTGTTGTAAATTTGTATTGAAGACTTGGCTCTTGAATCAGAAGTGAAGAATCCAAATCTGGGTTTTGATTTTTCTTCAGTCAGTTTAAATGCATAATAACCTCTAATCTTTACTTTATCAATGTGATATGCTGAAAAAAAAGGAATGAATGTTGATAAATTCTCCTTATGTATGAAAAGCTATTTAAGATCTCAAATGACTGCAACATTTATAAAAGGTAAAAATTATAACTGCATTATAAAACAAAATAGTTACTTCAGTGTACTATATAAATAGTTAATTAATCCTAATACCTAATTGCCATGGTTATTCTAATCATCACCAAGGAGATCTAGTGAGTGGAATTAGAATTCAGGAGTTCACACATTACAGTCCTGACTTTAGTCTACTAGCACCAGATTTTAAAATGTGTTTAGGCACTTAAAGATGCAGATAGGTACTTCGCAAGATTCCCAGAACTGCTGGGCGCATAACTCCCCTTCAAATCAACGGGAGTTAGGACACCTAGTAGGATTTTCAAAAGTACCTATCTCTATCTTTAGGTGCCTAAATACCTTCAAGAATCTGGCCCCACAGAGTCTAATCATAGTTTGGATGAGTGGTTTTGGAAAAAGAGGTCAAAAAACATTCTGAGAGGGAATCGGCAGCTCTGAAAGATTAGGAATCCCTATACTAGGCTATTATAATATAAATTATATTATAATACTATTATAAAATAGTTTTTACTTACCTGCCAAGCAAAAGACAGTTATGTACCTGTGCTGTAACAGCTGTTCATTGAGCTGTGGGTGCCAATGTGTATTCCATGCAGGTGTACGTGCACTGAGCGCACCAAAGCCAGATAACTTTGCCTAACAGTACCTGTATGGGGCACTGCTCATACCCTCTGGCCCTTAGCCCCTCTCCAAGCTATTTAAGGATGGGGTTGCCCCTACACCTCTCAGTTTCTTTGCATTGAATGTCAAGAATTGAGACTTTGATGCAGACGGGATGAAGGGTGGCTTGTGGCATACACGTCTGCACACACATCATGAACAAGAGTAACACTACAGGTAAGTAACCATCTTTTCTTCTTTGAGTGGCTGCAGATGTGTATTCCACTCACATGACTCATAAGCAGTATCAGAAGGAGGTAGGGCTCAGAATCTACTTAAAATGCAATTGCAAGAGCGCCTTCCCAAAATTTGCATCTGATCTGGTCGCATGGGCGGCGGGTATAAGAGGCCAGGGGAAGCTAAGCCTCCCCAAAAGGGATATGGTGCACTTCCCTCTGGAGGTGTGCCACCCCGAGGCCCCACTCCGGCTCATCCTGTGCTGCTCCACTTCCCCCCTACCCCCCTCCCGTGCAGCTTCTCTTTCTGCTCCAGCTCCTCCCCTTCCCCCGAGGGCCCACCTGTCACTTGCACCTTTCTGCTCCCAGTGGGTGAGGGGCTTGAGGGGGCGAAGAGGTGCGAGTGGCAGGTGAGGGGGCCAGGGAGGGAGGCAGAGCAGGGCTTGGGGCGGAGTGTGGGCAGGTCCTTGCGGGGAGAAGGTCAAGCGGGGGTGGGCCTCAGAGCAGAGCAAGGGGCATGGCCCCCCATTTCTAGGGTGCTCGTGCCCAGCCTCCACAAATGCAGAAGTCATGTGCTGACCTTGTTTGGACGCAGACATAATAGCATAGTATTTGGTTGAAGTATGTATGGAAAACCACATAGCAGTGCTGCAAATGTCCAGTATCAAAAAGTCACTGAGAAAAGAAATCAAAGTCACTTGAAACTTTGTTGAATGGTATCTCAACCTCTGCGGAGGAGGCATCCAAGCTATTCCATAAGTCATTGTGATATACCTTCTCCCTGAAGGACCAGAGAAAGGAGAACTTTCTTGTTAGGGAAGCACCAGTCCTCAAGCCAGGAGCAACATTCCATGTCAGCTCCAAAGAGGAGTGTGGGGCCAGATGATCTGTGGAGGCTCCCAGTGCTAAACCGGCCCAGATGGCATGTTCTAAAAGGTGCTGCTTTAGACTCGTCCCTCGCCACCTGTGTGCTCTTTTTAAATCACTCGCAGATGGAGCACCTTTCTTTAATATGCCCTTCTCCCAGGCACAACAAACATAGTGTGTGGGGTCACTATTGGGGATAGCCACTATACATAATGAGCAATGTTTAAATCCTGGTGAGGGCATCACCCAGGATAATTATCTATCTATTCTAAGTACTACAGGTAAATCTAAGGGTAATTCTAAACTATGCTAACAATTAATTATATACAACAAAGTTCCAGAAAAAAACTGAAACAAACAGTGAGGTAAACTACTACACCAAATGCTGCGACTCTATGAAGGAACTATGGGGTATTGGATCAGTGCAGCCCTTAAATAGCCTGGGGAGGGGCTAAGGGCCGGAAGACACAAGAACCACCCCTATGGTACTGCAAGGCAAAGTTCTCCGGCTTTGATGAGCTTGGCATGTGCATACTTGAGTAGAACATACATCTGCAACCCCTCAAAACAGCAGCTAGATTCAAAGTTGCACATTTCCCCTGAAACAGTAGGTTGAATTGTAAACACTTTGGAGCAAGGATTACCTGCTCATTATAAGTGTGTACAAGGCCTAGCCAAAAGGGGCCCCAATCAGGGACTGGGATCTTCAGGCACTACTCCAATAAAAATAATACACATTCCTAACACCTAAAATAACCCTTAGGAGATAAAATTATAGCTACTTTAAAAAACAAAATAGTAAAAATAATTACTCACCATTTCACCTTTGAATTCATATGTAAGCACAGAGAAAATCCATAATATTATTTAAATAAGCTAATTTTGTAAAAGTAAGTTTTATAAATTGAACTTTTGGGCTCTCTTTGAAGAGATACACTTCTACAGTTTTAAAAATAAGAATTTCATGACAACTTGCCTAAGGATTCCCTATAGGAAAATAGGTTTCAGAGTAACAGCCGTGTTAGTCTGTATTCGCAAAAAGAAAAGGAGGACTTGTGGCACCTTAGAGATTAACCAATGTATTTGAGCATGAGCTTTCGTGAGCTACAGCTCACTTCATACATCTGATGAAGTGAGCTGTAGCTCACGAAAGCTAATGCTCAAATACATTGGTTAGTCTCTAAGGTGCCACAAGTCCTCCTTTTCTATAGGAAAATAGTTATATTTCTTTGTAGGGACTTCGGGATGCAAAGGAAAAAATTCCTAGTTTAGTTTAATCTTTAGAACTGATTTCCCTTACCATGCCCTGGGTCATAATAGAGACAAGGCAGGTGAGGTAAATGTCTTTTATTGAACCAACTTATTGTATAAAGTCATTTGTAGGGTTCTGTTATTGTAGCTGATCTCAGTGTCCCAGAAGTTGAAAATTATTATATACAAGAAACCCATGGATCACCACACTTACCTCCACAGATCCAGTAACCACCTCAGATGCGCCAAAAAGTCTGTTATCTACAGTCACACACTTAGATACCACAAAATTTGCTTCAAAGAGAACATCTGGGATACACACTTAAAACCACCTTCACTAAACAAGGACACTTCAGAAATGAAAAGGAGTATTTGTGGCACCTTAGAGACTAACCAATTTATTTGAGCATAAACTTTCGTGAGCTACAGCTCACTTCATCGGATGCATACTTTGGAAAGTATAGAAGATCTTTTTATACACACAAAGCATGAAAAAATGGGTGTTTACCACTACAAAAGGTTTTCTCTCCCCCCACCCCACTCTCCTGCTGGTAATAGTTTATCTAAAGTGATCACGCTCCTTACAATGTGTATGATAATCAAGGTGGGCCATTTCCAGCACAAATCCAGGGTTTAACAAGAACATCAGAGGGGGGAGGGTAGGAAAAAACAAGGGGAAATAGGTTACTTTGCATAATGACTTAGCCACTCCCAGTCTCTATTCAAGCCTAAGTTAATTGTATCCAATTTTCAAATGAATTCCAATTCAACAGTCTCTCGCTGGAGTCTGGTTTTGAAGTTTTTTTGTTGTAATATCGCAACTTTCATGTCTGTAATCGCGTGACCAGAGAGATTGAAGTGTTCTCCGACTGGTTTATGAATGTTATAATTCTTGACATTGGATTTGTGTCCATTTATTCTTTTACGTAGAGACTGTCCAGTTTGACCAATGTACATGGCAGAGGGGCATTGCTGGCACATGATGGTATATATCACATTGGTGGATGTGCAGGTGAACGAGCCTCTGATAGTGTGGCTGATGTTATTAGGCCCTGTGATGGTGTCCCCTGAATAGATATGTGGGCACAGTTGGCAACGGGCTTTGTTGAAAGGACAGGTTCCTGGGTTAGTGGTTCTGTTGTGTGGTATGTGGTTGCTGGTGAGTATTTGCTTCAGGTTGGGGGGCTGTCTGTAGGTAAGGACTGGCCTGTCTCCCAAGATTTGTGAGAGTGTTGGGTCATCCTTCAGGATAGGTTGTAGATCCTTAATAACGCGTTGGAGCGGTTTTAGTTGGGGGCTGAAGGTGACGGCTGTGGCGTTCTGTTATTTTCTTTGTTAGGCCTGTCCTGTAGTAGATGACTTCTGGGTACTCTTCTGGCTCTATCAATCTGTTTCTTCACTTCTGCAGGTGGGTATAGTAGTTGTAAGAATGCTTGATAGAGATCTTGTAGGTGTTTGTCTCTGTCTGAGGGGTTGGAGCAAATGCGGTTGTATCGCAGAGCTTGGCTGTGGACAATGGATCGTGTGGTGTGGTCAGGGTGAAAGCTGGGGGCATGTAGGTAGGAGTAGCGGTCAGCAGGTTTCCGGTATAGGATGGTGTTTATGTGCCCATCGTTTATTAGCACTGTAGTGTCCAGGAAGTGGATCTCTTGTGTGGACTGGACCAGGCTGAGGTTGATGGTGGGATGGAAATTGTTGAAATCATGGTGGAATTCCTCAAGGGCTTCTTTTCCATGGGTCCAGATGATGAAGATGTCATCAATATAGTGCAAGTAGAGTAGGGGCGTTAGGGGACGAGAGCTGAGGAAGCGCTGTTCTAAGTCAGCCATAAAAATGTTGGCATACTGTTGGGCCATGTGGGTACCCATAGCAGTGCCGCTGATTTGAAGGTATACATTGTCCCCAAATGTAAAATAACAAAGAAAATAACAGAACGCCACTAGCCGTCACCTTCAGCCCCCAACTAAAACCCCTCCAACGCATTATTAAGGATCTACAACCTATCCTGAAGGATGACCCAACACTCTCACAAATCTTGGGAGACAGGCCAGTCCTTGCCTACAGACAGCCCCCCAACCTGAAGCAAATACTCACCAGCAACCACATACCACACAACAGAACCACTAACCCAGGAACCTATCCTTGCAACATAACCCGTTGCCAACTGTGCCCACATATCTATTCAGGGGACACAATCACAGGGCCTAATAACATCAGCCACACTATCAGAGGCTCGTTCACCTGCGCATCTATCAATGTGATATATGCCATCATGTGCCAGCAATGCCCCTCTGCCATGTACATTGGTCAAACTGGACAGTCTCTACGTAAAAGAATAAATGGACACAAATCCAATGTCAAGAATTATAACATTCATAAACCAATCGGAGACCACTTCAATCTCTCTAGTCACGCGATTACAGACATGAAAGTTGCGATATTACAACAAAAAAACTTCAAAACCAGACTCCAGCGAGAGACTGTTGAATTGGAATTCATTTGCAAATTGGATACAATTAACTTAGGCTTGAATAGAGACTGGGAGTGGCTAAGTCATTATGCAAGGTAACCCATTTCCCCTTGTTTTTTCCTACCCCCCCCAGACGTTCTTGTTAAACCCTGGATTTGTGCTGGAAATGGCCCAACTTGATTATCATACACATTGTAAGGAGAGTGATCGCTTTAGATAAGGTATTACCAGCAGGAGAGTGGGGTGGGGGGAAAGAAAACCTTTTGTAGTGGTAAACACCCATTTTTTCATGCTTTGTGTGTATAAAAAGATCTTCTATATTTTCCACAGTATACATCCGATGAAGTGAGCTGTAGCTCACAAAAGCTTATGCTCAAATAAATTGGTTAGTCTCTAAGGTGCCACAAGTACTCCTTTTCTTTTTGCGAATACAGACTAACACGGCTGTTACTCTGAAACTTCAGAAATGAAGCATATTGCCTCATGGAACAAGCCACCCAAATAATCTAAAAGAGCCTGCTTCAATACTGGGGGGAAAAATACAAACCACTGACTCCACACTCCTAGTTGTCACCTACCACCCCACACTGGAACCAATATGGGGTGTCATCAAACAATTACAACCCATGTTTTGTGGGGACCACATCCTGAAAGTGTAGGTTGCTTACTGTAACTGGAGGTTCTTCGAGATGTGTGTTCCCTATCTGTATTTCACACATATGGTATGCATGTGCACCATGTGCCTGAGTCTGGTAATTCTTCAAAGCAATGTCTGTTGGTCCATACACATGCAGTAGCTCTCCTTGTACTCCTGACTGAGGATATAAGAGGCATTGAAGGTCGACGCCTCTCCAGTTCCTCTTCTTACTGCCCATCTAACAGGATCTGAAGGGGGATGCGTAGTGAAATACTGATAGGGACCACACATCTTAACGAACCTCCAGTTACAATAAGTAACCTCCACTACTTCTTTGAGTGCTGGTCACTATGCGTATTCCACATGTGGGTGATTGCAGTGTTCAGACTGGAGGCAAGTGCGAGGAAGCTGGTAGCAAAGATGCCGATCCCACTACTGCATCCACAGCTGAGGCACAAACTAGAGCATAGTGTGTCGTTAACATACGGATAGAACTCCAGGTGGCTGCCCTGCAGAGGGATGTCAGATAGGGATGCCATGGAGGCAACTTGTGCTCACATGGAGTGAGCTATGACACCCACAGGAGGAGGATTTTTTTTGCTATTTTGTAGCATTCCAAGATGCATCTGAAACCCACTTACAAATCCACTGGAAGGATATGACTTGCCCATGCAATGTTTCTGCTATGACAAAAAGTCTTGGTGATTTCCTAATGGGTTTGATTCTTTTCAGGGAGAATGCCAGGGCACACTGGACATCAAGAGAGTGAAGACTCATTTTCAGAGGAAGCATGGGGCTTTCAGGAAAAATATAGGTAAGTGTATCATTTGATTGATGTGGAACTGAGAAACAATCTTGGAGAGAAATTTGGTGTGTAGCCAAAGAGAAACCTTGTGTTTGTGACACTGTATTAGGAGGGTCTGCCATGATGGCTCGGAGCTTCCTAGCCAAACGACGGACAGGTGGGTGATGGCACATGTCACCATTGGTTTGAAAGGCAGACCTGTGAGTATTGACAGGATGAGGTCAATGTCCCATTGAGGTGTAGGTTTAAGCACTGGTGGGAAGACACTGATCAGACCTTTCATAAATCGTACTGTAGCTGCGTGCGTCAAGACAGAATGTCCTTCCAATGGAGGGTGGAAAGCACTAATTGCTGTTAGGTGTACTCACAGCAAACTAATAGCGAGACATGAAGTCTTCAGGGACAGGAGATAGTCTAGGACAACTGGGATGCTTAAGGTAACTAGAGAATGTTGATGGAGTTGTGCCCAGGCCAAAAAGCATCTCCATTTGGCCAGATAGCAGATTCTAGTAGAATCTTTTCTACTTTGATTAAGGATCACCTGAACGAGCGCTGAGCATGAGCATTCTGTTTCCAACACCCATCCAAACACCAGGACGTGAGGTACAGTGAGACTAGATTGGGATGCTTGATTTCCCCTCCTTCCTGGGTTAGGAGATCTGGGAATGGGAAGATCATGATTGGTGGGTGGGCAGACATTGTTAGAAGTTCTGTGAACCAGAACTTTCTGGTCCAATAGGATGCTAGGAGAAGGATATTGGCTCTGTCATGATGTATCTTCCCTACGACCAGAGGAAGTAGGGGAATGGGAAGCAAGGCATATCTGAGGCTGTTTGTCCAAGACAGCAGAAGATCGCAGTCCTGGGAATCGCAACCCATGGCTCCTCTGAAACAATACAAGGGGAGCTTTCTCTTCATTTGGGACAAAAAGGGGTCTCATAGTGGACTACCCCACTTTGTAAATCTCTCACTTAGGACTGTGTTGTGAACCTCCCACTCATTGTCTGGAGAGAAGTTTCTGCTTTGTTTGTCAGCAAGGGAGTTGTATTATGTTGGCATTGATTATCCCCTCCCTTCAGAAAGGATGCAGTTCATGACTCTCGACATGAAGGATGCATATTTGTATATGGACATTCACCCATCACACATGAAGTTTCTGCATTTTACAATTGACCAGGAACACTTCCAGTTTCAAGTCTTCTCCTTTGGGCTCATTCCAACATCCAGAGTATTTACAAAGGTTTTCTCTGGGATACTGAGAAGGTATGCTGCTTGTATTGTGATGTGGTTCCTGATTAACCAGTTCCAAAGTCTGATGGCTTCCAGGCAGAGGGGACAAGATCCCACTCCTCCCTGTTTGTTTATATAGACCACCATAGTGATATTGGCTGTTATTTATACATGGAGTGAGCATATGAGCAAGAAAGGCCTTGCACACAAAGCAGGCTGCCCTCAGTTCCATATGTTTATATGTAGCCTAGCTTCGTGTGGGGTTCAGGAATCCTGAGCAGTGTGGTTGTCATGTGAGCATCCCACCCCAGAAAGGAGGTGTCTGTTACAATGCTGGCCCTGGACGTGGAAGGGTTGAAGGGAACACTGACAATGGATTTTCAGGGTTCAGTCACCAAGCGAGGGAGGTGATAATTCTGGTGGGAACCTCGGAGTTGATATGGTCCTTCTTCAGTCAGTAGATTGAATGGAGCCAAGCTTGAAGACACTGCAGCTGGAGTCTGGTAAACGGCATCATGTGGCCTAACAGTGAAAGACACCTGTGCACTGCAGTCTGCGGACTGTGGGTAATACATGAAATCAGGTTGCTCATTGTATGAAACCTGTCTTCAGGGAGGAATGCTCTCACAGAAACCAAGTCCAACATCACCCCAATAAAGTTTACTGACCTTGTGGGTAACTGGACAATAAAATGAACTTTTCTTTGTTTATGCAAATGCCTAGGGTGGCCAAAAGTTGTAGAGAAACCCTGTCACCAACTTGAGCACCTGATGAGGTTGGCCTACTAGGACTCAATCGTCCAGGTATGGAAATACCATATAGCCCTGGCATCTCATCTGGGCGGCTACCACAGAGAAAACCTTTGTAAATACTCTGGGTGCTGGAATGAGCCCAAAGGAGAGGACTTGAAACTGGAAGTGTTCCTGGCCAAGTGTAAAATGCAGAAACTTCATGTGTGATGGGTGAATGTCCACATACAAATACACATCCTTCATGTCGAGAGTCATGAACTGCATCCCTTTCTGAAGTGAGGGGATAATCAATGCCAACATAATTATCTGGAATACCAGAGTTCACGTAAAGATGTTGCGTTGCCAAAGGTCCAAAATGGGTCTCCACCCTCCATCATTTTTGGGAATTAGGAAATGTGGGGAGCGGAACCCCCTTCTGTGGCAATGAGGCGAGATGTGCTCTATTGCCCCTCGGTGTAAAAGGGATTCTGTGTCCGGAAGAATTATCTTGTGAGGGTGGTCCCTGAAGGGGGACTAGGAAGGGGGCTTATGAAGCAGGAAGGAGAGGAACTCTATGGAGTTTCCCTGATGGATAATCTCCAGAACCCAACTGTTCCTAGTGATCTTGTTCCAGTTGTGGGCGAAGGGTGTGAGACAGCCCCCAAAGGTGACAGGGGGAAAAGATGGGCAGCATCAGTGGTGGTCTCAACCAGTATGTCAAATATGGCTCTTGGCCAGTAGCTGGGAGTGAGTAAAGGCTGTGGCAGTAGAGGGGGCTGAGAAGCGAGGCCTCAAAATCCTCTGACATTTATGTGGAGGCTCAGCTGGGCACCTGGCAATAAAGGTGCATGAGGTGGGGGTGGCCTTAGTCTATAGGACTCGCTCTGGTGTTTCCTTGTAGGGGATAAAGTATAAATCCCCCAGGAATGCAGAGGCAATCTGGAGTCCTTTAGTGAGTAAGGTCTTGTCTGTTTTCTCTTTAAAGAGATTAGACTCATCAAAGGGGAGGTCCTGGATGGTGTTTTAGACCTACCTAAGAAACCCTGATGATTGTAGCCAAGAGTCCCTCCTCATGACTAAACCCTGGCCAAATTTCTGGAAGCTGTGTCTGCTGCATCCAGTGCAGCCTGGAGGGCTACTTTTGCCACTATTTCCCCCTCATCTGAAAAAAAAAACACTGAAATTTGGCCGTGTCCTCCATGGGAAGCTTATATCTGAAGTCTGCATGCCTGGAATAATTATTAAAATTGTATTTCACTAACAAAGCTTGGTAGTTAGCAACACAAAATTGCAGGCCTCTGGAGGAGACCTTTCTCCTCAAGAGGTCCTGTCTCTTAAAGTCTTTATCTGCCATGGCCGCCGTTTGATAATGCGGCTAAGTTCTTTCTGTAGCCCCCGTACCAGCGACAAGTTGGAGGCAGTATGGGAGAATGAAAATTCAGCTCCTTTAGCAGGAACAAAATATCGCCTCTCGGCTGTTTTCAGTGTAGAGGCCCAGGATGCTGGAGTGTGCCATACCATTCTGGCCCATTCTAGTATGGCCTCATTGACCAGAAGGGCTACCTTACTTGGTCCCTGCAGTTGCAACATGTCCAGTACCGGGTTTTGAGGGTCCTGGACCTTATCTAATGGGATCTGTACGTCACTGAAAATTCTTTGTAACAGCTCCTAGTACTGCCAGTGGTCATCTTGCAGAGAAGGAGGAGTGACTGCTTTGTCCGTGGATGATGAAGAGACACCCTTCAGAACCATCGGCACCTGCACATCCAGTTCCAGCTCTTCCTCCTCATACAAGCTCTCCAACAGAACCAGTTGGCGGAAGGAGAGGAGCTGTACAACTCTTGAGAAGTGCCCAGATGCCTGCCATAAGGATCCAATGGATCCCAATCAGGCAAGAAAGAGGGATCGATTGTCTGTGGGACCCATAGACCCCAAGAGAATCAATATGAGCGGTCCTGGATTGGGGGTGGGGGGGGAGAAAGAGTGTTATACCCAGAGGAATGGCGAACACAATCCTTCGACTATCCATTGGGGCTCGACTGTCTCCATGGAGATACTGGTGCGGCTAGCTCCTCTGACTCATCTGAATCCGAGAACTGTTCCGTCGATAGTGGTACCATTGGTACCACAGCACTTCTGCCAGACAGTTGGAGATGGGACAACTCCTGGGACATTCATGTAGACTCCTTTTCCAGAATAATAACATCGCTCACAAGGGCAAGGCCGGAAAGACGTGGAGACTGCGGACGATGGAGGACAATATCCTCCAATGTTATGTAAGTTTCCTATACTCTGGTGGGTGAGGGGTTCTAGCAGTCAAGTCTGAAGGACCTGGTGCATCTGCAGCAGCCAGATGGTCTTTAGATGAATGAGGTGGTACTGATGATGGGTCTGGACGAGCATTCATAGACAGAACCGGTGAAATGTCTGTCCTTACGCTTGCTCACGTGATCGATGAAACTGGAGGATCTTTCTCTTTATGCACCTTGCCCTCCAATCTGGGGATCTTCATCAGAGCCAGTTCCTTAGGTTCCATATGCTATGTCTCTCCTGACTTGGAAAAGCTCGGAGAGGAAGTGTGTTTCTTATGGACAGTCCTTGAAGGAGAGTTGTCCTTGCCCCATGAGTGTGCCCTCTACTCTCATGGGGAACCCTAGAAGAAGAGTCTTTGGGCTTAGATGTTGAAGTTTCCAGTCTAAGGCACGGGCTTGGAGTGACACTGCTGGTCAATTGAGGTTGATGCACTGGGGTGTGTCCCTGGCCAAGACTGGAGAGGGGACTCATAGCCTTCTCCACCAGAGGCTTTCACAGGCAAAGCTCCTGGGCTTCTCAAGTTCCGGGTGGGAAGGAGTGAAAGATACTGCACTTTGCAGAATTGCACCTCACCCAGAGAGTACAGGCACTGGTGATGTTCATCACTGATAGAGAGGGAGATGCAATTCTTGAATCATGGGACTCTGGGCATGATTCTGGAGTTGGGGAGGGGTTTCCTAACCAGAGAGAAAGAAATACTCTACACTATACTGTAAACTTTAACTATTAAGCTAAGAAATATAACTATTTAGAAGTTTTTTTCTTTCTTTACAGTTTATAAATGAAGTGAAGGAAGAAACAATTCTGACTCATGCAATGTGGAAGTAAGAAGGAACTGGAGAGGCGTTGACCATCACTGCCTCTTATATCCTCAGTCAAGAGCACAAGGAGAGCTACTGCATGTGTGTGGGACAGCAGACACTGCTTTGAAGAATTTCCAGACTCGGGCGCACAACGCTTATGTGTTCCCCACCTGTGGAATACACATAGGGACCAGCACTCGAAGAAAAAATCTTTCCCAACTTCCCTCTTCTGGTCTTCAAGCAACCCCACTACCTCACCAAGCTCATCATCAGAAACAAGCTCCCCACAGATGAGGACACACAAACTCAAAGCAGCACAAGACCCTGCCAGAACAATAGATGCAAAACTTGTAGACATATCTTCACCGCTACAATGGTCAATACCCCCCCACAACACACCTTTCAAGATTCTTGGGTCCTACCCAGACTTATCACAACATGTGGTATAACTCATTCAGTGTATCAAATGCCCCGACAATAACTATGTGGATGAACCCAGACTATTGCTACGTTCTCAAAAGAACTCACACTGAAAAATGATAAAAGACAAAACCATCCTATCACCCACAGGCAAACACTTTTCACAAAGTGATCACGGCATATCTGACCTCTCAGTCCTCGGCCTCAAAGGAAACCTGCATAACACCTTAAAGATGAGCCTGGGAACTTAAATTCATAACTCTACTAAATCTTAAAAATCATGGCCTCAACATGGTTTTATGGTTCATTACAACACTCTGTAAGACACCCTGCCTGCTAATTCTTAACTGCCCACTTAATTTTAAGTGGTCTCCTACAGCATGTGTGAATCTGCTATGCTTAACAGTGTCTCAATTTGTATTTTGCTTAGACACTATGGTTACCTTCCCCAGACCTGAAAAAAAGTTCTGTGAAGCTCAAAACCTTGTCCTTTCCACCAACAGAAGTTGGCCCATTCAAAGATTTATTTCACCTACCTTACATGGCTACAACACCACTGCAAACAACTGGCTTATAACATGCAGTTATATTTGAGCAACATTAAGTACAATCTTCTAAAGAGATTTAATCTTTTATGTGAATTAAATAGTTGGATACCAAATGAATACATGGGATTGGAGATGGCAAGTTTTTGGTTCTTCCTTAAAACATGAGAACATTCTGAGCAGTATCAGCTCTCTTAGGTAGTATATATAAATGTCTACGATATAGCCTTGCTTGTAAAACTAAATCTTTCCAGGGAGCTACTTGCACAAGAACATTTTCCCCCTTATTTAGAGATTGTAACTCAGTGTCTGGAATGTATATAGGACATTAATGAACAAACCAAAAAAAACCTCATTATTCCTAAATTCCTTGAAAACTAATATAGCACTGGAAATGTTAAATTCATTGTTTTAAAATGTGGATGCCTAACAGCCACCTAAATCTATATTTAGCCACCTAAATAAGTGGCCTGATTTTCAGGGGTACTGAGAACATATGGCGCCTATTGACATTGAAGAGCAAAAATAGACAGCAAAATTAACTTTTTTCAAAAAGTTTAAAATGCTTCTCAAGACAGCCAAAATAAATTAACTATTTTACTAATATTACTTTTCAGTGTAAGCCATTGCTCAAGTTGGTACTGGGACATCTTGTGATAACGAATGAAGAGGTAGATTGTGAATGGAAGGAGAGGTGGACAAAGAGATGTCTGTGTTGAAAATATAGTCCATACCATGAAAATGGCTAAGAACCCCTATTCTAAAATATCTGCATTTATCATCTCACCTTTTAAAACCTCTTGGGTGTATTTTCCTAAGTAATAGTTTCGAAGTTCATCATTAGCCAAAGACTGGTCGTCGATCCCATTTGCTGTGATGTAAACATCTATATCACCATAGGTTTTTTTAATCCATTTTAGAACTTTGCGCATCCCCCAGGGCACCACTGCCAAACGAGACGGAGAACTCAGGCATGTGATATCCTGCAGGAACTGAACATCCCGATCAAATTCATACCAGCTCCCATTTTGAAGTTCATGAATCACAAATCTTGTGGTAAAATGATTCAGTGCATAAAAATCAGCTGCACCTTTAACAAGTTTCTTTTCTTCATCTGTGAAATATGGCAAAAAGGAATTTGAGAGGCCTTTTTTGTTTTTAGATACAATGTATTGCCTCATGGCTGCTGGATAGTCCCCTGTCTTAAAAATTGGATCTGCAAACCAGGCTATTTCAAATTGAAGAAATCTTTCCACAGCTTTTAAGTGAGAATTAAAATAGGGATTGGCAGGCTCAGCCCAATCTGAATGCAGAGACAAAGACACTAGTCCATGCTGAAAGGATCTATATTGCTTGTCATATATTTGCCAGGCCCTGGCATGTGCTATCAGTAAATTGTGTGCTGCCTGATACGTATCATTGCTGCTGCTATTATAGACATCGCTTAATCTATTTGGCTCATTTATTGTGATCCACAGTTTAACCAAGTCACCAAGTTCCTGAAAGCACAAAGCCGCATAGTTCTGAAAAGCCTGGACAGTAGACTGATTTAGCCATCCTCCTCTCTGCAACAAAGGACCAGGCAAGCCTAAGTAGGCGTGAGTTGGATAGTATAAGGTGACCATAGATTTAATATTGAGTTTCAGTAGCTCACTAATCACACATCTATAATATCTGAGAACTTGTCTGTTGATGGCTGACAAATCCCCATTAGGTAAAATTAATGACCAGTCAAGTGCAAATCTGTAATGTGTTACTTTCATTTTTTCCAGGAGGTCAAGTTGTTTTTTAATACTGACAAAGTCTGTACACTGAGCTGGTCGGGTTTTCAGCTTCACTCCTTTAACTCGGTGCAAAAGCCCGTCTCCAGTGATGTTCCAGAGATACAGGTTAGGGTCACAGAACTGTGGAGAGGAAGCTACAGATTCTGCCTGTAAAAATGGATGGGAACAAACATTTGCAAATTTAGTTTACTTAAACAAGTATCTGTTTGTTACTTGCATCTCTATATGTAAGACAGAATTAGTTTTAGTTTTATTTGCAAAGCAGAGAAGTGAGGATCCTCATTGCTGTTTAGTCCTGGTTTTTGTATATTATGAGTTTACAGGCACATCACAACAGTGCAGGATGGGGGTTTTTTTTTGTTAATTCAACCTCACAGCATTCCTGTATAATAGTTACATCCATTTTTACAAATGGGTAAATGGAGGCATAAAGACTATAATTAATTTGCCCAAGGTCACACAGAGCATCAGTACTACGGAAAAGCTGAAAATTATCAGTGGCAGACCTAGGACTAGAATCACTGTTCTAATTCCAATTATAAATAACCATGTAGTTTAATGAGTAGTTGATATTTATCATTTGTACTCCGGTCATTCTCTGACTGTTATTATTTAACAAGGTTCTACATTGCTTTGGACTTTTTTTATTTATTTATTTTTACAGTTTTGGGTTTTAAAAAGAAAACCAGTGTGTTTAATATATAGAATTTTCAGTACCATGTGGTGAACTAACAAGGTTTAATCTAAAACCTTTAAAAGTTTTGAAAAGTAAAACCCATCCCCGAAATATGAATTTACTCAGAAGTCTTTATTTACCTGTAGCTGGTAGTGACTGGGTTAAATTACATTTATTTTGTCTGCTGTATGTATTTTTCGAGGCTAATGTTTTCCAGCATGTCATCTTTCACTATGTAATTACAAAACCATGTTACGGCACACCTGCCACATGTCAAATATAGCTATCTATCACATTTAATGTGGAAATAAATATTGTAAGAAAACAGTCTTATCTTATTAGGTTGGTGTACACAATATAATGTATTTCTGAATAGAGTTCGTACTGAAAGTGTCATATATGCAGAAGACGCTGATTAATTTTTTCATTTGTGTTGTTGCAATATTTTAAACTTATGGTTTATTCATTTTCTACCCTTGCAATGAAGCCTGAGAATCCTAAGACTTCTGGGTTGTATTCCTAGCTCTATCACTGACTTGTTCTGTGGTTTTTGGGCAAGTCACTTAAGTGGTCCTTAGTTTATACATCTGTAAAACAGATATTGTTATACTTACCTCACAAGGTTGTTAAGGTTGTTATGAAGCTTAATTTATATTTTTGAAGTGCTTTGAGATACCTGGATGAAAGGTACTATATACATACTGTGACAAACTGAACACCGTAGCCCCGCCCCTTCCTGGAGGCCCAGCCCCCTACATTCCCCCTCCCTTGGTGGCTCGCTCTCCCCCACCCTCACTCACTTTCACTGGGCTGGGGCAGGGGCTTGGGGTGCAGGCTCTGGGGTGGGGCTGGGGATGAGGGGTTTGAGGTGCAGGAGGGGGCTCCAGGCTGGGGGGTTGAGCTGAGGGATTCAGAATGTGGGAGGGGCTGTGGGTTGAGGCAAGGGGTTAGGGTGTGGAAGGGGGTGAGGGGTTTGGGGTGCAGGAGAGGGCTCCAGGCTGGGGGGTGGGGCCAAGGGATTCAGAGTGTGGGAGGGGGCTGCGGGGTGGGGCTGGGCTGAGAGGTTCAGGGTGTGGGAGGGGGCTCTGGGCTGAGGTAGGGGTGCAGGGGGGTGCAGGCTCTGGGGTGGGACCAGGGATGAGGGGGTTGGGGTGCAAGGAAGCTCCAAGTTTGGGGGGGCAGAGGCAGGGGGTTGGGGCACAGGCTTACCTCGCATGGCTCCCAGTCAGTGGGGGGTGTCTAAGGCTGGCAAGCTGCCTGCCTGTCCTGACTCCGTGTCCCATGTGCCCTGGAAGCGGCCAGCAGGTCCAGTGCTAGTAGGTGCGGGGTGGGAACCAGAGTTCGGGGCAGGAGCAGCTTGCGCGGAGCCCCATGGCCTCTCTGCCTAGGAGCCGAACCGGCTGGCCACTTCCAGGGCGCAGCGCTTTGCCCGAGGGCTGGTAGGGACTAGCCTGCCTTAGCGCCGCAGCACTGCCAACCACACCTTTAATGGTCTGGTCAGCGGAGCCGCCAGGGTCCCTTTTTGACCAGGCGTTCCGGTCAAAATCCAGACACCAGGTTACCCTAACAATAGGACAGAAGGGCTTAAGAAGCAGTTCTGAACCCAGGTGACTCTGTCCCCTTGCCCCTCCAGAGGCTGCTCCAACTGGAGGAGGAGCTTAAAAGGGAGTCAGACAGCTCAGAAGGGGGCAGCAAGCTGTGCAAATCACATGTGGTGCAGATATTATGACACTGTTGTGTGTGATGCAGATAGTCACCAGAGAAATGCCTATAAATTTAAGGATGAAATTGTTAGATTTAACCTTTTGGGCTAAGGTTAATGGAAATAGTGAAAATAAGTGTACTAAACAAATATACAAAGACTGTTGGGAATTAAGTAGACAAGATACAACTGGACATCACAAACTCCCACATGCTAGCAGGCTCAAAAAGTGGGTAAAAGACTTGAGTGAAAAGGAAGATCTGGAAGAGATTAAAATCTTTAGTCATGGGAAATCAAACTATAGCTGAACAGTTGTCTCTCCAGTTGTGTATCTGGAATTATACGATAAAACAAAGAAGAGTGGGACTGTCAAATATGATAAATAAAATTTATGAGTTTATACATGGGAAATGGGGTCTAGCATTGCCAGATCCATACTGGAGGATCTGAAGATGACAACACAGGTAGAGTGGGAATGGCCTGATTTTGGAATTAAGAGATCTATGAGACTATCCAGTTGTGTTTCCATTTTGACAGCTTAGTTATACTGTTGGTACAGACCCGGATAAGGGATGTATGCCCTACTACAGCTCCTATCCTATCTGACTCTTTATTGGGTAAAATGGCGATCAGAAAGAGAGCCTCAGAATAGGTATACACAATAGTAGCATGGATCCCAGCACATGTAGGGATACCTGCCAATTAAATGGCTGATAAAGCATTGAAAAATGTCTTACAAAATGAGGAGGATGATATAAAGAACCCCCTAAGAACACAAGACTTCAAGTTTGGCTAAGAAAAAAATTAAGAAGGAATGGCAAGAAATATGGACCAAAGAGAAAAAAGGATGAAGGTTCTATGAAACACATCCTGAACTTGAGGATCATGTTATACTTTACAGTTATGATAGAAGAAGCGAAGTAACTATATTTAGAGTTCTAACCAGTCACTATGACCTGAATGGCTATTTATATCCATTAAACATGCACAAACATGGATTCTATGAAGCATGCAAAGATAAAAAAACAGTTCAGCATCTGCTATGGCAATGCAGGGTGAGTTATACAGAAAGAAAGATTTCTTTATGAAGAACTGAGATGCCTCAAGGTGAAAGAACATAGTCTGAAAGGATTGGTGAGAGTACTGGGGAAGTGGGATAGCATTAATTAAGCATTACTGTGCTTTTTTAAGAATACCAGGCAGGGTGAGAGGATATATATTTGATTATGTGAAAACACTGGTGGGCGATGGTCATAGCCTCACATTCTGAGGCTACTGCACCATAAAATGACAAGAAAAGAAAGATAGATGGGGGCAGACAAGATAGGAGAACAGACTTAACCTAAAAACTCCTGAACAAGAATGATGCAGAAGTCCTTGCTGCAAGCAAGGGCTAGCAGCTGAGCCCTGCTAGGCTGAAGGTTGATAGCATAAATAAATCAATCTTATGTTAGACTTTGGGGGGAGGCGAATAGTAGGAAGTGGTCCAGGGAGGTGGCCTCAAGGCACTCCAGGGTGCTGGATATTGTTGCCTCTCGTAGGACGGTGGACCAAAGCCCAGTGGAGTGGAAGGGCCCAGGCTCTCCTACCAACCACCCTTATTGTGGAGGGGTCAAAAGCCTCCCTTCCAGCCCTCCTTTCCAAAGTAAGGAGAGATAGAAACACTGAGAGCCTCGGGGTGAGGAAGAGCCACATGTAAGGGGTCCAGAGATGGGCTGAAAACCCTTCCCGTTGTGAGGACATGAAACTCTATATATTTGTCTGGACAGAAGGGGACAAACTAAATCAGTGACCTGGCCAGAGGGCCGAGTCACCACCCATCAAAAGGTGGGTTCACACAGTATTGGAGTAATTGCCGGCTAAGTTTCCTCTAAGCTGCCCGACTGCGCAGCTGCCTATTAAGTCCTGTGCAGGGGCTCAGGGCTGTGGTGGGGAGAGATGCCAGCACAGACCTGCCACGGTGGGGAGAGGCGCTCCTCCCTGCTGGCCCCAGTGTGGACCTGCCCCAGACTTGCCGTGGCTAGGAGAGAGGAGCCCCTCCCATGGCCTGGCCCAGCCCAGACCCACCCCACCGAAGCTGCTGCAGTCGGGGAGAGGCGCCTCTCCCTTACCCTAGCTGCTGCAGCGAGAGAGGGCTGGGGGGAGTCCTCTCTCCCCACTGCAGCCCTGGGGAAGCCTACACCCCAAACCCCTATCCCCACCCCACCCCCAGAGCCACCTCCCTCAACCCTCTGCCCCAGCCCTGAGCCCCATCCCGCATCCCAAACCCCTTATCCCTGGCCCCACCCCAGAGCCTGCATCCCCAGCCAGAGCCCTCATCCCCCCATACCATAACCCTCTTCCCCAGGCCTGAGCCCCCTCCCGCACACCAAACCCCTCGGCCCTACTCCATCACATGATTTTTGTTGTTACGTGCAACAATATAAAGGTGATGTGTCACACATCACCTCCATATTGGTGCACATAAAATTAATTCCGCACATGGATGTAAAAAATTGAAGGGAACAGCGGTTGCTGGCGAGGGGCACTGGAAATGGGGAAGAGGAGTGACCTAGCCACTAGGCAATGCCACTGGTAAGCCCTATATCACACATACATACGTACAAAGTACTATTGTTATTAACTGTTGTATGTAGCAAAAATAACTGTTGTTTACAGTACATTAAGCTTACCTTAAGAACGGACTCTGTGATACCCCAGGAAAAGTCACAGGGAAATTGACCTTGCAAAGCTGCAGTAGACTCTTTCAGAAAGAAGCCATTTTCTTGAATTATTTCCTTGTAATACAGTGCAGATGACTTTGGAATCCTTTCTTTCTGTTTACTGTTGAAATCTACATAAAATAATCCACGTCTAGTACTGTAGGCATGTTGCCATTCAAAGCCATCAAGGAGAGACCAGGCTGTGTAACCAAACACATCTATTCTGTCGTATTTAATAGCTGCATAGGAGAAATAAATAAAAATGTGTTATATGTTAAAATATTCATTAATAAATTCAGTATGATTTACAGTATGAGCATGCATTATAACAAAGTAAAGAGAGTGTCGTGTATTATGAAACTACCTGTTTCTCATCACTCAGAGCCGCTAACTTCCCAAGTTCCCTGGGCGTGCTTGACCCTCGCTCCGCCCCAGGTCCCACCCTCACTCCACCCCGTCACCCAAACCCGCATCCCAGCCCCACCTCTTCACGCCCCTGCTCCATTTCCGCCCCACCTCTTCCCACCCCGTTCAGCCCCCTCCCCTGACCTCTTCCTGCCCCTGATCCTCCCCATCCCTCCCTAGCGTGTCCTGTATACCGCTGAACAGCTGATCACCAGCAGGTAGGAGGCACTGGGGATAGGGGAGCTGATTGGAGGGCCCTGCCAGAGGGTGGGAGGGTTGTGGTGGAGAGGAGCTGATCTGAAGGGCTCCCAGTGGGTGCTGAGCACCCACTATTTTTTTCCTTAGGTGATCCAGCCCTGGAGCACCCATGGATTTGGCGCGTAGGTGATCACTCACGAGTGTGATTCTAACAAGTAGCAAAACCATGGCAACATATACATGCTGTTAAATAGCATTTTTTCACTATCAAAGCAATTAGAAAAATATTTTTAAGGAACTAAGGGTATGTCTGCACTCGAAAAGCTACAGCGGCACAACCGTCATGCTGCAGCTGTGCTGCTGTAGTACAGACACTTACTACAGCAACAGAGGGGTTTCTTCCATCACTGTCGTAAAATCCATCTCTCTGAGGTGGATATGAGTTGGGCAAGACTGCATTTGGCAAGGCCAGAAAGAAGGCTGTTGCAATAATCAAGATGTGAGATGAGGAGAGCCTGTAGAAGAATTTTAGCTGTGTGGATGGATAGGAAAGGGCATATCACAGAGATGTTGTGGAGGAAGAATCAGTAAAATTTAGATACAACCTGGATTGAGGACGTAGAGAAATCCAGGTTGAAGAGGATGACCAAGTTACAGGCTTCAGTGACAGACAGGATGGTGTTGCCTACAGTGACTGGAGAAAAGAGATAGGAAGGAAGTGTTGTGGGGGGAGGGGGAGAGAGGGCAGATTAAGAGCTCTGCTTTAATCATGTTGAGCTTTAGCTACAGCTAGACATCCACGAGGAGATGTCAGAGACAGGCTGAGATTTTAGTTTTGACAGAAAGAGTCAGGATTGAAGTAGAGGTAGATCTATGAGTTGTCAGCATAAAGATGGTAGTTGAATTTGTGTTTGGATGAGATTACACAGAAATAAGATGTAGAGAGGAAAGAGAACGGGACCAAGAACAGAAGAACCCTGTGGAACCCTGAGATGATGTGTCCACCCTACAAAAGCTCTGAGTAGCTTAATTTGGGCCAGAAGGGGCCAATTAGTTTTATATGCTGCAACTGGAGGGGAAATAGGGATTGATAAAGTCTAATGGCAGATGAAGCCCCTCTGGGGAAAGAATTTGAGTCTGGAAGTGAAAGCAAGAAGAGGAGACAAATGAAGGTGAGTGAAGCATGGAAAGAATCAACATCAATGGACACATCAAACTTAATTAGTTTTCCCATCACTCCAGCAAAGGGCCATTCAGGAACACCTCATTCCTCTTCTCACATCCTCATCCCACCACTAGGACTTATTTAATTATTTAACTTCATTTGCCTCTTATTTCTCTTTATTGTTTCTTTATCTTTAGTAAGTACCTGACAATCAACTTATATTGGAAACAGAGCATTTGTTAAAGGTGATTTACAAACAGATTTAAGCAGAAAAAATATAAAGCATCAATTTTCTGGACATGCTATGCATATAGCACAGCACTGTCTATGCATATGTCTATACTGGGAAAAATCAAAGCTGTAAACTTTACTGGTACAGCTCTGACAGTGGTAGAAGATGTAGAAGAAACAAGACTCAGGCATTTTTATCATGCAGTTGTGGTGTCAGGCTTCAGCCAAAGGGACAGCATGTGATATGCCTCTTGCTATATTGACAGGCTTGCCACATACTACCAAATTCTGCATTCCCCACTGTGTCCTGGTACACTATACATTAGCCAGCTCTCTTGCAATAATGACTTATATACAGCATGTATTTTAGTGATTCAAAACATTTTAATTATCTTAGGGTGAAAAATGAAGGGACACTACAGTACTGAAGAAGTAAGGTCAAATTCTAATTTCACTGACTTCAGAGGGTCAAGTTTCCTTGAACCAGCAGGTACAAAGTATTATCCAGCTTCTCGTATTATGCTTCCATTAGCAGCTATCCTGTTACATACTGTTGACTTATATGGGTGCTAATTTTTGGTAAAAATTATCCAGTCTGATGTACCATAGAATAGTATTTCATATTATCTCTTGAAACCATATTGTATCAGTAAAATATGTATGTGTTCCAGATGTTATTCATAGATAGGCAAAAGATGAGTGTACCTCACAATGAGCCTGTTATTAAGGAGGCCATTTTGTATTCTGAAGTCAAGGTTATGCACCTTGTATAAATAGAAACAATTCTATGCTCTCCCCTCACAATTCCTATTGTCTGAACATTACCAAGTACTTCTTAAAAGCAGATCTACAAACTATTCCCATTGCCAGCTCTTCACAGTGAAACCTTTATAAAAGAACAATCTAGTTCTGCTAACTTATCTTACAGTGTGTTGACATCCTTCAAAATTTCAGCATAATCACTTTTTTTTATTCTAAAGGTTTACATCCGGACGTAATTTTATTTTTAAATGTCTACAGATATCAAGTTACTGAACTGACAACTTGCAAATTTATTGTGCACTTATCAGTTACAGAGTGGAAAAGTGTGTGGAAACCTGAATTTTTTTTCTCCTAAACTTAATAAACAACTGGATTTAAATTAAATTACAAAATAAAATTTGTTTTCAGTCTGAGAACTTGGCTGCTATAGTGTCTTTCATTGGACAGGGGTCTGTAGTGTCGCTTGGCACCATATCCAAATAAAATAGTCTCCCTCACAAATCAGTGTCTACATCAGTTTGTTTCTAGAAGGACATAACAAGTACAAGATTATGTACTATGAAATCTGTCGATGGAAGTAATCGTGATGTCAAATTCAGCCATACAAAATTCACTGCAAGATCTAGTAGGACAGGAAAGTGGCTGAGAGGGAAATATGTTTTGTTCAAACAAGTTTCTTTTGTGATTAGTTATTTATTACAAGCAAATTGTGGATTTTTTAAAACAGAGACAACATCTCCAAGTCCAGATCTGCACCTGAACTTTGCTACTGTATCTACATGGCACCTGTAATAGCTTGAACCACAATGCTGGAGTTTAACATTCTCAAACATTATGAAAGTTGGGATCTGGATGCACATTTGAACTTTATGATTTGGGGCCATCTTTATGTTTAATATAGCTGAAAGTTTACCCCAGTATCAAAATGTCTCTTTAAAACCATTCTTTCTTTCCCCCATGGAATAACACAGCATGTCTTGAACTTTAAAGATTCAGCAAGTTAGCTGCCATAAGTGACCAGTAGCACTTCTCCTTCTAAGGGAAGGTAAATTCTTGGGTCTGAGTCATTCCATGTTTTTAATGTGGCATGTCATATGCTAAAACAATAGCCAACACAGAGGAATCTGTCTGCAAAACTCTGTGCTACTGTTGTTTATCACAACCAATAGGTGTCACTAACAGAATGAGGAAAAATAGAAAACTGTGTGTGGGGCAGGGGAAACAAATGTTGAATCTGTAGAGGAATTAAGTATTATTGGAATTATTTACATGTAATACAAAATGCAAGCTTTTAACCTTCAAAAAGTTTTCCACTACTTAGGCCTTATAAAGGAACACTATAAAGATGAAAATTGTGTATTTAAAATAATAATAACTTGTGTTACATATTAGAGCTAAAGAATCATTTCCATTTCTGCCATTTATTTACTTTTTGCATTTTTCTAAGTTTGGATAATGAACCTAGACTTGTCAATTTAACTTTTGCTAGAAGGCATTTTTACTGTTTGCTTCTCACGTAGTAACATTTCCAATGGTACACGGTAACATGTAAGATAAAAACAGACAGTTTGAATTGAAAGAAATGTAACGAACAAGACTTCCTACTCATATTGTTTTGTAAAAACCAAGCATAAATGTTGGGCCTAAGTTCTTTATGGCAGGGATCATCTTTTGTTCTGTGTTCGAGCACAATGGGCCCCAGGACCATGGTTTGGTGCTACTGCAATACAAATAATTACTAACAATAAACTTAGTCAACAGTATCTCCTTTAAAGAAACACTGAATGTTTTAAAAGTACTGGATTTGTATACAAACCTTGTAAAACTTTATTAATGAAGTTCTTCATCATGTAGATGGCTGTGGTGTCTTCTGTTTTCACATGGCTGTCAGTAAACCAACCATTCTCTGCAATCAGGATTCTGGGATTGGTGTATTCCAATTTAATCCAATTCAGTACTTCCCTCAAATTGAGTGACAAATTTTGTCCCATTTTAGCTAGTGTGTTTGGGGGTTTAAAATTATTAGGACCAAAGGAAAATGCAAAGAAGTCAGCTGTTCCTTTTATATAGTTTTTCTCAGCCTCAGTAAAGTTGGGCAGAAAAGAATATAATTTATTTTTCAGTTCTTCTGGGTAATCCCCATCCCCATGAATGGGCTTGGCAAACCATCCTAGCACTCTCTCCATGGACTGCTGACACTTATTAATGTCCAAAGTATCATCTGATTTGTTAGGTTCAATCCAGTGGGATCCCAAGGTTATTGACAAAAAACCCTTTTGATATGGCCGAAAGCGTGTGTTGTAGTTATGCCAAATTTTTGCATGAGCCTAATGAGAAAAACAAAAACAAAACACACCATTAAATTTTGATTCTCTAAAAGTCATAAGGCATGTATGTAATAATGTGATTCACACTAGTCTCTTGGCAACATTAATGAACAGCATAGGCACAGACAGGTACATTCATTATGCTGTTGAAGTATAGTCACTAATCTCAATAATTACTGATATATTTAAAATCTCAAAATTAAAGTGTCTTTCTCCTTAGCAAAGGTTCCACAAGTTAAGAGTCTCAAAGTAGTTTTCACGAGACAGCATTATCTGATTACTATTCTATCAACCATGCTGTTCTCTGAGGGATACCTGGATACGCTGGGCACACAAATCATTCCTGTTAGCCTGCTTCTCTTGGGATACTCTTCAACGGGTCTACTTCACTTAATTGGGCAACAACTCTGCGTGTAAGTGCTCACTGATAAGGGTAAGTTTTGCACTGTGTATAAACCTTAATAATTAGAGAAGGGCCCAAGTTGCAAAGTTTGGACTCAGATTTCAACCTTCCCAAAGTTTGGAGGATTTTTGATCCAGGAATTTGGTTCATGCCCATCCCTGCTTTAAAGTTTCTGTAATCACAACTTATCTGATAATGCATGAGGCAAAACACAATGCAACTTTTTCCTCATGCATGTTGGCTCTGCAGTACTGACAGCAATATCATATTGGTTTTACCAGTAAAGTAACAAGATATGGCTCAGAAGATACATAGGTAGCACTCACACTGGACCAAATATTGAAGTCATTAGTAAAACTCCTACTGACTTCAATGGCAATCAAATGGCACACGGGGCCAAACCTTAAGTCTATTTTTTGAACGTGATCACATTTGAAAGATGCGTAATATGCAGCACAGACCAGGATGATCTTAATATACCATGACAACTCATTCATGTTTATCATTTAAATAAGATATGAATATAATGAAACTTTGTCTATGATCTATGTATGAAAAACCATATATGAGATCTTAGTATTATCTGAGTGAGAATGGGAATATGAAAAATATTCAGACAAATAGAGTTTTGGATAAATGAGGGTCTTTCCAATAGATTTGACATACATGAAGGCATTTGACCTCTACTCAGATAAAAGAGTTTGCCAGATAATTGAGTTTACTTTGTTTCTCAAGTGCGGATCTTTACTTTGGGCTGAAAAAAACTGCACTGTTTACATGCAGAGAAAATACTGACAGATGTTAAATACTTATAGTTCTGAGTTATACTGGCATAATTAGCAAGCAAAATAATACTGCTTAGAAACAATTTTAGTTAAACAATGTCAGACATTTGGCACCTATTTTGGAACAAAATACACTGCTAGACTCAAAGTGAGTGGTATGAGAGTCAAATACATGCTTGGGTAAGTTAAAGAACACTGGAGAATGACAGTTTGGTGAAAACTTGTATATCAGCTGTTTTATGGTTGTCCAAGGCCACCATCTCTCTATCATAACATTGATACAAGGTCTATCTTTAGAAACACTGATAAAACTTAACATTAATCTTTGAAATGCGGAATCCATGGCTAAATGGGGAAGTCAGCAAAATGGTATTCAGAAGGCAAATTTCAAGATACAGTCTAATATAATGTCAGTGTTCTCTTAACATTCCCATTAGAGAATATCACATCCACAATACATTATTCATCGACATCAAAAAAACCACTATCAGAACTGATGCTAACTGGCGCCCTTGGCAGAGAGGTCAATGTGTAGGTAGGAATATAGACCAAACTACTCTCTTAGGGCTTGTCTACACTTAAAATGCTACAGCAGCACAGCTCCATCGCTGCAGTTATGCCACTGTAGCACTTCAGTGTAGATGCTAACTAAGCCGACGGGAGGGATTCTCCTGTTGGCATAGGTAATACATCTCCCCAGGTGGCAGTAGCTATGTCAACGAAAAAATTATTCCATTGACCTAGTGCTGTCTACACAGGGACTTAGGTCGGCTTAACAATGTTGCCTCAGGAGTGTGGATTATTCACAGCTCTAACCAATGTAGTAAAGTGATCTTATTTTCTAGCATAGACCAGGCCTTACTCTCTTCCAGGTGTCCCTCCAGCTCAGGGCTCGACAGTATGGGAAGGCTTGCTTTGCCACTGACTTATTTAGTACTTGTTTTGTGGCAATTTCCACTGCAGTCAGTCTGACACCTTTTTCAAACACTATCTTCACTCACAGTTATTAATAAAAATAGTTGTTTTTACATCATTTTACAAGACAATACCTGCAGAAGTTGGCAGTGTATACTTACTATTATGAATCATGGCACTATCCATGAAGTTAAATACATCAGAAAAATTTAAACACATCTCTAGATGTAGAGATGGAGGGAAAGGGAGGGTTAAAAAAATAGCCCACAGCTAAAATGCAGTGATTCATGGTAAAATGCAACCATGGGGAATTCATTATATGCATATGAACTTTCAGAAGACTGGCTAGAAACAAATTAAACGTGCTACTACTATTCAAAAGCCTTGTCTACCCTGGGGATTTCAGCCATTGGTAAGAGTCACCAGTGTATTTTACTGGTGTTAAACCCCTAATATAGATAGGCAAAACCACAGTAAGCCAGGATTTGCACTGATGCAGCTTTACTCCAATTTCAAGCATGGGTAAACTGCATTGGTAGGAACTGCAGCTTAGCCAGTCTACGCTATAAGTTTTTACTGGTGCAGCGGGGACAATAGTATCTGTCTACTCAGGGGGCTGTTGTGAGACTTGATTCATTAATGTTTGTAAAGCAAATAAAATCCTCAGATAGGTATTATATAAATGCAAAGTAGCATTATGGATGGAACCAATTTATTAATCTTTCAGTGCTATGGATTAAACATAAAATAAATATCAGTTTTAAAAGTTAGATCACACAAAACATTGGCTATTTTGAGTAAATATTGACTAATCTTTTTTCAGTTAGAGTTTAATACCTAATCTTTCATTTGCCTTTTAGATCAAGGCTAAACATCAAGGCTAAGTACACAATGGAGGTAACATCAATACTGTTCATTTTATTCTAGGCACATGTGACACTAATTTCAGCACATTTTTCTGATATGAATGTATCAAACATACAATGGACCTGAAGTCAAATACAATGCTAAATTAGTTAATATAAACCCATTAAGAATACTTAGACTACACTAGCCTGTTTAATAAAATAAGGAAAGTAATGTTATATGTGTTCATTTCTTAACTATTCAGATCGCTGTCTGATAATCATGTTTTGTAAGTCCTTTACCATGCTGTCTAAGACCCTGATCCTGCACTGAACCTTGTGCAGGGGGCTGCTCCTGCAAATTCACTGTAGGACTGAGGCCTCCATTCATCTATTCCCATATGATTTGTTATGGTCAGATTATTTTCCTTAAATAATTTGGCAATCAGCAGAGAAGAAAGCATCACTTCTGATGCTAATTTACATTAGTGCACAAAGGCATGAACACTTTAGAATAAGAATTAGAATGAAAAATACAAGCATGACTATTTTTTATCTGTTTAACAAAATTATTTGGTTACTGTGTTTTGTTCTCTTTTTGAAACCGTGAAGAGGCAGAACAAAGAACCTGACTGGATTTGTTACCCCTTTCTGACACAACAAGCACTAGTCTAAGGCTATGTCTACACTACAGACCTTACAGCGGCACAGCTCTACCGCTGTGGCTGCACCACTGTAAGGTCTCCTGTGTAGCTGCTCTATGGTGGCGGGAGATTTCTCCCGTAGGCAAAATTAAACCACCCCCAGTGAACACACCAGCGCTTTTGTCGGTGAAACTTATGTCAGTGGGAGAAGGGGGGGGAAATTCACACCCGTGACTGACAAAGGTTTAGCAGACAACAGTGCTCGTGTGACAAAGCCTGAGTTTCAGGGCTTGTTGGTAGTTCTAATTGTCAGTAGAAATTGACAATAGAGGCTAGTATTTTCTCTGATGCAATCTTGTTTATTTATAAGGAATGTACAAAGTCCTACTTCTGTAAATGCAGGAGGAACTAAAATCAAAAGGTTAATTGGCTTATAGACCAACATCCCTGACCTAGAACCTCTCTCTACTTTTCTCCCAGAAATACACTGCTGCCAGATGCTGCTTGACTTTCCTTTTTTGGTCTCTGACTCTCTCTCAGGGCTTGGCTACACTTACATTTTATAGCGCTCTAACTTGCTGGCTCAGGGGTGTGAAAAATCACTCCCCTGAGCGCAGCAAGTCAGAGCGCTTTAAAGTGCTAGTGTAAACAGGCTCCGAGCACTGGGAGCCGTGCTCCCAGTCCTCGGAGCTAATCCCCTTGTGGAGGTGGATTACCAGGAGCGCTGGGAGAGCTCTCTCCCAGCGCTCGCGCACGACCACACTCGCACGTCAAAGCGCTGCCACAGGAGCACTCCCGCGACAGCGCTTTGAGGTTTCCAGTGTAGCTGTTCCCTCAGTTTCTTGTCTGCACACCAGCTTGTCTTTTTCACACAGACAATCCACACACACCTACTCAGAACAATAGCCAGTGGAACCCTCCACCCCCATGGTGCTAGGTTTTGGGCAGACTTCGTTATGCCTTGTTTTAGGTTGGGCCTCTTTAGCAGTCTCATACAGCTACACTAAATGAGGGGCATGTTCACACTCATCAGTATCAGTGCGGTTTAGCTCAATACATAAACCAGCTCATAACAGTTATAGTATTAGGCCTTGTCTACACTGGCAAGTTTCTGTGCAGTAAAGCAGCTTTCTGAGCTGTAACTCCTGAGGTGTACACACTGCCAAGCCACTTAGTGCGCAGAAACTGCACGGTTGCAGTGCTGTAAAAAAAACCACCCTGATGAGAGACATACAGATTTCTGCACCGTGGTGCTAGTAATAGACACCCTGGTTGATTACAGCACTGCAATTGGCCTCCGGGAGGTGCTCCACAATGCCTGTTCTAACCTCTCTGGTCATCAGTTTGAACTCTACTGCCCTGCCTTCAGGTGACCAACCATGAGCCCCACCCCTTAAATTCCTTGGGAATTTTGAAATTCCCCTTCCTGTTTGCTTGATGCGTGCAGTGGGCTCAGCACATCTTTCCAGGTGACGATGTCTGCTCCATGCACCAGGCAATCCCCTGCTTGGAGCAATGCCGAGCTGCTGGACCTCATCCACATTTGGGGAGAGGAGGATGTCCAGTCCAGCTGTACTCCAGCCGTAGGAATTATGACAGATGCATGACGGAAAGCGGCCATGACCAGGCCACCTTGCAGTGCAGGGTCAAAGTGAAGGAGCTGCAGAATGCCTACCACAAGGCGCGGAAGGCAAACCACCACTCCAGTGCTGTGCCCATGAACTGCTGGTTTTACAAAGAACTGGATGTGATACTTGGTGGTGACCCCACCTCTACTGCGAAGGCCACTGTGGATACTTCGTTTCAGAGTAACAGCCGTGTTAGTCTGTATTCGCAAAAAGAAAAGGAGTCCTTGTGGCACCTTAGAGACTAACCAATTTATTTGAGCATGAGCTTTCGTGAGCTCACGAAAGCTCATGCTCAAATAAATTGGTTAGTCTCTAAGGTTCCACAAGGACTCCTTTTCTTTTTGTGGATACTTCGGTGACTCACATGCCAGTCGAGAGTGGACAGAGCCAGGAGGAGGAAATCTTGGATGAGGATGTGGAGGGGGAGGGGGACCCAGAGGCAGAGGACGACTCGGCGGTCAGAGATGCATGCAGCCAGGAGCTCTTCTCTACTCCGGAGGAGGCTAGCCAGTCACAGCTGTCGGAGCTTGGTGAAGTGCAAACAGGAGAGGAAGCCCCTGGTAAGTGGCTTTGATTTTGGGAATCACTGAAGTGAGTTGTTGGGTGCAGGTGGGCTGCATAAAGCAGGCTTGTGTCCGCATGATGTAGGTACCACCACATGCCTAGTCTGAGTGGCAGAACAGGGTGTTGATTGACTCCCTCACTTCATGGGAATCTGCCTCAGAGATCTCCATGAAACTCTTTGGCAAAGCTGGTCTGTTTCTTGCCCCATTCAGGGTAACTTTCCTACGCCACTCTGCCATCACTGGGGGGAGAGGGAGCAGGGGATCATTGCTGCACACAGGCGAGCCACATAAGGGCCAGAGCGGAAGCTGCAGTCTTGGAGAAGACCCTCCCTTGATTCCCTGCTCACCCTCAGCAGTGAGATATCTTCCATAATGAACACAGCCTGTGGAAAATGTGGGTACAGTAATGATTATAAGGCTCCCCCTACAGTGCTGGCTCTCCCCAAGAGCCATGTGCCCAGTGTACAGTACAGTCCTGGAACACTGATTTCCGCTGCCCCTGTGGTCACTCACCATTTTGGGGGTCTTGTGGCTCACGTGCGCTTGCCTGGGGTCAGCCAGTTAGTGAGTGCTATGTGAATGTGGTTGTGTTTTAAATCATTGAATCAATGGGGTGTTGCAAACAATACTGCTTCTGTAAAATGTTGCATTTTGGCTTCACAGATATGATCGTGGGAGCTCAGCCTCTCTCTTTGTTATCGCCAGCTGAATGGTATGCAGAATTGGTAAGTGGCCACGAAGAACTAAAGAGGACTTTCTACATTATGTCACGATGCACTCTGCGGCCAAAAAACAAGAATTGAAGGAGTTGTGGGACAGCGAGAAAAGGGACCAAAAGGAGAACGCGGTATGCCAGAATGAAGCCACAGAGCGGCTTTTAAAGGTTATGGAGAGCCAAGTGGACACGCTCCAGGCACTACTAGCACTGCAAACCAAGCAGCTCCGTGCCCGCCCTCCCCTACAGCTCCTGTCACAAAACTCTTTCCCATGTGCCCCACAGACACCGCCAACACACTCTTATCAACCTCCTGGCTCCAGTCTGTACCCGCTGCATTCCACTCCTGCCCCATCACAGTCCAGCCCTGCAGACTCCCAGTACCCACTGCACTCAACACCTGTCCCTCTGCAGTTTAGCCCTGACGAAGTACACTACCCGCTACACTGTACTCCAAAGGACAAGGTTGCTTATGATACCTAGACGTACACAAATCTTTAACCATCCTGGGACCCCACCTCCTCCTGGGACCCTCCCTTCCCCCATCCCCCTCAGTTCCAATGTGTTTTTTTTGTTTGACTCTCCCCTCCAGTTATTATTTTTTAATAAAATAATTGTTTTGGTTTGAAAGCAATCTTTCGTCCATTAACTGAAAGCAAACAGAGCCCTGCAGAGCAACAGGCCATTTTCTTAAACTTTCATAGTGCATCGTCTGCACCAATCACAATCACCTCCTAGCATTACAAGCACTGCACTCCCGAGCATAGCAACAAATATTAGTAGATTTCAGCTTCACATTGCTGCCTCAAGATATCCCTGATCCTTATAGCCCTGCGCTGCACCTCTCTAATAGCCTGGTCTCTGGCTGTTCAAATTCAGCCTCCAGGCGCTGAGCCTCAGCGGTCCAGCCCTGAGTGAAGCTTTCACCTTTCCCTTCACAAATAATATGGAGCATACAGCAAGCGGCCATAAGCATAGGAATATTGTCATCAGCCAGGTCCAGCCTCCCATATAGGCAGTGCCAGCGGGCTTTTAAATGGCCAAAATCACACTCAACAGTCATTCTGCACTTGCTCAGCCTGTTGTTCAATCGCTCCTTGCTGCTGTCAAGGTGCCCTGTGTAGGGCTTCATTATCCACGACATTAAGGCGTAAGCGGGATCTCCCAGGATCACAATGGGCATTTCGACTTCCCCTAGGTGATCTTCTGGTCCGGGAAGAAAGTTCCTGCTTGCAGCTTCCTGAACAGGCCAGTGTTCTGAAAGATGCGTGTGTCATGCACCTTTCTGGACCAGCCTGCGTTAATGTCTGTGAAACGCCCATGGTGATCCACAATCACCTGGAATACTATAGAGAAATACCGCTTCCGATTAATGTACTCGGTGGCTAGGTGGTCTGGTGCCAGAATTGGAATATGCATGCCATCTATTGCCCCTCTCAATTGCATCTCAAGCCCACAGTTAGGGAAGCCCATTTGTGCAAAGCCTTCCACGTCATGCACTTTGCCCAGAGTCACGGTCTTTAGGAGCAGATGCAATTAATGGCTTTGCACACTTCCATCAACACGCGTCCAACGATTAACTTTCCCACTCTGAATTGGTTAGCGATCCATCGGTAGCAGTCTGGAGTAGCCAGCTTCCACAGTTAAATCGTCACATGCTTCTCCAACGAAAAGGCAGCTCTCATTCTCGTGTCCTTGTGCCGCAGGGTTGGGGCGAGTTCATCACACAGTCCCATGAATGTGGCTTTCTTCATCTGAAGGTTCTGCAGCCACTGCTTGTCATCCCAGACGTGCATCACAATGTGATCCCACCACTCAGTGTTTGTTTCTCAAGCCCAAAAGCGGTGTTCCACTGTGGTCAGCACCTCTGTGAATGCCACAAGCAATCTCGTGTCGTAGTCACTACACGTGGCGAGATCAGTGTTGAACTCCTCTTGCCTTTGTAGTTTAAGGAATAACTCCACTGCCACTTGTGATGTGTTAGTGAGAGCGAGCAGCATATTGGTGAGCAGTGAGGGATCCATTCCTACAGACCGAAGAGGCAGAGTGTGCAGTACACAAACTGTTGAAAGATGGCGCCAAGTGCAGACAGAAGCACAGGGATTGATGGGATGCAAAGCAATGCATCACAGGATAGGACCCAGGATGCCCTGCGACCGCCTCCACCTTCCCAAAACTCTTGGAGGTGGAAGAGGAAAAGATGCTCTGTGGGATAACTGCCCTGAGTGCACCACTCCGAATACCACTACAAGCAGTGTTTTCCCAGGAATTGAAATTAGGGGGTGTGTGTTCAAATTTACGGGGGGGGGAGGGGAGGTGTCAGGGCCGATGAGGGGTAGACCGTGAGGGTGAAGGTGGGCTGCATGGCACCATAGTAAAAAACTGAAAAATGTTTCATGACCATTTTATTAGATTTTCAAATCATCACACAAATTAAAGTTGGCTACTCAAGCCTTCTATGAAGCACTACACCTACATCCTTCTTGGTTTCTTGTTATAATTTTGCACAACTCTGTTAATGAACTTCTTGAATGCAATGCATCCATCTTTGGTGGCTTCTCGTGTGGCCGGTACTTCCATTCCTTCAATTGATATGCTCATTAGTTCATTCACATGATCAGGCAGAAGGTGACTTTTTTCAAAACACAAAATTCTATTCAATGATGAAAAAGAACGCTCAACTGTAGCTGTTGTGACCGGGAGTAGCAAGAGAGGATTCCTACTTCTTTCAGCCCAGGAAACATAGCACAAAGATTGGGTCAAGCCACTAGTGATGATAAAAAAGAAAGCCAAATCTTCATTCATTTGTCATATGATATTCCACTCTGTGTTCAAATTCTCTATTTCTGTCCTGAGCACATGGCAACTCCAGCGCTGGTAGGGCCTCACTCCACTCAGCAGTCGGTGTTTTATACGACAGGGATCTGTAAAAGCTACGTAGAGGTTGAGTAGAATCTAGAAGTCGCTGTTGTAGATTTTTAAGAATCAAGTGTGTGTACTTTTTCAGTTGTCTTAACAAAAACACTTCTTGTCCTCTTCACTTAAGGATTCATAGATACTAAGGTCAGAAGGGACCATTATGATCATCTAGTCCGACCTCCTGCACAATGCAGGCCACAGAATCTCATCCACCTACTCCTGCGAAAAACCTCTCACCTATGTCTGAGCTATTGAAGTCCTCAAATCGTGGTTTAAAGACTTCAAGGAGCAGAGAATCCTCCAGCAAGTGACCCGTGCCCCATGCTACAGAGAAAGGTGAAAAACCTCCAGGGCCTCTTCCAATCTGCCCTGGAGGAAAATTCCTTCCCAACCCCAAATATGGCGATCAGCTAAACCCTTCATTAGTAAACTTCTGGACTGAAGTCTTTGCTTCTTCCAGTACTTTTTCAATGGATAGCTCTCTGATTGATCCAAATGTAGCTTCTATTGCTGGACAAAGATCTACTACTGTTGTAGCAGATGCCTGGATGGCGTTGTTTAATGACCCAAGTGGTTTCAACAGTAGACTTACAAGAGAGAGAATGGCAATAGTCTTCTCTGAACGTAGTAGCAAAAGTAATCCACCAGCCTCACTACTTAGATCCATCCCACCTTGGTAGATACTTTCCAAAGCCAGTAATAATGGCTGGAGTAATTTTAAGACAACAGCCAAGGATCGCTCATGAGAAAGCCAGAAGGTTTTCCCAGGTTGGACTAATTTGAACTTCAGTCCCAGTGTATCTTCTATATTTTCCAAGATATTCAGCCTTTTTGGACTCTTGCTGAAAAAAAAAAGAGTATAATGAAGACATTAAATTTATAGCTTTTTAAAATGTCTTTTGAAGAGTCTGCAGCTCATATTAGTGCTAGTTGGAGTAGATGGCCTCTGCAGTGTGTATAGGAGAGACTAGGGTTACACTTTTCTCTGAGCAAAGCTTGTGCTCCACCATGTCTTCCAGAGAAGTTTGCATCTCCATCAAATGCACAAGCAGCCATTTGTTTGGGGTCCCACTGACAACCATTTAACTCTTCTAAGATGTGGGTTGTCACAGATGCAGCAAATCTGTCTTCTATAACTTGAACATCTAGAAATGCTTCTACTGGCCTACCATTGACATCAAGATAACGTACACAGTGACTTAAAACTTGATGACCATTTGCACTGGTGAATTCATCAGCCATGTATGCAAATTTTTTAAATGTGGTGAGAGAGTTCTTCACTTTTTCAAACTGTTGAGTCTTTCACTGTTGCACTACATGCATCTAGCCAGTCAGTTGCATTTCTTTCAGAAAGATAGTGAGCATTTGCTGGTCTTGTTCGGAACCAGTATTCAACTTCAGGATGAACAAGTGACAATGCACTTAACATTGGCCTCCAGTTTGTAGTGTGTGGTATCTCTTGCTTAAATAGAAAGTATGATGCCACGGTCATGTTTGTTCACAGGAACTGTGTTGTGTCTCCAACATTCTTAACAGTCTCATTAACACTCACTAGTGTTGTCCTTGGTCAGCGGAGACTCAGAGTTCAGAGGTGCTTTCACATGAGTTCATCTCCCAGGTGCGGGGGAAGAAGGCACCTTGCTTGTTCCTCCAGCTGCTCACTGTTCGCTTTGGCCATTGTTGTTCATTGTGCCACCGTTCACTCCATTGCTCTGTTGCCAATGGCCCTGCGCCGTCACCTTCTGCTACCACCTGCCACAGTTGGTCTCTTGAGGTTCCACCCAGCTCTCAGTGATTTTAGCTAACCTCTCAGTGTGGGAACCTCGCTGCTAGTGCGGACTGGGCCATCTCTTCCATAGAAACACTGTCCCACTGCAGGTCTAAGCACTTAGACCTGATTATCAGTGATTTCAGCTGTAGTGATCACTTAACAAAACAAAGAATATCTATGGAGCCTAATCAGCTCTGCCTTTAAACAGTGGACAGGGGCAGGTCTAATAGTACTTGTGACTCAGGCAGACCATCAACCAAAACACCTGTCCCCACCCTCTCTCTCGATGCCCTCAATCAGCACAGGCTAATTCTAAGTTCTACTGCCCTTTACTCATACAATAAGAACATCATTTCATTACACCTCTCCCCCACCCCCCGCCCCCGCATTCAAGTGGTTTGTAACCCAACCCCAGCCAAACTCTATCACTTGGGCAACACAGCTCTGTTTGCTGGATACCTAGGTAGATTAGGTGTGAATGTAAATACAATCTGGTCCTGAAGCCTTTCCCCTCAACCCCCAGTTCATCACTAGCTGTGAGGGAGAGCTCATTTAGACTTTGCTTACAAATCATAATTTGAAATTATTAGGTTGGCCAACATCACCAAAATGAATGCACTGACATTGTCATAAACAGCTGTACAAGGAAGCTAGTCTATGTTCATACTTTTCAAATCTATTATACTTTTTCAGATACACGTATTTTATCATACACTGTATATGCTTTTAAAGTGTGTATTAATGTTTCAATTTCAATTCACATTTCCAAACAATCACTAAATTGGCAACACTGGATGTAACTAGTTCACAAAACTGGGGGGTGGGGGGGATGTTGGGGAAATTCAGAGCAGGTAAACACCCTCATGGGCGGGTGTAGGGAAATCCCTGACTTCAAGTGTCACAAGTGCGAACACGCTATTGCGCAGGCAGCTGACAGTGTGAAAACACAACAGCAGCTTCCCTTCAGTGCTCTGAGTGGCACTGTAACTGCCGGTGATGTAACTCTGTCAGTTTAGACATACTGTTAGACTTCTAGGGTCATTTTAGAAGAAAGGCAAATGTGTGTCACTTGATGGCAAATTGATTAGATTTCAGTTCAAGGAGCTTTTTGTCTGTGATAGATACTACATGTTCAGTAGTGGTTGAACCTTAATCTTGCAAGCTACTCCACATGGCTGGATGCTTGTGCCTTTGTAGAAATCCATTTTAATTAATGGGGCTCTATATAGGTGGAGAGTTCCACCCATTTCAGCATAGCCTGGAAGCTCTCGGCTCTTACTATTAAATGTGTAGTACTGTATGTTGAATATGTTGCATTCAAATGATTTCCAAGCAACTTAAGGAAAATAATTTGAATTAAACAAATCATATGGAAACAGACTAACTGAATCAGTGTGTTCAAGAACTGATGAAATATTCTGATCAACCAGGGCTCTTAATATTTAAGAAAATCATAATAATATATTGCTTTTGAAGTTAATAGGATCTTTGTTGGTACTGGAGTCCACCTGGACAGTGCAGCTTGTAAGATCAAGGCTTAAGATTGTATTTCTCAATGAAGGAGGCATTATTGTTAGTGGTGTGAGTAGCAGACCAAAACCTTAAGGTTCTGTTCTCTCCTCAGATGATTACCACTCAATTAACTTGGATAAGTTACTTAACATTTTTGTGCTTCTGTTTCCCCAACTATCAAATGTAGATAGTACTTAAATATTATTATAAATTATTATTTGTATTATGGTGCAACCCTATTGGACTGTGCACACAACTATGAAAGACAGACCCTGCCCCAAACAGCTGTCAGTCTAAATAAATAACAGAGGTGCTATGAAGCTTAATTTATTGATGTTTGCATTATTTGATTTTGGTTCCTAGATCACACAGTGACAGGTGCATTAGAAATACTTAAGAGAAGTAGAATTTTTCCAAAGCACTGTGAAGTCCTTGAGTGTAAGGTGCTATGTAAGGGCAAATGAGTATTGAATATTGATATTTTAGGAAAGAGAGTTTGTCCTGAAGTAGCTTCCCTTGAGCGAATAGGAAGAACTAAAGGATCAAGTGACAATGCAAAAAAAATTTTAAATAGTTAACTAGGTCCAAATCCCATTACTACTAAACTAAATGACAATACTTCCACTGACTGAAGTTGGACCAAATTTTGGCCTCTTGCACACCTCCTTGCATAAGGGTTCTAGGAAGGAATCTTTGTCCTTCTGATACATATCAGAACACTGGTTGGAAAAAAGAAAAAACAATGTTTTAAAAGCGAAGAACAAAAGGAATGAAACAAACTGGGTTGTTAAAGCTTTTAAAAGTCTTATGCTATTGCATAGCATGTATGTATACATGTATGTATTCTTAGTTTTGTAATATTAGTTTACAGAAGTTAAGTGCTAGAAACAAGAGTTTTAAACTATTCTAAGAAAAGCTTATCAAATGTGCCCTAGATGCCCTGATAATTATGGATGGATTTTGTCCTCATAGGAGAGACGTGATTAAATCCCAAGGGTCAAATCTGCAAACTTGGCTGTGCTAAAGTTACACAGCTAAACAAGTGGCCTGATTTTCAGAGGTGCTTAACACCCACATCTTGTTTGATTTCAACGCAAGACAATTCAGCACCTCTTAAAATTCACGGAGATGCCTAAATATGGATTTAGATGCCAAACTGTAGGCACCTATATTTAAATATTTGGCTCCTACTTTTTGCAGATTCCTGTCTCGGCCCACAGAACCCATGCCAGATTGTGTCTTTTAATTTTTAATGATCTGGCTGTGTAATCAGTTTCCAGAATCATCCTTCTGCAGCACAAATGTTTATTTTCCCATTATTTTCCAATTATCGCCTAAATATTTGTTCTTTTAAATATCAGGTTATATGTTGATTGTATATATTCTATTGCCTATGACAACATCTCTTTGAAAAGAAAATGTCTATTAGATTTTAACTACATTTACATTTGGATAGAAAAAGAATAGATTACTGTTTCACACAGGCAAACAAAACCAATGGTACTTAATTTAAAATTATTCATTTGTTGCAGTTTCTCCAGTAGAGATGCTGGTGCCAAGCTCTTCCATCAAACAGAAGGACCAGATTGCCCTGCCTAGATCTATGCTTGGTGGGGACTCACCACACACAAACCTCCCTCCTTCCCTGTGGCACTCTATCTAATTCCTGGATCCTGTGGAGGTCTCTTGGGGGTGGGAGAAGGGGAGGAAGAGCATCTGGGTGGATATGGTGGAGATGCAAATTATTCCCCCTGTGAAAATTAATTTGAAAAGATAATAAAGTCTGGGGATTTTCAGTGGAGACCCTTCCAAAAGTCCCAAAGGCAGCAGTGGCTCTGGAAAACTCCTGGTAGCTTGGGTGCTGCAAAGGAGTGGGGGGGCAAGCTGCCAAGGCATTGAGGCTATGTCTACACTACAAGCGCTATAGCAGCACTGCTGCAGAGCTGTAGCGTAGACACTTCCTACGTTGTCAGAAGGGGGGTTTCCATTGATGTAGTTAATCCACCTCCCTGAGAGGTGGTAGCTAGCTTGACAGAAGAATTCTTTCTTCAACCTAGCCACATCTACACTGAAGGTTAGGTTAACCTATCTATGGCACGCAGGGCTCTAAATTTTTCACAGCCCTGATAAATATTGTATTGACATAACTGTGTAAGTGCAGACCAGGTCTGAGCCTTTACATGGATGATCTCTCATGAATTCCTAAGGATACACGAGGTATGGGGGAGGGCTCTGTTGACTTTTCCACAGAAGGGGTGATGTGAAGAAGTGCCCATGAGAAGATCTTTGTGACTGATTTCCTTACTATAGGGGACCCCTCTCGTGATCTTTTTGCAGGAGGAAAGGGTCTGGGTCAGGGAATAATTTTCCTTCTACAAAGTTCCTCTCCCCCTTGTTACTCAGCAAAAAGCGGAACTAACCAGAGAGCACTGGTACAAAGCAGGAAGGGCAGATAGATCCTGCCCCGTATTTCTGTGATCTCCACCAATCTCAAAGGGAGCAAAAAAGGTAAGCAGATGGATTATCAGACCCAGAAAAAACAGTAACACAGGCCAGATGAATCTCTGGTATAACTCCATTGGAATCACACTGTTCTATCGCCTTTACATTTTGCCAGATTAATTGGATTTAAAAAAAAAAAAAAAATCAAAGAAATCCATTCACTTTCTCTGCATGGAGGTCTTTTTTCCCCACCCTTGTAGAATGGCTCTCTTAGGAGCTAGTTCATAATCTTTAGGTCTCCTTTGTAGGGCTCTTACATATCTCATGATAACTCAAGGTGAATCATAATTGATTTTATATTATGCTTTTGTGAAGTGTGGTCTCCTTTATCTGCAGAAGGGAGAAGGACCCCTCGCTGACTATCACTGTCCAAGTGGTATAAGATTTTATGTAGCATCTTATTATAGTAACAACAACAATCAGGCAATAGAATAGAGCCTGCTATCTAAACGGATCCCAAAGTACTTTATAAGCTGAAAATAGCAAATTTGCCATTTACTTCAATGGTAGCAGACTCAGGCCCACAAAAACTACCAAAATAAAATATTATCTTCTATGTAAGAGTCAGTATGGGGGAGTGGAAACATGAGTTTGAATCTGAAATTTCCATTTAATTCTTTCCTTGTGGGCTATTTGCCCCCTCTACAGAAGAAGCTGGGCTTCTGCCCCCTAAACTCATGGATCCACTCAGATCTCTTTTTTTTTGTGTAAGCTGCCCAGCCTTCTCTGCATTCTGTGGCTCCTGAATAGCTTGCCTTTTGTAGAAGCTGTGTGGCTGGGTTCTCCTCTGACTTTTGGCTGCCATTGACACTCCCTTCAGAGAGGTTCCAAACTGTACAAAGGGAAGAACATTAGTTACTGCAGATTCCATCTGCATTAACTTACAACAGCTTCTTGTTCATGTGCCATGCAATAGTTGTATGTATCAACTATTCTCCTCCCAACCATGCAGCTGGATCTTGATGCAGAGGTGATTTCATATGATTCGGATTAGAAGGGAGAATATAACTAGCAGATCTCACTTTTCAGACTGTGAAAGTGAAACACACACATGCATGGCTCTCCAGGAGATGATGGAGTCTTATAAATCCTGATTTTGGTGAAAATACTTAATTAGGTATTCTCTTATTATCTACCATACTCTATCTATGGGTCTAGAACAGGTTTCATTTCAGTTTACTTTTTGTCTCTATGCTGCATTTACTATTTCATCAAACCACCCCAAAAGTCTGAATATTATGTTTCTGTTCTCAAGCCTTCCATAGTTTGACAGTTACATTTGTTACCACAATTCAAATAAGAAAAATTTCTTCAGCCTTCTGCTAGAGGGAGAAAAACACTCAGCAGCTTTCAGATCTCTCAGAGAATAGATAAAATAATCCAAAGTCCAGACAACCTCTGGTTTATGGCTTGTTAAATCATTTTTGTCATTCTGTGAGATTCAACACAGGGTATAAGTTATACACAACATAAAAGTGCTGTTGTAAAGGGAACTATGACTAATTTACGCAAAGGTGACTGCTGCACAGGTAATTACGATAAACTAAGACTTTTGTTCAAAGCTAACACATATCTATTTGATGGGATGTTGTTGGGACTACATTCCCATGCCAGCCAAACCACATTAACAAATCCACCCAGGAAGTATGTCAATCAGAAAGAACAGGTATAGAATTCTCTGGATAAACTTATCTGGCCACTATATTATTACTTTAGGGCAGTGGTTCTCAACCAGGGGTACATTTACCCCTGGGGATACGCAGAGGTCTTCCAAGGGGTACATCAACAGATCTAGATATTTGCACAGTTTTACAACAGGCTACATAAAAAGCACAAGCGAAGTCAGTGCAAACTAAAATTTCATACAGACAAATACTTGTTTGTACTGCTTTATATACTGAAATGTAAGTACAGTATTTATATTCCAATTGATTTATTTTAAAATTATATTGTAAAAATGAGAAAGGAAGCAATTTTTCAGTAATACCGTGCTGTGACACTTTTGTATTTTTATGTCTGATTTTGTAAGCAAGTAGTTTTTAAGAGAGGTGTAACTTGGGGGTAACGCAAGACAAATCAGACTCCTGAAAGGGGTACAGTAATCTGGAAAGGTTGAGAGCTACTGCTTTAGGGAAACCACTGAATATCAGCTGCATAATCCTTCTGTGGAAATGTATGGAATAGCTCTGTATAAAATTTCACTCTCTATATTTATTACATATATATGTAATAATCTGTACACACATTTATTTATTTATACAATATAATAAAACAGAATATACTGTATACTATGTATGTATACAGAGAGATTTTATACAAAGATACTCCATACATTTCCACAGAAGAACTCTGCAGCTGCTGTTCACTGGTTTCCCTAAAGCAATATAGAGGAAAGGGAGGTCTGGTCCTCCCTGCTCTTCATGCTGCCATCATGCCCCTCACCAGGAAAAACAGCACAAAGGAAAAGGAAGAAGAATAGAATACTATAGTGCCCAGATTGGCATATCCAGACAATTCTATACTGGTTCTTTCTGATTAACAAATCCACCCATGATATGCTAATGTACTGCGGGTGGCATGGGAATGTAGTCCTATCAACATTCAGTCTAAACATGAGGTTTTGGTATAGACATCTGTCACCAAAGCCCTAGTCCAAAGCCCACAGAGGTCAATGGGAGTCTTTTCATTTACTTCAATGGGCTTTGGATCAGGCTCCAAATCCAACAGTTCCAATTCCTCTTTTGGGGAGAGGGTGGTAAAATTCAGAGGTGCCCACAACACATAGATACCATATTTCAATATTTTATTCTTTTGACAGCAATACATTCGGGACTGTTTCTCAAACAATGCTAAATTTAATTAGGACCAGATTCTGATAACCTTCCTCAAGTCTAGTAATACCTTACTGTGTGAGTAGTTTAATTAATTTCAATGAGGCTATCTGCCATGTAAGGTATAACTCAAGGTGAATGTGGGTTGCAGAATATGGCTGGGCCCTAATAAATGTAAACAACCCACTGGTGCTATTTTCCAGTTTGTGCATTTTTTAATTAGGAGGCCATTGGACATGGATTTAATTTAATTTTTTCCCAGTTCCACTTTAGTTTTTATTTTTTAAAAAGTTATGAATATCTACCTTGTCTAAGTCATATGACCAGGATGGCAACATCATTCACACCACACTCACCTTGTCCTTGTTCTACATTTTCAAAACTGACTAATAATGTTAGGTACTCAAGATACCTTAACGGACCCTGATTTTCAGAAAATGCTAAGCACTCCTTCTGTGAAAATCAAGCCTCTTTAAGAGGTCTTGAATTGGAAAACACAAAACTGATGCAACCTAAAATATTAGTCACTTCTGAAAATCCTATATGAATAATATTCATAATATATGGTAGGCATTGGAGTGAACTGTAGTGGTGGGAGACTGTTAGAGGAGGATGGGAATTTGCTGTGGGTTATCTGTAAAATGGGGATAATAATATTGACCTCCTTTGTAAACTTTGAGATCTACTGATGAAAAGTGCTAACTCTGACCTTGACATTAATTTTTATCATCTCAAATTGTTGTACTTAGAATGCATTTTTAAGTTACATCAAGGGCACATAAGGCATGTGGACAGGCACCCGTTTTTAGCATTTCTATGCACTGAAATAATCTCACAGCATGTGCTACTTCCTTTGTGGTACTGATGGATGCTATTGTGGACCTCTCCTGCACTTGTTATTTTAAAAATATGACCCACTTTAACTTCTTGTAACCTGGTACATTGTCTTCCTCCTCCTAACTTTTGTCCCTCCAAAAAACAGTGGCAAAAACTAATATGAATATGTATATTACAGCACAGAAATATAGGGTCCAATCCTCCATCCACTGAAGTCGGTGAAGGTAGGTTTGAGCCCAGAGGGTGTGCAATTCGTGAGAAGACTACTGCTAAACATAAAATAAAACTAAAGAGTTGAAAGTAATACAGGGCTAATGTCATTTTAAAATTCTTAAATATTGATAGAGCATGTTTCTCTTTAAACAATAAATACAATATATCAGTAGATATCAAATACTTTGCAATATAATCTTACCAGTCTGGGATGAATTATTTATATATAAACTCTATTACTGAATTTATTAAATATACAATACACAAATATGAAAACTTTGGTTTAAATTAAAACAATAATCAGGACATGTGAGCAACAGCTGTTATTGGACTAAATGGAAAGACTGTGAAAGGAAGCTTCTGAATAACTATACTTTGCAGGCAATAGTAATGAACTAAAGTAGTAAACTGTTGCTTTATATATATAGTTATTGAATGGCTGATGTGACTAGTAAAATAATTATTAAAAACAAAAGAAGACTGTTTCTTAGTATTTCAACAGTCCTAGATCTCTTTTATGCCAATTATACTAGTTTTTCCCCTGCTACTTTCCATATTGGTGCTGTAGCTGTTAAGATTAAACCTGGTTGTACTGTACCTTGATCAGATTGTGTCCTACAGTATAGACAGCTGCTATTTTCCCTCTCTCTCCAGGTGCATGCATACCTGTACCATACCCATGCCAGGCAACTAAATAAGGATTGTGAATTGTAATCCAGTATTTAACGCGGTCCCCAAAAATTTGGAAACAAAAAGTTGCATAGTCACTGAAGATATCAATTACTGATTCATTTTTCCACCCCCCATATTTTTCTTGCAGTGCCAAAGGCAAGTCCCAGTGGTACAGAGTTACTATGGGCTCAATATTTCTGTGGACTAGAGAGTCAATGAGAGTATTGTAGTAGTGGAGTCCTTTTTCATTGGCATTTGCTACCACCCCTGTGGGAAAGAGCCTTGGCCATGAAATTGAAAACTGATAAAAGGTAACTCCCAAAAAATCCAGAGCTGACAAGTCTTTGTCCAGAAAAGTGTAACTGTTGCTGGAGTCCTCTGTGCTGGCATCATCTCTGAAATCTGAGTGCATGAAGTGGTCCCATATTGAGGATCCCTTTCCATCCTTCCTCCAGCTGCCTTCCACCTGAAATGCTCCAGTGCCTACTCCCCAAAGAAATTTTTTTGGGAAAGTGTCATACAGAAACATCTGAGTGCCATTCACAGGACTGAAGTTAAGGTCCTTTTTCCACACAGATCTTCCTTCTCCAGCAAGCCCGGTAACTGTCCTTATGAAAACAAATGCCCAAAGAGCAACAGATATCTTCAGCCTTCGGCCACACATTGTGTCCTTCTATAGTGTGTGTGTTAAAAGTCAGATTTCTTTCACTGGTGCTGGAGAAAATCCATTTATCCCTAGAGTTCCCTGCTGCACAGCCTGCCTTCATTTGCCACTAACTGCTGCAGTGTCTTATCAAAGCTTCAGTAAAAGCTTGTGATTGTAACAGCCGTGTCAATGATTAGCTTGAACTATGAGACCTAGGATGGGTTACAGAAAGCAGCGTAATTCCAGGGAGGTGGCCTTCTGATAGTCATTGGGACACTTACGTCAACCTCTTTTCCTGCAATAAGAACGTATCTATATAATAATATAAATACTTGTGAACCAACTTATACTTATTTTAATGCTATATCACTGAAATGGCAGTATACTAGGAGAGGGGAGACACTAAGAGAATATCGTTATTTTTGATACAGATACATTTCAAGGAAATATAGAAGAAAATTTTCAGACTACATTATCCCATTAAGGAGCACACTGTCAATGCTAAACAAACACAATAATAATAATGAACAGAGAAGAGGGCTGTGAGTACATATTTGTTGTTATTTTTGCCAGGGTTACACCTTTTAACTCAATATATTATAACAGGACAGATTTTTAATTACGATTGGTTAAACTTTAAAAAAAAAAACTTTTGCCTTTCACTGGGCCAAACTGTCCTCTCCCATATTAAGAGCTGTGGGGGGCTTTTTTTTTTTTGAGGGGTGAGACTCTCCCTGAATTCCTTATGGAGGTTTTCCCACACTGTCTACTCAGAGAAAGGCAGTTTACTATCCCACAGAAAAGAGCTGTCCCCAAACCTGGCAGATCCTGGGTGCTGCCTCTAATCTGTCAGCCCCTCACTGGCTCCATGCTCTTAGGACTCCCAGAAGGGTCTACCTAGAGATGGTGCTGTTTTGTGTTTTCTGGGTAAAGTTAGAAGGCCTGGAGGAAGGAAGATGTGCATTCCCCTTGCCCTGCCCGATCATCTGTCTACCCTTGCCCATTCCACCGCCCCAGTTTTGAGCCTGAATGTGCAGAAAGAGGTCCATTGGGTTCAGGTGGGAAATGGTGTTGAGTCCCTCCTTCTGCCTGGAAGGGGGAGATCCACATATGTCCCATTAACAATACACAAATGCAAAGCAAGTGAATATTTTACCCAATAAGTACAGCTGTTTTTACTACCTATATAAGGGTCTGGTATGCAGCTCTACAAACAGCAAACATTATTTGCTGTTGCCCTCAACTCAGAACAAGTTAACAGTTAAGTTGTTTCAGTCCCTAGGCAATTTCATTTGATATTTTTTTAAATAAAGAATTACCCAGATACTCTTTTAGCATTGATTAATTAAAGAATCGTGGTAGACACAACTGGGCCACCACTGTAATGAGACTGACAAACCAGTCAGACAGCATTTGGTAATATAAAGAAGTCTTCAGAAAGCTTCTGATAGAAAATAAAAGAATGTATATTCATACACTGAACTTACCACTTACAACAGGACTGATGACAGAATTGCTTTTCATAGGGAACTACAGTGCATATGTAGATTTAAATAACATTTTCTGAGCAGATCCATCAAAATCAATAGCAATTTCGTTTAACAATGTAGCTCCTTAAAACAAGTGGAGATTGAACACAGATTATTCCTAAACACAGTGACACAGTTGCGAACATGTCCAAATGTACTCTTTATTTACATTTAGGACAAATGACAACACATCTATATCTGGAGACATGTATGTATTTCTCTGTAGCTGTTTATGTGTTTACAAAAACTGCCTCATGATAGCTAATTAATTACACTATTATAGACACTTGTCCACACTAGAGAGTTCTACTGGAGTAGTTAATTAACAGTAGCCACGTGGCTAACATAAACCTGTTCAATGGGCCCAGAGACAGCACTCATTCCAAATGCATTGTGGGTAACTATTCCACAATTCCCAGAACAGGTCCTGAAAGATGGGTCTTAAGTACTGTACCCATTTTTTAAAAAATGTGCACTATATGGGTTAGCACTTTTCATTGTATAAAATAGCAGGTTTTGTAATATTAAATGGCATTGAAATTGCTTTAATATATTATTTATTTTTGTAATTAAAAGGCCTTAAGTTTATATGTATTGCACTTGATAAATCAGAAAGTCCATATGCATATATGCCAAAGCAGCTGTAGCTCAAAACTACGTAGTAGTCATGTTTCAGAGTAACAGCCGTGTTAGTCTGTATTTGCAAAAAGAAAAGGTGTACCTGTGGCACCTTAGAGACTAACCAATTTATTTGAGCATAAGCTTTCGTGAGCTACAGCTCACTTCATCGGATGCATACTGTGGAAACTGCAGAAGACATTATATACACAGAGACCATGAAACAATACCTCCTCCCACCCCACTCTCCTGCTGGTAATAGCTTATCTAAAGTGATCACTCTCCTTACAATGTGTATAATAATCAAGTTGGGCCACTGCACTGAGTGACGCCGAGGAAGCACTAAGGAACTATGCAGGAAGGAACACTTGTAACACTGCAGCTAAAAAAGCCCAGCACTTGCGCTGCAACAGCATAGTGACACAATGCAGGATATAAGGACGGTAAGCCTTTCTTCTGTCAAGTCCAACTATCACAGTGCTGGAAACGCTTGCGCATCAGTGCAAGCAATTTAGTGTGTCTGCACACGGTGTGTGACAGGGGTAGCAGATACTTACAACCCTAACATTTTCCAGTTTAGACAGGCTATGGGCTGTTTTTCTTTCATTATTATAGGGAGAATTGGTAGCACTGCCTATTATTAAGACTGCCCAACACTTACCACTATAAGACCCTGTTTTCAGTTGCTTATAACTTTGCCAAACTATAAACATGAAGGCAGAAATTTGCTGGGCTTCTACCTTAGGCTGATTCTTTTTGGAAAATCTCAGCCAAAACAGTCCAGTCTTTTCTGAGAGTAGGCGAAAGAAAAATACACTATTTTGCCCATGTTAAAAAATTCTGGTGACTTTTTCTTTGAGAAGCTCTAGGGCTCCCATGCTTTGGAGCAGGGATTTCAACTTGGGAGGGGGAGTGGCCTTCATATCAGAAATGTGCCTTTTGCTACTCCTGTGAAAATCCACCCAAATTGGGCCAAGCTGTAAGTTTTTGAAAAAAATCTCAGTCTGCACATGCTCAATAGAGAGGTCTTAAAGTTTAGTGGCTAAAATCTCCAAAGATTCCATCCTCTCGGAGCGTGTTCAAACACCTGTAGCTCCTGCAGGTGACCAGACTGTGCATGCAAATTTCACAATGCTAGGGTAAGATCCTTCATTCATCCCAGTTATATTTTGGTTTCTGGTTTCTAAGAAGCTTACGTTTTCTTCTTCCTAAGAGGGATATTGATTCTGGTAAATAAAATGTAAAATACAATAGTTATTTGCCTTCATGTTCCCTTGTAAGCACTGTTCAGTGTGAATATTGGATTACGTTCCGCTTTTGGAGATGTGCAAATCTAATTGTCACTGTAAAAGAGAAAAAGCTTAAAGCTTTAAATATTCCAGTAATTTTATGCAGTGTGAACTGACAGATATCAGAGATCAATGTGATACTAGTAGAGCTAGCCAATCTATTGATATTAGCAATATTGGCTTAAAAATATCATCTTTTTGCTACTGTGCAATATGAAGTTTATAATTAACCCAAAAAATTGTTGTAATTGTTTTTCTTTACGCTTAAGACAAACATACTTAAGTGGTATGCAAATGAACATGTAGTGCAATAACTTGTTTGAAACAATTGGCTATAGTTGTGTAGGGAAACATGTTACAATGTTGTTTCAAGCTTCTGCAGTATTTCAACAGACCACAGTTGATCAGGAGAAGAATGGGGGGGAAAAGAAGCTTAATTGATGATTGAATCAAACAAATGGCTGATAATCCAGGATCTGATACAATCATTCTGTCTGGATATTCAAATGAAGATAGACAGGGAAAATATTTAAGTTACAAAGTCCTCTTAAAGACAGTATGATCTTTATGTTAGGATCAGTTGCCTTGATCTCCTACCATCAAGGACGCAGAAAGCAACAAGTTAGTTTATGTACTGTCCTCTCAATGTAATATATATCAAGGCCCTGTTCTTACAGTCTTTGCACATCCAAATCTCCTACTGAGTTGGGATCAGCTCCTTACTGAAAACACGACATAGGACGCTGGTGGGTACAACAGAAAGTCTAAGATAGATTGTGGATTTACAAAGAATATTAGATAATTTAATTCTGCCTTTAAATGCAAATTCCAGTACTTTACAATGTGAGAGATATGGATTTCCTACTTTCCAGCTAACTCAATATGTTGAATGCTCCCAGAGGAATCGTCCAAAAACAACCTACAAAGTATTGGACTTTTGATTATTTAAAATTGATTGGATTAAAACAAATTTCTACCACTACAAAAAATGGAATTTTAGTTGCAACATTTTTCAGGACTTGTGTTGTACTTTCTTGTATCCTCAGGATTACAAGAAATTTCTTTAGGAGATGTTAAAAGCACTCCCGCTCTAGAGAGTAAAAAGATATATATGTAATTTAAATTAACAATCAGCTCAAACCTGACTTAAAAATGTAGATTTTGTAGAAAACTAAACAAAGTGTTTCTTAAAAAAAAAAAAAAATCTAATGAAAGTTGCTTTTTAAAAATAAAGCAATTCTCATGTTGTGTTTGAACCCTAAGGTTGCAGCATGATACTAGACTATAAGAAAGTGAAAGGACCAGAAATTGATTAATAAAAGTGAAACTGGCTACTCTGTTTTCATTTCCCCATATGAGAGAAATACTAATGATTCTCTGTCATTTTTTGCAACAGAAGTGGATAACTACATCTCCATTTTACAGATGTGGAAGCTGAAGCACAGATCGCCTGATTTTCAGAAGTGCTTATTACCCCTGAAAAAACAGGCCATAAGTGACTTGCCAAATGTTAAAAAGCAAACTAGTAAATTAGAGTTTTAACCTTTTTCAGTTTATATAGTCTAAAGGTATAATTTGTTTCATAGGTACTTTTAAAAAATATATGACTTTTCACTGTATAATGTCTCTTTAAAGCACAAACCACAGTCTATGACAAGATCACATGGGAAGCACATTCCTCATTTTACAGCAACTACAAGTATTTTGTAATATAAATGAACATCTTTTCATGATTCTGCTGGCATAAGCAAAATATTAAATTCTCTCTCTCTCTCACACACACACACACCCCTTTTTCTCTATAACCAGAATCAAACCATAACCACTCCAAGACTTTACGCAGCTCTGGTTGTTCATAAAGGGTTAAAATCCTGACTTCCAAGAAATAGGAATGTGTCACCAGTCCACTTGCACATAGTGATCAGCTTAATGTTATTCTAGGCAACTTTATCAAATACAAACAGAGATAACCACGTACTATAATTCTTTAACATTATTTAAACACTTTGTGTGGCTCTATCAAATGTCAGCCACTCTTAATTCTGGTAGCAGGAACATCTGTGGATCAAATCAGTGTCTAATGAGGATTATTATGTATCTACAAATACACAATTAGAAACATTTAACTGTGATACATTTTCCTTTGCATAGTCATCACAATACCATAGCATACTGGGTAATTTGTATAAAATTACCTAAGAGCAAGTTTGATTTGCACTGAGTACATACAGTAATACTTTCTAGTTTTCCTTTGTATTTCTTTAAAAGAAATGTAAATTCACAAGCTATGCTAATATTCAAAATGCACATTTCACGTGATTATGTACATTCATAAAGGAATAACAATCCCTATACAAGACATTGTCAAAACAAAAAAAACAGAATTAAGGAATTAAACAGGCTAGTAGTATGATATCATTAATGTTAAAATATGATCTGTGACAAGGTAGGTAAAGTAATATCTGTTATTGGACCAACTTCTATTGGTGGAAGGTACAAGCTTTCAAACTACACAGAATTCTTCAGCTCAACACTACAGACAAAATATGTTCTGTCATGTAAGACAAACAGATCCATATCCAAGAAGCATCCTCCATATTTTCCATCTCGAAGTTTTTAAATTTTATAAGTTCAAAGACCCCACCTTAAACCTGTTGCTAAGTAAAACAAACTTCTTTAATTATAAAATTCCAACAGCTAAACTGCTTCACTTTGTTTTACCAACTCAATCTCTTTATCCAGATACACAATTTGTCTTATCAGTAAAACTCTCAGCCAGATTGTAATGGGCTTAAACAGTTTTAAAAAGCACCAAGGTTGAGGACTGTCTGAGCAGTAACTATAGAATTCTGCATAGAAATCTCCTGGAAAAATAAACTAACCCCCAAATGCTCAGGAAAACATTATTATATGATGCTTGCTGACCTAGAGAAAAAAAGAGATGGAATAATGATTTTGCTTTTATATAGCACCTCTCTAAATGGATCTCAAAACATTTAGTTAACTGATAGTACAGAGCATTCTGCTCAGACAAGGCAAGTCTACAGATTCTCCACTATTAATACACACCCAACCTTTAGAAAGAAATTTGGCAGCTGTTTTATCTGTACAAAACCTTCCAACAATACAGAATAGGAAGAGAAAAATACCATATCCACTTTAAATTATATGTGGAATTAAGACAAGAAAAACGTAATTACCCATATTGGAATTTCACCAAGATACCACGGTAAATTTTCCTGTTCTTGCAAAAAGTGACAGTGGATTTGTAATAAGCACAAGTGATCAGGACTCATCCAAAAGATACCACCTGAAGCAGCACCTGTAAAAGAAACAGTTGGGTTTGAACACTTATTTGCTTCTGTGTGATATAAAGAAGGTCTGAGAGGTTTTTTCCCTTTAAAAAAAGGTGAGAGTTAGCCTTGTTTTTAATATGATAAATTCAGGTTCATTCTAACCTGTTTTTCCTGAAAGACCTAGAAACTAGAGAACCCATAAGTTTATGACATCAGAGAAGTCAAGCAAATGAAACCTGATTGAGATAGGAACTTAATTTTATTTGGACTGTTTAAATAATCTCATTTTTGTTATTGTTTCTAATGCTCATTCAATGCAGTAATCTGAGAAAAAATTGGGAGAAAAAATGTTTCTTAAAATTAGCATCTTTATTAAAGACTTCCTGGTTTTGGTATAGGTCTCACATATGGATTTTGAGCTCTCTCAGCCTTTAACTGAGGGAGCATGGCTTCAGTTGAAGGCTGAGAACTCAAAATCCAAATCTGAGACTTCTCGCAAAACCAAGACAGACCAGATTTAACGTCTGACATTTCTAAAGGTAAAAAGCAACAAAAAACAAAACAAAAGAAAAGAGACCTACTTTCAGGCCTTAATATATTATGAAAAACGCTTAAGCACTGCTATTGATTCATTGGTTCAAAATTGACAGACTCACTATGATTGCAGCACTCTGGCTTTTTCTTGGTCTTCCATCCTGGCACTTTTGATGGCCTAAACTTAGTTTATGCATACTTTACCTCACTCTAGCACATAGGGGATTAATTAATGAATGTCTATGAGGTGTTCAAACACTTGGGTGATGTGAGCCCATATAGGATAGACAGATGGAACTGGGCAGAGGGCATAGACAAAGATGGTTCAGCTGGAGACAAATGAAAATTGCAAAGACTGAGGTAAAAGCAGGAGAAGATGAAGAAAAGCCCACTGCTTCCGTTGAAAGCAGCTCCTCTACATAGAGTTGGTTCATCAGCACAGCATGACTTCTCAGGAGTCAGGACCCTGCTAGGCCTGAGGTGTAAGTGGGGAGGGATGCAGAGAAGGAAACTCAGAACAGGGTTGAGGCATTTCACTGTGCTGGACATGGTGATTGTTTTAAACTACATTTCAAATAATAATTTCATTATAACTACAGCCCTATCAAATTCACAGCCATGAAATCTGTTCTTTTGTGGGCTTTAACCCTATACTATACAAATTTCACAGGGGAGACCAGCATTTCTCAAATTGGGAGTCCTGACTCAAAAGGGAGTTTCAGATGGGTCACAAAGTTATTTTAGGGGGGGTAGTGGTATTGCCAACCTTACATCTGTGCTGCCTTCAGAGCTGGGTGGCTGGAAAGCAGAGGCTTTTGGGCTGGTGCCCTCCTCTGAAGGCAGCACCCCGCTAGCAGCAGTGCAGAAGTAAGGGTGGCAATACCGCAACCCTCCTTACAATAACTTTGCGATTCTCCCCCCACCCCAACTCCTTTTTGGGTCAGGACCCCTACAATTGCAACACTGTGAAATTTCAGATTTACATAGCTGAAATCATGAAATTTACAATTTTTAAATTCCTATGACCGTGAAATTGACCTAAATGTAGGGGGAATTTGGTAGGGCCCTACCTATAACGCTAGGTGATTGTAAACAAAAGACTTCAACACACTCCCCAGGCAAGCTGAGAGATAAAGTACCCAGCAGGAAATTAAGCACCTGGACTGGGCATCTGTCACCCTGTGTCTGCCCCATCCCTTTAAATATCTAACAGGATCCAGTCCCACACCTTTCATCCTACCCCCATTCCCACCTAGTCACCGCCCCTCCCCCTCCAGCACCCGCACCTCGTCCCCCTCCAATCTGTACTCTGCCTCAGCCGTCGCGTCGGTGACGTCACCCCCACGCGCCGCACGTTTGGCGTTGGCGCGAAGGGGGGATGGAGCGGAAGGCCCCCCGTTATTACCTGCTAACGAGATAAACCGCCCCCGGCAACATGGTGAGCGCGGCGGGGGTGGGTATCTCCCCCCTCTCGGGAGCCGGGTAGCTGGCCCCGGCGCCCCCTTGTCCCCGGGGCGTGGGTGCCGGTAGCTCTCCCGCTCGGCCGGCCCGGGGGACCCCAGCGCGGTCAGGCGTGGGACCTAGCGCTGTGCGGTGAGGCGGGCTCCCTCACCGCGCTCTGAAATGAAGCTACGTCCCGCCCTCTTGCCCCCCCCCGAAGTCTGCTGCCGCTCTGTCCCCCCAGAACCGCCTCCCTTTACCCCCCCACCCCCCCTCGCGTCGGTAAACTTCCCCAGGCTCCCCGCCGGCTGTGCCGCCCGGCCGGGCCGCAGCAGTGAGCGGCGTTGCAGCGAGTGTCCTGGCTCTTGCTGCTCAAAGCGGTGGTCGGGGCAGAGACCGTGCTTATTCCTCTAGGAAACGTGAGGGAGCGCTGCTGCTGGAGAGGGGGAAAACGTTCCCCTGTGCTGCTAAAGTCAGTTGTGGGGGTTACTGACTTCCCCTTTGGAAGGGCCTTCTGGCCTTTTTGTGGGTGTTTTAGGGGCTGGGGGAAGTCATTCTTTCAAACTCCCACTGGCCAAGCTCCACATATTAGAGATACTGAAGTGGATTAAGTTTGTATTCCACATGTGATCCTGTGTGCCCTACTTAGGACACGGATAGCATGCTAGGCTCTCCTGTCGACTCACCAGCTGGAACCAAAATAAATGATTGTTTTAAATCACAATTTTAGTAGTTTCAGTATGTCTATATATGAACACTTATTTTGGACTGAGTGCCCTATTTCAATGTGTCAGTAAAAATCAAGGTAAATAGGATACTTAATCCAAATTAAGGGTGTCCATGTACAGATTTTTACTTAAGTAACTAAATGTGTGAATTAAAACAGCTTTATTTGGGGTCTAGTTTATGCATCTATTTAGCCCCTCTCCCGATCCATTACCCATATATGGTGCTAAAGTGAGATTATTCATAATAAAGTGTTTATCTCTTGATCATATTATCTTTCTTAGGCCTGCTTTATGTAATTTGCACTGATTTAACTGAAGGTAGGCTTCTAAAACAATTTAGTCTGGAGCAATTTTTGAGCTGTCTTGCCTGCATAGGGAGATCCAGGAAAATTAATACGAATTAAAGAGGTGTATTTGAAGTAGATTAGTTAACCTGTATTAAATCTCTGGATGCTGTTGTTCAGAATTAAAGTGGACTTAATGGATATGTCTATATAAGGATAAAAAAACCTAGTGGGACTGTCAGCTGGCTCAGGCTCTGGGGCTGAAAGACTGCTATGTAGACATTTGGGCTTGGGCTGGAGCCCAAGCTCTGGGAGACTGCAAGGATGGATATCTGAACATCTAAACAGCAATTTTTAGCCCTGGAGCGTGAGTCCTATGAGCCTGAATGAGCTGACATAGGCTATTCGTGGGTTTTTTATTCCCATGTAGATATACCCAGTGTGGTATAGTTTTTCCACTTTTGGAAATGAATTATGCTAAACCAATTTAAGGCCACTTTAATTGTGAATGAGGGTGTTCATGCATTTTTTAGGATTATTTTTCCTGGATGTTCCTCTAGCCAAGCTCTTTGTGTGCAGATAATTAAATTGATTGATATAGAAGGCTTTATATATATGTTTGCATGTGCCTGAAACTATATGGGTGCAAATGAGCAGATATAACCACTTTTAAACCAATCAGAGTCTAAACTGGGAAAAATCCCCGTGTAACTAAAATTGTTTTTCTAAACTGAAAAATTAAATTGATGAAACTTCTGTGGTAAAACTAGGTAGTAGAGCTTGTGTCCACTCATATTCTTGTACTCAAATAGCCAAAGTTGCAAATCAAAACTGATTTGGTTCAAATTTCAAACTAAGTGACCACAATCAGTTTGTTAGCCTCCTGTCTCAGCCCTTGAGATTAGCAGGGCTGGAGGGATCTTCACTGTCTTACCCTACAGTCTTGAGATGCAAAACCTCTGTGGAGGACACTGAGGGTACTTTGTACAATAAGGCTGAGAATTTTCCATTAATTTATTAGCAATAGCACCTCTACTGTGGCAAAAAAATTCTCTGGTGTTTGGGGTGTGTGTTAATTTTTTTTAAGGTAGTGTGCTATTCAGGGCAGAGGATAGTGTTTAGAAGTACCCAAAATGGTACTACCATAATCTAAGTTATAAAGCATTATGTGGGGATAGGACTTTGGTACACTCTGAAAACTTGTTAGTATATATTTATACAGTATTCAGATGCCTTGAGCTTGGAATACTTTTGAAATAATTTTCAGGAAGAAAGAGGTATTATGCAGCCAAACTGGAGTGGGTCATTCCAAGTGAAATTGCAAGGGGGGCTTCATAATTAATTTTTTTCATAACTGCATCACACGGTGTTAAATAACTAATGCTTGAACTGTAGTGAAACTACTTAAGGTTTCAAACTGAGCTGTGCTCTCTTCATAATGAAATTTGCAAGTGTAGACTATTACCAGACTTGTGCAGGACTAGAATTAGATATGAAGAGGTCCAAAAGGTACATTTTAAACTGGCTATTTCCAGCTTTAGTTACTTAATGTTTGCAGTCAGAGGGCACAAACACAAAACAGCAGCATTTTCTGTCCTTTTATTTTAACACCGTGCTATAGGAATTTGAACTGGATATAGGATATCAGGAATCCTTCTTTCATAGTTCCTCTGGGAAAATTCCCTTTGTGCCTCATGTTTTTCAGTTTACTCCAGACAAATGTTATATACGTCTTCGGTTTAATTTACTACTGATTGCCCTGAAGAAAAGTAACATGCATGAGACAGTTGTCCCATGAGAGGCAGAGCTTATCCTGTTTCAGATTCTTGAAGGCAACAAACTATTGAGAGCAAGGCAAGAAGAAAACTTCATGGAATTCTTCCGTGAGAGAAAACAGTATTTAAAATAAGGGAAGGGAATCCAATTACTAAGGCCTTGTCTACAATGGGAGTTTGTCATTTGTGTTCAATCACTGTTGAAAGCCGCTCCTACAAAATAGGCAAACTGCTTTAAACTGGAGTTTAGCCATGGCTTGAAACCTACCTCAGTGCAAGTCACTGTTCGTTAGCTTTGCTTGCCTGTCCTTCAGGTTTGCTCCACGACAGCTATATTGGTGGCTGTAACTGGGGCTTATTCCCTATGATTTTTTGGGGAAAAGAGATTGGCAAGCTGCTTCTAGGCAAGTGAGGAATCACACCTGACTGTTGCCTGTTGGATGGCAGTAGCCTCCACTTATAAGCACAGGAAAAATCCAACACTTTAGCAGTGTTGGTGCTGATGATGATATATATCCATCAGAGGGCAAGAGGCTCTTTAAAAATGTTAGTTTCATACAGCATTTCAAGAAGTTAGCATGCATATAATGCCAGGTTTGCTCATATACCAATACTAAAATATACAGTATGACATTTAGAAAAGTATGATCAATCAGAACATTTCCTTTTTAGGTTGGTATCCTAACGAAAAGGGAAGGAAGTGGTCCATTTTAGGATTAAATTAGAACTAATAAGTAGTTCAGTGGTTGAACTCAAGATATGGACCAGTCAGACAGTTGTTTTGTTCTGATTTTACCTAGGCTACGTCTACCCTAGCAACATTCTGTTTGTATAAGAATACTGGTATACTATACCAGCAAAGCACTCAGAGTGTGGGTGCAATTATATCTGCAAGCTGTGCTTGGTATTGGTGTAGTAAAACCAGTGCTCAGAAGCAAAACAAACTATACCAGCAAAACTGCATATTTACTGTTATAAATACGGTCTACAGTAGGGACTTCTGCTGAAACAGCTATGATAGTCCGGGATCACACCTCTTTATGCTCCAGACATAGCTATCCTAGCAATAAGTCTTTTGTATACCAGGCCTATAGGGTTTTTTTTTTTTTGCTATTCCCAGATATATATGGCATGAAGTAAGTTCCATTTTGCTCCTCCTATTTTTAGTTTCATATAATAAAATAATAGTTTTATCTGTACATAGTGATGTCCTTTTCAGTCTTAACAGTTTTGGATTTTCCACCTCTTACAGTCCAATAGCTTCTAACAAGATTATCTTTTTCCTCTGGAAAAAATGGGATGTCTGAAGAAGAATTTGAAGGATAATATAGCAATGCTGAAGATTGTAAACAGAGGAGACTTGAAGAATATGTACAGTCTTTTAGTTTAGTCGTTAAGGTAAATTAAGCACTCAAATCTAAGCCTTTATTCAGAAAGTGTGTTCAGAAGGCTTATATGCTATTATCTTGAAGCTTTGGCAGTTTGCTGAGAAACTAATTTTAAGCAATTTAAGAAAGATACTTCTGCCTTCATATGGGGATCAAAGGATGATTTACAGCAAGAGAATGGAACATGGTGTTAACACAGGGAGACAAATTTTGAAGTTAAAAGCCTACAGATAACTGCCTTTTGGTCACAAGGTTATTATCAACAGACAAGCCATATTATTTGCATAAACAGTGCTTGATGGATAAATAGAAGATGCTTGTTTGAGTTCACCAGCAATGGAAACAAGAACGCTTACCCAGCCATTAAAGACAAATAATCCACTGTCTCTTGTCTGTTAAAAATCATTAGTCTCACTGAGCCATACTTATATACTAAAGAAAGCACCAATGGATTGCAGTTTAGGTGTTTTGTAGACTTTGCTTTGGGCACTCCTTTACTAGTGTCACCACATTACTTATCGGTCCAAGATACTGTTGTTTTTGGTAGATATTGTCACAGATCCACAAGGTCTGGTGTGCCGCAGCCTGTAACCAGTTCCTTGGGAGTGACCTCTTCAGTGTGCTAGGCCCCAAGGACCCACACAGTTCCAGAGGGGCTGGCCTGTGGCCTGAGACTGGGCCTTTGGGCATCAGCAGAGACGTCTCTCTGTGGCTCTTGGCAGCAAATCCTGCTAAGCCAGCCCCCTGTGGGAGGCTTGTACTGTACTTAAGCACGCAGTGCTCTCACTGCAGAAACATCAGGCAGCCTTTTCAAAACAAGGTAACAATTTATTAGTCATATAGAATCAAAGTCCTTGGGTTAGCACAGAAATTAGGTCTACATGGGGATAAAAAAGACCATGGCTGAGCCAGATCAGTTGATTCGGGGTTAAAAATTGCTATGCAGACATTTGAGCTTGAGCCCAAGCCTGAACATTGACATAACAATTTTTAGCCCTGCAAGCCCAACTCAGATGACTTGGGGTGACCATGGGGCTTTTATTCCTGTGTGTACGTACCCACGGAGGAGAAAGTTCAAATTATAGTCCATCCTGGCTAAGGCAGTGCAAGTGCCATCCAAGCTGTCCAACTCCAGCATGGTTCATGTCTCTCTCTCCCTTTAACAGCTCCAGGAGAGGGAGAAGCCAGCTTCTCCCAGAAGCCCACCCTTTATCCCTTGCTGGTGACCTCTCAGTCCTTTGTTCTCCAGGAAGAGCCATGGCTGAGTTCACAACCCCACCTGCTGAAGCTTCCCACTTTTGAGCTTTGATTTTTTCAGTCAGTTGGCCTTGCATTGTCTCTATGGACCCTCTGTTGATCTAGTCCCTTTCAACCAGTTCATTGACAACCATTCATTCCACCCAGACAGCAAGGTGACAGGTACATCTGTCTCGTACACCGTTCCAGGAACAGTGTTAACCCTTTTGCCCTGGTGGGTGCAATGTGAAGTACAGAGGAAACTGAGGCACACATAGGCTTTAAAGATATTACAAAAAATTCCCAATCTGTCACAGATGTCTTGTATTTAAGCTGCATATTGATGCAGTTTACATGATAAAAGGAAAGTGGTAGACTTTACAACAAATATTAAAAAACTTCAAGGAAGTTTATAGGAGAGTCAGTAGCTTGTTTTGAGACAAAATATGTCCTAACTCAAACTAAACATACCATAATATTGTTTGTTTAAAACAGCACATAGTATTTAAAATAAAATAAAGGAGTTCAGTGGTGGTGGGAGTTTTCTATAAAGACAAGCAGTTTGCTTGGTGAACCAGAATATGAAAGAAGAAAAGGAGTACTTGTGGCACCTAATATGAATCTTGTGGCACCAGAATATGAAAGTTATTTCATGGGTTGGGTTTTTACAGCTTTGAATGAACCAGGGAACTTAATTTAAAAAGGGAAGAACCTGGGGGAAACATGTTACTTTCAAACAATTTCTTAATTATGTTTTTGTTTCAAAGAATGGGAGATAGTAGCATCATTGACATTCTGGCCCTAGACAGACTTTAGGAAGTGAGTGTTTGTTGAATACCTGTAAAATTTACATGGAACCACAAATGTCAGTTTAAGACCAACTCTTAGATTTGCTCTCAGATCTATGGAAATGCTTTTTTTGGTTGAAACACTACCATTTGCTCAAGTCAAGGCAGAAGATTGAAACCAAAAATCAATACAGCAACTTGGAAGAGAATCTCTTTATAACTAAATAAACTAACTAAATAAATGTGTTAGTCTCTAAGGTGCCACAAGTACTCCTTTTCCTTTTGCGAATACAGACTAACACGGCTGCTACTCTGAAACCTGTCTTTATAACTAGCATCCTGATGCTAGTATATTTCCTGGAGATTAAAACAAGTAAGGTTAAATAATTTTGGAAATTACATACAGACTTTGTTATTAAAGCTGAAGGTGAAGTCTACCTTTTTTATCAATTGTGATTACTTTTTGCACTTAAGTGTGGCCAATAAATACAGATTAGTCAGAGTCATTGTCTGGTTTTCATGCACACTGGCTGTAATTATGTTTGGGTTGAAAATGCTGGACAAGAATGTGTTTAAATCCCAACTAAACTTTTAACTGAAGTATAAACAGCTGTGAAATTTTTAGATTTTCACAAAACCTTCACATTCTACACTGATCTTAAACAAATTTATAAGTCCCTTTAATGAGAAATTGGTTTAAAAAGTCCCCAGGAAGTTTAATTCACCTGTATATTTAGCTAAAGAAACGATAAAGACAAAACCTTATTTGGTCACCTAGTCCATCCCAACAACATTTTTAGTGCAAAGTAATTTCTACTGTGTGTACATATTGAATATTTGCATAGCTCAAACAAGTAGTCCATGCATATTCCTCTTTATTATCCATTTTAGAAAAAGTTACAGCAGAAATCTGTGATTACAGCATTAACAGTTACTTATTTGCAAGGGATACTAAAGCTTAAAGACTTGGCTATAGAAGTCACTTACCTGTCTACATACACATGTATCATGAGTTTAGGTTTATAACTAATATTTGATGTATGCAGAATATGTAGATCAATTCATATTTATTATGACAAATGTGTCAGCAGCACAGAAGGAGCTAAGGTCTCAGGTATGTTAACAGGTCATTGGTTTAAATTTAAGTCATGGGTGGAATACTCAAAGGGATATAACTAACTTAAAAATCACTTCTATCACACCTATGAGGACTGGTTTCAGAGTAACAGCCGTGTTAGTCTGTATTCGCAAAAAGAAAAGGAGTACTTGTGGCACCTTAGAGACTAACCAATTTATTTGAGCATGAGCTTTCGTGAGCTACAGCTCACTTCATGTAGCTCACGAAAGCTCATGCTCAAATAAATTGGTTAGTCTCTAAGGTGCCACAAGTACTCCTTTTCTTTTTACCTATGGGGACTGTTACTGAAAAGTGAAAATTTCCTTCTAATTAGTTTACTTTGTAGTAGTAATGAATGTATAAGGGTTGAACCCAAAGGGCCCAGGCAGGATTGTAATCAGTTTTCTCTGCCTGGGTGGAGTTTTCACACATCAACAGGTAAGAGAAAAGTATCATTGTGAAGACTATAAAAATTGGTAATGACGATTCAGAGGCATATGTAGCACTTGAAACTACTTCAGTCATTGTTTGAGGTTGACAATGTCCCTTTAAATTTTAGAACTATCCATTTATAGTCAGAAATTTATAACTTGTAAATTGCTGGTATTACTCCTGTGACAGAATACCTGTAAAATAGAGTAACACTAATATAATAGTACTAGTTATTTAGGTCTCAAGCCTTTAAGGAGATGCACATGGGGAGACACTTGTGTAAATAGGATGCCATATACTTAAATCCAAAAACATCTGCTTACAGGGTCAGTGCCTTAGTTGTAAATGAAATATAGCAAGTCCAAGTTTTCCTTAAACAAGGAAGGCAGCTCAAAACCTGATAATAAATAAGTCACAGGTATTATCAGGGGGAAAAAAATGCTAATTCTTTTTAACAAATCACATGTTCTATTTGGCCTTCTAACTCCAACTCTGAAAGGAGCCAGAGTGGTATACTTTCAATCAATCTTATCTAGAATAAGGAATTGATAAAGGCTCTTTCTCAGTGGCTCTACAAACTTGTGTGAATATTCAGAAATAATATTAAAACAAATTCAAAGAACTAGTATTACTCACAGTTTCTGAGAAAATTCTGCTGGTCTTAGTATTCCTGGGAAACTACTTAGCTGAAATCTCTAGGGGGTAAATCAGAAAGTAGTGTTACCTGGGTAGAATATAGTCACAAGCCACACCCTCCGCCTGCTATAAATTCAGACCAAACGATTATATGCTGCTCCTATAATGGTTGCCATTAAAATGGCTGCTATCCCTGGAGACAATGACTGTAAACAGGTATAACAAGCTAGATGATTCCCTTTTTAAGTAAATAGTCTGAAATATTAAGGGATGTTTTAATAGATGTTGGGTCTGTGTTTGTGGTTATGCTATATGCTCATACAAGAGCCTCATAAAGTTCAAACCTTTTATTTTTGCAGGTAGAAAGGTCCTTTTGTTCTTATATTCGTGGTAGGAGATGCCATAAATATGTTACCCTTTTGAGATCTTTAGGTTGATTAACATTGCTTGAACTTGGAAAAAATGGTCAGACACCTACTAGCTGGAGAGCTATACCAAACACTTTGCTGATGCCAGAGCCCGGGTGAATTGACCCATCTTCCCCAGATTCTGAAAAGATGGAGGGTGCTGGGATTCAATATTCTGCAGCTACCTGTGGGCTTTGCTGCGGAATTTCATCTGTGTTAGGCTCTGCCCCACAGTTAAGTTATTCATTTGATCTATAAAAGACTCTGACATTTGGGCTATACTTGTCAGAGTTTACTGAATCTCTTTGGAGCTAATTGCAACTGTTTGTTGTTCTTTATCCCATCAATAATGTGATTCTGTATTGTGCTTTGCAATAGGATGGCTGGCAGAGATATTCCATTAAGGGAAAAGTGAGCTCTTGGAATGATCTGTAGTGGAAAGGAAAGCTGCTGCCATGTGTGCCTCAACTGAGCAAAGATTGCTCTGCATCTGTAAGACCTGTATTGACTAGATATGAGTACATTCAGCTCTACAGGTTTTAAGCAAAACTTCTAGATCAGTGAATGGATGAAGAGTTGTTGAGAGAGTAATTTGCTTTTTTTAAAATTATCTCGTTCTTTTGTTGAGTGAAAGGTCAAAGTATTGTGTGTTGCCTTTTTAAATCCCCTCTCCCCCTTTATTAGGATATCAGAAAATTCTTTGGGGTTGTATCTACTGGCAAGAAACATGAATGTGAGAGAGTGAAAAAGACAGAGAAAACCAAAAATGGGGAAGAGTCTTCAGATGGGAAGAAGAAAACAAAGGATATCAAGGTCAGTTTGCTTTCCTCAGCTGCAGGCTGTTCTGGGCTTGGAGGTTGCTCTGGTATGGGAGTGCACGTCTGTGGCTCTCCCCTTACAACTGACTTGTGTTCTTGGTTTAAATGTTTTCAGTGGTTTCTCATCAGTTATTTATAAAATGTTTGTCATTTCTCTATAGTCAAAATCAAAATGAAATCTGATTGGCCTATGCAGAGTCAGGGAGACATTTCCAACTAATATTGTACCAGAAGCAAAAATCTCACCTGCATATTTAATATGGCACTATGGAATGTATTCTGTAGTAACATAGTCCTCCACTGTGGTCAGTATTCCTACTTCCTGAAGAACGTTTAACCTAGGTCCTATGTCTCACGTGGCAATGAGAAGTCAAAAAAAAGAAATATGTTTCCTAAACCAAGTTTGTCTAGCAAAACCAAGCAAACACAGTTCTCAATTCCAGCAAAGAAAATAGTGCTGAGACTGGAGTTAGCGTAGCAGAAGTTGCTTCTGTTTCTGCACCCCAATTTTCTTGTAACTTTTTTTTCTTTTATGAGAAAGAAATTGTTAGTTTTCCATATGCTTGGGGGTGGGGCGGGGCGGGGGAGGTGGGAGATTGTGATACTGTCATGGAAACAATCCTATGAAATATTTAAAGCAAATCTAGCTAAGGTCCTAATTATGTAAGGAGCTCTGCCAAGGCAAACCCTCATTTATTTAGATTTATAAATGTGCTAAAAAGGGCACATATTTACATGCCCAGGCACCTTTAACATAACTTAAATTGCTGTCCATAGGATGTATTTTTAAGATAAGCTGCCATACTTCACCTTCCGAACTATTCTTGCCTTTACACTTAAATTACTGCCATTGTCTAATGCCTGGAATTTGTCTAATTAACACTATAATTCAGGGCACTACTCATGTGGAGCTCACTGTAGGCTCAGGGTGAAAATATGTAATGAGATATCTTTAAAATTAGGGTAATTAATGAGTAGGAAGAGTTGAGTTCTGGTTATGCTATCTCAAAAGGATATAACAAAGTGGGGTGGTTCAGAGACAGGTGACAAAAATTATTAGAGCCATGGAAAGATTTCTGAATTAGGAGAGGTTGAAAAGATTGTCACTGTTTTAGCTGAAAGAGGTGACAGATGAGAGGGAAGATAAGGTACAAAATAATAAATGGTATAGAGAAGGTGAATTTGGTATATCTCTTTACCCTGGCTTGCAACACAAGAACAAGGAGCTGTTCAATGTAATTGAAAGGCAACAATTTTAAAAATGATAAGGAAATTCTATTTTATACAACCCATAATTGAGTTGTGGAACTGAAGGAATAATTAAGGTAAAATGCTTAGTAGATTTCAGAATAGAGTTGAACATTTCCTGTGGATAATAAGAACATACAAAGTTATGTTAGATAAGATTAATTAATTAATTTATTTTTAGAAGTGTTATAACCCTTAATGCTTCAGGTCAGAAGACAACCACCAATTTGACTGGGTCAGGAAGAAAGCTCCCATATGGACAGATGATTGTACAGTTGTCTGTTATGGCATTTCTTACAACTTCCATTTAAGTGTGTGGTATTGGCCACTATCAGACGGGACACTGGACTAGATGGGATCACTGGTTTATCTGTTATGGCAGTTATGTTAAAAGAGGGGGAGCAAACAAATAATGTATTGACTAGTACATTCTTTATTTCTGGAGGTACCTGACAGTTTTATTTTTGATTAGATTAGTTGTCCAAATTCCACAAAGCTGTTTAAAATTTCAGAGATGTTTGAAGATGGTGTCTGATTATTTTAATTGTTTAAGCTTTTATTTGTTCCAGTTGCAGCCTGTGTATTTTTTGACTTTTTTTCAAATTGGTATCTTTGTGGAATATAATGAACTTTGCTTCTCTTTGTTGTATTCCTATTTTATAGCCACTTAACTGAAAGCTTATAGTTTAAGTTCTTAGATTTATTTTTATGCATGGACATTACCGGGTTTCTGCTAGAAATTAATCTAATACAGTTAATTAACTAGAAGTTGTAGTAGGTGTAGAAAGAAAGCAAGAAAGAACTTGATAGTGGAAATAATGGACTTTTACTACTAGGTGAAGAATTCATCTAATGAAGATGATTCCAAACGAAAGCAGACAAACAAGAAAAAAAGGATAATCTATGATTCAGGTAAAATTTGTTACTGCTTTAGAATGCTGCTTTGTTTCTTTTGCGGTTCTGCCAGTTAAAATTGAGGGTTAGCAGGCAATTGTTACCCCTCAATGCAACACATTTTAAAAAAAAAGAACCTCTTGAAGGATTGTGCTCAAGAAGAAATAAAAGCATGTTAAACACAAGATGCTCTTGATTCTCACTGCTTAAAGTCATTAATTGCTTGGCTGTTATCACTATGAACAGTTACATCTTCTATTGACACTCCTCAATATCACAAAATGCAGCATTGCATCTGTAGCAACATCAGCTAAAAATGCTAACCCTATGTATGTATACAAAATAATTTTCACTAGACCTCAGTCAATAATTCGAATAACCCAGATTTGGAGTTTAGATTAGAACTAGCTTACTCAGTATCTTTTTAAATGGCTGCTATAAAGAATGATTTCTGTTTTAAAGGTCTTGACAGAATTTTTATTTTCAATTTTAAGGCCTCCAATTCTGAGATCTGATCTGTCTGCTCTGTGACAGGCAGGAGTCTGCTGATGTAGAAAAACTTGCAGGATTGGGGCCTGCCTTACTAATTTTATATTGAATGGGCATGCAAAGTTAATTTGCATTTTCATTTGTATCTGCCTTGACACACAGACCTTGATAAGCATTTGTCCCATGCTTCTAGGTGCTTTTACATATTTTAAATTTCAGAATATGAAAAAAATGTAAAATTTAATTGAAAGGACTGTTCAGCCCACTCTAATGAATATCCTCCAGAAGATACAATTTAAAATAAAGTTTTTAAAAAAGTTTTATCTATCAGTTTTTTCTTTTTTAAATTAAGTTTAAAAAAATTGGAAGCTTTCTGGTTTCCCCCTTTGTTACTGTCACTTCTTCCCCATCTGGATGCTGAAGCCTCCTGGAGTTATCATGAAATTGAAGAAAAGATTACAGGCTTTCCTACAGCTTGTGTCTTCCATTGCAGACTATTGATTTTTGTGTGTGCGTGTGTGCACTGGTTCAATAGTACAAGGTTGCTCTAATTTTAAAAGAAAAACAATGGGATGAGCTAAACCTGCAGAACACACAAATAAATAAGCCTGCCAGAATGTTGTCATTGAATATTGAAAATACATCAAACTGAAGAGATTGTATATTAAGCTAGTCCTTATAGCCTTGGGGAGCCTTAAAGGAAATATTTCTAAATTAATGTTCGGTGCTACACATAGTATATGAAAACCAGCTGCCACCTGTAATATATTATTAATTTGCTGAGTGTTAGCAGTGTGCCTGGAGCGTTAATCTCCTATTCCATTACGGGGAAGAAAAATGAAGTACTGCTCCAAATGCTTTAGAAGACGAGCAGGCTTTTCAGTCACTGAGATTGTTGACCATTTCATTCTTAGAGAAATGTAGGGGTGCCAGTTTTGTGTGTGTTTAAAAAACTAAATACTTGTTCTGCTAGTGTGTTCCCTTGAACCACGCACGTCATGCTGTGAACAGTAACCATATAGCAAATATGCTGGGTTCCCTCTGCTTTTTCAGTCCTTTTGCAATCGCTTAATAAGGATCTGGCTCAGTATGCAAATAGGCATACATTGTGATGCTCACAATTCACAATGACCAGATGAGGAGACAAGTGTCTGTTACCTGAAAGGAACCTTTCAGAGACTTGTTACGTCCTGGTTATCTGCCTTAAGAACATAATCTTCAGTATAGACACACAACTCCTTAAATGTTATCTTCATACATTTTGCAATGATTATGATGATCAATGGATTACTGGCTCTCAGCAGAGTTATTTGATCCAGCAGATCCCTGTAAAATACTATGCACCCTGTCTGCATTCTGCCAGTTGGTACAAAAAAGTCCCTGGGTCACAGACTGGAGTTTAATTTTCAGGCTTCAGCTCATCCCACTGCAGAAGCAACATGCTTGGTTCCTGGGGTGGGTAATAGGGAATTCTTCTTCTTGTTGAACAAAAGTTCTTCTGGGTGATTGATGGCTTCTTGAGGAAGTCCCATTTAGTCCTTGTCCTAGTCGAAGGATGGCGGCCATGACACAGATCTCTTAAATTAGAGAGGTACAGCTTCATTTTTCTCTGTATTCTGGGCTTCAGCAGAGTACTTTTCTCCCACAGATGGATGTTTTTATAACTGATGTGTTGAACTGTTATTTAAAGACTGTATGTATGTGGAGGAAAATAATACTTCTCCCTGTGGTCAAATACAGATTCAGAAGAGGAGATGCAATCAGTAAAGAAATCTAAGAAGCCACCAGAGAGAAAACCATCCTCTTCAAAACCTGATAAAGTTCTTAAGCAGGATCCTGTTGTTTATGTTTCAGAGACAGGTAACGTGTGAAACACATGATATATTCAGCTGTTATGGGAGGGTTGCTTTTACTAAATATTTAAACATAACATTCAAGGAGAAATGCTTTTTTTTTTTTTTTTTTTTAAAAGAGACAGGTAAGCTTTAGAAATGTACCATTGAAGACTTTGCTAGCCTAGCAACAGGCTAAAAGTTATGGGATGATGAGTGGTCATTGGGGCTGTTAGAGTCCTCTTCTCCCTTTGGTGTTGGAAATGGTGGTCAGTCTTGCTTGGGTTCTGGTCAGGCATATACCATCTCTCCTTGTTTCCATTGGTTTAGTCAGGGATGTCATCTCAGGAATTGGCAAATGCACTCTTTTCAGTTTCCTTAAGTGATGTGTTTATAATCCTTGGGGGTCAAGGATAACTTCCAAACACTTAAGCTCTTCATGAGCACTCTTTCTAAAATGACAGAGCTAAGTTTTCAGAGAGCTTTTCATTTGGTATCTGACTAGCCAGTCTTTTCTCTCCTACAATTGCTTGCTTCATGAACGTTAGTGGCAAAACTGCTTTGTTTTCAGTCTTTACCTCCTTGAGTCTGACTTTCAAACTCTTTAAAAAAACCAAATATATTGTCAAAGTATTAATCCATCTGCTATCAGAGTATTAGGAAGATTGATGTTAGGAAAGCTGATAACAGTACAATTCTTCTGTAGTAGTACTTTAAAAATACCATTCATGCAAACTCAGTCCTGTATCTCAGCTTCCTAAGTTGTTAAATTTTTTGGTCCTGAAGAGCAGACGTGGTGAGTAGGAGTCAGTTGCCTTCCCTGAACTTAACCACTGACTTCAGACTTTACAGTCAATTCTGTAGTCTTTATGAAGAGTTATGCACATGGGTGATCTTTGTTGTTTGTTCTAAATTTTCTAAGGTTATTCTGTTCTAAATTTGCTAGTAACTTTTATCTGGCAATTACAGAATTTGAATCTGCATGTGTGTGCACTTTGGTGAATTATATTTATGGTTAGAGTTAAGGCTGCATGTTTGTTGTTCAGAATATATATCTGTTTGTAGATGACGTATGAGAGAGTGTCTTGTTTGTTGTTGGTTTGGCATTATTTGTTTTCGATGTTGCCATTGTTCTGATTGCACTTTTGGGATATCCCTGAGCTATTTGTTTTCCAGGAGTAAGAATTGTGCCCAGATGGTACCTTTAGAGGAGGCGGATCTGCTTACTTTACCTTCTGTTTCTACATAGAACACATCTTGCAGAATTCCTACTAACTCATCCTTTCCTTTCAGAGTTTGGAGGGGAACTTTGAGATCGTGACTTGTCTTTTAAACTTCTGTGGGCTTTTTGCTCTACTTTTTGAGGCATTAAGTTTTCAGTTTTGTTTTGTGATTAGCTTATTTTTCTTTGTGGAGCATTTGCCTCCTGGTGAAACCAGGATCTAACTGCAAGGTTCTAATGGCAGTGGCTAATCTTGGGTGGTATTTAACCACTGTTAGGGTTGGTGACTCCTGTTCCTGTTTGCTACCACTTTGTTTATGGGTCAAACAACCTTAAGAACTAGACGAGTTCTGCCCTATTCGTAGAGAGATGAGACCCAGGAATGTGAATGCTGCAAGATTATTTATGAAGTACAACAATAAGATAAACTATCTTCCCTTCTAGCAATGATTAAAAAAATACTTGGCAGTTGAGAATATGAAACTTGTAGCAGATTCCTTTATAAGTGTAGTATAATAATTGCTGCTTCTTAAAAGTCTTAAAACTGTAGCTCCTAACTGTCAATCTGCTTGCATGTGATTTATTAAGTAATGTAGTTAAATGACATCAGTTGTAGTCTGTCTCTACTGAAAATGTAGCACAGGTAATCTTTTAGCCATCGTCAGTAATTAGAAATGGAATATATCTATATAAACAAAGCTTTTGTGTGCTCTGTCATATCTTTCTCATAGGGGTTAAAGTACAAGACTGTTAGAATTAATTCATAAATATGCATGATGATTATACAGTAGAACCTTAGAGTTACGATCACCAGAATTACGCGCCTACCAGACAACCCATACCTCATTTGGAACTGGAAGTACACAATCAGGCAAAAGTAGAGACTCCTCCCCCCCCAAAAAAGGCAAATACGGTATAGTACTGTTAAATGTAAACTACTAAAAAAAAGAAAGAAAAGGAAAGCAGCATTTTTCTTCTGAATAGCAAAGTGTCAAAGCTGTGTTAAGTCAATGTTAAGCTGTAATCTTTTGAAAGAACAATTATAATATTTTGTTCAGTTATGAACAACCTCCATTTCTGAGGTGCTTGTAACTCTGAGGTTCTACTGTATGTACAGTCTCATAATATTTATATTACACAGTTAAGGCTGTTTACAGGTGGCAAAGCTTGAGAAGTTGTCACATTAGAGACAAATGAGTCAACCATGTTCTTTTGACATCTGTATCTTATAACTGCACTGGCTTTTCTCACATCTTAAGTACAGTCACTTACTATACAACCTGCCCTCAAACCTCTCATCTTATTTCCAGAGGTCAGACATCTAATTTAACTTCCTTTAACATCAGTGAGTGAAAATCTTTCTGTTGATTTCAGTGGGAGTTGGATCAGCCCCGTAAGCTGGTTAAGGTAGTGCTAGGTATACATCAAACCTTTTAATGCATGGATGTGGGCAATTAAAACTGGGAAAGTCTCTTCCCAGTGTTTGCAAAGCATGCTGTAGAGAAGATCTTGATGTACACACAAGAACACAATCAAGTTAGAAAGCAAGTACAAGAGTGACAGTTTACCCATCCCTCTCGAATGGCAGTACCTTTTCAACAAGATGCAGCCTGAATACTCTTAAAAACAACTAGAAATTTGGCTCAACTGATATGATTACACTGTATTGAAATCATTTCTGCTATCCAAGTAAGAATGTTAATTATATTGCCATGGAGCTTCTAAAAGTTCCAGACAGCTGGATTATTGTTGAAAAACTGGGGTTTGTGTGTATTGTCTAAAACAAAATAATTTTTTAAAATTAATACCTGCTAAATTAATGTCCTATTGAAAGCTTAAACTGTCAGTGTTACACAAAGTAAAATACCTATTAGATTAATATATTTTCTAGATACCAATCTATAATATGTTTAATAAAACACATGCATGTTCATAGCATATATAGCACTACCTGTATTTTGTTTTATATTTCTGGTAATTTAATTATGATGTTTTTTTTTTCTGATAATAAGCAAAATGATGTTTTTGGACAATATACTTCTTCAAACAAACAAACCCAAAAACCAAAATGCACATTTCTAGCCAAGGTTACAATGTTTATACTCTTTTCCCCTCCACTCCCCCCATTTTTAAAATAAAATTATTTTCAACTTTTTTAAAGTTAAAACAAGAACTGTTATGAAAAAAATGGCACAAGACAAAGCATTCGATAGCAGAAGCACTTGACAATAGTGTAATTGCAAGTACTCTAAAATTTAAGGAGCGTATTTATTTCATTTGATTCCAGCAGAAGCAGGTAGGATTAATTTTTTGAAATATAAAAAACCCCTTTTGTAAATAATATGTCAACGTTCAAATTCAGTACACTGAACTACCTAAAGTGGAAGTATATTAAAATTTCGATTTGTTTACTTGCTGGTGTACCTCAGTTTTTTTGCACTTGAAACTGTGTATGGTGGTTAATTAATGTTCCCTACTGTAAAGCCTAAAAGTACCCAACTTGAACCACATATTATTTTACCAAGCTTATCTCTTTACCAGACCTTTTTTTTTTTTTAAACAAGGCTTTTTGCTGCATAATTTTTTAGTGCAGTTATAGTTTAGGAAAACTACATGCTCACAGATTTTTGAGGCCAGAAAATGACCAGTTATAGTCATTGTACTCTGACTGCCAGTACAGCAAAAATCATAGAATTTCATCCTGTAATTCTTGTATTAGGTTCATAACTTCCGGTTAGGTTATCTTTTAGGACCTCAAATTCACAGTGTCTCTTATTAAGTTGTGGAAATGGTTAACTACCCTCACTGTTAAAAAATTATGCCTTCTCTCCAGGTTGAATGTATCTAACTTCAGCTTCCAAGCACTGGATCTTGTTATGTTTTTGCTTTGTATTTTTAAGAGCTTACTACCATCAGAAACTTCTCCCCATGCAGTTGCTTAGATATCATGATCAAATCCCCTTTTAAGTAAACGAAATAGTTTCTTATTGTAAGGCACATTTTTCAGACCTCAACTCATTCTTGCAGCTCTTTTGAGTCCTTTCCAATTTTTTTTAAGTGTGGACACAGAACTGAATGAGTACAGTATTTCACTAATGGTCTCAGTGCCATGTACCAGGGGTGGCTGAACTTACCCTCTGAGCCACATACAACAGTCTTCAGAAGTTCGAGAGCCAGGGCACGCCTGCTGGGGCTTGGGGCTTCCCCACTCCTGCTGAAGCCTCAAGCTCTGGCAGGTGCACACCATGGTGCAGAAGCTCTGAGGATGACTCCTCGCCCCCGACCCCCCCATTTGCTGGGCAGAAGCCCCTACCCTGCTGCAAGGCAGAGGTCCTGAGCTCCCCCTTCCAAATCTGGTAGGTGGAGAATGGGAGGGAGGAATGGGGGCTAGGCGCTCCTGTTCAGTTGATTATTTCCAAATCCTTTTTAGAGTCAGTTTCAAGAATGTAGTCCCATATTCAGTAAGTGTAACCTGCATTCTTTCTTCCTAAATTCATGACCTGTCATTTAGCTGTATTAAAACTCATTGTTCAAATGAGCCCAGTTTACTAAGCTATCCATATATGAAACTATGCACATAACTGACCTCACTTAACCTTTACTTACCCTTTAACAATTTTTGTCATCTGCAAACTTTACCAGAATGATTTTAGATATTTTTTCCACATTTTATAAAGATATTTGATGGCTTTGACTCAAGAACAGATGCCTAATCAGATTCTTTGGAGAGCAGGTGGAAATGGTGCATTTTTAGATTTGTTATGTAACGAGGTGGTGTGATCAAGCTTTTCTGCATCTGACACAATAGGAACATTGGTCAAGGTTAATAGTGAAATCCCTGAAAACTGCAGCTCAAGGTTACCCTTATCTAGTGAGTTCTAGGTACACACAGAGTAAGGTTGACTTAGGCTGTGACTAAAGCAATTTCTTTATACAAGGGTTAACATTTCATTTCATATTTTTTTTTTTGCTAGTATGTGTATGATTCATTTTTCCATTTCATTGGAACTGAATAATGTTGTATAGCCAGTTGAGCATATTTTAATTCGCCTACACATTAAGACAATAACTGTCAGACAAAACTAGCATTACTTTTGTTGGTGTAATCAAGATATTGTTGTTCACATTTAAATATATTTTCCTAAAAGTACAGACCCAAATCCATTCAGTTCAAAAGTATTTCCCTGGTTTTTAAAACTTTCATGGACTTGCTCCTATGTCATAAGTTGTCTCTTCACTCCTTCTGTGTAATATCAGTCTTGTTTCTGTTTGTTCATGCAGCCTTACCACTGCTGGTGTGACAGCCTTATTTGTAGCAATTATTTGTCTGAAATAGCCTAAGCATAGTTCTGTTGTTTTTCTCTCTCTTTCTCTTCACCCTTCCTCCTCTCCCCCCCATCTCCTCTGAAGTTTGTCTTTCGTCCTTTGCCTATCCCTCTAAATTTCTTTCTGTTTCTGCTGTTTAACTCTGTTTTTTGGGATTTGATTTATATGACAAATGCTATATGACTTAAAAGTTACATTGTTTTGTAGAAGAGAGTAAATGATTGGATTAATGAAATGGTTAACTTTTTTCTATTTATCTTACTGTTGCTTTCGTGCTGTACAGACCATTAGGTTTACCTGTTCTAATCCCATAACAAATATTTTTCGTCATTGCTGTGTACTTGGTAAAATCAAGCTCCGTTCATTTAGATTATTGATTATCAAGGACAGAACACCATTAGTCTTACAAGTAACAGGAAAAGGAAGAGCTATTTATAAATGCCTCCATTGCTAACCATTATCTCTGGTAAAACAGTCCAGTAAATTGGGAGAAATACAAATACTTCTTGTACCTGTTAAATAACATTTACTTTTTACTGTTTAATGAAGTATGGGACCTTGAGCTTTGTTTGTAGAAGATGACCTATTATTATGCTGCATTGAACCTGGTCTGGTTTCGTCAGGGATTGCTAGTTAGCAAGAACTGTGTGTGTGGTGTGGATTTTTTTTGTTTTGTTTGTTTTTGTGTATGTGGATCTTAATGTATACCTGACTACTAACATAGATAACTATGTAGACGATATCCTTATGGATGTGTAGTGATTGCAACAATGCTTGTGAGTATGGCAAAACATAATTTAGTAAAAGCTGCTTTTGTGTTAGTGGTACTTAAAAAGGTCACACTTTTTACGCTGGTGCTTTACAGCATTAATATACAATTCCAATTAAATCTAAAGAACTAAGTAACCATGCTGGTGGGTGGGTAGGATTGTCCGCGGTTGAAAAGTACCTCTTGAGAGAGAGAGAGTGTGTATGTGTGTGTGTGTGAGAGAGACAGAGAGAGAGAGAAAAATAAGATCCCTACAGAATTTGAACTTTGAAATTCAGTGGAGAGTAAGGAGGGTCCAGTGGTTAGGGTGGTAGCCTCGAACTCGGTAAACCTGGGTTCCCCACTCTTCCACAGACTTCCTTTGTGACCTTGGGCAAGTCACTTAGTCTTTCTGCTTCATTTCTCTGTCAAATGGGGGTAATAACAACATTTTCCTATCTCAGAGGGGCGTTGTGAAGATAAATACATTAACATTTGTGAGACATATGATGGTAATGGTGGTCATATATGTACCTTAGGGTGTGTCTACACTGCAAAGAAAAACCTGTGGCACTGAGTCTTAGAGCCTGGTTCAGTTGACTCAGGTTCTCAGGGCTCAGTCTGCTGCGCTAAAAATGAGTCTAGACATGCTTGCTTGGGTGGGAGCATGGGCTCAAAGACTCCCCGCACTTGCAGTCTTTCAGAGCACAGGCTCCAGCCCGAGTGTGAACTCTAGACTGCTATTTTTACACTTGTAACTGGAGCCCCGCAAGCCCAAGTCAATTGACCTGGGCTCTGAGACTCAGCACTAGGGTTTTTCTTTGCCTACCTTTTTGATAGATATTAAATGTACTATTAATTTTTAGTCTTTAAAGCACCTGATGAACTTTAACAGTTAATGTAGTTGATATTTGGTCTATGAGTCTAATAGAGCTCTCTTGCGAATTACAGGAACAAGGGTATTTAGAAAAATTTAACATAAGTGCTATGATGCACTGCCAGGGTGTATTTCCTAGGTCCTACCATGAAAACCTGAAGAAATTTACTATCTATATAGTTTTTTTATTCCTTCTGTGAAGTCTCCTCACTTTTATTAAAGTTTAAATAGTAAGGATTTTTAAAGTAATAAACCCATCTAGTTTGATGTATTGATATCTAAGGTTTGTTTTTCTAATTTGGCATTCACTCACTAATAACTCTTACAGAGTGTGGTAGATATGTATTTAGTGCATGTGGAAATTTAAATACTGTAATCGTAATCTCCAGGTCAGTTATGATGGCCACTGTCAAGGTTCCTCCCCCACTCTGAACTCTAGGGTACAGATGTGGGGACCTGCATGAAAAACCTCCTAAGCTTATCTTTACCAGCTTAGGTCAAAACTTCCCCAAGGTACAAAATATTCCACCTGTTGTCCTTGGACTGGCCGCTACCACCACCAAACTAATACTGGTTACTGGGGAAGAGCTGTTTGGACGCGTCTTTCCCCCCAAAATACTTCCCAAAACCCTGCACCCCACTTCCTGGACAAGGTTTGGTAAAAAGCCTCACCAATTTGCCTAGGTGACTACAGACCCAGACCCTTGGATCTTAAGAACAATGAACAATCCTCCCAACACTTGCACCCCCCCTTTCCTGGGAAATGTTGGATAAAAAGCCTCACCAATTTGCATAGGTGACCACAGACCCAAACCCTTGGATCTGAGAACAATGAAAAAGCATTCAGTTTTTTACAAGAAGACTTTTTTAATAAAAATAGAAGTAAATAGAAATAAAGAAATCCCCCCTGTAAAATCAGGATGGTAGATATCTTACAGGGTAATTAGATTCAAAAACATAGAGAACCCCTCTAGGCAAAACCTTAAGTTACAAAAAAGATACACAGACAGAAATAGTTATTCTATTCAGCACAATTCTTTTCTCAGCCATTTAAAGAAATCATAATCTAACACATACCTAGCTAGATTACTTACTAAAAGTTCTAAGACTCCATTCCTGGTCTATCCCTGGCAAAGGCCAGCATACAGACCCTTTGTTTCTCTCCCTCCTCCCAGCTTTTGAAAGTATCTTGTCTCCTCATTGGTCATTTTGGTCAGGTGCCAGCGAGGTTACCTTTAGCTTCTTAACCCTTTACAGGTGAGAGGAGCTTTCCCCTGGCCAGGAGGGATTTCAAAGGGGTTTACCCTTCCCTTTATATTTATGACACGCCCCCCAAATCTCAGCTAGGGTGAAACACTGGCTGGGATTTCTTCCTGGAGCTCTAGGAAAAACAGAGTTAATAAGACACATGCATCTCTAAATATACTACCAAGTACATAAAGTCTAACAATATTTTCCACATCTCAAGGACGATTTTAACCAGTTGATTCTGGGAAACTTTCACGGGAGAGTGCATCAGCCACTTTGTCAGAAGCTCCTGAGATGTGTTGGATGTCGAAATCAAAATCTTGGAGAGCTAAACTCCACCGAAGAAGTTTTTTGTTAGTTTCCTTGACGGTGTGAAGCCACTTCAGTGCAGCATGGTCGGTTTGCAGGTGGAAACGCCGTCCCCAAACATATGGGCGTAGCTTTTCCAGAGCGTAGACAATGGCGTAACATTCTTTTTCAGTGACTGACCAGTTGCTTTCCCTCTCAGACAGTTTTTTGCTGAGAAACACTACAGGGTGGAATTCTTGATCAGGTCCTTTCTGCATTAAAACTGCTCCCACACCACGCTCAGATGCATCTGTGGTTACTAGGAACGGTTTGTCAAAGTCTGGGGCCCTTAGTACAGGGTCAGACATGAGTGTCGCTTTAAGCTTGTTAAAGGCCTTCTGACACTTTTCGGTCCACTGAACAGCATTTGGCTGTTTCTTTTTGGTTAGGTCTGTCAGTGGGGCAGCGATTTGGCTGTAGTGCGGTACAAATCGTCTGTAATAACCGGCCAAGCCTAAGAAGGATTGAACCTGTTTCTTTGACTTTGGGACAGGCCACTTTTGGATAGCATCCACTTTGGCCTGTAGGGGGCTGATAGTTCCTTGACCCACCTGGTGTCCAAGGTAAGTCACTCTGTTTAGGCCTATTTGACACTTCTTAGCCTTAACAGTTAGTCCTGCCTCCCTTATGCGCTCAAGGACTTTGTGTAGATGTTCCAGGTGGTCTGCCCAGGAATCCGAAAATATGGCCACGTCGTCAAGGTAGGCGACTGCATATTCTCCTAATCCCGCTAGGAGACCATCTACAAGTCTTTGGAAAGTGGCGGGTGCATTTCGCAGCCCGAAAGGGAGTACATTAAATTCATACAGCCCGAGATGTGTGATGAAGGCTGACCTTTCCTTGGCAGATTCATCTAGCGGTACCTGCCAGTACCCCTTGGTTAAGTCCAAGGTATAGATGAACTGGGCCCGTCCCAGTTTCTCTAATAGTTCATCTGTGCGGGGCATTGGATAGTTGTCTGGGCGAGTTACAGCATTTAGCTTACGGTAGTCCACGCAAAAACGTATTTCCCCATCTGGTTTGGGAACTAGAACCACTGAAGATGCCCATGCACTTTCAGAAGGGCGGATTACACCCATCTGTAACATATCCTGGATCTCCCGTTCTATAGCAGTTTTAGCTTGAGGAGACACCCGGTAAGGTTGGACCCTAATTGGGTGAGCATTACCTGTGTCAATGGAGTGGTATGCCCGTTCAGTCAGTCCTGGGGTGGCTGAGAACGTTGGCGCGTAGCTAGTGCACAGCTCCTGGATCTGCTGTCGCTGCATACGCCCAAGGGTCATGGAGAGGTTCACCTCTTCCACACCACCAGCACATTTCCCTTCGTAGTAGACACCTTCAGGCCACTCAGCATCATCTTCTCCCTGGGCTGTAAACTGACAAACCTTTAATTCTCTGGAATAAAAGGGCTTTAGAGAATTAATATGGTACACCTTAGGCTTTCGGTTGGAGGTGGGGAATGCTATGAGATAATTAACAGCTCCCAGGCGCTCCTGGACCATGAATGGCCCTTCCCACGATGCTTCCATTTTATGGGCCTGGAGCGCCCTTAAGACCATGACCTGGTCTCCTACTTTGAAGGAACGCTCTCTGGCATGTTTATCATACCAGGCTTTTTGCTCTTTTTGAGCATCCTGTAAGTTTTCTCTAGCAAGGGCTAAAGAGGTTCGGAGGGTGTTTTGTAGGTTGGTTACAAAGTCCAGAATGTTAGTTCCTGGAGAAGGTGTAAATCCCTCCCATTGCTGCTTCACCAGCTGCAATGGCCCCTTAACCTCACGGCCATATACAAGTTCAAATGGGGAAAACCCTAAACTGGGGTGTGGTACAGCTCTGTAGGCAAAGAGCAACTGCTGCAACACTAGGTCCCAATCATTGGAGTGCTCATTTACGAATTTACGTATCATGGCCCCCAAAGTTCCATTAAACTTCTCCACCATGCCATTTGTTTGATGGTGGTAAGGAGTGGCAACCAAGTGATTTACCCCATGAGCTTCCCAAAGGTTTTTCATAGTTCCTGCCAGGAAATTAGTCCCTGCATCTGTGAGGATGTCGGAGGGCCAACCTACCAGGGCAAAAATGTCTGCTAGTGCCTGGCACACACTTTTAGCCCTGGTGTTGCTTAGAGCTACTGCTTCCGGCCATCGGGTGGCAAAATCCATGAAAGTCAGTATGTACTGCTTTCCTCTGGGTGTCTTTTTCGGAAAAGGACCCAGAATATCCACAGCTACTCGTTGAAATGGAACTTCAATGATGGGGAGTGGCTGGAGAGGGGCTTTGACCTGGTCTTGGGGTTTTCCCACTCTTTGGCACACCTCACAAGACTGGACATAGGTAGAAACATCCTTGCCCATTCCCTCCCAGTGGAATGACCCCCCCAAACGGTCTTCGGTCCTGTTCACCCCAGCATGGCCACTAGGGTGATCGTGGGCTAAGCTCAAGAGCTTGGCCCGGTATTTAGTTGGAACTACCAACTGTCTCTGAGGATGCCAGTCTTCCTGGTGTCCACCAGAAAGAGTTTCCTTGTATAAAAGTCCTCTTTCTACAACAAACCTGGATCGATTAGAAGAGCTGAGAGGCGGTGGGTTGCTCCGTGCCGCCGTCCAAGCTCTCTGGAGGCTTTCATCTGCTTCCTGTTCGGTCTGGAACTGTTCCCTTGATGCTGGAGACATCAGTCCCTCATTGGATTGTGGACCTAGGCTTGGTCCCTCTGGAAGCGATATAGGGGATGGAGCTGTTTCTGTTGACTGTGAACCGCTCTCCGCTGGTGCACTGTGTTGGGATTCAGGCTCCGGCTGAGCCTCTTGTGTAGGGTTATCGGCTGCTGCCAGTTCAGGTTCGGTGGGGCCCTCTGGTGTTGAGGTTGCAAGTACTGGATTCAGTGCTGGCACGGGGTCTGGTGTTGGTTGTTCGGCTGGTTCTGGTTCTGGGACTGGTTCCGTCTGGGTCTCTGGGACTGGATCCACTACTGCTGTTGCAGACATTGGCCGGGGGTCCGGGTCCATCACCTCTGACTGGGTCCTGATAGAAGTTTCCGGAACAGAGCTAGGCCTCACGGCTTGTTTAGCCTGGCTGCGGGTGACCGTTCCCACCCTCTTGGCCTGCTTCACATGATTGGCCAAGTCTTCCCCCAACAGCATGGGGATGGGATAATCATCATAGACTGCAAAAGTCCACATTCCTGACCAGCCCTTGTACTGGACAGGCAACTTGGCTGTAGGCAAATCGAAAGAGTTGGACTTGAAGGGTTGAATCGTCACTTGGATCTCTGGGTTGATTAAATTGGGGTCCACTAAGGAAGCATGGATAGCTGACACTTGTGCTCCGGTGTCCCTCCACGCGGTGACCTTCTTCCCGCCCACACTCACAGTTTCCCTCCGCTCCAAGGGTATCTGGGAGGTATCTGGGCCTGTGGACCTCTGGTGTGATTCCGGTGCAATGAACTGTAATCTGTTGGGGTTCTTGGGGCAGTTGGCCTTTACATGCCCCAGCTCGTTACACTTAAAACATCGTCCAGCTGACGGGTCACTGGGGCGAGGAGGGTTGCTGGAGAACGGGGTGGTAGGACGATAAGGGGTCTGGAGGGTTCTTTGGGAGGTAGGTGGGGCTTTGGGCGGCCCCCGGTAATAGGGTGTGGTCTGGGGTGGTCCCTTCTGGTCTCCGCTCCAACTGCGACCAGTTTTCTTCTTCTCTGCCACCTCCACCCATCTGGCTCCAATCTCTCCTGCCTCGATTACAGTTTTGGGTTTCCCATTTAGGATGTACCTTTCTATTTCCTCAGGAACACCCTCTAAGAATTGTTCCATTTGCATTAGGAAGGGCAAATTTTGTGGAGATTCAACACTTGCTCCTGATATCCAGGCATCCCAATGTTTCACAATGTGGTAGGCATGTCGGGTAAATGACATGTCTGGTTTCCACCTTAGGGCTCTGAACCTCCGACGAGACTGCTCGGGTGTTATCCCCATTCTGACTGTCGCCTTGGATTTAAACAGTTCATACTTGTTCATGTGTTCTTTAGGCATTTCAGCTGCCACCTCAGCTAAGGGTCCACTGAGCTGCGGCCTCAGCTCTACCATGTATTGGTCAGTAGAGATGTTGTACCCAAGGCAGGCCCTTTCGAAGTTTTCTAAGAAGGCCTCAGTATCATCACTTGCCTTGTAGGTGGGGAACTTTCTGGGATGGGAAGTGGTACCTGGAGAAGGATTGCTAGGGTTTGTTGATATATTCTGCTGGGCCTTTATCCTCTCCACCTCCTCCACATGCTTCCTCTCTTTTTCCTTCTCCTTCTCCACATGCTTCCTTGCCTCCATTTCCCTCTTGTGGGCAGCCTCCTGTACCTCCTTCTCCAGCCGCATGAGTTCTATCTGTCTTTCATGTTCCCTTTGTTTTTCCTCAGCCTGAAATTTGGCTAATTCCAGCTGTAGTCGAGCTGAGGATTTGGTCATTCTAACCTCTCTGTTTTTAACTAACTTTACACCCGAGGTTTAGAAATAAACAAACAAAACTTGGCTGTAAAATTTTGCTGTGCTGGAATAGAATACCTATTCTCTGATAGTGATTGTCAGCCTACGGAAAAAGACAATTCCCTTGTCTCTGCTCTGGGCCCAAATTAAAGCAAAAAACCTCCAACTACTTGGAAACCTGCTTACCCAGCCCAAAGAAAAAGCAAATGGGTAGAACACACACCCCCTATTTACTTTTAGGAAGAAAAGAAAAAAAAACTCTGGGTTGGAAGACTGTGAATTTCCCTGCAGGAGTTAAGTACCCTGCCTCCAGGCAAAGAAAACCTGCAATTCACAAAGATAATCCCCTTTTGTCTCTGCTTGGCCACAGTTTCAGCTTTCAGTTTCAGCTGCTTTCCAAAGGAAAAAAAAATTTCCTTTTTAAAATCTGTATTTCTAGTTCAAAAAATCTCAACTGGATCTCAAAATGATTTCAGGTTAATCCCACCACTATGCCACCATGTCAAGGTTCCTCCCCCACTCTGAACTCTAGGGTACAGATGTGGGGACCTGCATGAAAAACCTCCTAAGCTTATCTTTACCAGCTTAGGTCAAAACTTCCCCAAGGTACAAAATATTCCACCTGTTGTCCTTGGACTGGCCGCTACCACCACCATACTAATACTGGTTACTGGGGAAGAGCTGTTTGGACGCGTCTTTCCCCCCAAAATACTTCCCAAAACCCTGCACCCCACTTCCTGGACAAGGTTTAGTAAAAAGTCTCACCAATTTGCCTAGGTGACTACAGACCCAGACCCTTGGATCTTAAGAACAATGAACAATCCTCCCAACACTTGCACCCCCCCTTTCCTGGGAAATGTTGGATAAAAAGCCTCACCAATTTGCATAGGTGACCACAGACCCAAACCCTTGGATCTGAGAACAATGAAAAAGCATTCAGTTTTTTACAAGAAGACTTTTTTAATAAAAATAGAAGTAAATAGAAATAAAGAAATCCCCCCTGTAAAATCAGGATGGTAGATATCTTACAGGGTAATTAGATTCAAAAACATAGAGAACCCCTCTAGGCAAAACCTTAAGTTACAAAAAAGATACACAGACAGAAATAGTTATTCTATTCAGCACAATTCTTTTCTCAGCCATTTAAAGAAATCATAATCTAACACATACCTAGCTAGATTACTTACTAAAAGTTCTAAGACTCCATTCCTGGTCTATCCCTGGCAAAGGCCAGCATACAGACCCTTTGTTTCTCTCCCTCCTCCCAGCTTTTGAAAGTATCTTGTCTCCTCATTGGTCATTTTGGTCAGGTGCCAGCGAGGTTACCTTTAGCTTCTTAACCCTTTACAGGTGAGAGGAGCTTTCCCCTGGCCAGGAGGGATTTCAAAGGGGTTTACCCTTCCCTTTATATTCATGACAGCCACATTAGAGATGCACAAGTAGGGTGGTGATTGGCTGGCTGACTTCTGCTGTTGACAGTCCTGCTGTCCAGCAAAAGGGTTTTCATTGGGCATTAGCAGAGAGGGAGGTTAGAAATGAAGAGAGCTGTTTCTGATATGATAGCAATAGGTAGGAGAAATTCATCCCGAGTGAGAGTTTTGAGAAAGGAGGAGAGCCTAGTGTAACCGTGTGATGTTCCCCCTGGTGTTATCTGGACTGGTGGTCTGCTAGGTCACTCTAATCCTCGACTCTTGGAGCCAGCCTTACCCTGCTCTGCTGTGAGAACCCCCCACTCCCGGGCTGTCCACGCACAACCTGTAGCATGTAAGCTGCTCCCAGTACGTGAGTGAGCACTTTTGGCCAGCTGCTGCTTGGATTGTGCAACCGAATGACACTAGCCAATATCTCCAGTCCCAGACACAACCCTAGGAACCGCCATCTTGCAGTGTCTAGTTATGCCTGCTGGACGCTGCAAGTTTATATGAGTTCATCAATTTAACAAAGAAATTGTTATCCCAAGTGGAGTCTCTGACATGCTTCCAACCGAACACACTGCTTCAGGTAGAATAAACAAATAAATTTAACTACAAAAGATTTTAAGTGATTATAAGTCAAAGCACAAGAAGTCCGATTTGGTCAAATGAAATAAAAGCCAAATGCATTCTAAGCTGATTGTAACGCTTTCAGTGCGCTTACAAACTTAGATACTTCTACCACAGGCTGGCTGGTTGCCCTTCAGCCAGGCACTCCCCTTTGATCAGCGTTTCAGTTGCTTGGTAGTGGTGTCTATAGATGGAGGTGGAAGAGAGAGAGGGTAGACGTCTCTCTTTTATCATGTTCGTTCTTCCTTCTTGGCTTTGCGCCGTTCCTTCTCCTCCCCTCCCCCTTCAGAGTTGGGTGAGCCTTTCCTCCTTGTAGTCCCAAACTGACCAAGGGAAGTGGGGGTGACTCACTCGAGAGTCCTGCAGAGCTTTTGTTGCTGCCTAGGCTAGTGTCCTTTCGTTCCTGTGAGGCTGGGCTGGGTTTGTCCCATATGTGCCCTGATGAGGTGTGAACTGCCCCTCTGCTCCTGGAGAGTTTTGCCTGGGATTGTTTTAAGCCATGAGGACACATTTTCAGCCTCATAACTATACACATGAAATTACAACCTATAACATTACTATAACGACAATGCTCAGTGCATCATGAGCCTTCTGAAGACACCTGACCTGACAAACTTTGCATTGGATACCACACAATCATATTATAAGGGTGAACTTGGGGGTGCAGGGTGTTCCCCTGAGGTACAGTGTGTCACAAACCTCCAACAAATTGTGCTCTTAGATGGGCTACCAGTTGATGTGTATTTTACACCATGGTGAAATAATGTTTTATTAGTTTGGAATGTGCTGATTCATTCATATTTTTGCTTACGTCTCCATGTTAGAATTGCAATTTGTATAGAACTAGCGTTTTGCTTTTCACAGTGGCATAGGATCTGTGTAAACAACAGTAATTTGGATGATGTGCTTAGAAAGAATAAAGCACTGTCAGTGGTTCTCAAACTTTTGTTTGACCCCTTTCACATAGCAAGCCTCTGAGTGTGACCTCCTCCCATATAAATTAAACACTTTTTAAAATATATTTAACACCATTATAAATGCTGGAGGCAAAGCGAGGTTTGAGGTGGAGGCTGATGGCACAGGAAGCTAATCAAAGCATCATAGTTGGAGAAAGCAACATGAGAAATTCAGTTTGCAAGTGAAATAGTTGACGGAGCAGGGTCTCAAAAATTGACCATTTGGAGTAGCTTCATGAGCCTGATCCGAAACCTTGTGTATAGATATTTGAGACCTTGAGTTATTTAAAACTATTAATTTTTATAATTAAATGCTAAAAACAAATTAAAGTTGTACAGTTAAAATTACAGAAAATGCAAGTTTCTTATATTAGGTAATTTGGCTCTATGTTGCACATGTTTGTTCTGTGATGCATGTAAAAGCATAAACAATAATATATTGAGATATAAACATAACAAGAAATGCAGGACTAGAAAATTTTACATGTGTACAGTGTGGCACAGTTAATCTTGCCATAAGAATCTTTTTCCCAAATTTTAACTGCCAGTTTACTCTTTTATGAACAGTTTTTGCAAGTCAATTTCCTGTGCACATTTTAAAGATAAAATAGAGAGCATGAGTTCATACTACTTGTGGGGACAGGTAAGTATCCTGGGAGTACAGGGCCAGTGAAATGCGCTCTCTTAACTGATAATTAATTCACGTGCACTTAAAATGCCTATCTAATAAAGGTATCTGCATGGTGTTAAAACAAGGCTGGGCAAACTACGGCCTATGGGCTGGATCTGGCTTGTGGGATTGCCACCCCTGTGGCGCTGCAGGCCCCACGCTGCTCCCGGAAGCAGTCGGCACCATGTCCTTTGGCCCCGGGGGGGCCCACAGCAGAGGGCTCCGCACGCTGCCCTCGCCTGTGGGTACCTCCCCCCACAGCTTCCATTGGCCGGGAATGGGGAACTGTGGCCAATGGGAGCTTCGGGGGTGGTACCCACAGGTGAGGGCAGTGCGTGGAGCCCTCTGCTCCCCAACCCCTAGAGGCCACAGGGACGTGGTGCTGGCTGCTTCTGGGAACAGTGGGGGGGCCAGGGCAGGCTCCAGGTAAGTGGCACCGGGCTGGAGCCCGCACCCCAAACCCTTCCTGCACCCCAGCCCCAATACCCTGCCCTGAGCCCCTTGCTGCACCCTGCCTGCACCCCAGCCCCTTTCCCTGAGCCCCCTGCTGCACCTTGCACTCCTCTTGCACCCCAATCCCCTGCCCTGAGCCACGTCCCTCACTCCTCTCTGCACCCTGCCCTGAGCCACCTCCTGAACCCCTCCTCTGCCCCAACCCCTTGCCCTGAGTCCCTTCCTGCACACTGCACCCCCTCCCACACCCCACACTCTCTCCCGCACCCAACCCCCTGTCTCAGCCCTACATTCATGGCCCTGCATGCAATTTCCTCACCCAGATGTGGTCCTCGGGCCAAAAAGTTTGCCCACCTGTGTGTTAAAAGGAATTGATACCTCTGTGAAATTAGCAGTCGAGTGTACTAAAAGTAGATTGGGTGCACCATCTTAGTTCAGAATTCCTTGGCTCTGGTGTCAGAATCCAGTAGCATTCAGTGGCACAAGGACTGAGTTCAGGAAATGTGAATTTAATGTTTGATCCTAATGATCATATAATTGAAATATACGATTTTAGGGGAGATGGTGTTGGTCTGGATTAAGTGGCAAAAGCTTTGTAAAGTTCAGTGTTTTCATCTTAAACAGTGCTTAAAAACTGCACTTCAAGAGAAGCACTTGTAGCTACAGTGTGTCTATCTAAAAGGTGCCTCTGTCCAATCAGTTTTATTTCTGTGCTCATTACTGTAAAATTTTAATCCTTGTAGATATGAATTTGCTTGAAGGGAAGATGTTTTTGATTTAACAAAGCTACAGTTTGACAGATTTTTTTTTTTTAATTTTGTTTTTCTTTCAAAACCAAGCAAAGACTGTTCATGTTTAAAACTATTTTAATGGTTTTAGCTTTCAGACTTCAGATCTTTTGGTTAGTTTTTTTTTTTTTTTAAACACAAATAAAGTGGATTTTTTTAGCCTTGGTCTACTCAAAAATGGCTGAAGGAATTGGGACCTTGCGTCCGCGTGCGCATATACACACGCTGCTTTTTCTACACAGAACAGTCATGAAAAGTTTCTGAAAAACTTCTTTGTGGATGAAAGCAATGTGTTTGAAAATGAGGCGTTATAACAGCAAAAGTTTCTCAGTCCCATCTGTTGTGTTGGCTATTGGATTATTATCTCAGTTCTGAAATGTTAGTCATTTGCCTGGCAGAGATTTTTTTTTTCCTGTTTTAATTGTAGTCTGAAAGGTAATGTCAGAAATAAGTATTTATGGAAGCCCTGGGATGCTCTCTTAACGGTAACACGTGGAGTTATAACTTATCATTGCTCTTTTTAAAGTTTCAGAATAATTTTCCCTTTTTAACTTGTGTAAATACATTTTTTTTTTAATCAGGACCTTGAACATTATTTTCTTTGACTGTTATTTTTTTGTATCCTGCTATATAAATGAATGTTTGCAGTACAGACTGGGAAAGAAATCTTAACTTGTCTGAGGTAATTCCTCTGCTCTTTGATGGATAATACCTGTTGGCCTTTTTACTCTGAGTTGCTGTCACACTTTTGGTATGACTACATTTTGTTTCCTGATATTGCTGTATTACAAGCTTTCTAGAGAGAAGAGAACAAATTTTGCCCTTGGCTCTCCATACAGCAAGAACAAAGTTAGTTTAATTGAGGAATGAGATCAAGTCTCCCCACAAAGACAGTGCTACTTTTGTTTGATCTCTCTGCTTTTGACTTCTGCCTAGTTTGTACTTTAATTAGTAGGTTGCTAGGTCAGCCTTGCAAGCTGAATTTACTTGCTGAGGTCTAACTTTACGTAACCTATCATTTCTCTCTCACATACATACAATTGAGGATTGAAAAAACTGGTATTGTAATTCATTGATCCAAAATAATGATTTGGCTGCTGTACATAGAAATGTGCTATTCAATATTATTCAGTGGCTTGTTCTCTCTTCCCTGCTCTTTTTAACCTTTCTTTTTTTCCTACTTGTAAACCGTATATATGTGAAGACATAACATGGTATTCTCCTTCCTCTTGCTACTCTAAAAGTATTTATCTTTCCCATCTCTGTTGGGAAAAGCAAAACTTCAAATTTCAACGATACCATTTTTGCATCTGCACTATTGTTTTGCAGTAATCACAGTAGAATCTATATTTGTATTACTTAACTGGGATTAGGTGCTGCTGTATCAGGGCAATATAGAGCTAGGCTTGTCTTCACTGCTGTGTTGGCTTGAGGTCTCACTTGGTGTTATCCATCACACGACTCCTGTCCACACACAATCCATAGCTTGAGTTAAGTGGTGGTTTAAACTCAAGCCAGCTAGTTTGAGTGTGGGTGATACTAATGATGCAATAGAGATGCAGCTACAGGCTACCTGTTGAGTTAGCACAGCTCATCAGCTGCTAATCCAATCACTCTGTGCTGCTAATTGGTTCACTTACTAGTATTAGTGATTTGGTTTAGGTTGTCCATTAAAGAGATGTCAGATTGCTCAGTTTATTAAAGACAGATAAATCAGCAAAAAGAGACTGGTTCATGTATTACCCATCTGGAGAACAGTCTTGCAGCAGTTTGTCTGTTCCAAAGAATGAACTCAGTTCTGCTCATATTTATATTCATTTTGTTTACAACAGACTGAAAATGCCACTGTATTATTACAGACCTCAATCCCCTTTTCTTATCTAGTTTCATACCTGTTTTTCACAGTACAAAGACAACCAAGTATCCCTAGCACATTGTATTAGCCATACCTAGCACACTGTTCATATTTGGCAAGCCTCAGTAGAACTTATATCTTGTTTCTGACATATTCTGCAGATATAAAAGATAGAGGTTAGGGCTGTTAATCGCAGTTAACTCACGCGATTAACTAAAAAAATTAATCACGATTAATTGCACTTATAACAATAGAATACTAATTGAAATTTATTACATATTTTGAATGTTTTTCTAGATTTTCAATATTGATTTCTATTACAACACAGAATACAAAGTGCACAGTGCTCACTTTATATTATTTTTTATTATAAATATTTGCACTGTAAAAATGATAAACAAAAGAAATAGTATTTTTCAGTTCACCTCATACCAGTACTGAAGTGCAATCTCTTTATTGTGAAAGTGTAACTTACAAATGCAGGTTCTTTTTTTTTGGTTACATAACTGCACTCAAAAACAAAACAGTGTAAAACTTTAGCGCCTACAAGTCCACTCAGTCCTATGTCTTATTCTGCCAATGGCTAAGACAAACGAGTTTGTTTACATTGACGGGAGATACTGCTGCCTGCGCCTTATTTACAGTGTCACCTGAAAGCGAGAACAGGTGTTCACATGGCACTTTTGTAGCGGCATTGCAAGGTATTTACGTGCCAGATATGCCAAACATTTGTATGCCCCTTCCATGCTTCGACTACCATTCCAGAGGATGTGCTTCCAGGCTGATTTATTCTCCTTAAAATAGTGTTCATTAAATTAGTGACTGAACTCCTTGCAGGAGAATTGTATGTCTCCTGCTCTGTTTTACCCGTATTCTGCATATATTTCATGTTATAGCAGTCTCTGGTGATGACCCAGCACATGTTTGTTTTAAGAACACTTTCACAGCAGATTTGACAAAACGCAAAGAAGGTATCGATGTGAGATTTCTAAAAATAGCTACAGCACTCGACCCAACATTTAAGAATCTGAAGTGCCTTCCAAAATCTGAGAGTGGCAAGGTGTGGAGCATGCTTTTAGAAGTCTTAAAAGAGCAGCACTCTGATATGGAACCTACAGAACCCAACCCACGAAAAAAGAAAATGAACCGTCTGCTGGTGGCATCTGACTCGGATGATGAAAATGAACATGCATCGGTGCACTCTGCTTTGGATCACTATTGAGCAGAACCCATCATCAGCATGGATGCATTTCCTATGAAATGGTGGTTGAAGATGAAAGGACATATGAATCTTTAGCCCATCTGGCACATAAATATCTTGCAACACCGGCTAAAACAGTGCCATGCGAACGCCTGGTCTCCCTTTCAGGTGACATGGTAAACAAGAAGTAGGCAGCAGTATCTCCTGCAAATTGTAACCAATCTTGTTTGTCTGGTGATTGGTTGACCAAGAAGTAGGACTGAGTGGACTTGTAGGCTTTAAAATTTTACATTGTTTTATTTTTGAATGCCATTTTTTTGGTACATAATTCTACATTTGTAAGTTCAACTTTCATGATAAAGAGATTGCACTACAGTACTTGTATGAGGTGAACTGAAAAAAATTGTTTTGTTTTTTACAGTGAAAATATTTGTAATAAAATAAATAGAAAGTGAGTACTGTACACTTTGTATTGTGTTCTAATTGAAAGGAATATATTTGAAAATGTAGTAAACCTCCAAAAATAAAATAAATGGTATTCTATTGTTTAACAGTGCAATTTAATCGCGATAAATTTTTTAAATCTCTGGATACCCTAATAGAGGTTATATTAAGCTTTACACTGAGTAAAGTTTGTATGAATACAAGGCATTCTGGGCTATAGCTCACGAAAGCTTATGCTCAAATAGATTTGTTAGTCTCTAAGGTGCCACAAGTACTCCTTTTCTTAATGATGATAATGGAAAAGTGCTTTCTGTTCCCATGGAAAAATGTCACCTGCTTTTGTTTGTCAAACATGGCGTTTGTGACTCTTGGTGACTGAAAAGGATGCTAGGGAAGGAAAATCAAAGGAAGCAAAATTAAAGCAACCAGCAGACTGAATCAAATAGGTTAGACCAAACTAAGAATAGGGAGTTAATCCCTGGGATCGTGCTCCTGTGATTTAGGAGAAATTTCTTTATCTGGACTGCTGCCCATACCCACTTGGAGGGGCTACATCTTAAAACTACTCATATTTCAAGAGGTGCAGAATATGGTAGCCTATTTATTAAACTGTGCTTTGTGATCTGGAATAGCTCCTACTTTGTTTTCAGGTGCAAAAGAAGGAGTTAGCATGTCCTATGTCTGCTCATAGGCTTTCTTTTTTTTTTTTTTTTTTTTTTTGTTACAAATTCCTAGCTGAAATAGGCATGTCAGCAAAGCTTTATAGCATAGACTTATGCCGTAGTAGGTTTCTTCCTGCTTTGTCACTTATTCACATAGCAACCACAAAATCAGTTTTTAAAGGATGCTACAGTTACTTTATGTCCAAGTGACTTATTTGTTAATTTTTTTTAATTCACTTTGGTTGATGTATAAAGCTGAGTTAATTTCTCTCTCCTTTACTGATGCAACTTTAGTTAAGCCATAACATTATGGGCCACATGTGAGATCATGCTTAGTTATAAGAGTTTTAAAGAATATTCTCCCATATCTTATAATATGCATCTTATGGTTTTTTCATTTTAATTCTAAGCTTGTGAAACAAGACTCTTAACTTAATGCATCTTTGTATAACACTTTTCTTCAGAAGGGAAATGTAGGATTTTAAATAATTTTTGTGATCTACCATTTCTGGTTACTGTGCTCTCTTTCCCTTGTTTGGGAAGTGATGAGACTAAATTATATTTTTTCAATTACTTACTTTGAATTGTTAAATGAGGTTTATGGTACTTATCTGGTCAGTGTCATGTACTTTGATGTCATCATTAGGGAGATGAGGGTTCATTAGCAAACACTTCCCCTATAAATTTTGTACAGCTGTCAGTAATTCTTAACCTAGTTGATGGGGAAGGGTAGAAATGGCACGTGCTAGTTGATAATATAGTGTGCTTTGGACCTTGTGCTTTCGTAATTTGGTTTGACACTTTTTGAATATATTGAACTTTTTAAACCTGTGTGTGTGTGTGTGTGTGTATTCCATTCTTTTCACAGACTTTGCTGTGGTAACTTTATATATTTTTGAACACTTACACAGGTTTTTAGATTACTTCCTTGAGAGGTCAGGATATAATAGACTTTTAGTAGCATAATTGGGGTTTTTGTTTTTAATATTGTGTTCTCAAAAATGTAATATCGGAATGCAAAAAAATGCTGCTACTTTTGACTGAATTCACTGAAAAACATATTTAATGGAAAGGTAAGGTTGTCCTCTGGTGTCTCTTTCCTTTCCAGAACATAGAGTGCAGTGACACTCAGACTTCTGAAAACGAGGAAAGAAACAAAGAGTTAAGGTATTTCAAATATCAGCTTCTGAAAATCAGGAAATAGGGTTAAGGTACATGCTAACACAACCTTCACTGTGCCACCCTGGAGCTGGTAGCAGCCACTCGAGATGCATTCACTATGCTAGCTGTAGTTGTATTGAATGGTGGAAGGATTAGTTGGAGCACCTTGGCCGATCTGTGATTGTGATAAGAGGCAATCTGGGAGGATGCTGGCCCTCTGTGAGGGTCTGAGCTCCCCATTTGTGTGATCAAAGAAAAGAGGTGCATATGTAGTTTGAAGGATTCAATATGTCTCATTTCAGTGCTAAATTCTGTAGGTTGAGTAGCAGCAGTGCACAGGAGTCATTTTAGCATGGGGATTGTCAGCAGTGAGGTGGTATATGAGTGGTCTGTGGGTTTAATGATCGGTAAATGAAACTATAGTATTAGATGGAATCCTGCAATGAGAGTGAATGGATGGGTAATAAAAGGGGGGGGGGGAGAAGCTGTCAGATTTAGCAAGTATGGGGTTGTTTTGGAGAATTAGGCTCAGTGTATGAGTGTAGAACAAGTGCAGGTAACTCCTGTTTAGTACAGCTCACCTAAACACAAGTTTTGCCTTAGCAAAGAGTGAACGTTAGATTCTGTGTTGTAGTTGTCAGGTCACAACATTCAGAGAACAGGGAACATATCTGCTAAGGCAGAGTGCAAGTATGGATTTATTGGGTCATTGCTCTAAGAGGGCAGAGTTATGATGATGTTGGCTTTACTCTGTTTCCTGGTTTTCCAGAAGTTGAAGTTTGAAATACCTTAACTCTTCATTTCTTGGTTTCCTGAGGTTTGTGTCATTGAAGTCGATGTTCTGGAAGGGCACGAGACACCACAGGACAACCATAACTGTGTTAATGATGTTTCAGTGAATTTCTTAGTGTGTTTTTTGTCTTTTTGTTTTTAATAGAGAAAGATTTGTAGTAGTTAGTGGGCATTTATGCAGTTGTAGTTCTCACCTAGGTTTGTAGCTGATATGCTGCTGTAACTTGGTAATAATACTTAGCTCTTATATAGTGCTTTTCATCAGTAAATCCCAAAGCCCTTTACATCTCTGCCCCCATTTTACAGATGGGGAAACTGAGACACAGGGAGGTGAAGTGACTTGACCAACGTCCCACAACAGGCCAGTGGCAGAGTCAGGGATAGCTTAGTCCAGTTGTCTCTCCACTTGGACGCATGGTTTCTAAGAGCTGCTCCTCCCTCCTGAACACTTTGTTACACTAGAAGGGGGATAATGGACGTGCTTTGGAATGTTTGCAACATGTAATTGCTGAGAGGGCCAGTGAGAGAAATCCACAGGCATGGTCTAGGTCCTAAAATCTTGACAGTTGTATTATATGGGAGCTACAGTAACTTCAAGCAGATGAGACAAGACTGATGTCTCTTTTCCATCCCCGCCAGTTCTGCATTTTGTCTCCCACCAACATTTCCAGCTCATCTTCCCATCCCATTAAACCAGTTGTGACATTATTGACATAAACTGCAACCACTGTTACATATTTGCAGCAAATATTGTACAAAGGTTGTCATGTGAGGTGTCTATAAAAAGGTTATGATTTGCTGATTATGATTATGCTATCTGTCTGGGTGTATCATTTTTGTAGCTGAAGATATGACTATTGGCTGTGTACTTGTATATCAATGTGTTTTGATTCTAAGTAGCCTCAGTGAAGCATTTGGTCAGCTTCTTGAGAAGGGACTATTCAAGAAACACTTAACTGACAGTGGACTTTGGGAGATGCCAATCCACATCTGAGCTTTCCTGGGAATGTTCAAACTAATGTGTAAACAATGTCATTGGCCTGCAAACTGAGACATGCATGGACATGTGACTTGCCCATGTGACTCCGAGCTCCATCTTGCTGCTGTACTTTTCCACAGTAAGAACAAAAAGGCGTCCTTCCACCTGGAAGAGACTATAAAAGGCAGCTGCCTCATCTCCACTTTGCCTTCAGTCCTGCTTCTTGCCTCTGGACGGACTTTGCTACAAATGGAAGCTCTGAACAAAGGACTGAATGACCCATCCCAGCTGTGGATGTACTCTAGAGATTTGATTTGAAGCTGCAGTTTATTCCATCGCTTCTACAAGCCTGAACCAAGAACTTTGCCATTACTGTATGTAATTGATTCCATTTAACCAATTCTCATTCTCATCTGTATCTTTTTCCTTTTATGAATAAACCTTTAGATTTTAGATTCTAAAGGATTGGCAACAGTGTGATTTGTGGGTAAGATCTGATTAATATATTGACCTGGGTCTGGGGCTTGGCCTTTTGGGATTGGGAGAACCTTTTTTCTTTTACGGGGGTATTGGTTTTCATAACCATTCGTCCCCATAGTGAGTGGCACTGGTGGTGCCTGGAAACTGGAGTTTCTAAGGAAATTGCTTGTATGACTTATGGTTAGCTTGTGGGGTAAAACCGAAGTCGTCTTTGTTTGGCTGGTTTGGTTTGCCTTGGTGTTCAAAGGAACCCCAGCCTTGGGCTGTAACTCCCCTGCTCTAAGCAATTTGTCCTGAATTGGTACTCTGTCTACACTACAAAATTAGGTCGATTTTATAGAATTTGATTTTTAGAAATATATTTTATACAGTCGATTGTGTATGTCCCCACTAAGCGCATTAAGTCGGCGGAGTGCATCCTCAATATTGTGGCTAGCATCGACTTATGGAGCGGTGCACTGTGCGTAGCTATCCCACAGTTCCCACAGTCTCCACTGCCCATTGGAATTTTGGGTTAAGCTCCCAATGCCTGATGGGGCTAAAACATTGTTGCAGGTGGTTTTGGGTATATGTCGTCAGTTGCCCCCCTCCCTCTGTGAAAGCAATGGCAGACAATTGTTTCATGCCTTTTTTCCTGGGTTACGCATGCAGACGCCATACCACTGCAAGCATGGAGCCCGCTCAGCTCACCGCTGCTGTTGTGAGCATTGTAAACACCACGCGCATTATCCTGGAGTATTGCAGAACCGGGCTAAGAGACGCCAGCACATTGTGATGAGGACATGGACACAGACGTTCCTGAAACCACGGGCTGTGGCAATTGGGACATTGTGGTGGCAGTGGGGCTGGTTGATACAGTGGAACGCTGATTCTGGGCCCGGCAAACAAGCACAGACTGGTGGGACCTCATAGTGTTGCAGGTATGGGATGATTCACAGTGGCTGCGAAACTTTCGCATGCGTAAGGCCACTTTCCTTGAACTTTGAGTTGCTTTCCCCCACCCTAAAGTGCAGGAATACCAAGATGAGAGCTGCCCTGACAGCTGAGAAGCGAGTGGCGATAGCCCTGTGGAAGCTTTCAACGCCTGACTGCTACCGGTCAGTTGGGAATCAATTTGGAGTGGGCAAGACTACCGTGGGGACTGCTGTGATCCAAGTAGCCAATGCAATCACTGACGTTCTGTTATCAATGGTAGTGACTCTGGGAAATGTGCAGGTCCTAATGGATGGCTTTGCTGCAATGTGGTTCCCTAACTGTGGTGGGCTGATAGACGGCACGCATATCCCTATCTTGGCACCAGACCACCTTGCCAACCAGTACTTAAACCACCAGGGGTACTTCTCAATGGTGCTGCAAGGGCTGGTGGATCACAAGGGACATTTCGCCAACAAAAATGTGGGATGGCTGGGAAAGGTACATGACTCTTGCATCTTCAGGAACTCTGGTCTGTTTCAACAGCTGCAGCAAGGGACTTTCTTCCCAGACCAGAAAATAACTGTTGGGGATGTTGAAATGCCTATAGTTATCTTTGGGGACCCAGCCTACCCCTTCCTGCCATGGCTCATGAAGCCGTACACAGGCAGCCTGGACAGTAGTAAGGAGCAGTTCAACTATAGGCTGAGCAAGTGCAGAATGGTGGTAGAATGTGCCTTTGGACGTTTAAAGGGTCGCTGGTGCTGTTTGCTGACTAGGTTAGACCTCAGCACAACCAACATTCCCATTATTATTGCTGCTTGCTGTGTACTCCATAATATTTGTGAGAGTAAGGGGAAGACGTTTATGTCAGTTTGGGAGGTTGAGACAAATTGCCTGGCGGTTGATTTTGAGCAGCCAGACACCAGGACGATTCGCAGAGCACAGCTAGGCGCGCTGCGCATCAGAGATGAAACTGGTTTTCAAAATCTGACTGGCCAGGCTACAGTGTGACTGTTGTATGTGTTCCTCCTTGCTGCAAACCCGCCCCCTTTGATTTTAATTCCCTGAAAACCAACCACCCTCCCCCCTTTGATCACAGCTGGCAAAGGAAATAAAGTCACTATTGTTTTGAAACCATGCATTCTTTTTTTATTAATTAAAACAAAAGTGAGATAACTGACAAGGTAGCCTGGGTGCGGTGGGGTGCGGGAGGAGGAAAGTAAAAGGCCACATGGCTTATTGTAGCCACACTACAAATCAAAACTGTTTGAATGACAGCCTTCTGTTGCTTGGGCCATCCTCTGGAGTGGAGTGGCTGGGTGCCCGGGGGGGGAACCCCCCCCTCCCTCGCTTTCTTGGGCGTCTGGGTGAGGAGGATATGGAACTTGGGGAGGAGGGCAGGCAGTTATACAATAGATGCAGTGGTGGGCTGTGCTCTTGTTGGCTTTCCTGTAGCTCGAACAGACGCTTCATCATGTCAGTTTGCTCCCCCATTAGCCTCCACATTGCCTCCTGCCTCTGCTCTTTGTGCTCACTTAATGCTTTCCTGGCCTCTGCCACTGAATGCCTCCATGCATTAAGCTGTGCCCTATCAGTGCAGGGGGACTGCATGAGCTCAGAAAACATGTCATTGCGAGTGCAGTTTTTTCGCCTTCTAATCTGCGATAACCTCAGGGACGGAGATGATGGGGGAACATAAAAACATTTGCACCTTGGAGGAGATAAAAAGGGAGAGTAAAATTTAAAATGATATATTGCTGAGAACAGGAGTACTTGTGGCACCTTAGAGAAACAAATTTATTTGAGCATAAGCTTTCGTGAGCTACAGCTCACTTCATTGGATGCATTCAGTGGTTCCACTGAATGAATCCAATGAAGTGAGCTGTAGCTCACGAAAGCTTATGCTCAAATAAATTTGTTAGTCTCTAAGGTGCCACAAGTACTCCTTTTCTTTTTTGCGAATACAGACTAACACGGCTGCTACTCTGAAACATGTCATTGCTGAGAACAAAAGGGAGACTCTTTCACAGTGAATCAAGCAATTCACAGCAGACGGCACATGTGCTTTAGGTACAAGGTCGCATTTTGCCTTTTATATTGAGCGCCTGCCGGTATGGTGACACATCACAAACAGCTGGGCAACAGAATTCGGTTTCCAGGCAGCCATGGTAAGCCTTTTGGTACGCGGGGTTGACGTCTTACGCCTTCATAACACGTGGGAATCGTTTCAAACTGCAGCGCCATCCTTTCCCATAGCAAGCAATGCTGGTTGGGTTTCACATTTAGAAGGAGGGGCTGCAGTTTTCAGGTGGATGTGCAGCACACACCTCTCCCCACCCCGCCGCGTGGCTATTCTCCGGGATGATACCTTTTAGCCAAGTGCAAACAACATAGCATGAACAGGGTCCTTTTACTGTTCCCTTACAAAAATTCCCCTATTTCAACCAGGTGACCATGAATGATATCACTCTCCTGAGGCTAACACAGAAAGATATATATGAATGCGACCAAAACCCAGGACCATTCGCTGCCATGCTTTGTGCTGCAATACTTCCAGAGTACTTGCTACTGGCTTGGCATGGTAGAGTGTCCTACTATAGAGGATGAAATAAGGCAGCCCTCCTCAGAAATCTTCTGCGGAGGCTTTCAGAGTACCTCCAGGAGATCTTCACTGGAGGATTCCCGCTTCATCCCCAGACACGTTAACAGACTTTTCCAGTAGCTGTACTGGCTGCGAATGCATCCGAATTCTTCAGGGCAAATCAAACATTAAACACTATTGCTTTTAAACCCTGTACTGTAGTTACAAATGTGCACTCACCAGAGGTGCCTTCTCCAGCTTCAGAGTTGGGTGTCCTGCCTTGGAAGGGTATTGGCTCCAGGGTGATGAAAAGCCCCTGGCTGCTGGGGAGAATGGATTCACCACTTGCCTGCTGCGCATTCTTCTCCTCTCCTCTTCCTCATCCACAAAATCCTCCTCCCTGTTGCGTGAGACTACCCCCTTGCAGGTATCCATGGACAGTGGTGGGGTAGTGGTAGGGTCCCCCCCTAGAATGGCATGCAGCTGATCATAGAAGTGGCATGTATAGGGCTCTGACCTGGAGTGACCGTTTGCCTCCTTTGTCTTTTGGTAGGCTTGCTTGAGCTCCTTAGCTTTCACGCGGCACTGCTGTGTGTCCCTGTTGGAGCCTCTGTCCATCATGCCCTGTGCGATTTTGGCATATATATTTTCATTTCTTCTTTTGGATTGGAGTTTGGACTGTACAGATTCTTCTCCCCATACAGCAATCAGATTCAGTGTCTCCCTTTTGGTCCATGCTAGAGCTCGTTTGCGATTCTGGGGGGACTAAATTGTCACCTGTGCTGTTGAGCTTGCCACGCTGGCCAAACAGGAAATGAAATTCAAAATTCCCGGGGCTTTTCCTGTGTACGTGGCTAGTGCATCGGAGTTGAAAGCGCTGTCCAGAGTGGTCACATTGGAGCACTCTGGGATAGTTCCTGGAGGCCAATACCGTAGATTTGTGTCCGCACTACCCCAAATTCGACCCAGCAAGGTCGATTTTAGCACTACTCCCCTCTCCAGGGAGGAGTACAGAAGTCAATTTTAAGAGCCCTTTAGGTCAACAGAACAGGGTTGGTTATGTAGATGCATTCATTTTAAAATCTACGTAACGTGGCTGAATTCAAACTAACCCTGTAGTGTAGACCAGAATTCAGAAGTGTCCCACCAAAGGCAGTATCGTTACACCCGTAGTTAGCACTGTAGAAGCAACTAGCATGTAATAAGGTGCTTCTTGCTACGTAAACATATCACAGGCAGCAGTCTTCTAGGGGATGCATGCTTCTTTGGTTAGATAGCCACAACTGAATGCTGAGCTTGGCTCCACACTCCCACCACACCCTCCAGCAGGATTCCTCCTCTTCAGCCTGCCCTCCCCAGCCGTGCCCCTGGCACACCGAGTCCTGCCCCACTCCAGCTAATCTCTCCGCTCCACATGGTGGTGGCATGTACCTTAACTTTGTTTTTCCTGGTTCTCAAGGTTTAAATGTGTTGTTTTCAGGAGCCCCTCCCCTGCATCCTGGTTCACCTCAGGAGGCAGGGTGAGGAGCTCAAACACCCCCAGAGGGATAGGGATCCACAAATCCTGGTGTGCGCACACATAAGAATGGAGAATTTGGGGCTGACAGGCCTCCCCTCCCCCAATCCTGTGTTTCCTCTGCCTTCCCCCCACTCTCCTTAGTCCCAACCTCTCTGACTGACCTGAGCTGCCATCTTTGTTTATCCTACTCCTCCCTATTACCCAGCTGTTGCAGCCCCATACTCTCTCCTGGTTTCCTCCTGACTCCTCTGCGACACTAATTCCTCCTTCCCTCCCAGCAAGCATTTTCATGTGTAATTTTTTTTTATTTTCAAAAATAGTTTTGAGCACATTCTGAATTTTGTACTCAGATTCTGCCCCCACCCTCCCCAACAACCTTTGGACAGAAGCTTCTTGTAGCAACATGCCTACATTTCACTTCTGGATTTCTGCCAAGGGTGGGTTTCAAACGTAGTGCCTGGTTATAGTTCTGGTTTAATGGCCACAGCATGTCCCCGTGAGCCACTCATGTTATGTGAAAACCGACTGTCTTGCGAGTCTCTTGGCTTGTGTTTCTGCACATGCCCAGTGCAATCCATTTGGTACATGAGCGTTAGCCCTCCAGATAGGTTCAAGCCTCCCTTTTTTAATATTGCTTCCCCACGGGGCAGTGGGTGCCAAGCACTAGCTGGGTAGATGTTAAAAGATTGAGAACACTTGGGGCTTAGTGAGAGCCATGGATTGACTCCAAAGTGTGGGCCAAAAAAAAAAGTTAGAAACTATCAATCTTAAGAAATGCTGTTTTTTGGGAAGTCTGTATCATGAGAACCCCTTTCTCCAATTTGGATTACTAGCGCTACGGACGCCAAATTTCAAGGCATCTGAATAAACATGCATGCAGATTTTAGATCGCTTAAAAGTGGTCCTTTGAGAAACTCCTTCTGTTTAACCTTACCTATAGCAGAGCTGGCACTCTGATATACTCACAATGTACACCTCATCTTGACATACAATCTGTCTTGGGTTAAGTAAGGTGGGTAAAATGTAATTTTAAAAACACTATGTACAGTTTGCTCATTCTATCTGACAGTTTTAAAGGAAAGAATCACTTATCATGAAAACACTGGAAAAGTGTTTTGAAACTTAAGTCTTCAAAAAACTTTTAAGCTGGCTATTCTGAGCCTACTTCACTAAGAACTATCGTACTAAAAATGAAATTTGTGCTACTTGCAGCAAGCAAGGTGATTGTCATAGTTTTTAAAAGTCTCCATCTTGATTAATGTAATTTTATTGTAGAGTATTTAAAATATTTATTGTAGAATATTGTAGAATATTTCTAAAATATTTAATATTAATAGAATTAAGAATAATATTAATTAATATTTCTTCTAATTCTTAAAGCAGGTTGTAAACACTTTTAATGTCCTTACATCTTATAAGTCTCTAAGTTTCACTTAAAGTAATTTTTTCCCTTTAATTAAAATAACACTTTAGTTGTTAGGCGAGTAGTTTCTTTTTCAAGAAAGGTTTTCTAGTGAAGATTTCTGTTTTCTAAAAATTCAGTTTCTTCACTATTTCTTACTATTTGATGATTACAAGACTTCTACAAATTTGCTGATACTGATATTGATACTATTTAACAAGATATAATCTTTCATTAGTCTCCCATAATTGCATAAAACAGTTCAAAATGTATATGAAACCAAATAACATGAAATGACACCATGAGCCAAGTGCCTAAGGCATGTGGCAAGTCTAATTCTAGCTATTTGAGTGCTGTCTACTTAGCACATTTTTCATATTTTGTGATTAAAGTTGTAAAACACTGCATAATCAGGTTGCGGTTTGTTGCTATGGTTAAGGTTATGTTATAGTTTTCCTTAAAAGCCCATACTGCAGTCGGTTGTTCTTAAATGTTGTAAAATATGCTGTGGGCTAAAACTGGTATCAGAACAGGAGTGAGTGGTCCTGTTTTGTGTTTAAACATAAATGTTATGAACAGAATTAAAGAAGTTGTATTAAGCTTCAGCTGCCAGGAATCCTGTTTTTATTTAAATGAGAATGTGTTGGATCAGCCAGTAAAAGTAAAGCAACAATTCTCTCTTAAATTAATAACTTATAGCCATTCTTTGTTCTTTGAGATTAGACATGTTTGATTATCACATGAATAGAATAGTTTGTGTAATAGGAAAAAAAATAAATTTTATTAAGTTTGATACCTCGAAGTAATATACATGTGCAGACTTACCTATTATATTTTTAATACAATGAAGACTAACTTAGCAATATCTGAAATAGAAAAACGTATATATTTGCAGCATGTTTTTCAAGTATTTTAAAATTTTGATCGATACTATTTTCTACTCCATGACAGGAGTCTATTTAATATAATAGCACAATATTAATTTTTGTAAATATTCATTTAGTGACATCTGACAGTGTGGGAAGGATTTACATTCAAATCAATTCTGTGAAATCGTAGCAGCCTTGAATTTTATCTTAGGCTAAAAATGACTCTGGTACAAGGTAATAAAATAAGAGTTGCTGATCATAATCTCTTAATTGTGAGAGTTAATGGGCTGCTAATTTTGAAAGTATATATAATAGCACAATAACTCAGAAGTTTCCATTTGTACAGTACTGTGAATATCTAATTTGAAGAAAATTATATTAAGTATGGCATTTCTGGAGATAAAGCATACTTTAAAAGAACAAGTGGTTTTGAAACTTTTTTCAACAAAAAATTTAAGAGAAATTATAAAGTAACTATTAATTATATTTGGTGATCTATTTGTTTCAGTTTAAAGTGAACAGAAAGTATATTAAAGGCTATACAGTTTTGTTCCAATCCTCTGAAATGTATAAATGTCATATTTAGAATATGTAGTTGTGCCAGATTTTGGGTCTGATCCTGGAAAAGCTTACTCGTACAAGTAGTCCGTATGTTGTTATCCCCTTTGGCTCTTTTGGAACTTTTAAGGGTTCCAAGATCGAATCCTCCATCTCCCTGAAAGAATGTGATAGAGAAGGAGACAATCTTCATTGAGTGGCCTTTGTTCATATCTGTTTAACTTCTCCAATGAAGTGGTGACACAGGATTGAAATTTGAATAGCTTGGGGGTTGGTAGCTTTTATATTTTTATTATCACATTGCCTTGACATTTCACTTTAGGCAGAAGCTCTAACAGTGTTAGTTTAAAGTGCATGTTTGTAGTGCATTTAGAATCAAATTGTATGTTGAGAAACTGAATGTAAAACAAATCTAGAGGACTATAAAGGCCAGTTAAGCCTAGAGTTACTGTTGGACCATTTCAGTTTTTTTTTTTAAATGATGTGAATTACATTTCCTTAGTCAAATACGGCATCTGTTTTTTAATTATTTTTTAAAATATATTTTTTAAGGTTAATTAGTTTTTAAATTTAATAAGCAAATACAAAAATTATTGAAGGTTTGTTCACTTGCCTGGAGTTTATTCTGTTTAAAACCTCAATGGTTTTGAATATATCTTTTACTTATAGTTTTGTTTAAAAGGAGAACACTAAAAATCTACAAAATTATTTAACAACTATAGTCCTATCTTATTAAGTGATGTATCAACTACTGGTCAATCTGATTGTAAAATAATTGCAGCAAAACAGTAAAATAAAATGACTCCTCCCCATACAAACCAACAAACAACCCACACACAGACTGGAGAATAAGACATAAGGATAAACCACATGGAGGCACCATAATACCTTATCTAAATTGTAAATTCATTGGGACGGGGACTCTGGTTTGTGTTTGTACAGTGCGTAGCACAATAGGACTCTGGTGCATAACTGGGCTTCTAAGTGCTGTTGTTGCAAATAAATAACTGTGTGGTGATTAACATTAAGAGGCAGTATTAAAACGTAGCTTTTCTTTTATAAGATATGTCCAAAACACACTATAATTATGTACATGTAATATAATCTTAATAACAAAAGAACTTATGCTGCTGTTAATTTTGACCTGTTTAGAAGTTTTTTATGCTGCAGTATGCCTGTCTGTTTTAAAGTAATTCTACCATATTAAACTTGCTACTTATTTGCGTTATGATAATACATGGAGACCCCAGCAGAGATCAGGGCCAAATAATGTAAAAATATATAATAAAGTCCCTGCCTCAAATAGTTTACACTCTAAATAGAAAATTAGAAAGGGAGTGCGAGATAATTCATTATACCAATTGGGAACTGAGGTACAGAGAAACTAAGTAATTTGCCCAAGATCACGCTGGAAGTTTGAGACCAAGCCAGGATTTGAATTACTTATGATTGTAACCTCTGTGGGACAGGAATGCTTTTGTCTTGTTTGTACAGTGCCTAGCACAATGGAGTCAGCCTGGTCCATGACTGTGGCTTGTAGTTACTACTACAATATCAATAATACTAATAATGAGTCTGAATCTGTTAATTTCCAGTCCATGTATTATTCAGAAGACTATCTTTCTTTGGTGTTAATGATTTTTATAAAGAAGGCCTGATAGATTTTTTTTTTCCTCTGTTTTTACATTGGAAATTCAGAATGTGTTGGATTCAGAATATTCAGGGGAACAATAGCAGATGGAGAATATAATGAAATATGACATAATAGATGAGTAATAGCTGAACAATTGAGAGACGAAGGGATTTTTAGTTGAACGCTTTTTGTTTTGCCTTCATTAACACCTATTTCATTTCATTGGCTAACAAACCTTGGTAGAAAGGGTGTTTCAGCACCTCTCTGCCCCTTCGTTAAAGGCTATGTCTACATTGCAGTCTATGTTGGCAACATTTATGTTGCTCGGGGTGTGAATATTCCACTCCCCTGAGCGACAAGTTACACCAACATAAGCGCTCGTGTGCACAGCGCTATGTCAGCAAGAGAACTTCTCCCGCTGACATAGCTTGTGCTGCTCGCAGAAGTGGGTTTTTGGTTTTTTTTTAATGCTGACGGGAGATCTCTCGTTGAGTGTCTTCACCAGACACGCTGCAGCGGTGCAGCTGTATCGGTACAGCTGTGCCACTGCAGCGCTGTACGTATAGACATACCTTAAACCTTTCATTGTATATCTGATGCCTCTAAATAGTTCTACAGTAAAATAGGACAGTCCTGAAATTTCTACGGTAAATCAACGAGCAGGGAAAAAAAAAATTCAAGTCCTCCTTACACATCATAAAGACACATAAATAAAAAGGCATAACCCAATTTAATAAAAAAACCACCGCTCTGTTCACCTTCAGAAGAACAGCTGGAAATTAAGGCAGATCTGTGCGGGTTAGTTGTGAGGAAGATATGTCAAGCCTTCCCTGGAATGGTCAGCACATCCTCAAAGTTCTAAAGTACTGGGGCTTAGTGATTTGAAAAGAAATTAGGTAAATTACTGTTTCTGAATCTGTTTTTGATAAATCATCATGCCACTGAAAATTCTCTTTTGGAAGCAAACTGGATTAGAAACAGAGTGATTGATTTATTTGCCTCTGGCCAGTTACTTTTACGTTTTTGTAAGTCTCTCCCCCATTTACATTTTCAGATGACTATGTTCAGAGGTCAAAAGCACTCAGCAACCTATAAATCTGCTGTTCGTTCTCAGTGTACACTCACTAAATCTAATACTGCCTTTCCTAGCAAGGGCATAATTAGTGCCTTGCTTTAGTTAACCACCATACTAAAGTGCTCATATTCTAAATATGACTCCAAAAAATCAACATCCTTTTAAATTAAACTTCATCGTATTTATCCTTTTACATTGCTCTACCCCACAAAAAGCAATATCTTGTGTTTATTTTTTTGGCTTTAAAAAAAGTTGCAATAATGAAGTTGTCTTGTTCACTAGTATGCAGACTGTGATATCAGTAGAGAAAAGTAAGGACCCAGTTCTATTATATGGTGGCTTTAGGGTTAAGAAAATTAAAAGTAGAAGGTGATCTGTGTTTTTTACCAGAGACAAATGAATGTAGTTATATCTCCATTAACTGTTAATTTTAGTAAGATGCATGTTTTACCCCGGAAATGCATTTTCTTGTTCAACTGAAAAATTGTAAGAAGTGAAAATAATTCTGAAATTACGTTAGTAGAACAAACAGTGTACTATTAAGGTATTAAACTAGGGCAAATTAGGAGCCTAAAGCATCCAATAGCCAAATCTCCTGGATATGTTATACTTAGTTAAATTGAGCTTAATGGCTATAGGAGATGTATTGTTGCCTAAAGAAAATATATTGTTGTGTTGAAAAAAGTAAAGCTCTTGGTCTAGAGGCAGGGCTCTGTTCCTTTGTGTCTGAAACCCAGGTTTGATTTCTTTCTCTGGTCAATTACTCTGTGGGCCAAATCAGATGTACAACTGTTCGACTGGTGGACAAATCTTGTCTTCAGGCATTCTGCAGTGATTTTTTTGATGTAGCTGCTGCTAAGCTAGTTCCTTCCCTCACAAGTATAGCATATAGTCCTGAACAATAATCAGCCTGCCCATTTGAGGGTTGTATACCACATAATAATAATGATCAATAGCAGAAACCTTCCAGCTAATGTCACGAATGCTATTACTATCACCCTCTATTGGGTGGTAGGAGGGGGGAGGAAGAAACTCTAAACCAAAAAAGAAGAGAAAAGGGACAGAATACGTGGATACAGAAAATCAACCCGTATGTGGTAAGGAGGACAGAAAACTGTGAAGACCTAACAAGCACATATAATTTTCAGTGGAAAGTAGGTGTGGGATAATGTAGCCTTAGGAAAGCTACTAAAGAGATGAGAAATATATGACTAGAAATAAGGAGATACAACTAGAGCTGGTTGGAAAAGTGGACACATTTTTGTGCTAAAATTTCTGTGAACACATTTTTTTCATTGTTTCAGCTCTAAATAAAACTAAGACAAGGACAACTAAGGCTAAGTATTAAGCTGAATATTAGGACAATTTCCCTTTGTAGTGCAGTATCCCAAGGAAAGTGGTAGAAACATCATCCTTGAGAAATGTAAAACCAGCCTTCAGTTACATGTACACAAAGGAGATTTCAGTTCTGGACAATTCCGCTTTTATCAGATCTTTGCACTTTTCTTTTTACTCCTTCACTCTACTCAAGCCTCCTGCTCAACTGCTCCATTCATATTTTCTTTTCATTTATTTTTTGGCATTTGCATGCTGTCCTTTATACCCCTGCCATTTCCTCTGGCACCAAATACTCACTTCAAATCCATCCATTTAGAAAGTTTTCTAGCAATAATTCACCATAGAAACAAATCTTGATAAAACAAAAAAAAAAATCAAACCATGCTATTTTTGAACTTGCATCTTCATCTGGTCACTTGGCATAGTATGTCTGTATTGTTTGATTTATTTTAGTTGTATAACCCTGGTGGCAGTGTCTCCTCTTTATTTAAAAACCCATTGAAGTCCTTTGGGAGTCTTTTCATTGACTGTAGTGGGCTTTGGATCAGGCACAGAATGAGCACATCAATAGAAGACATAAAGTGAGCATGGTCCTATACTGACAAGAGAGTTAGGTAACCCAATACAGTAAGTCTCTTATGTCTCTTCTATGAATTGTGTTCCCAGACCGCCTCAGATTCAGGAATCCTAATAATCACTGTGTGGATCCTTCGAATATCTGCCTATTGGGAAACATTGATCTATTGATGAAAACAGCTGGTAGCAATGGTTTCCTGTGAACTGATATTGAAAATGATTTAACAGAACTGTAAGGACCAAACTGTTTTAATAATTTTTTATAAAAAGAGCTCGTAAAGAGAAGGGAAGACCAAATCCTCGCTTCATTTTTGTGGTCTGTGGACTATTCCATAATCTTGCCAAATTTCTCTCAATTTCAATTGAAAAAGGTTTACTTTGTGGGCTGAACTGTTGTCCACTTTTGCTATCTGCTGTTAAATGGCTGCTGTTCAGTGTCAGAGATGGCGACATTTGCAGTGGAGGGAGAAGTAATATAGTTTGTAAAGCATTTAGGGCTCTTTTGATAAAAAGGGTTAATGAATGCTGCTGCCGCTGCTAACACTTGCACTAGTTGCTAGTCACTCTGTTATGGGTACAAAAATAAAAGTCTTATGATTCAAGTAGTTGCCTTGCAGATTTCCAGGAAATAAACACCCCAATCCATTTCTTGTTTCCCTGCCAGTAGTACCAACCTCTGAAAGTCCTAAAATAATATTATCAGATAATTTGAAGGGCAGTAAGTGGACAATAGTAAGCGATCCTTGGGTACTCAGGTGTTGAGGACTATGTAAGTACTGAAATGGAAACTAGATCAATATAATGCTATGCTTTGGGTATATATATTTTTTGTACATAAAGGCTTATGCAACAAAAGACCTTTATCTTAATATCCTGCTGTTTTAAAAGTATGGTGTAGTTCTTCTAGAGAAGAGGTCTGAGAATCAGGAGACCTTGATTCTGTTGCCAAGTCTCTGTGCTTCAGTTTCCCATCTGTAAAATGGGGGTGCATAACTTTTATAAAGTTCTTTGGATGACAGGTTCTGTGTGAGTACAAAATAGTAGTAAATAATTTGTACGTAAAAATACCCTAAATTTAATTATGGAAGTGTTGCTTTGAGCTTTTTTTAAATGAACATTTGACATTTTTGTAACATTTGCAAAGATGTAAGGTGAAGAACTAACAAACTTGCCCAAAATAATTCTCATCAGTTACATTATATAAAAACTTATTCAGTGATTAAACATTTTTCCCTGTTAAGATGACGAAGGTGACTTCATTAATAAGAAGACTTCCCAGAAACCCAAGGAGAATGGAACATCAGCAAGCAGCTGCCTAGGAACAACAGGAGCGAGAAAGGAGGATGCAAAACCACAAGCTAAAAGTAAACCTTTATCTCCAATGAAATTGACGCCAACCTCAGTACTCGATTACTTTGGAACTAGTGGCGTGCATCGATCAGAAAAGAAATTGGTAGCAAGCAAAAGAAAAGAAGTGAGTATTCAGCATATTCCTTGTGTTTTTTTTTTCTTGATGATAGCAGATCATAATGGCTGGTTTAGTGAATTACTTAATGGCGATGCAGAGCAGCCACGTAACCATTTGTTCTTGACATGTCTTGCTTTAAAAGCCACTGTAGTGAGTAGTATTTTGACTAAAGCATCTAGATGTATCAGAAATTCTAAAAAACATGATTATCAAATTATACTTTCCTCTTAGAAAAGATCATTCTACATGAAAATAGTTGTTGTTTTTACTGTTCTTCCCAATAGTATCCTAATATATGTAGTATACTTGGTTAGCACGATTTTTTGATTTATAGATTTTTGTGAAATCAATTCATTAATCATAAATAATAAGCAAACATTTTGTTAAATTAGTGATTATTAAAACATAAGTTTTGGTGCACGAGGAGGGATAAAATTTCTGAAGTATTCCATCATATTGTAGGAAACAAATTTTAGACTACTAAGAAAACAAAACTTTAATTAAACAATGGAAGAAATTCAAGTTCTAAGTATACTCACTTTAGAATAACACCAGCAAAATGGAGGTCAGCATTTTGCTAGCCTCTGCTCCTGTCCAACACTCTGAAGAACTGTGGAAGAGCCACTAATCTTACCAAATGGTGTTATAACATTAAATAACTATCAGTGGTCTCATTTCCCTCTAGTTTTTAGTATTTGTCGTGTTTTAAAAAAAAGTAAAACACGTTCTTACCAAGTCCAAGTTTTTTTCTTAAACGCCTGTATGTTTATTTTACATGTGTAAAAAAACAAAACAAAAAAACCCTAATAAGTAGGGCTGTCAATTAATCACAGTTAACTCACACCATTAACTTAAAAAAAATTAATTAGGATTTAAAAAATTTATCACGATTAGTCACACTGTTCAAACAATAGAATACCAATTGAAATTTATTAAATATTTTTGGATGTTTTTCTACATTTTCAAATATATTGATTTCTATTACAACACAGAATATGAAGTGCTCACTATATTATTTTTATTACAAATATTTGCACTGTAAAAATGATAAAAGAAATAGTATTTTTCAGTTCATCTCATACAAGTACTATAGTGCAATCTCTTTATCATGGAAGTGCAACTTACAAATGTAGATTTTTGTTGTTACATAACTGCTCTCAAAAACAAAACAAAACAAAATGTAAAACTTTAGAGCCTACAAGTCCACTCAGTCCTACTTCTTGTTCAGCCAGTCGCTAAGACAAACAAGTTTGTTTACATTTACAGGAGATGCTGCCGCCTGCTTCTTATTTACAATGTCACCTGAAAGTGAGAACAGGCGTTCGCATGGCACTTTTGTAGCTGGCATTGCAAGGTATTTACGTGCCAGATATGCTAAACATTCGTATGCCCCTTCATGCTTCAGCCACCATTTCAGAGGATATGCTTCCATGCTGATGATGCTTGTTAAAAAATAATGCGTTAATTAAATTTGTGATTGAACTCCTTGGGGGAGAACTGTATGTCTTTGGCTCTGTTTTACCCACATTCTGCCATGTATTTCATGTTGTAGCGGTCTAGGATGATGACCCAGCAGATGTTTGTTTTAAGAATACCTTTCACAGCAGATTTTACAAAATGCAAAGAAGATACTGATGTGAGATTTCTAAAAATAGCTACAGCACTCGACCTAAGGTTTAAGAATCAGAAGTGCCTTCCAAAATCTGAGAGGGACGAGTTGTGGAGCATGCTTTCATAAGTCTTAGAAGGACAACACTCAGATGCGGAAACTACAGAACCCGAACCACTAAAAAAGAAAATGAATCTTCTGCTGGTGGCATCTGACTCAGATGATGAAAATGAACATGCGTCGGTGCACTCTGCTTTAGATCGCTGTTGAGCAGAATCCATTACCAGCATGGACGCATTTCCTATGGAATGGTGGTTGAAGATGAAGGGACATATGAATTAGCGCATCTGGCACATTAAATATCTTGTGACACCGGCTACTACGGTGCCATGCAAACACCTGTTCTCACTTTCAGATGACCTTGTAAACAAGAAAAGGGCAGCATTATCTCCTGCAAATTGTCACCATGTTTGTTTGTCTGAACAATTGGCTGAAGTAGGACTGATTGGATTTGTAGGCTCCAAAGTTTTACATTTTATTTTTCAATGCAGTTACTTTTTGGTCATAATTCTATATTTGTAAGTTCAACTTTCATGATAAAGGTTCTTGGCTTTTTATTAGCTTGAGTTTCTAAAAAATGGTTTGACTTAAAATTGAAAATTTGTAATGCTTGTGAAAGGTGCCAGCCTGAGAGAAATGGCGTGTACAGTTCTGTTTATCAACAGAACGTATACAGGGTGCATAGGCAGCAGCAGCACAGGCTTTCCTGTATTGCCCTGCCATTATGTTTGAGCCAGAGAGAAGGCAGGGTGGGGTAGTTCATATTCAACATACAACCTAATCAATGACTTCTCTTCTGAACTTGGAAACAAGGATGCCTATTAAAGCCAAGTAATGTGAACTGATATCAGTTTGGAAATAAGTGAGGTCACTTAATTTCATTTGGTATTCTGAATGGTAACTGTTAACCTGGGATGAATTCAGATTAGCGAGGTATGAATAAAATGCTCATTCCCATTCCCAGTCCTTTTGGCCTTTGTCGTGTTGGTATGTAACTAGATTATGCTAGAAGAAATATACTCTTCATGATTAATACAACTGTATCTCATGGTACCTTTATAGATAATGGCAACAATTTGAACTGTTGATTTTGTTTTTCTTTTTTTGAAATGCAGCCTTCACAAAGTAGAGATTCATTGCTAGAAGATGAGGCTATTGCTAAGCAACTGCAGTTAGAGGAAGATTCAGAGGTAAACTTTGTAAACACATTGCCCTGGCTCTCTGCCCCCCCCGATTGATGAGTCCTCTTTAACAGCCTTCGCCTGACAACAAAATAGCTGGGTTGTGTTTTGTGTTGAGCAATTCCGTGAATTTGCTGCTGTAGTGGCTTGGAAAGGGAAAACTGATTTTATGTAGTCTTAAAAAATATATTTCAACAATAAAGTTCATATATGCAAGGTTATTTTGTGCACATTATTTTAGTATTGTGAATGGAGCCATATCTACCCTAATCTCTGCCTTCCTACATCCCTTCCCCACACCCTTATCTGTCTCTACTAACTCCTCCCTTTCAAATCTGATCTTCATTCCCACTCCCTTATATCTCTCTCTGTCTCTGGGCTTGGCTACACTTGCAAGTTAGAGCGCATTAAATCAGCCCCGGGCGCCCTAACTCCTGAGGTGTCCACACTGGCAAGGTACTTAGAGCGCCTGGACTCTGCAGCTGGAGCGCTCCTGGTAATCCACCTCCATGAGAAGCATAAAGCTTGCTGCGCCCTGGCTGAAACGCCCGGGTGTCGGTGTGGATGACTTTTTGCATTACTGTGCTGTGATTGGCCTCCGTAAATGTCCCATAATCCCCTGCAGTCAAGTGGCCACTCTTGTCATTGTTTTGAATTTGGCTGCAGGCATGTGGATATCCCCTTTCAAAGCTCTGTTTCTGACAGCTGGCATGTTTATCTGCACTGGGACAAAGCAAACCATTACTGTGGAATGCTGCTGCCCAGGTAGGGGTGTGTGTGGAGGGGTGTGTGTGTGAGAGAGAGAGGGTTTGCTGCTGTCTGAACTTACAAGACAGCATGCTGACACTCTCTCTGCGCCCCCCAAAACACACGGTCTCTCCCCCCACATACACACAACACACTCCCTGTCACACTACCCCCCCATTTGAAAAGCACGCTGCAGCCCCTTGCCCACACTGGGATAGCTACCACAATGCATTGCTGTCTGTGGTGTTGCAAGAGCTGTTAATGTGGCCATGCCACTGCACTTGCAGCTGACAGTGTAAACACAATTCCCAGCGCTCTACATCTGAAAGTATAGCCAAGCCCTAAGTCTGTCTCTAATGCATACTCCATCTCAAAAAAGATCACTGCCATCCATGACCATTTCATTTGATGGTCTCTTGATCTCCATGCACTCCTGGAAAGGTATAGCATTCTTACGCATGGGTACTGTATTTAACTTTATAAACACCAGATTAATCTGTTTATATTGGGGGAATGCATACCTGTACCCGATTTTATAGGGACAGCCCCGATTTTTGGGTCTTTTTCTTATATAGGCTCCTATTACCCGCCTCTGCGGTCTCAATTTTTCACATTTGCTGTCTGGTCACCCTACATACCTGTCAAAATGAGTTCTTGTTTTCTTTGAAGGGAAGATTGGCTGATATATGTTTAATGCAGATACATGGAAATGTGTAATGCATAAGCATCCTGTGAAATAAATGTTTATATGCATTTAAAAAGCATACATCCTCTTTGACCTTACCAGAAACTAATATTCTAATAGGGTTAACTTTTGATGTGAAATAGTCTGTTTTAGGAAAAACCACACATATTTTCTTTAAATTCCTAATACCTCTAGCACTACCACTCCCTTACACAAGAAATGTAACAGAGATGCTCTGCGGATACAATTCGTGTATCTTTGCCTTAAATACCTCATTTACATTGATGATACTGTTTGTCTTTTTTTTCTTTTTTCTTTTTATTCTTTCTGCTGGAAGCAGGGAAGATAGATGCCATTCGTCAGCTTTAGCGTACTACCGGTGTTATGGTTACATAGAAAATAGTCCCTGTGGTATACTTGGACTTATGAAGTCATCTGTTTGAATCCGGCAGAAAGGGCATGTTTGATCTTAGATTAGGTCAATTTACTTGCTGTTGTAAAAGGATTTGATTTGTAATGTGGAATACAGGTATTATCAATAAACACCTTAGTCAGGAAGAACAAATGTTTGCCCTAAGGCAAAATATTAGATGATAATATGGTAACGAGGATGCCTGTCACTGTTGTAGATGTTGCATTTATTGTGTTAGGTTTTCCTTCATTTGTTCCTAACTAGGCTTTGTTTTTATTTGGCACGAGGTAATATTAATTGCAAATGGAATCTCAGGAAATGTGTGGACCTGGACTTTCTTTTTTTTTACTGGAGGAAATCCGTTTTGTTGAAATTGCTATTTATATTTTTCAGCTGGACTTGCATCTGTCTAATATGTCAGATTGTTGCTAAATTGCATTGAAGAGCAAGAGCCAGGCAAGGGTCAGGGTCTTTATTTGTAAAAATCTGCTCTCTTGGAATAAGAGAACTGGCATTAAGATGACCACGTTCATTGTGGAGATGTGCTAACACAGAACAGGCTTTGTTTCTGACACCAATTCTGAAAGAGGATCTCTGAAACCAGCAGGTAGCTCCCCTGTAACAAGTTGTCAGTAGTGTGATCCTGACTTCCTTTCAAATTTTAGTTGTGTAATGCATTAACAAGGTTGTTTCATAATAAAAGTATTCAGAGAGACAGAAAGTTTTGTTAATAATGGGATTGCACAATTCTATTCCCTATAGCTAGGTAGCTCGTTTCTTTGTATAGTGGGTTATTGCATTACAAATATCCTTTCACTGAGTTGAATACTGTTGGGGAAAATAAGTCATTTTGTAGCATTTGGAGAAATCCAATACAGCAGTATTCCCTCTTGGTAGGGTATCTGATTAAAACTGAATATTGTCTCGGTCCATGTGTTCAGTGAATTTTTGATCTTGAACAAGAGGTTGTATAAAATGCCACTGCCTATCCTTTTAGTTTAATTCTGTTGACAAAAACCTGGGTATTCTCTTTTCTTCACAGCTAGAGAGACAACTGCATGAGGATGAAGAATTTGCCAGAACTCTGGCCATGTTGGATGAAACACCAAAGAAGAAAAAGGTGGGTTATTTTTATAAACTTTGTTTTAAAAATGAAAATATTTTTAAAACTAAAATGTTTTTGTGACTCTGGATTGCATTGTATTTTTTTCTTTTTAAAAAAACCCCCACTACATCTTTTGACCATGTATGTATTTTATGGAGATCCATGGGGAGGCATTCTTGAAAGAAACATTAGGTTGTGGGATTGAAAAGGTCATGCCCACTTTTTCCTTCCTCTTGGCTTGCTCTTCCCTCAGTCAGTAAGCACCGTCCTCTCTTAGTATCAGCCAGATGTGTTGCTTTTTATCCTTGTAGTTGAGTGGGTTGTCTGCTTCCTTTGAAACTGTTACTGTGTTCTGTTGGTGGCTAGTGAGTGCATCAGAACAAATCTCCTTACTAGTCCCTTCACTGATAGAGTTCTTGGCCTATGTCATAATTGTAGCTTTTCACATTGCTGTCTAGCATGCTAATGCTGAGACTTATCCCAAGATTAAAGAATAAATAAGAATAAATATGATCTTACTTTGTATTGTCTGACAAAATATGATTTTAATAAATAGTGCTTTACTGGAAAAGAAAATTGGACAACTAGCCGTTCATTGCTGCCCTCTGGATCTCTTCAGAATTAGAAATCTATCCAGTGTAGCTCATCATTGAGTTGTCGTCTTTTATATTTGCTTGAATGCTGACTTGTAGTTGTGGGGGATCCCTTTGGCGTAATTTTACTGTTAAGAGGATATCAAAACTTACAAGACAGAGCCTAAGGCTGTGTCTACACTTAAACCACTGCAATGGCATAGCTGCATCTGTGCTGCTGTAGCGTTTCAGTACAGACCCTCGCTACAGCGATAGGAGCGGTTCTCTCGTCATTATGGTAAATTTGTCTCTCCAAAGAGGGAATTCTTCCATTGACCTAGTGCTGTCTACAGGGTGTTAGATCAACTCAACTACTTTGCTCAGGGCCTTGGATTTTTTACACCTCCAAGTGACGCAGCTGCCTTACGCTAACTTTTTAGCGTAGACCTGGCCTTAGTTTTGAAACTGATTTTGTGAAGTAGCAGTTTTGCAGTTTGTGGTTGATTGAGATTCAAAATGCAGAATAAGGTTAAAATTTAAGATTTAAAATAATGAAGACCGAAGAGGTTCATGTGGGGGGAAAAAAATCAGATTAAATCGAAAAGTTATATTTCTGCTTTGAATAATGTGTTCTATAGGCAATTATGTAGCAAAATCTTATCAATATAGAAATGGAATCTTACAACAGAGGACTGAATGGCTTAGGTTCTGTGCATCTTCTTACCAGTTTCCTGTCACCATGTAGGTCCCCACTTTAAATTCAGCCCAGATTGGTAGACTGTTTGGCGATTTAGTACTTGAGGTGAAATTGAGTTGCTGATCTAAAGTGAGGGTCCACATCACAAAACCACCACCTTATTTGTTACTGACTAGCATGAGTGTTGGCAATCTCAACAGAGAAGCCAAGGATTGATTGGACATAGAATATGAAATTGTCTCTCACCCCTATAGGTGTGGGCCCTCTGCTTTAGTGTACCTGGTAAGTGAATGTCTGGCATTGCCCACCAGTGTTAAAACGTACACAAAAATAGGATTGTAAAATCTGTTATGATTTTCTGCTTTCTTGATTTATTTTGAAACAAATCACACACTCAAACTTAAAATAGACCAGATGTGAATCGGAAAGAGAACACCTACCCATGCTTTACAGTACATGGGATTATTGCCTTTAAGCTAGTTAGCAGTAATTATCTTTGAAGTTAATAAATGAAAGCACAAAGTCCTATTTCTCTAAGCTTCCCAAATGAACTGAACTAGGGCCAAATTTTCTCAGCAGAGGTTCTAGGTATATGCTCCTATTGGCATAAGGGGGAGTTGGGTGCATGCATGAGGGCAGAATTTGACCCTAAAAAGCTCCCCTGCTTAGCTATCCTTTCCGAAAGTGTATGTAATAAATCCTGTTCTAACCAGTGGCGGGACTAACCTTTTAATCAGTGCCATTCAGACCTCAAACACGGCTTTCAGAAATGGAGAGAGATGTTTTGAACCTGCAGAAGTCTCAGTTAACTACTGTTTAGAGCATGTAAATTTCTTACTCTGTTATTTTGTTCATGTTTTATTTAGGCTCGAAAAGATCTGGAAGAGAAGCTAACCATTTCCACAACCAAGACCAGTTCAAACGCAACAGAAAAACATAAACCGTCTCAAAAAGGTAATGCTAGCATACAGAAAAACCTTAGCACTCATTAATCTATAATATGAAGGTTCTCCTGTTAACACACATTTTCCCCCCTCCCCTTTTTTTTTTCCGGGGGAAACATCAAACTCAACAGATGACACAAGGAATTATAGTGCGAAGGAACAAACTAAATCTGAAAGTACAAGACCATCTTGTCCACATCCAGAAACTTCTGTTGGTAAAGCTGTACACTCAGAGAATAAGACCTTGCCTTTGAAACCTAGCTCTAAGCTGGTGGCTCTGAAACAAAAAGAAGAGAGCAGTAAAAAGGAGAGAGAGACTCCCAGTGCAGTGACCAAAGAAAAAATCATTTCAGGAAAGGAAGAGAAGAGGACGCCAAAGAAACAGAAAGTTTCTCCCCAAAAGCCTGAGGTAGGGACCTTTCATGAGGAGTTCACTAGGGCTTGGTGCTGACACAAGGATATGAAGAGTTTGTTTTTTCTTTTTACCATCCTCCTCATCTAACTATTGTTGCTGGGCAATATGTTTGCCTTTGAGTTTCCTGGAGAACTTCTAATTTCAGGAAGTCCAATTTCTAGCGAGGTTTTAAGTCTCCGATAAGTGTGTCAAAAACAAGAAAAAAATTAGCTAGAGGAATATTGATAAAATGAGGCTAGGAATTAACAGATCTAATTAACAAGCACTTCTTAAAGGGCATACAAACACAGAAACATCGATTAAAAAAGTTCTGTGGGAAGAAAACACTTGTCTGAATAGCTACATAATGCAGAAATTGGGGAGGAGGTGGAGTTGTTGGTGAGTGAGAGCTTTCTTGGTGACCAAAGAGATCTCAGAGGTTGATGGCTTTTTGAATCTTTGGTATGGAAATATATTAACAGAAAACAACTAATGTTAATTTCTTTATCTCCTAGACGCCTAGACTTTATTTGTTATGTGCTTGGTGCTATACATGGTACAGATCTGAAGATTGTTCCTACTGCATTCTCGATGACAGGATGCACTAGGTGACACAGGAGGAAGTTCATTTAGAATACATGTTAATAAATATATAAGAAATGCAGACTTAAGCACAGCATAGTCAGCTTTTCAACAATTCCCACCTTTCTTGTTTTTAATCCTAGACACTGAAATGTCAGAATCTGCTAATCTTAAATTACCAGTAGTTAAATGTTGATTTGAGATATGATTCTGAAGATCCTTTCCTACCTCCCCACCCCCAGCAGCTGAAAATCTATCTATCTCTAAAGTTTTAAATGCGTACCCAAAATCATCCCCTGTGTTTGTGCAGAGAAATAGACAATATTGAATTTACGAGGAGAAAGGCCAGGATTCTCTAATAGGTCTCTTTTAACTTTTTAGTTTTTTTATGAATAAAAGGCTGACGCATCTGAAGCTTAGCAAAATATATTGGTTGTGTGTATCAATTTAGGGCATGTCTACACATGAAAAATATTCTGGATTACGCTAGGGTTTGAGTTTTAAGTGGATAGTTATTAGGGAATAACTCCATGTCTGGAGGAGCCCTAACATAAACAGTGAATTACTTTTCACACATTTAAAGAGGTGTGTTGCCGTACTATAGAGTTATTTTCCTTTTGTAAAGACCAGTGTTGCTGCTAGTTACATGTCAGCATTTAAAAATGAGCCCTAGGATTTGCTTCTCCTTTTACGCACAAAAAGCTATTTGGAAACTTTAAAGAAAGTAAAGCCTGAGTTTGATTGTTTCCTTGCTTATAGTAAATTTCTTCTTTCAAAGTCTATCAGTCCTGAGGACTCTGAAAAGAAACGAGTCAACTACCAGGCATATCGAAGCTTCCTTAATCGAGAGGGTCCAAAAGCACTAGGTTCCAAAGAGATACCGCAAGTAAGTCCCAGTTTGGCTTTAGAAGAATTACAGCATTTTGTGTGTGTAACATTAACGTATATCAAGGTCCTCCAGATATAAATTACCTAAGGCAAGACCCAATTAAGAAATATTTTGACAATAGATTTCTAATCTGTAAAATATGCACTAGAAACTTCAATTTTTGTAGTGTTGAAAAATGCTTGTGAAAATGGCTTGTTGGGTTCTACAATTCTCTCTCATTGTTGAGCTTATTTCCAGGACTGCAGGATTTTGGAGCGAGCCAATTGTTTTGAGCCAAGAAAAACAGACCTAAAAAAAAAAAAAATTAAAGTCCTTACAAAATAAAAGCCATACCTTTTTATGTAAAAATAAACCGCACAAACTAAGAAATCTAAATGTCACAGCTTGGAAACCCTTAGGATAGTATTTGATTTATATATTGATTTTTGATGTTTATAGTGGAAAACGATTGCCCTGCTGTTCGAAGAAAGTAACTGCCAGTGGTTTGCAGTGCTTCAAGCACAGGATGTTGATGCCTATAGCAATAGAATTTCCCCACTCAGTTTTAGCTAAAAGTGCCAAGCAGTTCTGACTCTGATTAGCCATTTGATTGTTTATGGCTGCTTACAGTCTCAGCTAACTAAACAGTACTTGACAAACCAAGGTATTGAAGAAATAATTTTTGTAACGGGAAGACATTTTGTTGTAAGTGCATCAAGCGATACTGCTTAATATTTGATTCTTAGGGAGCTGAAAACTGCTTGGAGGGCCTGACGTTCGTAATTACAGGAGTCCTGGAGTCTATTGAACGAGATGAGGCCAAGTCTTTAATTGAGCGTTATGGAGGAAAAGTGACTGGTAATGTGAGCAAGAAGACAAACTATCTCATTATGGGACGTGACTGTGGCCAGTCTAAATGTGAGAAGGTAAGTGCTACTATGCATGATCCAAGAACGAAATACACACGTTAATTCACTCATAGACTTTAAGGCCAGAAGGGACCATTATGATCATCTAGTCTGACCTCCTGCACGTTGCAGGCCACAGAACCTTGCCCATCTACTCCTTTAATAAGCCTATAACTTCTAGCTGAGTTACTGAAGTCCTCAAATCATGATCTAAAGACTTCAAGTTACAAATAATTCATCATTTACACTTTAAATGATTTAAAACCTGTTTAAACCTGCAAGTGACCTGTGCCCCATGCTCCAGAGGAAGGCGAAAATCCCTAGGTCTCTGTCAATCTGACCTGGGGGAAAATTTCTTCTCAGCCTCAGATATGGTGATCAGTTGGACCCTGAGCATTTTAGCAATACCCAACAACCAGACACCACCTGGGAAAGAAAGCTCTGTAGTAACTCAGCCAATCCCATCTAGTGTCCCATCATTGGCCATTGGGGATATTTGCTGCTAGCAGTTGCAGATCAGCTACATGCCATTGTAGGCGGTCTAATCATACCATCCTCTCCATAAATGTATCAAGTTAAGTCTTGAGGCCAGTTAGGTTTTTGCCCCCACCGCTTCCCTTGGAAGGCAGTTTCAGAACTTCACTCCTCTGATGGTTAGAAACCTTTGTCTAATTTCAAGCCTAAACTTGTTGATGGCGAGCTTATATCCAGCTGTTCTTGTGTCAACATTGGTGCTTAACTTTAAGTAACTTCTCTCCCTTCCAAAACATTGTACCCATATGTAAATTTATCATCATTTACATTTCCCTTCCAAAACCAGAGAATTCTCCCCAAAATGCATATTTTAAGGGGGGGGATAAATGAAATACTAAGTAATTTTTCTAAAAGAAAAAATGGTGTTTATTAATAGATTTTCTTTGTACTAGTAATTTCAGATAGTGTCTCAGTTATGACTTAAAGGTAACACTGACTTCCTTATTTTTCTACCAGTACCGTCAATTTTTTACAGTAGTTTTGAGGGCTCATCCATACTCACATATGTACAGACAGTATATCTGATGTAGTGCACTCTCTTCTGTGTGTGAGACCAGGAATAGGCCCAGAGTTGACAGCGGTGCTAAATTACAGTGGTGCTTCTGTTAATTTACATAAAATAATATTAATACTGTGTTGTATGTACCTTTGAAGGCTTCAGACATGATTAAGTATCTTTACAATACTGAAGACATTCAATGAGCAATAAGACATGAGTCTAGGATAGTTCTGATTAATGTGCACTGAAGGTGTGTGGTGAGACAAGAAATGAATCTGAAGGTGTAAATTAATCAGCCCCCTCAGATTGTTCTCTGAAGTGTCTTATTGCTACTTGGAATGGATATTGAAAAGTTAATTTCTAGGAAAATTTAAAATTAAAAAAACATTCTAGGTATATAAATTAGTTTCAGGTAATTTTTTTCAAATGTCACCATTCTATAATCGGAGTATAAATCATTTAAATATCTTACTGTAATATACAATGTTTTTGTTTTTATATTACTACTAGAAACAACCACACAAACCTTACTCTCCCCGTAGTCTCATTTGTGTCAATTATAGGCTATATATTTGGTATTAATTTTGTTTTTAAAACTGTAACTGTAATGTGAGTAGACACTTATTATACAGATTTTTGACATGGCTTGTGTTTCCAAACTTAATAATTACATACATAATTCACTTCTGTAAAGCAGTTTAAATGCAATTGATTGATTAATCTTTCTGGTCTAGGCATCAACATTAGGGACAAAAATTATTCATGAGGATGGCCTATTTGATCTGATTCGAACTATGCCAGGCAAAAAGTCCAAATATGAATTAGCAGCTGAAGCAGAGGTTTGTACAAAATAAACTTAATTTATTTCTTAAAGCACTGTCAGCTAATATGGTGCCTTTGTTTGTCTGCCCGTCCATCCGTCCCATCCTTTGGCAGTTTCAGACTGGCTTTATGTAGTCAGACATGTTTCCATCACTCTGACTTCTCTTTGGGAGGAAATACAAGTTTTGTGGAAAAGACGACTTCCTTTTATTCACTTTTGCTTTGGTTTTATCAGATTTTTTTTTAACCTATTTAATACACTCTCACACTCCCTCTAGTGGAGCTGCCTGTCTGAGGAATGAGTATATTCAGGGGAAATCAAATACATTTAATAAATTTAACTAATTGTTTATCCTTTAAAATGTAATAGCTCTAGCAAGTCTACACAATTTTACATTTGTTGCTGTCTAATTGAAGATGATTGATACTGTACGACATCAAGGCCATAATTCAAATCTGAGACCCTATTGCAAATTTAGGGTAATTAAGCGCAAATGGCATATGATAAATTTAGCATTTATGTAGTGCTGTTACATTGTCACTCCTCTGTGCAAACATTAAGTAATCGTAATCTAAATAAACTAATGTTAATGAATGCTATACAATTTATTTTACGGTGTGTTTAAGCTCAGCCTACAATGACAAGGCAAACAGTATTCAGTTTTCTAGAAGTACTACCATGGCTTCCAAACTGAAAGTAGACACTCTCTTGCTATTTCTCATGTGACTAGCAGCTGAAATGTAATGTTGTTTTTTTTTTAATTTTATATCCGTCTAACGCTGAGACTCTTTTTTGTGTTCCTATTGTAATCTAGTCATGGGCTTGCCATCCTCATACATACCTAAGTTTGGAACTGTGTGTGTTTCTTTGGAGGTATCACAGAGCTCCAAAATGTTTTTTTGATGGAAATTTGGGCTTTTGACTCAGCTACATTTTTCATGGAAAGTATCTGTTTTCCACAGGCAATTTTGACTTTTTGTTCAAAAACCAAAACATTTCAATTTTGAAATGCCACATAGGAGTTGTAATTTGCTGCCCTTTTCTCTTCCATGGGCTGCATTCCCCAGCGTCAAACTACATCTCCCACAAAGGGCCATGACCAGGGACTCCGAGATACACCGTAATGGCTCAACAATAAGGGAGACCATGGTGTATAGTAAGAGTTACAGTTCAGGTGCCTCATGGCCCACTCTGTGCAGTGGACTCCCTGGGCTGATGACAAGTCCCAGGAGGCACTGCAGTGTTATTTCCAAATTGAAGTTTTCATTTTTTTTGCTGAATATTTTAAAGTTTTCCTTGGAAAATTTCTGATGACCATGAGAAAATCATTTTCATAAAATTTTCTACTGAGGGGTGGGGAAAATTCCAGTTAGCTCTAGTTATATAAGCTGTAACCCTTCCAAAGGCTCTCTAGCTGTGTGTGCTACTGACCTGTTCTTGTTGGTTTTATTTTCCCTTTACACTTTCACTCTTTTGACTTTTAAGGCAAAGAAAGCAAAGTCAAAATGGGTCAAGACCCCACAGAAAATGGAGCCTGAAAAAAGAAAAATTAGCCCAGCTAAAAAAGAAACTGACCCTAAAAAAAGCAACTCCACTCCTGAAAAAGGAGGCACCTTCAGAGCTATAAAAAAAGAAACTACTGAAGCTCAGAAAGGTCTGGACTTCAAGCAGCAAACTATGGAGAAGAAGCATGCCCCAAAGACTGAAGAGAGTTGTGTTCCTGAGATAAGCAAAGGCAGAGCAGAGGGGTTGCTGTGGGTTGATAAATATAAGCCCACATCTCTTAAAACAGTAATTGGACAGCAAGGGGATCAAAGCTGTGCCAATAAGTTGTTACGATGGCTCCAAAACTGGCACAAGAATACTTCTGAGGAAAAACATGGTGACTATGCAATTAATATCTATTTTTCTGGCTGTTTCCAGGTTTCTCAATTTGTAGAACTTCGGGTGTTCACACTGCTCAGCTTCATGTAGACTCTTTTATAGAGTGCAAGCAACTGTAGAAGTCTGGAATCAGGTGTAAGTCCCAGAGTAGAAGCAATATTTTCAGCAAGTGTTGAGTCTGTTTTATCTTTGAAGTTGTAAAACAATCATTTTCAATTCACCAGATTTACATTATACTGTTTGCACAGTTTTTTGTATTTTATTTGTTTGGATATTTACAAACTATACGGGAGGTCCAAACCTCAACATACATATAACAGACGTCAATTCCCTTCCCCCACAGTCCTTAGAGTCCCCCACCACCATGACCGGCCCTAGCCAATACCCATTTCCTCATTAATGGGGAAAAAAGGTGGGCCTTGCAGCATGCCCTGAAGGCTAATATGCTCTGGTGGCTGCTGTCCACATGGGGAAGAAGCGAGTTCCCAAGGTCTTGGCACTGACTAGCAAGTTGCTTTAGGGATAATCTGCAACTTTAAAGAAAAGAAAAGGAGTCCTTGTGGCACCTTAGAGACTAACCAATTTATTTGAGCATGAGCTTTCGTGAGCTACAGCTCACTTCATCAGATGCATACCGTGGAAACTGCAGCAGACTTTATATATACACAGAGAATATGAAACAATACCTCCTCCCACCCCACTGTCCTGCTGGTAATAGCTTATCTAAAGTGAGCAACAGGTTAGGCCATTTCCAGCACAAATCCAGGTTTTCTCACCCTCCACCCCCCCACACAAATTCACTCTCCTGCTGGTGATAGCCCATCCAAAGTGACAACTCTTTACACAATGTGCATGATAATGAAGTTAGGCCATTTCCTGCACAAATCCAGGTTCTCTCACTCCCTCACCCCCCTCCAAAAACCCACCCCCATACACACACAGACTCACTCTCCTGCTGGTAATAGCTCATCCAAACTGACCACTCTCCAAGTTTAAAACCAAGTTAAACCAGAACATCTGGGGGGGGGGGGGGTAGGAAAAAACAAGAGGAAATAGGCTACCTTGTATAATGACTTAGCCACTCCCAGTCTCTATTTAAGCCTAAATTAATAGTATCCAATTTGCAAATGAATTCCAATTCAGCAGTTTCTCGCTGGAGTCTGGATTTGAAGTTTCTTTGTTTTAAGATAGCGACCTTCATGTCTGTGATTGCGTGACCAGAGAGATTGAAGTGTTCTCCGACTGGTTTATGAATGTTATAATTCTTGACATCTGATTTGTGTCCATTTATTCTTTTACGTAGAGACTGTCCAGTTTGACCAATGTACATGGCAGAGGGGCATTGCTGGCACATGATGGCATAAATCACATTGGTGGATGTGCAGGTGAACGAGCCTCTGATAGTGTGGCTGATGTTATTAGGCCCTGTGATGGTGTCCCCTGAATAGATATGTGGGCACAATTGGCAACGGGCTTTGTTGCAAGGATAAGTTCCTGGGTTAGTGGTTCTGTTGTGTGGTATGTGGTTGTTGGTGAGTATTTGCTTCAGGTTGCGGGGCTGTCTGTAGGCAAGGACTGGCCTGTCTCCCAAGATTTGTGAGAGTGTTGGGTCATCCTTTAGGATAGGTTGTAGATCCTTAATAATGCGTTGGAGGGGTTTTAGTTGGGGGCTGAAGGTGACGGCTAGTGGAGTTCTGTTATTTTCTTTGTTAGGCCTGTCCTGTAGTAGGTAACTTCTGGGAACTCTTCTGGCTCTATCAATCTGTTTCTTTACTTCCGCAGGTGGGTATTGTAGTTGTAAGAAAGCTTGACAGAGATCTTGTAGGTGTTTGTCTCTGTCTGAGGGGTTGGAGCAAATGCGGTTGTATCGCAGAGCTTGGCTGTAGACGATGGATCGTGTGGTTTCACCCTGACCACACCACACGATCCATCGTCTACAGCCAAGCTCTGCGATACAACCGCATTTGCTCCAACCCCTCAGACAGAGACAAACACCTACAAGATCTCTGTCAAGCTTTCTTACAACTACAATACCCACCTGCGGAAGTAAAGAAACAGATTGATAGAGCCAGAAGAGTTCCCAGAAGTTACCTACTACAGGACAGGCCTAACAAAGAAAATAACAGAACTCCACTAGCCGTCACCTTCAGCCCCCAACTAAAACCCCTCCAACGCATTATTAAGGATCTACAACCTATCCTAAAGGATGACCCAACACTCTCACAAATCTTGGGAGACAGGCCAGTCCTTGCCTACAGACAGCCCCACAACCTGAAGCAAATACTCACCAACAACCACATACCACACAACAGAACCACTAACCCAGGAACTTATCCTTGCAACAAAGCCCGTTGCCAATTGTGCCCACATATCTATTCAGGGGACACCATCACAGGGCCTAATAACATCAGCCACACTATCAGAGGCTCGTTCACCTGCACATCCACCAATGTGATTTATGCCATCATGTGCCAGCAATGCCCCTCTGCCATGTACATTGGTCAAACTGGACAGTCTCTACGTAAAAGAATAAATGGACACAAATCAGATGTCAAGAATTATAACATTCATAAACCAGTCGGAGAACACTTCAATCTCTCTGGTCACGCAATCACAGACATGAAGGTCGCTATCTTAAAACAAAGAAACTTCAAATCCAGACTCCAGCGAGAAACTGCTGAATTGGAATTCATTTGCAAATTGGATACTATTAATTTAGGCTTAAATAGAGACTGGGAGTGGCTAAGTCATTATGCAAGGTAGCCTATTTCCTCTTGTTTTTTCCTAGCCCCCCCCCCCCCCCCCCAGATGTTCTGGTTTAACTTGGTTTTAAACTTGGAGAGTGGTCAGTTTGGATGAGCTATTACCAGCAGGAGAGTGAGTCTGTGTGTGTATGGGGGTGGGTTTTTGGAGGGGGGTGAGGGAGTGAGAGAACCTGGATTTGTGCAGGAAATGGCCTAACTTCATTATCATGCACATTGTGTAAAGAGTTGTCACTTTGGATGGGCTATCACCAGCAGGAGAGTGAATTTGTGTGGGGGGGTGGAGGGTGAGAAAACCTGGATTTGTGCTGGAAATGGCCTAACCTGTTGCTCACTTTAGATAAGCTATTACCAGCAGGACAGTGGGGTGGGAGGAGGTATTGTTTCATATTCTCTGTGTATATATAAAGTCTGCTGCAGTTTCCACGGTATGCATCTGATGAAGTGAGCTGTAGCTCACGAAAGCTCATGCTCAAATAAATTGGTTAGTCTCTAAGGTGCCACAAGGACTCCTTTTCTTTTTGCGAATACAGACTAACACGGCTGTTACTCTGAAACCTGTCTTTAAAGAAAAGACTCTGCAAGCTGGTCAGTGCAATCTGTTGGTACTTAATGTGTATTCTGGACTAATTTTTTCCTGCCCTTTCATGAGGATATGTAAGAGACTGAAAAGGGCACAGTAAGTTTGCATATAATTTCACGGCAACACACAGTTGTTTTTTTAAATGAATCCAATATTAATGTTTCACAGCAACTTAAAGTGCTAAAACATTTTAGTGCCACAGGTACATTAATAATTGAAAACTATTAAAAACAAAGATTGCAGTCGCATTTTCTGTTAAACTAAGATTATTTGAATTAGAGTTCTCCAAATGTTCGTGCTACTGACTGTTCTATAGATTTGTAGTCCATTGTTCTGATATCCAAAGATTGGGCTTGCTTGTTCTAAGGTCTGGTATTTTTAAGGTATCTTCTTAAAGTATGTAACTATCTACCATCCCTGTATTATCTAGATAAAAGTTGCTTTTATTTTTCTAGCAAAACCCAGTAAATTGGGAGGCAAAGATGATGGTACTAATTTTAAAGCAGCTTTGCTGTCAGGTCCACCAGGAGTTGGTAAAACGACTACAGCTGCTTTAGTTTGTGAGGTGAGTGCTTGTTCACAAATGTTTTTGGGATGCAAGAGAAGATGGAAGTATTGGATATGGGCTTTGATCTTGCACCTATAATTGGATAATTAAGATGTGCCCCCACTGTGACTCTGCATGGGTGTAGTGGTCCACCCTTGCAGAACTGATTGTAGTGTCAGGGTCTTACGTGATAATATACGTGCTAGGATACTCATGTAATGAATATGATGTAAATACATAGATGATAGTGATGTGATTGTGCACCCATGTCTATTTATGAAAAGGAATGCAAGTTCCAGTATGTTGAGCAGTTGAGGATGGGATTTTTTGAAGTTCTCACATTGGTTTAACTCTGTTCCTGTTGAAGCTAATAGGAGATCTACCAGTTGAAGTTAGTGGGAGCAGAGTGAAGCCATCACTGCATGCTTTTGAAAATCCTGTGTGACATTAGGCTTAAGGATATCTCTTTGTATTCCTCCTAAACCTTTTCATTTCCCCCAGTGCCACGCTTTCTAAGTGAATTGTTGAAGACAAAAGAAGCTGAGGAGATTTGGGACTGTGTGTTGAATTTTTGCCGAAATTTGAAAATTACTCTTAAAATTTTTGTCTTAATAATAACAATCTTTCTCAACTGGTGGGTCCTGACCCCCAGGCACATCATGAAAGATGGTCAGGAGTCGCGAGGTGTTGAGAACTTTATTACAATTGTAAAGCAAAGAAATAATGAAATTTATATAAATTCTTATTACATTTAAAAATTCAATTACATCAACATGATTATGGAAACTTATTGTTAATAAAATACATATATATTTATAAATATTTTAATTGAATATATAAATAATTATACCTATAATTATATACTTACCCCCCCACCCCCCCTTTTTTTTTTTTTATAGTATATGTAATGGGGTCAATGTTTGGCTTTCAGTGAGGGGACACAAGCTGAAAAGATCGAGAAAATCTAGCTGAATTGGTCTAGCTTTGTGCTGGGAGATAATGGAGGGTTTCACACTGAATGTTCCTTACTGTAAATCTTTCAGAAATACTAACTGAAAATCCAAGACTTCATTCACAAGGGGCCTAAGGGAGATTGGCACCCAAATCCTATTGAAAGCCAGTAGGAGTTGGGCCCAGAACTCTTGGCCCCTTTGAAAATCCCAAACTAAAACTCTGACTTCTGCTTCAGTTGAGACATATACTGTATATTCTGTTAAACTGAGTTCTTGATGTTCCACGTCAGTCCCCTTTTGTGACTGAATCTGTGACCTCCCGGTTTTGTAAAATTAGAAAGACAAACTCACCTCCAAACTTACGGAATCTTAGAAATGAATTACTGAATCAGTAGTGAATTTTGTTCTGTTGTGGGGCAGTATAGCATGTCTGTTTATGGTGATTCATCCAAAAAATATTTAGGATGCAAGAGGAAAGGAGGGAAAATACAAAAGGGAATTGAAATACAAAGCTGTACATCGTTTTAGTTGATAATGTATGGTCTTCCCATCTTTGCTCATGAGTAGTTTTGGGTTTTTTTTCTGATGTATTCTAATTGTTCTGCATGGTTCTATTGGGATTAGGAACTGGGGTACAGCTATGTGGAACTGAATGCTAGTGACACTCGCAGTAAGAACAGTTTGAAGGACGTGGTTGCCGAATCTTTAAATAACACCAGCATGAAAGACTTCTGTTCTGGTATGTGGAGTGTGTGATGTCCTTTGTTGCTTTTTTTTAGATAGGACCCAATTATGTGCAGTGCTGAGCACCTCAACTCCTACTGAAGTGAAGTAACCATACCCTCCTTCCATGATCTCCACTGGGAGCTGAGCATGCTCAGTAGCTGGTAGAATCAGTCCCATATTTTAGAGAGGGAGTTTCATGTATTAAGATGGAAGCAAGTCAGAACAATGGGCCTGGAAAGAATCCTAAATATTACTTTAGGTTGACCTTTTTAATTATGTTGTGGGAGTTACACAAACTGCTAAGAAACTGTATAATTGCTCTTTTGCTGGATAGGACTGGATATTATAGACCTGACAAGAGAATCAGTCAGCACTATGGTGTGAACATGTATTTTGAGTGTACTGTATGTGCGACTGGCAGAACAGGAGATTAAATTAACGTTTAATATAGATTTAACTGTAGAGAGTTGTGTAAAGAGCAGCACCTCTATAACCTTGGGAAATAAGTATTTCAGTGCAACTTCACTTGTCCTTATTAATTTTTTAGGAACATCCCATTCAGTTAGCATGAAACATGTATTGATCATGGATGAAGTGGATGGAATGGCAGGGAATGAAGACAGAGGAGGAATACAGGTGAAACACCTACGGTTGTTGCTGTCACTAGTAAAATGTATAACATTTATATGGGCAAAATAGTTAATCTAGATAATAAAAATCTCATCACAGAGCTGAGTATTTAAAGTACTAAAAAAACCTGGTTGAACTGCACGGTTTGAGACACAGTAGAAATAATTTTCTGTTTCAATAGAGTGATAAATGAGAGTTAGAAAAGAAGGACCAGATCTATAATATAACTGTAATACAGTTAATAGAGCTATGCTGATCTACACTAGCTGAGGATTTGACCCAAGTATTGACTCATAAGCTGCTTTAAGCTATGTGTGGTATATGAAGACTTTTAACATTTACACTGTAAACGTGTTTAAATTGCAGGAGTTAATTGGTCTGATTAAAACCACAAAGATTCCTATCATCTGTATGTGTAATGATCGGAACCATCCCAAGATTCGTTCCCTGGTCCATTACTGTTTTGATCTTCGCTTTCAGAGACCTCGGCTAGAACAGATTAAGGTAGGAATAGTGACATTAGGTTGTTCATTGAGTAGCATTGCGTTGAATGCAGCCAATTCTCTACAAGGATCTGTTTTTTTAGTTTTCAAGTCACTGGTAGAATTAGAAACTTTCACCAACACCTAAAGGTCAAAAATTAGGTTGCACGGAATAACTTCAGTAGTTGCAGGGAAGAGGGGGATCTTGTTGGCTATTGCTCACCTTTTCAAAAGTGGATGCATAGTTAAGCATCTAAGAAAGTGGCCTCATTCTTCAAAAGAGCCAAGCAAGTTGTAAAGGTTACAATGGGTAGTAGACCTGCATACTTGAAAGAGGACTGTTTAAAAAAATCATACCTTGTAAATTGAAATAAAATAATTGTAACATTCTTCATTGTAAATGAGCATATTTAGCCCGTCATTTTTATTCTATTTTAACTACATTATATGTACAAAAATACTCAAGATATTTTTCTCTTTCGAATATTTTGCTTATTACAGGGTGCCATGATGTCTATTGCATTTAAAGAAGGGTTAAAGATACCCGCTCCAGCTATGAATGAGATAATTCTGGCAGCAAATCAGGACATTAGGCAGGTCAGTTATACACCTATACAAATCTCGGTAGCCTGTAGTTCATGCTTGCATTGTAGCACATGAATGCTAGATTGCTGCTTTTGCATAGAGATCAGATTTTCTTCCTACGTCTTTGTCCTGTCAAGCGTCCTTAGCAATACTTAAGCTGTCTGTTTTGTTTGTTCCCAGGTTTTACATAATCTTAGTATGTGGTGTACAAAAAATAAGTCACTGACCTATGATGAGGCAAAAGCTGATGCCAGCAAAGCCAAAAAGGATATCAAACTGGTAAGAGGAGTGTACATCTTGGATCAGCTGCTAATAGATTTGCTCCTAGTAACCAGAAGTGCAACAATAGAAATAAAATACTAGTAGTCAAAATATACAGAGGTGGTCAGCTACTTAAAAAGTGTTTTGAGTATGCACCAGACCCACTTATTTGCTAAAGTTTTTTGTCATCATAACTGAAGAGTAAAACCAAGAAAAAAAATGAAGTAGAGTTTTTCCCAGAACTGGTGAGAGCGGAATGCTCCTTGAAGCCCGTTATGGATCAATCTCACTGTGCAGATCTAATTTATCTGTGCGAAGTTAAAATATTTTAGATGAAGTAGGCAGGCAATATAGCTTTTTTTATAGTGATTTTTTTTTTAAAGGACTAACTTGGCAGCTCCCTGAAGGTTAAAGATTATGGAGCTCACTCCTTCCTATCCTTGACAATCATTCATACTCACAGATAGTAATAACAGTACCTCAATCTACTCGCAGAGATGTTGAAGCTCAAGTCTTAATGTTTGTAAAGCACTTTGATATTTATAGCAGAGCAGAGTTTAATATTAGAGTCCGGAGATAGCTATGGGCCGTCACTATAATTACTTCCTGTCCTCATCTACTATTCGTGGAAGATGCAGTGCATGTTGTTGTGTGATCAGCTTTTTAAAATGCCTTTGTTTTAGGGCCCCTTTGATGTTGTCAGGAAGGTTTTTGCTGCTGGAGAGGAAACTGCTCGCATGTCTCTTATAGACAAATCCGACCTATTCTTCCATGATTACTCTCTAGCACCTCTTTTTGTCCAAGAAAATTATGTACATGTGAAACCTGTTGCTGCTCGGTGAGTTGTCCAAAATCACAAATGGTGGAACTGGAAGGGTGGTATGAGGGGAGTGCGTGAGATATATTAAAGAGTCAAAAATATGTGGAGGTTCCTGCAGCAATATGGACAACTACTTTTTTCCAGAGGTAACATGATAAAACACTTGATGCTACTGAGCAGAGCAGCAGACAGTATATGTGATGGTGATCTAGTCGACAGGCAGATTCGCAGTAAGCAAAACTGGAACCTTCTGCCTACGCAGGTAAACCCTTCTTTCATTTCTCAAACGTAACATAAGGATGTCCCAATTACCAGACCACTCCCTTGAAATTGCTGTCCTGGTTTATAAGTTATAGTTTGTACAGTTATATTGTTCTTCAGTTCAAATGCTACATTCTGCCATTTGGACTCCATTTCCCATATTCACGTGAGTGAAAAGCATCTCCTGTATTAATACAGCATTTCCCGAACTTCTGAAAGCTTGAGCCTCTTTTCAGGAAATTGCATGTCCCCTGAAACCCTGTCATATGTCGTAGAAAATTAAGATGGATAGGTCTTTATCATCATGTGGGTGTCCCCTGTCTCCCTTGCTAGTCCTTGTAATCCCCCCGCCACCACCATCTCACACTCTCTCGGGGGAAAAACAGTGTTCACATTTAAAGTGACATCATTGGCATCTGAGTTAGTATTAATTGAAATGAATGAGACAATTCAGATCTCACAGGTATTTATCAGGCTCTTTGCAAACTCAGGCAGACACCTCTTCATTGGTTACACTGTCACATTTTGAAAGTTTTCTTTGCCACCATAATTGCTAGACTGTTTGTTTTAAAATTAAAGCTGACAATCTGGAGAACAACTTGGAGATCTGTCCATGCCCTCTTGGCCAGTCCTCTGGCGTTTCTCTCTCTCTCTCTCCCTCTCCCCGTCACACAAACTTTGAGAAACACTGTCATGCCCCTGGTGTCAAGTTCACAGAAACCTCTTGAAAGCTGTGTCCTTTGGGGGATGCATGAGTGTCCCGTCAAGGTGCTAAACGTTTGGTGGCCAAGGCTGTATATATAAAGGAGTTTACTTCTGCCAGCCACTTCAGTTCCTTCACCACAGAGAGCAGAGGGGATCCTCTGTGTTTGTCATCACGTTTAGTCTGGTGTAGTACGCAAAACTGTTAAATAATTCAGTTTTAGGATAGTGGTTTTTGAGTTTTGGGGTATTCTGTATTTTAATAGTGTTTTGCAGCCTTTAAGGACTCAATCTGGTGCTGAGGCTGTGCCCCGACTGAAACCCCAAAAGGAGTTTTAAAAGCTGTGCATGGTGCCTAGTTCTGAAGGCAGCTGAGCCAGAAACATCAAGAACAGCCTGCCTTTGTACCAAAGCCCATGACAGTTAGGTGGACTAAGACATCAGCTCCAGCCCTGGTCTGTTAGGTTTTTAATTTATCCCATTCTGAGACACCATATCCCATGGATGATCCTTTTTCTATGCCATGTATCAGTAGCTGTATTTCAGCTCTACCTATATGACTGAAAATGCCCCTGAAATCCGTAATGCCTATGCTGAGGGATTCATATCCCTTGACCTGAGGGACAGGGGCGGGGTGGTGCACAATCAGTTGTGCTTATGGCTGGCACACCAGATATATCTGTTGCTGTTAAAGTGGTTAAAATACTAGGAAATATGCATTTCCTTTGCAAGGGATACTGAACTTTTTGCGCTCACTTCTAGAAACATGCCAATTTACAGGGATTAAACTAATCATTCAGATTTAATATTGACAAGATGCTGGCCATAATAATGTTTAGAATAAGAAAAGATCTGGGATTTTTCTTTTGGTGGATAGGGTGCATTTTAGAAGTTAAAAATGAGAAAGACCTAATAATCCATCCCATTACCACTGTAGGATTGTCTCCACCTTTTCTCTACGTTTTCTATTGCCTTGCCCAGTTTAGCTCTGTCTGTATCCAGGGATTCTCCATCACTGGCATTTTTTAAACAAGGTTATTTTTCTAAAAGATCTGCTCTAGTTCCCCAAAATAATTCCTGTTTGAAGTTTTTTGGCCTGTATTATGCAGGAGGTCAGAATAGACTATCACAATGGTCCCTTCTGGCATTAGAATTTATTATATGGCCTCCTCCACTTCTCATTGGAGATTATTCCACAGCCTCCCAGATACCCTATGGGTATGTCTGGACTGTGCTTAAAAAACCCCTGGCACTGAGTCTCAGAGCCCAGGTCAGTGGGCTCGGGCTGCATGGCTAGAAGTTGCAGTCAAGAGACTCTGGCTTGGGCTGAAGCCCGGGCTCTGAGATGCTTCCCTCTCGCAGGGTCTTAGAACCTGGGCTCCAGTCTGAGTCCAAGTCTGCTGACCTGGGCCAGCCATAGGTCTTTCATTGCTGTGTAGACATACCCTATATTTGTACGTCTGCTCTATCTTTAACTTCTACAACACGCCACTATTGCCTTAGCAATATTTGTATTTTCAGTGTGTCGCTTCAGGAAATCCTGGTGCCAGTGTTAAACATTTACTTCTGAACTGAATTTCATGTGTACTTCACCTTTCAGGCCATTTATTCGAGTGTTCTCCCTGGGGAACTAATGAGAGGTTACATGTCACAGTTTCCTAACTTTCCGGGCTGGCTGGGGAAATTTTCATCCACAGGCAAACATGACCGGATTGTTCAAGAACTGGCACTGCACATGAGTCTCAGGTAATGCGGACCTCCCTCTGTGTTTCCCAGTGTACACTGTTTTGGGATGTTTGTTCTTACTGGTAGTTAATGTAACTCGGCTCCCTTTTAGATTATTATCTCTTGCTGCAGTTAGGAGGAACTAGGTTCTGGAGAGAAGCAGGTGAGGAGAGAAATGAGAGACTGATGTCTCCTAATGAGAGACTGAAGTCTCCTAATGAGAGAGAGGGCACCAATGAGAAAGGAGAGCAAATGGATTAGGGACGGGACTGAATGGGGTTTGGGAGAGAAGGTAACACTGGTCTTACTAGGGTCAGAGCAAAATGTGTGGAAAGCAGAAAAGCCTCTATTTGCTATAGGTTCCTCCTTTTAAAATTAATATTAAAAGGTCCATTAGAGAGAGGGTAAGGACACAGATACATGTGCATTGGCTGGCAATGGTCGCATTCCAAGAGCTTAGTCACAGGCTTCCAGTAACATTTAATTTTAACATTGGGTCAGCACTAAGGTGGTCAGTAGGCAGACTATAAAGCAATTTTTGTATAATCAGCCATTAAAATAGCTTGACAATATAATTGTATTTAAATCAATTGTGGTTTGACCTAATTCCTACTTAATTTTGTTGTGGGATGACCCTTGGTAGCTAGTCCACTGTGAATGATACTCTCTGTCCAGAGCCGCAATCTGGATATCTTGCAGCAGGGGCATTTGTAATTATTCAGCACTGGTAGCTCCATACAGAAATGCAGCCTGCATTGTGGTGTTCCTAGACACTGCTGATTCTTAACATGGTGAGAGCCTACTCGTGAGGGTGTATTTTGATTTGCACTGGGAGCTGACCTTTAGGAATGAGCCTCAGGGAAATCCTGTTTAATGCAATCTCTCTTCATTTGGCAAGAACCCACACCAGCAAGAGAGCCGTAAACATGGAGTATTTGTCATACTTGCGGGATGCACTTGTTAGACCCTTGACAAGCTTTGGAACAGAAGGTGTACAGGATGCTGTAACATTCATGGACTCCTATTGCTTGATGAGAGAAGATGTTGAAAATATTATGGAAATATCCAGCTGGGGAGGCAAACCTAGTCCCTTTTCTAAACTGGACCCCAAGGTAAAATTCACTAGTTATGTTCTGCTATTACCTCCTTCTATAAATGTATGGTAATTCTTTGGCCTTATGAATAAAACACAGAATAGCATCCACTGTGATGTGGCATTGGGACAGGAGATGGATAGGTGAAGCAGGTTACCATTTCTGCTCCCAGAGTTACAATTTTGAAAGCTGATCTATAACCATGCTTTCAAATACTCAGTAGCCAAGTGACTGAATCTCAAAAAAGAAATACAGATTAGGCCCTCAGTATGCATCTTAGATGCATCCTCCTGTGTACTCCCCACATTGCTTTCCCTGATAGCTGTCGCCTTCTCTGCAAGCCTTAGGCATACAAATACTCTTCTCTGGGGGAATCCTTGGCCAGATCATAGCTTGGTTAGCCAAAAAATGTATAGAGTCTTTAATTTAGTGCTTATAGTGTGTCTCCCACTCCTGAACAGGTCAAAGCAGCTTTTACACGTGCCTATAACAAAGAGGCACATTTGACACCATATACCCTGCATGCAGTAAAAACATCTAAACGGCTGCCAGGGCCCGGGTTGGCTTCAGAAGTGAATGAAGAATTGAATGCTGACGAATTGCAGTCTGATGAGGATGAGCAAGATACTATTGAAAGTGATGCAATGATCAAGGTAATACTTTCAGCTAATAGTAGAGAAGTGTAACACCAAGGAAACCCATCTGTCTCCTGTGAGAAGTTGGACCATCTTACCAGGGCTCATTGCACTGGGGCTAGAATACACACTTGCCGGTTTGCTGGGTGTTTAACTTTGACTCTCCTAAATCTCATCTTGTTGCAAACTGGGTAGCATTTTCTGATGGTAGGTTTGAAATTTTGGCTGGAGCACTGTTGTCTATGGCAAGTAGCAGTTTATAGGGTCTCACTTCACTCAGCCAATTTTCAATTTGGTGCTTTTCTGTTTGTAATGCAATTGAACACCTCATCTGATCAATTCCATAATTTCAGGGAATGCTTTCGGCATCAATAGGACAGACCTTGACCACTTTGGTGAAAATCGGAAAAGCAAAAGGGCAACTTGCAGAGCTCTTTGCATCTGGTTGCCAGAGCCAGCACTTTCAATCCGCTCTAATTGTTTACAAAACAAATGTTTTGCTGACACCAGCAATTTCTCTGTGTTGCTCATTGTCCCAATACAGTTTAAAATGTTGTTGCCATCCTGAATGCCTTAACTCCCAGACAGAGAAGAATGGTGGGGGAGGTACAGAGCCCCTGGTGTGCAGGAGATGGAAGGGTGGCACACAGGGACTTTTTAGGGAAGGAATGGAGGGATGCAAGGAGCCCCTAGTATGTGCAGTGAGCTTTGGCAACAGATGTAATGAAGTGTATGGCCCTGGTCCTGTTTCACTGTAGAGGTTTTATTTAGGTTACTGACTGCTTCAAGATTAGGACACAAATTGGAAGTAACTGATATTGTCTGTTTAGGATATCCTTATTGAGAATGTTGCCATGCTGATTATTGTTTTCTGTCACAATGTGGCATGGCACACTAAACCTGCATTTTAAACTTTAACATTTTATTTCCAGCAAAAAAAGGCAAAGTCATCTTCCAAGCTATCAAAAGCAGCAAACGGCGAAGAAACAAAAAAAGGAAAAGGAAAAGGAAAGAAATGAGAAACTGAACTGTTCAATACTGACTGATTACATTGGGTAACCACTCTAGCTTTGGACACAGCTTTGCTTGCTCAGTGATACCCACTTTCAGTAATGTGAAGCAGTGATTCCATTGCAGCTGGAAGGGTAGAACCAGTGGGCTGAAAATGCTCCTCTTATAGAGGTAGTGTGGCTGCTTTGCAATCCAAATATGCAGGGGTAATGTAAATGTTTACAATCTTTTTTTTTTTTAATGCTTTGGAGCATGTTAACAAAATGCAGACTTTAGTCTGCTGCTGGAAGGTCACCTGTAGTTTCAGCAGTAACATGTTGAAAGAGGGGTTTAGCTTCCTGCAATTTATACTAATAGTTTTCTTCACAGGACTTTGAACCTTTTTACTAAATCTCTGCTATTATGTGGTGAAATCTTGTACATACTGCAAAAAATTTAAATTGCATATTTCTTTTGTACATTATAAAAATGCAGCAATGTATAAAATTGCAATAAAATTAGTTTCACAAATATTTTGGCTTATTCAGGTTCTCCCCCCCTCTTTTCCATAGCTTGGAGACCATATTTGTCCCCAGCAAGCCGTAATAACAATCGACATGAGCTTTTGGGGCTACAGTGTGTATTAGAATTTCTTCCTTGGGTTTTGCCTTCCACCTCCATTCTCCCCCTCATTTTGTTGAATTAGAGAGGCATGGAAAAGCTCTATTATTGTCTGGTTTAAGCCAGCAGTGGAAAATACTCAATTGGAATTAGCACTTCTGGATGCTTTTGTGCTATGGAGTTAAAATTGCATGTATTCATTATGAAAATGACGAGGAGGAGGAGATGTTTAAGGCTCTACACAGGGGTGGGCAAACTATGGCCTGCAGGCTGGATTGCCGGCCTACGAACTCCTGCTGGGGAGCAGGGTCCGGGGCTTGCCCCGCTCTGGTGCTCCAGCCGGGGCATTGGATTGTCATGGCATAGTCCTGCTCCGAGGGTGTTCCATGCATAGGAGCCAGAGAAGGGACATGCCACTGCTTCCAGGAGCTGCTTGAGGTAAGTGTAACTCAGAGCCTGCACCCCTGAGCCTCTCCTCATCCCCAGCCCCACCCACACCCCCAACCCCAATTTTGTGAGCATTCATGGCCCTCCATACAATTTCTATTCCCCGATGTGGCCCTCAGCCCAAAAAGTTTGCCCATCCCTGCTCTATAGTGCCCTTACTGCATTGTTTAGGAACTAAAAGTTCAAAGCATAGGAAAAAATCCCAAAGCCTGATAGACTTTGGGTAAAAGCATATTGGGCTTTCTCTCCCCTCCATTGAATTTCTAGCTCAAGTTTCCTAAGCAGTCTTGTGGAATTGAAGCAATACAGACAGTGGTGTTTAAATTATAATGGCAACTTTTACAATATCCTAACAGTTAGAAAAACTTTAAATAGGTATACCCCAAGGTTCTGAGATTAGTGCGATGTCCTCTTTATTATGCTAAATTTCTGTGGTGTTTACTTCCTTCAGCTATTTGTATTACTTATCCACATCTCCTAGCTATCGACCCCTCCAGTAATGAATTGCCTATAAATGAACACACATGGAAGTGATCACCTCAGAGCTGTAGAGGGAATTCCATTGTTTCTACCCTCTCAAATGAAGTGACAAATTGACATATGCAGCAGAGAATGCTGAAACGAAGAGTTGGCACTATTCCCATTTGTGCTGCTGAAGCTGAACAGACTTTATCAATTAAAGTTAAACGCAAGGGTAAAATTGGATTTATTCTGCTTTCAGTAAGTACATTTGTAAACATTTTGTTAATTTTTGTATCACAAAATGGAGAACTGACAACTGCTCCAGTATTAAATTGTTTGGAAAAAATATCCACCAAACTGATAAGGAGCTTCCTTAATGGCCCAACACTCCAGGAGGACCCAATCATTCTGAAAATGAAGAGGAGCAGTTATTCAGTCTTCAAAATAGAGGCAACTGTATCAACCTGACTTTTCAATGCATTAACAATAAATTAATCTGGTCAATCTTCTAATATGTAACTATTATTATTATAAAACAACCTCTTTCATAGTCAGGATTGATGTTTAAATACAATAGTTGGAGAAGATATGTACTACAACTAAAAAGTGAAATATTAGTGTGCTGCTTATGGTGGCAGTTTCTTTTTAAAAGTGCTTAATACACAGTGTAAATCTACAGGACTGTAGGTACAATACACTACTCTCACGTAAGAATAGTTGGTAGCTGAACCGTACTGCGCTTTGTCTACTTGAACTACAAACCAATGTGTAGATTCTAGCTAAACAGTCTCTCCAAAAATTTCTGGTACCTGAAAATAGAATTAGGATGTCAAATAGTGGATCCAAAATGTTAACCAGTACAGTATTTACTGTAAAATAGGGTAAGGAGTGAATTAATGGCAGAAGGTGGTGAGAATTTGGTTGCATTCTTTGAAGACTGAGCATTTCAAGCCAAAACTTGCTACCTGAAGTTGTCAAACAGGATGGCAAGAAGGCACTACAAACCATTAGTTTTGATTCTTATTTATCACACAGATGGGTTCTCAATCTGCTACAGCCTGTAGCCACTACCATGTGCTTGGTGCTGCACATATTCTTCATCTTTGACTGACTCTAAACTTTGGAGGGCAGGGAATACCATGCAGTTCTCATATAAACAAGCACATTAGTATACTAAGTTTTGTAATTACATAAATATTCATTTTCCCTACAGTTCATCAAGCTAGTCACTGTATCTTGGCTCATTTCTTGCATATCTTCCTAGGGTTTGTTCTGGAAGTGGCAGTAGGACTTACTTGAATAAATTCACTGTTCCATTTCTTCTGGGTTGAGGTATGGTGTGCAGTCAGCTATCTTCTTAAGATGGACCATGCTAACTCTTTCTGAACACATTGGACATATATTTTCACTCTGCAACATACTATTTTAAAAGAAATATTTCAGGTCAAATTACATTCCTGACACACATGGTGTTGGGCTTGATGCTGGAATTAGAGGGGAAAATGGTCTGCTATGCAGGTGATCAAACTAGATAATCATAATGATTCTTTCTGGCCTTAAAACCTATCAATTTTAGAAGGTGGGAAGGGGAAAATGACTCCGTTGTAAGATGTCAACTACCGTAGAACCTCAGTTACAAACATGTCTGAAACGGAGGTTGTTTGTAACTCTGAACAAAACGTTATGGTTGTTCTTTCAAAAGTTTACAATTGAACACTGTCTTAATACAGCTTTGAAATTTTACTATACAGAAGAAAAATGCTGCTTTTCCCTTTGTATTTTTTGGTCTGCTGCTGCTAGCTTGTGTGCTTCGAAATCAGCTGTGGGGTTGACTGGTCAGTTTGTAACTCTGGTGTTTGTAATTCAGTTTCTGTTGTAACTACTTACAATTCGGAAAGAAGGGATTTCTTGGAGGCTGCTCTAGTAAAGCACATAAAGCTCTTGGAAGGCTGTCTAGCTCACTACTGTATTGTGGACATGGGCTATGTTAGTAATTCTATTTAAAGCTCCAGTCTCATTTGAGAAATCAAATATGCAGTATTATGGCTACTCAGGTTTGAAAGTAAAATATGCAAATCTAAAAAGAGTTGATTAATAGAATAAAGAGAAAGGGAAGGCTTTCTACTGACAAAGTAGTTTTGTTCAAATGTCAATAATAAGCACTAACTGAGCTGAGGAACTGCTCTTACTTCCCTGTGACTGCCAATCAGGAGTTATTCCCTTGTTTAAGGCAGAATAGCTGTGGTCAAAGCTCTGCCAAGGTATATTCTTATTCTGGAACCAGGCATTATGGGGAGAGTGTGTTGGGGGGACGGGGAAACAGCTGCTTTGGTCCTCTGAATCTCAAGGGGACCACATCGATAGTTGGGGCTCCTCCGGCCAGTATTGGTGTGTTTCTGCACAGCCTCTTGGGGGATGGGAAGGAAAAGTGTTGGGAAGTTGCAGAAGCCTATTTCCACCCTTCCTAGTTTCTTTCAAGGGTTACAACACTGCATCAGCGGCTGTTTGTAGCATGCATTCGATACGCCCACCTGGTTTCATGCTAAGGTAGTGCTATGCTGAAAGTGTGGGATAAGGATAAATGATGGGCCATCACAATGAGAGGCTTAATGCTTCTCCTTCCTGTGGAAAAGGGTCTTTGCTATTTTAAAAAAAAAAATCCTTATTCAGCAGGAAAGATTCCAACTTACTTTTTAAACTCTGAGTGCAGGGCAGGGAAGTCACAATTTGGACAGGCTGTCCAGTCATCATTTACCATATGCCGACCCTGCAGGTGAAAGTTTTTAATGATTGTAAGTGTTTGCGTAATAATCAGCGTACTGAGTCTTCAGCTCTGCTCCTTTCTGCAGCAAAAGATCTTAACTCTAAAAAGTTTCATGAGGAATAGTGACACTAACTTGCAATACTATCAAATACCCTACAGTGTGGCTAGATTTAATGCTACTGTAATTTATTTCCAAGTGATCATTACATGAGATTATAATAATTTGGATACTTCATTTTTGCATCTGTTGCTGTATGAATAGTGCTGTGTATTTTAAGAAGTTATGAAATTCTGCATCTTCTTATTCAGAACATTTTTCTGCTATTTGTAATTCTCCCTTCTTCCCCTCTTATTGGTAGAAGTACAGCAAGGGACAATTACCATGACCATTACGGAGTTACCATTTTAAGAGTTTATAAACAGCAGTCCCAGATATTTAGCAAAAATTTAGGTTTTTTTTTTTATATTGGAGTTTGTTCTAGGTACAAGATTTCACTTGCTAATCAGGCATACTGAAGGCATCAGAGCTGTGAGGCCATCTGTTTGCATACCACCTTATCCAACCTGAGATCACAAAGTTGCAGGCAAAGCAGCAGTTTTTGTGATAGTCTGCTTAGAGTGATGTGGCTTCCTTCTTGTGTACACTCTTAATTTAAAGAAGTTCCATAAATATGTAGATGTTACATCTCTGGAACTCTGACATTGTGCACAATTGAAAACACACACCTTTCTTTCCCTTACCATACACCTTATAATTTGACTGTAAAAATTAATTGGTTTCATTACATTTTAGCAATAGTCAGTTATTTTGTGTTCTCATTTAAACAATGGGGATAGAGACTGGACAAACATGTTTGAATCAGTTACAAATTTAGACTAATGTTACTCATAAAAACATTTCAAGAAGGGGGAAGAGGCAGACCTGGTACACAGTGCTAAATACTAAAGGAAGCATTCTCAAACTGTGCATGTGTGCTGGGAGGAGGGGAATTTGTCATTCAATTAAAAATACTCACAGTTGCAATGCAATATGGAAGATTGTTTTTACATCCAGGACAGAGGAGTTCACACTCTGGGAGCAGGAATTCACAGTATGGGCATGGTGTAGTTGGCTCTTCTGCCTCAGATGTGTCTGGTCGTCTAGAAATAAGATATGGATATGAATCAAGTACAAGAACTCCTTCACAAAAGACCACACCTTATTTCTGTAAAGAGCAAAACATTAATTTTTTTGAGTAACGTACAGTTTCCAGTTAACAATATTTTGTCACCTTCCCTCTTCACCAGTTTTCCCTTAGATACTGCACATATTTTCCTTACACTACCTACCATTGTAAGTGGGCCCTTAATTTGAAACATTTATTTGCCACTGAGCAATGTTGATCACTGTTTTGAATTCTTAATTTCTCAAATATCCCAGTAACAAATGGTGCATATATATTATGTAATAGCTAATCTTACTCTGTTAGGCACCACTCACCATGATATTTAGGTGTTAAATATTAGAATTTAAGCTTCAGAATTGTAATAGTTGGACTATAGTTTCTGCTCCATGGAGTTGCAGTCCATAGGCTCTTTTTCAGCAAGTATGTATGGTGGTGAGGTATCCTGATCCAGATTCTACTATAAAATGTTTACATTAGAACTAATATGAACGCAGTGAGAAGGGACACTTAAAATTAATTTTCCTAAGTGATTTCTAGATATACTCTGTTATGGAACTTTATAGATAAAAGGCTTTGATCCTCTTTCATAGCACTTTCCAATGTCTCAGCATAATGAGCTTTGAGAATAATTAGAGATTTTCATTAAAATACTTTATAAAATTTGGCAAGGATCAGATTTTGTACCCTGATTATTTTATCCTGCCAGACAGGAGCTGTCAAAACTCCTCCCACAAGTCTCCGATAGGGTTTTATGAGTATAGCAGAGCCGTTTGGCATGCTGGCTGGGAGATTTTTACAGTGGCACCTAAAAAGCAGGCAAGGAGCTTTAGATATGTAGGATAAACACACCATCGCTATTATCTATACAGTATTATTATACTAGGAAAAAAGGTCTTTGCCTCTAAGAATTTGTGGTCTAAACAGATTACAAAGGGGGAGGGAGAAGGAATTGGAGAGTTTGCCTTTTTAACTTGGTATTTATCCTTGGCCTTGTCTCCCTTTTTAAATGATTGTCTTTGCGCCGTTCTACAAAGTGCACAATAGTGATGCTGAACAACTGCCCATTGAAAATACAAATATAGGAGAACTACTACGACTTCATAGGTTCAATTCACTATAGGCTTTCACACCTGTGCAAAATGGGTGTAAAGGATTGCAGCTGGTTAGGTAGCATTTTACACCCACTTTGCACAGAGGTAAATGACTATAACACATGCAAGACAATGAAAAATAAGGGCCTCAGTCTTTAGAGGAGTTGGAAATTAACCTCCCAACCTAAGGTAAGGATTAAGGAAAAATATGTAAACATTGTAGATTTTATGGAGGAAAAATAATGCTATAGATAAAGTTGTTCTGTTGTCTGCACTTAAATCATATTAGCCTGGCTCACCTGACCATTGCTTCAATCTTCTTTTTGTATTTAAGATCTATTTTATTGCGGTACTCAGGTCTCATCAACATAGCAGCAAAACTGAAAGCTGAGTTTTTTAATCCTGCTCTATGACACTCAATCACTGTTGACGTCAGGATTGGGACAATATCTGCAATGAAACAATGGCAAACATTCATCTACCGCTAGCAATGCTAAAAACCTTAGCAAAAGAGCAAACAGGGTTGAGAGGCTTTTGAAGCAATTCTTTACTCAGGCACAGAGCTACACGGATTTTTGGTACTTGTATTTCCACATAGATATGCAGGGTTTGAAGGGATCTCAAAAGGTCACCTAGTCCATCCCCTTGTGCTGAGCCAGGATTAAGTACAGCTACATCACGTTGTTTAACTTGTTCTTAAACTTCCAGAGACAAGGATTCCACAACCTCCTTAGGGAACCTGTTCCAGTGCTTAATTATCCTTATAATTATAAAGGATTTCTTAATATCTAACTTAAATCTCCTTTGCTGTCAAGTAAGCCGATTGCTTCTTGTCCTACTGTGGGTGGACATATGACCAGTTGTTTTCCCATACTTTTTATAAACAACCTTTTACCTATTTGAAGACTTATGTTCTCCCCTCAATCTTGTCTTCTCTAGAATAAACATGCCCAGTTCTTTCAACCTTTCCTCACAGGCCATGTTTTCTAAACCTCTTGTTTTTGTTGTGCTCCTCAGGACTCTCTCCAATCAGTTCCCATCTCTAAAAACATGGTGCCCAAAATTGGACACAGTAATACATCTGAGGTCTCACTATTGCTGAATGGAGCAGAACAATTATCTCATGTGTCTTACATAGGACATTCCTGTTAATGTATCCCAGTCATTGGGTTTCCTCTTACTATGGTGCATTTCTGAGACTGAACATATGACCATGGGAATCGGTAGATTACCCCCACCTTTCCCAAATATGGTCATGGTTCACCTCTTGCCTTAGCTCTATTCATAGCAAAATATTCACAGGGTCTCTGGACTGATAACTTAGGTAGAGACATCACTGGCTGGGAACTTGGGAGCAAATAATTGAGTATAATTTCTGTCACAATGTGTTCAAGAGTGCAGGAGTTAGTGGAGCTGGCCTGTGCTGGTCATGCAGAGCAGCCTATGTGTAAGCAGATGAAAAGTGAACATGTGGTGTAGACGTATGTACTGTCACTAGTGGTGTCAGATGTGAGAGGATTCTGCATGTAGCCGTTTCTCTAAGAAATTTTACCTTTGGTAAGTAGGTAACAGTATAAGGCATACCGCAGTAATGTCTAATTACCAAAGCAAAAAATGAAATTTTAGAGGTAACCACTATATAACAGCGAGCCAAGCATTAGGATCTTGAACTTGCACTGTACTTTGTCCCAAGCAAGGATTGCCCATAATGGTAAGACTCCCTGGCCTTGCAGTACTCTCTCGTACTGAAGATGCAGTACATTTGAAAGAAGACAGATGAGTTTTGTAGCAAGGTCCCAGAGTTGACCCACCAATTACATATGATCTTGAGACGGTGGTTCATGCAACCATTTAGCAGTTATTATGGTTGAGGACACACACTTAGCTAGCAGTGTTGCCCTCATCACTGTAAGGCCTTCATACCTACATGCCATGTAGCAAAGCAAGTTTTCCATGGCAGGACAGGTTTAACTTTTACTACATACCTACACTTGTTCAAAGATATGGACAACAGTAGCACAAGAGGAAAGTATCTGTCTGATGTACTGGATAGTTAATTATCTTATGCTTTTTTGTGTGTGGACAGCACTTACGTGAGGGGAACTTGCTGATGTTGTTGGCTACACGAATAAGCATGCGTGCACCCTTCATGTGATCTCCACGTTTAACATGCGTCTGAAATAAAACAAGTGGATATATTTACACTACAGATTACATCTACAGCATTTGGAGGATCTGAAACTAGTAAAAGCTTTGGCTACGCTATACTTAGAGCCCTGCGCAGATACAAAAATGTGCAGCTGCCAGGATCAGCCCTGGATCTGCTAGCCACTTTTTACCTGTATCTGCAGCAACAAGCTGTCTCAAAAGGGCTAGCAGGGGGAGGGGTGTGTGTCTTGCAGGGAAGAGGCAGTGCGAGGGTGCGGACTGGGGGTAAGGGACAGCACAGAGGGGTGTCGCATCGCGTGCTGCTCCCAGGGACTCATGAGTGATGGCACAGTGCGAGTGCAGCAGTGCATGTTGCATCACAGTGGAGTGGGGAGCCGGGGTCCCGCCTGCTCCAATCCCCATGGCAGGGGCATGGTGGGGACGCTGGTGCTGCCTGAGGGGCCCAAGCTTCTGGGCAGGAATCAGTGTGGTGAGTGGGTGCCACCTAGCCCCAGCCACTGACTGCTGGCCCCAAGCGTGCTGCGCCCCCTGGGCTACATGAGTCGGACGCGGTGGGCTGGGCGCCTCAGGTGAGTAGAGCCCTGTGTGGTTCTATCTGCATCCGATCCATTAGCCACAAAAATGGTCCATGGATATCCGCAGATTTGCAGGGCTCTCTCTACACTATACTTGGTATTGCAGCACAGCTTACTGCTAATCTTTACTAGCATAGCTTCTCAAACTTTAGTAACTTTTTCTCCTTTGGGCTTTACCTCTCTAAGCTTTCATTAATTTTAGGTTTTATTAACAACAGTTTATAGCCTGTAGCTGTCCATAAGACTTTTCAATGGACAAATCTCCAAGTTATCAGCAAACCACTTGTGTATTTAAAGGTTGTCTGATCAGATTATTCAGGTATCAAACCATTCTAAAAGATGCTGGGCCAAACTTTCTGCTGGTGGTGCACTGATGCAATTCTACTAAAATCAAAGCTAAACATAGCCTCCTCTTATACACAGTCTACAAACTCAAGTTCTCTGCCCATATATTGTAGTGGGATACATCTGATGCTTTGTAACGTGACTGCCTGAAAACCTCCACTTCGATACTGCCAAAATAGATGCAGAACCAGTAAGGGGAGGCCCACAAACATTTATGGATGGAGACCTCTACGAGGCTCTGACACCTATATGTCTGCCTCACCACTTATTTTCTTTGGGCCATTGGAGGGTGAGATTGTGTGTTTTGGGGGATGCCGTTAAGCCCTCTATCTTCTGAAAGACGCAGTGGGTGAGGTATATATGGACCCATTTCTATTGATGAAAGAGACAAGCTTTTGAGCTACACAGCTCTTCAGGTCTCGTCTTTATCCTCTGGCATTTTTATAGGGCCTCTCTCTTCCGCCTCTGCCCCAACCTGAAGTCCTTCCCAGAGGATGACTCCTTTGGTGCCTCCATTTTCTTATGACCTGTCCTTAAGCCAGCTGAAAGTGCTCCTACTGACTGCTTTTGAGCCTGCCATCTCCTTGCCTGGGTGAGGAAATGGAAAGCCACAGGCAGAGCAATGAAATCTAAGGAAAGAGAGAGGCAGGCTTTTGCAGCCCCACTTATCTCTAGTAATTGTAAAACTACAACTAGATTTTTATGTGATCCCAGTTGCATAGGATGGACCCAAGACACGTAACAGAAACCCAGGGCTATCCTGAGTAAACAGAACTTTTGGGACTATGCTATTCAATGGTATAAAATGACTGACAGGCACCGAGCTCACTGAATGGAAATGGAATATTCTTGTAACTAGTGCATTTACCAACTTCCATCTTTATGTACTAACAACAAACATGCCAGCATAATTAATCTACATATAGCAGCCATCTATGCAATTTATAAGTATTGCATAGAATTTGCTTCATTAAAACACTAATTCTGAATCTGCATTACCTTTACTAAAATATAGCTGTGTAGAATCATAAGATTTGTAGCCATCTCAGAAGGAATTTTAATTTTCTGTGTTTTGAGTTCTGAATACATACTGAAAAGAACATCATGTGCATGTCGGTAGTTTCCTTTAAAAGAAAAAAGTTAATGTAATTTTTCACAACAATGCTCTTACACAGGGGATATAATTAAATTCAGTTGTAAGCTTTTCACTGTAATCTTAAGAGCAGAAAATTTGCAAGTCAATTTGTCTAGAAAAATCAAAAGCACATAGATGCCTGCTACAATATCCTAGACAATACTAGTGTGGCGTGGGAAGAAATGTAAAAAGTAGGACATATGTGGAACAGCTCAAAGCACATGTAGATCATGATTTGATATGCTGCTGTCCCCTATTTTAAAAATGGAAGTTGGAACATCCATTACTTTTCCAATAAAGTACAAAAGAGTAGTTTTAGGGCATCCAAGGATGGATTTCCTTTGTTTCTGGACAATGATCATTTCACATCTTATTTCTATAATTAGTTAAATATTGAATACAGTGTGTTATTTGAAGTTTTAATTTAATATCCTTCAAGTGTAGGTCTGTATAGTATTCTGCTAAAGTAAACAGGTGGAAAAAGATGTCACTTCAGATCAATTAAATCTTAAAAGTAGAGGCACCACATTTGATTATTTCAGGATAACTGCGATATGTTCAGGTTTAAGGAATTTAGGCAATGAATAATAAAACCTTGAGCCTTTACGTTCCATGCTTACACCATGAGCACAAAACTGTTTTTCACTGCTGTAGCATAGCAGACCTTTGACACTCAGTGCCAAAGAGTTTGAGATTTTTCCAGCCCATTGCAGAGCAGCAGACAGATAGCTGTTAACTTGCCCAAAACGTGATTGTCCTCCTTGTCCCTGAGGCTGCCGTTTTTCTTTTAAAAACATTTCCCTTGACTTATTTTAAATTAAAAGAAAATAAAAAGTTATTCTAGGACCGTTGCCTGGACTAGAGCAGGGAGCAGCCAATGGAGGAGATACACTATTTTGCTTCCCAAACCCCTTCCTCATTCATTTTATTTTTTTCTCCCCTCTATCTAAAATCTAACCAACCATTTAGAAAAAACAAGTTGCACAAAAAAAAAGAACCTTTGGAAGTCTGTTCTTTTAAAAACAATCATTACAGATGAAACTCCTACTAAAATCAGTGTTTGATGTAGCTAAGGACTGGAGGATCAGTCCCTAAATTAGAAGCCATGGCTACCAGCAACTGCAATTAAGGAATAGTCTCCATTATGGGGAAAAGTGAAGCTCTGGGTAGTCTCTACTAATAAATCTACTGGGAATGGAATAAAAGAAACTAAGAGACTCTCTCCATGAGTTTCCAGTCTCACTTTCCAAAGGGCTCCACTTACCACTGTCACTATGGGTACATCTATACTGCAGTTAAAAACCCACAGCTGGCCCATGCCAGCTGACTCAAGCTTGTGCTAAGGGGCTGTTTAATTGTGGTGTAAACATTTTGGCTCAGGTTAGAGCCCAGGCACTACGATCTTGTAAAGTGCGAGGGTCTGGCTGCAGCCCAAGCCAGAATGTCTACACTGCATTTAAACAGCCCCTTAGCCCAAGTCAGGTGGCACGGGCCAGCCACAGGCTTTTAATTGCACCCTGTAAGAGTGCTTTAAACTCATAATGCCAACTTCACACTTCCAAATAAAGACTGGATATAAGAGAAAATCGTTAGTGCACACAAGAAGAAGGTCCTTCTAAAATTCATATATGCCCTTCTTTAAGCACACTCCTACAAGCAGTAGTATCTAAAATATTGCTGGGTTGGAAAATGAAATCCTGTTGTCACATCAGTAAAAACAGAATGAAGTAAGAGTATTGAGTGACCTACCTGCAGACTGCTCCTCCCTGGCAATTATTATGGCAGTTCGGGCAGCTTCTCTGTATTGCTTTAGTGCCATGTACAAGCGGAACAGATACTTGGCATCCTTAATCAGAACAATACAAAAGTAATTTTGCTGATGGAATATATACTGCTGTATCACCTTCTAGATCTCGACCTCTCTCCATCTCAAGCAAATGTCAAGAGGCAGTTCAGATTTGTCTGTGAACTCTGTGGATTGACCATACCCTGTCTGCCTGTGCATCGTGTTCTTTGCCTGTGGCAGTGCAAACAAAACTGTGATTCAGTACTCCTACTTCTTTCATTGCTAAACTAGCTAGCTTTTAAAATATTTTTGGGGGAAAGTGGTGTGCAGAAATCTCTCTCTCCATCAAGTAGAAATTTTTACTGGACCTCCACCCTTGATTAAAATTGTTTCTAAACTTCTCCTCAATAAGTCCCAAACTGCTCTTGGATTGAGGAAAAGGTTAGTTTCAGGAAGGAAACTAATCAGGGAAATTTTTCCATTCTTAATAAACGGTACATGAAAATACAGTTGAAAGAGACCCCTCTTTCAGCTGGAATGTAACATTAATGTAAATCTGCTGATATATGAAAACTTCTAAAATACATAATCTGCTTAAAAAAAGTTGAAGAGAAAGTCACCTCATGATCAGTGTACTAATATTGAAGAAATTGGACACTGATTCAGCTACATTGTTCCAGTAATGTCAGATCTAGTCAATCATTGAAGTTTCTGAAATTTACCTATGGGTTTTATTTCTGCTTTTTGGTATTCTACAGTAAATTTGTAGTGGAGGAGCAATTATGGGGAAAAAAAAAAAGGTATATCATTTGTATCTTACAATAACCCTTTAAATAATTATAATTGAGTTGTAATTAAAACTATTATAGAAAAAGTACTGATGCTAAAATGTTGACCTTGAAATTCTGTTCTGTATGGCCCATTGCAATAGCCCTTAATTCAGTAGAAGATAAAGAACAATGGATTAAAATTACTCCTTTTTTTAAAATAGTACATTTATTAGGGAGACAAACAGCTTACCACTGAATTTACTAATATTTTATCAAAGTAGTTTAAGTATGTTTGTACATATGTGCAAGTATGCACTTTCAAGATTTAATTTTTTTATATGCACCTGAATTTGTTTTTTTCCCCTAATTAAAATATACTATGGTTAAAATTTTCATCCTAGCCTTAGCTGCACCAGCAAAACAACAACAAGGAAGTCTAAGTTGATCAGAATCAGGAAGCCTGCAGGAGAGTGCGTGAGTCCACTGGATTTATCATGAAATAAAAGGAGCAATTTAAGGAGGATAAGGGCAGTGTAGAGAAGTTTAGATGATTTTTTTAAATCAGTCTTCACCACAGAGGAAGTTGGAGAGACCTTCTCTTTTCAGGTAATAAATATGATGTACTATCAGATACTGAGGTATCAAAAAGGTTGTGCTGGAATAAGATGAGAATAAATTAATACCAGATTCTGCCACCCTTACACAAAATAATACCGTACTCTGCCAGAAACCCCTTTGAAATCAGCGGTACTTCTCATGGACTAAGATACTATTTTGCTTGAGTAAGGGTGATAAAACCCAGCCATTAGAGAGTAATAAGTCACCAGAGCCAGACGGTATACATCCAAGGGTATGTCTACATTACAATTAAACACCTGTGGCTGGCCTGGGTTTTAACTGCAGTGTAGACAGACCCCAAGAGATGAGAAGGAATTTAAGAAATAAGAGGCTGAGCTGCTATGAAAAATATGTAATCATTAAAGTCAGCTACTATACCAGAGGACTAGAGGGTAGCAAAGGTATCAATCGATCTTTAAAATAAGTGGTAAGGGGTAATCTTAGACATTACAGCCCAGCAAGTCTTACTTCAGTACCAGGAAAATTGGGTGAATAATTAAAAAAAACAAAATTCTAGAACACTTAGATGAATGTGATATGATAGCAGCAAATTAGCACAGTTTCGGTAAAGGCAAATCATGCTCTAATAAACTACTAAAATTCTCTAAGTAGCAGCAACAAATAAAGGATAAGAGAGAACTAGCTGGCAATTTACATGGACTTTCAAAATGCCTTTGAAAAAAAGCCCTCACAAGAGTTTATTAAGGAAACTAAGTAGTGAGGGAATGAGAAGCTAAGTATTTTCATGAATTAGAAACGAAGGACATAAAACAAAGCAGAAGTAAATGATCAATTTTTGTAATGGGAAAAGACTAATCGCAAAGTGTCACAAGGTCTTTGCGAAGGCCAGTGTTATGGATATATTTTTTACTGCACTGGAAAGGGTAGTGAACAAATGGGTAGAATTTGCAGATGACACAACAATATTTAGGTTAGTCAAGAAGGAAGAAAACTGACAAAGGACAAAACTAGACAAGTTGGCACAATGACAGCAGATGAAATCAATGCTGACATGCAAGGTATTGCAAATAGGAAAGAATAGTCTGAATTACTTATACACATTGCTGGGTTCTAAATTAACTAAAATCCACTCATCTAAAAAGACCTGGGTAGCATTATAGACAGTTCAACAGAAACCTCTGCCCAATTTGCAGTAGTAATAAAAACAAAAAGCATTAGGATATATATAGAATGGGATAGAAAATATGATAATGGTATTATGTAAAGCAATGGTGTACCCACCCCCAGAATACTGTGTTCAGCATATCTCAAAAAATACATTGTGGAAACAGAGGGAGTTTAGAGAAAGGTGAGAAAATTGTTAAAAGCATGGAGAAACTTCCATATAAGGAGGAGACTGAAAAGATTATGACTCTTCAACTGAGGCAGGAGACAAATAAGAGGGACATGACAGAGGTTAACAAAATAGAGACTTGCATACCCTCTCTCACAACAACAACAAAAATCAATGGAGATTGAAAAGAGACATGAAAACTGACAATGGGAAATATAATTTTACATAACACATATTTAACCTGAGGAACTCACTTCCACAAAGGCTAATAACTTAATGAGATTTTAAAAAATTAGATATTTATTTATATAGATAATGAAACTATCTACAGTTGCATGAGATATGATAATATATTGTATTAGATGGGACAATGCAATCATTAATTGACTAGCGTTAGGAATAAAATTCTCCTATCATCAGGTTATTACTTAATTGTCCATGACATGGTTTTTTGTACCTTCCTCCAAAACATCATCGGACCACTGCCCTGACCTGGTATAGTGTTTCCTATATCCCTCACTGTGGATGCAATTAAGGTAACATATCTAAATGACTCAAATTGTGTCTACAAATAATTGAAGATGTAAAAATAAATTGAGTCCAGTTTATTTTAAATATGGTCTTAAATGTTTTCATTTTTATATCGTATGCTTTTTAAAAATTAGAGAAAACAGTTTTAAATAGAAAATATCCTTCTTAGAACTTTTGGAAAACATATTATTAATATTCAATAGACCATTACTTCCTTTTTATTGGAATTTGGCAACTTTACAGAATTTTGTTTTCAGGGTTGCTTGTTTTCAATTTTTAAAACATTTTTGTATTTAAAAAATAAACACAGAACAGCAGAATCTTGTTAATTAACACTAGGAGATATGCATTATAGTAAGCAAACAACCAGGATATAAATCAAATATATTGGATCACAATCCTTGTGTCTTAATTCTGACAAGCGTAGTTTAGTATTATATGTAATACCTTTATTAATATATTATATTAGAATACAAAGGGTATAAAAACATTTTGTTAAACATAGTAAAGATTTAGTAATATAACACCTCACTACAGCCTTGTGCTATTAACTCTTTATAGAGAAGTGGAGTGAGACAACCAGGCTGTTGTGAGAATTATCCAGTTTGGGAATAAGTGAAGAGAGGATTAACAAATTTCTGCCATATGGCTACTTCAATTTAGATTTTATCTTCAGTGAAATAAAGATTCTACCATCTAAAAGATGTTATTCTATAAAAATGTGATTCAGATTGCCTGAGAATTTCAGTGAGGCATTTGCCTCTACACCATAATGAAGTTAAAAATTATTTGTTTTTTCTTTAATAAGTTACTATGATTTGATAAAGTAAAATGATGTTACTCACTGAGAGAGACTATGGCAGATGGGGTAAAGCATTCAGAAGAACAAGAAAGAGCTTTTAAATGAGGAAAAGAATGCCCTTCATACAAGTTGCAAAACAATGTTAAACATTACAAGTGTATTCACACAGTGCTATGATGTTTTATAAAAAAATTAAACCCTTATAACTGGTTCTCAAACTTTTTCGTATTGTGGGTCACTTCCAATTCCCCATCCCACGCATTCCCTGAGGCAACCAGGTTGCTTGGTTGTGGTTTACAGAAAAAATAGTATAAAGACAGGATGTGACAGTCAGTCCACGTCCCACTCACAGTTTATATCTGTGTACCAGATCTCCCATCACAGCCCTTACAGTTCTAATCTCTCTAGGTCACTTTGCAATTGGATTCTGTTCTCTTGAGTGTATGTTTCCTCTACAATTTTGGTGTCATCCAAATGTCTGATGAAAGGTAACATTACATCAAAACAGCACCCAACAAAAGACAGATAAAGCAGCTGCTCAAAGTGTAGAGATGTTTTTTTTAAATTAAAAAAAAAATATGTCATTAAGTGCCCAAAGGACCAAATCCTGGCCCTAGAATACAGCACAGCAAAGAAGAGGCCAGAGCTCTACAACCTCACTATAGAGTTGCAAACCACAACTAGAATTCAGTGGCAACTACATGTCATCTCTACAGCTGTCAAACCCAGCTCCATGCCTACACAGTATAATTTGTGATTCTGAATTTACAGGACTGTGGCGATTACACCATGGAAGCCCTGCAGAGTCTTTCTGATACAATGTATGTTTGGGAGCAAGTGCCTTCTGTACTCAGCCACAGAGGATCTTAGAGAACCTGAATTACCCAAAGATTACCACCATCTGATGGCTGTTAGCAATGCTAGTTTATTTTAAAACCTACATGAAAAATAATACGGGCAAAATTCTTTTCTCAGATCCATACTGCAGATCTACACTCCTAGATTTTGCTCACATAGTTGGTGGTTTGCACATGTATGGAAATCAAGGTACTGAAGTAGAGATTGGTTGTGTGGATATGAGAAGAGAATTTCACCTCTGAAGACATTGTAATTTCTCGTCTCTCATCCCTTTACCCTGAAATATATTTGGTATTCTCTTGTCTTCCTTTTAACATCAGCCCTATGGCATTAACAAGCAGGATTAACAACATTGGTTAACATAACTAACCAAGCACACAAACATGACAACTAATACAAAAAAAATAGCACATATAAGGGGAAGACGGACTAGTACAGCCTACTTCTGTAGTCTACCAGTTCCCAGTGCCTGCATCTCTACCTGTGGTAGGAGAAGTGACCTATAGACTTCAAAAGAAGCTCTATTTAGTCCTCTTTGTATAAAGGATGCGGGGTATGAAATGGGGTCTCCCAGAAGGGAGATAGAAGCAAAAATTCATAAAGCTCCTGCAGGAATGTAATGGTGGTGCTGGTGGCCTGTGATATACAAGAGGTCAGACCAGAAGGTCTGGTGATCCCTACTGACCTTAAACTCTATGACCTCATAAAGACTTCCCATAAGTCACAATAAAAAATAAACATCTACAATATTTTATATTCTTAGTGTTAAATAACTGAGTATTCTATATATATAAAGTATGCCATTAAAAACTCAAGATATGGGTTTGCTAATCTTTAGTTTTCTTTTTACCGTAAACGCTTTATGTAGTTGTGTACAGATCACATATGGAATTGTATATCCCAGCACAGTGCAATTAATTTTTTATCTAAGATCAAGTATAGTTAGGGAAACCATACCCCGTATTTGCAGTTGGAATTGACTGTAATAAATCATTTTCAACTTTGAAAATGGTATGATATTAGATAATGAAGTACAAACATAAAGGGCCAGATTTTCTAAAAAAGCTCAGCTTCCATTTAGGTATCTAAATGAAGTAGCCAGATTTCCAAATAACTACAGAACCCATTGTTCCACATATTAATGGAAGATGCTTCACAGTGAGCCTTTTGAAAATCTGATCATTTAATTTAGGAACTTAAATGGGAGCTGAGCACTTTACTTTTTTTGGATATATAAAAATAGTTCTGGACAATGTACATCTACTAGGTTTCTGAAGGGCAAAAAAATAAAAGAAATCATCCTATAGAACAGAAACTGGAGAAAAAAGGTACCTTGGGCATACCATCACTCTCCCCCATAAGGTAGTCTATCAGCTGATTAGTTAGTGCTTCATCTTTTGCCTGCCCCACCTATTAAATAAAGACAGAGGAAAAATGTCAACATGCGCCTGAAATACGGGGAAAAAGAATTAGATTTCCCTATAAAAACCTTTGAACTTAGAGATATTTAAAACATGTATTTACCGGTGTTATATACTCAAAATGCAGTAAAGTAGGTATCTATTTGGTTGATCAGCTTCTCTTTGACATGGTGAATCCATGCTGAAAATCTAACACACTATGGCAAAGATGTCATAAACTACTACCCATTTAACAAGTTTTTAAATAGCATCCATTAAATATTAACAAATATTAACTTTGGTCTGTCCCAGTGTGGCCATTCTTATGTTCTAGATTTGGAATTACAGATAGATGTGTTATTTATATTCCCTTCTTTCAGGACCAGTGCTAAGAAAATTATTTGGGATGGCATCAGGAACTTTTTACCTTAGCCCTTGCTTTTACTCTTTCAGCTTCCTCCTTACATCTATAAGCTATTCAAACTCTGCTAAACACTAGGATGACATCATTACAGAGATGTCAGATTACTTGACACAGATTACTTGAAAAGCAGGCTGAATACTCAATTTCTTAGATTTATCCATGTTTCTTACTGTTTCAATAGCCATTTCTATAGCCATGTTATCTTCTGTGCTTGGACTTTTCAGAAAGTGTTTTAGTGCCTGAAACAAAAATAGAAACACAGGGACATAACAGGTAAATGACATGGTATTTTCTTTAAAATTTTTTTCCCCTATTTTTGAAAAATTAGATTTTAATTCATCTAGTTCTGCAGCATCTGGGAAGGAAGGAGAAACATCCTTTGATTACATTAAATTTATGTGATCCCTGAGCACACGTTGAGAGCATTTATGTTGTTTCATGTGAATCTGAAGTTAACGGAGTCAAAAAGTAGTGAAAATGACCAATAAGGATGATCACACCGGGACCATGGGAGTATCAGGCATCAGCTGCTGTCCCAAAAACTGCTGTAGGAAAAATTATACTGATGAAGTCTTTCTGAAGGGCTTGCTGGACAGTTACAATCCAGCACACCACCTATACCCACCTCCTTGATTCCTCCTCACTCCCATGGCCCCATCAGAATTGCAGCAGCATTCACAGCCTAGTCCTGGCACATTTCTTCTCAGCACTGACAGCCAGCAATGAGAGGAGAACTGTTCTACTGGGGCATTACAGAGTGCCGCAACCAAGGGTTAATGGGGCACTGGCTCACTGGGAGAAGCAGGTCACCTACTATGGTCCTACCCCAGCAGTTGGTAATTTTCAAAAATTCGTAATCTTGCTTTTTTGCTCTCAGGACATAAACATTCTGCTTAATATGCAGCAGCTGACACACTCAACTTGTAACCAGTCTATGAGAAATATGCTAATTTGCATACTCTTTCGTTTAAAAATTGTGTTTCAATAAGCTACAGAATTTAATCAATGAATGAGCTTTTTCTAAAACTTAACATTCAGACAAGCAAGTAAACAGTAACTAAACTAACTATGTTCATGTATCAGTTAGAGATATATTATGTCTATGATCCATATGAAGCTTCTACTGCTGTCAATAAGAAATATGTGCACAGCCGAATAACGGAATATATAGCACTCACCCTTTATTCATTTTCTATTTAATGGAAGAAATAATTTCCTCTAAGTTTTGTTGTAGGTAGGACTATAATATTTTTTCTTTTGATTGCATCAATGTGAAATAAGAGGAAGCAGGTAAAAAGCCTATTTTTTTTCTGATCTGTAGGAAGTGTAAAAATCTTGGAATCCAGTGTTTTGCACAACCATTGCTACGCACATTTAAATACTGTTGCTGTTTTACAATCTGAATACTAACCCGGGCATACTGACCGCACAGCAAAAAGAACTTGCCCGCCTGAAAATGTTTTTTTTCTCCTTCAAAGTATAGTGCAATACTCTGATAGTCTTCATTGGTAGTATTCTCAGAACCTGCAACACAGACACTAAGGTGAGCAAAACTCTTCTCATGAAACAAAGGTTTATAGATCCCGTCAAAGAGGCAAACCACATATTTCACATTTTTGGCTTTTGGTTTTCAAACAAAATAGGAGCCAGCTGGATTTATAACTTCTGTTTTGCACAGTTTATACCTACTTAATGTGCCACATTTGATCTTTGAGAAAGGACTAATGACTAAGGCTACGTTTTAGTCATGGATATTTTTAGTAAAAAAGTCATGGACAGGTCAATTCACGGTCTCTGACCTGTCCATGACTTTTACTAAAAATACCCGTGACTAAAACTTGGGGAGGGGGAGGTGCAGCGGCCCGTGGCCCAGGACCCCCGCTGGTGCTGGCGCACAGCCCAGGACCCCCGCTGGTGCTGGGGCAGGGGGATGTTGGCAAAGCCGGCAGGCTCCCAACCTAGCTCTGCGCCTCCCCACACCCAGCAGCAGCAGAGTTGGGGTATGGGAGGGGGCAGGGGAACAGGATGGGGTGAGGCAGGCTGTGGGTGGTGCTTACCTGGGGGGTCCCCAGAAGTGACGACATCCCCCTTGCTCAGCTGCTAGGTGAAGGCGTGGCCAGGCAGCTCTGTGTGCTGCCTCCGCCCAGAGCACTGGCTTCGCAGCTCCCTTTGGCTGGGAATCGTGGCCAATGGGAACTGCGGGGGCAGTGCCTGCAAGCGCATCAGCTGCTGCAGAAGTCACAGAATCCGTGGCAAACTCGCAGCCTTACTAATGACTTACTGGATAAATTCTTTAATTTAGGTTTTACACCATAATGTAATTACCCTTGTTGTTTATTAGACAGTCAAATGGCATAACTGTGAACTGGTTCAGTGAGTTTTCCATTGCCTCCTGGTATTAATTTCACACAGCTGCACATTGTCATTACAGACTTCTCTATGTCTTTCTTCACAAATAGGCCATAAATTGCTAAAGAATTCCAAATAAAATTATTAAAATAGAATTCTCACCAATGATGTCAGCATAAATCTCCATCTTATTGTGCTGTTGGGCCAGTGTGAAAGCTTCATTATTACACTTGGACATGACCAGAAACTGGATGGCAGAACCATAGTCACCCAACTGCAGAAAGAATCTGATCAGAATAAACACATTAATACTTTTGTTAAATAACACAATAAACACATTCCAAATGTTTTCCAAAGAAAATCTCTTGTGCAAGGAGTGTGGCAACTGAGGGACCATTAAATCATTCTTCTAAATCTTCTAGTGTGCTCCTATTAGGATATGCATGTACCTTATGATAAACTAAGGCTTTTCAATTTGAAGCTTGCTTGTTTATAGTTTTCTAAAAGATTCTAATCATTTGGGATAAAATTTTGTATGTTTATTGACAGGCCAGAAGTGAACTTTTTGGATGAAACTTTGGTAAATTTCTGTTTGGCCAATTTTGAGACATTCAAGTGCAAAAAGTGTTTTTCAGATGCCTTTTTCTAATGATATTTTCATATACTCTTTCCTCCATTTAAAACTTGACATTGGTTCTCAGTGAGGATTACTGATTTTGAAATATACTTTAAAAATAATAAAGCTGAAGTTCTCATTGTTTCACATCATCTGTCCAATTATGTTCCTTATGCATAGAGTGTGATGTTCTTGATATGCACCCAGGGAACCATACATGGCACTTTGAACTGAATGGATATTTACTGCTTTTGTTTGTTTGTGTGATTGTATGTAAGAGTAAGAACGTGCAAACTTGTGCACTCAGAGTGAAATTCACTCCCCTTGTGTAGAAACCAGAGAATGCAGGGAGGATGTAGTGATGAAATACACTTCCCCTCCCACTCCCAAACCAAGGTCCGTGTGCTGGGCTCCAGTAGCAGCCACAACCCCAATGCAATGGTTCTACAGGATACTGGGACCACTGGATCTGCAAAAACACAAACTGGAGTTGGTTGCCATGGCCTTCCTTTGTCTCTGAAGGCACCTTCCACACATGTCCTGCAATGACTAGTACAGTGACTAGCTCCATGGCATGCAACAGGCAGCTTATTTGGCTACCCAGCAGACTAACCTTGTACAGAATAGAGCTTACATGGTGCAAATAGACTTGCAGTGGTCCTCAACACCACGAGTGAATATCACCCTCGGTTTGCAAATTTTAAATTTAACTGACTAGCACAAGCTTTGGCCCTACATAAAGCTATAGATGTGCTAAAATGAGCATTCTAGAGGCTTAAAAAAAAAAAGCCCCCACCTTTCAGTGCTCAACTCAGGGATTATGAAGTGTTGCACTATACAAAAAACACAGATTCAGATTTATGATAATAACCTAGAGATGCCTCTTCTATGCGCCATAAGGCTTTATGGAAATATACTTATGAATGTATATATGACATAACTAGAATGTGTTTTATGCTACATATGCCATGTAACATATCTCTGTAAAGGTTATGATCTACTGAATCTATTAATCCTATTTGTATGCATGTATCATTTTTGTATTCGAAGTTATGAATATTGGCTGCATACTTGTTTGATTCTAAGTAGGTTTTAGTGAAGCAGTTGGTCAGCTTCCTGAGAAAAGACTATTCTCAGTAAGTGCCCAGTCAAGAAGCCCTTAAGCCAACAATGAACGTGGAGATGCCCATCCACATCTGGGCTTTCCCAGGAATGTGGCTTGGTTGGTAAGGAACTCAGTCATGCATGGACATGTGACTTGCCCAGGTGACTCCAAAACTCCATTTTGTAGCTAGACTTTGCATAAGAGAGAGGAGGGGGTCTTCACCCACAAGAGAAAGTCTATTTAAAGCCCCGGGAGACCCCTCCATTTTGTCTTCAGCGGGCTACAGCGCCTCTCCACCCCCAAAGATACCTGAAAGAAACTGGAACAAAGGACGGTAACTACAGGGGGTGTGAGTGATTGCTGGACCCAGACTAGAGGAGGCTAGTCTGTAAAAGAGGCTTACTGGAACATCTCTGAGGGTGAGATTTTATCGGTATTCAGCTTCTTACTGTATTAGCATAGATTTGCAGGTTTTATTTTGTTTTGCTTGGTAATTCACTTTGTTCTGTCTGTTACTACTTGGAAACACTTTAAATCCTACTTTCTGAATTTAATAAAACTACTTATTAATTAACCCAGAGTATATATTAATACCTGGTGGGCGGGGTGCAAACAGCTGTGCATATCTCTCTATCAGTGTTATAGAGGGTGAACAATTTATGAGTTTACCCTGTATAAGGTTTATACAGGGTAAAACGGATTTATTTGGGGTTTGGACCCCATTGGGAGTTGGGCATCTGAGTGTTAAAGACAGGAACACTTCTTAAGTTGCTTTCAGTTACGTCTGCAGCTTTGGGGCACGTGGTTCAGACCCAGGGTCTGTGTTGGAGCAGACTGGCGTGTCTGGCTCAGCAAGACAGGGTGCTGGAGTCTCAAGTTGGCAGGGAAGGCAGGGGCAGAAGTAGTCTTGGCACATCAGTTGGCAGCCCCAAGGGGCTCTCTGTGATCCAACCCATCACACCCACCCCATAAATTAAAATATACAATACAAAATAAAATAAAAAAGAATATCCCTCCCAGATACCAGGTAATGATAAGAGAATTTAATATAACTCAAATAACTAAAGGGACTATGCTTTACATGGTTACAAGCTAGAAGACATGAATCAAGCAAAAGAAATCTGTTGATAAGAATGGACAGACACTCAAGACTTCTACAGTAAGAAAAGCAAACAGAAGACTGGACTGTATCAACAAATTAATAGAGAAGACATCCAAAAAACTGAATAGCCCTTTGTAAAAGTGAAACCTCTCTGTGGATGGACTAGAGGGCTTACTATTTACATCTCATTTTTTAATCACTTCTAGTGTACTGAGCATAATTCTAGCACTTGGCAAAAAATATAGAAGAGGGCAACAAGGATGATGGCATGAGAGGTTATAAAGAAGTAATGTTAGGAAAGGTTTCAGAGTAACAGCCGTGTTAGTCTGTATTCGCAAAAAGAAAAGGAGTACTTGTGGCACCTTAGAGACTAACCAATTTATTTGAGCATGAGCTTTCGTGAGCTACAGCTCACTTCATCAGATGCATACCGTGGAAACTGCAGCAGACTTTATATATACACAGAGAATATGAAACAATACCTCCTCCCACCCCACTGTCCTTACCAGCAGGACAGTGGGGTGGGAGGAGGTATTGTTTCATATTCTCTGTGTATATATAAAGTCTGCTGCAGTTTCCACGGTATGCATCCGATGAAGTGAGCTGTAGCTCACGAAAGCTCATGCTCAAATAAATTGGTTAGTCTCTAAGGTGCCACAAGTACTCCTTTTCTTAATGTTAGGAAAGTTAGGTTTGTAAATCTATCTAATGTAACTACAGTACTGCATTACCTGGCTACCATCTTGGCTCCATCGAGAGACTGTGTTTCCCTGACAATACTAACAGCTTTTTCAGGATTGTTAAGATGATCCAAATATAGCCGGATTACATTGTCCCATTGTTTGGCATTCTCATAAGCCACAACCGCTTCCTTGTATCTGCAAAATGATGATGTCCACATTTTACATTCAAGCTTTCTTGGCTTTGTTAGGAATTCTTTACAATATTCTATGCAAGCGACTCATAACATTTTACACCTGAGAAGTTATGCTGTGAAACCAAGTTGTTGTTTGTTTAGGAAATTTGTTTATTAGATGTACACCCCTTTTGAACTCTTCTTTTATTGGGATGGATAATGGCAGTAGGAAGACAGACAACACTTCATACAATACCATCTTTTGACTCACCTTGAAAGACAAGCAGCATTATCAGTCTACATACTTTATGAGGGTATCTCCACAGTCATCTAAACTGGCAAGTTAGCCACGTCAAACTGGTTTTGAATAATAGCTACTATTCAACATTTAACAAGAGGAAAAAATGGTTACTAACCTTTCACAATGGTTGTTCAAGAGGTGTTGCTTATGTCCATCCCATGTTAGGTGTGTGTTCTCACTACATGCACCGGTGCCGGAAGTTTTTCCCTCGGTGGTATCCGTAGGGGACCAACTCTGGCACCCTCTGGAGTGGTGCACATGTGTGCTGGTGTAAGGGGCACTGCTGGCCCCCTCCCTCTCTCAATTCCTTCTTACCGGAACTCCGACAGTGGGGAAGGAGGGTGGGTCATGGAATGGGCATGAGCAACACATCTCGAAGAACAACAGTTACGAAAGGTTGGTAACTGTTTTTTCTTCTTTGAGTGATTGCTCATTTCCGTTCCATGTTAGGTGACTCCCAAGCAGTATCCCCTGTGTGTCGATTGCAACACAGCTCTGTCAAAGGCAGCCTCATCTCTAGCCTGCTGGGTGATGGCATAGTGGGTCGTGAAGGTATGCACCAACGACAATGTTGCGGCCCTGCAGATATTCTGGATAGGGACTTGTGCCAGGAAGGCTGCCAATGATGCCTGAGCTCTGGCGTCACTATCTGCTGAGGTACAACTTGCGCCAGTTCATAACAAGTGCGAATGTAGGTGGTAATCCAAGACAAAAGCCCTTGAGAAGACACGGGGAGGCCTTTCATTCTGTTGGCCACCGCGATGAAGAATTGAGTTGATTTACAGAAGGACTTAGTGCGCTCTAAGGAAAAGACCAGAGCCTGCCCGACGTCAAGGGTGTGCATATGTCTCTCCTCGTTCGACGCGCGAGGCTTCAGGAAGAAAATGGGGAGAAATATGTCCTGGTTAATATGGAAAATCGACACCACCTTTGGCAGGAAAGCCGGGTGGACATACAACTGAACCGTGTCCTTGTAGAACACCGATGTAAGGGCTTTAATCTCTGATACCTGCCTCACTGAAGTGATAGCCACACAGAAGGCAACTTTCCAAGATAGATGTGAAAGAGAGCAGGAGGCTAACAGCTCGAAGGCAGGGCCAGTGAGCCTAGAAAGGACTAGATTGAGGTCCCACTGGGGTACTGGGTTCTGGGCTGGCAGAAAGAGCCTTTCCAGGCCCTTAAGAAACCTGATCGTCATCTCATGTGAGAACTCTGATTTGCCCTGGACACAGGGGTTGAAGGCTGAAATGGAGGCCAGGTGCACCTTGATTCAGGAGAAGGCTTGGCCCGATGCTTTAAATGAAGCAAGTAGTCTAAAATGGACTGCAGAGACTACTGGGTCAGGAAGATCCCTTGCTCCAATGCCTAGCAGGAGAAGCGTTTCCATTTTGCCAGGTAAGTTACTCTAGCAGAGGGATTTCTACTTTCCAGCAGCACTCGCTGGACTTGAGTAGAGCGAACCTGCTCCTCTGGGTTCAGCCATGCAACATCCATGCTGTGACGTAGAGTGGGGTGAGGTTTGGCTGTATAACCGCCCATGACCCTGAGAGAGCAGATCTGGGTGGTTGGGAAGCGTCATGGGGGCGCTGACGCCAAGTCCATGAACATGCCAAACCAATGCTGAGGTGATCATGGCGACCCTGGCTTTGTCCCTCTTTATTTTCAGGAGGGTCCCGCCGATAAGAGGGATTGGCGGGAAGCCATACATCAGATCGTCTGCCCAAGACAGGAAAAAAGTCCTTGGAGGAAGCAAAACCAGTGGCACTTCCCATTCCACCTGGTGGCGAACAGGTGCACTTGGGGAGTTCCCCTCCTCTGGAAGATCATTTTGACAACCTCCTCGTGGAGGGACCACTTGTGGTGAGAACAGAACGCCCTGCTGAGGAAATCTGCCAATGTGTTTTAGACACCAAGGAGATGTATCACCTCAATGTGTATGCCATGCTGGATACAGAACTCCCACAGCTGGAGGACTTCTTGGCAGAGAGCTGTGGACCCTGCATCTCATTGCCTGTTGACACAGAACATGGCAGCTGTATTGTCAGTCAGCACCTGAACCACTTGATAGGACAGTCAAGAAAGGAACACCTTGCAAGCAAACAGATGCCTCTGAGCTCCCTGACTTTGATGTCTAGTGTGAGCTCCTCCCAGGACCATAACCCCTGGATCTTCAGCGATCCAAGGTGGGTCCCCCAGCCTAGGTCGGATGTGTCCGACACTAGCATCTTTGTAGGTTTTGGGGCTGAAAAGGGTGTTCCTTCGGAAACGTTTACTGGGTTTGATCACCATTTCAGAGCTGTAAGCACTTGCGGCAGAATTGTGAGGACTCTGTCCAGGTGGTGCCTGGCTGGGACGTAAACTGACGCTAATCACATCTGGAGGGGCCTGAGCCACAGACGTGCATGATGAACTACATAAGTGCACGCTGCCATATGTCCTAGGAGCCTGAGGCATACTCTGGCCATGGTGATAGGGTGGATGGTGAGTTGGCTGATGAGAGCTGACATTGTCTTGAATCTGGGCTCTGGGAGAAAAGCTCTGGCCCATGTATAGTCTAGGGCTGCCCCCATAAACTCTATTATTTGCACTGGCACTACCGTTGCTTTTTTTGTTTGTTTATCAACAGGCCAGTGCCTGGCACACGGCTTCTACCACCCGAACACTGCAATGGACCTGAGCCTGCGAATGACCCTTGATGAGTCAATCATTGAGGTATGGGTAGATCTGAATGCCCTGTTGCCTGAGGTATGCAGCGACCACCACCATACATTTTGTAAACACCCTTGGTGCTGTCGCTAGATCAAATGACAGCACTGCAAACTGGAAGTGGTTTCGTCCCACTACAAACTGCAGGAATCTTGTGTGTCCATGGAAGATGGCGATATGAAAGTATGTGTCCTTTAAGTTGAGGACAATGTACCAGTCTCCAGGATCCAGGGAGGGGATGACGGAGGCCAAGGAAACCATGCAAAACTTCAACTTCTTGAGATACTTGTTGAGGCCTCGCTGGTCCAAAATGGGGCGTAGACTGCCCTTGGCCTTTGGTATGAGAAAATACCGGGAATAGAAGTCTTTCCCCTTCTGATGTACAGGGATTTCTGCTGCAGCCATGACTCATAAGAGGGCTTGCACCTGTTGGGAAAGAAGCTGTGTGTGAGAAGGGTCCCTGAAGAGGGACAGGGAAGGGGGCAGGGAAGGAGGGGGTACAAATAAACTGTAGGGTATACCCCATTGCCACAGTCCTGAGGACCCACCGGTCCGTTGTTATAGCAGCCCAAGCAGGGCGGAAGGGAGAAAGGTGGTTGGAAAATAAAAGGGGTGTAGGATCCTGTCTTCAGACTGGGACGTTGCCCTCGGGCACACCCTCAACATGCCTGCTTGTTACCCCGGGGGTAGCGGGAAGAACCCGAGTGAGAGGCAGGGCCCAATTGTTGGCCTTGGCGGTGCTTATAGTCCCTGCCCTTCTTGTGGTAGAGCTCCTGGTCTAGCTTGACCGTTTGGTCGATGAGGTTGCTGCGGTTTGAACCTCTTTCTAGGGGGGCTAGTGTATATAGGGCTAGGGAACATAGGGTAGCCCTAGAATCCTTAAGCCCATGCAACCTCATGTCCGTCGGGTCTGCGAACAGGGCCAGGTCATCAAAAGGGAGGTCCTCGATCGAGAGTTTAGCCTCTGTCGACAGCTCAGAGGACATCAGCCACAATGCCCACCTCATGGACACAGTTGTCGCTATGGATCTCCTGACCGAGTCCACCGCATCAGAGGCGGCCTGACGGGAGCCCCTTGCCACAGTTTTCCCCTCATCTAGGATGGCAAGGAATTCTTGCATGGACTCCTCCGGTAACAAGTCTGCAAAGTTCAATACTGACTGCCACACGTTGAAATCAGACCTCTCGAGTAAGGCCTGATGGTTTGCCACTCATAATTGGAGGCTGGCAGACAAATAAACTTTTCTCCCAAATAAGTCAAGCATTTTACCAGCCTTATTTTTGGGAATTGGGCCTGGTTGCCCTTGTCTATCTCTTGCTGACCGCCGAGATCACTAGAGTATTCGGGGCCAGGTGAGAATACAAGTACTCAAATGTTTCACGGGGATGTAATACTTTTTCTCTGCCTGCTTGGAAATGGGCAGGAGAGAGGATGGGGTTTGCCACGAAGTTTTTACCAGCTTTACCACCCATTCATGAATGGGGAGTACCACCGTGGATGGGAACAGTGCTCCGAGCTCTGAGAGCAGTGCTCTGAGTCTGGTGACTGGGAATGGGATGGATGGGAGCGCCGCTTTGACCCGGACGATTGGTACCGCGAGTCTGGAGATCTGCACCTCGGTACCAGCTGGGATCGACTTTGCCGTGGCCCCGATGGAGTCCCTTATCGTGGGGAGCAATATCTCCTCTCTGGAGACCGGCGCCATTCTGGGGACCGATGGCATGCTGAGGCTCTGTGTCAGCCATCAGGCAAGCGGTGCCATCCCACAGGGGACTGGTGCTGAGAGTCCCGTGAATGGGGCTGGGAACTTTGGTCGGTTTGGGCAGGTCAGAAGTGCATCCCCAGGGATTGGCACTTTGATGTCAACTGCCGCGGTACCAGGGAGTGATGCCGCATAGACAGAGATCATGGCATGGATCCCAGTGCTGGCTTCCCCCTGGAGATGACCATGTCTTGGCACAGTGTCGGGGGCACCAGCAAAGACAATGTCTTTTGCAGCTTGGAAGGCCTCTGGCGTGGACAGGATTTCCAGGTGCTGGGGCCTCTGCCACTACTCGTGGGGCCGGTGGATTCCTAGGAGGGCTGGCTGGCCTAGCCGGCGATGCAGGTGCCTGGCTGGGCTCCGGAGACTTTCTGCCCCAAAAGGGTCCCCAGACTTTCCCTTTCCCACATGGGATGTTGGGGAATGCCCTCCCCCGGGTGCCTCCTCTGCTTCTTAGCCGGGACTGTGACCGGCACCAGAAGGCCAGTGCCAGAGGTGCACTTTGCACTAATGCCGCTGTACTCGGTGCCAAGTCCAATTTTGGTGGCTCGAAGACTGTCACAAAGCCTGAATCATGATGAGCGCTCTCAGTCTTACATCCCACTCCTTTTTTGTTCTGGGCTTGAAGCTCTTACAAATGCAGCACTTATCGCTAATGTGGGCTTCTCCCAAACACTTCAAGCAACTTTGGTGAGGGCCGCTGATCAGCATAGGCTTTCTACAGCCATCATAAGGCTTGAAACCTGGGGAACGGGGCATGTCCCGTCCCTGGGCTAAGTCCCACAGGGGACTATCTAACCTATCTACAACACTAACACACTAGTTATTAAAGAACAAAAGAACTACTTATCTAACTATTTATAACACTAAGAGAAAAAAACCACTGGGTAAGTAAGTGCTTGCCGAAGCAAGGAGATGTTCCAGCACCGTCACTGGCGGTAAGAAGGAATTGAGGGAGGGAGGGGGCCCCCAGCACCCCTTATACCTGCGATATGAGCGCCACTCCAGACGGCACCAGAGCTTGTCCCCTACAGATAACACTGAGGAAAAAACTTCCAACGCCAGTGCATGTGGCGAGCACACACCTAACATGGAATGGACATTAGCAATCACTCGAAGAAGAACTCCCATTCTCTTCTAGTCAAACAAGTTACAATAGGACCTTCCTCATTCACACACTCTATTACTGGCATAAAAATAGTGGCCTCTGCTCACGTCACAAGAAATATTTAGCAGAAGATCACTGTAGTGAGTCCTCATAATACTAAGACTGTTATTGTCACAAAATATTCTGCAGTACACTTAATTGTATATTACAAATAGCAAAAACTATATTTTGTGTTTAAGTATCCTTGCTTTTGTGTTTGCTTCTCTAAACATTAATCAATAATTTACAAAGATTGTCCCTGTCTTTGTGTAAATGAGGTGCATTGTATTAATTTAGATGGGAATAAATAGGCTGAAATAGTCAAAGGTATTATCAGGACGCTGTTTCTATCCAACATTAAATAGTGTTAAACAAGGTTCAGGTTTGGAATAGAGACCCTAGCCTGCTTAGTACCATGGCAACTATAAAATTGAACAGTCTTATAACCTTTTATTAAAGATACAGAAAACAAAGGAAAAGAGTTAAAGCATTTAAAACATAAAGTCTTAAGTAAGGCTTTCATTTTAACATCATTCCTTGTTTCCTTTGCCTTTAGCTATAGAGTTTTTAGAAGGAACTGTTGTTTGACAGTCTCTTATGCGGTAATAATGTTGGTAATAACTGTCCTTTTGGGGAAATGAAAAGATATTAGTTGAGCTGTTTGGGTTGCTGTTGCAAGTCCAATTCTGTTTCCTAGAAGACACACACAAGAGGGAAGAGAAAAGAACAGCGAAGATAGAAAAGATGCAGCTTTTGTGTCTGGTGTTGACTCCTATCTGCAACCACACTGCTGCGTGGGGAGGGGAAATGGCTGACTGTCTTAATAGCCACTGCGAGATCTGGCAAACTTGTACCAGCATCTTTAGGGCATTGCTTTTTGTCACCTCTTTCTGGTCACAGGGTAACAGCAATGTTACAAATAAGTCTTGCTTGGCTAAGCCAGATTCTTATTAAGCAGAAGGTAAAAGCAGAGGGACAGGAAAGAAGAAATATGGGGGGAGGGGAGGGTTTGAAGAAAGACGACACACTGTGTGCGCGCGTGCATGTGAGAGACAGGGAGAGTCTCACATCCCAGGTAGCATTCAGAATTTAGCTGGAGCTGGTGGAGGTGGCAATGTCATCTGAATCCTCCTCTCTGGCCCAATCTGGTCAGCATCTTTCTCAGGATCAGTATAAGAGATCCCCACAGTGTTACAATAGATTATGGGGAATCAAGAGACTGTGGCAACTATGATCGTAAAGCCTGCTGCAGCAGTTTCTGGCAAACAGCTTCTTCCTCCTGAATTTCCCCAAAAAGTTTTCTCTTTTAAGGACTTCAAAAGGGCAGTGATGGGCAGAGTAGCCCATCCTCTCAATATTCTGATCATCAGTTAGCCCTAATTTTCAACACACCAATTTTCTTGTTTACCAGGCATGATCTTAACACAGTCCTTGAATTATATCAATAGCCTGAATTAGTACAAACAAAAAAGCCTATCTCCCTTTTCCACCTTTTCCCATCAATGTTTATTGTTATAGGTTATTGTGACATTTTGTGCCACTCACTTCTTACAGTTGCGCTCACAATGAAGGTAAATTTGGAGACCCAATTATTACAAACAGTGCTACTGTAATTTATTTTAAAAAGAAAAAACTGTTTGTTTCCCAGACTGTGACGACTAATCATAGCTTTTTATAAAAACTCAGGAGTCTTTAGAAGAAAAATAAACTTCAGCACATCACATCCACTGAACAAAGCTACAGTACTTAACAGCTTTAATGCTACTTTTTAAAAAATAGCTTTTTAAAGTTTAACCCAAGGATAATCAATCAGAACTATTTCTTTCCTAATCAGCAGCATAATCTTTGTCTAGTATCAAGACGTTTGCATAACACTTGATTTTTATATTTTTCAACAAATACGTATTCACTACATATCCTAATTTTTTTATGAATAAAACTGTGAATAATAACATTCTGTAGCTTTAAACCCTGGACTATTTGATTCTGGAAATTAAACACACCTGCCATCTGCTTCTTTTGCCTTGGCATACTGCAGGTGTATCTTTGGAGATGATACACAAGGGAGAAGCTCACCAACCTTTGCCCTAGAAAACAAAGAGAATAAAGTAATCAAATAATAAATGTGATCTTTCTTTTTAATTTGTCTTCACCAAATAAAGTATATGCATATTTATAGAAATACTCGAGAGAAAAGAAAAAGGAACTTACAAAATGCATGTAGTATGAATACCAGCAACAACATGATCTTATTCTTCAGTAATAATTAAGACAAAAAAAAATTAGTATGTAAAAGTGATCTCATTTTCATTTACACGAACAAGGAAATTAATCATGATATTTTGCATTACAAATATGCTCTCTTCTGTTATATACAAGAGAAGCTTTGAAAGAGCTTCAAAGTTTTCAAAAATATGCACTTGCTACACGTCTAAAAACTATTAATTGGTTACTGTGCATTTTCAGGCCATTTTATGCTGTTGTGACAATGTAAAGGGGCCTTACAGAATTAGAATATCATTTCTTTCTTGTTTTAATTTTGGATGTGATCATACGCCCCATTATTCAGAGGTATTTAGCTATTTAGAAATCAGTGGAAGTTACGTGCCTAAATACTTTAGATGATCTGGTCCGTAGTTTCTATTTGTGAAAAGTGCCAGACAGACCACGCTGGACTCTGCCGTACTCTCATTTATTCACAGAAAAGGCATAAAACTGATGACAGCAATGCAAGCTTTCCCTGCACTACCCCAATGTGTCTCAATTCTGACCTGGAGGAACTAGCTCTTGAGGAGAGGGTACATCTGTCTTTCTACCAATTCAATTATTGTTCGCTCTGCAGAGATTGCTAAGAGGAGTCCAATTATGGTGGCAATTCTATTATGTAAACACCTGCTCCCTAGGAACTGGACAAGGGCCAAGTTCATTTTGAAAATGACATTGAACAGCCATATGATGCTAAAACAAAAAGGAGTCCTTGTGGCACCTTAGAGACTAACAAATTTATTTGGGCATAAGCTTTCGTGGGCTATAACCCACTTCATCGGATGCATGGAGTGAAAAATTTAATAGGCAGGTATAAAAATACATCACATGAAAAGATGGGAGTGGCCTTACCATGTGTTGGGTCTGTGCTAACGAGGCCAATTCAGTTAGGGTGGATGTGGCCCATTCCCAACAGTTGACAAGAAGGGGTGAGTATCAACAGAGGGAAAAGTATTTTTTGTAGGAACTCAGCCACTCCCAGTCTTTATTCAGGTTTTTACTCAGAACTGGAATTAATTTGCAAACTTGACACTATCAAATTAGGTCTGAATGAAGACTGGGAGTGGCTGAGTCACTAGAAAAAATAATTTTCCCTCTGTTGACACTCACCCCTTCTTGTAAACTGTTGGGAATGGGCCACATCCACCCTGACTGAATTGGCCTCGTTAGCACCGACCCCCCACTTGGTACGGCAACTCCCATCTTTTCATGTTTCTGTATATTTATACCTGCCTTCTGAATTTTTCACTCTATGCATCTGATGAAATGGGTTATAGCCCACAAAAGAGCTTATGCCCAAATAAATTTGTTAGTCTCTAAGATACCACAAGGACTCCTCGTTGTTTTTGCTGATACAGACCTGTGTTGAATTTGAACCAGCAGCCTAGAACTAAAAGGCTGTGTTGCACTCCGAGGTGTATCATCTTTTGTAAATCAAGAAGCTTTCATGAAATAAATATAATTAGGCAAGTAAAAGGATTCAAAGTGTGTAGTACACAAAGATTCTGAAAGCCCAGTTACAGTCAAGCTAAACATAACCAAGTAAAGAGAAGTTTGCTGATTAGCGTAGCTGTTGTTTGGGTTGGGTTTTTTTTAACAAAGTTTTGATTTACATCAACCCGTGTTTCTGAAGATTCAGAGTGTAAATCATACTTGACCTAGACCCCAAGAAAAAGTCAGTAGACTGACTGTCATGTGAATTATGTGTCTGATTAATCAAGATGATCAGGGACTCCTATTCCTTTTCAAAGGGCACTACAATATAACCTGTTTTTCAAGGAACGTAAAACTGCACTAAAGCTGCACTTACCAGTTTTTACAGCGGATATATACTGACGCTGCCTTGTCATGATATTGCCCCTTTTCATATAGTTGAGCAGCTTCTGAAAATTGCTACAATAATGAAAATTATACAAATGTTTATTTATTTGTAACTGGGAATTCATCATGTTATTAATATTCTCTCTATTACTAGGGATACCTTCATACTCTCCAGAATGGCTCCACAGTCTCTCTTTAGCAGCCTGCTAGGATGTTTAATGGCTTGGTTAACCCCCCGACGAATGTCTCCCATTCGAATGGACATCTGAGCCACTCCAGCTAGGCAAGCTTCATCATGTTCCTGGTATTGGCGATCAAAAGTAAAGTGATAACTATATTTTCAGTACAAAAAGTATTGGTTTTACAGAAGCCATTGCAATTATTTCAACAACAGTGAAATGCATCAACCAGAAACGACCTGACCTCAGGTAAAGCTGTTCTTGTCTAGAAAATTTAAACCAGAGCCTTAAAAGGCAACAGTCAGTATTTATGATTAAATAATGGTGCCATTAATTGTGGAAAAGCCTATGTTTTCGTTGCTGGCTATATTTAGGTGACTTTCTTGTGAAGTTTCATCTAGTGTTTCACACTACAGTCTATTTTTTGAAATAACTGACTAGGCCAGGTATACAGGACAAAGGTAAGTTTCAAAAAGAGACAAAGAAACAGAACAACACACCAAAACATATGTACAGAAAAAGACAGATGGGGAAATTACTTGCTTCTAATTGGACTTATCTCAAAGTACTAGCCCCAAATTCACACATTTGGTTTTAAAATATACATGAAAGCATTGCTATTTCGCTTGTTTTGAAAAATCTGACTATTCATTTTATTCTTCTTTACTGAACGATTGACTACACTAAAGGAGCAGAAATCTATATAAGTATCATATAAAAATATATTATTATTTTGGCACTGTCTCCTTTAATATTTACATAATTATTGTGAAATTGTTCAAATGGTAAAAATAATTTCCCAGTACTACAATCTTAATGCAGTACTGTTTTACATAAAGTAAGCCATTTTTCTCTGTGTATAAAATTACAGGAAAGACCAATATATCAATATTGTTCTTTGAAAAGGAAGAGAGTCAAATCATTTACAAAAAGAATCTCTAAGGTGCCACAAGTACTCCTTTTCTTTTTGCAAATACAGACTAACACGGCTGCTATTCTGAAACATATCGTTTACAGAAGAATACAAAATCCTGTATTTAAATAAACTGTCACAGAAGAATTCAGTGTACAATATATATTATAATTACTTGTATGCCACCATCATTGAAGAGTGTTACCTTATTGTCCCTTGTGATTCCCTTCTCATAGTGTGCCAAAGCATTCACATAATCACCCCTAAAAGAAAATAATAATATATGTGTAAAAATGTTTATTAATAGGAACAAGTTGCAGAGATATGAAGCCTGCATACATAGCTGACAAATAAATGGAATGGATCTCCTAATCAACTCTTATTAAAACACAGTTAATTCTGTGATCACATTTTTGGAGCATTTAATGTAAGCTGCAATTCTTTTTTGAGGTGGCCGCTGCATATTCCCATTTTGTGTGATTTGCACCCCTAGTGCTGCTGCATTTCCTTTGGGAACCTTCTGGAAAGCAGCATGTGTTGGGGCTGCATGAGCACCTTTTCATGACTCCCAACATTCAGAGCTAAGGTCACAAAAGTGCCATATGGTCAAAAATGCCTCAGTTCCCTCCTTTCTGTAGCCACCTGTAGGAATCTTCTCTCAGTATACAGGGTGATTTGGGGGATTTTGATCCAAAACTCCCTTAATTTCTAGGCTTAAATTGTGTTATAGTTACTTAGTAAGTGTTATGTAGTTTGTGCCACAACATATTTAGTTTTCACTTTGACCCTATGGGCCTTGAACCTTTTAATTATGGCTCACCAGGACTCTGTGGCTCAGACAAGAAGGGTGGAATTAAGCATGTGTGTCATGTCCCTTCATGTTTGGATATTAGGAAAATCTTTTTCACTAGGAGGGTGGTGAAGCACTGGAATGCGTTACCTAGGGAGGTGGTAGAATCTCCTTCCTTTGAGGTTTTTAAGGTCAGGCTTGACAAAGCCCTGGCTGGGATAATTTAGTTGGGGATTGGTACTGCTTTGAGCAGGGGGTTGGACTAGATGACCTCCTGAGGTCCCTTCCAACCCTGATATTCTATGATTCTATGTTCCAAGAAGAATAAGGAGTGAGTATGCACACCTGTCTCTTGGAGAAGCCTCTTTCCTAGATCACTTCTAGGCCTTTACACCTTGAGCTCAACAAGCAACGGAGGCTCATTTAAGAAAGAAGTATCCTATTTTGATACCACTAATGTTGACTGAATAATTTATTTACCGACTTAAACAAAATAGAAATAAGACATTTTTATTCCAAAATAAGAGGGTTCCCAGACTTGTTCCAAAACAACATAAGGTGTGAATTAAAATTGATTTAGTGATTTCAGTGCACATTTGCTTATAAATAAGGCCTATGTCAGGGGTTTATGGCTGTCGTGCCAAAATCTTCTATGGTCCTAGGAAGTGAGCCTTCTAAAGCTCAAATGTCACTGGTGATGAGGCTGAATTTAACTTCTAAGGAGCTCCTTCATATGATCTCTTTGGTAGCGTAGAAACCTGGTACCGTGGGAAGCACTCTCTCAGCCACTGTTTTCCCATAAATCTCACTTATTTTACCAGACTAAGCCTGCTCAGTGGCTGCTCACGGGTACATACTTGAAGCAGCCATGATCCCCTACCTTGATTTGGCAGCCAAAGGGAACAGGATATCAACCTGGTAGGGGCAGCTATATAGTTAGGTTTAAAAGACAAGGAGAGTAGGGTAGATTCCTTCTCTCTACCAGGGACTGCTGACCTGGAAGTCTGGCTCTCCTCTTTCACAAATATGCAGGAAATGGGATGACACAGGGTGACCTAGGAAGGAGAGGAATGGGCATTTAAGTACCAGGCTGTCTTCCACTCTCAACAGTGGAGATAAAAAGTGGCAGGTAGGAGAAAGCTACTCCAAGCTGACACTGGTCTGCAACTAAGCCTCTGGTTAACTGTCTATTTTGTTTGCATTGGGAAGTTTACCAGTTGGCGTGCACTTCATTTTTTCTTTTATGGCCACTTAAATCAATCATGAGCAGCTACTTTTGTGAACCATGTCTCCAGAGTAGTTTTCTGTGGATACTCCCAATTTCCCTGGTACAGCAGCTACAGGACCTCTCAGGGATTCTGTATAACACTGTAATGAGCTGAAGTGACTCAAACAAATCAAGATCTTTGTGGAAATGCTTTCAGGACATCACTAGTATTTCTCTACTTAGTAGAAGTATGAGTTAAATATTACAATACTACATCTTTACAGGAAAACATACGTGAATTCAAGCTGCATAGCATACTCCTTTGATATGAACGGGATCTGGTCTGGGGCCAAACGCTTAGCCAGCTGTAATGCGCTGTCCCAGTGCTGCAAATCTCTTCTCATCTGTTACCAAAAGAAATTATTTGAAGTCAGCTTTTTTTTTTGGGGGGGGGGGGGGGAATCTTCTGATGTAAGCATCAAATACTGAATTATTATACTATTTTCTAGTATTAAAAATACAATTACCAATGTTAGAATCTTGACTGGATTCAACAGAAAGTTTGAGACAGATGATAACAAGAAGGTGTTACTGTAATAAGAGGCGTAATACATACTTATCTTAAGCAGTTGACAGACCCATATCATTATGACTCAAAATGTTTAGAAATACTACAAAACTGAGCAGAATTATCACCATGTAAAATAATCAGGTAGTAGTGAATATTAGGTTGGCAAGAAAAACAATTAACATCTGACAAAGTTTTAGGCAACTTAACTGGGTACCTCAAGTGCAGCAACAGGACAGGTGGATGCCAGATATAAATCCTGAGCCAGATTAAAGTCATTAGTAAACATGGCAAGATGTCCGGCTAAAAGGTTGTGGTCTTCTATTCCCTATAAAATAAAATAAAAATACTGAGTGCTACAACTGTCCAGATGATGACCCTATTACAAATTCTTGTCATCTATTACTAATTTTTAAAAGATTCTACAGATCCAACTACCAGGTCATGTCTGTGCATGTGTCACTCTTCACCCAGAAAAAATATGGCACACACTTTTATTGTATGATATGCACAGTGACATAATTTGTTAAAACCTCTCTCATTACACAAGAAATGGGACACTCCTCAACGTACATGTAAGGGCTGCCATCAAATAGGAAAGAGCAGATTCTACCCCCAATACATGGCAGTCAGCAAAATGTAAGGGCCCAATTTTAAAGCCCTCATTTGAACAGTTCCAATAAAGCTAATGGGACTCCTCACATAAGTAAGAGTTGCAGAAGTGGATACCCGTACAATACATACACAAATCAGAAATATTTTTTTTTAGGGTTTTGGCATTTCACAAAAACAGCTGAGGCATTCAAATTGACACAGTTTTTCAGTGGTTTTTAAATGAGAAAATGTTTGAATGCCCTTACCATTAAAACTGTCCAATATCATATTCCTCCTGGAGGCATTCTGCACCAAAAAATTAAAAATTTTGTGCCAAAAATTAAAAATTCTGCACACAATATTTTAAAATTCTGCAAAATTCTGCAAATTTTGTGTGTGAAAATAACACTACATCATTGCACTAATTTCAGTTATTTGGGGAATCTATTTCAAAATACCTGTCAGCACGTATGTCTGTAACAATACAAACACACAAAATTTTCCCCAGGAGTAGAGAGTTAAAGAAACACCTATGACAACCCAGATCCTGTGTCTCTGCCCCCTTCCCGCCCCAACTCAGAGCCCAGCCAGGGGGCCAGACACCCACAACCCCTCCCCTGCCAGAGTGAAGCCATGCCTGCCCCCACAGCCAATACACCTGAACCCTCTCTCCCCCAGAGCCCAGCTGCGGGGCCCCCATGGGCCAGATACCCGCACCGTCTCCCATTCAGAGCCCAGCCACAGGACCCCATTGCCCAGATACCCACACCCGCCCAGAGCCCAGCCGTGATTCCCCAAGGCCTGATACCCATCCCTTTCCCCCCCACAGAGCCAGGGATGCAGAGGGAGAAACAGCCTGATGATCAGTCCCAGGCTTGCATGGAGTTTTTTGTGTGCCGCCCTCTCCTTGCCTCAGGGCATGCTGGGAACTGCAGCTGCCAGGAACCTTCTAGCTCCTGCCCCCTCCCCCCAGCAGTGTCTTATGTGTGAGCTGGGCTCTGCTGGGTCTAGCAGCACTGCAGCCCATTTCTGTAGGGGAAAGGAAATTCTGCATTGCGCAGTGGTGCAGAATTCCCCCAGGAGTAAATATCAGCAATTTGCAATAGAACAGTCTAACATTTCCTATTTTAATATGCATTTTTAAGATGCACTATTGCAAAGTATTGATCTTAGTTACAATGTAACAATTCTGAACATTTCTCAATAAAAACTATAAAAAAATGCTTCATTCTGAATGTCTTGATTGTCTCTGTAAAATCTATACTGTATGAGTAGACACATTGTTCTAACTATAGTATATATATTTGAACAGTATAGAAACTGAATGGAAAGAAGAACAGAGAGAAAGGAATGAGGAAAATGAAATAACATAAAAATGCTCCAATTTTCTGCTTTGTTTTCTTCAAATATATATTACTATGTATACATATATTGTTTTATTAATTTTGGATAAAAAACCCACATTAATGCAACATATTAAGGTTACCTACTTGAACACAAAAAAACTAGAAATGCAAAAGTTTAGTTTCTAAAGGTAATACGAACTCCCACACATTACACACACTATAAATATTACTTGTACATTTAGAAATCTAGTAATCAAAATTACTATATACCATTTACATACAGAATGTGCAAAAGCAAAACATCAACAAAGCAGTGAAAAGTAGTAAACAGAACATATTATTGCCGGCACCCAGTGCCAAGAGGCAAAACAACAGCAGGGGTTTGTTACCCGGTGTGTTTCACTCAGTCATCACAAGGGGCTGGAGAAGTAGAAAAGTTTATTTGCAGCTGCAAACAAGGTACAGGGAGAATAGAATCTCAAATCCTGCACACCAGAGCAGGTCATTACACACACTTTTATATTCCTTGATGCTACTGCACTACACATCAGCCAGTTAAAAAACTTTGCACAAATACTCTGCCTTCCTTATGTGCGTTACAACAATGTTTATTTCCTGCAACCTCTAACAAGCATTCCTAGCAACTTAAACAACCAGCACATCCTGCCTGGCCTTGTAACTATCTCCTATTATTTTTAACTTGGCGTCAGCAAACCTTACACTATAAGGCATTATCTACGGCTGCAACATTGTTTTAAAAGCAAAAGAACTTACTCAAACCAGCCAGACCTGAATTCTATTAAGGAGGGTTAAGAAGAAGCCCTTAGGCCTTCAGCAGGAAGACTTCCTCAACCCTTATGGCCTTCCATCCCCTCGACTTAACTAGTGGCCATGCCCTGGGATCTCCAACAATATGGAAATATTTTTTTGTGACTTCATATACAAAAAATGAAATGATGACACTAATGTTATATATGTTATATTAAGAAAACCAAACAGAAAAATTATAAAGTAAAGTTTTGAACTAAAGCCTTTATAAGGGCTCTGAACCGTGAGGTGGACAAATTAACAACAAATATGACAACCAGGAGCAATCTTCATGACAACACATACACAATCCAGTTGCCAAATTCTGATTTTAGTTACACCATTGTCAATCCAGAGAGACTCCACTTATTTCAGTAGTTACTCCAACTGAGATCAGAACATAGCCTTAAGATTGTGAAATATGAGGAGAAAGCAGAAGCAACTGCAAAATTTCTTGGTGGGCTCACAAAATCTTTAAAAGCTCCTGTAGCTCACCTTAAAAAAAAAAAAAACGTAATAGAAATTTTAGTATTCAAACAGTGTTGGGAATTGTCTATGTTAGAGACAAAGGCCAAAAGAATTTGGTAATTTTTAACACTTCCAAAATGTGTAACTCACAGGTGCTTTGCAAGTAGTGCCATTTCAACCATATCAAAGTTTCAAAATCGGCGTTGTCCTGTCTTCTGTTTATTTCTAGAAACATAATACCGTGTTCTCCTTTCTCAGGAACTGTCAGAACCCAGAGGGTGAGCCATAGATCTTGTGTTATGAGGAGTAAATAACACATTTTTAAAAATTACACAAAAACATAAGAAATGCCACAGTGAGTCAGACCAATGATCCATCTATCCCAATAACCTGTCTTCCGACAGTGGCCAATGCCAGGGGTTTCAGAGGGAATGAACAGAACAGGTAATCATCAAGTGATCCTTCCTATTGCCCATTCCCAGCTTCCGGCAAACAAAGGTTAGGGACACCATTCTGCCCATTCTGACTAATAACCATTGATGGACCTATGGTCCATGAACTTGTCTAGTTCTTTTTTGAACCCTGTTATAGTCTTGGCCTTCACAACATCCTCTGGCAAAGAGTTCTACAGGTTGACTGTGTGTTGTGTGAAGAAATACTTCTTTTTGTTTGTTTTAAGCCTGCTGCCTATTAATTTCATTTGGTGACCCCCTAGTTCTTGTGTTATGAGAAGGAGTAGATAACACTTCCTTATTTACTTTCTCCACACCAGTCATGATTTTATAGACCTCAATCATATCCTCCCCCTTAGTCGTCTCTTTTCTAAACAGAAAAGTCCCAGTCTTATTAATCTTTTCTCATATGGAAGCTGTTCCATCCCCCTAATCATTTTTGTTGCCCTTTTCTGAACTTTATACAATTCCAATATATCTTTTTTGAGATGGGGTGACCAGATCTGCACATGCTATTCAAGATGTGGGTGTACCATAGATTTATATAGAGTCAATATGATATTTTCTATCTTCTTATCTAATCCTTTCCTAATGATTCCTGTTATCTTTTTTGACTTCTGCTGCACATTGAACAGATGTTTTCAGAAAACTATCCACAATGACACCAAGATCTCTTTCGTGAGTGGTAACCGATAATTTAGACCCCATCATTTTATGTGTGTAGTTGGGAGGGATTATGTTTTCTAATGTGCATTACTCTGCGTTTATCAACATTGAATTTCATCTGCCATTTTGTTGCCAAGTCACCCAGTTTTGCGAGATCCTTTTGTAACTCTTTGCAGTCTGCTTTGGACTTAACTACCTTGAATAGTTTTGTATCATCTGCAAATTTTGCCACCTCATTGTTTTACGCCCTTTTCCAGATCATTTATGAATATGTTGAATCGTACGGGTCCCAGTACAGACCCCTGCGGGGGACACCACTATTTACCTCTCTCCAGTATGAAAACTGACCATTTATTCCTATCCTTTGTTTTCCATCTTTTAACCAGGTACTGATCCATGAGAGCATCTTCCCTCTTATCTCATGACAGCTTACTTTGCTTAAGAGCTTTTGGTGAGGGACCTTGTCAAAGGCTTTCTGAAAAATCTAAGTACACTATATCCCCTGGATCACCTTTGTCCACATGCTTGTTGACCCCCTCAAAAGAATTCTAGTACACTGGTGAGGCATGATTTCTCTTTACAAAAACCATGTTGACTCTTCCCCAACAAATTGAGTTAGGCTTATCAGGCTGTAATTGCCAGGATCACCCCTGGAGCCTTTTAAAAAAATTGGCGTCACATTAGCTATCCTCCAGTCATCTGGTACACAAGCTGATTTAAATGAGAGGTTACATACCACAGTATATGTACATGTAGTACTACAGTGCTAAATGCAAATCAACTAATTAAGGAGGGATTCCAGTAAGCATCTAACACATTCTGGAATATGCAAGCTGCCTAGAGATGGCTCTGGTTTCTCCTCAATACATACTCTTCCTCTCCCGCTAAAATACTGACACCACTAAAATAATTCTTCTTCAATATAAACACACAACACCAGAATTCCAGCAATCTTAAAAGTGCATTTTAATCTTAATCTTTCATATTTTTACAAAAATGTTTGGTAATTATTTTAAAATGTTACCTTTATTTGCTCTAGTGACATCACCATCCCAACATTTCCAATTGTCCGATAAACACGTACCGCAAACTCCAATTCCATGTGATGTAGGCAAGCTCTGGCCAGCTCATTCCAACCAGATTGATCATTCAGAAGTTTGCATACCTCCCATGCTTCAGAAAACCTATGCACGGTGAAAAACAAAACTAAAACGAACAGTTGCATTCAATGTGTATTTTATTAGAACATTTTCTTTTAAACCTCAAAAACTAGTTAACCTCAAAGCAGAGGGAAACTGGGGACTGACTAATTTCTAGGTTTGAGGGAAATTGCTAGGAGCCCTGTGACAGGAAAAAACAGGGCCACATGAAAACACCAGCCTGCAGCTTATACAAAATTGCCCCACCTTTCTCCTTCAGAAAAATACTTTATTTCTCTAGCTTACTTCTCACTTTGCACTACACCCTCCCATTGTACTGTTTTTTGCTCCTTTAGAATGGAGGGAGTGGGTGGCATGCATTTTCAGCCAGTATTGAGGCAGAAGCTACCATGCAGCCCAGAATAGGTCTTGAATAAATTACTGTAGCTCTTACTTTACAGTAAGAAAAAGCATCATTGTGTCATTTGTTACTTGGCTACCCAGACAGACTAAGCACTTATACGGAATGATGGTTCAATATAACTTTATCAATATTCAGCAAGAGATTTTTAGAACACCAGTGTATGCTGTACTGTGTGCTTCAATCACAGAAGGAAATGATTAACCCATATAATTAAAAAGCAGACCTACCTTTTCAGCATTAAAGTCTGAGTAAGTATTTGTTTCAGCTCATTAAACCCGGTGTCTTTCAAAATGCCACGGAAACTATGAGTACTAAGATAGATATTGTTTGTTTTCCCACTCTGAGTCTGACAGGTTAATTCTCCATTATACAAAAGCAATGGTTTGTGGGAAAAGGGAACTTTTGTGCCACCTGCCAAAATAACCTTGGACCCTGTATTAGGAGATCAGAAAAAAAAATGTTATTTAAAATGCTCCTTCATTATGACATGTTTAGCAACCAGTTGCAGTTGTGAACAGTTAAAAAACGTAAGAGTGAAGGAATCTTATTTTGAAAATCCCAACAGCTTTGTTCTTTTATCCTTTGGCATAGCAGCAGCACTATCCTGGACCAATCTGACTAATTCAAGGTCTCCTGTTTGGCATTCATCATTTACTGTATGTACCAAGTGTAAAAGTATATACCAAAAAAGAATTTGAAGAGCAACTAGCAAAAGACACAAAAAGTAAGAGCAATTTTTTTTTTAAGTACATCAGAAACAGGAAGCCTGCCAAACAATCAGTGGATGACAGAGGTGCCAAAGGAGCACTCAAGAAAGACAAAAAGCAAAATGACAAGTCTTCACTGCAGAGGATGTGAGGGAGATTCCCACACCTGAGGAGGAACTGTCCCAGACTGAAATGTCAATAGAGGAGGTTTTGGAACAAACTGATAAATTAAACAGTAATAAGTCACTAGGATCAGCCAGTATTCACCCAAAAGTTATGAAGGAACTCAAAAATATGAAATTGCAGAACTACTAACTATGGTATGTAACGTACCGTTTAAATCAGCCTCTGTAACAGATGACTGGAGGATAGCTAACGCAATGCCAATTTTTAAAAAAGGCTCCTAGCAATTACAGGCTGGTAAGCCTAACTTCAGTACCAGGCAAATTGGTTGAAATTATAGTAAAGAACAGAATTATCAGATACATAGATTAACACAATATTTTGCAGAAGAGTCATCATAGCTTTTGTAAAGGAAAACCATGCCTCACCAATCTATTAGAATTCTTTGAGGGTGTCAACAAGCGTGCTGATAAGGGTGCTCCAGTAGATATAGTATACTTGGACTTTCAGAAAGCCTTTATCTAGGTCCCAAACCTTAAGCTCTTAAGCTCCTAAAGGCTCTTAAGCAAAATAATCGGTCATGGGATAAGAGGTAAGGTCCTCTCATGAATCAGTAACTGGTTAGATACAGAAAACAAAATGTACGAATGGTCTATTTTCACAGTGGAGTGGGGTAAATAGTGGGGTACCTGAAAGAACTGTATGGGGACCTGTGCTGTTCAACATATTCATAAATGATCTGGAAAAGTGGGTAAACAGTGATGTGGCACAATTTGCATACAATACAAAATTTCTCAACATAGTTAAGTCCAAAGCTGATTGTGAAGAGTTAAAAAGCGATCTCATCAATCCGGGTGACTGGAAAATGGCATATGAAATTCAATGTTGATAAGTGCGAAGTAGTGCACATTGGAAAACACTCAATTCTACACACAAAATGATGGGGTCTAAATTAGCTGTTACCAGTCAAGAAAGAGGTCTTGGTGTCATAGTGGATAGTTCTCTGAAAATGTCCGCTCAATGGCGCAGTGGCAGTCAAAAAAGCTAACCGAACGTTAGGAACCATTAGAAAAGGGATAGATAGTAAGACAGAAAAGAGGAGGTACCTGTAACCAGAGGCTCTTTGAGATATGTGTAAACCCTCAGTGGAATACAAATAGGGATCATATGCACACCATGGGTCTGGAGTGGAGAATTAGAAAGTAGCGTCCATCGGTCTGCACATCCACCCTGACTTGCCTTATGGTTTCATCTGAAGAGATAAAAGGCGGGGCAGGCCGACTGCAACTCCAGTTCCTTCTCCACTGCAAATCCAGCAGATCTGCAGCAGAGGGGAAGGAGGGCAGGAAGCGGAATACAGATATGGGCCACGCATTTCGAAGAACCTCCAGTTATAGGTCAGCAAACTCCTCCTCTCCTTCTTCGAGAGATGGGCCCTATTGTATTCCATTGAGGGTGATTAACAAGTGGTACCTAAGCTGAAGGAGGATGCAAAGAAGCAGATGAAAGAGATAAGTGGAGGATAGCCATGCCTGGAGGAGGCATCCGTTACTGAGACATTCACCAAGACGTAATGTGCAGTAAAGATGTGTACTGAATTCCATGTGGCTGCTCTACATATATCCCAAAGCAGTACATTGTGGAGGCAGGCTATGGTTGAAACCTGGGCTCTCACAGAATGGCCTACACCCCTGAGGATAGTGGGAGGCCAGATAATTGATATAGTGTAATGCACCCCAAAATCCACTTGGAGATTAGCTGTGTAGAGATTGCCTGCCTCTTAACAGTTTCAGCATTGCAACAATCAATCTGGGGGTTTTCCTGATTGGTCATGGCCTCTGTAGGTAGAAGGCCAAGGCCCCACGGACATGGAGGTAGTGGAGTTGCAGTTTCTCTTCAGAGTCGTGTGGTTTCAGGAAGAAAGCAGATAAGTGAATGGATTGATTTTCGTGAAACTGGGAAATAACCATTGGCAAAAATTTGGGATGCAGGTGTAAGGAGACTTTATCTTTATAGAAAATCATGAAAGGAGGGTTTGCCATCATGGCCCCAAGTTCACTGACCCTTCTTGCTGAAGTGACAGCAATGAGGAAGGCGATCTTCATGGAGAGGGACATAGAACATGATGCCAGCGGCTGAAAGGGCGGTTGAGGTCCCACTGGGGAGTGATGGGTTGTACAGGTGGGAAGGTTCTGATGAGGCCTTTCCAAAACCTAGCAGTCAATGGTGAGTAAAGACAGAATGTTCCTCCACATGGGGCTGAAAGATGCTAAATGCTGCTAGGTGGACCTTAAGAGAGCGGAGACCAAGCCCTGATGCCTTCAAGGACAGTAGGTAGTCCTGGAGGTGGGGAATCCCCACTCCTTCTGGGGAAAGTCCCTTGTACTCTGCCCGGAGGAGAAGCATTTCCGCTTGGCTCGGTAACAACTCCTAGGGGATTCCTTCCTGCTGCTGGAGAGGATGTTTTGCATTTCTTATGAACACACCCCTTCCAGAGAATATGCCCATCCAATACCCTGCTCTGAGGTGAAATGCATGTGGATTGGGATGGTTGATGTCGCTGTTGTGCTGCGTCAGGAGATCGGGGAAAGCAGGGATGGGAATTGGGGGACAGGTAGACATACAAAGGAGGTTGGGAAACCAAAACTGTCTGGGCCAGGAGGGGATGATCAGGATGACTGTTGCTCTGTCTTGTCTGATCTTGTGTAGTACTCATGGTAGGAGTTAGACAGGAGGGAAGACGTAATTGAGTTGGTCTGACCAGGAGAGGATGAGAGCATTGCTCTGAGAGTGGTGCCTCGGACCTCCTCTGGAGCAATATGTGCTGCATTTTCTATTCACTGGGGATGCGAAAAGGTCTCTGGTCAGAGTTCCCCACTTGTTGAAGATGTCCTATACCATGGTGTCATGAAGTTTCCAATCGTGGTCAATCGTGAACTGTGTACTGAGCAAGTCTGCAATCATGTTGTGTGCCCCTGGGAGATAGGCTGCAGATAAGATGATCTGGTGGGTGATGCACCAGTTCCAAAGGGTGACTGCTTCGGAGCACAGAGTCATCAACCTCGTGTCCCTGTTTGTTGCAAAGAGTCGTAGTGTTGTCCAACATTATGAGAATCTGATGGGAATGGATGACCAGGAGAAAGGCCTGACATGCCATCCTTACAGCTCAGAGCTCCAGAATGTTGGTGTGCATTCTGGACACCTAAAGAGTCCATGTGTCCTGTGTCATGTATTCACCCATGTGCGCTCCCCAGCCTAGGAGGGATATGTTAGTGATAACTGTCTTGTGTGGGAAGCGAGGGTGGGAAGGGAACCCCTACGTGTTCCCTCTACCAGTGGAGGGACGAGATTACCACACGTTTGTGTGTGGGGGGAGGCCTGTGAGCACGAGGTGCACAGCATGATGGTTGGGTGAGTAAACCAACTGCAGCCACATCCGGAGGCAGTGAAGATGGAGATTTATATGCATGAGGCCATGTGTCCCAGGAAGGATAGGAAAGTCCTGGCTATGACTGAAGGACTGTTGACTACACGAGTTATGAGTTCTTTCAGGGTCTGGAACCTGTCCCATGGTAGGTAGGTTTATGCAGAGACTGAGTTGATAGTGGCCCCTATAAAGTCTAGGTATTACATGAGATTTAAGGTTGATTTTTGGCATTGATATTGACCAAGGGAGAACAAAGGGGGATAAGCAACATGGATGTTAAAACCTGGGCTTCATGTCTGGACCGTTTTGCCGAGCCAGTCATTGAGATATGGGAATACGAGGACCCCATAACTCCTGATTTGGGTTGCTACAATGGAGAAAACCTTGGTGAAAACTCTAGGAGCTGAGGTAAATCCACACAGTTTATTAATACATTTAGCACAGTCACAAACACCCCAACTCAGTAAGGTAGATAGAGATACTACAGAATGTACATTTGCACATCCATAAGGAGTATCAAAAGAAAGAAAAAACAAAAACTGTACTTACCAGAAAGTATTGAAAGCTCAGTCTTCCCCCTCCCCACGCTCCATATGTCCTAGAGACTGTAGCCCATATCCTGTACTCTGCCAGGCTAACAGTCTCTGGACCTTTAATATGTGATTTCTAAGCCAATAGGAAATGAAAAGTCACTGAGGCTTTGACCAGCAGCTAACATGTTTCTATAAAAATCTGGGGGGAGCATGGGCTGTTATAGCAGCGACAAGGAAGAGATGAGAGAAAACATGGGTGGAAATCAAATCAGTGTCTTGCATGTCTGTACACTAAAGTAAGTAGTATGAGGTATAAGCAGGAAGAACTTGAAATGCTAGTTAATAAACACAACTATGACATAGTTAGCACCACAGAGACCTGATGGGATAATACGCATGACTGGAATATTGGTACAAAAGGGTACAGCTTGCTCAGAAAGAACAGGCAGGGAAAAAAGGGAGGTCGTGTTGCCTTATATATTAAAAATGTATACACTTGGACTGAGGTTGAGCTGGAAATAGGAGACAGACTTGTTGAAAGTCTCTGGATAAGGACAAAAGGGGTAAAAAACAAGGGCGATGTCATGTAGGAGTCTACTACAGACCATGTTATCAAGAAGATGACGTGGATGAGGCTTTTTTTAAACAACTAACAAAATCATCCAAAGCACAGGAAGTGCTGGTATTGGGGGACTTTAATGACCCAGACATTTGTTGGGAAAAATAATATGGCAGGGCACAGATTATCCAACAAGTTCTTGGAATGTACTGGAGGCAATTTTTTATTTCAGAAGGTGGAGAAAACTACTAGGGGAGAGGTTGTTCTAGATTTGATTTTGACAAATAGGGAGGGACTGGTTGAGAATTTGAAAGTGGAAGGCTGCTTAGGTGAAAGCGATCATGAAATGGTAGAGTTCATGATTCTAAGGAATGGTAGGAGGGAAAACAGCACAATAAAGATAATGGATTTCAAGAAGGACGACTTTAGCAAACTCAGGGAGTGGCAGGTAAGAGCCCATGGGAAGCAAGTCTAAGGGGGAAAACAGTTCAACAGAGTTGTTATTTTTTAAAGAGACATTACGGGCACAAGCTCAATCTATCCCATTGCGTAGGAAAGACCGGAAGTATGGCAAGAGACAACCCTCTCTTAACCAGGAAATCTTCAATGATCTAAAACTGAAAAAAAGCCTACAAAAAGTGGAAACTAGGTCAAATTACAAAGCATGAACATAAACAAATAAACAGGGACAAAATTAGAAAGGCCAAGGCAAAAAATGAGATTAAACTAGCTAGAGACATAAACGGTAACAAAAAACATTATACAGATATATTAGAAGCAAGAGAAAGAACAAGATCAAGGGTAGGCCCATTACTCAGTGAGGGAGGAAAAACTACAACAGAAAATGTGGAAATGGCAGAAGTGCTAAATTACATTTGTGTTTCAGTTTTCACCAAAGAAATTTAGTAGCAACTGGACATCTAACATAGTGAATGCCAGTGTAAATGAAGTAGGATCAGAGGTTAAAATAGGGAAAGAACAAGATAAAAATTAGTTAGACAAGTTTGATGTCTTCAGGTCATCAGGGCCTGATGAAATATATTCTAGAATACTCAAGGAGCTGATCGAGCAGATATCTGAGCCATTAGCAATTATTTTCGAAAAGTCATGAAAGATGGGAGAGATTTCAGAGGACTGGAAAAAGGGCAAATATAGTGCCAATCTATAAACAGAGAAATAACGACAACCTGGGGAATTACAGACCAGTCATCTTAACTTCAGTACCTGGAAAGACAATGGAGCAAATAACTGAGCAATCAATTTGGAAACACCTAGAAGATAATAAGGTGATAAGTAACCATCAGCATGAATTTGTCAAGAACAAATTGTGTCAAACCAACCTAACAGATGTCTTTGACAGGGTAACAAGGCTTGAGGATACGGGGGAAGTGGTAGATGTGATATTTCTTCACTTTAGTGAGGCTTTTGATACGGTCTCACATGACCTTCTCATAAACAAACTAGGGAAATACTACCCCGATGGAGTTACTATAAGGTGGGTGCATAACTGTTTGGAAAACCGTTCCCAGACAGTAATGAGTGGTTCAGTGTCAAGCTGGAAGGGCATAACGAGTGCGGTCCTGTGAGGATCAGTTCTGGGTCTGGTTCTGTTCAATATTTTCATCAATGATTTAGATAATGGCATAGAGAGTACACTTATAAAATTTGCAGATGATACCAAGCTGGGAGAGTTTGCAAGTGCTTTGGAGGATAGGATTAAAATTCAAAATGATCTGGACAAACTGGAAAAATGGTCTGAAGTAAATAAGATGAAAATCAATAAAGACAAATGCAAAGTACTCCACTTAGAAAGGAACAATCAGTTGCACGAACATAAAATGAGAAATGACTGCCTAGGAAGAAGTATTGCAGAAAGTAATCTGGGGGTCATAGTGGATCACAAGCTAAATATTAGTCAACAACATCACACTGTTGCAAAAAAAGTAAACATCATTCCAGGGTGTATTAGCAGGAGTGTGGTAAGACAGACAAAAAGTAATTCTTCTGCTCTACTCAGCACTGATTAGATCTCAACTAGAGTACTGTGTCCAGTTCTGGGCACCACATTTCAGGACAGATGTGGACAAATTGGTGAAAGTCCACAGAAGAGCAACAAAAATGATTAAAGGTCTAGAAAACATGACATATGAGGGAAGATTGAAAAAATTGGGTTGTTTGGTCTGTAGAAGGGAAGACTGAGAAGGGACATGATAACAGTTGGCCTCCAGGAGCTCCATTGTGCTCCATTGTGACTGCTCTGGACAGCGCTCTCAACTCGGATGCACTGGCCAGATAGACAGGAAAAGCCCCGCGAACTTTTGAATTTCATTTCCTGTTGGGCCAGCTGATCAGCACAAGTGACCATGCAGATCTCATCAGCAGAGGTGATCATGGAGTCCCAGAATCACAAAAGAGCGCCAGCATGGACAGAACAGGAGGTACTAGATCTGATCGCTGTATGGGGAGATGAATCCGTGCTATCAGAACGCCATTCCAAAAGATGAAATGCCAAAATATTTGAAAAAATCTCCAAGGGCACGAAGGACAGAGGCTATCACAGGGACCCGCAGTAGTGCCATGTGAAACTTAAGGAGCTCAGGCAAGCCTACCAAAAAACCCAAGATGCAAACGCCCGCTCGGGGTCAGAGCCCCAGACATGCCGCTTGTATGATGAGCTGCATGCAATTCTAGGGGGTGCCCCTACAACTACCCCACACCTGTACGTGGAGTCCTGCAAGGAAGTTTCACGCAACAGGGATGAGGATTTTGAGGATGAGGAAGATGATGAGGAGGGGAAGGTTGAAGATAGTGCACACCAGGCAAGAGGAAAAACTGTTCTCCCCGACAGCTAGGAACTGTTTATCACCCTGGAGACAGTACCCTCCCAACCCGGACTCCCGGACCTTGAAGGCGGAGAAGACACCTCTTGTGAGTGTACCTTTGTAAATATAATCCACGGTTTAAAAGCAAGCGCGTTTAATGATTAATTTGCCCTGAAGACTTGGGATGCATTCGCAGCCAGTACAGCTACTGGAAAAGTCTGTTAACGTGTCTGGGGATGGAGCGGAAATCCTCCAAGGACATCTCCATGAAGCTGTTGGAGGTACTCCCAAAGCCTTTGCAAAAGGTTTCTGGGGAGGGCTGCCTTATTGCATCCTCCATGGTAGGACACTTTACCACGGCAGGCCAGTAGTACATAGTCTGGAATCATTGCATAAGAAAGCGTGGCAGCGTGTGGTCCCAGTGTTTGCTGGCATTCAAGCAACATCCGTTCTTTATCTCTCTGTGTTATCCTCAGGAGAGTGATATCATTCATGGTCACCTGGTTGAAATAGGGGAATTTTATTAAGGGAACATTCAGAGGTGGCTGTTCCTGCTGCGCTGTTTGCCTGTGGCTGAAAAGAAATCATCCCCGCTGTTAGCCACGCGGTGGGGTGAGGCGTGAAGCAATCATCCCAGAGAATTTGGTGGGGGCGGGGTTTAGCTGGGTTTGTGCTGCATGTTAACCCGAAAACATCAGCCCCTTCTTTTAAATGGCCAATGTGTCTTTTTCAATTTTACTCTCCCTTTTTTTCCTCCTGCAGCTGCAAATGTTTAAACGCTGCCACTAGCATCTCCGTCCCAGAGGCTAGCGCAGATAAGGAGGCAAAAAAACCACACTTACAATTAAATGTTCTCTGAGCTCATGCAGTCCACCCAAACTGAAAGAGCCCAGCAGAACATGTGGAGGCAGACAATGGCAGAGTCCAGGAAAGCACAAAATGAACGCAATGACAGAAAGTGGGAGCAACAGGAGAGATGGCAGGATCAAGAGGAAAGGTGGCGGCAGCATGATGAGAGGAGGCAGGATGCAATGCTGAAGCTACTGGAGGATCAAACTGATATGCTCCGTTGTATGGTTGAGGTGCAGGAAAGGCACAGACCGCCACTGCAGCCCCTGTGTAACCAACCGTCCTCCTCCGCAAGTTCCATAGCCTCCTCACCCAGATACCCAAGAATGCGGGAGGGCGGGGGGCCAGCCCTCCAGGCTCCCAACCACTCCACCCCAGAGGACTGCCCAAGCAACAGAAGGCTGGCATTCAATACATTTTGAAGTGCAGTGTGGCCTTGTCCTTCCCTCTTCCCCCACCCCACCCGGTGCTGCCCTCCTCCCCCACCCCTCTCAGGCTATCTTGGCAGTTATCCCCCTATTTGTGTGATGAATTAATAAAGAATGCATGAATTTGAAACAACAATAACTTTATTGCCTCTGCAAGCAGTGATCGAAGTGGGGAGGGGAGGGCAGTTGGCTTACAGAGAAGTAGAGTGAACCAAGGGGGCAGGTTTTCATCAAGGAGAAACAAACAGAACTATCACACTGTAGCCTGGTCAGCCATGAAACCGGTTTTCAAAGCTTCTCTGATGCGCAGCGTGCCTGGCTGTGCTCTTCTAACCATCCTGGTGTCTGGCTGTGTGTAATCAGCGGCCAGGCGATTTGCCTCAACTTCCAACCCTGTCATAAATGTCTCCCCCTTACTCTCACAGATATTGTGGAGCACACAGCAAGCAGTAATAACAATGGGAATATTGGTTTCGCTGAGGTCTAACTGAGTCAGTAAACTGTGCCAACGCGCTTTTAAGCGTTTAGACTGTACATTCTACCACCATTCTGCACTTGCTCAGCCTGTAGTTGAACAGCTCCTGACTACTGTCCAGGGTGCCTGTGTATGGCTTCATGAGCCATGGCATTAAGGGGTAGGCTGGGTCCCCAAGGATAATGATAGGCATTTCAACATCCCCAATGGTTATTTTCTGGTCTGGAAAGTAAGTCCCTTCCTGGAGCTGTTCATACAGACCAGAGTTCCTGAAGATGTGAGCGTCATGTACCTTTCCCGGCCATCCCACATTGATGTTGGTGAAACGTTCCTTGTGATCTACCAGTGCTTGCAGCACCACTGAAAAGTACCCCTTTCGGTTTATGTACTGGCTGCCTTGGTGGTCCGGTCCCAAGATAGGGATATGTGTTCCGTCTATCACCTCACCACAGTTAGGGAATCCCACTGCAGAAAAGCCATCCACTATGACCTGCACATTTCCCAGAGTCACTACCCTTGATAGCATCAGCTCAGTGATTGCGTTGGCTACTTGGATCACAGCAACTCCCACAGTAGATTTGCCCACTCCAAATTGATTCCTGACTGACCGGTAACTGTCTGGTGTTGCAAGCTTCCAGAGGGCTATTGCCACTCGCTTGTGAACTGTGATGACTGCTCTCATTTTGGTATTCTTGCGCTTCAGGGCAGGGGAAAGCAAGTCACAAAGTTTCATGGAAGTGCCCTTACGCGTGCGAAAGTTTCACAGCCACTGGGAATCATCCCAGACCTGCAACACTATGCGGTCCCACCAGTCTGTGCTTGTTTCACGGCCCAGAATCGGCATTCCATGGCATGAACCTGCCCCATTGCCACCAGGATGGCCAAACTGCCGGGGCCCATGCTTTGAGAGAAGTCTGTGTCCATGTCCTCATTGCTCTCGTCACCATGCTGTTTACAATGCTCATAACTGCCACAGTTATCTGAGCGGGCTCCATGCTTGCTGTGGTATGGCGTCTACAGGAGAGTAGAGTTGCAGGGGAAGCGGTGATTCGATGACCAGTTTTGCAGACCTACTGCACTGTCTGCTGCCAGGACACAACAGCTGAGCAGGCTGCACGCTTGCCGGGGTATGGCGAGCCAAGAGAAGCCGAGCAGAGTTGCAGTGGAAGCGGCCCTGCGAGACCACCAGGAGAGCAGAGTGCCAGCGGAAGTGGTCGTTCAGTGACGACTATGGTTTGCAGACCTACTGCACCGTCTGCTGAAAGCAGTATGGTGTCCGCACGGAAAAAAGGCGTGAAACGATTGTCTGCTGTTGTTTTCACGGAGGGAAGGGCGACTGACGACATGTACCCAAAACCACCTGCGACAATGTTTTTGTCCCATCAGGCATTGGGAGCTTAACCCAGAATTCCAATGCGCGGTGGAGACTGCAGGAACTGTGGGATAGTTAACCACAGTGCAATGCTCCGAAGGTCGACGCTAGCCTCGGTACTGTGGACGCACTCTGCCAACTTAATGCGCTTAGTGCATTAGTGTGGGGACACACACAATCGACTGTATAAAATCACTTTCTAAAAAATCAACTTCTATAAATTTAACCTAATTTCGTAGTGTAGACATACGCTTAGTTGAGAACCACTGCACTAGATGACCTCGATTAAAATTCTGCTTAAAACTGAAATGAGTTTTGTGATCCTGTTCCCAGCAGACATTTCTCACAAATATTCAACATAACTTGCAGGCTAAAGGCCATGGACTAGAGTAGTAGGAAATCTGCAGGTTAGGACTGAAATGCCTTGTGGGAGCTGTGTGGAGAAACTTGCACAGTATCTGCCTGCTCTGTGGCAGCCAATACTTACCAGTAGCAGTACTATTATTGACATGCAGCAAATTCACATGAAAATACAAATTAAAAGGCAATATTTAATATTATTGTCTAACATGTTCTAACTTTAATTGCCATGAAATGTCAGATAGCTAATAAGATTAACTAAAGTATTTACAGTACCTTGTATGGTATCCTTATGGAAGACATAAGTATATATTTTATCATCATCGTAAGCAGCAAATACACCTTTATCTATTGGCCAGTTTTCCCACAGAATGCCTTTAATGGTTGGTGGAAAATTTGGGATCTCATGAACACCATCATTTACCTACAAAAAATAGTAATGTAAAATTATTTAGTAAGCAGAAAGCAAATGAGACACATTGAATAGTGTGATCAGTTCTGGTCACCCATCTCAAAAAAGATGTAAAAGGAATAAGTGGTCCAGAACTGGGCAATGAAAATTACTGAGGACATTAGAAGACTTTTATATGGGTAGAAACTGGGAATAGTAGAATTATTTAGTTTAGAGAGAAGATGAATAATGAATGTTACTAAGAAGGTAAACTGCGTTCTCCTCATTTGCCTTTCTTATAAGACAAGAACAAGGGGGCACAGTGAAGTACATTTATAATTTATATATATATAATTTATAATACAAATTTTATTACTACACAACACACATTTGTCTATGGAACTCTCTGCTTCAGATGTTGAGTCCAAGAGCATAACGGGCTTAAAAATGAGACATTAATATGGATAATGAGAAAATACACAGTAACATTAGATAAGATAAAGTAATTATAAACAGTACGTAAACCAACTGCCTGGGGTTAAGAAGAAATTTTTTCCACGGGCAAGCTTGGTCTGATCTGATGTGGAGATTCTATGTCCCTATATTATCACTAGGCTACTCCCTCTGCCACCTCACTTTTTTTTTTGGGTGGCAAATCAGTCCAATTGGCACATGTTTCTTTATGCTGTGATAAAACACACCATGAGTAGAAATAACTTACAGAGAACTCTGCTTGTAAGTAAAGTGGAATGAATGTCCTGAATTAACTTACTGGGTAATACACAAAGCCATCACTTTTGTCATCAATGAAAACCAATCTGGTTCCATTGGGGTCTGGAAAGATTTTTCTCACACTGACAGGATGCCGATATTCATTCACGTATTGCCAGTCTTCAATGTAGAAATAGTGAATAACACCTGTCTAATAATAAATAATAGAACAATCAGAATACTGGTACTACACAAGTAACTACACTGGACCCTCGCTATAACACGGGATTTGGGATCCATGCGCGGTACAGCGTTAATGCAGGGACCGCATTATAGAGGGACTACGTTAAAATGAATTGCAATTAAAGTAATTAAATTTGGGATCCATGGCCGCAACCATGTTATATGCGAATCTGCGCTATATAGACACGCGTTCTAGCAAGGGTCCAGTGTATAAAATAAACAATGTTGAGGTAATTCTTTTTGATGGAGTCACTCTAATGTTACTCCATTTTGGTTTGTCCTATCTTGGAGTGCTAAGCGTAAGGAGTATTTAAGGAAGAGCAATTGCAGTGTCTTTGGCCTTCTTTTCCCCATTGGAAGCTGCTCTGGGGGGGACGACAGGAGAATCTAGGGCATTTTTTGAGGCAACCTTGATTCCTGTGTGAATGTGTTCTCCTGGTTGCCGAAGAGGCAAAAGTACTCTTCAATATACTCTGGTAGAACAGAGGAGCAGAAAAAACACTTTCTCTCTAGTCCCTTGGCTGAACATTCCTCCCCCCCCGCCCCCAACGCAGAGCTGTAGCAAGGGAAAGCTGCAAAATCAGCTCAAAGAAATTTATCCCCCTCTCAAATATTTAGAATTCTGAGCCAAATGGATTAAAAACCATCTAGAAGTGGAATATGAGTTTAGAAAAGTGCTGGAGAAAAAATGAGAGATTTCCCTGTGCCCATGGTCTGCAGACGAAGGTCTGCTACATTCTGTACGGTTCTGGAAGCAGAGAGAATTGGATGGCTCTCTAGAGCAGGGTTTCTCAAACTTCATTGCACCGTGACCCCCCTCTGACAACAAAAATTACTACACGATCCCAGGAAAGGGGATCGAAGCCCGAGCCCCAGTACCCCAGGCTGGGGGGCCAAAGCCCAAGCCCTGCCATCCTAGCGGGTGCCGAAGCTTGAGGACTTCAGCCCTGGTGGGTGGAGCTCAGATTTTGCCTTCAGCCCCAGCAAGTCTAATGCCAGCCCATGCAATCCCTTTAAAACAGGGTCCTGACCCACCCTGGGGTCCCAACCCACAGTTTGAGAAAAGCTGCTCTAGAGAGAAGGGCTTAGCATGTAGTATCCAGAGCTATCAAATTTGTCTCTGTCTCCATATAGCAAGTGTGATGCTCTTAAAACCTGTGTACCTACCTTAGAAAAAAAGTGAATTAGTTATTTAATTAATGCTATATTTTAATATGGAGAAATCTTTTAGGGATTCTTTCCATTTTCCTCTTATATGTACAGAAGATATTTTAAAAATCACACAAAATAGCCAACTGTAAAACTCTTACACACCCCATTGTTCAGCTGTGAATTCAGTATCTTATATTAAATCAGTAACATCTTAGAAAAAATAATTTAAAAAAATGAAATAACCAAAAAGCCCAATAATTAATTGCAAAAATCACTAATGAGCTTTTAAACTATGTTACTAAGCCAATGATGGTGTTGGAGACTGAAATGCTACCTTTCCTTTGGAAATCCCGCATAGCATCTTATGTAGAGTAATTAAGGGCTCAATCCTTTGAAGTACTTTGTACCCTGAACTTCCATTGAAATCAGTAGCAGTGGAAAGTATTCAAAACCCCATAGAAAGTGATCATCATATCGAAGGTTTGAGCCCATGGGATACTGAAGCTCTAACATCTCACCCAAAGGTCTTTTACAGTGCAACAGAATGTTCTATTGAACCATTAACTGGCCAAAAAGTTGTACATTTTCAAAACATTTTCTTTGATAAATTGAACAAGAAAATTATTTACTTTATGGTTTACAGTGGAAATAATATCACTACTATAAAATAAAGGAACAGAAGCTCTTCTGACAGTTTTAAAATGTACTAACAACTGCACATGATGTTTTAAAGGGAAGTTATATAAATGTCAGAAACAACTTGACTCAGAGAGACATGTTGTAGTTTTACTGTCTTAAACCTTGTCTACAGTCTTGCAAAAATTCCAACTGTGGTTGACACCAGGATTTTTGAACCAGCAGGTAAGATTTGAGGAAAGAAAAAAAAGAGGTTTCTGAAAGAGTGCATATTCTACATGAGAACATAAGAATGGCCCTACTGGGTCAGACCAAAGGTCCATCCAGCCCAGTATCCTGTCTAACAACAGTGGCCAATACCAGGTGTCCCAGAGGGAGTGAACCTAACAGGTAATGATCAAGTCATCTCTCTCCTGTCATCCATCTCCACCCCTGACAAACAGAGGGTAGGGATACCATTCCTTACCCATCCTGGCTAATAGCCATTAACGGACTGAACCTCCATGAATTTATCCAGTTCTCTTTTAAACCCTGTTATAGTCCTAGCCTTCACAGCCTCCTCAGGAAAGGAGTTTCACAGGTTGACTGTGGGCTGTGTGAAGAAGAACTTCCTTTAAATTGTTTTAAACCTGCTGCCCATTAATTCTATTTGGTGGCCCCCAGTTCTTATATTATAGGAACAAGTAAATAAACTTTTCCTTATTTACTTTCTCTACACCACTTATGATTTTATATAACTCTATCACATCCCCCCCTTAGTCTCCTCTTTTCCAAGCTGAAAAGTCCTAGCCTCTTTAATCTCTCCTCATATGGGACCCGTTCCATATGAGTTCTAGTTAGTTATATGGTTAAGACTTCTTCTTGGAAGACAAGTATATCATCTCTGTGCTGGCTGCTAGTCTGAAATGAAGTTTAACCCCAGATGCACAACATCTGCTATTATGATGATGAGCTACAGCCACACAGCAAGAGTATAGTACATACATTAAAAAATACCAGTGGATAAAAATCCAAATCTACTCATTCTTGATGAGCCCAGAATAATCTTCTAAAGAAAACAATTCATACAACTGCCAGACAATTTTTCTTTCTACTGCTTGTAATTTCTCTCATCTCTCTGCCTGATCATCTTGGTTATTCTAGTTTCTAGACTTCTGCTCAAAAACTTACATTAAAAATTGTGAGGAAGTTGTGGGTTGTGCCAACACATCCTTTGGTTTTCATATACCTGATGCCAGCCCAGATAATGATGTGTGGCTGTTTATCACTTCATTCATTTTTCAAAGGTGCTTCTTCCGTTCCTTACCGTCCACCAATGATGTCAGCCTTCACACACTGTATGTCCACTCAGAACTTTCTCAAAACTCCATTTCCCATCACTCCCAACATATTAAATGCATTTCATGAGCTTGTCCTCAAAGCCACCACCCTCTCTTAATTCAAATCCCTCTGATAAAAGAGATTTTTCAGCTGCTCTATTCTGTGTAAGTGTAGTGGGGCAGTCACTCCACTCCAGTTAAGAAGGGGTTAAAAGCAGCCAAGGGAGGCTGGTTGGGTGGCCACACCCAATTAGGGTCCAGCTGACCCTGATAAAAGGGCAGACTGAGGGAGTGAGAGGACACTCTTGCTCCAGCTGAGGAGCAGAGAGGACCAGGTTGCCTGGGAGATCAAGCAGGGTACCTGAGGCAGAGCAGGGCTGGGGAAAGGCAGGCAGAGCTGAGGAGCTCTGGCCTGGTGAGTCCCCAGGATGAGGCCTTACTAAAGGGCAGGGGAGGTACTAGGGCTGCAGGGAGGCAGCTGGGGCTGGAAAGGCAGCAGGTCCAAACCCCCTTGCTGATGAGTGGCCACTTCAGACTGCAGTTTGCCCTGAGGAAAGGGGCTAGATGAGGACTGGCAGTGGGTCACTGAGGCAAGGTGGGATGAGGGGATTGGGATTCCCTGGGGAGGGGAGACCCAGAGTGTGGGGGCACTGCTGAGGGGCAGCACCCCAAGGTACGGGGCACCGGAGTCTGGGAGGAACACGGGGGCTGAAGTGCGATAAGTGGTGGAGAGCAGGATGAAGCAGGCACCGGTAGAAAGACACCAGCCTGCAGGAGGCACTCCGAGGCTGGAACTGAGCTAATTCCCAGACAACAGCAGGAGACGCCATGGCGGTGAGTGCCTACCGTACTACAGTAAGGAATACAGCATTAAGAACATTGCCCTGCCATCACTAGCTGAAGCAAGGGAGAAATCAAAATTAAACTTATTTAAATTAGTAAAAATTGGAGAGGTAACAGTGAATCCTAATGTTAAGATGCATATAAATGTATAAGTGGTCATAGTTATAAGGGTTTAATAACTAAGAAAGGCAGTTTTAAGTGGTTACAGCCAGGGACAACAAGATGGTGGTAACAGGTAATCACAGCCAGAGTAAATGGTGGCCTTGGACCAATTTGGCCTATAGCAAACTGGCAGGCTGCGGTGAGATAAAGGTCACTACAAAACTTGAAGGGAGGGGTCAGTTGAGCATGGCAAAGGTTTTCAACCACATCCAGCGTTGATTGATAGATGCATTTAGCAGCTGTGATTGGGTTATAAGAACAGACCAATCAGAGTAGGCTTAAAGATGAATGGAGGATAGGTATGCTAACAAGAAGGACTGAGGAAGTAACCAATCAGAATAGGCCAAAAAGCGTGTATAAGGCAGAAAGCTGAGATGCTTGAGTGTGTGTGTTGGTCATTGTCAGAGACATTGGAATGAGAGAGCAGAAGGAAGAGAGTTTGTCAGCAGGAGAAGTCAGAAGAAGCAGGAAGAGAGCTGAAATCACTAAAGAAGGGAAGAACAGGGCTAGGGAGCTGTTGTGGCAGACCAAGCAATCACGCAGAGGTGTAAAGTCGACAGAAGGGATAGAACCTGGGAGCTTAGTGCATGAGCCTCTACTGAATGAGCTAAAAGCGAACTAGCTGTTAGCTAAGGCTGTAGAGCAGACTCATTTTATCTCTCTCTCTAAGAGACCTTGGTGCCACTAGATGGGACAAAACACCACACCCAGGAGGTGTGTGGGTTACAGAGTCAGTAGCAGAGAAGCAAAGACAGCAGCAGCAGCTAAGAAGTAGCTATGACAGAACAGAAGGACCATTTGATGGATCTGAGGGAAAGAAGACTGCGGAAAAGTAAGCATGACGACCATAGTATAAGGAGAAAATAGGATATATGAATCTGTATGCCTGAGATAATAAAGTTGGATGTTTGTGTATGTATGTTTGTTACTATGTATACAGTTTTAATATTTAAGTAAGAACTTGCTTTCAGCATCCTACATGTGACTGATCACTGCATGTAGAATGTAACCACTTAAATATATTTCCAGTTGGATGGTACTACAGTATTGGGTACTTTGATGTGTATACTTTTGCTAACAGAATTTGTGTTTTGTTTTGTTTATATATGCTTTTAAGATTTATTGTATCAGAGAACATTGATACATTAAATAAAGAATATTTTTGTTTTCAAAACTTACACCTGAGTGTCAATCCTTTGAGTGGATAGCTGTATCTGTGTACTCCCAAAGGTCAACAGAGTTAGCCTGTTCTGGGGAGTTTTCCAAAGGTCAGAGGGGAAAAACCTCTGGTAAAATCTTGGCAATTCCTTTAGGGTGGCTCACCTCCTTTCACCTACCAAAACCAGACAAATTGAGAACTGATTTACTGATATAGGCAAGCCACTGCAGGGAGTCTGATTTTTGGGGGTAACACATCGTGAAGACACACTTCTAAAGCAATGTCTACAAGAAACTCTCTCATTAATAATGCAAGGTTGAGGGGCAACTCTAGATATACAGACAATTTATAAAGAAAGCCAAACAAACTAAAAATAATTGTATAGGTTAGGATGTGGCTAATCATTACTGTGGTAACATAAGAACATAACAAAGGTCCATCTAGCCCAGTATCCTGTCTTCTGACAGTGGCCAATGCCAGGTGCCCCAGAGGGCACCTGTTAATCCCTCCACTCTGTGTATCTTTTTAGACTGTGAGCTGTTGGAGGCAGAAACTGTGCCTTTATGTTTGTAAAGGAGACGGCATGTGGTGGATGATACTCCTATGCAGTTGTCACATAATAGTTCCTCATAATCTAGGTTATCTTCTTCCTGCAAGTTGTAAGGCTCCTAGCACAATGGAGACCTAATCCTTGATAGATACCCCTGGGCACCAGTGTAATAATAATAAATTCAATAGCAGTTTTGACAATGACTTCAATGAAAGCAGGACTTGGCCTTAAGTTACGAAGCTGAGCCAAAACCAACTGAACCATCAACCAAAACCAACTGAACCATTGTAATGTGCCAGTGCAACTGCATCACACACAGACCTAAATAATTAAGGAAGCTGGCTAAAATTTTGTCTCCGTTTGCCTAAAATATAGCTTGCATACAAAGTAAGTCTTGGTACATTGCATAGCAGAACCATACACTTTATGCCTATTGTATGAAGAGAAATAGTCCAAGTAATCAAAACCAGAAACTTATTGAATCTAAGAAGAATTTGAAACAAGTAATATACTTACATCTGTACCATAGATGAGGAAATCACCAGTAAGAGCATGGCACAAGATTCGACATTTATCATCCACCGCTGGGAAAAGTCGAGTCTCTCGTTCTTCCAGAGCATCCAAACCTTCACCTTCTATCTAAAGTATAAGGAATAAGCAAAACTAAAATCACCACCACTAGTGAGATATTAATGAATTTTGTCTGTATGAAACTGACACTAAGGCATTACCTTAGTTGTTATAACTAGCTCAGATTTGCCCTTTCATATGTACCACTTATAAACCACTAGCTGCTCCCCTAAGACCTCATACAGAGCTTCCAAAGAAAGCTTGTTAAACACCTCATAAGCTAGCACTTTCTTCTCATCCACTGCCACTTCAAGACAGAATGTACACTTCTGCAAGCCACCTGTAACTCAGTTGTTGTTCTCATGTTTGCTACTAAAATACTTTTTTGGAAGGTTTTAAACTCTACCTCAGTTAGTTACATCTCCTCACCCACTCAGCACCTAACTTCCACTCAGACCAATTTTGCTATCATTAGGACTCACAATTTCTTCCTCAGTCTATTGCCACCTCAGTTCAGCTGGCCTTTCAGAGTTCAAAATCTTATGTATACTTACCATATGCAACTGGACTTTACCCTCAAAGAGTGCAGCAGCATAGTCAGAATTAAGACATATACTGGTTACTGTCCCCAGATACTCCATGTCTTTAAGCTTTTTTACACCTACAGAATTTAAGGGGAAGGGAAGGGGCAAAAAAAAAAAAAAAAGAAATTGTGCATGGTCCATTTTGCGTTCTTCCTACCTACCTGAGTAATTCATAATAATCTAATTATTATAGGCAGGGGAGTAAAATGTGGAGAAGTAGGAGGAACTCTTGACAGAAACATGGGAGACTATGAGACAGCAGTTGCATCCTTATGTTACTAAGGGTTAAAAGGGACCCTCTTTCCCCAACAAAACCTCACTAACCTACAGTTAATCCATCTATGCTGGACCTTTTTCCCTTTAGAGTAATCTTTTTATTCATAAAAGATGTTGGATTGACAAGTACCGAGACTTAAGTCTGTTGCCTAAAAAAACAGGTATAGCACAAACTTTTCCACTCTGCCCCACCAATCCATCTAAACTCTGGAGGGAACACCGCTAGGAATTTGAGAATAGTTTAGCCTCAGCCTCTCTGTTAGGACTGCCAATATCAACTGAGACCATTAACTAATTTTACATAAGCCAAACAACCTTCATCTGGAAGTGACTTTCAGGCAGCATGAGCTGCGTTTGACCTGATGACATAAAGAATAAAAGGCTTCATCCAATCCTGGGAACCCTGAATTTTTGTTCTAATTGCCTCCACAATGTCTTGTTTGTACTAATCCAAATTCTGGGAATCCAATGTGCAGTCCTGAATTTTGGTGTCCCATGAGATTATACAATAACAACACCTTGCACTAAGTAGGATATTAGAAGAGTTAAACAAAACACCTATTTTATAAAATGGACATATATTTTGCAGATAATGGTTGATATGATACTTTAAGATAAGAGAACTACAGTCATACTTACTATTCTCTCCAAGTACATAAAACCAAGCACGATTATTCATTCCTACAGCCAAATGATAAAGACCTACAGCAACAAAGTTTGGCTCCACTTCAACAGAAACTGTGATTGGTAGCTCCTATGAGAAAATCATACCAAATTTTCTCATTGTTATTACTTATTTAAAAGTTACACCTAAATTAAGTGAAAAATTAATAGGCTAGCATACTCCTTCAACATGATTGGCCACAGTAACTTCAAGAAGAGAAGTGAGGTACGCAATCCGTGTGCCGCAAGCATCTCCAAGGATTGGAAGCTTTGTCAAGAAGACATGAAGTGAGCCTCTTTGTGTAGACACTGCCAACAACTGTCCATCATCTGTCCAAGCCAGGTGATCTAGACCTAAAATATTGACAAGCTTTTACTACAACAACAAAAATAGCTACTTGGTTGTCAGTGAAACCCACAAACAATTCTATTGTTTTTAAAAAATGTGACCATGTCGAAGTTTCATTACTTAAGAATATTTTTTCTAGGGCTGTTGATTAATCGCAGTTAACTCATGCAATTAACTAAAAAAAAATTAATCGCAATTAATCGCAGTTTTAATCACACTGTTAAACAATAGAATACCAATTGAAATTTATTAAATATTTTGGATGTTTTTCTACATTTTCATATATATTGTATTCTGTCTTGTAACTGAAATCAAAGTGTATATTATTCTTGATTACAAATATTTGCACTGTAAAAAATAAGCAAAATAAATAGTATTTTTCAATTCACCTCATATAAAGTAGTGTCATGAAAGTGCAACTTACAAATGTAGATTTTTTGTTGTTGTTACATAACTGCACACAAAAACAAAACAATGTAAAACTTCAGAGCCTACAAGTCCACTCAATTCTACTTCTTGTTCAGCCAATCACTAAGACAAACAAGTCTGTTTACATTTACAGGAGATAATGCTTCCCTCTTCTTATTTACAACGTCACCACAACGTGAGAACAGGTATTTCCATGGCACTTTTGTAGCCAGCATTGCAAGGTATTTACATGCCAGATATGCCCCTTCATGCTTTGGCCACCATTCCAGAGGACATGCTTCCATGCTGATGACACTCGTTAAAAAAATGTGTTTAATTAAATTTGTGACTGAACTCCTTGGGGGAGAATTGTATGTCTGCTGTTCTGTTTTACCCACATTCTGCCATGTATTTCATGTTGTAGCAGCCTTGGATGATGACCCAGCACATGTTCATTTTAAGAACACTTTCACAGCAGATTTGACAAAATGCAACGAAGGTACCAATGTGAGATTTGTAAGGACAGATACAGCACTCAACCCAAGGATTAAGAATCTGAAGTGCCTTCCAAAATCTGAGAGGGACAGGGTGTGTAGATGCTTTCAGATGTCTTAAAGGACCAACACTCTGATGCGGAAACTACAGAACCCAAACCACCAAAAAAGAAAATCAACCTTCTGCTGGTGGCATCTGACTCAGATGATGAAAATGAACACGTGTCAGTCTGCTCTGCTTCGGATCATTATCGAGCAGAACCAGTCATCAGCATGGACGCATGTCTTCTGGAATGGTGGTTGAAGCATGAAGGGACATATGAATCTTTAGCACATCTGGAACGTAAATATCTTGCAATGCCGGCTACAACAATGCCATGCGAATGCCTGTTCTCACTTTCAGGTGACACTGTAAACAAGACATGAGCAGCATTATCTCCTGCAAATTATAACCAAACTTGTTTGTCTGAGCGATTGGCTGAAGTAGGACTGAGTGGACCTGTAGGTTCTAAAGTTTTACATTGTTTTATTTTTGAATGCAGTTTTTTTTTTGTACATAATTCTACATTTGTAAGTTCAACTTTCATGATAAAAGAGATTGCACTACAGTATTTGTATGAGGTGAATTGAAATATACTATCTCTTTTGTTTTTTTACAGTGCAAATATTTGTAATCAAAAATAATATGAGTACTGTACCCTTTGTATTGTGTTGTAATTGAAATCAATATATTTGAAAATGTAGAAAACATCCAAAAATATTTAAATAAATGGGACTCTATTATTGTTTAACAGTGTGATTAATCGCACAATTAATTTTTTTAATTGCTTGACAGCCCTAATTTTTTCACACCCTTTGTACTTAAGTATAAAAACCTATGTAGAATGGAACAGAAATAGTTTATCATCACAGACCATAACCCGCTAATTTGGTCTTAGTTTCAGAGTGAATTTTATCGAAATTCACAATAAATGAATCCAATATTGAAATAGGAGGTAACAGTGGGAGGGACTCCTGCTCCAGAGATATACATACTCTTAGCACAAGAACATGCCTCTCAGAAAAGCAAAACGGGAAAAAATAAACACATTATTATTTTAGTAATTTGAATATACTATGTTACAGATTCAAAAATACTGGACAATCAACTGTTTTGAAAAACAAGATCTATGTGTTTTGTTAAAAAAAAACACCAAACCTCCGCCCGCAAAAGCTATGTTAAATACCCAGTTTGGCAAATAGACCATCTCATAATACATACACATTGGAAAGGAGGGAGTTTACAATAGTCTATATTTAGACAGCTTTTCAATAAATATTCTTCTCTGTACATTCCTCCCTGTAAACATGTTAATGTAAACAAAATTCTGTTTTACATGATTTGCCAAAATATCTATCAGCTTTGGAAACTTTATCATACCTTTATTTTCATCATCCAGGTTTATTATAGCATACATTTCTTTCAGTTCTGACAGGTCATGAATCTTAATGCTAAAACAAAATATAAACAAACAGTCACTACCTTTACTAGAACTACCATCCTAACCATCATGAACTGAAAGTAGTTAATGAAGAAAGAGAAGTTCATTATGGAGAAAAAAAAATATTAAAGGGAGAATGCCAAGTGCTTTAGGTTCCCCAAATATGTAGTTTTTGAAAAACAGACACTGTCAACCTAGACCAGGGGTGAGCAAACTTTCTGGCCCGAGGGCCACATCAGGATTGCAAAACTATATGGCGAGCCAGGTAGGGAAGGCTGTGCCTCCCCAAACAGCCTGGCCCCCGCCCCCTATCCGCCCCCTCACTCACTTCCTGCACCCTGACTGCCCCCCTCAGAATCCCCAAACCAATCCAACCCCTCAGCTCCTTGTCCCCTGACCGCCCCCCCCGGACCCCACCCTTATCCAACCCCCCCTGTTCCCCATCCCCACCGCCCCCCCAAACGTCCGCCCAATCCAACCACTCCCTGTCCCCTGACTGCCCCCCCCAGAATTCCTGACCCATCCAACCCCACCTGCTCCCTGTCCCCTGACTGCCCCAACCCCATATCCACACCCCCACCCCCTGACAGGCCGCCCGGGACTCCCACGCCTATCCAGCCCCCCCGTTCCCCGACCGCCTCCACCCAGAACCTCTGCCCCATCCAACTGCCCCCTGTGTGCCCCCCGGCACCCTCTGCTCCCCACCCCCTTACTATGCTGGAGCCAGCCACGCTGCCCCATGGCCTGGCAGGAGCAGCGGGCCAGAGCGCTGGCAGCGCAGCACACTAAGGCTGCGGGGGAGGGGGAACAGCAGGGGAGGGGCGGGAGGCTAGCCTCCCCGGCCGGAAGCTCAGAGGCCGGGCAGGATGGTCCCTGTGGCCCGCAGGCCATAGTTTGCCCACCTCTGACCTAGACGTTATATACTTTAGTATATATAGGAAGCCAAGTAAAAATTAATTTAGAGAAATATTAAACTGAAATCATTTCCCAAAATCAAATGTGTCTGACTCCTTGTATGCATTTTAGTTTCTGCACTGAATACTGAGGCTGGTTGCACAGACATCATGTTACTTATATGGATGCATGATTATGATCATAGAGCGCTCTTCCTGGACACTGGGAGAATGATCCATCCTCTCATGGGACAAAAATATTGAGAAGCGGAAGAGGAGTTTTCCATTCAGGACTTTAAGGATGGGAAAAATAACACTACCCTTTCTCATGTGGCTCTGTAAAGATACACTCATGCACACACATAGAAGCACCCGATGGGCTAACACTGAATCATGGACCTAAGCAACTGGTCCCTGGACCACAAACACTAACATCAGTTAAAAGTTGCTAGATTCAGAACACAGGAGCATGAAGTCTTTGTGCTGCTACTGCACTGTGGAACTTTCCTACCCTGCTGCATCACTTGCCTCAACCCTATTCTGGAGGGATTATCCCTAAGTAAATTACTTTACAGTAACTGGAATCCTTCAAGATGTACTGTCCATATATATATTCTACTCTTGGTGAGCATGTACCCCATGTGGTTGAGATTGGATCTTTTTGCCAGCTGTATCTTCTGGGGCCACACATGTTCCTGAAGTGTCCACATGCTCCAGGACTGAGGGCATAATGGGCAGTGTGTGCCCAACTGCCACTTAGTTCCTTTGCCACCACCTAGGTGTTATAGGATTCCATAGTAGCAGGGAAGGAAGGAGGGTTGTAGAATATATATGGACAACATATGTCAAAGAACGCCATTTATTGTAAGTAACTTTTCTTTCTTCGAGTGCTTGTCTACATATATTCCACTTTTGGTGGCTCACAAGCAGTAACCTAATGTAAGGAAGTGGGTGCTTGGAGTATACTTAAAGATTGCAGCACTGTTCTGCCAAAAGAAGCATCAGATTTCAATGCTTCCACAAGGGAATGGAAGTATGAACTGTATAAGTATGAACTGAACCCCAAGTAGCTGCCCTGAAGATGTCTGGAATGGGTATAGTTTGCAAAGAAGCTGCAGAGGCTGCCTGGGCCCTTTAGAAAGAGCCCTAATCTCAGCAGGAGGATATAAACTAGCTAGCTCATTACAGACCCTGATATAGCCCAACATCCATTTGGATACTCCAAGCTTATATCACTTGACCCTTCATTCTGTCAGCAAATACTATCTTGTAGAAACTCTGAAAGATCTGGACCTTTCCAAAAAAGGTCCTACAAACATCATGGACTGCAAGCTGAGAAATCCTAGGTCCCTGGGGAGGTGCAGGAAAGGAGGTTTTACTCTGGATGGTGGAGCAGAAGGGTGGTGCCTCATATGATGAGGACGTCAGGAGTTCTAACAGGGCCATAATGGAATGTTACATGGAAAAGGTCCTGGGGGCCAGGAGAAGGGGACCAGGGCATATGTCTATTCACATACCCCCTATATGATATAGCCATGAATGAAGCACTTGACTCTCTTTCAGAGGCATAAGGATCAAATGAGGGGGTCCTTGGTGAATATGTAGGGGATCCCTCCCTGCTGTGCTGGGAATTTGATGAGAAGCAAGAGCACTCTACTTCTAAGGGGGAGGCTGCTGAAGCTAGTGTGCTAGGTTACAATGTTAACCTGCACTGAGCAGACCACCCAGTCTGCACTGAATGACCACCAGTCATTCTGGTGAGGAAATTTAGCTCTGTGTAGAGCAATGGAGATTCTGGCTCATGAGGACATGAATATCCTTTGATACAGCATGCTTCTTCACTATGGAGAAAGGTGGTGCCGTAATCTCAGTGTGGCGATGGATAGCACCAAGGTGGATTATGCTGATGTGTCCAGTGCTGAAGTACTCATTGTCGAAGGAAACAGTACCAAAGAGACCGGTATCAAAAAGGGTTGGTGCTGCAACAGTTGATGGCGGAGCACTTGGTTTTGAAGTAGCCCCTGATGCTCTGGTCTCAGAGGCAGCTAGTTTTGATTCCTGAGACGGTGCCAGAGTTTTGGTAACTTACTCCCTCAGAGTTCCAGAGGTATTCCACTCAGACAAAGGAGTCTCTTTAGATTGGGAGTGGAAAGGGAACTTGGAGCTCTTTTTACTAGGAATTCCCAGCAGGGATCTGCCCCTGCTCTTCCCAAAGGAGTAATGCTCCTTTTTCTCCAAGGTTCTGACCTTTCCAGTCCTACCCACTTCCATAGTTGGGACAGTCTTAGAAGTTGGGGCCCACAAACTAGTGTAATTGGAACTCATATGGGCTGGACTGAAATCAAACCTGCCTGGGGAAAAGGGGCTCTCCTCACCCTGGATCAGACGCAGGCTGCATAGAGCAGTCAAATACGAACAGCTTAAGGAGTGCCTCTCTTGCCTTCAAGTTCTTTTAGAAAAAGGACTTGCATTTATCAGGGATATGACCTTCTCCATCCAAAAAACGCATCTGGGATATCCATCATTAACTTATAATGGCACCTCACAATACAGAGAGGAGCAATACATAAAGCCAGGCAACTTCAGATAAGACCTAAGCCTTAGTATTAGGAAGAAGCTCCTAATAAAAGAGAAAATGAAAAGAAAACAAGGAAGTAAACCACCAAACCTTGCCAACAGGCAAACTATCCTAACTAACACTAATATAGACAACAATCCACAAAAAGTTGTTGAAAATTGTGTTAAGACACTAAGGAGCTATATCTCACAGATATGGGCAATGATGAACTGAGTGGCACTGAGGCCTGCAAAACCCGTAATGCCTTTAGTATGTGAGCATAATGACATTCACAGCATCTGTGCAGCCCCAATGGACACTGCTGGCCAAAAACACTCCAATCTTGAGTGCCTGGGATGTATAAAGAAAAGGTGTACCTGTGGCACCTTAGAGACTAACCAATTTATTTGAGCATGAGCTTTCGTGAGCTACAGCTCACTTCATCGGATGCATACTGTGGAAACTGCAGAAGACATTATATACACACAGAGATCATGAAACAATACCTCCTCCCACCCCACTGTCCTGCTGGTAATAGCTTATCTAAAGTGATCATCAAGTTGGGCCATTTCCAGCACAAATCCAGGTTTTCTCACCCTCCGCCCCCACACACACAAACTCACTTGTGTGTGGGGGCGGAGGGTGAGAAAACCTGGATTTGTGCTGGAAATGGCCCAACTTGATGATCACTTTAGATAAGCTATTACCAGCAGGACAGTGGGGTGGGAGGAGGTATTGTTTCATGGTCTCTGTGTGTATATAATGTCTTCTGCAGTTTCCACAGTATGCATCCGATGAAGTGAGCTGTAGCTCACGAAAGCTCATGCTCAAATAAATTGGTTAGTCTCCAAGGTGCCACAGGTACTCCTTTTCTTTTTGCGAATACAGACTAACACGGCTGTTACTCTGAAACCTGGGATGTATACGTATCAACAGTGCAATATATATAGACAGGCACTCAAAGAAGAATGAGGGGGATCACATTCAGTCTCCATATCCATTCAAACCCTGGCCTTTCTGCTGAGATTGCCAGTAAGGGTTCCAATTAGTAACAAATGTGGTGGTGGTTTTGGTGAGTCAGACCCTCACCTACTAGAGACTGGACTCATTTTCATTAAGCTACTGAATAATCACCATGTGGAAACAACTGAATATGAAAGTGGGATGGATTTAAACTAGTGATCTAAAGTTGAAAGACTTAAGAGCTTAGTATTCAGCTCTTTCTACCCTCAGGTGGTTGATGCAATAGTGCTGTCTCTTTGGATTCCAACTACTGTGCCCTTCAGTTCTTGCATAATGTGAATGGCATGCATTACCACTCTGGTTTCAATACATTGATCAAGGAAGCGCTCTCTGCCAAAGACTGATATCCTTGTGCCACCTGGATGGCAGGTCTAGTTTATTATTTGCCTTACAGTAGCCATTGCTGAGGCCCCAACCATCATTAGCTTAGTTAGAATCTAAACTCCATCCAGAAGGGGCCACCATTTTGGGGTCCGTCCGTCCAATGCCAAACATAATGCAACCCAGAACTCTGGGTCAGGGTCTTTAGGTGCTACTGTAGTACAAATAATAAATATGAATAATCAGGACTCCGTTGTGCTAGGTGCTGTACAAATATATAATAAAAGACATGCAAACAATTAATCTGTCTGGTTGTTCACAGTGTGAAAATCCAACTCTCACATTATACTCATCATAGAAATTGAGATTATCTTCTTGTCTATTTCTGAGATAAAACTCTTCAAGGATGGTGGCATGGTCTCTCAGTGGAGGGACCCAGCCTTTGGAAACTGTTCCAGGTACTGGTTTGCCCAAGCCAAAGTTTGCTTAGCTTCAGAGCAGGATGCATGCATTTTACCTTGTTCTAAAGGAGTCAAGTTTAGACATCAAGCAAATGGAGGGACTGTCTACACACAGTGTTTGTACCACTATATTTGTTTTAAAATAGACACAGTAAAAATAGTGCAACCTCCCACTTTGTGTGGGCCCACTTATACAGTTGATATAACAGTCCTTACAGCAATATAGCTTATTCCCGTAAATTCAGGTATACTGTTATAAACACCTTTATACTGGATAATTGCATCCACACTTTTAGCTATGTTGGTTTCTAAACAGATATACCGTTATACTGTTACAAAAATGGTGTGCAGATCAACCCTTAGTATCCCATAAATGGGTTAAATTTTCTCAATAGCACATGAAGTGGATTAGATGAACAATTCCTAGTACTACTAACAGGAATTCTGTATCTAATCTGTAGCACACAGTAATGAAAGTATGTCACTAAAACTTTTGTATTCAAGTATCACATTAGCCCACCAGAAAAAGAAAGATTAAAAAAAAAAAAGCAAAAAGAAACAAGATATCAAAAGTCAGAACAATGAAGAAAATAAATAATAGTGTTTGCTTTAAGACACTTGCTATTTCAGACATTTTATAAACAAATACGATAACTTACCAGTTGTCTCCACATGATGCAGCTTTGTTTAGTGATTGTGATATTGCAATGCTGGTTAGGTTATCCTTATGATTGCGAGCTTGAAAAATCTCTTGACCAATCTCACGAATGTGTGTAGAAATAACAACAAAGCACCCACGTGAGAAGCCAATCATGATGTAGCCATCACCATACCTACAGCAAAATCAACATTTAAAGAGAGAGAGAGATGGCTGGGCAGCCTGGCTGCATAGACAGTAACACAATATGAGAAAAAACTCCTGAACAGGATGAAAGTCAGATTGCTGAAGAAAGAAAGAGAAATGCACTGAGTCTTCCTACAGCAGATATAAAAATATTTGTTGGTGGGACCTGTGTCTAGGTCTCCTCGCCTCATTGAGGTCCTCACTGTTGGAAAACAGCAGACAGAAGGCTCCTGGGAGCAGCTTGGCTAGGGGCAGCTCCAAAGCAGGGAAGGGGAGTAGGGCAGGAGCAGCAGTGGATGCAGACAGCAGCAGAGCAGAACTGTGGGGGAAGGAAAGGCACCCAGCTCCGGAGACACCCCCTTAAAACGGCATCCCTGGGCTGTTGCCCAGTCCACCCAACCCTAAGGCCAGCCCTGCTGGGTCTGGTACAAGTCAATATTTTCATTAATGACTTGGATAATGGAGTGGAGAATATGCTTACAAAATCTGCAGATGACACCAACCAGGGAGGGGTTGCTAGCACTTAGAGGACAGGATTAGATTGAAAATGAACTTCACAAATTGGAGAATTGGTCTGAAATCAACAAGATGAAATTCAGTAAAAAGATAAGTGCAAAGTACTGCACTTAGGAAGGAAAATCAAATGGACAACTACAAAACGGGATAATTGGCCAGGCAGTAGTAGTGCTGAAAGGATCTGGGGGTTATAGTGGATCACAAATTGAATATGAATCAACAAACACATAGATTCATAGATAGAGTCATAGATATTAAGGTCAGAAGGGACCATTATGATCATCTAGTCTGACCTCCTGCACAATGCAGGCCACCAAATCTCACCCACCCACTCCTGCAATAAACCTCTCACCTATGTCTGAGCTATTGAAGTCCTCAAATCACGGTTTAAAGACTTCAAGGTGCAGAGAATCCTCCAGCAAGTGACCCGTGCCCCATGCTACAGAGGAAGGCGAAAAACCCCCAGGGCCTCTTCCAATCTGCCCTGGAGGAAAATTCCTTCCCGACCCCAAATATGGCGATCAGCTGAACCCTGAGCATGTGGGCAAGATTCACCAGCCAGATACCCAGGAAAGAATTCTCTGTAGTAATTCAGATCCCACCACATCTAACATCCCATCACAGGCCACTGGGCCTATTTACCATGAATAGTTAAAGATCAATTAATTGCCAAAATCATGTTATCCCATCATACCATCTCCAACATAAACTTATTGAGTTTAATCTTGAAGCCAGATAGGTCTTTTGCCCCCACTGCTTCCCTTGGAAGGCTATTCCAGAACTTCACTCCTCTGATAAACACAATATGTTGATGAAGTGTCAACATGGCTTTTGTAAAGGGAAATCATGTCTCACCAATCTACTAAAATTTTTTGAGGGTGTTAACAAGCACGTGGACAAGGGTGATCCAGTTGATATAGAGCAGTGGTTCTCAAACTTTTGTACTAGTGACCCCTTTCACATAGAAAGCCTCTGAGTCTGACCCCTCCTTATAAATTAAAAACACTCTTTATATATTTAACACCATTATAAATGCTGGAGGCAAAGCAGGGTTTGGGGTGGAGGCCGACAGCCTGCAAACCCCCATGTAAGAATCTTGTGACCCCTGAGGGGTCCCGACCCCCAGTTTGAGAACCCTTGATATAGAGTACTTGGACTTTCAACAAGCTTTTGACAAGGTCCCAAATCAAAAGCTCTAAGCAAACGAAGTGTCATGGAATAAGAAGGACGGTCCTCTTGTGGATCAGTAGTTGGCTGAAAAATAGGAAACGCAGAATAGGAATAAATGGTCAGTTTTCACAACAGAGAGATGTAAAAGAAGGGGTCCCCTAAGGGTCGGTACAGGGACCTGTGCTGTTCAACTTTTTCATTAATGATCTGGAAAAGGGGGTAAACAGTGAGGTGGCAAAGTTTGCAGATGATACAAAATTATTCAAAATGGTTAAGTCCAAAGTTGATTGTGAAGAGATACAAAAGGATCTCACTAACCTGGGTGACTGGGCAACAAAATGGCAGATGAAGATTTAATGTTGATGCACAGTGGAAAAAATAACCCAAACACACAAAATGATGGGATCTACATTAGCTATTACCACTCAAGAAAGAGATCCTGGAGTCAATGTGGATAGTTCCTTGAAAACAGCCGCTCAATAATGCGGCAGCAGTCAAAAACGCTAACAGAATGTCAGGAACTATTAGGAGAGGGATAGATAATAAAACAGAAAATATCAAGATACCACTACATAAATTGCTGGTACACCCACACCTTCAATATTGCACACAGTTCTGGTCGCTACATCTCAAGGAAGATATATCAGAATTGGAAAAGGAACAGAGAAGGGCACCAAAAATGATTAGGGGTATGGAACAGCTTTTCATATGAGAAGAGATTAGAAAGAATGACACTCTTCAGCTTAAAAAAGAGATTAAAAAGGAGGAGTATGATAGAGATCTATAAAATCATGAATAAGGAAATGTAATTTAACCCTTCACATAACACAAGAACTAGGGGTCACTATGAAATTAATAGGCAGCAATTTTAAAATAAAACACTTCTTCACACAATGCATAGTCAACCTGTGGAACTTATTGCCATGGAATGTTTGAAGGTATAACTTGGTTCAAAAAAGAATTTGATAAGTTCATGGAGGATAGGTCCAACAATGGCTATTAGCCAAGATGGTCAGGGACGCAACTCCATCATCTGGGTGTCCCTAACCTCCAACTGCAGGAAGCTGGAACTGGATCACTTGAAATTGCCCTGTTCTATTTACTCCCTCTGAAGCATCTGGCATTGGCCACTGTCAGAAGAAAGGATACGGGGCTAAATGGACCAGTGGTCTGACCCAGTATGATTGTTATGTTCTTAATGGGATAAAATTTAAAAAAAAGGCTAATATCATTCAGGGTGTATTAACAGGAGTGTTGTATGTAAGACACTGGAGGTAAACTGTCCCACTCTACTCTGGTGAGGTCTCAGCTGGAGTACTGTGTACAGTTTTAGGTGATAAACTTAAATAAAAGATGTGGACAAACTGGAGATAGTCCAGAGAACAGGAACAAAAATGATAAAAGGTTTAGAAAACCTGACTATGAGGAAAGATTTTAAAAAAGACTGGGTATATTTAGTCTTGAGAAAACAAAACTGAGGGGGAGATCTGATAACAATCTTCAATTATCTCAAGGGCTGTTATAAAAGGATGGTGATCAATTGTTCTCCATGTCTAGTGAAGGTAGGACAAGAAGTAATGGGCTTAATCTGCAGCAAGGGTGATTTAGGTTAGATATTAGGAAAAACTTTATCTAACTATTAGGATTATAGGCTTCCAAGGGAGGCTGTGAATCTCCATCATTCAAAGCTTTTAAGAACAGATTAACATTTGTCAGGGATGGTATAGGTTTACTTTGTCCTGCCTCAGCAGAGGAGGCTGGACAAGAAGACCTCCTGAGGTCCCTTCCAGCCCCACATTTCCATGATTCTATGTCCCTGCCTCAGTTTTCTCACCACTCCAGGGCATTCTTTGGGCTGTCCAGAGTGCTTGGGGACTTCTGGGCTCTAAAAACTGAGCAGGACCCTCCTGCCCTATGAGGCTGCTACTTGCTAGGTGATCTTGCTCTCTCCTGCCTCATGCTGCTTCTTCCTATCTAGCTCACTGTCACTGTATGTTCCCTTATTTAAACTCCTCCTGGTCACCTGGATGCCTTTGTTCTACTCCTGGTAAGTTTCTATTGCTTCTCCTACCTTTCCCCCTCCTTCAGAGGGGTAAAATAAACTGGATTTCCAAAGTTTGAGATCACTCATCATTCCCAGGTGTTTGCATCTGAACAGGGTCGTTGAGTCCTGAGCCATCACCCCATTGTATCTGTCTGGTGTGTACCTGATATCTGTCAGCAATGGTGGATCCACATACATCCAGGCATTTTTACATACATACAGCAATTTTTCATAATATAACTTCACATCAACTAGAATTCATAAATTGTACAGACAGAGCCCCAATTCATCAAAAATGGAAAACCGTAAATGGTCATTAAGATAAGAGAAACTCTTTACTGAAAGGCTGCATACAAGCTGGTTACTCACCCAGAGAGTTGTTGAAGGGGTTTTATTGGTATGTCTAAACAGCAATCAAACACCTGCAGCTGGCCTGCATCAGCTGACTTGGGGCTGAGTTGTGGGGGTAGTCACAGACCCTGGGCTCCAGCCTGAGCCTGAACGTCTAATTTTACAGTTTCGCAGTCTGAGTCCTGTGAGCTCAAGTCAGCTCAAAGCCAGCCACGGGAGTGTATATTTTTGTAAATAAAACAGATTATACCAAGAATGTACCCTGACTCTGTGTCACCAACTTCTCCTCCAAACAGAAACCACTCACTAATTTCAGCAACCATATCATTACTAGGTGTGGAACTACATCTCTACTGTTTCATTTTGACATCACTGCTTTTTAAATAACAGAATTTTCAGTAAAGGGGAGTGTAAATTGCAGATTCCTTCAGTCTAGTGGTGACCAAACTTTTCCTGTTGTGTCCCCCCTTATCAGTAATGGAATCTGTCCGTGCCCCCCCTCCATTACTGCAGTTGGCTCTTGGGATGAAGGTGGAGTCGGGGGCAGAACTGGGGATGAGGGAGGAGCTGAGGCTAGAGGGGGAGATGGCCGGGGGGTGGAGAGGGAATGAGGGCAGAGCTGGGCTGGGGGTGGAGTAGGGGACATAGAGGAGCGGTGGCTGGGGCCAGAGCAGACCTGCGGCTGGAACTGGGATTGGGGTGGAGCTGCAGCTGGGGCCAGAGCTTGGCTGGGGATAAAGCGGGGTTGGGTGGTGCTCCCTCCCCGCTCCCTGTGGGAACTGACCTGAGCCCCACCATGCACTCCCTGAACATTCCTCCATATTCCCCTAGAGGGGCGCACCCCACAGTTTGGGAACCACTGCTTTAGTCTAAAAGGAATATTGTATTAAAAGGACTACTGTATAGCCAAAAAAATCCTGATGTGATAGTGGGATAAATATCAGAAATGAAAATAAATAACATTAGAAAGATAAAAACCTCAGCTTTTTCTTGCGATATTAAGAAGTTAGTGCTTACTCACCATCTATAGGTTACAATGTTGCCATAGCGCTGCTGGAATTCTAGATCAATTGGGTTATCAGGATCATTCAAATTAAAAAGAAACAATGTTTTCTTGCCAACCACCACGCTTACCTGCCAATTGACAAAGTGAAAAACATACCCAGTGAGAACACCATTTTAAAATAAAAACACTACTGTTTTTACTAAAAGAAAAGCTTTTATCCTTCAGAATTCAGTCCAAGGTCTAGTTCCATTGGTCAAGTTATAACACAAAATCAAAGGACATGGTGTTTTTTGGGATGCAGAGAATTGTCATCCATAGAGTGCAAGGAAACCGTATCGTAACTATAGTGGCTAATGCTAATCACTGACAGTGCAATCATATAAACGAAGCTTCTAAACAGATAACATTTCTAAACATAAAAAATATTTAATAATGTAATGAAATTTCCTTAAAAGTTATTCAAGTAATTTTAAAATGATTTCCTTAAAATTATGAAGACATACAATTTAATATCTAGCTAGATAAATGCTTCTTATTTGAGGAAATCCCCAGAGATGACAGATTTTGTCGCTAGGGGAAGAAAGGCTGTTTTCAATGCTCTCTTTTTGCATTCTCTGGTGACCAAGTAAGTAGCATTACTATCAGACAAAGAAGCAGCTAGCTCAATGCAGGGTAAAATAGGGAGGGGAGGAGATCATCATAAAGCAGAGGCTTATTACTAGAATACCTATAACAAGAAAACAAGGGAGAACTTGTTTTATGTCTCATGCTTGTGTTTGCTTGGATTGACCAGAATATTAAACAAAAAGGCTATTTTCTATCTTAATTTAGATCATTCTCTGTTTGCCCTCACTCTAAAAGTGAAGCACTATTCATGCTAACGCCTATTTTAGGAGTATTAAAATACCAATAAATCCCTACTCTCCACAAAATCCTGTCTCTCAACATATTTGGGGAAAAAACAAGCCCCAGTGCAAACCCAAAAAACCCGTAATAGCTGATAACAGGAAATTTGAGTTTCCCCAAAGTCTGAGTGTGTGTGTGTATCCAAAGATTTGGCCTCAGCCCATCTCTGGTCATAACCACTTAAAGCATTTGGTTCTTAAATGTGAGTACCACTAATCATCGTAAGAGTTAAATGTCTGAAATGTTTAAGAATTACTATTACTTTAAGCTCTTCTTCTAAAGATACCACAGCAACTTTAGTTTGTCGTATAGTTTGTTTATTTTAATCAAATTAATTCTTCCTTTTCAGATAACACCATCTGAACTTTTTACGTAATACTGTATGCTAAAGTGGCAGACACAGGTAAGGCTTTCTGTTTACAGTCAGAACAACTGAGATGCACTGAATGGTGTTGTGCATTGGTCTGCTTACTGTGCTTTCCCTAGCTGATATTCTTTCATCAGTCTTCATCACTGAGAACTGCATATCACTGGGATCCGATCTCACTGAAGTCTGCAAGAAGGAAGTACAGATTCAGATTAATTATTTATTCATGTAGCACCGTGTGCCAAGCAATGTACAGATAAGGTAAGAGGACACTTTTCCTATCTAGAATATTTGGGGTGTTAGTGCAATATAAATACATAAATATTAAAACAATTCCACTATTCTCCCTTTATTCACAACTCCAACATTCTCTCTTCAGTAATAAGAAAGAAAGAAAGAAAGAAAGAAAGAAAGAAAGAAAGAAAGGCTCCGTTTTGATCATGCTGAGCTTGAATTGCCAGCGAACATCCAGGTTTAGATGTCTAAAAGGCAGTTAGAGATGCAAGTCTAAATAGAGATGAACAGGTAGATCTTCATGTTGTTTTGTAGACAGGGTAGTAACTGAAGTAGCATGACCAAATGAGGTCACGCAGCAAAAGAACATAGTGAGAAAAGAAGACGAGGCCAACAACAGAGCATTTAGAGACAAAAGTGGATGAGATGAAACAAGTAGCCATCTACCCACCCAAAAAGAGATTCCTGTTGTATTTATATAGTGTTGCTCCCATATGAATTCCAAAGCCATTTACTATATATAAAATACACCCAAAACATAGATTCATTTGAACTCTCCCCAGACTAGGGTCCAGCTAAAGAAAAAACAGCTACTTATCTGTACTGTATCCGCTGGTCTTTGAGACACAGATGCAGCCATGTATTCCACTCAGGTGTGCACACACCCATTGCACTGAAGCTGGAGAACTTTGCTTAGCAGTGCCCATCGGGCCCCTCTTAGCCACTCCCATAGCTATTTAAAGGCACCACCACCCCGACCCCTCCTTAGTTCCTTTACACTGAGTATCAAGATTTGAGACTCCAGTGCAGAGGGGACAGAAAGTGGGTTGTGGAATACGTGTCTGCACTAACATCTCAAAGCACAACAGATACAGTACAGATAGGTAACTGTTTTTCATCTTCGAATGACTGCATATGTATATTCCACTCATGTGATTCACAAGCAGTAACTGAAGGAGGTAGGGCTTGGGGTTGGGCTGTAGTTAAACAGCAACTGGACGACTGCCTTTCCAAAGTGGCATCAGACTGAGATGCAGTCAAAATAGCATAGTGTCTTATAAAAATACGCACAGAAGACTAGACAGCAGCACTGAAAACATACAGAACCATTACTGAGAACAACAGAAGATGCTTGGGACCTTGTTGAATGAGTTACCAGTGTCTGTGGAGGTGCATCTGAGCTACCTCATATGCTGCTGTAATGCAGGAAGTAATCCATCTGGAAATCATCCATGTGGAAACCAACTGATCTCCTTCATTTGATTCCCACAGAAGACAAAAAGCTGAGGTGATAAAATTCTTTAATCCCTTACAGATAAAATGCTAAGCTAGGTCTCACATCCAATGTATAAAGGGCTGTTCATCTGTATTTGAGTCCATCTCAAAAAGAATACAGGTACATATATTGTTTGATGAAGGTAAAACAGTAAACCACCTTAAGACAAAAATCTTGGATGCAGCTGCAGAGTCAGTTTGTCTTTGAAAAATTGCATACACAGAGGCTCTGCCATCAGGACCTGCAGTTCACTCGCTCTCCTTGCGGCAAAAGAAAGGCCATCTTTTGGCAAAGAAGTGACAGAGAACAGGTTGCTATGGGCTCAAATGGAGATCCTATGAGTGCAGCCAATACAGTACTAAGGTCCGACAAAGAAACCTCCTCTTTCACAGGTGGAAAGAAATTGACATCTTCTCTTAGAAATCTCACTACCATGAAGTTTGAGAAAATTGACTTCCCTTGGATCAGAGGATGGAACACCAAGATTGCCGCTAAATGGACCCTCAAGAAGCTGAGAGAGAGACCAGAGAATGTAATAGGTAATGCAAAAATGTCCTGAATATAGGCTTGCCTTGGCTGAATTCCCCGGGCTAGTGACCAAACCAAAAAACTTTTCCACTTGGCCAAATAGGCAGCCCTAGAGGATGGGGCTTACTACTAAGCAGAAGTTGCTGAAGTGCTTCCTCCTCATCTAACCATGCAGCATCCACACCACGAGGTGCAGACTGCTCAGCACCGGATGCCAAATTTGACCGTGGTGTCGAATCAGTAGGTCAGGATAGAGGAGAAAAGAACTGGAAGGTCAAATAGGTAGATTGAGAAGGTCAGAGAACCAACGTGGTCTTGGCCACGCTGGTGCAATGAGAATCAGCTTGGCTTGATCCAACTTCAGTTTGACAACAACATGTGGAATGAGTGGGATTGTGGGGGGGAGACATACCTCAACACCAATCACCAATTCAGATAGAAGGTGTCTATTAAAGAGACCTGCTTGAGAGCAAAATTTAACACCTAGGGCGAGCAATCATATTCGCATGCCCCCCGAGATTTCTGCCTCCTAATGTGCCCCACAGTTTGAAAACTGTCACCTCCTGCCAGGAGCCTGCAGATCAGAAGCTGGTGGGAGCTGCCTGGCCTGCCCAGGCCCCTGGCTCTCCAGGCTATGGGAGCCATGGTGCTGGTTGGCGACCGGGCAGCCCTCCCTGCCCTGCTCCCCGAGCCAGCCACCTCTGCACAGCTGGGCACTCCCTAGGCAGGGTGGGCAGCACAGCTCTGATGTGCGCCTGATACACCTCTGCCCTGAAGGCACCTGGCACTGGCCGACAACACATTCTGGAGCTGGCCCCTGCCCATGGAGCCTGGCTGCCGTGTGATGCTCCCCAAGGTGCTCCCCCTTGGGCACCTGCCTCTCAGCAGCCTGGTAACACTCTGGTCCCCCACACTCCCAGCGTGAAGCACTACAGCGGGGCAGCTGCAGAGTGCCATGATAGCGTTTCAGTGTAGACAAGCCCAAAGTCTTTAGGCATGGATTTATCTCTCTCCCAACATAGTCTCTCATTTGCCACTATCACAACAATAGAATTTGGGGCTTGATGTGAAAAGAAGCACTCAAAAAACCCACAGGGGTACGTAATACCTTTTGTCAGTATGCTTTGTTGTAGTTGGTAAGGAAGCTGGGGTATGACACAAAGTCTTTGTGAGTTCCAAAAGTGCTTCACTTATTGGGAGAGCTACCCTTCCTGGAGCTGAGGACTGGAGAATGCCCACCAATTTGATGTACTTGTGCAAACTCAGCCTGAAGCCATTTGCCTCAGGAGATCTTCAAAGGATTTAAAATTCTCAGGCACAAAAGAGGAGAAATCCAGCACTGTGGAATCATCAGGTGAGGAGGAAGAGAGCAGAACCAATGGGGATCTCCTGCAGCAACAAATGTACCCGTTACAATGGTTCAGGCTGAATCAGCTCAGAGGGAGCAACCTTGGTCTGTGTCTGCAATGTAGGCAGCTCAAGAAGGGACACTACCGAGGGGATTGGCGACCTTGCCCTGGACTGAGCCAAGGTCAGGACCTTGCAGATTGAGGAACATCCTAAGGATCCCAAGGAAGCCATTTAGGATAAGTAAACAGCATTGGTGGCCAGTATGTACTGGGCCAAGAGCCTCTGTCCTTACTGAAGGACCAATGTGGATCCCTGTACAGATGGTAACCCCAAGAGGAATCAAAGACTTTCAGGAATGGTGGAAAATGGTGCCGAAAATGGTGCCAGTAATGGTGACAATTCTGCAAGGGCACAGAAGAAGCCATTGCAGCTGAATGCTCCTGTATTGAGAGAGAATCAGGAACTAGAAAAGCCTAGCAAGTCCAGTGCTACCTGGCACATCGGGGCATGAAAACAGTTGATGCCGACACTGATGTTGTTGATACCAGACTCAGTTGATGCCCACAGATGGTACTGGAGTTGACAGTATGGTGTCCCACTGATCTTGACTCAGTACCAGTGAGTGGGTAGATGACCCAGCTCTATTCAATCTGCAGAGGTTCCCAGAACTGAAGCAGGCATAAGGTGTTGTTTCAGGTGCAAGTCTCTAGCCACCTAGGTTCTCTTTTTGAGCAACTTACAGATGGAGCACTTTTCTTTAATGTGCCCTTCCCCAACGCACAATAAACACGGAGTGTGGGGTCACTATTAGAGACAGCCACCTCACATGACAGGCGGTGTTTAAAACCTGGTGAAGGCATCACACCAGGCTAAATCCCACTTAACTAACTACTACTAATTAACTAAATCCTAAGGGCACTACTATAATTAACTACATACACAAGATCATAGGAAAGCACTGTGATAGAAAACATGACATTTGATACCACACAGAATTCTCCAACTCAAGCTGCAGGCAGTGAGAAGGAACTGAGGGAGGTCAAGGCAGCGCTGCACTTAAATAGCTATGGGAGGGGCTATGAAAAGCCAAAGGGAGCGAGTGCCACCCCAAAAGGGAGTGCTAAGCAAAGTTCTCCAGATTAACTACACTGGGTGTGTGCACACCTGGGAGAAATGTCTGCAAACATTTGAAGAAATAAGATTTCAGTCTGCTCTTAAAAAAAGTATTCAGTGAACCACTGTTTCTACTATCTGAAATTAAGTGAATTCTATAAAACGATGTGCATATCCAAAAACTGCCTTTGTCCACAAGGATTCTAATTTACATAAGAAAACATTTAGAACTCTCTGATCAGAGGGAAGAAGGGAATCAGCATCTCAAAAGGGGTAATGGTCTACCTTACACTTCAGGGGCAAGATCCTCATCCCTACTCCAGGCACTTTACAAAGAGTAAAAGGGCTGGAGCATCCTGAAGGTGCCCTAAAAGCCCTGTATCTGGCCAAGGAAGAATTCCCCTGGTACAGACACTGTGGAAGACAGCCATAAGGTTGTTTTCCAAGGACCCCTTGCAAGCCCTGGCATAGGGGATAAACCAGGGCAGTGGTGGTGAGCAGCATTTCAGGGACAGGCCCATAACATGCAGCACTGCAGAGTCTGCAGCCCATAGGGCAACCCAAAGAGGCTGCTATAACTTAGACAGGCCCCAAAGTATGCTGACATCATGCTCCAGCCCTGGGAGTAGTCCAGGATTGGGAGAGTACAAAGATGACTTACAGCCACTTTAGCATCCACTCCAACTGGGCTGAGAGTCCAGTTTTCTGACTCTCAGAGATCAGCACAGAATCTTGCCCCAGGATCATTAACTAAGTATAACAGTTAGATAAAGATGCTGTTATTATTACCTGTCTTATAGTATCTCCTTCCTGATTGCTAATAGTTATCATTTTGTCTTCACTACCTAGTGCCAGCAGGTTTTCAGTACTCCAGCAACCACAAGTGATCCGCTTGGTGTGTTTACCTGAAAAACATATATATATCAAATTTATATGTATAAAAAAACCATACAAAATTAGAGATGGAAATGTGGCCTCTAATTCATAACCCAGCCTATGCAGGTTTGAGCCCTACAATACACATTTTAAAAAACATTAAAAAATTAAAGGGAAGATTAATGTAATTCAAGTATGTGCATTTTTAGAAAATAATTAGGGTGTGAAACAAAAAACTGACATGGTGAATATTCAAGAAGACATGATAGCCAGTGGAAAATATTTGTTATCAAAGTTTGTTTCTTGTTAAAAAAAAAAAAATTCCCGAGAGTGAAGCCTTTGTATCTTTATGGAACCTTAAGGAACTTCTCATCTTCCCACTTGATTTGTATCAAACCTCCCAAGCCGTTTACCGCAGCCTCCATTTTCCTGCCCAAATGGGACTCTGAAGTTTATTGATGTTTCTCCTCAAATATACCATGGGCAAGATAGTGTATCAACACAAAAAATTCCACAGCCAATTTTCTGGCCTGTGGAGCAAGGGAGACTTTTTTACCCAAGTTTCCCACATGACAGCACAGAACTTTGCCACTAGGTCATCACAGAGGTGTTTTACAAAGTATTCTATAAGAAACCATTCTAGTAAGAATAATAAAACAGAAGTAGCCATTTGAACAAGGGTACATTTTGGAGTTACAGTTATAGATTATTATATTTTTACACTGAACACAAAGGAATCTTTACACTATGAGTAAAATTTTGCTCTCAGTTAGAAACATACAAACCCAATGAATTCAGTATAGTACATACCAAGGACAGGAATTTTGCGAGAAGTCTGTCGGTTATAAATAAGCAAGTTTCCCTTAGTTGTTCCAACAGCAAGCAAGGCTCCAACTTTGGACCAAAGCAAGAAAGACATTGGGTCTCTGAAATATTAAAAAAAACAATAAAATTATCTTATATGGCATATCAGTGAGATTCTCTTTTAAATTTAAAAAACAATCGCATTGTTAACTACAATTATTTGTTTTGTATTTGCACAGTGTTGTGTAAACCTGAGCTAAACTTTTTAATTCATTTGTTTAGGGTGAGTTTGCCACTTTCAGACTTGCTTAAGCATTCACAAAATAGCGATGAACCAGGGCGGGGGAGCTGGTTTGTTTAAATATTTAGACGTATACAAATGCTAAAAGTGGGCATAAGCTCTAAGCATAAAATCTGTGCATAAGCTCTAAGCATCCTTGATATACTTTCAAATATATCAGAGGTAATCAAGTTGACAACAAATTTCTAAGAAATGCTTTAAAAGATGGTGCTTTTCTGAATTTTTTTTGTATTTTAACGGTTTAGTTGGGACTGATCACGACTGTATTCACATGGTAGATCATGGTTCTTTGATTGACAGACTATGGAACGTAGTAAGAAACTTAGCACAAGCTTTTTTGCTTTGAGTTTCAGACAGAGGAAGGCTGTGTTTTGTGTGATTTTTTTTTAAGAGTTAATACAAAAAGCTAATATCTTAATTTAGTAAAAAGATAATATTATTTCAATCTCCCTGCAGCCTAATCTGTCAGCCAAGCCCGAGTCCTGATATTTCTGTTGCATTTATATTGTTGTATGCAATTAGGTGTGGCTTCCTTACGGATACAGTCTCCCTCATGTAATTGGATTTTAGAATTGATGTATGTAAATGCCCTTGAAGGACATTTTGTCTGTTTTATTATTAGTTTAAAAAGTAATAAACATGAAGAGCATAATAAATGGTAATAGAAGCAAAAGTACTAAAGGAATAGATATTTCTGTAACAGGGGCTGCTCATATCCCAGCTAGGTAGATTGGATGGACGTAAAGTAAAAGCGAGCAAAATAAGACGCATTCAGAGTCTGTGACTGTTAATCAGGATCAAGTTTCTGATAAGTCATGTGAAGAGGGAAATATTTTTTCTGTTGCTGATGAATGACTTTGGGGCAGGGACTTTATTATTGTATGTGCTTCAAAAGTACCGAGCACATTGTGGGTGCTACTGCTATGTAACTAATAATAGATGGAGACTCTCTCAGGATTTAGGCACTCTTGACATTCCTTTAAAAACACAAATCATACCGTAAAAAAATATCCAGCTGCAAACTCCATCATATACCAACAATGACCAACTAATCTTTACAGCAACAAGGTTAGATATTGCCCTTCAGCAACACCTTATCCACAAAAACTGTATTGAAAGATCTTTGCAATACACCTGAAGGTCAAGAGATTCATCCTTTTTAGAACCCAGGTGTGGGAAACAAGTTCCAAAGTTGAGGAACCCTTAGGGAAAGCACCTTCCCAGTAGCAGCCTCTCTTTTAATTGAGTGGATTCCAGATCAAGTGTTTCTATTGATCCCAATTTTGGTAGTAGCACATGTCATGGGGAGAGGTAATTTCTCAAGTAGACTGGTCAAGGCCATTATAGACCAAAACCTACAGAAATGCTCTACCTTGAAACCTGCAGATAGCCAATTAAGGCTACAAAACACCAGTGTAACGTCCTTGTGGCAACACACCTCACTTAAGAAGCAGGCTGTTGCATTCTGCATTAGTTTCAGCTTCCAAATGAGTATAGGATGTTGCACCAAGAAGGGCATACTGTACTAGTCTGATTCTTGACATGCATTTTACAAGAAGAGTTTTTCTTACCTCATGCCACTGTCCACCTGGCTTGTTTTGTTTGTGTTGGCATCCCACAGATAAACGGTACTACATTTGTCAGCAATTATGGCTAAGGTGTCCCCATCTTTATCCCAGTCCATAGCAACACAGTTGCTTAAGAAACAGAGAGAAAGAAGAAAGTAAACTTTACTAGGGATTTTAAAAGATTATGAGGGTCCAAGCCAGACAAAATTATACAGTCAAAATGAAGCCCCTGACCCAGTTCCTCCCCTCCGAACAAACCTGAGACAGGATGAGACAGTCATGTTATGTAAATCTGAATCTCCAGATAGAAGTTGCACACCAGCTCTAATCTCACCCAAGACTATGACTCCTTCCTACCACTTGTGCCTCCAAAGGGGGCTCCAGAGCCCTGATCCCTTGCTGGGCCCCAGGGCTAGAGGGCCCCTTCCAACATACTCTGGATCTTTAAGGGACACCAAGCTGTCACTCAACCTTATGGTTTTTTGGAGGCCATCTGATGTGAACAGCTCCCTCCTAGTTCTCAGAAGCGTATTAAGTTTGGGACAGAAGTCCACATGGAAGCAGGAAAATGTTCTAGTTGCTGTTCTCACAATGAGCACAGAGACCGACATACCCCACAATCTCTAGCATAGGACTAAGGAAGGGACATATATATCAAGGATTATAAACACCTCTGCTTATGCACTGGGTATATTTTCCTGCTGCACTAGTGCAGAGAAGGGTTGGGCACCAAAGGCTCTTATTAGAACTGGAAGAGACAATGGATCATAATGAAAAAATCCTCAAAGACTGTGCAGAAGAAAGAGGCCTCTTGGAGTAATTCTGCGATTAAAAACCCTTGGCTGGTGTCATAAATATAAAGGGAAGGGTAAACACCTTTAAAATCCCTCCTGGCCAGAGGAAAAACCCTTTCACCTGTAAAGGATTAAGAAGCTAGGATACCCTCGTTGGCACCTGACCAAAATGACCAATGAGGAGACAAGATACTTTCAAAAGCTGGAGGAGGGGGGAGAAAAAAAGGATCTCTCAGTCTGTGTGATGCTTTTTGCTGGGAACAGAAAAGGAATGGAGTCTTAGGGTATGTCTACACTACGGAATAAGGTCGAATTTATAGAAGTCGGTTTTTTAGAAATCGGTTTTATATATTCGAGTGTGTGTGTCCTCACAGAAAATGCTCTAAGTGCATTAACTCAGCAGAGTGCTTCCACAGTACCGAGGCTAGAGTCGACTTCCGGAGCGTTGCACTTTGGGTAGCTATCCCACAGTTCCCGCAGTCTCCGCTGCCCATTGGAATTCTGCGTTGAGATCCCAATGCCTGATGGGGCTAAAACATTGTCGCGGGTGGTTCTGGGTACATATCGTCAGGCCCCCGTTCCCTCCCTCCCTCCGTGAAAGCAAGGGCAGACAATCGTTTCGCGCCTTTTTTCCTGAGTTACCTGTGCAGACGCCATACCACGGCAAGAATGGAGCTGACTCAGGTAACCGTCACCCTATGTCTCCTGGGTGCTGGCAGACGCGGTACGGCATTGCTACGCAGTAGCAGCAACCCATTGCCTTTTGGCAGCAGACGGTGCAATACGACTGGTAGCCGTCCTCGTCGTGTCCGAGTGCTCCTGGCCACGTCGGCTGGGAGCGTCTGGGCAGACATGGGCGCAGGGACTAAATTTGGAGTGACTTGACCAGGTCATTCTCTTTAGTCCTGCAGTCAGTCCTATTGAACCATCTTATGGTGAGCAGGCAGGCGATACGGATTGCTAGCAGTCGTACTGTACCATCTTCTGCCGGGCAGGCAAGAGATGAGGATAGCTAGCAGTTGTATTGTACCATCTTCTGCCGGGCAGGCAAGAGATGAGGATGGCTAGCAGTCGTATTGTACCATCTTCTGCCGGGCAGGCAAGAGATGAGAATGGCTAGCAGTCGTACTGTACCATCTTCTGCCGAGCAGCCATAAGATGTGGATGGCATGCAGTCCTTCTGCACCGTCTGCTGCCAGCCAAAGATGTAAAAGATAGATGGAGTGGATCAAAACAAGAAATAGACCAGACTTGTTTTGTACTCATTTGCCTCCTCCCCTGTCTCATTCCTCTAGGTCACACTGCAGTCACTCACAGAGAAGGTGCAGCGAGGTAAATCTAGCCATGTATCAATCAGAGGCCAGGCTAACCTCCTTGTTCCAATAAGAACAATAACTTAGGTGCACCATTTCTTATTGGAACCCTCCGTGAAGTCCTGCCTGAAATACTCCTTGATGTAAAGACACCCCCTTTGTTGATTTTAGCTCCCTGAAGCCAACCCTGTAAGCCGTGTCGTCAGTCGCCCCTTCCTCTGTCAGAGCAACGGCAGACAATCATTTCGCGCCTTTTTTCAGTGCGGACGCCATACCAAGGAAAGCATGGAGGCCGCTCAGCTCACTTTGGCAATTAGGAGCACATTAAACACCACACGCATTATCCAGCAGTATATGCACCACCAGAACCTGGCAGAGCGATACCGGGCGAGGAGGCGACGTCAGCGCGGTCACGTGAGTGATCAGGACATGGACACAGATTTCTCTGAAAGCATGGGCCCTGCCAATGCATGCATCATGGTGCTAATGGGGCAGGTTCATGCTGTGGAACGCCGATTCTGGGCTCGGGAAACAAGCACAGACTGGTGGGACCGCATAGTGTTGCAGGTCTGGGACGATTCCCAGTGGCTGCGAAACTTTTGCATGCGTAAGGGCACTTTCATGGAACTTTGTGACTTGCTTTCCCCTGCGCTGAGGCGCATCAATACCAAGATGAGAGCAGCCCTCACAGTTGAGAAGCGAGTGGCGATAGCTCTGTGGAAGCTTGCAACGCCAGACAGCTACCGGTCAGTTGGGAATCAATTTGGAGTGGGCAAATCTACTGTTGGGGCTGCTGTGATGCAAGTAGCCCACGCAATCAAAGATCTGCTGATATCAAGGGTAGTGACCCTGGGAAATGTGCAGGTCATAGTGGATGGCTTTGCTGCAATGGGATTCCCTAACTTTGGTGGGGCCATAGACGGAACCCATATCCCTATTTTGGCACCAGAGCACCAAGCCGCTGAGTATATAAACCGCAAGGGGTACTTTTCAATAGTGCTGCAAGCTCTGGTAGATCACAAGGGACATTTCACCAACATCAACGTGGGATGGCCAGGAAAGGTACATGACGCTCGCATCTTCAGGAACTCTGGTCTGTTTCAAAAGCTTCAGGAAGGGACTTTATTCCCAGACCAGAAAATAACTGTTGGGATGTTGAAATGCCTATATGTATCCTTGGGGACCCAGCCTACCCCTTAATGCCATGGCTCATGAAGCCATACACAGGCAGCCTGGACAGTAGTCAGGAGCTGTTCAACTACTGGCTGAGCAAGCGCAGAATGGTGGTAGAATGTGCATTTGGATGTTTAAAGGCGCGCTGGCGCAGTTTACTGACTCGCTTAGACCTCAGCGAAACCAATATTGCCACTGTTATTACTGCTTGCTGTGTGCTCCACAATATCTGTAAGAGTAAGGGGGAGACGTTTATGGCGGGGTGGGAGGTTGAGGCAAATCGCCTGGCTGCTGGTTATGCGCAGCCAGACACCAGGCCGGTTAGAAGAGCACAGGAGGGCGCGGTACGCATCAGAGAAGCTTTGAAAACCAGTTTCATGACTGGCCAGGCTACGGTGTGAAAGTTCCGTTTGTTTCTCCTTGATGAAACCCCCCGCCCCTTGGTTCCCTCTACTTCCCTGTAAGCTAACCACCCTCCCCTCCTCCCTTCAATCACCGCTTGCAGAGGCAATAAAGTCATTGTTGCTTCACATTCATGCATTCTTTATTCATTCATCACACAAATAGGGGGATGACTACCAAGGTAGCCCAGGAGGGGTGGTGGAGGAGGGAAGGAAAATGCCACACAGCACTTTAAAAGTTTACAACTTTAAAATTTATTGAATGACAGCCTTCTTTTTTTTTGGGCAATCCTCTGTTGGCCGGAGGCCCCCCCACCGAGTTCTTGGGCGTCTGGGTGTGGAGGCTATGGAACTTGGGGAGGAGGGCGGTTGGTTACACAGGGGCTGTAGTGGCAGTCTGTGCTCCAGCTGCCTTTGCTGCAGCTCAACCATACATTGGAGCATACTGGTTTGGTCCTCCAGCAGCCTCAGCATTGAATCCTGCCTCCTCTCATCACACTGCCGCCACATTTGAGCTTCAGCCCTGTCTTCAGCCCACCACTTACTCTCTTCAGCCCGCCACCTCTCCTCCCGGTCATTTTGTGCTTTCCTGCACTCTGACATTATTTGCCTCCACGCATTCGTCTGTTCTCTGTCAGTGTGGGAGGACAGCATGAGCTTGGAGAACATTTCATTGCGAGTGCGTTTTTTTTTCTTTCTTCACTAGCCTCTGGGAAGGAGAAGATCCTGTGATCATTGAAACACATGCAGCTGGTGGAGAAAACAAAAGGGACAGTGGTATTTAAAAAGACATTTTATAAAACAGTGGCTACACTCTTTCAGGGTAAACCTTGCTGTTAACATTACATACATAGCACATGTGCTTTCGTTACAAGGTCGCATTTTGCCTCCCCCCACCGCGTGGCTACCCCCTCAACCTTCCCCCCTCCCTGTGGCTAACAGCGGGGAACATTTCTGTTTAGCCACAGGCAAACAGCCCAGCAGGAATGGGCTCCTCTGAGTGTCCCCTGAAGAAAAGCACTCTATTTCAACCAGGTGACCATGAATTATATCTCACTCTCCTGAGGATAACACAGAGAGATAAAGAACGGATGTTGTTTGAATGCCAGCAAACATACACTGCAATGCTTTGTTGTACAATGATTCCCGAGTATGTGTTACTGGCCTGGAGTGGTAAAGTGTCCTACCATGAAGGACGCAATAAGGCTGCCCTCCCCAGAAACCTTTTCCAAAGGCTTTGGGAGTACATCCAGCAGAACCGCGAATGCCAGGGCAAAGTAATCCTTTCACATGCTTGCTTTTAAACCATGTATAGTATTTTAAAAGGTACACTCACCGGAGGCCCCTTCTCTACCTGCTGGGTCCAGGAGGCAGCCTTGGGTGGGTTCGGGGGGTACTGGCTCCAGGTCCAGGTGAGAAACAGTTCCTGGCTGTCGGGAAAACCGGTTTTTCCACTTGCTTGCTGTGAGCTATCTACAACCTCATCATCATCATCATCATCATCTTCTTCGTCCCCAAAACCTGCTTCCGTATTGCCTCCATCTCCATTGAAGGAGTCAAACAACACGGCTGGGGTAGTGGTGGCTGAACCCCCTAAAATGGCATGCAGCTCATCATAGAAACGGCATGTTTGGGGCTCTGACCCGGAGCGGCCGTTCGCCTCTCTGGTTTTCCGGTAGGCTTGCCTCAGCTCCTTCAGTTTCACGCGGCACTGCTTCGGGTCCCTGTTATGGCCTCTGTCCTTCATGCCCTGGGAGATTTTGACAAAGGTTTTGGCATTTCGAAAACTGGAACGGAGTTCTGATAGCACGGATTCCTCTCCCCAAACAGCGATCAGATCCCGTACCTCCCGTTCGGTCCATGCTGGAGCTCTTTTGCGATTCTGGGACTCCATCATGGTCACCTCTGCTGATGAGCTCTGCATGGTCACCTGCAGCTTGCCACGCTGGCCAAACAGGAAATGAGATTCAAAAGTTCGCGGTTCTTTTCCTGTCTACCTGGCCAGTGCATCTGAGTTGAGAGTGCTGTCCAGAGCGGTCACAATGGAGCACTCTGGGATAGCTCCCGGAGACCAATACCGTCGAATTGTGTCCACAGTACCCCAAATTCGAGCCGGCAAGGCCGATTTAAGCACTAATACACTTGTCAGGGGTGGAGTAAGGAAATCGATTTTAAGAGCCCTTTAAGTCAAAATAAAGGGCTTCATCGTGTGGACGGGTACAGGTTTACATCGATTTAATGCTGCTAAATTTGACCTAAAGTCCTAGTGTAGACCAGGGCTTAGAACTTAGTAAGTAATCTAGCTAGATATGCATTAGATTCTGTTTTTTTTAAATGGCTGAGAAAATAAGCTGTGCTGAATGGAATGGATATTCCTGTTTTTGTGTCTTTTTGTAACTTAAGGGATTCTCTATGTTTTGAATTTAATTACCCTGTAAGGTATTTACCATCCTGATTTGACAGAGGTGATTCTTTTATTTTTTCTTCTCTTAAAATTCTTCTTTTAAGAATCTGATTGTTTTTCATTGTTCTTAAGATCCAAGGGTTTGGGTCTGTGTTCACCTATGCAAATTGGTGAGGATTTTTATCAAACCCTCCCCAGGAAAGGGGGTGGAAGGTTTTGGGGGGATTTTGGGGGGGGGGGAGGGAAGATGTTTCCCAACGGGCTCTTTCCCAGTTATATACCTGTTAGACTTTTGGTGGTGGCAGCGATAAAGTACAAGGGCAAAAGGTAAAATAGTTTGTACCTTGGGGAAGTTTTAACATAAGCTGGTAAAAGTAAGCTTCGGAGATTTTCATGCAGAGTTCAGAGTGGGGAAGGAATCCTGACAGCTGGCCTGTGCCAGCCGACTCAGGCTAAGGGGCTGTTTAATTGTGGTGTAGACATTCGTGCTCAGGCTGGAGTTTGGCCTGTAGGACCCCGTGAGGTGGGAGGGTCCCAGAGCTCAAGCTGCAGCCCAAGCCCAAATGTCTACACTGCAATAAAACAGCCCCACAGCCCAAGCTCTGAGAGCTCATGTCAGCTGGCACAGGCGTAACTGCAGCATCTAGCTGCAATATAGACACACCCTCAGTGCCCCTTACCGTCCCAGGGAGGGCAGAGTGAGCCACTCAGTTCCAGGAGACCAGCTGCATCCCTGAAGACAACAAAAGGATGGATTCTGGCACACAAGTGTTTGTATAAATGTTAGCAGCCCTGGCATGTGTATCAAGGTAGATTTGTGTGAACACAACAGAACCTGAACCAACCCTGACTTTGGATGGAGTCTGGGTATTATATTAACCATTTGCACATCTCTAATAAAAAGGCAAGCAACTCATAATGAATAGCAGGCATCTGGTTACTTGTTCTAGACTCCATCTGCTAGTATGGGAAATAACTTACTGTTTGGCTGCCAGAGGGACGTGTCAATTAAATATGTAAAAACTAATGCATATAAAAAAAAATGCAGTGTCTAATCTTTGCAAAAACCCACGGAACACAGCTTTTGCTGTCATGAATGCTTCAACATGCTTTGGTTTTTAATTGTCTGAAAAATTGTCTTTTACACTCTTCTGCCATGAACCTTATCTCTCAACCATTTGTTCTTTGGTTAAAAATGTACGCTATGCAAAAATAGTATTTAAAGCTATTGCAAGTGCTTTGAGTGAAAAAACCAAGAAGTCTGACTGCCTGAGAAGTCAAAATAAAATTTATTTTATAAAAATAATTTGTTTTGAAGCCTAAGATCCAATGTGAATTGTGCTTTTGCTCTGCATTTTAGGCAAGTACATTTATAGCTTCCAGTAAAACAGGGGGTAGCTTCTTGAAAAGCTAGCAGCTTTCCCTTCCTGCTCACTTAGTAGCTAATAGGAAGCACTTTATGCATACCAAGCTGCAGGCTAAATCAGCAACCCACCAGTTCAACCTTTTATCTTCTTTTCTCCCACTTGCCTGAATTTAGCATGATAGTAAATGTGGACTCCTGCAAGAAACTTCAATGGATGTCTCAATCCCCAACCACAGCAGCATGCAGCATTCTGGTGAGCAGGAGGAATAAATGGGAAGGGAAGCCACTAGAGGCAGTGTAACCAAGGGGACACAGCACTTGACTGGGACTCAGGAGATCTGGATTCTATTGCCAGCTCTGTCACTGGCCTGTTGTGAGACCTTGGGCAAGTCACCTTCTCTCTCTGTGCCTCAGTTTCTCCACCTGTTAAATGGGGATAATGACACTGACCTGGTATACATACACACCCAATACAAGCAGCTCATGTACATGGGCTCTGATGGCCAGCATCCTGAGCACAGAGCTGCTGAACTGGAAGAGCAGACACAGATGGAATTGTTTATAGACTCTGCATATAGGGACACTGGAGTAGACTCACCTCAGAACTGACTTCCCCAATCGTCCAGTTGAGGAAGCCAGACTCATGGTGGAAGGGGCACCAAGGTGGAATGGAGGCACATACCCCCTTAGATGGGAGTCTCCTTCCGACTGAGATAGTGGAGACTGACAGCTCTTCATGTACTGAGGAGGTCATTCCAGGGGACTGAATTACAGTGGGGAGAGAAAAGGTACCCCTACATTGCAGCCAAAAAAACGCAAACAACAAAAAATGCAGCAACAAGTCTCAGAGCCCAGGTCAAATTGGGCTTGCACTATGGTGCTAAAAATTGCAGTGTAGATGTTCCCACTTGGCCTGGGCCTGGGCTCTGAAACCAGGGAAGGGAGAAGAGGGTCTCGGAGCCTGGGCTTCAGGCTGAGCAGGAATGCGTACACTGCTGTTTTTAGCCCTGTAGCACAAATCTGAGTCAGCTGACCCAGGCTTAGACTGCTGCCACAGAATTTATTTTGCAATGCAGACATACCCAAAGACTGATTGTGGTGACAGAAGACTGATCATGAGAAATGTAGATAGTTGGTGACCATGAGAACAGCTTGGTGACTTCACTACCAGGTGTAAAGGTTGCAGACATCATGAGATATCCAACCAAACTGCAGGCGAGCGCTGGGGAAGAGCCTGTGGTCGTGATGTATTGGTACCAATGATGTAGAGAGATGTAGTGGAGAGGTCCTGGAAGCTAAATTTAGAATACTAGGTAGAAGGCATAGGTCCAGGGCATCAGTGGTAGCTTTTTCTGAAGTGCTTTGTGTTCCATACACAGGTCCAGCTAGGCAGAGGGAACGTCAAGGTCTCAATGCATGGATGAAAAGACAGTGCTAAGAAGAGATAAAGTTTTGTAGGTACTCGGGAACATTTGGAGGAAGGAGAAGCTATACAGAGGGCAGGAGACCACCTTAATTAAAATGGAACCAGACTAGAATGGAATAGAAAATAAATAAGGTAACAGTTTGGGGTTGTTGACATGAGTAGATGGTGTGAGATAGAACTGAGGTGAAGAAAGTACTTTTATACAGTTTTTGAGATGAAGTTTGGACCTGAAATAATTTTTTTTTGTATTTTAAATCTTTTTAGCCTGTCACTTATTACACATTTATATATTTTAGCGATGAGCTATTTATGTGGGGACCTAAAATTATCTCTACCCTTCTTTTGATGAAAAGTATAGTTAAAGAATGTTTTACGTATAAGGATATATATAATTTTTTCCTGATCTTTCATGGCTATTGTATTATGAATTCAGTTTTGCCTCAGAAATGCATCTTCCATATATTACTTATATGTATGTATGTGCCATTAAAAGTGTGTGGTTTTTTTTGGTTTAAGAACATGTTCCAAACCCTTGTTAGTTCTTACCTTGGTAAATTAATTTCATTTCTCTTCTGACCATGACGATCAAAGATTTTTACAGTGTGATCAGTTCTAAAAACACAGAAGATGAATTCAGTATTTTTGTACATTTGCAAATATCCTTAGAGATTTCATAAAAACTTTTTCCATTGATCTTTCATGCCCCATTGATATGGCTCAGGAGTTTTATCTATTGATATTTCCAGTGGATAGGTACTTAATGTGACAGATATTATGGACATATGCAGGGTTGTTGTAGCCATGTGGGTCCCAGGATATTAGGGAGACAAGATCGGAGAGGTAGTATCTTTTATTGGACCAACTTCTGCTGGTGAGAGAGGTAAGCTTTCAAGCTTATACAGAGCTCTTTTTTAGATATGGGAAATATACAGCTTGCCTCTCTCACCAGCAGAAGGTAATCCAAGAAAAGATATTGTGGACACTTGGAATAATAAAAAGTTATTGTATCAGCTATATAAGTCTTATATGTATGTTTATGGGCTAAGGGATTGCATTCTGGCTCCACAGGAGAGTTACAGGGTTTCCTACAAGAACTAAATCACTGGGTGGTAATTAATGCAAATTCGTAGGCAGGTAGCAAGTCTGGAGGAAACTGCATATACACCGCCTTGACAGGATTCAATTTAATCTGATAGAGGACAGTAAACATCAATTTCAGCTGACACACGGAAATTTGACCAAAAAAAAAAAAAAAATCCCCCACGCACCTTGTGTCTGCAGGGATCAGGTGTCACCAGTCCTCAGGCAGGGCAGGCAACCCCACTGTCATAGCTTTCTCACTCACCAGCTGGGAGTGTGGCAGCCATCCCCAGGCAGAAGCCATTCGGCAGTGAGGTGGCCTCCCCTGTGGCCAAGGGCTCATCTCGCAGTCTTAGGCAAAGGGTCTCTGCTCTGCTATACATGCCCTACCAGGACTGCAACCTTCCCCACATCTTGCATCTACAGGGATCCAATGTCACTGGCCCTGCAGCAGCACAGGAAGCCCTGGGCAGCCCTTCTGTCACAAGAGTGAGGCCATGATATTGTGGTGGCAGAGGGCTCACTATGCTACCACAGGGCCTGACATACTTGATTCCTGCTGGTGCAAGGTGTGGAGAAGACTGAGGTCTTGGAGAGGCAGAGCAGAGACTCCGAGCCATTACTGCAAGGATGATGTACTGCGGGGGCTCTGTCCCTAGGCAAGAGCCATTCGGCAGTAGGGTGGCCTCCCCTCAGGCTAGGGGCTTGTCCTCTTCCTCATAGCTCTGGAGTGGAGTCTCTGCTCTGCCCTGCCAGGACCACAACCTTCCCCGCACCTTGCACCTGCAGGGATCAAGTGTCACAGGCCCTGCAGCCATGCAGGGAACCCTCTGGGGCCACACAGAGAAGCTGCACTCACCCACCCACCCACCAGAAACAGAGGAGCAGTCAGTCCCTGGGATGGACTTGTTCAGCAGCAGGGTGGCCTCCTTCTGTGTCCAGGGGCTCATCCTTCTCCTTGGAGTCTTTGCCAGAGGTCTCTACTCCACCAACTGAGGATGACAGCATATCTGGCATCTTTTACCTAGGTGTCTTGGGTCCCTCAGCTGTGTAGGGTGCACTGCAGCCATGTTGCCAGTCCTGGGAACCCCTTGGAGCCCCACAGTTAGTGCTACCCTAATGCTAACCCAACCCTCCCCTCCCCCTCAATTTCCAGCAATTGTAAAAATTAAAATAGTTAAAAATCAAATAAAAATCTTAAAAATAAAAATATATATTAGTTGCCTAAATTACAAAAAAAAAAAAAAAATTGAATTCTGCCCAGTCTACCTATACTAGTTTGACCCACTTCAAAAAACTTGACAAACAAAGAAATGAAAACTATAAAAGTGCCACAAGTACTCCTTTTCTTTTTATAAAAGTTCTGTTGGTCAATGGTTAACTCTATCATTGCCTGGTTGGTCACTAGTTAATCCTGTCATTGCCCTTGAGGAAACTGGACCATAGGTGCTGAACTGAAGTCAGATCTACTGTAGTAATCACAGTGAATTACAGGAAGAATTGCAGCCTAACTGCCCGGTCTAGAGGTGGGGAGTCACAGGACTCTACCCCGAGAATGGTAATGGCTGAGGAGCCTGAGACGTAAGTGGGGTGCCCTCAAGAAGGCCAAAAAGGGGTCAGAGATGCAAGTTACCTCAGGAACTGTGACATTTACTGTGACAGTGAATATACAACATTAACAAAAGGGTGAATATTACTCAATTACACCTCTACATACATATTAATATGTAAATACTTCTTATCTTACCCTGTCACAGCAAGGAAGTTTCCTGAAGTTTTCTGCCAGGTGAACTGCACAGGGGAACCAAGCAAAGCCTTTTCTAATAGAGTAAATACTCGCTGAGGGAAGAAAGAGGGGAATTACTAACTTAAAAACGGTAAGCACTGGAGAACATTAAACCTGCCTAGTACATATTAGTAAATATAACTAACATTCTATAACTAATATATACAAATAAAGAAAGATAGGTTACAGGATAGACAATGTATAAAGGGGACAGAAGTCTGTGGCAGGCCTTTCATTATACATGGAAAAGTGAACTTTCATGACAGACACTTCAGAGCTGGTGTTCAACCTTTTAAGTTCAACCTTAAAAACCTAAGAAGAAAATAGTACAAATATACTTTAATTTGTATTAGCAATTTTTAAAAAATTTTAAATTAGAGAATTCAGACTTTTGCAAAGACAGTACTTTTGATTGTTGCTACTTAGGTAAGAAAAGTAAAAGTACGAAACTAACCCAAGTAACTGAACTGTAAAATAAAATTAGCTTTTCTTTTCACCCCTTGCATGTGTTAAAATCTGAAGATTATTTATAAATCCACACAACTTTATTCTTTAGCAATATTGATAGTGTTGCCAACTCTTGTGATTCTATCATAAGTCTCACAATATTTGCTAATTTTCTTAAAGTCACAGGTGCTAGACTTAAGAGACTGCATAAGAAGCTCAGCTTTCATTGGAAAAAAAAGTAAGTTTCTAGTACGGTGGATAAAAATCTAAGATTTTCTCCACACAAAAAAATTTAAAAATTGACTTTTCTTATTTAAATTGGAAATTTTATTTAAACTGGATTTTTAATTTTATTTAAATTAGAAAAATTGTAAGTTTTTCTTTTTATAAATAAAACCTATTTATAATGAAATCTTAATTTGATACAAAAATATATTAAAGGCTAAAATAATTGTAATCTCTTAAAATATTTAAATAAAAATAACTACTGAATCAATGAGCCTCTGTCAAAAACCCTGAGTTAAAGACTTCTTTACTTTAAAGACTACGGAAAAGCAGTGGCTTTTTAATGTGTCTCCTGCAGCTCTTTGCAGCACGATATCAAAACACTGTGTGATTTAATTATTAATCTAAGTTATTAAACAATCAGGATGTTTCTACCATGTTAGTAACCAAGTGAAGTTGATAAAATAATACTTGGTCAATCATTTTTCGGAGAGAATAATATATATTAAATAAAACAATGAATTCATAGCACTGCGGCTCTTTATGGTAATGTTGGCTCTTGAACCACTGAGGTTTGAATATCACTAATATAAAGACAGAATTGGGGGGAAATATCTAACTTTTGAGATCACGCTTCACAAATATGGCACAATAGGACAGCATAAGTAATTTAGGAGACTGTCTCATTTTCAAGAGACTTAGGTGAGTCACTTTCACTTAGGCATATTTGAAAATTTTCGCAGGCTGACCTGAAATAATCAGTTTAAATCACTGAATACAGTTAATCCCTCTATTTAATAAATCACTTTTAGTTGTAAATATGAAATATGTGTTGATGAAAAGTTTATGTATCAAAAACATTTAATTTAAATGTTGTATATGCTGTTTGGTATGTTTGTTTGTTAGCATCCTAATGCAGCTTGACAAAAATCAAGAGCAAAAAGTTAATTATCTAGTAAATAAACAATATATCTTTCATTTTCTAACATATTGAAAATGTACAATTAAGAATCTGAAAATATTAAGCTGTACAATTTATAGTATAGTTATAGTATACCCCCCTAAGTAGTAAACAGATGTACCAAACTTACTTTAAAGGCTCTATTTAGTTGTAAATCAACATTTTTTAATGGTTATATCAACCAATGAAAATGTACCTTTCTTTAGAAAATAACTGAAGTACAAATGGGAAAGTTGTTTAAAATCTATGATTTAAATGGAGGCTTTCTGCTTAAATCACCTTGATTTACATCAATCCACCCTGGTTTGTAGCCCTCATGTTTGGAAGAAAGAAAGAAAGAAAAAGCTATGAAACTTGAAACTATGAAGTAAGTGCACCCTACAGATTTAGAAATCGAAAAGCAAAGAAATTATTCATTTTAGAAGATCTCATGAGCTTTGAACACTTGAGGCTGGCAACACTATGTGTGGCCTGTGGAAGTTTCCCATTTGAAGTTCATTCTTTAAAAAAATGGAACAGGTTTGATCAGAGGAAGTATGGTCCAGTGGTTAAGGCACTAGCCTAAGACTTGGAAACCTGGATTCAATTTCCTGCTCCACCACAGACTTCCTCTGTGACCTTGGGCAAGTCACTTAGCCTCTCTGTGCCTCAATTTTCCATCTGTAAAATGAAGAAAACAGTATAACCTACTTCACAGGGCTGTTGAGAAAATACAATACAGCTTGTGAGGTGCTCAGATACTCTAGTATCGTAGACCAAGTATCTAAGGGCTTGGCTACACGTGCGAGTTACAGTGCATTAAGGGAGCCCCAGACGCACTAGCTCAATACCCATCTACACTGGCAAGGCACGTAGAGCTGACTCCGCAGCTGGTCCACTCCTGGTACTCCACCTCAGCGAGTGGAATAATATTTTGTGCGCCCCTGCTTGAGCACCGCGGCACCAGTGTGGACGCCCTGGTCTGTTAGTGCTCTCTGATCGGCCCCCAGAAGTGTCCCACAATGCCTGTTCTAGCCACTCCAGTCACCACTTTGAACTCTACTGCCCTGCCCTCAGGTGACCAACCGTCAGACCTGCCCTTTAAATTCTCTAGGAATTTTGAAAATCCCCTTTCGGTTTGCTCAGCCAGCCGTGGAGTGCTCTCAGTGAATCTTTCCAGGTGACCATGCCTCCACGTCCCAGGTGATCCCCAGTATTGAGCAATGGCGAGGTGCTGGACCTCATCAGTGTTTGGGAGAAGGAAGCTGTCCAGTCCCAGCCTGGTTCCAGCCATAGGAATTACGATTCCTTCGGGCAGACATCAAGGAACATGATGGAAAGGGGCCATGACCGGAAGCACTGCAGTGCAGGATTAAAGTGAAAGAGCTGCGGAATACCTACTGCAAAGCCCGCGAGGCAAACAGCCACTCCGGTGCTGCTCCGTGACCTGCTGTTTCTACAAAGAGCTGGACGCGATACTTGGGGCTGACCCCATCTCCACTCCGAGTACCACCATGGACACTACCACATGGAAGCAAAGCAGGAGTGAGAGTGCTGAGGCAGAGGAAGACACACCGGAATCCCCAGATGCATACAGCCAGGAGCTATTCTCAAGCCAGGAGGAAGGTAGCCAGTTGTGGTGGCTGGTGCTTGGGGAAGGACAAACATCAGAGGCGGTTCTCGGTAAGCGGTTTTTATTTTGGGAAGAAAGTTATTCAGTGCGGGCTCTTGGGGTGAGGAGGGTATGGGCTGCATGCGTGCCTAGATGCGGAATAGGGCATTGATGTGCTCTCTCAGATCGTGGTAATCGGCCTCAGTGATCTCTTCAAAGGTCTCATCCAGAACTTGGGCAATGTGCTTGCGCAGGTTTCTCAGGAGAGCCACTGTATTCCTTGTCCCAGTAAGACTAACTTCTCCACGTCACTGTGCCGTGAGGGGCAGGAGGACTATTGCTGCACACAGGCAAGCTATATATGGGCCAGGGCAGAAGCCGCATTGCAGTAGGAGACCCTCCCTTGCTTCCCAGGTCACCCTCAGCAGCAAGATATTTTTCAGGATGAACTCCTTTAGAAAATGTGGGGACAGTGTTCAGCATAGGGGCCCCCCTGCCGCTGTTGGCTCTCCCCAAGGCACAGAAACGCAGAGGACAGTACAGCCATGAAACAATCAGTCACACTTGACCCTGTGCTGACTCACCATTTTGGGGCTCCTGTGGGTTGTGTGTGCTCGCTTTGGCGTGGGAAAATGATGCTATTGTGTAGACTGTGCTTGCCCTTAAGGACTGGAGAATCACTGCTCTGTCTGGTGTGAACAATGCTGCCTCTGTTAAGTGTTGCATTTTGCCTTTACAGATGCAACCTTGAGATCTCAGCCACCTGTGTTATCTCCAAAGAATCAGAAAGAGGCCACGTAGAAGCAAGGAAGACACGTTGCATGAAGTAATGCGGCATTCAAGTAATGAAAACTGAAAAGTGCAGGAGTGGCGGGACACTGAAAGGAGGATCCGCCAGCAGAATGAGGAGCGCTGATACAAAAGCGCGGTGCTCCGGCAGCAAAGCACGGATTGGCTGATAAGCATAATTGAGCACTAAGTGGACTCGATCCAGGCACTCGTAGCCATGCAGGTGGAGCACTACCGTGCCCGACCCCCCCTGCAGTCCTTGTCCCAAAACTCTTTCCCTTGTGCCCTCATGTTACCTCCAGCATTTCCCCACTTTCCCCAACATCCGGGTTCTTACCACTACCAGCTGCCTCCAATACCTGTAGCTTTACCACCCAGCCCTGAAAACTAGAACCCTTACCCACTGCACTCAACCCCCATCACCATGCAGTATAGCCATCCTGAAGTGCAGCACTCATTGCACAGCACTCCAGACAGGAAGGCTGAGTATGGTAACAGGACATACACAAATCTGTGATTGTACCATTCCCCACCTCACCTCACCCCCTTGCCCTTTCTGTTTCCCAAGCAGTTGTGTTTCTTTCCAATAAATGGATTTTTTGGCTTTGAAAACATTCTTTATAATTGCATAAAGTAAAAGATACCTTAGCCCAGGAAAGAAACAGTCACTGCAAGTCAGTGTAGCAAACAAAGATTCCTACTAACATTGGAACCACTGCACTTCACTCCTGTGCAGGGCACCAGACATTATTGGTGGCTTTCAGCCTCAAATTGCTCCCTTAAGGCATCCCTAATCCTTGCAGCCCCACACTGGGCACCTCTAATAACCCTGCTCTCTGGCTGTTCAAATTCAGCCTCCAGGTGTTGAACCTCTAAGTTCCATGCCTGAGTGAATCATTCACCCTTCCCTTCACAAATGTTATGGAGGGTACAAGCACACGGATATAACTGCAGGAATGCTGTCATTGGCCAGGTCCAGCTTCCCATACTGAGAGCGCCAGCGGCCCTTTAAACAGCCAAAAGCATACTCCACAGTCATTCTGCACTGGCTCAGCCTGTTGTTGAACCACTCCTTGCTGCTGTCAAGGCTCCCTGTGTAGGGTTTCATGAGCCATAGCTTTAAAGGGTAAGCGGGGTCTCCAAGAATCACAATTGTCATATCAACTTTCCCTACGGTGATCTTCTGGTCTGGGAAAAAAGTCCCGGCTTGCAGCTTCCTGAACAGGCCAGTGTTCAGAAAGATGCGTGCATTATGCACCTTTCCGGGCCAGTCTGCGTTAACGTCAATGAAACACCCATGTAATCCAGAAGCGCCTGGAGAACCATAGAAAAATACCCCTTCCGATTAACATACTTGGAGGCTAGGTAGGCTGGTGCCAGAATTGGAATGTATGTGCCATCTATCGCAGTTAGGGAAACCCATTTGTGCAAAGCCATCCACAACTTCATGCACGTTACCCAGAGTCATGGTTCTTCTGAGCAGGATGAGATTAATGGCCCTGCAAACTTGTATCAACACGATTCCAACAGTCGACTTCTCCACTCAAAACTGGTTAGCGACCGATCGGTAGCTGTCTGGAGTTGCCAGCTTCCAGACTGCAATAGCCACCTACTTCTCCACCGTCAGGACAGCTCTCAATCTCGTGTCCTTGAGCCGCAGGGTGTGGGTGAGCTCCTCACACAGTCCCATCAAAGTGGCTTTTCTCATCTGAAAGTTCTGCAGCCATTGCCCGTCATCCCAGACTTGCATGACAATGTGAGCCCACCAATCTGTGCTTGTTTCCCGAGCCCAAAAGCAGCATTCCACGGTGGTGAGCATGTCCGTGAACGCCGCAAGCAAATGTGTGTCATATGCGTTACTAGAGCCGATATCATCATTGGAGCCCTCACTGTCACTTTGGATCATAAGGAATAATTCGACTGCCAAATGTGACGTGCTGGCAAGACTCGTCAGCATACTCCTCAGCAGTTCAGGCTCCATTCCCGCAGACTGAAAGGGAAGACAGAGCGCGCAGCACAAAAACCGCTGAAAGATGGTGCCAAATGTGGACAGAAGCAGAGGGGTTGCTGGGATGCGACCTGATGCATCACGGGGCGTTGGGACAGGAGCCAGAATGCCCCCGCCCCCTTCCCACAAGCCACAGCGCCAGAATGGGAAGAGGTGCTCTGTGGGATAGCTGCCCGTAATGCACCACTCCCAATGCCGCGGCAAGTGCCGCAAATGTAGCCACGCCAGTGCGCTTGTTCCTGTCAGTGTGGCCAGACTGCAGCGCTTTCCCTACTGTGCTCTCTGAAGGCGGGTTTAACTCACAGCGCTCTACATCTGCAAGTGTAGCCATGCCCTAAGGTATCTAGATAAGATAGACCAGACTTGTTCTAAGATAGACACGCAGCCTTACTTACTGGTTGTCAGGAAGGTCACAGAACTCAAGGATTCTGTGACTTTCCCTGACTTCTGCAGTGGCCCTTCGGTCAAAAAGTTTGCCCAACCCTGGGCTAGACCTGTACAGTTGGGGTTCAGGAAGAAGATTCCCTCCCCCCGGGCTGGTTATTCCCCCACTGCCCACTTCAGGGTTTCTGGCAGCTTCCTCTGCAGCGCCCCTTCCTGTGGGAGAGGCACGGGGCCGGCTCCGAAACGCCCCTCTTGCGCTCCCAGGCCGTTCCCCCAACATCCCACACAGCAGAGCGGGCCGCCATTCCCTGCTGCCCCCTGCAGCAGCGAGCCCCCATCCGCCCCCTTGCCACTCACCCCGCCCAGCTTCTCGCCCTCCCCCACTGCTCTAAAGCAGCCCCCGCCCCTCGGGTCGCCGCTGCCCTCCAGGGCAGGGCACGTCAGCGTGTCCCCCAGGCCGCCGCCCCGGGTCACCCCGCTCCACGCGCGGCAGCCCCGCCAGGGTAGGGCGCCGAAGCGCTGCAGGCCCCGGGCCGGGCTGCCGAATCACAAGGCCCCTCAGCCTCCACAACTGCCGACGGCCCCCACGCCAGAGGAGCTCAGGCAGCCGGGGGGGGCAGTCCCCGGCGAGCCCCATGCCCGTCCCAATAACGGCATTTTTGAACTTTACCTTCATCTTCTCGCCCAGGGCTCCCGAGTCACTATTTCATGTGCGCATGCGCTGCCGCTCCGAGGGCAAGGGGGAGCGCGGCCCCCACCGCTAACAGCGTCCCAGTCACCCAGGAGATCTGGGGGCGGGGGTCAAGGGAAGAGCCTCTGGCGCCACGACCAATCATCGTGAGGAGGCGGGGCTCAGCCCGAATCCGATCTGAGCGCGGTAGCTGCCGGCGGCCTCCGGAGCCAGCCCCACCCCCAAAGTGAGCGCGCCGCTGGCGGGCGGGGGAGGCGGAGAGCCGAGGGAGGGGCCGGACTCAGGACGGAGCCCCTGGCCGTGCCCTCGTGCACCGGCGGCTTGTCCGGGCCGCGTTCCGGGGGCTTCTCTCTGGCTGTCGGGGGGAGCGGCCGAGTCGGGCTTGGGGGCCCCCCCGACCTTGGTGTGGGAGCTGATCCCCGCCTCAGTCACGCGTTCCTGGAGCCGCAGGGGCATCGCGGGTAACGGGGCCACCCCGCAATCCAGTGGCCTCAGCAGCGTGGGGCGGATGCTCTGCCCCGCTGGGCTCCCCACCACCATTTCCCCAGCGTTTGTTCCTGCAGGCCTAGGTGTGCGGGTCACGTTACAAATGCCGTTGGCAAGTCACGGCCCTGAGGCGCTTACAGTGTAAACCAGACAGATCGCAACGGGGGAGGCCGATGGGAGACAAGGGTTACAGGCAGCACAAGGTCTAGGGCTGCTGCTCTTGCTGTCTACTGCCTCCTGGGTGTGACTGCACTTGCTTGAAAGCACAGTTGCCAACTCTCATGTAGTAAATAAACACCCTACTTTCACGATAAACCAAAAATCAAGATAATCCCGTTTCAAAACAAGCCAATCCATAAGAACCCCAATAATCTATGTGACTAGATTCCCCGCCCTCCCCTGCTGTACAGTCTGGGACTGTGGTGGGCCTGCTGTGCACCCCTGAGTCTCACCCCTGCTTGCTCCCCCTTGCTGGGAGCTGATCCCAAAAAAGAAAAAAAAAGCAACAAGCTACATGCCAAACAAGCTACAAGCCAAAAACTAGCCAACAAGCAACTCACAAGCCAATTAAACCAAAAAAAAGCAAACAAACCCAATTTCTGTGTTTTTTTCACAGGTTTGGCATGTTTGCTTGAAAGCCAAGCATGTTTTGTGTTGACAACAGCAGCCCAGCCACCCGTTAGACCTCCATGCTCTCCTGCAGGCAAAGAGTGGCTACATGGGAGACCTTACAGCAGCACAAGAGTAGGATACGGCTGTGCCGCTGTAAGGTCCCTAGTGTAGACATAGCCTTATACAATTTCTTCAGGTTGAAGCAAGAGCAGAGAATGAAAAAATGATTTGGTTCTAGGGCTCTCTGTTTTTGCTCCTAGTGAGTGTGACTTACCCACCTTTGGCACCTGCTGGGCCAGGGAGGGCAAGAGAGCCCCCCCCCCAAACCTGAGTGGTGCTGCATCCTCTCACCCCTTTCTGTTTGCCCAGTCACAACAGCCCAAGTGGGGAGCCAGGTCCACTCCCAGCATGGGTGTAGTTTGCGGGGGAGGGAGGTGTCCCCCCAACTGCAAACATCAGGCAGGTGCAGAATTTGTTCCCCATGTAGCCCTACTGGCCTGAGTGGAGCTGCCTACCCAAATATAGAAGTCAGATTATAGGTATGGCCCTGTGGCTGGAGTCAAGTCTGTGGTTTGGGCTGAGTGCAGTCTAAGCTCACTCTCACTCCACCTACCCCAGTTTTCCTTTGGTGTTAAATTGTTGGGTGGGGGGTGTCTTAGTTTCAGATTTTGGCCTAGACCCCTTAAAACCTCTGTGCAGCCCTGATCCTTATCCCTCCTTACTCCTGAGGGCATTCTGTCCCAAAAAAATTAAAAGTTCTGTGCATAATTTAAAAATCTTCAAATTCTATTGGTCAAATAAATGTGGAGGGTCCAGCATGGCATTGGGGAGCACAGGCCATTGGCTGCACAGAGATGGGTGATCACCGTCTGGACTTAGCGGTGAGGCTGCACCCAACCCTGACACAGCACAAGGCCTGGGCCTGCCCCAGAAACACCCCTGAGCCCTGCCCCTCTGTACCAGGTGTGGGCAGGCAGGCTCAGCCCAGAAGGATCCACATGTGGAGGGACTAGTGTCAGGGGATCCAGGTGTGGGTTGAGAGGGTTCTGTGTGGGGCAATCTGGGTGCAGGCCGCCCAGTGGGGGATCTGGGTGCAGCAGGGATCTGGATGCACAGGGGTTTGTTGTGGGGTTCTGGGTGCAACAGTAATGGGAATCTGCAGTGTGCTCCAGTGAAGGTAGCTGGTTCTCAGCAGGGGGGGTCTGAGTGTGGGGGGTTCCAGAGGCTGGGGGAGTGGGGTTTAGTGGGGTTGGGATCCAAGTGCAGCTGGTTGGGGCTCAGTAGAGGGGGGATCCGTGTGTGTGGCTCATCGGGATGGTCCAGGTGCAGGGGGAGTGGAGTGTCCGGGGGTTCTGGGTGTGGGGGAGTGAGGCTTAGTGGAAGGGTCTGGGTTTGAGGGGGTCTGGATGCACAGGAGTTGGACCGAAGAGGGAGCAGCTCCCTGTATAGTGATCCCTCCCCCTGAGGAGTGATGGGCACTGAAAGTACTGGGGTGGGGAGAGAGAAGAGTTTGCAGAGCTTCCTACAGCTGGAGGAGAAATCTGGGGGTGGATCTGACCCAGCCCTGGATGCTGTGCAGGTGAAGAGGAAGTCCAGTCCTCCAGGACTAGCAGCTGAGCCCAGCACAGGGTAGGAGCCACCAGCTGCGTCGTCCCCACTCCCACCCCACAGTGATTTACCATTCTGCTAGCTGCCTTGGGCGTGCAAAATATACTGCTGGGGAGGGTCACATGACTGCTTTTGTGGCTTCCCTTTGCTTCCCTATCAAAAGTCATTTTTCTGCAGGGCAACAAAGAAATATGCAGGGGACATAACTTCTGTGCATGCACAGTAGTGCAGAATTCCCCCATGAGTACCCTCCTCCACATCTCCCTTTTTTTTTTGGATCCAGAGCTCACATCAATAAAGGATAGGCATAGCAGAGATAGACAATGCTCCCCTCTATGCACCTGTGCTGGAGCATTAATGGGGAAGGCAACTGGCCAGCTCCAGCTTCACACCAGTGAGTACTTCCCCTATACAAAGGGAATTTCCTATGGGCCACTTGCTGCTAAAATTCTGCCCATTTGTATTGCCTGAGCAGTACAAGGGCTAAATCTGACTTGTGAATCTGGTCCTAACAGGTTTGAAATCATTGCTGTCGAAAAGCTATCTACACTGGACCTGAAATTCAGAAGTTCTAGAAAGAAGCAAGGACATAGAATGGAGAAAAGCAATAGCTGGAGATGACGGAGTTCTTCTGAGCATTCATAACTCACACAGATGTTGACCCACATTAGTTACACTAATCCTCAAGATATTGTGCCTTGGTAATCATTCTTTTATCTGTAAAATACTGGAAATGATTCTCCTCTAAGCATTTTAATGCTGCACCTGTATTAGGCAGATAAATGTTGAGCATACTGTTTTCAGAGCATGTTTAGTAAATAAAGGGCCAAACTTTAATTCCAATCTAACTTTTCAGGAGGGTAGTGCACAATGCTAGCACTAGACTAATGGATGGGCATAGAGGCTTTGGTTTTTATTATTAGTCATCTTAAGTGCACTATAGCTTTCACACAATAATGCAAGCTGAAAGATGTGTAATTGTCTTGCAGTTGAAGGAATGTCATGCTGGGTGTTGTCTAAAGGATACTGGGAGGAGACTGATTGCCCACACACAAAGAAAAAACCCAACCCTACTGGCCCATCATCAGTGGCCTTGATAGACTCTCCAGAACATCAGCTATTTTACCTTTCAGGAGGGTAGATCACTGCCTTGGCTAATCACAGCATCTGAAGGCATACAACCCTTACCTATCGTCAAAGCAGAACTACATCCCCACAATCATACATTTAGAAACAAAGAAGTTGGTCAGTTCCAAGATCAGGGACTGTACCCTGAAAAACAGCAACTCTGAAAAGGATTTTGGGGCCAGGATAGGTAAGTAATAGAATGTGATGTTCCATTGTGATACTGGGACAAAACAAACCATCATTCTTGGATGTATAAATGGGAGAATGCTGAGCAGGAGTAAGCAGTGCCTGCGGGTGAGAGCCATATGGAGCTGCTTGCACATCTCTGCCTAGGAGCTGGACCTGCTGCTGGCCACTTCCGAGGCGCAGTGCAGTCCGCGGTGCCAGGACAGGCAGGAAGTCTGCCTCTGCACCCCGGCTGTGCCACTGACCGGGAGCTGCTGGTGGTAAACATGCCCCAATCACCTGCCCCAGCCCTGAGCCCCCACAAACCTGGAACCCCTTCCTGCACCCCAAACCCATCACCCCCAGCCCCGAGCCCTGACCCCCTCCTGCACCCCAACCCTGTGCCCCAGCCCGGAGGCCCCCCCAAACCCAGAGCCCCTCCTGTACCCCAAACCCCTCATACCTGCACCCCCAGCTCAGACCCCCTCCCATACCCTGAACCCCTCATTCCTGGCCCCACCCTGCAGCCCTCACCCCCTCTGCCCCAGCCCTAAGCCCCTCCCAAACCCCTCATCCCCCGCTCCGTTGTGTCACTGGCATCAACAATTTTCTTCAATTGGGTCCCCAGAAAAAAAGTTTGAAAACCACTGCCATAGTGCACATATTACTCCACCATGTACACAATCCTTAAGAGTGAAGTCTTGGCCCTACTGAAGTCAGTGGGAGTGTATGTACACAAACTGGGAATCACACCCTAGCTCATAATGTAGGCATAACCTGAGTGTATATGGAGAACAACTGATAACCATCCTCTTTATAACAGCCCTGAATATATCTGAACACTTTTCAGGTGCCCCCTCAGTCTTCTTAAGACTAAACATTTGAATTTTTTTTAACCTTTCCTCATAAAGGGTTTAGAAAACATGATCTATCATTTTTTGTTGCTTTTATTTGGACTATCTCTAATTTGTCCATATCTTTCTTAGAGTGTGGCACCCAGAACCCAGCTAGGACTCCAGCTGAGGCCTCACCAGTGCGGATTAGAGCATGACAGTTACCCTCCATGTCTTACATAGGATACTTCTGCTAATATACCCTAGCATACTAGCCTTTTTAACAACTGCATCACATTGTTGGCTCATATCAAGTTTGTGATCCATTAGAACCCCCAGATCCTTTCCAGCAGTACAACTGCCTAGCTAATTATCCCACATTTTGTAGTTGTATACTTGTCTTTATTGAATTTCATCTTGTTGACTTCAAAACAGCCTTCACAAATTGGAGATTGGTCTGAATTCTAATCCTGTCCTCCAAAGTACTTGCAACAACATCCATCTTGGCATCATCCACACATTTTGTAAGCATACTCTCTACTCCATTATCCAAATCATTAATGAAAATATTGACTAGTACTAGACACAAGACAGGCCCCTACAGGACCCCAACTTCATACATCCCCTCTCTCCTTTCCCTCCCCTGAGTTTGATAGCAAACCATTGAAAACTATTCTGAGTATGGTCTTTCAACCATTTTATAGTCATTTCATTTAGTCCACATTTCCCTAGTTGCATTATGAGAATGTGATGTAAGACTGTATCAAAATCTGTATTAAAATCAAGATACATCATGTCTACAGCGTCTCCCCATCCACCAGGCCAGTAGTCAAAGGAGGAAATGGTTTGTCTTGATGTGTTCATAAGAAATCCGTGTTGGCTATTACTTTTAACCCTATTATCCCCCAGGTGCTTACAAACTGATTAACAGTTTGTTCCAGTAACTTTTCAGATATCAAAGTTAGGCTGACAGATCTATAATTCCCCAGGTCCTCTTTGTTCTCTTTTTTTAAAGATAGATACTATGTTTGCCCTTCTCTAGTCCTCTGACCCCTCACCTGTCCTCCCTGAGTAATCAAAGATACTTCTTAACACTTCAGAGATTGTTTCAGTTACTTCCTTAAGTACCCTATGGCACATTTCATCAGGCCCTGCCAACTTGAACACATCTAACTTATGTAAATATTAAACATGTTCTTTCCCTATTTTGGCTTGTGTTTCTTCCCCATTGTTGTTAATAGTATGTTAAGTGTCTGATCACAATTTTTTTTAGTGAAGATAAGCCAAATAGGCATTAAACACCTCAGCCTTCTTGATCTCATCCAATATTACCTCTCCATCACTTTAAATAGATCCTCTATGTTTTCCTTTGTCTTTCTCCTGCTCCTTATGTATTTATAGAACCTCTTACTGCCTTTAATATCCCTTGCTAGATGTAACTCAATTTGTGCCATAGCTTTCTGATTTTGTCCCCTTGTTTTTTTGTATTCATCCTTAGCAATTTGTACTATTCTTTTGTATTCATCCTTAGCAATTTGTCCATGTTTGCACTGTTTGTAGGATTTCTTCCCTAAAGAGCTCCTGATGCAGCCATACTGATCTCTTACTAGTCTTCCTATATCCTCCACAATCACTATAGTTTGCTGTTGTGCCTTCAATATGTCTCCTTGAGAAACTGCCAGCTCTACTGAACTATTTTCTCCCTTACATCCACAGGACCTTACTTACCAGTTCTGAGTTTGTTAAAGTCTGCTTTTTTGACATCCACTGACCTTATTCCGATTTTCTCACTCCTTCCTTTTCTTAGAATCATGAAGTCTATCATTTCATGATCACTTTCAAATTGCCTTCCAACTTCAGATTTGCAACCAATTCCTCCCTGTTAATTAGAATCAAGTCTAAAATGCGTGTCCCCCTGGTTACACTTCCTACTTTCTGAAACAGGTAGTGGTCCCCAATACATTCCAATAACTTATTGGACATTGTATCCATTGTCTGAGTAGTAAAGTCCCTCATGACTATCAGGTCTTGTGTTTTGGGTATCTATTTGTTCTTGAAATATCTTATCACCTCTTCTTCCTGATATGGTGGTCTACAGTAGACCCCTTGTTTTTCCCCTTTTATCTTCAACTTTCAACATATCTCGACTTTCAGCTGGTCTTTTGGACCTCAGACCAAGTGTATATATTCTTTATTTATAATACAATACCGCCTCTCTTTTTCCTCTGCCTGTCCTTCCTGAACAAGCTATACCCCCTACCAATTTTCCAGTCATGAGTTTTATCCCACCAAGTCTCTTTGATGCCTGCTGAGTCACAATTTAGTTTATGGACTAATACTTCCAGTTCTTCCTGCTTATTCCCCATACTCCTTGCATTTGTGAATACACATCTAAGCTGTTGAGCAGATTACTACATTGTTATCTCTTATTTGTTGCTCCTATGACCCTGTTGTACTTTTCCATCCCCCACCCCCTATAGCTTTCGGTTAAGGTCATTTTTTTTATACCTACCTGTGGACTTTTGTCACCTGCTCCCTTTGAACCTAGTTTAAAGCTCTGCTCACTAGGTTGGTGAGTTGGTACACAAAGATGCTCTCCCCTTCTTGGTTAGGTGGACATCATCTCTTCCCAGCAGTCCTCCTTCCTGGAACACCATTCTATGGTTGAGGAAACGAAAGCCCTCCTGTCAACACCATCTCTGAAGCCATGCATTCATCTCCAGGAAGCACATGCCCATGCCTGGGCCCTTACCCTCAGCTGATGAGTTCCATAGACATAGTGTTAAATAAGAACATAGGAACTGACCTACTGATCTGTCAGGCCCAGTCTCCCTGATCCTTGATGACAACTGGTACCTGATGATTCAGGGAAAGGTGCAAGAAACTTCAGAGCAGTCAATTACGGAGTAATTTGCCCATACAGAATAAGGGAAGAGTATATGTGGTTAGTGGTTTCCTTAATTTAATTTTAGTCTGTTAATTGATATAGGCTAACGCAAGCACATATGTCAACTGGCTGTAGTTAGCCTCTTTGTCTAGTGTCTCAAAGACACCAAAGATCGAATGGACATGGAAAGTAGACTATCCTGTCATCCCTAGAGGTGGTTCACATAGGCATTGACAAGGTAGTGAAGATACTTGCATGGTTGCTGCCTATGCTATATCTGTATTGTGAAAAAGAGGAATGTAGTCCCTCAGTTTGTCATTTCAAAATCTCTGATCAAAGAAACTCAAGTGACTAACAGGATAGTCCCATTTAAAAAGGTGGTGTGCAAAAGATGGAGGTATGAAGAGTATGGTCCTCTTGGAATGCCTAAGAGTTTCGTTTGTGGTGATGAGATATTACAATGAAGAACAACTATAAATGTTTGATAGAGATAGAGGAGATGTTTTTGTAAAAACAGAAGTCAACATTATGAGTTTTTAAAAAAAATATGTAAAGCAGCTGAAATAAGTCAGTTTTAAATGTGCTAATCCAAGCATAAAATGTTTGTATTACAGATTGTACAAAAATGAGGCACTAAACCACCAAATAGAAATTGTACTTTAAAAGATTTTAACCCTATTCAATTTATACTAAACAATGATCACCAGCGTACACTGAAAGATAAATTAATGAATCAAACATTACAGATTTCATCAAAGTTTTACTGCTCAGCAATTTCTTTTAAAACAATAAATAGTTAATTGAGCATTAACATTTACATTTGTATTTAAACATTACAAATGTACAAAGACTTTGGGTATCAGACACTTTGAACTTACTTTCACAAACTCTCAATGAGCCCACATCTTCAAATTTTCCATTACAAAGAAACAATCATGTATTATACTGTTTGAAAACATAAGAAACAAGGCACAGAAAAGCAAATGCCCCCCCCCCCCCAAAACAAACAAACAAAAAATCCCTCACAAAACTTTCAGAGAACATTTGGAATGTTTGCACAGTTCTGTGTAATGAACTATAACAATCGAATCAAAAAGGCAAATTATAAAGTATCTCAAAGGAAGTTCACTATAATATTAAATAATGTAACTAATTGGGTCTGATCCTGTGAGGTACTATTACTCTTATGCAAAATGTTGAATATCCTCAACTGAGGGCACTTAACATCTTGTAGGCTCGACACCTTTATTTGTTGAAGTAACGTTATAGGAAAAACAGCACAAGTGTTTCATTTCACCTTATAAAACTGTACTCTTCAAATTAGTGCAAATCCCCAATTTAAATGCAGTTTAAAACAATTATCATAGATCTTTTTTAACCTTCATGTAATGGAATGCTTAGGAGTTTCCAAAGCACTCATATTAACTTCTGCTGGGTCACTTTTAATCACACTGCAGATCTCTCTCTCACTTAATTTATTTTAAAAGGAAAAACTCACGAAGAGTAGTTTCAATCAAGTATAAATAATATGAGATGGAATTAAGTAAAGAAATATACTGCATGTTACCTAAAACCTTTAAATATCCAGAGTATACTGGATGCTGCATAACTCCTGCAGAGAGTATTAAGTAGCAGATTTCTCTTAGCATAATAAAAAGAAAATATTTAAAATAAGGCTTTGGTTAAATAAAAAGGTTGCTAAACCTCAGTTATGGTGAAAAAAGTGCAATATAGTCACCCAATATATACCTTCATCTCCAAGGCAAGAAATATGCCTGCCATTTACAATTGGTTTGTCTGTCTGCACTGAAAAATAATATCCTACATAGCTGCAGCAAAACACCTTCAGTATAGGCAAATTAAATATCTAGGGCCTGATCCTCCAACATCTTATGCCCACTGAAATCAGTGGGACTACTTCTGTGAATAAAGTCACTCTCACGCATGTTTGCAGGATCAGGGTCCCTAATCTGTAACATTCAATTATTTTATAATAGACTCACTCAGTCTCAGCATTTTCTAAGAAGAAAGTATCTGTTGGCAATCAACTGGCCGCAGTACAATAGCTTACAAATACAGTTCTTGTATGTATATGGTAACAAAGTAATTTTTTTAAAAAGTGCTTAGGATTGGTCCATTCAAAATTGTTTAGCTGTATACTATCTTAAGACCAAACACTTAGTTCTGAGGAAAACACACAGTACCTCTGTTTACTGGTAATGTATTAATTCACTTGAGAAAAAAGTAGTGAGTCTATGGAGGAGACTAGTATCTTCATATACAAAATAATTAGAGTTTTACAGTCACAACACATGCTCCAGCTCTTCCTAGGCACAATGGTGCAACCTATAACAAAAAAACAAAAAATGACTGACATGTGGTATGTTTATAAAATAAATATAATCAACTTTATTAAAAAAGACAGATTTTCAGAACTGATAATGTACCACAGTAATTAAGGTTGTAATGTCATATTTTTAGGTGCTTTGTATTGTAATCTGACTTTAAAAATTAACAAAATGGGTTGAAGATTGGCATAAAAATGCTCAGAGAAACAGCAATATTTTCTTCTGCAGGACCAAATTCTGCTCTCTCTAAAGTCAATGGCAAACCTCAAACAGTATTCTTCATATTAAAATAATATTTATTTGAATATTTAAAAAATCAAGTATTATTATATTATATTTTAAAATGGGATTATCATCTAACACTGTACTTCTAGGTATAACAGTACTTGGTACTGGGCCTTCATTTCATTGCTATGCAACAATCCTAATTCTGTGGATGACATTGAACAGTATGCAGCATTGCTCATAGATTTGGTAGCACCAAGAAATGTTTTTGCACACTGCAAATAGCTTGTATTGTGCAAGTCTTTTAATGCAGCTTTAACACAGCTCCTGATCACCTGAAAAAAAGCAGCACTTGGAGGTTTATGCATGAAGGAGAAAGTAGGGCAGCCTTGTAGTCTATTCACTAGATGCTCATATACCATGATGATGATCATGGTATGAGTATAGTATCTAGATAAAATAGATGCCAAGATGAGCAAATCAGGCAAATCAGATCAGCCTTGATAAGAGGAACCTGATAATAGGCAGTGAGAGAACTAAATGGGGCCCTACAAATTTTTTTTAAAAAAAATCTTATTTTGTTTTAAAAAGAAAACTAGAGGACAAGTTCTTGTACTTATTTTCATCTATTTTTTTTAAAAAAATCTTTGTTTCATCATACTGCACTATCCATGCTGAATAATCACAATCGTCTTGACACTGGCCAAGATTTTCAAATATAGGAAAATGGGAGCTGATGGGTGCTCAGCACTTTTGAAAATTAGATCTTTGATTTAGGCACCTAACTTTAAGCTTCTATTTTTGAAAATCTTTGTCTTGGTCCTTCTGCTATATCTACTGTTTTGTAATCTCCTCATTGCGGGTAAACTCCTTGGGGCATGTACTTTATCTTTTTTCTTCACTGGGAGGCACCAAGCACACTTTTGGCATCACTAAAATAAATAATATCATATAATTTAATTAGAAACTGTACCTGTGTCCACTCATTGGTCTGGGGATCATAAGACTCCACTGTATTAAGATAGGTTTGCCCATCATATCCTCCAACAGCATACAACTTGTCACCAAGAAGACACACTCCCACTGCATCTCTGCTAATGCTCATGGAGGCCACTGCAGTCCACACATCTGTTTTTGGATCATATCTGAAAGATAATTTTTGTAAAAGTCTAATATTGTTGCGTAAAATTCCTTTCAAAATACTGAAATTGACTCTCAAGGTACTAGACTATCTAGTGGAATCAGTAAAGGAGTATTCTCTCTTTGGGTGTGAAATTAAAAGGATTTCTTACTTGTTTAAACCTTTCCCTTAAAAGCAGCATTTGGTTAATCATTTCACTGAGGCTGTGCAGTCAGTATCAGGTACATTCAGAAGATGCACACCTCCTGCATGGCCAAACATACTGTACAGGTCCCATAATTTCAGTTGAAATATTTTAAGTTGTAGCACATCCAGTAGTGTAGTGATAAGGTTAAATGAATTTATTTACTAGATGGGAAATTACATGTAAAGTTGATTATTTCTGAAAGCATGAACAAAAATTCAAGTTATTAATAAAAAAAGCCTCACTTTGTCACATACAGAAACAGAAAAAGATACGTAGCACTGTTAACAATACTGTACGTAACTTAATTTAGCAGTATATATGAATGATATGTTAAAGAGATAACTTTACCAGTTCACCTTTCCACAATCCTGCAAGCTGGACCACGTAACTTGGAGTAGCTTGTGTGACTGGGGCCCAAGAAATCTCTGGACTATGTTTATCTTTTTTCGCTTTTACATAATAGATAATTTTTTTTAAAACAATTTTTTCCTCTTTTATGACCAAACATGCTCTGCTCCAGAATCAAGTTCTGTTGCCAGACTCTGTAACAGTTTAGTGCTCTCTTCATCTTACAGACAGACAACTGTTAAATCCCAAATTACATACAGAATAATGCAGTGTTGCTAAGGAGATTCATTGGACAAATAAATTAATCATTGCTTTTTGCAAAAACTATAATTTATAGAAAAAACGTTGACTCGGTGTACATGGAAAAACTCTTCTACAGCAATTTACCAGAACTTTTCTTGCCATAAACTGGTGTCATTAGGATCACAAAAACAATAATAGACAAGTGGTACACTGAAAACACCTCAGTTAAATTTGAGCCTAGAGTACATCAACAGTCTAACAGACAGGTCAGGAATTAAAATTGGAGAGTCCAAACTCATCTTTTAAAAACTTGTTTTTGACTCAATCTGCAAATGTCTCCTTTTCAGATTAGCCAGCATAGTTACAAGAAAAGACAATGCCAAGAAAACAAAAATTTCTAGAGGGAATCACATCAATAAAATGCCTTTAAGGCACAGGATTATCAAAAGAAAATATATCCCTCGCTAAGAAGGTATCCAACACCCCTGAAAGTGAGTTTGGGGGGATGAAACATTGGTGTTAATTTCTTTGCATGAGATGCAAAGATATAATGAGTTTTGAGTGTCTTTCTGGCACCTTTTTCTTTCGTGCAGTAGGTGTCTGTTGGAAGCACACATCTTATTCATGTAGAGTCATAGTGTGGAAGTGTTGCCTGAAAGTTATGCAGCAGACAAAGTGCATTATGTACTGAAAGACAGTGAATTATGAACTATACATAGTGTTTGTCAATTTGATTTGTATAATTGATTTATAACAATGTGATGCTCTTGAAAACCTACCACAGTATCTGTGTACTGTAGCAAACAAGCATTCACAAACTTCACAGTGAATTTTATGAAGTTAATTTTTAGATTACTATATTTGCAGTAAATTTATTTTATGCTGGTTTTGTAGACATTTCAACACCTCCATCCCACTGATTTAGAAGGAGAGAGCAAATCAGAAGTAAACAAAACACATGTACTGTAGCAATTCTATTCCAACTTGCAAATTAAAATTTGGCGTAACAAAGATCATTTAGTAATCCATTTTCACATATTTCATAAATTTTTCTAGATGCTATTTATGAATATCATGTTATTCATAATCCTGTTTCAGAACTGAAATGTCAACCTCATCAGGTGACATTTGGGCAAAAATTGATGCACATCTTTCCCATGACCTTTCTTCAAGCATTAGAACTCCCCATCCACTTCTAGAATCTAATTTGTGGTGCAATGGGGCTGCATATCTGCAAGCCTTTCTGCAAGGCCTTGGTACTTCAACTTCCACATTTAATTTTTGGGTGCACAGCTTTAGTGCACTAAAAACTTGAAAGCAACATTTCTGGGGCTTAACTGGAAGGGTTTCTGAACTGGAACCTCAAACACAAGAAATTTGTGAATAAAGAAGTGGGCTCAAGAGTCACAGAAAAGGCTGTGGGAAGTCACAGGAAAGGAGAGACTGGTAGCCTCTTGGGAGCAGGACAGTTTGAAGGGATCAAGTCCAGGGGAAGAAGATAGCTCCCATCCTGAAATTCCTTTCTTTTCTGAAATGCTAGTGCTAAACACAGTTCAGGGTGGAGATTAAAAAAAAAATCCTACAGGATTTAGCACAAGTTCCACTGATTTTCACTGAGGCTTGTGTTTCTTAGGTGATTTTGAAAAATCTGCCTCCCTAATAAAAAGGGAGTGTGTTGTATCAGGAAAAAGTTCAGCTGGCTCAGTATGCTCATAACAGGATATTTCAGAGATCTGGAAACCTGACACCAGTGTAGAGAAAATATGTGACTGTGCAGTATAAAGTTTTTACTATAATTGTTACTTGTTTGATGAGACCTGTATAATTCACATCTAGTTTTGCATTTTGTGAGTAATGCAGTCATCCCAGACTTGTTCCAATAACCATTTTCTATCAGTCCATTTCATCTTTGGGATGATTGCATTACTCGTGAATGGTGGACATACCTGATTTTTCCATAAGGTCAAGGGGAACCATGAAAGAGGTGACATTAAAGGATTGGACAGAAATTGAATAGTAAGTCATTTAAAAGTTACCTTATAAATGGAGAAAGTTCTATCTCTTGTGAAAGGCCAGTTTGTGTGAAACACTAGTGTTTGTAAGCATCTTGATTAAAAGTTTTTCTTAAAATGAATTCTGAATCCTTCAATGAGATTGTTAGAAAACAAAATAATTTTTCTGGATAAAGTGCAATAAGATGGTATTTTTACTCTGTTGGATATGAATCATATTATAAATAGTGTTTTGATTACATGGTATGTGTTTACATATTTACTAGTATTAAAATTATATGACCATTTTAACAGGTTCTCATTGAAGCTCTTTGTGAAAATCATGCCACACTCTTTCACCAGCACTATCCTCATCTAGGTATTACCTTTCCACACAATCTGACAGTCTGGATGTCAAGTTTGATGCTGGAGCATCATGCCCACCAATAGCATACAGGAACCCATTCCAAGTAGTTACTCCCACACCTCCTCTTCTCTTTGACATTTGAGCACAGAGAGTCCATTTATTAGTATGAGGATCAAAACATTCCACAGATTTGAGACAAGAACTTCCATCCCGACCACCAACTGCATAAAGCCTGTAAAGAAAAGAAACCAACTGAACTCAAAATAAATATTACAGTAATAGTATTTCCTCATTTATAGGATACATTTTTATACATGGTTATTGAGGAAAATAAAATTAGCTAGAATGAATTTGAAGGGGTGAAGAAAAACATAGAGAACTAGATAATGATCTGGGCATTGCGAAGATAGCTTTTTTTCAAATAAAAATCTTTGAAATAATGATTATTAGATATTTTTAATAATATTCAATTTATCTGACCCACTTTTCACTGTTTAATCTTCATGATTGTATTTTGCCTTTTGTCCTGCATGTTATAAAAATATCTTAGGATCATAACAACATTTATTTTTTCAAACCTTTATAGAAAAAAACAATTTCAACTAGTCCTAACCTAAAAAAAAGTTTACCTTTGTTCCAAATAGCAGAATAATGATTTCAGTAAGAATTGCATAACAATGTTTTTTTCAAACTTTTCAAATGCAAAGGATGTAAGCTTCATGTGACAGATGATTGTGGCTGAGGACTCTCTCAAATTTGTTAAGAATAAAAGTTCAGAGGAATGTCTTGAAATTTCAGTGGAAGGTTCTACAACTAGAACTCACATGGAAGTTAAGGTTTTGTTTTAATCTTTTTCTTTCAGTCATTATAAACATCTAATAACGATAATCAAGCATTTAAAATACTGTCAACACATGTGATGTCCTTAACGAAGCACTTATGATCCATCCTATTGACATAGGTGCTCTTGAATTTTTTACCCTAAACAAAGTTGGGTGAATAGCTGATTTTTTTGTTTGCTGGCAGTTCTGGGGGTAGGGTCAGGGAATCAAAAATTTTTTAGTTTGACCTGAACTGAATGCAAAAATTGCGATACATTTTGGTGAATCAAAACAATAATCGTTTCATGTTGAAGTCCCAAAAAATATTTTTTGGGCCAAAACTACTGAATGAATTCATGTCACATTCACAAATAGTTCACTGAATAGTCTACTGAAACTGTGTTTTTCAATGAATAAACTATTAGTCCAAACACTTCACCCAGTTCTATACCTAAATGACTTAGGAGCCCAAGCCCCATTTTCAATAGTAATTTAAGCCTTGGTTTCAAAAGTGTTTAAGCCCTGGTCTACACTAGGACTTTAGGTCGAATTTAGCAGCGTTACATCGATGTAAACCTGCACCCGTCCACACGATGAAGCCCTTTTTTTCCGACTTAAAGGGCTCTTAAAATCGATTTCCTTACTCCACCCCTGACAAGTGGATTAGCACTTAAATCGGATTAGAATTTGGGGTACTGTGGACACAATTCGACGGTATTGGCCTCCGGGAGCTATCCCAGAGTGCTCTATTGTGACCGCTCTGGACAGCACTCTCAACTCAGATGCACTGGCCAGGTAGACAGGAAGAGAACCGCGAACTTTTGAATCTCATTTCCGGAGACTGCGGGAACTGTGGGATAGCTACCCACAGTGCAACACTCCGGAAGTCGACGCTTGCATCGGTACTGTGGAAGCACTCCGCCAAGTTAATGCACTTAATGCACTTAGAGCATTTTCTGTGGGGACACACACACTCGAATATATAAAACCGATTTCTAAAAAACCGACTTCTATAAATTCGACCTAATTTCGTAGTGTAGACATAACTTAAGAGTCTAAGTAACTTATGTGCTTTTGAAAAATTTTACCCATATGCAATAAATGTCATGGATTTAAAAAAAATTAAATACATCTTCTTCATGAAATCAGCAGTAGTTCAATCATATATACTGCAACACTAAAGGGACCAGTTAGATCATTTTGCAACTATTTAATACATTTTAGTTTTCCTCAGCACTGGTAGCATGCTATCACAATAGGCTATTGCTCCAAAACAAAGCTCCCAAATACAATTTAAAAGTTACATTATTCACCATGGAGGAAGCCCCTATTTCCTGTCTTTAGTGCAGCTCCCCCAGTATAGTAGGGTAGCATCCACTCCGGGCTGAGATAAAATTGTCTAGCCCTTCCCTTAGCAGTGGCACGCTCTCTGAAGCTCTCTGCATTTCAGTCTGATTATAGGAGAAAGAAAGAAAAAGAAAATGAAGTTGCTACCCTGGTTTAAGAGGGAAGGAAGGACAGAGAATAAAGCTGATGGAGCTGCACTTGAAAAGGGAAAGAAAATGTAACTCCTCCACAGTGAGTAACCCCAACTTCCATGTCCCCTCTATTTTAATATAAACACAACTGGGTATATTATTCAGTATCAGTATAGATTTGCAGAGGGTGAACCTGCATAACATAATTTTGGTGAAGAGCCAGAATCAGTACTGCTCCAAAAAAATTAAACTAGAAAAGGGCATATCATAATAAAATCCAAACATCCAGCATTATCTCCAGGAAACTACATACCAAAAATTGTACAGTATTTAAACTTTTGCCTAAATCCCAAGCTGGCTATTCCCCCTTGTAGAATGGGCATACTGAAGAAAGAAAGTGCTTTGTATTTAGGTTTGATATGCCTGTTTAAAACATGGTATAGTGAAATTCAAAATGACAGGGCCATATCAAAGCCTTGTTTTACCAGTTTAAAAAAAACATTCTGCCTCCAAATTTTAGCTCTTGATAATGTCCTCACATCCACTAGATGGTGTAGTTTGTCCTTTTCTAATACACAAAAGTTTTTGGCTCACTCTAGTAACAGCTTTTCAAACTGATGAACAATTAAGGCACTACTTTAAGAATGGAAGGAGAAATCCAGTATTAGATGCACTACATGACAGGTGAACACGAAGAAAAACTCAGAAAATAATAATGATGATCAGATATTGGCAACTTTCATAATATCCATGAGCAATTCACAAACAGAATTGTGGGTATGCTACATACCCAATGCTCTTATGTTGAAGGATACCACTCCAATACTCCAGGAAGTATTCTAATGAAGAAGTCAACACATCAGTAAAAAAAGCTAGTAAATTTAATCTGTGATATTGCTCAATTCAAAAGGCATCCTGAAGTGCTATTATTCAAAATGGTTTCATTTGGTGCAGAGAATGATACAGTTTGAACAATCAAATCAGCAGGTACTATAAATAGTAACTATTATATTGTCAGCATTTGCAAAAAATTACCATGCACATCTTTTCCTATACTAAACATGGAAATAACAGATATCTCAGATACCATCGTGAAGTAACATTTGACAAATACCAGTTTTTCAGTAGGAACCAATATACTTTCATGTTTCAAATTAATATCACTTTTCAAAACATTGTAGATCAAATAGTCCTCACTAGTCTCATTGTTTTAATTTCCTCTTAAGAATGAATACACTACAAAATAGTAGCCTACTATGCAAGTCATGTCCCAATGAAAAATGGAGATGATTGTTCAAAGAACTTGATGAGCAAGTAACTGGAGAACATAATGAAAATGTTTTGAGAAATAGTGTAAAATAAACATTCCAAATACTGGAATTTTAACCTGTGTCTTTATTTAAATAAATTACTAAACATCTATAGGATAACAAACTTTAGACAGTCAGTAATGTGGATTAATGAAGAATAAATCTTGACAGAGAAACTTGAGGTATATGTAATATTTTGGGGGTTTTAGTAAACCATTTGACATAATATCCAATTAATTTTTACCCTCAGAATGAAATCAAACTGCCACAAATATGAAGAGTCACAGAGACTAAAAACTTGCCTAAAGGATCATAGCTACAGTAAGTGGTAAAATACTGAGATAGGAATAGGTACCTAGGCCCTGATTCAGCAATTTACTTAAGCATGTGTTTAACTTTGAACACGTGAGTACCTCTATTGACATAAACGGAACTATTGATATGCTTATGTTATGCATGTGTTTAAGTACCTTGCTGAATCAGATGTAAACTTATCTGCAATATGATACTGCAAAGAAAAAAGGTCAATGGAATTTTGGGCTGCTAATGCAGAAGCATCACATTAGGATTTGGAGCAAGGAGCTACTCTCTCTTTATACAGGTATGCATCTGAAATATCACATTCAGGTACGGGAATCTCATTACTAGAAAGACAGACAAATTGGAGAAGTTCAGATATATATAAATAAATAAATAAATAAACAAAATAAATAAAAATACTGTGGGGATTGATTTGTAAGGAAAATTTAAAGAGTAAATGTGCAGCTTGGTTAAGGGCCTCTCTATACTGGGGATTACATGTATTGATGCAGCACCAGTATAATTACCTGGGTACAAATATCCCCAGTACAGACACGGCTCAAGAGACGATTAAGGAGTATTATGATAACAATCTACAACTATTTGAAGGATGTGAACACCAAGGAGGGAAGCACCATTTTTTAAGTGCAGCACACAGATTGTAACTAGGAGTAACTGGATAAAATTAATATAGAAAAAAATTAAGTTGTATATCAAGAAAAGCTTCCGGATAGTGATAATTATCAAACTGTCGAAAAGTCCTCCACATGAAGTGGTGGAAGAAATGCTTACTATAACTGTGGTTCTTCAAGATGTGATGCAGACATGTATTCCATTTAGGTATTTGCGCATCCAGCGCACTGGAGCTCGAGAAATTTGCCTAGCAGTACCCATAGAGGGGTGGCATTCGCACTTCATGGCCATAGCCCCTTCCCTGGCTACATGAGACAACGCTACCCTGACCCTCCCCCTGAAAACAACATTCCGATACAGAGGGGATAGAAGGTGGGTCATGAAATGCATGTCTGCACCACAGCTCAAAGAACCACAGTTACAGCACAATTATAGTAAGTAACTGTTTCTTCTTCTTCTTCAAGTAGATGCAGCCAAGTGACTCATAAGCAGTAGCCATGGTAACAAGATTCTTAGAAGGCTCCTTCATCTCCATCCTCCTGTCCAAGAGCTGATTCCTCTGTGGGACCTTAACTCAGTCTTAGTGGCCTTAATGGGACCTCCATTCAAGCCCCTGGCATCTTGGCCCTTTCCACTGTTGTGCCAGAAAACTGCATTCCTCAGTGATAACATCTGCAAGGAGTGTGAGAGTTGAAGGCTCTGATGGCAGAGCTTCCTTATACACAATTCTGCAAAAACTAAATGACTTTATGACTGCATCCAAAATGTTTGTCTGCAGTGGTTTCTCACTTTCATTTGAAGTAGGCAACATATTTAGCGGTGTTCTTTCCCAAGCTGCATTCATCTCTGGAGGAGCACTGTTTCCATGGTTTAGATGTCAGGCAATGTCTAGCCTTTTATCTGGACAGCACTAAATCATTTTGTGCTTCACCTTGTTTGTGTCGTATGTGGATCTCATGAAGGGTCAAGTGGTCTCTTTGCAGACAATCTCCAAATAGATAACATCCTGCATCAAGACTAAATATGAAATAGTTTTGGTTACACAGCATTGAAGAAGACTTATCTTCCCTGAATCAGGGGAAGACATGCCAATATGGCTGCCATCTGCACTTTGAATGAACTAAATGCAAGCCCCAATGATGGAAAGTGCATGTACTCCAAAATGTCCTGGATAGAGACCAGCGTTGTTTGGATTCCACAGGCTAATGCCTACACTGAAAATCACTTCCATTTCACTGAACAGGCCATCCTGGTGGAAGGTTTTCTACTCTTAAGGAGGACTTGTTGGCCAGACACCAAACACTGCTTTTCCTCCTTATTCAGCCATGCAACAGCCACACCATGAGATGCAGGGAGCTGAGCACAGGATTCAAGGTGCAGCCTTGGCTCTGAGTGAGTAAGATGGGATGGGGACAAAGCAGTATGGTGGGGGGGGGCTGAATTGACAATACGAGAAGGTTGGAGATCCAGCACTGTCTCAGCCACATTGGTGCAATGAGAATGATCTTGGCTCAATCTGCCTTGAGCTTTATGATGTGAGCGATGATCGAGATCAAGGGAAAGGCGAACAAGACAGCCAACTGACAGCTGAGGTGGAGCACATCCAACAGGGAGCCTGGACTGAAGCTCCCTTGAAAGCAGAACAGATGACATTTTGCACTGTCCCTTTTAGCAAACAGGTCAATTGCTGAGATGCCCAAAACTGTGAAGATGACCTGGAGGACACTGGTCTTCAGGGACCACTCATGACTCAGAGAAAAATATCTATTGAGAGAGTCCACAAGATGATTCTGAACCCCGGGCAAGTGAATGGCTTTTTGAATAATGTTCTCCTCAATGCAGAACTGCCCCAGACTGATCACCTCTAAGTAGAGCAACCAGAGGTGTGCTCCCCCGTCTTTGTTCACATAGTACATTGTGGTGGTATTGTCAATATGTGAACCACTGAGTTTCTAATATGATCCCGAAAAGCATGACATGCATTCTAGATGGTCTGAAGCTCTAGCATATTGATATGGAGTGAGGCCTCCTGCTCCGAATATAGTCTCTGAACTTTCAGTGACCCCAGGTGCGCCCACCTTGGCAAAGGCTGGACAAAGGGAATGCCTTAGCAAACATTCTCTGGACGCATCCACCACTGCAAAGAGTTCAGGACCAGTGGAGGAAGACGAACCAGTCTGTCTAGGGTGTGAAGAGTGGGACGGTAAACTGTCCTGAACCAGATTTGAAGGAGGTGAAGCTGCAATTTCACAAACTGGACCACATGTGTGTAACAGACATGTGGCCCAAGAGCCTCAGACTGTCTGAACTGTCGTGCAAGGCTGAGACTGCAGACTGAGGCAAAGGTCGCAAATTGTCTGAAAACAGTTGTTCAGCAGAAACGTTTTTGACGTACTGGAATCTAACAGGGCCCCAGTGAACTTGATGTTCTGAGTGGGAGCCAAGGTTGACTTCCCAGTGACTTTATGATTGGACAAACTAACCACTTTCTTAAATTCTGTTTCTACCTGTGAAAAATGTGTATGTTTTTGCAGAGTTTTCATTAGAACCTTCAGTAAATCACCTTCCATTACCAATTTCACCTGCAAAAAGTTAGGGAGATTTTCAGCCCATGTCTTATAGGTACATTTCTCTTTAGTGCTAGTGGAGTTAATAGTCTTTAAAATAGATTATTCTACACCGATATCTACATCGTATATAGCATAGGCTAAAACTGTGCTGCACAGCTATAGATGTTATGTGGATTCTTTACTACAGACATGGACAAGTGGCAGAAATAAAAACACAATATATTTTAGAAGCCTTTTTCTACTTCTAAAAATATGGACTTGTGCAAGTCTTTGTTGGTTTAGTAAACTCTGTGCTTTCATTCTTCTAAAAACATTAGAACTTGAACATGTCTTGTTTTTCAAAAAATAATGCTGTGACTTGAAGTATTTTGCTTTAATTAAGTCATGGTTTTGAAAATGTAGTTCTAAACTACAAAAGCCAAAGAAGAAGAAACTATTACCTATATGTATTAAGGTTTGGTTTTGGCAAATTTGATTATTTTGCCACTTGCAGAGTTAAAAAAAGTTAATTTTCATCAATACATAGGTTCAACACTAACAGAAACTAGAACTCCAACTGGTGCCCTCAGCAAAGGTCCCAAGGACTTCATTAATAAGGAGACAGAATTGCTTGCTTGCCTTAGAGATGGCTCCCCCTTCATAGCACTGAAGCACATTGGGGTGTGGTGGGAAAGCTTTTGCATAGTCAATGCTGTACTTTTTCCTGTAAGAAGAGGACTTCAGTTGCCAGTACTATCAACTAACATATTTCATGAGCAATAAATTCACTTAAAAATATTTCTAAAGCTACATTAAAAAAAAATAATGTAAACAAAAATTGGACCAAATTATTTCTCAAGAAAATGCCTTTGCTTACTTTCCATTTAATACTGCTACACCAACAGTGCTCCTTGGAGTTGACATACTGGCTACAAAGTTCCATTGACGAGCCTGTGGATCCCATCTTTCTACTGTATTCAGGTAGCTCCAACCGTCATGCCCTCCTACAGCATACATAGGACCTTCCAGTACAGCTACCCCTAAAAAACAGAGAAAAACAACTGCTTCCTGGAAAAACAAAGGGCATCACTTTCCCATTACCCCTACCAAAATGTCCACCAAAAAAGATGCACCTTTAAAATAAATACAAATCACATTCTCTTTTGGCTGCTAATATTAAATAGGTTCAATAGGTACAAATCAATCAAAATAATTTGTCACTTTAATTTTAGAGTTCAGATTTAGACTAGTATCAAGATCAAAACAAATGAGCTTTAAAGAGAGATTTTAACTGCTCTTAACCAATCACAGGTTTAGAATTTTAAAAATTACGAACGGTTTCAGAGTAACAGCCGTGTTAGTCTGTATTCGCAAAAAGAAAAGGAGTACTTGTGGCACCTTAGAGACTAACCAATTTATCTGAGCATAAGCTTTCGTGAGCTCAAATAAATTAGTTAGTCTCTAAGGTGCAACAAGTACTCCTTTTCTTTTTTGAAAAATTATGAAGTTATACATACCAAGGCCATGCCGATGTGTGGACATAGGTGGCATTACACTCCAAGTTTTTGTTTTGGGGTTGTAGCACTCCACAGTATTCAATGTTTTCAGTCCATCTCTACCACCAACAACATACAACTTATCATCTAATACTGCAACACCAAACTGTAACCTTCTCCCATTCATATTTGCTACAGGAGTCCACATGTTGGTACGGAGTTCATATTTTTCAATGCTCGTAGCTCCTTAACAGTAATATACACAAGTTATAGTCAAAGAGAACAGTTATTTGCAGTAAGTGTTCTATTTAAATTACTAGCAGAAGGGTCGATCCTCCAAGGTGCTGAGCCTTCTGGATTTGATCCTGAAATTCACTTAAGCATATGCTTAACGTTAAACATGCCAGTAGTATTCTTGAATTAATCTGGGATTAATTGCATGCATAAAAATTAAATGCTTTGAAGGGCAAGAGCCAGAATGCTCAACATCCTTGCTGGATTAAGCCTAGAAGGACCATTAAAATTTCAGGAAGTGACATAAAATGAACCTGACGGAACTGTGTTTCAGTATTAAGATTAACCTCATAGCATAACAAAATCTGAAGTTCTGTGAAAAAATGTCAGGTTCACATACATATATGCATTCACAGTCTATAGATATACAACTAACCTCATTTGTATAATCTGTATTAATATAACATTAAAATTAATACACAAACTAAGAATGAATGAAAATGTGTTCTAATTCCCGTGGTATTCATAACTCACTAAAATGTTTCTAGTTATCACCACACAGTATGAAAGCTCATAAAAATACCATTCTGAGACACCTTCATAGAATGCTTTAATAGTCAATAAGGGTATGAGTTAAATATTCTGTAGCAGCTTTCACTTATTTTTGTTTGTATTCAAATCTGTATTAATATTAACATTTTTATGTATCATTTCCTTAACTTTTTAACATTCACGTGAACAGAGGTACTTTTCATTCGACTGAACATTTAAATGAACAGAACTGAGGCGATCCCATTATAGGTTAACAACAACCATAACTCAGCTTCCTGCACACATGTACTATTTTTATTGCTATATATGTCTATTACTGAAGTAAAAAAATCAGTAAATATTTGTGAATTTTGTACTTTATGATGTATAGCCTTTGAATGTTTTAATTTGTATCCTATATACATATCTAATAAATATATCTTTACAAAAATCTACTCAACTGATTTTCAATACACATTGTCATCAACTAATATTTGTAAAGCAATACCTTTTGTTGCATCCATTCCTCCAACTGCAAACAACACTCCTACAGTAGACTTTCTAGGCTTTGTGCGAGGACTTTGTAACATGGGTCGTCTCTCTGGCAACAGATGGTATTTCATTGCTTCCATAATGAGTTTTTGACATTCGATGTCATCCTTAAAGAGGGCATTATTTTCCATGTCTGCCAGAAACTGGCAAAAATAAAATTAAACATGTTAAAGTGCTAAGCAAACGGCAATAAGTTTAAAAGAATAAAGATCATAATGGAACATTTTGTCTGAAAAATATTGCTGTCTGGTTTACAACACACACTCATCAGAATGATCACACAAATAGTATAAGTGTAAAATTAGATGAATCAATCTACAGAACACTCATATTTTGAAATATACTTAGAAAGATAGAAAAAGGGAAGGAATGAGGTTCAACTTATTCTATTTGCCACTCGATTTAACCCTGGCCATATGTATCAAGAATCACAATAATTACAGCAAAATATCTAATCTGGGGGTGTCAAAGTCATTGCAGCAAAAGTTGGACACTTCAAAGTAGATTCTATTCCCGACTCTGCAAACGACCTATTCTGTGATCTTGGAAAATTCACTTTTCCTCTCTGTACCTCAGTACAGTACTTTAGAGGCTGAAATGGCAAAGTGGGAAGGAGGCAGAGGTCTATACAATGACATGTATACTAGGGCTGTTGATTAATCACAGTTAACTCGTGATTATTATCTTTATATATTATTAAAGTGCTTATTAAACCAGGTTCACCGGGGGATGGTGACCTAAGCCCAGAGGTAAGTGGGGAACTGGGATACTGGAAGAAATGACAAGGAGGAGGGTACAAGACGGGAAGCCTCCTGATTCAGACTGAGAAAGTAGGGCAATCAGCTAGTTATCTTAGGTACATATACATGAACGCAAGAAGCCTGGGAAACAAGCAGGAAGAATTGGAAGTCCTGGCACAATCAAGGAACTATGATGTGATTTGAACAACAGAAACTTGGTAGGGCAGTTCACATGACTGGAGCACTGTCATGGATGGGTATAAACTGTTCAGGAAGGAAGGAAGGAAAGGTGGAGGAGTTGCATTGTATGTAAGAGAGCAGTATGATTGCTCAGAGCTCCAGTATGAAACTGGAGAAAAGCCTGTTGAGAGTCTTTGGGTTAAGTTTAGAGGCGAGAGCAACAAGGGTGACGTTGTGGTGGGCATGTGCTGTAGACCACCAGATCAGAAGGATTAGGTAGATGAGGCTTTCTTCAGACAACTAACTGAAGTTTCCAGATCACAGGCCCTGGTTCTAATGGGGGACTTCAATCACCCTGACATCTGTTGGGAGAGCAATACAGCAATGCACAGACAACCCAGGAAGTTTTTGGAGAGTGTTGGGAACTACTTCCTGGTACAAGTGCTGGAGGAACCAACTAGGAGCTGTGATCCTCTTGACCTGCTGCTTACAAACAGGGAAGAATTGGTAGGGGAAGTAGAAGTGGATGGCAACCTAGGCAGCAGTGACCATGAGATAGAGTTCAGGATCTTGACAAAAGGAAGAAAGGAGATTGGCAAAATATGGACCCTGGACTTTAGAAAAGAAGACTTTGACTTCCTTAGGGAACTAATAGGCAGGATCCCGTGGGAGGCTAATATGTGGGGACAAGGAGTCCAGGAGAGCTGGCTGTATTTTAAAGAAGCCTTATTGAGGGCGCAGGAACAAACTATCCCGATGTGCAGAAAGAATAGCAAATATGGCTGGCGACCAGCTTGGCTTAACAGTGAAATTTTCAGTGAGCTTAAACTCAAAAAGGAAGCTTACAAGAAGTGGAAATTTGGACAGATAACTAGGGAGGAGTATAAAAATATTGCTATAGCATGCAGGGGTGTAATCAGGAAGGCTAAGTCACAACTGGAGTTGCAGCTAGCAAGGGATGTGAAGGGTTTCTAAGGTATGTTAGCAACAAGAAGGTGGTCAGGGAAAGTGTGGGACCCTTACTGAATGGGGAAGGCAACATAGTGACAGATGATGTGGAAAAACCTGAAGTACTCAATGCTTTTTTTGCCTCAGTCTTCACAGCCAAAGTCAGCTCCCAGACTGCTGCACTGGGCAACACAGTATGGGGACGAGGTGAGCAGGCCTCAGTGGTGAAAGAACAGGTTAAGGACTATTTAGAAAAGCTGGACATGCGCAAGTCTATGGGTCCAGATCTAATACATCCAAGGGTGCTGAGGGAGTTAGCTTATGTGATTGCAGAGCCATTGACCATTATCTTTGAAAATTCGTGGCAATCCAGGGAGGTCCCAGACTATTGGAAAAAGGCAAATATAGCACCCATATTTTAAAAAAAGGGAAGAAAGAGAACCCGGGGAACTATAGTCCCCAGCAAAATCATGGAGCAGGTCCTCAAGGAATCCATTTTGAAGCACTTGGAGAAGTGTAAGGTGATCAGGAACAGTCAGCATGGATTCACCAAGGGCAAGTCATGCCTGACCAACCTGATTGCCTTCTATGATGAGATAACTGGCTCTGTGGATATGGGGAAAAGAGGTGGATGTGATATATCTTGACTTTAGCAAAGCTTTTGATACCGTCTCCCTCAGTATTCTTGCCAGCAAGTTAAAGTAGTATGGATTGGATGAACGGACTATACAGTGGATAGAAAGCTGGCTAGACTGTCGGGCTCAATGGGTAGTGATCAATGGCTTGATGTCTAGTTGGCAGCTAGTCCACTCAAATGGAGTGCCCCAGGCATTGGTCCAGGGGCTGGTTTTGTTCAACATCTTTATTAATGATCTGGATGATGGGATGAATTGCAGGGTAGGGATAGGGTCCAGAGTGACCTAGACAAATTCGAGGATTGGGCCAAAAGAAATCTGATGAGGTTCAACAAGAACATGTGCAGAGTCCTGCATTTAGGAAGGAAGAATCCCATGCACCGCTACAGGCTGGGGACTGACTGGCTAAGCAGCAGTTCTGCAGAGAAGGACCTGGGGAATACAGTGGATGAGAAGCTGGATATGAGTCAGCAGTGTGCCCTTGTTGCCAAGAAGGCCAACGGCATATTGGGCTGTATTAGTAGGAGCATTGCCAGCAGATCAAGGGAAGTGATTATTCCCCTCTATTCAGCACTGGTGAGGCCACACCTGGAGTATTGCGTCCAGTTTTGGTCCCTCCACTACAGAAAGGAGGTAGACAAATTGGAGAGAGTCCAGCGGAGGGCAACAAAAATTATTAGGGGGCTGGGGTACATGACTTACAAGGAGAGGCTGAAGGAACTGGGGTTATTTAGTCTGCAGAAGAGAAGAATGAGGGGGAATTTGATAGCAGCTTTTAACTACCTGAAGGGGAGTTTCAAAGAGGATGGAGCTAGGCTGTTCTCAGTGGTGGCAGATGACAGAACAAGAAGCAGTGGTCTCAAGTTGCAGTGGGGGAGGTCTAGGTTGGATATTAGGAAACACTATTTCACTAGCAGGGTGGTGAAGCACTGGAATGGGTTACCTACGGAGGTGGTGGAATCTCCATCCTTAGAGGTTTTTAAGGCCTGGCTTGACAAAGCCCTGGCTGGAATGATTTAGTTGGTGTTGGTCCTGCTTTGAGCAGGGGATTGGACTAGATGACCTACTGAGGTCTCTTCCAACCCTAATATTCTATGATTCTAAGGCTTGGACCTATGAAAATAATTCCATGATAACTAAAAATATAAGCAGTCTAAGGCTGTTTTTGACTAAAAAAACCCAAACTCTGTTCTGTGACTAAGTCCACTGTATTGCAATTCATTGTAAATTAAATATTCCCCACTGAAACCTTTGTCTTGACTCACATATTTTACAAATGCTAACAATTTAATAGAATGCATTATAATAATTCTAATTTAATTATAATGCATTCTGATTTTAGGTTTTAACTGACCAACACTGATAAAACCACAAAAATTAAAGAAAAAGAAATCTGTGTGTATCCAATAAAAACCTGCAAAACACAGGAAATAGTTACTTGTATCTAAGGGCTTGTCTAAATGGAGCAGTAATATGGATTATGGGAGCATAACTTCGAAAGCACACTTATGTATTATTCATTAATTGGTCCATGCAGACCCTATTGGAGTGCACCAAATGTTCTCTAGTGCGCTTTAAAGTAGTGCTGTTTGAAAGAGTACTATGTTAAAGTGCTCTAGAGAACATCACAAAGAGATTACTTATTACAGCATATATATTATATTATACAATATAATATACCTTACTCATTACAGTATATACTAAGAGAAAGCCCTGAAAAACCCTGATTTTTGACATCTACATAAAAACGTAAAAATTGCTAAAAATAAACCCTGAAAAATGCAATTAATAAACCCCAAAAAACAAAAGCCCTAATTATAAATTACAGTTTTCTGAGGGGTTTGGTTATTTATGTACATCCTTGCATCAAATTTCAAAGACATTTATAATTGAGCAGTTACAAATGGTGCTTTAACATAAGCACAGCTGAAAAACAGATGCAGTAAAAGGTATAATGTTTGCATGCTTGGAACAAATTTTTTTGCAGTAATTTAAACAGAAAATTCTGAGGTACTAGGAGCTTCTGAAGAAAAGAAAGCTGAATCTCTCACAGTTAGGAATGTGATTAATCAACTTTTTCAGAATATGATCAAAGATCAGATAAGCTCAGAACCTGGTAAATACATAATACAAATAAAAATAAACAACCATGTCACAAGCCTTTGCAACAGCAACAAGATTTTCCAGATGTCTAGGATGCTGCTTCTGTCAATAAATAGGGATGCCAGAATGTACAATGGTAGCTTCAAAGAAATCTTTATAAATAAAACTGATGAAACAGAGGTTCCACTACAAGTTTTACTGCCATTAGCTCTACAGTCCTATAACATTCTTCATCTTCAATGCTTAGCCAGATAGTCGGCGATAGCCATTTGGTCCATTCCTGTGCAACCGCAAAGGCTTGATGGCTTGAAAGTCGACCATCAGAACAGACTTGATAACCCCATGTACTAGGGGGTCTCCACTCCTCAATTGGTAGACTTTTATCCCAGATGTTAAAAGCCACCCGGAGAACGGCATACACTGGAACGACCTGTGGTATCCTTGCAACATGTCTGAAAAGCGTAAGGCACCTCCTGCAGACAATAGCCCCAGTAGCCTGTAGACCCAAACAATCACAAACATCTGCATTACAGATGAAGTCATGCCACTTTATACCCAGTATACAAAGTTGACATTTTGTGTGGGAAGTCTCCAGCTTTGTCCAGTCTGCGCAGCATAGTGTCCATGTTTCACAGTGGTACAACAGTATGGGAAGGATACAGCTAGAATAAATCCTGAACTTGGTTGTCATACTAAGATGTTGATATGTCATACATATCCATTGTAAATGGCCCATGGCAGATGCTGCGATGCCAATCCGATGGAGAACCTCCGTGTGAGAGCTGGAGAAGCTAGCAAGTATAAAACCCAGAAACTGATTCAATAGTTTCGTTGTTCAAAGAGATTGGACTCGCAGGTAGACCTGTCCTAGATTTTGCAGTTTGGTCTCCATGCTTCATAGTCAAAGACAAATCTTAGCTGACTCCTCCTCGGTATGCTGGAGAGCCTCACGAACCTGTGGAGGCTCCGTACTAAAAGATCATCATTATCAGTGTAGTCAAGGTCTGTGAGCGAGAGATCTCCGATCTTAATGCCTATGGATCTGATGGAATGCTACATTATGAAATCCACTGACCAACAAAAGAGTGCAGGGGCCAGAACTCAGCCCTGCCTAACACCAGATACTGATTTTGTCTGGGGAGCTGACATCCAGTTCCCCAGACAAACACGGGCAATGGGTCCATTATACAGCTCTCTAATCAAGTCCAGCAGAGTAGTAGAGACACCTACGCCCTTTAAGGCCTTCCATAACGAGACACAGTCTACTGAATCAAATGCAGCCTTAACGTCAACACACGCTATGTGCAGGGGCTTCCTGAACTCACAGTGTATCTCTGACAATAAGCGAAGGGCTAAAATGGCATCTAATGTGGGCCTGTTCCTCAAAGCCTGACTGTTGGGGACGATGCTTCCGATGTGGCAAAGGAGCAGGCATTCCAGCAAAACATGCACTAACACCTTCCCTGGAACGGAAAGCAAGTTGATCAGCCTGTAGCTCTTACATTCACTGCACGGTCCCTTGCCCTTATAGAGTGAGATCACAATACCATCCTTCCAGGAGGTTGGCAGGGTTCCAGTTCTCCACACCAGACAGAAGATGGCCAGAAGTGATTCTGCTACAGGATCAATAGCACATTTTAGCAGCTCTGAGGGGATGCCATCAACACCAGCTGCATGTCCATTTTTCAGTTTAGAGATGGCACATTTCACTTCATTCAATGTTGGTGCATCAGTACAAATGTCTGGATCCAAAACCACAGTGACTGCCAGATCATCCAGCTCTGAACAAGTGGCAGCTGGAAGATGGTTCAGGACACTGTGATAATGTTCCACCCAGCGTGAGAGAATGTCATCATTCGATTTACATGGATGGCCGTGGCTGTCATTCAGGATACCATTTGTAGTGACTACCTCTTGACCGCTGAGGTTGCAAATGGCATGGAATGCTGGCTTCAAGTTGCTCCTGACTAAGCCAAATTCGACATCATCCACCACTTAGTTATAATATGCCTTGCAATCATGGAGCGCCAGGGTATAAAATTTTTGCTTCAGCTGATTATGAGTGTGTTTATCACCACACTGGCACACTGTAGCCTTCAATTTAATTATCTGGAAGGCCTCCTTCGATAGCCATGGTCGGCCTGCTGGATGTCTATAGCCAATAGTCTGCTCAGTAGAAGTGAACAGGGACCAGGCAACCTCCATGTCGTCTGGCAGATTAGCTAGAGCCGAGAATCTGTTGCTGACATCAATACAAAACCTGTTGGCTAAACCTGGCACAATGAGTGCGTCGATGTCAAACTTCATCATCATCACAGAGGGCTTACCTGCTCGCTGGAGCATCAACATCATACAGGTGACCACTAGATGATGATCTGTGTTCACCGTGCATTCCACACCACGATAAACTCTACAGGAGGTGAAGATACGCCTATCACATGTAATAATGTGGTCCAACTCCTTTTGAGTGACGCCACCATGAAAGATCCATGACATCTGGTGTATGTGTTGCCTCTTGAACCATGACCCAAGAATGGAAAGATTCTGGGAGGCTCAGAACGTAAGCAAGCGGCAAGAGTTATCATTGGGTGTGCCTGAACCACAAAGACCAATGACCTGTTCAAACCCAGTTCTCAGGCAGCCAGTCACTGCATTTAGGTGACTCAAGATCACAAGATCATTATGTGGAAGGACTGTGCACACTAGATGTTCCAATTGATCGTAGAAATGATCTTTAACTGAGTCAACACATTCCTCTACTACTATGACAGTGAAGTAACAGTGTCGATGTTTAAGAGGTGCAGTTAGTAAACGATGAGAGACAGACATCCAGGTTGTCAGGGAGGACTTGGCTTCGTGTTGCAGTAGTACTGCTACACCATATAAATGGTTGGGGCTGCCAGAATACAGAAGGAAAGAATCTTCCAACCCATGATGTCTGTCATCTATCAGCCTTGTTTCTGTTAGTCCTGGCATTGATATATCAAGATGGTCTATTTCGCGTGAGACAGCGACCTGATGACCATGCCTGTGAAGAGTTGCAACATTCCAAGTTGCAATTTTGGTGGACTGTTGGAGATCCCAGATACAATTGGATGCATTGTCAATGTATTCCAGATGTGCCTGCCGACATCAGTGGATGCACGTCCCCAGGGGGACTTTGTCACAAACCCGTCATATTTGCACCGAGGGGAGATGGCACTGAGAAGGCATCTACAGCTGAAAGTAAGGCAGGGGCTTAACCCTGATGCTGAGTACTAGGTTATTCGTGGTCAAAAAAACAAGAGCCAACGATTATCCTGAGAAATATCTCATCCCACCGGGATGAGTCGGAGGTGCAGTAACGCAACCCTATTCCTAGTCTACCAGTACTGGCTTCACGCTGTGTGACCTGAGCCATTGAGACTTTCCCAGCGACTTCCTTTGCCTCGGGTACCTAGGTGCAGCTGCTGTCCTGCATCTTTGCTGCCTGTGTTAGCCATCATTTTCAGGGTTCACGTTGGATCTGTCCACCTTGCATAATGCCCAAGGCGATATTTCGGACAAGCCTTCATCATTGATGGCATAGCTCCATCGAGCAATCCCCTACTTCAGATGCCCTATAATTTTTTTAAGTTTGTGAGTTTAAGTCCTCACATCTCTACTTATAACACTATGGCTTTTAGTGAGCCCTCCAATTTTCTGTCTCCTTTCTTCCAAACAGCTTTGAACCTTCTACCATAAAATTGGAAACAGTTTCATTATATTTTACTGTGTTTGCTATGTCACATTGCCCATTGCTGTGTGATCATGTAACAAAACACCATACTATAACACACCCTCATGGGTCAGAGTTAAGGCTGTTGTTGCAACTTAACTCAATTTCCTGATTTGTGTGTGATTAACATTCATTTTAAAAATACATCAATTTTATTTTTTGAAGAATCTGAAAAAATGGAATAAATGAAAAAGGTGATAGAAATGTAGAATCATAAATGCCAGCATACATCTGCAAAAGATGGAAGAAAAGTGAGAGACACAATAGTGGTTGCAATCAAGTATTGTTTTGGTGTTTTTCCCTTAACATTTACTATCCAATTAGTACTGATCAGGCCCAATTTCTCTTGATTTTATATTTATTTACTAATTTCTGTAGGTTCTATTTCCAAGGACTCTAGATGTTTCAATTACAGTGGATTAAAAAACAAGAACAATATAAAAACAGTTAAACATATGCTGAACAAAATAAGTAAGTCTTGAATTATTTCCTGAAGGTCAATGGACTCTGACCTTAATATGTTTCTAAAGAAAGTGAATTACAAGTTCAGGGACTCACAGCTGAGCAAGTTCTGCCACTGGTTATGGAGTACTCAAATGTAAGTATCAACAGCAAATGCCTTCTAGCCAATCCAGCTAATGATCATAAAGAGGACACAGGGTGAATACAACGGGGTCAAAGATCGAGTGCTTTAAAGATAATCATTAAGAGATTGAAGAAGGTCATAGTTCCTAGCTGTAGATTAGTGAATTTTACTTGTACTGCATATGTCAAAGGCTCATAAAAGCCTTAGTTTTCCCACCTATAAAATGGAGATAATTCTTACTCTACTTTACAGGGATGTTGCAAGTGTTCAGTCTGTAAAGCCCTTTGACATTATATAAAGTGCTAAATATTATTAATGAAATCAATAAGAGCAGTTATTTTAATGAGCCTAGTGCAGGTGGCACTCTCATCCATTCAAATACAAAACTGACCACAGATCTTCCCCAACTGCATGTAAAAAGGGTGCAGAAGGTAATGCTGTTTAGCAAAAAAGCACGTAAAAGGCTGGCTGTCTAGTTCATTAGGCATTTGAAACTAAAGTAAAAATATATTTAATGATACTGACTGATCATTATTTAATGATACTCCCTTGTAAAGTGCTTTAAGATCTACTGACAAAAAGCCCCACAAGTTACCACATAAGAAACCTAGGTATTGTTATTATTTAAAGCCTTTTGCCTCTAACAATTCCCTCACTATGGAATCCTGACTGATATCCGATTCACATTGTGGCACACTGCAATTCAACTGCAGAAAAGATACTGACCGTATCATGCACAGATATTCTGTACATTCCTCATTTATTTACCTCTATTTTTAAGAAACCAAAATCACTACTAGTTGGAGGAACTTCCACATAGACAGTATTAAGTATGTCCCCTAAAAAATACCGATGTTATCCATGTGAAGAAAGAGCAAATGGTTTTATATTTGTAATAATTTACCTGTGGAGCAAGCAGAGGCAGCCTAATGTAAGCCAACAGCTTACTAAGTTCTTTCCTTCTCTGTTCCAAATCATGTCGAACCCAAGTAAGCAGTGCATTCAGTATAGTTTCTTCATTAGGAATATTCATATCGTCACTTGCCAAAAGCTTTGCAATTTCAGCAGCTGGCAATAATAAAAACTCCTGATTTCTAATTACCTCCATGAAATTCTCCTGAAAAAGAAAAAAGTATTTTCAATATGAACACTGAAGACCTTTGGATAGGTCACTATTGTTATCCACTACTGAAAGCTGTAGAAACACAATGTATTGAGATGCAGATTTTGCTGAGTAGAGAGTACAGCATATTCCAGTACTGGGCATGTTTGTAATGGTCTTCATTATAGTTAGATTGGTTTGTGACAAATAAAATTTCCAATGACTAAAGGAACAGGAAAACAGTTCTAACGAACTTTCAGTAGGTTATTTTAAATTGTTTTTATTGTTTTGTAAGTCAAACAGAGCTGAACAAGGTATATAGATAGTGGAATGAAGATGTAAAGGATTCACAGTACTGCACCAGGCTACAAATTTATTTTTTTAATCAACAATTACTTTTTTGATAGAAGGGAAGATGTGGAGAATTGAAACCTATCATTTCTAGTAGCCTGTCCTCATTTCAGGGTAGGAAGAAACACAATATAAAATGTTTCCGACTATAAGTGCACATTATTTAAAAATACCAGGATTTTTAGAAGATTTTGTAGAAGCTTTATTAAACTCAAGTGCAAGTGGCAACCCCCACACCCAAAAAACTAGAAGAGCAATAAGAAGCTTATAACAAATATATTTTGCCAAACTTGAATGCTTTTTCTAATAGTACTGAAAAGGGCAAGATCAGAGATACTCCATGCTCCTTTGCAGGGGAACAAAAAGAAGACATAAGGTGGAAAGGATCTCTGAGTCAAAATAAGTACATCGACACTTCAATGGAAGACCATGGCACAGCCGTGGCTTGCCCAGGTCAGCTAACTTGAACTTGTGGGGCTTTGGCTGTGGGGCTTTAAAATTGCAGTGAAGATGTTTGGGCTAGGGCTCAGGCTGGAGCTAGGGCAAGCTCAAATGTCTACACTGCAATTTTATAGTCGCACAGCCCAAGCCAGCTGACATGGGCTCAGACTTGGTGCAGCAGGTTTTTTATTGAAGTGTAGATGTACTCAATATGGTCTGCTCCTGGAACAGCACATTTATATGTTTCCTTTTGCTCGGAGATTGTAGTAACTTCATGATCAAGTCCAAAATTAGCAGACATAATGTAGCTGAATATTAGAAAAACATTTGAATTAATCTCTACAATAATCTTACTCTCAAAATTAATTGAAATTGGTTTGGATATCGAAACACATGTAGACTGAAAACTGGCCGAAATACTTTTTGGTTTTTTAAGGGTAAAAATAAAAGCCAAAATATCCACAGGGGTGGGTGTGTTCTATAAGGGGACTGTGCAGGGATAAGTGTTAAGACCAGCCCTATTTAATATCTTCATTAATTATCTAAAAGAAATAAGCTGCATGTTAGTGAAATTCAAAGAAAATACTAAATTGGAAAGACCTTCAACTTGGAAAAATGCAAGTTAATATCTCAGAGGAAAAATAATTCAATAACTCAAAAACACAGACTTAATAACAGACAAAAATCTGGGAGCCGTAGAGAGAAATACTGATGAAAATGGCATTGCAAATCAGATATGAATTTGCAATACAAAATGGCAATAACAATGGCCATTACAGTTTTGGATTGCATAAGCACTGGCCATATCATCACAGAGGAGGCAGATAACATTCTTTTTTTTTAAAATGGCTCTGGCAATACATTGAGTATTGCATTCAATTCTGTGCATCTCATTACCAGGAAGATATTGACAAATTAAGGGAGAGAAGAGGAAGAAAACCTACAAAGGTTGGAGGGATTGACTTATAAGGAAAGATTTAACAAGTCGAGTATGTATTAGTGTGACTAAAAGATATAAAAGAGGACAAGGCACATGACAGTCTACAAATATCTAGTTACATTTTTAAACAAGCGTCTTCATGTTTTCTCCCTTGTTGCCTCTCACATTTGGGAGGTGCTCCCCATAAATGTCATAAAGCTGCCTCATTATCCATGTTCAAAACCCTCCACTCTGCCATGATGCCAAAAAAAACTTAATGCTGACAAGTAGAGACAACTTCCTATCACGTTGACCAATATTGTCTCATTGTTTCCTTGTACTCCCCTGTTTGTCTGTATCCATCTGTTGTCTCTTATCTTACACTAAGGGTATGTCTACACTACAGCGGCACAGCTACGGCACACCTTTCTGGTTGCTACTTATGCACTGAGTCTGCTTCTCCATCCCTCTCCAAGCCTCTGTTTCTGAGTTTTTCTACTCATAAATAGTATTGATCTCTGCTGCTACTCATGAATTATCAAATAGCAGAAAGCTGAACTTGAACCAATTCTTGTAATGTTTTTGCACTTTCCATGTGCTTCTGAAGACCAACAATAAAAACTGACATGACTGTTCTCTTTTCACTCTGCTTTAAAGCTTGAAAAAGCTCTGAGCAGCAGCTGCAGCAGAAATTCTAGAGCTGTCTTCTTGCACACTTGGACAACACTGGTTTATAATCACTTCATGTTCAGAAGGTTTTCCTTGTAACTTCAAAGGGTAGCAACTTAAAACAAAAATTAACAAAATTAAAGCTTGGATGCTGCAGAAGTTGATGGCACCTGCCTGGGAAAGTTTCCAATTCACCATAGGCAAGTGAATTTTTCAAGCCCTGAAAGAAGTACAAGCCATTTTCCTCTTGTCTGAAAACAGCATTTCCCTTTGGTTTGCATTTTTTGAAAGGGAAAAAAAGCTAAATATTTCACTGAATAACTGTCAACTGCACACAATCAGCTGTTCTCAAATGAGCTAGAAGAGAATAAAAATTGATTTTTTTCCTTGATGGACTGAGGATAATTAGAGGCCACATAGGTCACTGGACAGGTCACAAGACTGAAAGTCTGGAGTTCTGGATTCTCTTCCCAGCTTTGCCATTCAGTAGCTACAAGACCCTTGCCTTAACTTTTCTATCACCACTTTACAGATGGGAAATTGTGGTACAATTACACTGACCCTCTTTTATAAAGCACTTCAGGATCTACAGACGAAGATACTATATAAGTACTAAGTATTGTTACTACAAAGCAATCACCACACAATGAAAGATTTTCTTAAGTTAAAAAAATAATGTTGATCTTCAAATAATTAATGTGGCACCTTAGAGACTAACCAATTTATTTGAACATAAGCTTTCGTGAGCTACAGCTCACTTCATTGGATGCACACTGTGGAAAATACAGAAGACATTTTTATACACACAAACCATGAAAAAATGGGTGATTATCACTACAAAAGGTTTTCTCTCCCCCTACCCCACTCTCCTGCTGGTAATAGCTTATGTAAAGTGATCACTCTCCTTACAATGTGTATGATAATCAAGGTGGGCCATTTCCAGCACAAATCCAGGTTTTCTCCCCCCCCCACCCCCAAACACACACAAACCCACTCTCCTCCTGGCCACTATGGATGTAGAAGCCCTCTACACCAACATTCCACAGAAAGATGGACTACAAGCCGTCAAGAACACTATCCCCAATAATGTCACGGCTAACCTGGTGGCTGAACTTTGTGACTTTGTCCTTACCCATAACTATTATGGCCCACCTTGATTATCATACACATTGTAAGGAGAGTGATCACTTTACATAAGCTATTACCAGTAGGAGAGTAGGGTGGGGGGAGAGAAAACCTTTTGTAGTGATAATCACCCATTTTTTCATGGTTTGTGTGTATAAAAACATCTTCTGTATTTTCCACAGTATGCATCCGATGAAGTGAGCTGTAGCTCACGAAAGCTTATGCTCAAATAAATTGGTTAGTCTCTAAGGTGCCACAAGTACTCCTTTTCTTTTTGCAAATACAGACTAACACAGCTGTTACTCTGAAACGAATAATTAATAACATTCATCAACTCTTACCAATTTGCATCAATTATATTTTAGTTCCCTCCCTGTCTTCAAAATAGAGGAATTATACTCTGCTCATCTTGGGACAAGATGACATAGCATCTTGATGTTACTTGAGATATTAAGTTAATGGAGATTATGTTATTCTGATCTCCTGGATAAACTAAAGAAAACACAGTAGTCACCCTTGATGGAAATGTAGGATGGCCCCAGACCTGATATAACAGGAAGATGTTGGAAGTAAAACACTATGTTAGATGCTGCTTTGGAAAAGATCAAATGTGCAAAAACTCTGTACTTTATGCCCTGATACAGAGATACTTAAATTAATCTTTTGGCTAGTCTAGCAACATTTGTAAATTTGTGGCCCATTACTTTTTACAAATTATACTTACATAATAAGATAACTGTATGTGTAAAAGGTTAATTAGGTGCATTTGCACACATGATCCTGGTAATTGCATTTTACATGCCTACATTATCAGAATCAGGCACACAATGCCTGTTTATATGCTATTATGTCCACCACTAGTCACTTTAGACTGTTACTATGTCCTGAGGATTTTTCAGGCACGGTCAAATTTTGAAGTCCAAAAAAACTGATCTAGTTTGACAATAACCCTGAAGAGTTTTCTAATTCTTTGTCACAATGAGTAAATAGTCTATCAATTGAGTGACAACATAGTTAATAATAAAGTAATGAAACACTCATGTTCTTTTAGCAAAACAGCAACATACATACTTTCAATCTGAAGTGGTCCAGCATTCAAATAAATCCTACTTACATTTATACTTCAAATACACTGCTGTACTGACTGAAACCATGCCAATGCTTTCAAGTGACACTAATGAACGTTGTTCAGATAGAGAAAGTCTATTAGCGGAGCTAGGCCCACTGAGATTATTCACTGATGGATCTTTTATTTTGAGAAAAAGCCCATTTCATGTGAACTGCTGGTCTCTAAGTACAGCAATGGTTTAAATTAGGTGCTTATCAAAATACTCATTGTTGCACACAAAGCTTTTCAATATGACAGCATTAAAACTGAGTATCTGTTTTAACTGCAGTGAAATTGTTTGCATGGTGAACTGCTCTTTCCATCAGACTAGAAAAGAAAAGCAGCGGCAAAAGAAAGAAAATGAATATACTGAAATTAAAATATAAATATTTTATACTGTTCATTTTCCTCAAATTTCAAGTGCCTTTAAGAAAGCCAAAACAATGTGGCAAAACCAACAGAAATTTCTCCAGTCAGAGTCATTTCAGTGTAACCCATGATCATTTGTGGCATATGAATAATTATGGATTTTAACAAACAGAATTTACAGAACTATCGGTATGTTTAACCCTTATGCTTTAATATTTTTAATGGAATGAGCATCAAGTGACTAGTATTTATTAGTGTTGAACATTTTTATTCTTTCAAATTGCTTTTAAACAAATTAAAATTACTTTGGGATTTATTTTAATTGAAGATTCAATTGAACTATACATTTCTATTCAGTTTCCATAGCAACATTAGTTTCAAACCAAAGGAACTGCTTCAGTATTACTCATTATTACTAAAATTCAATTTCATGTCTCCATTGGAACTAAACAACATTAAAAAGGCCTTGGGAAGAATCCATCTAGCACAACTAATTAGTTTTGAAAATGGCTTTTTAAAATCCAGCTAATTTAAATTTGATTCATGCCAAAGCTTTAGAATCAGTAATTGTGCCACTGAAGTAAACAATGGCCTAAAGGTACATAACTATTTTCCTGTGAATTGAACAACTTCTTACTAAAGGAAAGATGTGGAGTCAGTAATAAACTAACTTTTGAGAAGTGAGACAACAATCAACAGTTGCTGTCAAAATAGTAAGACCAGATGGAGATACACCTTCTGAAGGTTAATATTTTAAAATGCATCAAATAATATTTTGTTAACCTTCCGATTCTAGCATTACACTTCTAAATGTTAGAAGAACGTGACTAGACAGTACCACAACTAGGACAATTATTTATTTAGGAAAAAACTGTTTGGGCAAGGAGGAAATAAGGAGTCTATTTCTGTGTGATTTTTTTCCAAACATTATGTACAATGATTTCTCAGTCTCTCACAATTAAGCATACTATTTCTCATCATCATACATATCTGTTTTACTCTGTTCTTCCTGTCTCATCTGATTGTTTTATTGATGCTCTGTCTTCAATCCATACTTGATCAATAATGAAACCTTTTCTTATTATATACTGACAGACTTCAGAGTAGCAGTCGTGTTAGTCTGTATCTGCAAAAAGAAAAGGAGTACTTGTGGCATCTTAGAGACTAACAAATTTATCTGAGCATAAGCTTTCGTGAGCTACAGCTCACTTCATCGCATGCATGCATGCTTATGCTCAAATAAATTTGTTAGTCTCTAAGGTGTCACAAGTACTCCTTTTCTTTTTATTATATACTGTAATTTGCACACTATTCATTCACATGTTTTAATAAACATTAGTATGTATGCATTACTAAATGCATCAATGATCCACCCATCTGAGAGGGAACTGAATCACACATGACAAGAATGCCGGGATATTTGATTCTAATTTCTCATAGTAAACTTGGAGTGACAAGGTGGGTGAGGTAATAGCTTTTATTGGACCAACATTTCTGTTGGTGAAAGAGACAAGCTTCTGAGCTACACAGAGCTCTTCTTCAGGTTTGTGTGTGTACCTCAAAAGTTTGTCTCTACTATCCTGCGACCAACATGGCTATAACAACACTGCAAACAATAGTGAACTTTAAGTCAGAGGAAAAATAATAAAAAGTAAAACAACCGAACAATGGGTTCCATTCAGCAAAAATTCAGAAGGTAAAAGGAAAATCAGTGGATTTCTGATTCAATCACCACAATTCCAATTAAGAAACACAAATTACACCTTTCAGATGACTTGGGGATACCACACAGGGGATCAAAAACTTTAATACTAAGTTCACTGATGTGGTATCCAGATGCCTGAGTTCAGTTCCCAAGAGCCTAGACCAGCAGAGGCCATGTCATGGGAGGAGGAGAGAAGCACCTCACATAACTCTAGGAACTCCCATGAGCAAACAGCAGCAGTTCTAACTGGTGGCAGACAGATATGCCTCTTAGGCTCTTAACTCTACTATCGGAGGAGGGTACCATAAAAGGATACCGTTGAGAGAGAAGGAGAAAAATTAACAAAAGATGTTGGTGAGGGAATGAAATTTAAGAATGTCAGAGAATCAGACGTGCTCCAAATAAATCCCCAAACCCTCACTTAATTGCTAGCTATACTTTTGCATTTGGCTACTCATGATTCTACCTAAGAACATATGTTCCTTGTTCCTATGTCGCTATACAAAAGGTGGCTGAGTACATTTCCCAGACCAGAACAAGGGCTCTGTGTAAGCTCGAAAGCTTGTCTCGCTCACCAACAGAAGTTGGGCCAATAAAAGATATTATCTTACCCATGCTGTTTCTCTAAATAGTCACAGGCATTTTTGAAGATTTTACCCATTACCTTTTTTCTGACTAAATGGAACACTACCAAGATAGAAAGCAGTACTTAATGTCACAGTATATAAATAGCTCTGATAATAACAATGGCTCTTAGGGGGTGAGGCGGGATAGCAACATTTACCTCATGAAGACAGATGCTCTATATTTTCCTTGCTACAGAAAAATCAATGAATAGATGATGCTACAAATAAGGACATACCATGGTGAAATTGTGAGCCACTTTGTGCAAGTCAGTGCAACCCTGTGCATCAGCAAAAGAGCGGATTCCAAGGCAGTTGGATGGGTGAAGCTGTTTCATTAAGAACTTACAGCATGCTTCCACAACCTGAGAGAGCTGGAGAAGGCAAGCTGTAGATAACAGGCACTCAATATTATCTTCTTTTAATTCAAGGCGACCTAGCAATATTAAAAGAAGGGTGCTCATTATTTATGAAAGAATATTGACTGTAATTCCAACAAGAGATTTTCACAGACTAAGTGAGAGAGAGAGAGAGAGAAAGAAAACGTGGCTGAAATGGTAATTCTGGTTCCTCTGCTTTTATTTTTCATCAAACCCGAAAAAAATCATAAACACAGAATTATTTTCAAAACATCGGACTAAGACAATAACATTCCTACAAAACAATCCAAAAATTCAAAATTAGTAACTTGCATAATATAGTTCAAAAGAATTATGAAAAATATTCTCCTTTCACCGATCAGAATTCATCTGAAATATTTTGACATTTGCCAACTAACTAGAGAGACTACATCCCACTGAGTTGCCGTAGGTAATCGCAGTAATAGTAGTTTTAATAAATAAGCAGTTGAATTGTACGGTGCACCATTTCTATCAAATATCTGAAATCTAATAATGGAATATGATGTTCACTTAGAGACAAAACATCAGAGAAACATTACTACCCTTTTCTTCATTCTTATTACCTGTATATGCATATTGAACCAAAGCCCACAGTGCATTTGGCTCTACACCTTCCATCTTGATTTCTTCCTGTCTTGCTTCTCTTACATCATTAGTAAACATGGCTGCAAAATAGTCCGAAACAGAGGAGAGAACTAATCTGAGAACATATTGGAGAAAGAGGAGAAAAAAATACCTTAGTGAAGCTGACGTTTGTGAATAAATGCTTCATTATTTTGCCCTTTGAAGGTGCATTGTACTGAGGAAAGCATTTTAAACTTGACAAACTACTTCATGCCCCAGTTCCTTCCCATGAATAATGAAGTACTGTTACTGAAAGTACATTTTCTGCTTATGTAAATGATTTACCCTTTTAGTGCTCAGTGACTTTTTGTAATTGCCATATAAAAATAACATATAAAGAAGCAAATATATAGCATTCGATACTGTATGAAAAATACCTGGAAAAAACAATCAATTATTAATTTTAAATGGTAAAAGAATTATTTCTTAATAATTTTAAAAAATACTTTAAAATATTTTATTTATGTTCCTCATAGGCTAATTGATACAATCATCAATGACAGAACCTACCTACCCAATAGAACTGGAGATCATACAAATCATAAAATTCCTCATGTGAGTATAGTAAGTCAGTCACAGGAATACGGCAATAGTAGAGTTATCTCTTTTGTGTAAAAAGAACAGGAGTACTTGTGGCACCTTAGAGATTAACAAATTTATGTGATCATAAACTTTCGTGAGCTACAGCTCACTTCATCGGATGCATTACTTTTGTCAACTGTTTGGGATGAGTGGATGTCTAGGTTAATGTTCAATGAACAGTTATTTGCATCAGAGACAGAGCAAAACACTGAATACATATTATAACAGTAATATATTTTCAAGAATTAAGGTAGCTGAAGATGTGATTAGAGTGGAAAAGCAAGGGGAATGCTTGGTAGTATTTCTTAACAGATATTTGGATTAACTGCATGCATTTTACAGATGAACTACATAAAATTATGCCTTAGTTTATTAATTGCAAAGTCATAGATTGCTGACTGTGTTGCAGCCATTACTTTTCATTAAATTGTGTCTGCATATCTTCCATCTGTTATCCATTGCATCATCTTTGTCCAGGGCTGCATCAGGTAAATACTTTTTGCTAGCCTTTTGGAGGCAATGGAGATGGGTGAGAATGTGTAGAACTTGAATTAAACACAATTTGACCGTGAGGAAAATGGCTTAAAAAGCATTTTAAGCATTTCAAAGGACATAAGAGTATTCTGTAATCTCTGTAATAAAAAATTCCTTTTATGTCCCACTCTTGATAAACTAGGTTATTCAGTCCCAGAGGATAATTAGAATAAATTGTCAGGATGGCTATCCATGTGGCAGTTCTAGGTGTTTTAGCTTTTCATTTAAATAAAACCTCAGCTTCTGATACTGCCTCTCAGAATAGGGTTCTGTACAGCATGAGTGTGGTATGAGATAAATTCATCTGGTCATTGAGGGAGATTTGTCAGATTGATTTTTTGATATGCTCCTGTTCAGTCAGAAGCCTTAGATTGTCCTGGGACCATGTAGTCATATTTCATTTGGGGAAGTTTAGAAAGTGAAAGGTTCTTTGAATGAACTAGATTTGAATGAATTAAGAAAACAAATTTTAAAATAACTTGTAATTCATTATATTCTGCCATTAAAATTCAGAACCAGACATGTAAACTAAATATCTCACTTTGACAATATTGTAATAATATTTAGGGCTGTAACAGGGAAAAAAGTGGTGGCTGCAACAGTGGCCTAGGCTAAGACCTAGTCTACACACAGATCACTGGTATAACTATTTCAGTAAGGGGTGTGATTTTTGCAATGCGGTTATATCTCTATAAGTCCTAGGGTAGACACAATTATACTACTGAAAAGATGCCTTATAACTGTACAGTTTATTCCCCTTCTGTACAGGAATAAGATATACTGGTATAAGCACATTTAAGCCACTCTAGGGGTAGTTATACCTCTTAAACTAAACATAGAATTAAATCGCTACAACTCTTGTGTAAACACGGCCTTAGGCTTGCTCTACACTCAAAATGACTGCACCACAACTAAGGTGGAGTAGAGTTTGTCTGGGCTTACCCTGGAAGGATAGCTCTGCTTTATTGTGGGGAGGGCGGGGGGAGAAGGTGGTCAGATACTGCTGTAAAAAAGGTGCTCGGTGGTCAGCTTTGCAGCAATGACTCCCACTCCCCCCCCAAGGAATTCCAGTACAGAGGAACTTGGATATAAAATATCAGCTTTCCCCCTCCTTTCTAGAAGCTATCTGTGCTCTGGTTTTCAGACACATCACCATCATCACAGTTCAGATGATACCAGGAATTTTTGGACTTCTATTTAAGAACAATTTCAGAGTAACTGATAGGCTTTTGAAACTTCTTTTGGTAAGTACTGCATTGGAAGTAGCTTTTAATTTCTGTATCGATGATTAAGTAGTTTACTTGGATTTTGCTGTATTTTAAGAAGAACTGTTGGCTTATTCTTGTCTGTTCCTTCTGAGTGTGCACACGCGCAGAACTTTAAAAAAAGTGATCAGGGTGGATTTGATTTGATTAAAATCATGATTTAAATCAATAGTCAGGAAGACTTGATTTAATCATGGATTTCTACATAAAAGTGCATTCTTGTTGGTCATAACCTTAATACATATTCTTCACAACTCAGAGATAGATGTAGGTTTCATTTTTAGAAGGTACACGCTATACATTTAAGTGATTTATTTTGAAAACTTTTCAGATTAGTTTTATAGCTATATCAGAAAATGAATGATTGTTTGGTTATTTCATTTACCAAAAGTAATTGAAGCAGACATTTATGAAGTCACTGGGAGGTGAACTACCTCCAATTCAACAGGTTAATAATTAATATTTGGAGGCTTTTCTTGCCATGCTTTGTTAGGAGGAGAACATCACCAGACGGACATTTAAATTGTTTTATTTAACTAAAACAACAACATTAAGTGTTCTGGATTTTTTTCTTCAACAGCAAACATATAATTTTTTAAAAAAACAAGCATATGAATTTTTGAATTTAGTTAAACATTCAAGTTTTTTAAAATCAGGTTTGTTTTTTTGTTAAAATTGTTTTTAACTAAAACAGTTAAATGAAATATTTAAAGAACAAACAAAATTAAATCGACTAGATCAGCCAGATCAACATGAGAAACTGAAAATATTGGTTTCTGCAGCTAACTTGGTCATCTTCACCTTCATTTTCCTGTTTGTTCATAATCTGGAAGGAAAAACAAGCTTTTCTGCTTTTTCAGGTCCCAAACGATTTCTCAATTTGGAATGAATTAGTCCAAAAGACGAAAATATTCTTTCTACCGGCAGAAGAAGGAGATAGACAATCCAACATCTCCTTTTGTTCCTTTGGTTAACTGTCCTAACTTTTAAAAAATTGTGCCTAATTTGTCATTTGAATTTGTCTGGCTTCAGCTTCTGGCCACTGGTTCTTGCTATGCCTTTCTCCACTAGATTAAAGAACCCTTCAGTAACCAGTATTTTAAGTCTCTCTGTAAGGCATTTTCCCCAGCCTCAAATAATTTTTGTGGTTCTTTCTGCATCCCTTCCAATTTTTCAACTTCTTTTTTAATACATGGACTCCAGAACTTGATGAATTATTTCAGTCTTGCCAAATCCAAACGGAGGTAAAATCACTGTCTGGCTCTTACTCACAAGTTCCCCATTTATATGTCCCAGGATCACATTAGCCCTTTTTGCCACACCATCGCACTGGAAGCTAATGTTTAGTTGTTTGACCACTATGATCCCTAAAACCTTTTCTGAGTCACTGCTTTCCAGGCTACAGTCCCTCGTTCAGCAGGTGTGGCCTGCAATTCTCGTTTCTATATGTATAACTTTGCATTTGACATTTTGTTTGAATGAGCTCAGCTTATCAAACAACCCAGATTGCTCTGTATCACTGCCCTGTCCTCATTTGTATTTTAATCAGCATAATTTTATATTTATTTCCAGATCACTGATTAAATTGTTGAACAGCATCAGGCCAATCACCAATTCCTGTAGGACCCCACTAGAAATACCCATAATTGATGATGATTCCTCACTGACTACTACTTTTTGAGATTTGTCAGTTGGCCAGTTCTTTATTGATATTGAATACAGTAGTACTAATTTTTGAATCAGAATGTTATGCAGTACTAAGTCAAATGCCTTACAAAAGTCTAAGTATATTACATCTGTGCTGTTACGTTTATCAAGCAAACCTGTAATCTCAAAGAATGAATCAAGTTAAAACCTATGTTCCATAAAACCATGTTGGCTGGCACAGATATATCCCTATCCTTTAATTCTCTGTCAATTAAATCCCATATATCAGCTTTTCCATTATTTTGTCTCAGACTGAAGTCAGGCTAACTTGCTTATCATTATCCAGGTCATCCCACTTAACCTTTTTGATTACTGGCATATTAGTACTCTTCCAGATGAAAAACACATACTACTTAAATACCATCCAATTTATTTCAATTATTTTGCAAAACTACAAATGCCAAGACATTGGAATCTTAATATCTAGGAAACTGACACTACCTGCCTACATGTTCAGACTTTTGAGGTCCTAAGTGAAATATCAGTTTATTGCTTTCCAGTCTATTCTCCAGAACATAAATATATATTTAAATATCTTCAGAAAAGCTGCTATATGTTAAGGCTGGCCAACAAGAACTGACGGTACAGCAGTTTCATGAGAGTGGCAAACTGTATGGGATAGGCTGGTCTTACAATTGTGCAAACTATAACACTGAATTAATTCTGAAGACACAAGGGAACATCCAATACATGTTAAATTTAATTTTTTTCTTCATGAACAGTAAAAAATACTACAGTCCTTGAAATATTTTCAAAATTGATTCTGGGTAGGGATTTAATTGTTTTTGTTTGCCAAATCTTTGAGTGTCACAGGTGGGAATTAACATTGTACCCATTAGAATTACTTTTGATCATGTATCACAGGGAAGAGACAGAAGTAAATTTTTAGTTTCCCAAGTCTATTTGGTCAAAACCTCCTCTTTCTTGAATCTTATTTTAAAGCAAAATAGTTAACCCTCACACCACAGATGCACAAATGTAAGTAAGACAATGTAATTTATTTTAGAATCAAGAATCTTTTATATATTTACCTATGAGCTGGAATTCTGCGATCACCAGCAACTAATACCACATCACATAGCTGTTTGTGTCTCAGGTAGTTTTCCATTTTTTTAAAGGTTTGTTCAGCATGGTTGAGTGCCTGAAAAAATTCATCTGATGTACAAGGCTCCATAGTTTGGCAAGATGAGAGAGTCTGACTGCTGTTGGAAGTCCTGAAGAACATAACAAAATCTTAGTATGGCTAATATTTTAATACAGCAATTTTGTTCACAGCTGAAACAATGAAAGTCACGCCTGCATTTTAGAAGTGATATATACTACTCAGGTTAACACTTTGTCTCTTGCAATTACTTTTATTCACATCTTCCCTCCTTTCTGTGGGTGTGGTCCAAAGTCCATTGAAGAGTGGAAAGATGATCTAGTGCAGTAGTTCTCAATCTTTTGCATTGGTGCCCCTTTTCACACAGCAAGCCTCTGAGTGCGGCCCCTCTTATAAATTAAAACCACATTTTTCCAGTTTGAGAACCCCTGATCTAGTGATTAGGGGTTTAGCCTGGAGCTCAGAAGACCAGAGTTCCATTACTTGCTTTACCACAGACTCCCTGTGTAGGTTTAGGCAAGACAATGAGGCCTGGTCTATATTTAAAATCCGCATCCCTGACCAATGCAGCTATGCTGATTTAGCTACATCTACACCGGAGGTTACACTGATGGAAGAATGTTTTTATCAATCTAGCTAGCATCATTTGGGGAAGTCGTGTTCCTATATAGACAGAAAAATCCCTTTCATCCATGTAGACTACATCCACACTACAGGGTTATGCTGGCATAGGTATGGCAACATATCTACATTGCAGCTGGGACCACGTCTCAGCACAGGGAGACAGACATGCATTAACTCTGCTCAAGCTAGCACACTAAAAATAGCAGTGTGAATGTTGCAGCATAGCCTAGCCACACAAGTTTGGATCCAATGGGTTGGGTAGACTTGTACTTGGGCAGCTAGCCTTTGCCGCTACCCATGCTGCAATCTCCACGCTATTATTTTTAACATACTAGCTCAAGCAAGCTAGTGTGCATCTGTCTACCTAGGCGGGGAAGCATGCTCCCAGCTGCAGTATACACATACCATTAGCCTCTTTGATCATCTGTAAAATGGGTATAACATTTTCATTTCCTCACAGGTTGTTGTAAGGCTCTTGGATACTGTTGTAATGGAGGCCATATCAGTACTTTTGAGAGATAAATGTCTAAAAGTGACCTTTCTATACAACTCCTTTGAGGATAAATTTAGGAAAATAAATATTTACATACACATAGTTATGACACGCATGCAGTGGAAATATTTTTATTGTCAAATATCTTGGAATGTGAGTTGGTGAAAATACACTTCAGTTAATAACACTTTCCCTTTTTACTCTTTCAAGCTTAAATCGATGTAAATTACTTCACTCAGAGGGGTGGTATTTTTACACCCCGAGTGACGTAACTTATGTCGACTTCAGCAGTAGCATAGTCAAGGCCTAGGACTTCAATCCAGCATAGAATTTAAGCACTTGCTTTATTTTCATCATGAGTAGTTCTTTGGAAGTCAGCTCATTACTTGGGTCTTAAAACATTTAACACTGAAGACCACTGAACACAGTCTGAGCGCCACCAGTTTAAGGGATTTTGTTTCTCCAAGCAAGATTTTTGATTAGGTATTTTTGCCTGGGAAAGTGGTTCACTGTTCAGTACCGAAACAATTAATCATGGTGGCACTGAAGTAATCATAATTAGGCTTCAATATTAACAGCCTATTAAAAAGTGGGAGGGTGGAATACACACCTATCCTTTTGCTGTTCAAGCTGCACTGCTGCAGCTCAACTAGGACACAGAGCAGCAGTTTATAATGTGAAAGCTATCTCTGAAAGCAGAAGAAAGAAATGTCAATTTTTTCTAAATTCTGGAGGAGGTGGGAGCACAGTGTCAGGGAACATGTAAACTGTGGATTTTTATAATCTCAGATAGTAACAAAGCAAACCAAAAATATTAATTACTACATAAGAATTCTAGTGAATACTAGCCCTGCCTACCATAATTAAGGTTACAAATCCATCATTCTTTACAAGCAGCTGTTTTCAAACATTCCATTTTCAAAAATATTCACCTTTTATGGCTTGTCTACATTTGATTCACTACATCGGTGTAACTGCAGCAGCACTTCAGTGCAGACACTACCTACACTGATAGGAGGGGTTCTCCCATCAGCATAGGTAATTCCACTCCCCCAAGAGGAAGTAGGTAGATTGATGGAAGAATTCTTCCATCAACCTAGCACTGTCTACACTGGAGATTAGCTTGTCGTTACTATGCCACTCAGGGATGTGAATTTTTCCTACCTTTGAGTGAAGCAGCTTCTTAGTGCAGACCATGCCTTAGACTGAGCTTCTCAATGCTTTGGCTTTGCCAATAAAATAAAATTTTTAAATCTGAGCAAACTTCATTGTGGTAGAGTGGAAAAAAACCCATATTTTATCCTTTTCCCATTATAAAGAGTTCTAAACATCCTTTTTGGAATTAGTATATAGGACCAACATCTGAGATTTTAAACTTAGCATGGACATTGTTCCTCTTGAGGACTAGTACCTTTGGCTTGAAAAACAATTATTCAATAAATACCATTTTTTAAAAGTTGCCTACCCATACTACCATTAGTCTAGTTAGTTTAAACTAAGGCTTTGTTTCACTGCCAAGAAAAAGTTGCATTTTTACCATGGCATAACAAATATACATTAGTTATCCTGCTGTAAAATTCTCGTGGAGACAAGTTTCTGTAGTTTTACTGTGAGGTAAACTAGGTGAGGTCAACCACAGGCAGGATTATAAAGGCTGATCTTGCCTAGCTACCTCGCAGTAAAGACTACCTGCAGTGCCTAGTCTCTACTAGGATTTTACAGTTGGAATAGCTAATGGAATACAGTTATCCTCTATAACACAAAAAACTCCACACACACTATACCATTTTTGCTGTGAAACCAAGCAGCGGTAAAAATACAGGAAGCTGCTGAAGTCTTTTCTAGACTAGGGTTCGCAATGGTGCTACCAATGGAAACTTTTTTGCAAAAATCTTTAGTGCATAATAGGTCAAATACATTGTTCATGTATTTTGGTCAGTAGACGGAGGCAAGGAATGTAACTCACCACTGGAACTTTAAGGTATCAGCTTTTTCTGAGTTATTAGTATATGTAAACTGACAAATATTTATATGATACTTCACAAACATGGAATAAGATGTTCCTTCCCAGAACAGTTCACAATCAAAAATCAACAAGACATCAATTCAAGTAACAGAGTGTGTGGAAAGTTTGTTGAAAAGGAGAATGAGGTCGGAAGGATTCTTGGGATATGAAGGAGAAGGCATTTGGCAAACAGGAAGTAGGAGATTTTTTCAAATTTAGAGCTCAGCATGAATGCAGGCATGAAGCCATATTGGAATTGTTAGCGAGGAATAGGAGAAACATAGGCAGTAAGAGACTCGGGGGGGGGGAGGGGAAGAGAAGGGGAAATTAGGAGGAAATGAGAATAGAGGTGGTTGTAGGAGAGAGTAAGGGAAGAGAGAGTATATACACCCTTGAACTTGAGGACTAAGGCCTTGTCTACACTATAGAAAGGTATTGTGCTAATGGCAGATCACGGATCTAGCATCTACATACAAAAATGCTCCTAATAGTATACATGTGTGCTAAACATTTTTCAGATGAGACTTGCTTTGATCATGGCTAACCACTTTCAGTCTGATAAGATAAGAAATAAGAAGCCAGCGAAAGGATTCAAATATTGAAGGGAGGTGGTATGGACAGAGCAAAAGGAGATGACATTAATTGTACTGTTTTGGAGAGAACAGAGACAGGAAGGCTAAAAAGCATAATTTTACAGTACCCAAGATGACAAATGATAAAGGCATGGGCAAGAGTTTTAAATAGGGGAATGCCAAGAAAAGAATAAATTTTAGTGGTCCCAGAAGAAGCAGCAAATACCCTTTAGTGGGAAAATGGATATTTGGGAAGAGAGGGCATGATAACAGGGGAAAAGAATAAAAGATGACATTGAGTTTGAGATTTAGAGACCAGGATTTAATGCTGATAGAAAGGGATTAGAAGGAACTAAAAAAGATCTTTAGTTCTGTAAAGACTGAGATGACACTGACATCTAGATCTCAGAGATGCACAAGACAATTGTGAAAACCAGTACAAAACAAAACTCCTCAAAATCTGTCAGAGTAAGACACAAGATACACGAGGAACAGACCCCTGTTGAGTAAAAAGGTCTTTTAAAAAAGCAACCTACACCTTTCACAATAGAACAATGCTAAAATGAATTTTCTGACTCAGGTGGGAAAAAAATCCAGAAAAAAAGATTTTTTTTTTAGCCCCTGTATGTATGTGAGGCCTCTCTGGAGACAAACAGGACATTAACACTTTCTATAACTGCCTTAATTACTGAGAACTGTCTTATTTATATGTATGCTGACAATTTCGGTTTTAAAAGGGAAAATTTGTTTTCATATTATCAGTGTGTCTATTCTGATTTTGGTTTATTTCATAGGACAGAGCAATACAACCAGTACTTACTCCTTCTATAAGTCCCTCAGTTAGTATTAAGTGTCTTAGTATCATCGTAGTTCAAACAAATCCACAACTGAGAAATCTACAAACAACCATTATTTCAGGGTGGATCTGCTTTGCACAAAGCGCTGTACAAACACATAGGACATGCTCCCTGTTCCAAAGAATTTACAATCTAAAAAGACAATAGAGTGAGGGGTGGGGGGAAGGATACAATATACTAGCAAACTGATCAGTGATGTCTGGCACAGATCTGGTTAGTTCCATGGTATTGTTTATGTTTTAATTTGTATTTATTTAATCATTGAATAAGCTATCCCTAACAATCTTCCAGAGATATCTAGGTGAAATGAACTCTCTATGCTTAGGCTACACTAGAGGTGTCTGGTTTTTGACCGGAAAGTCCGGTCTAATAGGGGACCTGACAGTGTCCGGTCAGATCTACTAACCGGACACCAAAAGTCTGGTTCATGCGGGCAGGGAGGCACCAGGTCATCACCCGTACCACCCCCTACTCAGCTGGGGCCACCTCCTACCTGCCTAGGGTAGCTGCTGCTCTGTGACCCAGCTCTGCAGGCGAGTCTCTCCCAAACCGAGCAGAGGGGGAGAGTAAGGGGGGGAAAAGCAGCAAGCAATGGGGAGTGGAGGAGGAAAGAGGAACAAACGGGAGGCATGGCCTTGGGAAGGAAAAGGCAGGGCAGGGGAGTGTCCCGTTTTTAAATATTACAAAGTTGGCAACCCTAAGATATACCCTACAGTATTTAAGAGTTAATACTCAGCAGCACTACAAGAGGTGTAAGAGATGATCAATAGCAAAAAGGATCTCATGTATAGGCCCCAACATACATGTTAAGATTTTAAACTTTCATAACACCAGAAACAATGTAAATCCCTTTCTTCCTTCTGCTTTGGCCCACATATTCCCATATGGCATGGTGGGAGGAGACATGCAGAATATAAGACTATTTCTTCTATCATGGTGTGCTTCCAGGGCCTACAACATGGCACTCAGCTAGAGAGGAGTGCAGACGCAAGAACTTTCCACACACACATGACATTTCTCTCCTACAGATCTCTGCAGATCAGTGGGCTTGGAACCCCATTCTCCTTTATGACAGAGGGGGGTGGGTGGTATGTGTGTGCACATGCGTGCCTGTCCAGACAAGTTTTCCCTCTTTTACAGAAGAATTCAATGAAAAAAACTGCGTTAAAATGAAAAGGAGTACTTGTGGTACCTTAGAGACTAACCAATTTATTTGAGCATAAGCTTTCGTGAGCTACAGCTCACTTCATCAGATGCATAGAAGTCCACTTTTATGCATCCGATGAAGTGAGCTGTAGCTCACGAAAGCTCATGCTCAAATAAATTGGTTAGTCTCTAAGGTGCCACAAGTACTCCTTTTCTTTTTGCAAAGACAGACTAACACAGCTGTTACTCTGAAACCTGTTCATATAATTGTTTACAAAAACACATGCTGAAAATCACCTCATATAGAAGATTCTTAGGTACTTTCTCTGAAACTTATTTTGTTGATGGCTAAATATACTTATTACAGCAAGATTAAATTGCTTTTTATAAAGCCTCAGCATGCAGTGTTTCATTCCCTTATAATTCTGATAAATGTTTCCAATTCAGCAACAAAAGCAAATGCTATGTTGACTCCTAAACAGAGAGAATTTTTGTTTTGTTAAGGATATAAACCATAAATTGTGCAGTGTTTACTCATCTGTTTGCCCCTGCACCAACAAAATTTTATATATATGGGTACACTCTCCAAAGGGAATGCAACACACTGAAACTATATTAGCTAGATTGATCTATCTCTAATAGGCTTATTAATAAAAACTCTGCTCCCTTTAAATAAAGATAGTCACACCTCTTTAGAATATCAAGTCACTGCAAAATAATTTTAAAAGCTAGAAAGTAAACAACATGAAAATTAATGAGAGATGGCAAGTTAGCTATTGTAGCATTTCTAATATTTACAACAACAAAAAAAAGCACAGCAAGACATGTTACTTTGTGTAGTACAGTTGAGCTAAGTAATAAAGGATGTAATGGAAATAAACTGACATTTTGGTAATAACCAAGAAAAAAAAATTAAACAACACATTACTTATTTTCCACCAATTAACATACACCTTTTGATAAAAATAATAGTGATATAATACATTATTTATTTTAGCACCAGAAACAAGATGTAAGACAGAAACAAAACTATTACCATAATTTTATGGACATAATTAGGTTTACAATTTAAGATATTTGATTAGCACAGCCACAATCAGTTTAAGGCACTTTTCATGTTTTAGTTTGCTGAACAAGCTGGTTGGCAATATATCAGTTTCAAAGGATGAAGTAAATATTTTTTTTTCTTTAGGTTGTACTCACGTTCGGCTTCATAATCAACGTATGAATATGGAAATTAAAATACAGATTTATATGCCCAGATTGACAATTGAAGAACACTGCAAAAATGCACATGAGGATATAACAGATTCATAGCTAAAATAATTTTCTTCCAGTTGAATCTTTTATTCTCAAAAATACTTAAGATTTCTATAGCTCTGAAATCTTTTACCTCTACATTATTTCTTTCTAATTTAGTGTAAAACTAATTCTTAACACAGCTAAGCACAGAACAAATGTTACTCTAAAGTAATTTTAAAAACAGCCCTGAAAAGCTGTTGTGTGCGTATTACTATCAGCAGCTGTAAAGATTAATTTTGCTATACATTAGCTATATTAAAGTTAAATATTAAGTTGGTCATAGAAAATATATTCAACTATATGCTCTGCCAGTTATTAGTATTTTTATACTTTTGATACAATGCAACTATCAGAAAATTCTGAAGCATTTTAATCTAGGATAAATCATAGCTGACATTTGTAGGTATGAAACATCAAATGACATTCAAGACATCAAATGACAACTAATTTCCCCCAATAGGAAAACAACAATTAACCTGCATGAACTGCTGTCCGATTCATTTTCTTCTTCACTCGCTCCATCATCTGCTTCTGATCTATCAAAACAACGTGCATCTCCACAGTTTTCTGTTGTGAACTCAAATGTAGGGACTTCAGATGTGGATGCCATTGGCCAACGAGGTGAATTCTGGAAATCCTGTTGGCTAGACCTTCTGTAACCAATTGATGCCAAAGGTAGTGGTAGGTTACCTGGATCTAAAAACTTTGTCCCACCAGTTGTTGCATTTTCTCCTCTGTTCCAGAAGTCTTCCCGGTGGCTGTCCATTCCAGAATTAGGGATTGATGACTGGTGACCAAACCATCTCCATCTGATTTTTAAAATCTGCTTCACGTCAAACTCTTTACGAGAGCCAGACATCCTCAATGAAAGCAAGTGATCGTCTAGGCAACAGGGCAAGAAGCAATGCACATAAAAGAAGATTTGTGCATCCAACCAAGACTAGAGAAACACGTGCTCTTCCTGCATGTGGCAAGCAAATTTTGGGAGGGACTGCATTCACATACATAAAAGCGCTTTTTTAAAATCATATGTCATCTGAATATAAACAAATGGCAAGAGATGATGAAAAATACTGGGATGAAAATACAAGGCGAAACAGTCACCACAATCAAGAAAAATGCTAATCAGGTCACACTGAAGCAGCCAGTGCACTTTCTATTGCTTTCCTCCACATCCTCTGACCATTAGCTTTAACAAACACTAACAGCATTCATTAAAGCTCTTTCAAATGCTGAATACCACCCCCTTTTCTTAAACCACAAATGACAGAACGTAATTCCTATGCTGCATTTCAGAATCTCTACTGCTCTACTGTGTTAACTCTTGCTAATACAAATAGGAAAAAAAATCTGTGATTCTAAAAAGCAAATGAAACACTTCCTTGCACTGTTAGAAATCACTAATAAAACAGGCTAAAATATTCCAATATACTGATTCTATTTCAGGAAAATCTGAACTGGAAAGGATTCCAAGACATGCATCAAACTGTTTTTCAAACAGACTAGATGGCTCGGGGACTGGTAAAGGGTTACAGAGCCTTTCATCTTGACATGCTGGTTTGAATCAAATCTGGGTCTGTAGTGACTGAAAGTTATTACTGATGGTTGCTTAGTAGCCTAGGAGAAATGCACTAATGGTCTCAGTCTATTTACACATCATGAAAACCATAATCTCAGCTGCAACTAATTGATCATCATCAAGGAGCCAGAGGCACCACAGACTCAAGGGGCATCAAGACCACACTATCTTCTGACCTCTAGAACTGGACCCTACAGGTAAAATTTAAAGTGCACTGGTCAGATGCAGTTTTATTTTTCCACTCTCTCTGCAGAAAGGAGTTCAGTCTCTAGTGCTATCCAGACATGTATTTTATAAGCAGTAATTTAACTTTTAAAATCCCATGTCAGAATTCTCTATTTCTTTTTGGAAAATAGAGGGTCAAACAACAGGGATATTTTAAATCACAGTTTGCTACAGGAGTTCCGATATTTACTCCTGAAGGAATTCCGCACCAAAAAAATAAAAATCCTGCAAACAATATTTTAAAATTCTGCAAAATTCTGCAGATGTTATGGTTAATAAATAAATGTGGAGGCACCAGCATGACAGTGGGGAGCACAGGCCACTGACTGCACAGAGGTGGGAGATCACCCTGCAGCCCTCGCCCAGGGACATGGACTCGGTGGTGAGGCTGCACCCGACCCTGACACAACGCAAGGGCCAGACCTGCCCCAAAAACACCCTGGGGCTCTGCCCCTCCGTGCCAAGCACACTAGATGTAGGCAGGCAGGCTCAGCCCAGCAGGATCCAAGTGTGGAGGGGCTTAGTGTGGGGAGATAAGGGTTCTGTGTGGGGCAATCTGGCCGCAGGCAGCTGGGAGGGGTGGTCTGGGTACAGGGGGGATCTGGATGAACAGGGGCTCATTGTAGTAGGGGTTCTGGATGGAGAGGCAATGGTACTCTGCAGGGGAGGTCCAGGTGAAAGTGGGTGGGGCTCAACAAGGGGAGGTCTGGGTATGGAGGGTTCAGCGGGGGGGTGTTTCTGGGTGCTGGCTTGATGGGGTGAAGGTCCGAGTGCTGCTTGGTGGGGAGATGGTCTAGATGCAGGGAGCTAGTCAGGGTAGTCCAAGTGTGGTAGGGCTTGCTGGGATGGGGGTTCAAGTGTGGGGGTGCGGTCTGGGTGTAAGTGGGGTCTGGATGCAGGGAGGTGGGGCTTGGCTGGGGTGTTTGGGTACAAGGGGTCTCCAGATGCAGAGGGTGAGGCTTGTTGGGGTGTGGGTTCAGGTTTAGGGGAGTCAGTGGGGGGGTCTGGGTGCAGGTGGTGAGGCTTAGTGGGGCAATCTGGATCTGAGGTGGGTCCATATGCACGGGAGTTGGGCAGGTGGGGGAGCAGCTCCCCATACAGTGACCCCTCCCCCCTCCCATAGCTGAGGAGCAAAGGGAGCCGGAAGGAGGGGGCATGCGGAGCTTCCTACACCTAGAGAGGTTTCTGGGGCTGGGTCTGACCCAGCCCTGGCCGCTCCTTGCAGGGGAAGAGGAAGTCCCATCCTCCCCAGCCCTGCCAGGAACAGCAGCTAAGCCTGGCACAGGGTAGAAGCCACTGGCTGGGGCGTCCCCAGCCCCCTGCCCCCCACTGATTTACCTCTCCCTGGCTGCTCCGGATGCCTGAAACAATGCACCTGCACTGCTGGGGAGCAGTGCATGACTGGTTTTGCAGCTTCCCTTTGCTTCCCCATCAGAAAGTGATTTTTCTGCAGGGAAGTGAAGAAATCTGTGGGAGACATGAATTCTGCGCATGTGCAGTGGTGCAGATTCCCCAGGAGTACTACTATGTAAGACTGGAGGTTGGTTGAAAACTAGCTAGCAGACTCTCAATCCAGAAAAAAAAGGAGATGGTCCTGGTGGCTTGGGAGAAGCAATTAGAATGTGCAGCAAGGATTTTATCAGAACCATGATTAAAGACAGTGAGGCTGTGCTACACTACAAACTTCAGTTGATGTAAGTTACATCAGCATACAGCTGCTGCAGTTTGCATATTGCTCGTCCACATGCATACTTGGATGCTTGCATTGGTACTGTTTGTACTCAGCAGTGATTATGTTTATGTAGGTTGCAGTGCATCACAGGTAGGTATTCCAGTGTGGCACTCGCCACTGGCCAGGTCACTGCCTTTTGAGAAATTTTCACAACGTGTTGTGGGATAGAAATGAGTAACAAAAAGGTGCCTGTGAACAAGGAGTCAAGTTCCCATCATGCAACTTTCTCCATCCCATAATGCCATCCATCTCATAATTTTCACACAGCAGACGGTGGAGCACCATGTCCAGGCCCAAGAAACGAGCAGTAACTGGTGGGAGTTACAAGTAGTGGGTGCTTTGACTAGCAGCATAAGTTGTGAAGTAATAAAAATGAATTTAAAAAATACAAATTTTCTGCATGCCAAAAATGGTGCAAAAAACATGCAGTTAAAAAAAAACACAATACAAACTACCAAAATAAATTAACAGAACACAACTTGAAAATTAGAAAGGTAGAAAAAATCCCTACCCATTTCAGCTACACATAAATTGATCTGTGAGATCTGCAGCTGGCATATGTGAACTTTGGTTGGAGTTACTGTTCCTTGGAGTGGAGTGGTAGGGGTAGGGATGTGACCTGCGATGCCACATGGAATGTTGGGGGGGATGTAGAGAGCTGCTAAACTGGAGTTCTCCAGTGACTGCAACAGGTGGGCAAGCCATGACTGCTGGACCTGTATGTCAACAAGCATCTGCAGCACTTGCACTTTCTATCCGAGAAGCCCTATTATGTCCTGGTGCATCTCCCTCTCCTTTTCCTGCTGGGAGTTTCTCCTGTCTGCTCTTTCCTTCTACATATTGTCTGCAATATTCACCCTCCAGGCCCTCTGTTCATAGTCTGATGCAGCACTGCTTGCAGGATCTTGCTGAACATATCCTCCCTAGTCCTCTTCTTTCTCCTCATCAGGGTTAGATGTTCCACAGGTGTGGAGGGGTACCTCAAGGTTCAAATGACAGCAGTTGCAGATGAAAGACAGATGTAAACACTGTATTTACAGTTACAACAGAAAGGAAGAAGTTAGTTTCAAAACTCCCTTCCCTTATTCCCATAATCATTTTTAATAAGACATCCTTATCGTCACTTGAGCTTCAGAACACCTCTACATAGCACCACCCTCCAGCTCCAGCCATCGTGAGCATAGCCTGCCAGAGCAGGGAGGAAGAAGGAGGGAAATTGCTGGTTGCATTAAATGATAAAATTTTGGCTCCCATAACCATAGATACAAGTATAAGGCAATGGCACTGAACACTGGCACTATTTTCAACAGGCAGTGGTGACTGTAGCTGATACTCCTGAAGGTAACAAAGGCAGAGAGCACAGCTGTTGCTGGTGCCCTGAAGACACCCTGGCCGCATGCCACTAGCCTGTTTACTCCAATGGTGCTTGCTGAAATCATTGCGGAATTGTGTGGGAAAGTTTCCTACCAAGAAGGAAAAAATAAGGCTATCATCCCTAGAAACCTTCAGGAGAGGATCACTGAGTATCTCTGTGAAAGTTTCATCAAGATCTCTCAGGAGAATACAAGGGATAGCTCTATGTACATAAACAAACTGCTCCACATGGCCCCCCTGCCTAGCCCTACAGAAGAATGAAAACCAGATAGTTCTGCCTTTCGCTGTACTGCTTGTACTGCCTGGGGCAGTCCTCACTGAAAATGCCAAGAGTAGTGCAGACTGCAAAAGGGAGAGCAGATAATCACCAGTTTTGGGAGTAACACTGAAGTTAAACTCACCAACCAGTCACAAACTGCACTTCTGATCTCCCACACTGGTTATCAAGAACTCACACAGCCCCTTTATTACATTCCAGTTCTCTGGCTCCTAATTAGCACATAGCTCCAGTAAGCAAGAAGTTATTTAAAACTCTGGTCACAAACAAAATGTTCTTCTGACTCCAAAATGTCAGCCATGTTACCAGATCAATATTAGTTTGGATCTTATCCAAAATACCACACTGCCAGCCAATTCTTTAGCACCTAAAACTAAAGGTTTATTGTAAAGAAAAAAAGAAAGAACAAGAAGAGAGTTGTTAAATGGTAAAGCCATCAAATACATACAGAGACTTCAAAGTCCATATATCAGGTTCTTAGCAGTATTGGTGAGTTTGCTGGCATGAACGTTCCTCTGGAACATACCCACAGCTTGGATGGGTATTCAGTCCTTTATTCAGAGCTTCAGTTTGTAAAAAAGTTACTCCAGAGGTAAGAAGCAGGACTGAAAACAAAATGGAGATGATGCAGCTAGATGCCTTTTATATTCTTTTGTCATGTGACTTGTACTTCCTGTGTCCCAAACACAAATTGTATAGCACATAGCATGAAAAGCCTTAGAGTTCTGTCCAGAAGCATACCACATGGCTTGCTGACTCATAAGGTGTATCCCCTAGTTCCTTTCAGTGGATTCATTGTACAGTTGATGACCCTTGATGGGCCATCGAACAGGCTAGGCAGTGCTGGTGCCAATCTGTTTGGGGTATCATCCAGATTCACAGCACAAGTTTGAAATACAGATATTCCCTACAAATCTATAAATCACAATACAAATGTGATACAAACATATAAACAAGATTATCATACTGGGCAAATTATAACATTTCCCTGACACCTTACACGGAATCTTCGGCACAATTCATTGCAATTTTATAACACTGATATTAATAATATCACAGTGTTCCACATATATAGTGTCACACTGCTCTCTCTTCTCCTATGAGTAAAACAGTGAAAAGTTGATACTTTTGCCCTGCTAACTTGGGACTGAGCTGGGCACCATCTTTACATTTAAGCACTGTAAGGAAAAATATATGCATATACTTACCTGAGGTTCTTGCCCCTTCATCAGGCTTATCCGTGCTTGGCTGGTGGAACTGAATAGACCAGTGATACTCGGACCTCAGTGGTTCAAGGAGCCAAATTAGCGATCAACGTTACCCAAAAGAGCCACAGAAGTATGAATTCATGGTTTCATTTACTATTTGTATATTATATATTCTATGTGCAATCTTTTCTTAATGTCCACATTTCTACAGCTGGTCTATCGTTGTGCCTACATAGTCTCTTTCCTACAGGCCCAGGAGATCCAATACCTCCTGTCTACTCCAGGAAGGAGTGCATCTAGTGCATGGAGCTTGCATAGTCAATTGGGCAGCTGCACACAACAGAGGAGAGCTACTAGGTGAGCTCGCCAACGTGCGCAATCAGAAAAACGCGTTTAAAAATATTCAGGGTTTTTAAAAAGCAGAGTGTGACTTCCAGTCCACGTGGACTACGTTGGTCAACAATCCTCTGGAATCTGAACTGATAAAAGCACTGGTTTTAACCCATAATGCTCAAAATTATTTAGGGACTGGCAACTTGAGGGAATGACACTTTCACTTGCTATCATAGTCGCAATCAATGGAAGTGCTTCAGTTTGCTCAATTTGTATCTATCAGACCCCAGATTTGTTGGGCTTTGAAGCATGCCCAGATTACTATTTTTTAGGCAGTTGGGAAGCAAAAGGGTTGAGTGGGTGAATATGATGAGATTATTGTTGCTGCTTTTGTTGGGTGGCTGACTTCATTTGATCAGAGTAGTATCATGGAATTTTTTTGATAATGATTATTTTACATCATACACAGAAGTCACATGAGGTTTACAAAACATAGATCAAACCCATTCCCCTTTCTCTATTGGACATGTATATCTGATATCAGTTTTCAGTGTCAGTGAATACCAATATATAAAGTGGGTGCACAATTTATGGCTTCTGTAGGCTGAGCTTATTGCAAATATCAGGGGCTCCATGTATCCCTCCATTCCTCCACACAAGCTCCCTGTGTGTCATGCTCCCACGACCCTCTATTTCAGGGAATTTCTCAATTTCTCCCAAATTTCCCCTGGCACAGGTTCTTTGCTCCCTCCCTCCTTCCATATCAGGGTCCCCCATTCTCTCCCCCATGCCAGGGGCTCTGGGTCCACCTGCATTCCTTCTTCCCCCAAATTCTCTCTATTCTCCCCATTCCCCATTGGCAGGGGCTCCATGTACTCTCTCCAACCTTCCCCCATGCCAGGGTCCACCTATCTCACCACCACCATGACGTGTTCTATGCACCCCCATGTCCTCCATACCAGGATTCCCCAATTACCCTGCCAGGAGTTGTGTGCGCCCCTCCCCCATTCTCCACATCATGCCAGGGGCTCTATTCCTCTAGCTTTCCCCCTCTCCCCCCGACAGCAGAGTCCCCCATTCACCCCACCAAACAATGGGCTCTATTTGCCCCCATTCCTTCCCCCCACAGCAGAGTCCCCTGTTCTCCCAAACCCCGCAAGGAACTCTATGCGTCTCTTCCTCCACTCCCACAAAGTATCTTTCTTCCCCCAGATTGAAAGGGAGGGCTGAACAACTGGTGCCCTCTCTCCCTCACCTGGAGCAGACTTTTAGGAGGTAGGAATGAATGAAGTCCTCTCTCTCCTCTTCTCTCCCTCTGGCTACCTATGCTGGCTGAGTATCCTCCCCATGACTCCCAGGAGGGAGAGCAACTATTTCTCTTTTCAGAGTGGCAGCCCTGTTAGTCTGTATCAGCAAAAACAATGAGGAATCCTTGTGGCACCTTAGAGGCTAACAAATTTATTTGGGCATAAGCTTTCGGGGGCTAAAACCCAATTCATCATATGCATGGAGTAGAACATACAGTAGGGAGGTATAAATACACAGCATATGAAAAGATGGAAGTTGCCTTACCAAAGTCATACCTACTTACATGTCAGCAATAAGTTTTACAGCTGCTGTTAGCATGGCAAAGCCGACACAACTAAGAGACTGACCTGGATTCTATCTTTTGTTCATATCAACAAAGTAATTTCTTTACATTCGAATCGCTCCTGTGCAAATCAAGTAAAGATAATGGCAGACTTGCCAACTCTAGTGCTTTTTAGCCCTTTCTACTGACTTACTGGGAATTCCTGCCAATTTACTGCTTTTTCTGGCACAAGGTTGTGGACTTAGTCACTTAGAAAGATAAGAGAATAAACTGTGTTGTATTATGAAATAACAAAAGCACAAAAGCTTTTTTCAATTTTCTTGACTTCCCTCAAATTGATATTATACAAATTTAGATTTTCCACACAATTTCCCCCAAAATGATAATAAAGCACATGTTTTAACAGTTTGTGCCTAAATTATATTAAATCATAATCCACCGCTTTTTGTAATAGGATGTTATGTATGCATTTGGATTAGATAAACTTCACCAGGATCTTCAATGTAAATTAACAGGATTGCACAGAAGCAACTAATGGCCTACATTTAGTTTGCAGAACCTTTATTACGGAGAAAACACAAAAAGAAAAGAATCTACCTTAATTCTCAGAGCCTAGTTGAATTTGTAGTACTCGAAGTTACGGGGAAAAGCTTTTTTTTAAACTTTGAAACTGAGCATATTTGATATAAGAGAGAGAGACACACACACACGATGCCATAATGCCATTGGTATAGTAACTTTGCAGGCTTGGTTAACGCTTGCTTAAAAAGTTATGTCGGCATAGCTATGACAAAACATGCACCCCCAACCAACACAGCTATGATGACCTAATCCGGGGCGGGAAAACTTTCTGGGCCGAGGGCCACATCTGGGTGGGGAAATTGTATGCAGGGCCGGGGATTGGGGTGCGGGAGGGAGTGTGGGGTGTGCGGGGGGTGCAGTGTGCAGGAACAGGCTCAGGGCAAGGGATTGAGACAGAGGAGGGGTGCGGAGTGTATGGGGGGCTCAGGGAAGGGAGTTGGGGTACACAGAGATGTGAGGTGCAGCAGGGGGTGTAGGGCAGGGAGTTGGGGTGCAGAAGGGGTTCGGGCTCTGGCCCGGTGCCGCTTACCTAAAGCGGCTCTGGGGTGGCAATGGCACAGACCGGGGCCAGGACAGGCTCTCTGCGTGTCTGCCCTGGCCCCATGCTGCGTCGCTTCGCTCTGGGAGGCGGCCGGCACCACATCCCTGCAAGGCCCTGGGGCGGGGGCACACAGGGTTCCACATGCTGCCCTTGCCATGCCTCCAGGTACCTCCCCCAAAGCTCCCACTGGCCGCAGTTCCCTGTTTCCGGCCAATGGGAGCTGCAGGGGGCGGTGCCTGGAGGAAAGGGCAACACACACAGCCCTCTGCCCTCCCCGGGGACCCAAGAACGTGGTGCCGGCCACTTCTGAGAGTGACGTGCGGTCTGCAGCACCACGGGGGGCAATCCCGCGGGCCGGATCCAAAGCCCTGAGGGGCCGGATCTGGCCTGCAGGCTGTAGTTTGCCCACCCTTGACCTAATCCCAGTGGAGATGCAGTTACGTCAACAGAAGACTGCTTCTGTCAATGTAGAAAATTTTGTTCAGGAATCTGGTGTTCATATGCCAATGGAAAAACCCTTCCGTGTGTGTAGCTGCACTTACGCCACGGGATTATGCCAGAGTAGCTATGCTGGTATAATCTCTGTAGTGTAGACATACCCTTGGAGGGCCTGATCCAACAAAGCCTATACACATGTACTTAACTTAATAAGACTACTCGCAGTGCTTAGTTAAGCATGTGTATAAGTCTTTGAAAGACTGTGGCCTTTAACTTGCAGACCAAAGAATCTATGCCTAAACAAGTCTTTTCATAGTAAAGTCAAAAAGGTATAATTTTCTACTTTATAGCAAATCATAAAAAAGCACAGAATTTACCTAAGGGCACATTGTCCTCTCTTTGTTAACATAATACTGTGGAAATTAGTGGGAGTTTTAAATATTTACTGTGGAGATACCCTGGAACAGAGTTTCTCAAATGCAGCCACCGTGGCCACATACGGCCACCAGGGGCTTTTCTGGCAGCCACAACCTCCTGCGCTGCGATGGGGGGTGGGGCGGAGGGCAAAGTAGAACCCCCTTCCCCCTCTCTGTTGTTCCTGGATGCTGAGGTCAGCAGCAGGGGTTGGGCCCTGCCCCCCTCTGGAGACACCTGGGGCACAACGCTGGAGGAGCAGGCAGCCAGTGAGTTCCCCACCTTCCCAGGCGTGGTGGGGCTCAGGCTTTGGGATTCAGCTCTGGGGTGGCAGGGCAGCAGGCTCTGGTTGTGGGGCTTCGGGCTTCAGGCTCCAGCCCTGGGCTCTGGCTGCGCAGTGGCAGGCCCCAGGCTCCGGCCAATGGCTTCAGGGTCCATCCCTGGACCCCGTCCTCCAGCCATGGGGCTTCAGGCTCTGGCCGCAGGGCTTCAGGCTCCAGCCCTCCAACCCCCATCTCCTCTGGCCCCCACTGCCTCCCCCAACCCTCCATCCAGGGCTTAATTTGTCCCCAGGCTTGCCAGGGCTGAGTAAATCTGCTGTGAAAAGTGATATTAACAAAACATATAAGTATCACTTTTCACAACAAACTTACTAGCTAGCAATAAATAAATTACAATGATTTGAATGTGTATATGTGCATATTTATTTGGTTTTCCTAAAGCTAATCAAGGATTTTAGGAAAAAAGTCTGAGAGCGGTCACCAGCAAGAGTTGGTGGCCACACTCTAAGGCCACCAAAAAATTTGTCCTGAGAAGCCCTTCCCTAGAACTTGACAGGCACCAAATCAACTGATAATAGAATACTGATTTTCTTGAAAGCATGAGGCTCTGAGCCTGTAAACACTTAAGCGCATGCGTAATTTTAGTCACAAAATTAGTCCTATAAACTTCAACAGGACTATTCAAGTGAGCAAGGTTCTGCAAACTTTTAAGTATGTGCATGACTGGGAGCTTAATTTACCAAATTCTGCATTCAGAACAAATTCAGATTGGCGCTAATAGTACTATAGTTAAACTTGCACTAGAGGACAAGACTGATAACTGAAAGAATTCAGCAAGACAGTTTTAATAAATTACTTCCCACAAAAAGGTCTCAAGAATAATTTATCAGAATGAAGGAGAAGAAAAGATATTGGCCCTTTAAAAAAAAAATTTAAAAAGGAGTTCAGGTCACTCACATTCTTAAGACAATATATATGGCCTGCTTCACTTGTCCAAGTGTTGAAGAGTGATAATCCAACATAATTAGTTACAACGTAGACACAAAATTTATGCTAAGGAGATCATAATGTCAGTAGGATGCTATTTAACCTCAAATAGTCAATCTAAAGAAATATAGCTAGAATATGAGCAGAGGTAGGAGAGATTTTATTTGTGCTAGACTTTTGTAGATAGTAATCCATTTGAATTTTGTATATGCATTTTCATAAGGATGCGAAGTACCCACAGTGCTAGAGCGGACTTAATACAGCTAAATAAATATATATACACACCCATTAAAAAGGTAAGTCTAACTAAGTCTCTATTATTTGGTATTTATTATCTTAGATTAATTTTCTATTAGGAAATTAGTACCTAAAATTAAACCTCCAAATGAACAGAAATATATAAAATCTACCGAAGCATTTTCAAGATCTGAAAACCAGCACTCTTCTATTCAGGTGTTTTTCCTGTTGCTGCTACTGCTACCCTTTGGCTTTACACAATTATATTATCATCATCCAACACCAATGCAACATCAGATACTATATTTTCAATCTGATTATTCTGTCAAATGGATTATACAATTATCTGTTTATCCTGACCAGCTCCTTTGTCCTTCAAGTCAAGGCTTGAGAGACAAAAGACTCAGCTGATCATTAGAAGATTTTAATATTTACTTGTCAACTAAATGAAAATATCAAAATATAATTAAAGTCCCTATTTTAGTCCTTATTTTAACTGCTATGATTAGTTTCTCCTAATTCCAAAGATCGCTCTTTACTGTATGATATTGTAATTCAAACTTTAGAACATAATTAAACTTTTAAAAAAATTGATAAAAGATAGAAATATTTTCAACTGCCAGTATTTGCAAACGAACACTAGGCATCTATGCTGAGGCATAGATTAGTGCCTCAGCATACTTCAGATGTTTGTAACTGATCAAGTACACACTCTGGAACGTTATCAGGCTTGCAAAACTATTTTTGTAGACATTTACAAATATAAAATCAGATTAAAATATTAATCCAAAGAAAGTAGTTATATACAGACAAAAAACCTACTTGTGTCTGAAGGCAAGTGATTACGGTAAAAGAAAAAAAGCCCTCTCTGTCCTCCTTTCTCTGCTTCCTTTTTGCTACACCCAGAGGATAATGGCAACAGCCTGAGAGGGACTTCAAAAAGAGAAGGAGCTTTGTTTAGAGCAGAGACAGCATTCAGATTTATGGCACCATGAAGGGACCTTCGTAGAGCAGCAATTGGACCTTGCTCTACTCTCCATCTTATTCATATAAGAAAAATAAATCCTATAACACATGTCAGGACATGTCTACAAATTTTAACAGAGACATAACATTTCTGCCTCTGAAGATGCAAGAAAGGAAAGGGTACTTTCTTAAAATCAAATATGCCACGGGTTATCCAAACCAACCTCATGAGTAAAAGCTTAAGAAAAGAAAGGATAGACTACATCTCTGACAAACCAGTAATGGGGAAAGGGAAGGAGAAAGCATATTTTAGAGTTAAGGGATCTCTAATGAGAGAAAGCCAGGCTACTAGTCCCAAATGTTTAAATCTAGCATTTCAGCTAACTTTCGCGGCTTCTGGAGAGAAAAGCAATGGCAGCCGGGGTCTAAGGCATATAAGGCTATATGGATTTAAGTTCATCTATATATCACAGTGGTATCCAAGTACAAGCATCTTGACCTGCACCTAGAAATAAGCAGGAATATAGTCGGGGTGAAAGTAGGCTGGTACGGGCCGGTACAGTGTACCGACAAGAAGTGGCCCTCAGTATCAGCCTACCAGCAGCTGACATTAAGGTGCTGCCCCTTCTCGCACCCGCCCCGTCAGCAGCCAGAGCCCTGGGTCCTTTTAAATTGCCAACGGAGCCCTGGGCAGCACGGGCCAGGCAGCACGGATGGGCTGGCTGGGGGAGACTGACACCCAGCCCCACCCCTTTCACCTGAGGCCCCTCCCTTTCCATCTTTTGTGTTACTTTCACCCCTGAATACAGGGGATGTTCCCTGCAGCCAATACCCCTTAAGAGGTAAGCAGGCATATTCTCCATCATCTCTAGCTTTCAAGTGATCTTCAGCTATAGCCAAACATAGGTTGTGCTGCAATATACCAATCTAGAAATCAAAAAAGCAGGGATATTTCTGTGGTGAGGTCTGCCTCTGAAATGTTTCACACATTTCTAGACAGGCACAGATTTCAAAAAAACAAAAACAAACCAAAAAAAACAACTCAGCAAGTGCTACCTACTGACAAATTCTCGGAGTAGATAAATGTCCAAGAACACCGCCAAATTGCAAAACTCTTGAAAAAAGATGGAAAAAACACCCTTATACTAAGGGTGGAAGCAACCACTCCTGCACTCCCTTTAAATTCTTTCCCCCAACATCTGACTTGCTGAGACTGAGGCTATGTCTGCGCTACAGCAGCAGCACTGCAGCTACACTGCTGTAGCACAGACATTTGCTTCAGCAATAGATGGGGTTTTTTCTGCTGCTGTAGTAAATCAACTCCCTCGAGAGGCAGTAACTAGGTTAACGGAAGAATTCTTCCGACAACCTAGGGGTGCCTATACCAGGGCTTGGGTTGGCTTAACTCAGGGGTGTAGATTTTTCAGACCCCTGAGAGATGTAGCTAGGTTGACCTAAGTTTTAGATGTAAGTCAGGCCACAGCTTGTTCACTGTCGCACAAGCCTCGGTTCCAGCTTGGCACTGGGAAAGCCTAAGGCTATTGAACAAACTTATCTTGCTTTCATTAGACCTATATGTATGTGTCATCTGCATTCCAGTAAGACAACGACGCAAATCATGTCACTATCTTCTCTAAAAGCCTCACAGTGTTGAGCCAAAAGGATAAGTTTTGTGGAACCCCATCCCACAAGAGATCCCTCAAGCAGCTGAACAACTGCCCAAACCTCTTAAAGAACAGAACCAGTTTAGAATGGTATTGTAATGAAACTAGGAAAATTGCATGGTCAAGAATATAGAAGGCTGATGTCAGCACTATACAGAACATCATTAACACCATTTCCTGTTGCCAATATGAATATGATGAAAATAAGGCCTGGTCTCTGGAGTGACAACTCTCAGGCTTCTTATTACTTGGTATCAGAGACAAACAATGGCACTGAGAGTCAGACTTAGAACTGTGGTCCTTTCTTTCATGGACTGCTCCAGTGGAATCTGAGACAGTCTTTGATGGCTTAGAGGACAAATGAACTCTCTTCATTTCAACAGACCCCGGAGTGCAATCTCCTATAGATGGCTCACCTGCAGAAGGAGCAGGAATTTCTTCTCTCAAAAGAACTTCAGAGTCTGACGTGCCTCTCATGAACATCTCCATTAAAAATAGTTTCAACCATGCCTCTCTGGGTTTTTGAATGCATTTTGAAAAGGATTTAGAAACCACACATTTTGCAGGAATATGGATTTCCCCCAAACAGACACTTAACATGCCTAACATTTAAAGGCATTGCTGCATCATCAAATGGACAGGTTTTAAAACCTTATGATTCGGGTTCGAACACAAGTCTGATAAATTAATTAGCCCTGATATCAGGACTCAGTAATCCTAATTTCCCACCCACCCATCACCACTGGGCTGAACAAAATATCAACAGACAAAAGTAACTAGGAGTACACTCTAGATAGGACAGTAGCTAAGAGGACACTGGGTTTTGCCGACTCTCTGCCATGGGCAGTAAGAAGTAACTGAATGGCAATTGGGGTTGCTGTGCCCTTTATGCCCTCTGAAAGGGGAGTGCAAGGGCATACAGGATGTCTGCGCAGCCCCAGTGGACACTGCTGCTTAAAAACATTCTAAACTCTTGCTTATAGGGTGCATGACCAGCATGAGTGGGAGCAAGGTGTGCAGATACAGTAACTCCTCACTTAAAGTCCTCTGGGTTAACATTGATCAGCAAGGTAAAAATGAAACTATTAGGGAACATGCTCGTTTAAAGTTGCACAATGCTCCCTTATAACGTTGTTTGGCAGCCACCTGCTTTGTCCACTGCTTGCAGAAAGAGCAGCCCTTTGCAGCTAGCTGGTGGGGCTTGGAACCAGGGCGGACCGGCAGCCCCCCTACCTGCTCCCCTAAGTTCCCTGTGCGGCAGCTGCCCAGCTGCCCTCTGCCTTGAAGCTGCTTCAGGGAGCCTCCTGCTTGCTGTGCCGGGGGGGGGGGAGGCTAATATCAGGGTGTCCCCTTCCCCCCGTGCTCCTGCCATCCGCTTACCCTATCTCCATAGAGCGGGGGGAGGGGGGGAAATACAGGGACAACACCATTACATAGCCGGTGATCACAGTTACAAAAAGCTCTGGTAGCACAATAAGATCACAAATGATGGACATAAACTGAATATCCACCCAGACCACCTTAAGCACCTTGCCAGAGACTGATCCAGGTGGCACTCAATCTGCAAGGAGGCTATGGGCTTCTCTACATTTAAAATGCTATAGCAGCACAGCTGAGCCACTGCAGCCGTACCACTACAGTGTCTCAGTGGAAACAGTACCTATGAGGAGAGATTCTCCCGTTTGCATAGGTAACCCATCTCCCCAAGAGGCTGTAGCTAGGTCGATGGAAGAATTTTTTCATCAACCTAGCGCTGTCTACACAGGGACTTAGGTCAGCTTAACAATGTCACTTAGGGGTGTGGATTTTTCACTCCCTTGAGCAACGTTATTCCAACCTAATTTTCTAGCATAGACTAAGCTTCTCTCTCCTTGAGATTTGTGATGATGATGATGATGATGAAGAAAACTTATAAAGCAGTACAAAACAGTAGTTTCTCCATTATCTATGCATCACTGTTTTTTTTTAAATCTTTTTTTATTGTAGATATTGCATGTACATAACTGTTTTCAACAATATAAATCTAATCAATTGGGACACTACACCTATATAATATCAATTAGATTCAAAACTGTTGCCCCCTTTTGGGCATGCTCACAAATGTTTCTATCACTTTCTACTGGCTTTTTGCTCATCACACACAGAGATACAACCAATCAATCCTCTAGCCCTAGTGTTTTGCAAGTAGCAAAAGGTGCAACCAGCAGTAGTCAGATATGATGTAATCTGCCTCTTTCTCAGTCCTTGCCATATGACTCAGTGCCTTGGGTAGCAGTTCTGTTTCTACCTATCACTACACAGAAGGGTACTTAATTGCTCCTTCAATTTAACCTGAATGAAAGTTAGTTTGCACACCCATCAGCTTTAACCTGGCTTGTGATTGAAATCAGCCAACACCATCTACCAGCATAACACTACCAAATGGTAGGGATAAATTTATGCTATTTATTTTGAAATAACTGATTGTGCTTTCCTGTTTCTTTTCAAACTTGTCTACTTTCTGTGGTGTCCTTGCTGAGACTTGTTCCATGACAAGGTTTACTCTGATCAGGGTGAAACCACAGTTTTGTGATTCTCCAGAGTTTGCTTTTTTGGCCCACGGTAAGAATAGTAATGAAGCACTTATATCCGTTTTATGGAGTTAACATTTCACTAATTTCTAGGATACAGAATTATGGAATTTTAGGAACAACTTGACTTTTATTGTGCATTAACTCCTGATTGATGGAGAAAGTCTCCCTCCTCTCCCCACAAAAGTCACAATAAAGAATTTACAGTTATATAGAGATGTACATGAAAATCCAAAAATCATTACATGTTATCCAGTCTTCTACACACAATTAAATTTTTATAAAAGTAAACATACGAGATTATATATCCTACACCAAATAATATTACCTAGCTTTCTGATGCCTGTCAAACTCCCATTAAGCATGTGGATTGAATGCTCAAGACTTAAAATTAGCACCTGCCCGAAGTAGGTAGACACGGCTGAGGACAGATGAAATTTTGATCTTTGTAGGCCAACTAGCTCTCCTGCTGCCTTCCCACCTCTATCCATGTCACAGACCCACACCTGCTTCAGTCTGCTCCCTTCCCTACATTCATCTTCCACAGAGTAGAATGGTGTCTGTGCTGAAGGTAGGCTAACCCTAACGAATGCCAACCCATGTTCATGTATTTTTATCACATAAGTATTATAAAGGGATAATGTACTCCCCCAACAAGGCATTCTAATCCTATCTGTGCACTGTTAGTCATTTTAACCACACTATCCTACACAGCCTGGTATTTATGGACATCACCTGTATATTAGAGCCTTAAAATGTACGGTTGAGGATATAATTGTTTTGGTCACGTATTTATTTTTGGTTGTGTTTCAGAATAGTACTGTAAACGATTGTCTCCAGAGTAACTACAAGAAAAACAAGAGAACAATGTGTTAGTTCTGGGTTACCTAGTTGTGGTGTTGCTCCTCTGAAGACTGATATAGCTACCAGATAATGTTCCCTACCCACACCACAGTTAAAAATTCTTTTTTATACATGTATCTGAAAATAGTGATTAAAATTCCTTAGTTCTGAAAAGTTTGCAAGCATTTTATGACATTACACAGATAAAAAGGTGATACTGTATCTACATGTATCACTCATTCTTTTTCCAACTACGATATACTACTTTGCCAACTTTAAAATAGGTCATAATTTTAATATGGCACTATGGATCAATAATAGTAATTTCCCAATTTCTCAATTAAAACTTCAGCCAGTCAGTTATGATTCCTCCCTATAGAATTTACTGCACTCAAAGATCAAGAAATTCCCATACAGGAATTTCTACAGGAAAACCTGCAGTAAAGCAAACAGAAACTCCATCTTTTTCTGAGATTGATATATTAAAATCATGCATCTCAAAATACATTTCCAATAATTTAAGATACATCTATATAGTTAAGCCATATTTGCTTCAGAAGTATTTAAACGTGTGTATTATGATTAGGTACCAACATATTGTGAATCAGCTCAAACATTTAGTGAAGGATTCTATTTGGTTATGACTAAGTCTGCACATTAGCAGTTAAGAGATGTGCAATTCTTACTGTATGTGCATATAACTATAGATTATCAAACATTGGCATTTGAAAACCCTATCTTCTCACCTTCTCTCTCAGTACCTAATGAAGTGTATATACTTTTTTTTTTTTAAACTGGAAGTTAGACTAAATAAGAAATTATTCCAGAGGGTGTTGTTCTTGAGAGTTAATAGCCCCAGAGATGTTTCAACTGGATTTTGAATGGTAGGACTATTAATTTATTTTTTTCAGAGTAGCAGCCGTGTTAGTCTGTATTCGCAAAAAGAAAAGGAGTACTTGTGGCACCTTAGAGACTAACCAATTTATTTGAGCATAAGCTTTCGTGAGCTACTTGTATCCGATGAAGTGAGCTGTAGCTCACGAAAGCTTATGCTCAAATAAATTGGTTAGTCTAAGGTGCCACAAGTACTCCTTTTCTTTTTAATTTATTTTTCTTCTTCAAAAATTCAAGGTTGTACATAGTAATCATTTTGTTATCATGAATTTTGTAAAACTGTTTTATAACACCTTGTTTGTTGACATATTTGATGTGTTACAAATACTAACAATGGACACTTTTCATATTACACTGGGCTTCCCAAAGTCATCAGATCAAAACGATTAAATCAGAGCAGCACTCTGACTGTATACTCAAGGTTTGCTCAATGCATGCTGTACCAGAAGAGAAAAAATACAGACCAACTCAATATAATTCATCTTCCACTTTCAATAATATTCAGTGCTCACACAAACTACATAAGCAGATTGAGAAAATGTTTCTCATGAAAACAGACCCATACATTTTAAAAGTGCTGCACAACTCCAATTGATTTGACACTCACATGACCAAATCTGCACAAATCTAGGAGATGCAAAGACCTTGCACTGAGACAATCTTGTTTAAAATCATAGTTAATTGAAGCAGAGGACAGAATATCTTTTTATCTAGTTATTTAGAAGTACCTCAAATCTAGAATCAAGCCAAAGTACCAAGCCTCTGGGTGTTGCAAATCACAATTAGTGCTCCTATAAAAAAATGTCTCTTTAGTATACATTTTGAAGTTGTGTGAGACACGACTCCACTTATCAATAGGACTGATGCAGATAAATCCCCACATTGTGCTTTGAAAATTCACTCCTCTATTTTAATCATAGAAATGTAGGGCTGGAAGGGTCCTCAAGGGGTCATCTATTTCTAGTCCATCCGCCATCACAGAGACAGAATTAAGTATATCTGCATGATCTACAGTGGCCAACCCTCCAGGATTGTCCTGGAGTCTCCAGGAATCAAAGATTAATCTCTAATGAAAGATTATGTCATATGAACAACCCTCCAGGAATATTTTCAATGAAAACAGGCAATCCTAAGATCATCCCTGGCAGATGTTTGTCTAACCTGTTCTTAAAAACCTTCTAGTGACTAGGATTCCACAACCTCTCAGGTAACCTGTGCCAGTGCTTAATTTTCCTTATAGTCAGAAAGTTTTTCCTCATATCTAACATAAAGCTCCCCTGCTGCAAACTAAGCCAATTACTTCTTTCCTTATCCTCAGTGGACATGGAGAACTTGATCATTATCCTCTTTATGACAACTTTTTACCCCTCTCAAGACTTATGAACTCCTTCAGTTTTCTCCAAACTAAATACGCCCAATTTCTTTCAACCTTTCCTCATATGTCGTGTTTTCTAAACTTCTTATTTTTGCTGCTCTCCTGTGGACTCTCCAATTTGTCTATATCTTTTTTAAAGTGTGGCACCCAAAACTGAACACAGTATTCCATCCAAGGCCACATCAGTGCCAAATAGATCAGAACAATTACCTCCTGAGTTGCATATGATACTCCTATTAGTACACTCAAAATATTTGCCTTTTTCTCAACTGCCTAACATTGTTGACTCATTCCATTTATGATCACTATAACCCCCAGTTCCTTCCAGGCAGTATTACTAGTATGCTTAGTCAGTTATTCTTCATTTTGTATTTGTTCATTTGATTTTTCCTCCCTAAGTGCAGTACCTTGTGCTTGTCTTTACTGAATTTTATCTTGTTGATTTCAGACCAATTCTCCAATTTATCAAGGTCATTTTGAATTCTAATCCTGTGCTCCAAAGTGTTTGCAACCCCTTTTTATTGTTGCATTTCCAAAATAGCTTTTGGAAAACCAAATACCATTATTTGTTATTTTTACTTAGACTAAACTATTTCAGATGATAGAAACTCTCCTCTGTTCACTAAAGTGATCCCTATTTTTTACTCTCAGACACTAGAAGTCTAAAATACGTTAAGTGTTAGCATATAAATCACCTGGTCCAAGTGTCTCTGAAAAAATATTAATTTTCACTTACAATACTATCAAAAAATTTTTAAGGAAGCTTTGATTCTATGGCCAAGTTGTCTACCACTGGCAGACATCTCAAAGTGACAAACATTTAGGAAGAAATTAATTCCTGGCACACACAGCAATTTCTTACAGCAATATCGGATCAAACGTATTTTCGGGAAAAAAATGTGACAAATTCCTTGGACAATCCCTCAGAGAAAGTGCTTAAGGATTGAGATATACTGCTTTTTCTCACCAGCTCTCCTGGGTGACACAAAAATCTGGATATCAAAAGGACATGATCCCTCGATCTAATCTAATCCTTTCAGCCATTTTGTCCTCCTTGAACCAGAAGATATTTTTCCAAAAACTCAAATGGTCAAATCTGTTGTTTTAGGAAATTTTATGCCTTAAGAATTAATCTTTGAGAAAACTAAACATTTTCCTCTCTCTGTAGACCAATTCCACCTCAGACAAACCATTCTCAATACTATACAAAAAGAAAATATAATTGAGAGATTTCCCATTTTCCTTCTTAGCCTTTATGCCCATGAAATAAAATAATAAGCATAGCCAGACACAGAGGTCATAATTCCAATAGAACCTTAGATAATTATCCCGTAATTCAGGTTTTTTGTAATTCCTATAAAGTGGATTCTATCCTCCTTCAAGCTATATGTGTGACACAAAACAAAGATCAGAAGACACTACATGACTCAGTCAAGAAATTGACTCATTTGACCTTTCTACACTGCACATATTTCAAGAATCTAGCCTTCTCTTTCCCATCAGACCTGGCCAACTTTGTTCTCACGTCCTCTAATTAAACAGAAATATTGGCAACTCACATCACGTCTTTTGACATAAATTATCCTCTTGGGTTGTTCAGATCGAAGTGATTTTCCCAACAGGAAAAGAGGACATTACTTGGATGTTGTCCTATCAAAAGTGTACTTAAAAAGAAACTTCTCTCCACATTTTTCAGTAACTGCACCAGCAGCAATTCATAAGTAACAAAAACCAAGCCAAAAACTTCCTTGGTTTTATCTCTAGGTCCTATCCATTTGGGAATTATCTGAACTAATAATTCTCCAGTTCCAATGTCTAAAAATCAAGTTTAGCCCTCTTCCAGTATTTTTCTCAAGAAGTATCCTCCCAGTATCCACAGCTCTTATTCATTTTGGCATTATCTAGTGAGAAATATAGTACCCCTAAATGTTACAATTCCTTTTCCTGAAGAATTGGCACCAATTTAATTTTCTGATAGTTCTTTCAAAGTACACAGCAATGCCACTGAGGCCCTGTTTCACAAGACTCCCAAAAGCATTTTCCCATTACACATGCAGAGTCACAACTGAATAATGGTGACATACATGAACTTCCAGATAGGAACTAAGAACAAAAATCTAAACCACAAGCACCAAAATTCTTGCATTCCTGGAGAAGCAAGGCCTGTCTACCAAGATAACATACACGCAGAGCAAGATAAACCTCAAAGCAGACTGGCTCAGCCTCCAGAAGAAAGTGAGAGCTGAATCAGGATGAAACGATAGGACAAAGGTCTAACATCCAATTTTCTCTTTTGTCACAGATGGTAAGTCTGACAGTCCAATACAAGATTAACTACTATCTTAACCTTCTTAAATCTAACTTTTTGTGTAGTATTTTAAAATGGTTTATAACTATTTACTAATTTATCTTCCCCTCACCATTCACTACCCTGTTTCACACACATACAGATCCTAGGGTCGCTCTTTAAAATGCTTCATCTAATTTTATTAAAAGGTATATAATATATTGAGAATACTTATGAAGTGAAGAACTAGTTGGATTTTCACTGAAATGCATTTACTGTATTTTCAACTATAGTTCTCTGGCCAAAATTCAGTCAACTACTTATGCAAAAATGCAACTGAAATTTAAATTAGCTAGTTGAAGGAAATAAACCACTGATTAACTAAATTTAAATTGTGGATTTATGACAGTGTGGGAAGATCAAATGATAATTACCAAAGCTTTATTATACTGTATCTGCTTGGGAATCTTAATAGATTCTCTTTCTTTTTTTTTTTCTAGAAGAATACTTCAAGGCTTAAAATTCCATGCATCTTAGTGAAAAGCTTGCTGAGCCTTATCAGGTTTAGGCTAATAGAAATAAGAAGAAAGATTTAATATACAAAATACTTCTGATTTCATATTGTAATTATAACCAGAGATTGCATAGGTTTGTTACTACAATGACATTCAACACCTATGATTTTTTTTGCTGCTTTTAGACATATTTTAGTTTTTAAGTTGAGTCAAAACTTATTTAGATCAAATTAGATGTAAACAATGTAGAAGGCATTATTCAACACAAAGCTATAATACTAGGTAGCTTAATTATATGAAAGTTAGCATAAAACGATGACTCCAATAATGGCTATGCTAACTTTGACCATGAACAACAAAATGCTGTCTTGTGAGTTCCCTCCCACTTCCCTCCACCACTGCACATGCATGTGCACACTCTTGCTTTGTCACTCAACCTTGCTGATATCTTTGTGTTCTGTACAGTTTAGATTTTAAGCTTCCGTGGACTTGGATCATGTCTTATTGCATCTATGAAGTTATGTACACCTACAGTATTAAATAATATAAGCCAGATACAATGAATAAATACGTTCCTAAACTGTTTTATAGGTAATAGTTAATTTTAGTCTTGATAAGAAGAAAACCTAACATTCAAGAACAAGAGGAGTGAGAGACTTTGCTTATACTACACAATCTGTCTGCTACTAACAAATATAAGAATGGTGTGCAGGTTTTTATAATGTGGGCTATTGTCCACTACCAATAAGAACAATTAACAGTTTAAACTTAAACTAGACTGATTAATGCATATGCTATTTCAACCTTTCAAATGATAGTGAAGTCTGAATACATCTCATATCTTGAGATTGCTTGCTACTGCAAGAACTCATACATAATGCTTTTCTCATCTGCTTTCTGATTACTGTATTATTGATGATCCCATACATCTATATCCTCTCTTCCTGTAAAAGTTGATCAAAATGCCAGCAAATATTGAGAATTTAATGGCAATGCCACTAAGTTTCTACATACATAAAGTACAATCAAGATTCATAGCATTATGAATTTTGAAGTATTTCTTATTTCAGTATTGTTCACATTTTAAATGTTACACCTGAGTATATCTAACATGTCCTATAAATTTGTTTAAAGTGTTGTCACTCTGCCAAATGGGACAAACTCCTGCAACTTCATACTGAATCACATCAGTTCTGCTATACTTGCATTGTGCTGTAGTATTGTGGAGAGGCCGGGGTGGGGAGAAAGGAGAGATGGGGATGGATGGAACATTAGGGAAAGGGAAAACTTTCAAGGACAATCTCAAAAAGGCTTTAATTTTAAGGTAGCTCTGTGATAAATCAAGTGGGGGGAGCTCCCTTTTATGGGCACCCAGCCAGCCAGTTAGCTATAAAGTCCCTCTTGGTGGCTGCTTGCTTTACCTGTAAAGGGTTAAAAAATCCCCAGGTAAAGAAAAGGGAGTGGGCACCTGACCAAAAGAACCAAAGGAAAGGCTAGAACTTTCTAAAATGGGAAAAATGCTTTCCCTTTGTCTCTCCCTTGTTTTCTCTGGGCTGCAGGAACATGGAGGAGCAATACTATAAGCAGGAATGCGGTGTAAGGTTTGAACCCAGTATGAAAAATTATATTCCATACCTAGAAGGAATCATTGGGACAGGGAATGTTTAGATAGATGTGATCAGGTTTATTTCTTTATTTTGACTGGTGGATCTCCTCTGTGCTAACCCCAGATACTTTTGTTTGCTTGTAACCTTCAAGCTGTACCCCCAAGAAAGCTATTTTGGGTGCTTAGGTTTTGCTCCTTTAAAATCTAGCAAAAGCCTAAGTTCCAAATGTATTTCCTTTCTTTTTGTTTTTAATAAAATTTACCTTTTTTAAGAACAGAATTGTATTTTTGGTGTCTTAAGAGGTTTGTACATATGTTGTTTAATTAGCTGGTGGCAACAGATAATTTCCTTTGTTTTCTTTCTCAGCTCTACCCCGGAAGGTACCCCACAGGGAAGAACTCCCAAGTGCTCCTTCCTGGGTTCAAGGGTCTTTTTTGCATTTGGGTGGTGGCAGCGTTTACTAAGCCAAAGTCAGAGAAAAGATGTAACCTTGGGAGTGTAATACAAGCCTGGAATGGCAAGCATTAATTTTTAAAATCCTAGTGGGCCAACACCTTCTGCACTCAAAGTGCCAGAGTGGGGATTCAGCCTTGACAAGCTCTCTTCTTACTTAAAGATTAGTTGTCCATTGCACAGGAGTCTAGTGGGCTGCCAAGAGACAAAAAACCTTTAGTTTTTTGATAGTGGTGGGAAGGGAGTAGGGAGTGGAGGGAAGTCATGGAAAGCAATATTCAAAATCCTTCTGTTTTCTCCTCCTACCCTTCATTGCTCTCTCCCCGCTTTCTCTGAAAGGACTCTCTTCCATCTATACTCTGAGAAGAAGAATGCATGATCAAAAGTGAAACAGGTTATGCATAAAGCAGGCAGCAAGAAGATCTTCATATTGGATTTCAATATTTAGCAAGGCTCCAAGTGCAGAATTATTTACACATGGGAATGTGACTGTCAATACTAGACCATGAGCATGAAGGAAGTGCATAACCACAGGAGGATTATAATAGACCACACACACATGGAAAACCCTATGTAGAACAGATAGAACAAAGAGAATCAATTTTTTTGGCCAATAAATCTTGACAGTGAACCTATAAAACATACATTTGTAAATCTATTAATTTAGGTTTTCTTGTGCAAGTTTTGGCATCATTTAGAGGCCAGAGCAGGACTATTCCCATCATCTGTTTTGTTCTATGATTGTTAGTATTTTTGCCACACCCAAACCCAACTTTCTGAAGGAAAAACGGTTCCCTCCAGTTTAAAGCTTGCTTTGTTTATGAGGAGTTGCTAAGTAGGCCACGCTTTTCTTATTATGAACAACCAGGAGTACAGTTAATTAAAAAATATTTTATGCTGCATTATTTAAAAATAATGGGAGAAAATGCAAGTGTTTGAAAAGCTGCTCAGAAAACCAAAAATTTGAACTTTACTACTTGAAGTTTTCAGTTTTGGTAAACCTCTGTATGGATTTCTTTTCCCCTGGAGCTTTCCCCCCACCCACTCCAATGGCAATTTCCTAGTGCTACTAAAGGTGATTCACAGTCACTCTTAGTTTAGTCAATGTTACCTTTTTCTGGTACTACTGTGATGAGCTGATGATTTTTCAGGTGATGCTGTCATGAGCTGACAGGTGAAATTCTCCAACATATATCCTGTTTGACAGGAGCAGTGAGCCTCAAAGACTTCTTGAGGAGAAAATATCCACATGGAATAAGAAGAGTACAATACTACGAGCTGTAGTAACTACATGTAAAGACTTCAAAATCTGGGAAGAGGTAACATATTCCACTTTCTATACAATATTTCCAAGTTGGGCTGCTCTTTTATTATAAATTCTGTTTTAGCTGATTGTGCAAGAGGAAGTTTTCATATATTCTACCAAATACCTTGGATCTGCCATTGAATGAAAGCAGCCTCTGCAGTAAGCGTGTTACCACACAGGCACTTACTACGCAACAAACTTGCGGATACCACAAAAGATGCCCTGGCAATCAACCAGAGGGCTGTTTACAAGCATAAAGAAGCCCAAATGGGATCACACACATGATAACTAAGCTAGCATCTAACTGAAAAGGCAAATTCCCTGGACTCGATTTATTTTTATTTAATTTAGGGATGATCAGTGCAATCTTCTTAGCTATGTGAGTAAACAATATTGGCTTTTTAGGACTTATCTACACTTAATCATAGAATCATAGACTTTAAGGTCAGAAGGGACCATTATGATAGTCTAGTCTGAAACTTCTGCACAACACAGGCCACAGAATCTCACCCACCCACTCCTGTAACAAATCTCTAACCTATGTCTGAGCTACTGAAGTCCTCAATTTGTAGTTTAAAGACTTCAAGGTGCAGAGAATCGTCCAGCAAGTGACCTGGGCCCCATGCTGCAGAGGAAGACGAAAAACCCCCAGGGCCTCTGCCAGTCCGCCCTGGAGGAAAATTCCTTTCTGACCCCAAATATAGCGATCAGCTAAAGCCTGAGCATGTGGGCAAGACTCACCAGCCAGCCACCCAGGAAAGAATTCTCTGTAGTAACTCAGATACTACCCCATCTAACATACCATCACAGGCCACTGGGCACATCTATTGCTAATAGTTGAAGATCAATTAATTGCCAAAATTAGGCTATCCCATCTTATCATCCCTTAAAACACTTAATACACTACAGTGGGACTGCTGCACCATGCAATGGCCCTGCCATAGCGCTCAGTGTAGACACTACCTACACCAAACAGGAGGGATTTTCCATTCGCCATAAATAATCCACCTCCCAGAGAGGCAGCAGCTAGGTTGACAGAAGAATTTTTCCATCAACCTAGCACTGGCTACAGGGGGACTTAGGTCGGCTTAACAACGCCACTCAGGGTTCTGGATTTTTCACACCCCTGACTGACATTAAACTGACCTATTTTTTTAGTGTAGACCAGACCTTGATGTCCAATAGAAGTAAAGAACAAAAATGTAGCATTTAGGAATACTGCATTGCCCACTAAATAATGTCAACATGAATAAGAGTTGCAGATATTGGGAGGATACTATTTGAGAAAAATATTGCAAGAGGACTAAACTTGAAAAAGTAGTTTCTCAGGGAAACAATATTAAAAGGCATAATTGCAAATTATCCCGATGCTAAGGAAATATAGGAAGAATAGTAAGAGGGCATTACGGCTCTGTAGTGAGGTGGAGTGGCCTCCCTCCAGACTTGAGAGCAAGAAACCACTACCCTCCCCCGGTGGGCAGAGCCAGATCCGCTCCACCTACTCGCCAGAAATACCAGAGCAGGACAGGAAGTATAAAGAGAAGGCCCTGCAGCTCAGTTGAGTGGGAACCACAGAAGGAGACAGACCTCTCCAGCCTGCTACCAACCGCTGCAAATGAGCCCACACTGCATAGCGCCCTGCCTCCGGAAGAGACCGACCCCGGAGAAGAGTTGCCAGGACTGCCGTCAGCAGTATACCCTGAGGAGACAGAGGACCCTTGGACCACAGAGCCCCCTCTCCAAACTGTGGTAAGAAGTAGCCTGAGGAAACCAGACTTTAGTCCAGTTTTGTTGCAAGAACAGGGGTCAGTGTGTTGCAACTAGAATCCCTGCTGACCCGGCAGAACACTCCGCCATTGTTAGGGCCGTGGGCTGGGAACTAGTGGAATTGGGTGGAGCCAGGTCCCCTTACCTTCCTCGCCATCAACCCCACCCCTGGCCATTGCACCCCTAGGCCAGAAGGCCTGTGCTTGGCTTGTGGCTCCCACCTCTCCCCAGTCAGGAGATGATGAGCCTAGTGTGTGTGCTGGCTGCCTCAGCCGGGAGGCTTAGACTAAAGCCAGCTCCCTGCTCTGCCCTGCCCAAAGGTAGGGTGACCAGGTGTCTGGTTTTTGACCAGAACACACAGTCGAAAAGGGACCCTTACAACGCCGGTCAGCACCGCCGACCGGGCCGTTAAAAGTCCAGTCGGTGGTGCTGCAGGGCTAAGGCAGGCTAGTCCCTACCTATCTTGGCACCATGCTCCACCCCAGAAGCAGCCAGCAGTTCCAGCTCCTAGGCAAAGGAGCCACGGGGCTCTGTGCGCTGCCCCCGCCCCAAGCACTGGCTCCTCACAGCCAATGGGAGCTGGGGGGCAGTGCCTGCGGGGGGCGGGGGCAGTGCGCGGAGCCTCCTCTCCCCCTGCCTAGGAGTCAGACCTGCTGGCCACTTCCAGGGAGCAGCATGATGCCAGGACAGGCAGGCAGCCTGCCTTAGCCCCACTGCGCTGCTGACTGGGAGCTGCCAAAGGTAAGCTCATGTCCCAAACCCAGAGACCCCTCTGGCACCCCAAACCCCTCATCTGCATCCCCAGCCCAGAGCCCGCACGCCCATCCCAAGCCCTCACCCCCCCAAACCCCAGTCCCAGCCAAAGAGCCCCCTCCCACTTTCTCAATCCCTCCCCTGCAGCCTGGAGCCCCCTCCTTCACCCCAAGCCCCTCATCCCAGGCCCCACCCCAGAGCTTGCACCCCCAGATGGAGACCTCCCTCACCCCAACTCCCTGCCCAGCCCAGAGCACCCTCCTGCACCCTGAACCCCTCATTTCTGGCCCCATCCCTGAGCCCGCACCCCCAGTTAGAGCCCTCACCCACTCCCACACACCAACTCCCTGTCCCAGCCCAGTGAAAGTGACTGAGGGTGGGGGAGAGTGAGCCACTGAGGGAGGGGGAATGTAGTAAGAAGGGGCGGGGCCTCAGGGAAGGGGTGGGGCAGCAGGTGGGGCCTTGGGGAAGGGGCGGGGCCAGAGTGCTTGGTTTTGTGCGATTAGAAAGTTGGCAACTCTACCCAAAGGGCGAGAACCCTAGACTGTGTGTGTGTGTGTGTGTGTGTGTGTGTGTGTGTGTGTTCTGGCTGCCTTAGCCAGGAGGCTTAGACTAAAGCCTTCGCCCTGCTCTGCCCTGCCAAAAGGGCCAGAGTCCTAGACTGTGTGTATGCTCACTGATTTAGGCTAAAGCATGCTCCCTGTTCTATCCCGCCTAAACGGGCAGAGCCACAGACTGTTAATTACTGCCAGCCCCAGCCAGGAGGCTCAGGGCTAACAGACTGCTCACTGCTTGGCCCCACCCAAGAGGGCTAGAGCATCAAACTGTTACTGCTTGTTTGCCTCTGCTAGTGGCTATAGAACCCAGACAGCTAAGTCAAATATGAGGAGGATTACTGAAAGTCTTGTTCATCAGAAAGTTCTACCAACCCCAGGGGATTGGACACATTACCCACCAGGTCACTCAGTATTTCAGATATTACCCAAATATATGCTTTCAGCCAATTCTTATTAACTAAACTAAGATTTATTTAAAAAGAAAAAAGAGAAAGTACTGTGGTTAAAAGATCATTATACATAGAGATATGAATAAAGTCTTAGGTCAGCTTCATACAAGCAATAGTGAGCTACTGAGTAGCAAAAGTTCTTTCCAGAATCAGTTCATCAGGCTATAGTCCAAATATGCAGTCCATACATAGACTTTGTTCTAATTCTTCCATGAGAATCATAGAATCATAGAATATCAGGGTTGGAAGGGACCCCAGAAGGTCATCTAGTCCAACCCCCTGCTCGAAGCAGGACCAATTCCCAGTTAAATCATCCCAGACAGGGCTTTGTCAAGCCTGACCTTAAAAACCTCTAAGGAAGGAGATTCTACCACCTCCCTAGGTAACGCATTCCAGTGTTTCACCACCCTCATAGTGAAAAAGTTTTTCCTAATATCCAATCTAATATCCTAATCCTAATATCCAATCTAAACCTCCCCCACTGCAACTTGAGACCATTACTCCTCGTTCTGTCATCTGCTACCATTGAGAACAGTCTAGAGCCATCCTCTTTGGAACCCCCTTTCAGGTAGTTGAAAGCAGCTATCAAATCCCCCCTCATTCTTCTCTTCTGCAGACTAATCAGCAGGGTAATCCAAACTGGAGCTGGAGACCTCAGTTTTGAGACTCAAGCTTCTCCTAACCAAGCTTAAGCAGATCTAAGATACAGGACTGCGACCCTAGCATTCTTTTATAGATCTGTGGAAGTCTATTGATAGCCTCTTGATAGCAGGTATTCCTTGGGTGAAGAATAGTGGCTTTGAAGTAAAACCTATTTTCTATGTATACACAGGTACTTAGCTGCATTCATCTGCATAAGATAATATCCTTTAATCAGTTCCTAGACAGTTTACTAAACTTCAAAGAGAAATACAGTCAATGATGTTATTAAACCCAAGTTTCATCTAAATGTTAATATTCCCTTTTGATCTCTGAATCAACAGAATATAGTAACAGACAGGAACCGTCTGGTTACATTAACCACCTCTAACAAGATATGGGTAAACACAGACAAATACAATCACTATTTTCTTCTAATTCTCTAACAGTACAAGTCTACATTTCAAAGCTCTAGTCTATCTAACATGGCTTTGTTAGTTATTTATAAGGAATGGCCCTAATTTGTCTTTAAAAGGTAGAATTTGGGTCATTGGGTCAAGTTGCTTACCCCTTTCTGGCTCAGTGTCACACCATCATTGGAGGTTTTAAAAACAGATTGGAAAACACTTGTCAGGGATGATCTAGGTTCACTTGGTCCTGTCTCAGCGCAGGGGGCTGGACCTGATGACCTCTCAAGGTCCCTTCCAGCCCTACATTTCTCTGATTCTAAGAATTCTTGTGAAGCGTGACTGCAGATGCCAATGAATTCTTCAATGGACACAAAACATATGCAAAGTAAGCTTGGTCAAATCTAGACCTTTCTGGATGGTCATCTGCATTTCTAGCCTTTTACCATCTCGAAAAAGAAATGCAGATAAGCTGCATTTGCCGCATAAAAGACACTGCAGTTGATTCATCACCTTGTGATAAATCAGCTATTCGCTGAGTAAATGACTCAATGAACACAGAATTTCCTCTTCAACTTGTATCTTATCAGATTCCTTATCCTGAGGAATGTATCAGAAACTCAGAGTGTTCAACCTTTTCATCAACTTCATACACCATTAAATAGATATGCAAAAAAAAATTCAAAATCTTCAATGACACAATGAGTTACATTATTTAGCCATGGCTAGATTCATCCAAAGTTAATCTGCAAGCTTCAGTCGGCCTCTTTTTATTAGGCGGTCCACTGTAGCCTTTGGCACTAGATTCTAAAATATTTAAAAGCTTGTTTCTTAACACCTCTCTTTCCTTGTTTCAATCTTGCCTTATTATTGAGGGATCAAACATATCCATATGTTTGTAAAGCTCTCTCTTTGAAGAGTAGTTCTTTACATTGCCGGTATTGGTGTCTACACTGCAGCTGGGAGTGAGCTTCCCAGCCTAGGTAGACAGACTCTCGCTAAAAAGAGCAGTGTGAACATTGTGGCTCAGGCTGTAGCTCAGGTGAGTTCAGAGCCCAAGCTGCAGCCTGAGCCCCAACATATTTTTAGCACGCTAGCACAGGTCTGTCTTCCTGGGCTGAGAGGCTCACTCCCAACTGCTGTGCAGCTCACTCCCAGCTGCTGTGCAGCCATACCTTATGGGGTGTGTGTGAGACACAAGAAACAAAAGAGGTAAAGGAGAAGGAGGATGAACAAGGAAAGAGTTGGTTCTATGACCATTCCAGCTGACAAAGAGAGGGACTGACAATTATAATCTGAAATATTCAGATGTATCAATACACATGTGCCTCAATAGTTTTACTGCTTTGAATGATTCTGTGGCTCAGAAGGCATACCACTCAAATTTCAATGTTGAAATTGTTTGAGTGTAATATGCTCCACCACCACCCGCCGCCCCCAAAAAGTCAAAATTATGTTTTCCTAGAATTATATAAGTAGTAATAAAGACAGTGGAACAATTTACATTTACTGTATAAAATGTGCACTGCTATTGATAACATGACAGAAGTTAAAACAAACACAGAGAAGGACCTGTTTCTGTAGTAATATCACAACATGAATGAGTTTTAGACAATATTGGAAAACTGATTTTCCCCTCAATATTTCTTTATCAAAGAACCAACATTGAAAATGGTTCCATTGTTCAAGCAAGTAGCAGTTGATCAATTTCCATTTTTAATACAAATAAGAAATCTTAATTTAATTGGAGATAACCCCTCAGTTTTTATTGCAACAATTCACTTTACAGTGACTTCAAACAAGACTAGATTCCTGCTTATATTAATGTTTTCAGTATTCTTTTACCACCTTGCTTTGTGCAGATGTCAAAGCTATGCTTTTTGAAAGTTACTTTAGCTTTGATCCAAAACAAAAAAGAAGAGACTCGTAAGCTAAAACCTGTCAGTATTACTTCAGTAATGAGATTCAACTGAGCTGTTAGTTCCTCTTCAACATAACCATTCCTCTCAGTGCAACAATTGCATTTACTGATTCAATATTAAAATATTTTGTTCTGTTTTTCCCACCCCTGATTAAACAGCTTCTCATTTAATGCTTGTTTACAAATTAAAATAGCTTTTTCTGTATTTTAAAAAGAATAAAAACACTTTATAGCAGTACAGGTATTTTTATATGAACCATGTTTTGAAGGAGAGAGCAAAGGAGATAAAGCCATACAAGACTATGTTCCAAATAACATTAAGGCTCTGAAATCCATAAAAGTAAATTCAGTTCAAACTGTTCAAGTGTTCCTCACTTACTGAGGGGATCTGACAATGTGTGGCACAACAAAAAAGGAAGGGATGGAATTTCAGTCTAACTTTGAAACTACTATTCTTTTGTGAGCTAGTCAACTCCATAACATTTGTAACATTCTGTACCTTGGGGGAGCACCCTATAACCCCCATATTCCCCATTTTTCATATATATATATATAAAAAATTGTGATCTTACATATAAAGCATGCCTTGTAAGGCATCAGGGGAAAGGTTATGATCTGTTGAAAGTCATTTCTCTATCCATAGATGTATACCATTAATGCATATGCAATTATGAGAACTGTGTTTTATGGTTGTCACTAAAACATGCTGTAAGTTGGGGAATCAGCCAGATATTAGCTCCCCAGAGGCAACAGCAAGGTATGTAACCAACACCCACGCAGGGTGTCAATCAACCCATCAACCATCACTGTCCAGCAAGGAAGCTACAATGCCGTGACTCACCTGCATGAGGCCACACCAGGGGAATTTGCTCAACCTTGCCTGGAGACTCAGCAATGCCCACCCAGACATGCTTGGACTTGTGTTTTCCAAGCACATGGACTGAAGGTATAAAACAGACACCGTGGCCACGTGCTGGGTTGTTCTCCTTCGCCCACCTACACTGCAAGCAACAAGGACACTCTGAAGACTCCAACTGAGCGGACTGACCCAGATTTCAAGGGTGAAATCTGTGTACTATGAACTGCAATATCCCCAGAGGGCGGGGGGTGAGAAAAATTGCTTAATCTAGATGTTTCCCAGTCTAATAGGGTTGAGAGTTTAGATTGCGTGCTTATATTTTCTTTTCTTTTGGTAACTAACTCTGACTTTTTGCCTATCACTTAATATCACTTAAAATCCACGTTTTATAGTCAATACATTTGTTTTACTGTTTATCTTTACCTGTGAGTTTGTATGAAGTGTGTAGCAAATGTGCTCATGTTTGCAAAGGCTGGTGTATATCCACTTTCCACTGATGAGGTGGTGAACCAATTAATAAATTTGCACTGCTCATCTTGAGCAGTGCAAGACAGTGTATTCCTGGGGTACAGTGCTGGGAGCTGGGGGGGATTGGGCTGGTGCCTTTCTCTATGTGATTCATGAGTGGCTCTGGATTCATGCAATCTAGCTGGGTGTGGGGCTCCACATGCGGTTGTGCTGAGTGATAAGAGCACCTGGAGGGGGTTGCTGCTGGTCACTAGCAAGGCTGGAGAGAGTTAAAGGGGCACAGTGGTCCCACAGTCCCAGGCTGCATCCCGGGGGAATCCTTCACAACATTATTTGAGCACAGTTTGCTGTTATAATAAAAAGATGTATAATAATTACCTGTACTGTTTCTCTAGATGTTCATAGAGCCCTGTAGTTCCATTTGTTCTCCTCCTTCAAAATGTTCCAGGTAGATGAGAGAACCTAAAGGAGGAAAAACGCACATTAAAATAATTAATAAAAAAGTGAATGGTTGAAAAAACTGGACATCGGACTGTACCCACAACTAGCATGTAAAACTAACAGGTACCGTGGGCAAGTCTCAAAATACTCAAAATAGAATAAATTTAGTTCAATGAGAAATGTACTTAGTTTTCATCCCATGACAGCTGGTGTTGGAAAAGTGTTTTAAAAGAGTCAAGGTCAGAATTTTAGCTTTCTCTTAAAAGAGAGAGAGAGAGAAAAGGTCGTCAGAACCACCAGTGTTCTCCCCTGTTGTCTTTTAGAATCCACTGGCTCATATGCCCATGCTGATGCTGTTCAAAGAAGCATCAACCGAAGCCTTCAGCAATTGCTATCACTGGTCTCCTATGGTACAAGTTCTTTGGCTACCTTAGAAAGTGATACATGGCTTTAAGCAGGGCTCTGCTAAAATAATGTATTAAGTCACGTACTTGGGTACTTGCCTTGAAATGGCCTATGACAGCATTTCTCAAATGCAGCCACTGTGGCCGCATGTGGCCACCAAGGGCTTTTCTTGAGGCCACAGCCTCCTGACCTGTGATTGGGTGGGAGGGGGCAAAGCAGTGGCCCCTCCCTCTCCCTGGTGCTCCTGGATGCACGGCCTTAGTGTTGGTTGCTGGGGCCACCAGCAGGGACTGGGCCCTGCCCACTTCTGGAGACACCTGGGGCACAATGCTTGAGCAGCAGGCAGCCAGTGAGTTCCCCACGTTCCTAGGTGTGGTGAGGCTCATGCCACTGGGCTCCAGCTGCATGGCAGCAGGCCCCATCCTCTGGACATGGGGCTTCAGGCTCCAGCCTCCCCCAGCCACCCACCCACCCCCATTGCCCCTGGCCTAACTGCCTCCCCCGATCTCCCATCCAGGGCTTAATTTGTCCCCAGGCTTGCAGGGCTGCTTAAATCTGCTGTGAAAAGTAGTACTTGTGTGTTTCTTAATATCACTTTTCACCACAGACATACTAGCTAGCAATAAATAAATTACAATGATTTGGATGTGTGTATGTGCATATTTATTTGTTTTTCCTAAAGCTAATTAAGGATTTTCGGGGAAAGCGTGAGAGTGGCCACCAGCAAAAGTTGGTGACCACACTCTGAGGCCACCAAATAATTTGTCCTGAGAATCCCTGGCCTAGGAGCATGATGCTTCAGTTCTGGGCTAACTAACTGTCAGACACACTGGAGGATTCAAAATTGTTTTAGGTGGTTCTGCAGGACCCAAGAACACTAAGCAACAATTGTGAACCTGATCTTTGCCCTTTCCCTAACCACGCACGAGTAAAGACCATCAAAAGACCACAGTCTAGGTATACCTTTAAATCACTGGGGAGAAAACAACATATGTAGTAACAAATTGCATTGATGGTATACAGAGCAGGAGGAGGAAATTACAATGAGGGGAGTAACAGGGCCTGAATCCAATTTGGGTCAACATCCATAGCACGGTTACTCCTCAAGAGATAAGACACACCTGAAAGGGGACCAGAGAAAGCTCAGAATCACCTTGATATAGATGTACTAAAGGTACAGTGAAGACCTTTTTGAGTCTCAGTGCACATACACATTAAACACATTTGATTGTGTTTAAATATGATTAAATAGCCCACTAGGGTTTAAAACCATGACAAACTGACATAGGGCTGAATATGGCTTTCCTTATCTATGCTGACCTCAAAGTCATGGTCACTGGAATAAAAGACATTCCCCTCTTGTGGGACCCAGAGCTCAGGCTCCAGTCCGAGCCCAAACATCTACACAGAAATTTGATAGCCCCATATCCTGAGGTCTGCAAGCCCGTCATCTGACCTAGGCTAGCTGCAGGCATTTAATTGCTGTGTAGACATACCCTAAGGAATTTACAGAAAAATGGATAAATAAATGAGGTGCTCCCATGTTGACAAACATTGGTTCAAGATAAAACAGTCAGAAGCCCTGATGGTTCCCCAGAATTTCCTTATCAGATTAAAGTAAGTAAGGAACTGAACTCTGAATACAATAGAACAGTCTAGCACCCTCTTCAGGTTCTCCAGTGACTCATATCTTTGAAATCAAAGAGTTCTTGCCTAGTTGTGTGCTTGAAGCAAAAGATCCAAGAGTGGAAAATAAGAGACTACTTTATTTGGAGAAGCTATTTTTCTTACTCTTCTGAGGCCTGCTATGAAGACAATTCAGTAGGATACACAGTACCTGTAATCACAGAATCATAGAAATGTAGGACTGGAAGGGGCCTCAATAGGTCATCTACTCAGTCCCCTGCACTCAACGCAGAACTAAGACCATTCCTCAGAGGCGTTTGTCTAATCTGTTCTTAAAAATCTGCAGTGACAGAGATTCTACAACTTCCCTAGGCAATTTATTCCAGTGCTTAATCACCCTGACAGTTAGGAATTTTTTCCTACTGTCCAACCTAAACCTCCCTTGCTGCAGTTTAAGTCCATTGCTTCCTGTCCTATACTCAGAAGTTAAGAACAATTTTTTATCCTCCTCCTTGCAACAAACTTTTAGGTACCTGAAAACTATTATGTTCCCCTCTTAATCATCTCTTCTCCAGACTAAACAAACCCATTTTTTTCAATCTTTCCTCATGCTTCATGTTTTCTAGATCTTGAATCATTTTTGTTGCTCTCCTCTGGACTTTCTCTAATTTGTTCACATCTTTGCCGAAATATAGCGCCCAGAACTGGTACCTACCTTTTAAATGAGCTGCATGTGTGAGGAAAAGTACATTAATAATTAAGTTTTAATCTCATTTGAACTCATTTTCAAACTCATACACAAAATACACACATTTTTGCACATGCCTGACTTGTGTGCATACATTGCCCGATTCAACACCACAAATTAGGATTTACCTGCACAGAATTTTAGGTGTTTATATAGCCCTCATCACCATAGCAGCTGAGTGCTTCACAATGATTAACAGATTTTATCTTCAACAGCGTAGTGAGGTAGGTATGTATTATCCTAATTTTACAGATGGAAATCTGAAGCACGGGGTAGCTTGAGTGACGTGCCCAAAGTCATACAGGAAATCTGTGACTGAGCCAGGACCTGAATTCAGGTCTACTGAGTCCAAGTTTGGTGTTTTCACCACAAGACTATCCTTCCTCCCAAAAGTGAAAAAGAGTCAGACATGCCCAAAAGAGTGTATGCACAGGGTTTGATATGGGCTGCCTAGTTTAATAATAAAATATTATTATCAAATTGCTATATATCTAATGTTAAATTATGGTGGGATTTTTTAAAATGCTCAGTGTTGATTTAACTCTGCTACCATTGGAGTCAATAGTAAAGCTCCTATTGAAGTCAAAGGAAGCAGAGTTAGACCACTGACGAGCACTTTTAAAGAGATTACCCTTAAACTATTATCTGTATACAATATGAACACTTTCCGAAACCAGTTAAGAAATAAGTAACTGAATGATAGAGCTATAATTCCATGAAGGAGCTCTGAGTTACATCAAACCATGAGAGCGAAGCTCAAATCTGGCTATGGAATTATAGCTCCATAATTAAAAGTGGGCTTGTTTTCCATTCTACAATATATTACACACACCCCAGGATGACAGATCTGTGCACTGTAGACAAGGACTGTCCGCTGTCCTTTCCCTTGCTGTTGCCACTCCTGTCCTCTCAAAGGTCTGTTTTGGGGTTTGTTTTTTCAGGATAGCATTCCCTCCCACTCCAGTACCTTATCCTTCATAGTGTGGCTCTTGCCTCCCACTCCAATGAAAGCTTCATGGAGTGACTCTCATTGTGATTGCCTTTTCCCTGCCAGCTCTGACAACGATTTGGGGGGCAGGGAAAGGCAATTACCAGCAATTAGTTTAAATTTAGTTCACAGATGTAACATCAGATCTGTGAAATTGAAGATTTTGGAAGACAGGCTGCAGGATGCTTAATACTGCAGTCCACGTATTACAGGACAGTTCTGCACACCTAACAATCCCACAATTTTATCCATGAATAAAAGTTCTGGTTCTCCTCTCCTTGCAGCTTCTGTATTCCAAGAACAACTCACTGGTTCATTTAGTCTGGTATCTTACCTCTGGCAATGATGTGCTTGACTGAAAGAACGGTGATTATTTAAAAATCCTATTTGAAAATTTTGTGCTTATTATAGTTATTGAGTAACACCCAAGATTAATATAAGTGAAAGTAGCTAGCAAAATAAATCTATTTTTTACAGTTTATTTTCTTTGTGCATTTGACAGCACTTTGCATGTATTCACCTCTAGTTTCCCATTGTACAATGACTTATGGACTAGTTTTGCCAATGTTCAATTGAGTAAAGTTACTCACGTGTTTGAGTAGTTCCATTGTCTTTACTTGACATTATCTGTAACTTTTGAACCTAGGCAGTGCAATTCTTATTCATATGTGTCTAACTCTGAAAAAATGTGTCTATTACCCTTCAGCGTCAATATTAAAAAAGAAAATTGATGTGACCCTAGTAAAACTATAGACTTTCAGTTTGTACGTTGTTTTTTAAACCTCATGCGGGAATGCAGAACTAAATGATGATAAACTATCCAGTAAATTGCAAGAGAAGAAAAAAATTATTTAATTCTTAACAAATGCATTTTAAAGCCCCCCAGAGATGAATTATTTTCTTCATATGCCAAAGGGAGAACAAGTGTTCATGGAAACATCATGAGTCTGCAGTTTCTGCAGATGTTCTACTGTGACGGCTTTTTAGCTTGATAATCTGTATCTTTAATATATTAATGTTCATAAAATGAAAAATTTAACTAAACTTTATCCTTTGAGATCGATGAAGCACATATGATTCTAATTTGTTCTGGTCCCCAAACTGTACCCATCACCATGGTATCCAATGGTCTAATAATATATCTTCTAGTCAAACTTGCAAGTCTTTGCATATAATTTTCTGAATTAAATCAAAAGGGGCAAAATTAAATTATATATGCTAGTAAATGTCACATTTCATTGACTATTCATTGAAGCCCTGGGCTCTAGCTTACCTGAAAGTGTTCTCTGTGTGACAAAGAAGCTTAATTTGAGTTGATTCTATGAATTTTCTAATGAAGCAGGCCATAAGATTTTAACTTGTTACAAAAATATAACTCTTCAACATAACAAAACAACCTATTTTAGTTTTCTTTAAGCAAGCTTAGGAATCAAACTGCAACAACATACATATGTAAGCAAGACTACATTCCCATCTTATGTACAAGAAAGTTAATTGTAGCAATGTGTAAATTATATGTCAAAGAAAAAAAGATTAAAATATATTTGATTATGATATGCTGACAACTGGAAATACTGCTCCCCAAAAATGCTGCTCCCCAAAAAACATAGGCTTTCCCTAAGTTTAAAAGTAAACGCACAAGGTCAATCATAAGATTAACCAGAGGTTCAGTAAGTAGTTAAGATCCTGCTGTAATCCACGCATCATTATCCACTTCCATAAAACACCAAGCAGAATTTTAAAAACCAACCTAAACTGTAATTATCAGTATTTAGATGTGGGCCCAGATCCTCAAAGGTATTTAGGTGCCTACCTACCTCTTTAGAAAACCAAGTCCACCTCTTGAGGCACCAATGACATTTTGAAAATCATCACTCAGCAGCTGCCTATCCTGCTAGGCACCTAAGTTTTCGCAGGGTAGCATTTGCAAAGCTACCAATGCTTTGATGCTACCCCACAGCTAACAAGCAGCTTTAAGCCCTATCTCAAGCTGAAGCCCCAGAGCAGAATTCTCAAGCTAGCTAGGGGGAACACCAGTCTCGCTAGTGGGGGCCCAATCCTGCAGGCATGCTCTGAGCACACTTAAGACCTGACACACCTCACAGCAGGAGGGCCAGATACAGAGCAACAATAGATGAAAGGGGAGCAGCACAGCACCTGTATAAAAGACAGGTGGGGACACAGGGAAAGAGGGTGAGAGTGAGAGATGTGTTGACTGTGAGCAGGAAAGAGCAAGAGAGAAAAAAAACAGTTTCATCTGATAGGACATGGCCTATCAAGGCATCTAAGACAGGTCAGCCATTTAACTATAAGAGAAAGTTTGTGGATGAGGATTCCAAGAGGACAGAGGTACCTTCTTGGGGCCATCAGCTAGGTGCACTAGGTCAGCTATTTAGGCATCTAAGCCCCTCTCCTTAGTGTTTCACTCCCAACTAGCTTAGGGGTCTCTCCAATGAGCTGCTGGCTTTGGAGGATCCCTTTCTTAGGCAGCCAATTCTCCCCATGCATTGTACAGGGAGCCTGGGCACCTAATTTAGGCTGAGGATTCCACTAAGTAGCAGGCCACCAAGGATATGTCTACACTGCGAAAACATAGAAACAAAATAAATCAGAGCAGAAAATCTCAGAGCCTGGGTCTACAGACTCGGGCTTATATTACTTTTGCTACGGAGCTAAAAACAGCCATGCAGACATTTTGACTCGGGCTGGGAGTGGGCTCCGAAGAGCACGAGGTGGAATGTCTACACGACTAATTTTAGCGCCATCGTATGACCTCAAGGTGGACTGACAGAAGGTTTATATAGTTTAAAGACTGCCTCCCATTCACTGTTAGCATAGTCAGGTCTCAAAGGTCAGCATTTTGTTTGATATACCACATGGAACAGATGGGATTTAGAGAAAAAGAGAAGCATTTCTTGCAGCAACTACAAGGAGGTAGAAGAGTCTGTTGTTCCCCTGTCCAAATTGCCTATAGTGAGGAAGAGATGTAGCATATACCCACACAAGGAACTCTGTGAAAAGCAGAGAAACTGATCCAAAGGATTGTAGGATGTGGTGTTAGAAGAAAAGCACAGTAATTTTGGGTGACAGGAGGTAAGAGAAGGAAAACCACTCATCTATATTAATTATGAATCTTCAAAGTTACTTTGAAATTAACAGCTTCTTTGCAATGGATGGTAATGTGCCTTGCTATTTTAAAATAGAATATTCTTAGGGTATATTCCAATCTCGCCTGTCAGTGTTTGTGAGACAATGATAGTTAAGTGGATGTCTATTCTCAGACCAATAATCACACAAATGACAGCCCAGATCTTACGTTACTCCATGTTACTACGTGCTACTCCATGCCAATAGATCACTTCATCTGTGCAGAGACCCAGTGAAGTCTACGGGAGTACACAAAGCAGAATCACTTCCAGGATTAGGGCCTATATGTGCACGACAAAGAAACCAAATCCTATTCAAGAGCTGAAATGCAGAACTGCGGTTATATATATTATTTATGGGACAGTTTCTGAACTAGAATAATGGAATTACTAAAATGTGTTTTACAAGATATTACACAGAATGATAAATTAACTGACTTTTCTAAAGATGTAGACACTGCAGTTCCCTAGAACAAACAAGTGTCCGTAGTTTTACAGCCAATCACACATATATACATATATATATTTGGAATTATGTCCAAACTGAAACAATGTTATTGTTCCTATTTGTCACTTCAGATGGTGTTCTAAAATCTATTTTAAAATTTGTGCTCCTAAATACTAGGTTAAAGGTTTTTTGGCAATCCACAATTGAAGAAACAGTTCTTAAAAATAATTTTCTGGTATAAATGTGTCATCAACTTGAAGCATAGTTTTCATTTAGAACCCAATTCTGTTCCCACTGAGTCAGTAGCAGAACTCCCACTCCAATATCATCATGCCACAGGATCTGATCCTGCAAACATTCACTCCCTTATATGATAGGATAGCAGATAATCAATAACGGAACTACAATTTAACTACTTAAATGCCTAAAGTTAAGCAACTGTAAGTGTTTGCAAGATTGGAGCTACACTTTCTCTTTCAAACTACATTTATCTAGCAATGATAAGAATTTTCTATGAATATGTTCCCCTGACCTGTGCTACTGTTATGTCTCATCCTCACCCTAGTTCAAACACTCTGCCCAATGAACAAAAATTAAGAATTGTAATCCACATATTTTCTAGCAGTGTTACTATAAAAAAGCAGGCTCAATACAGTTTCTCTTTAAAGTTTCTCTTTAAAAGAGTGTGGTGGTACCGAACATCATGTCAATAAAAATGGCTCATGTCTCTTGCTGTCATTATTTTATTTTATTTTTTACTTACTTTTTGTAAAGACATCATAATTTGTTCAATGTGTGCCCCATTAAATCCCTTTCAATTACACATTTCAAGATTCATCCTTGGGGACTTTAAACCACCACCACCACCACCACCATTCTGCCAACATTACAAATATTGAACAACAAGAACAGAGATACTGAAACAGAAATCAACTTCAATGAACTTCAAGAAAATACTCTGGCAACACAGGCTAAAGACAAAGAGAATATAATTCTCATACAAATGCTAGTAATAATCCAATTTTGTGGTGGAACATGTGGGAAGTCCACAAAACAGTACAATAAAGATTTTAAACATATCAGAAGCCCAAATACTGACAGTTTTGGTTGCTTTTGTACAAAAACTTATTTTGAGGCACAAATTTCTGTAGACACTGGAAAAAAAACAATAGAATTCCCCCAGAGTAGGAAAGGAAAAGGCGAATAATGGAACCATAATGGCAACTTTTGTTGACTTTAAATTCTGAGAATACCAGAAGTCATCAGAGGTGAGATTGAACATTATAGTATGAAGGCCTATTTTTCCTGATCTTATTTCTCATACCCAAAATAAGAACACTCATGGAAAGAATCTTCAAGAAAAGGAACTGAAGGTATTGTTTCCAGCAAGATTAAGCAATTACCCACCATAACAGAGCTTTTGTTTTCTTGAACAATTAAATCCTGATCCTTGCAAACTCTTAGAACATGTCTACACAGGAAAGTTATTATACAATTATATAGTAAGATGAAATTTAAACTGATATAGTGATACCACTATAATTCCTATGTGGCCACTCTTATTCTGGAATAAGGATGATTTTTTTGTTGTTTAATTTATGTCATTTTGGAAGAGGTTTTAACTAAACCAAAAAAAGCCACTCTTATCCCATAATAAGCATGTCCACAGGGGGAGTTATATCAGTATAACCTGTTAAAACTTTCACATGTAGACAAGCCCTTAAATACCAAGTAGACCGACTTCAATGGGATTAGTGACACAAGCTTATTTTTATGAGTGTTTGGCAGGATCTGGGCCTACATCTAAAGCAAGCAGAAAATTTAAATTCAGAGCAGATCTTGAATGAGGACATATACTAACTTTTATTTTTAAAAGTAATAATTAAAGAATGGTATCTCTTTCCATTTTTTGGAAACTCAGTTGTTGCCTTATTCTGTTCTACATATATTTCAAGAGATTCCAATTTTACCCTTAATGCAGTTTGTTAGGATATTGCTGGGGGTGTATTTAAAAAAAAGAACTAGAAAAAAGGGATAATATTTGAAAAACTATTATGTTCTCTTTTCAGAGTAACAGCCATGTTAGTCTGTATCCACAAAAAGAACAGGAGTACTTGTGGCACCTAAGAGACTAAAAGAAAAGGAGTACTTGTGGCACCTTAGAGACTAACCAATTTATTTGAGCATGAGCTTTCATGTATCTGATGAAGTGAGCTGTAGCTCACGAAAGCTCATGCTCAAATAAATTGGTTAGTCTCTAAGGTGCCACAAGTACTCCTTTTCTTTTTGCGAATACAGACTAACACGGCTGTTACTCTGAAACCTAAGAGACTAACAAATTTATTAGAGCATAAGCTTTTGTGGGCTACAGCCCACTTCATCAGATGCATAGCATGGAACATATAGTAAGAAGATGTGTATATATATATTATATATATATATATATATATATATATATACACACACACACACACATACATACATACACACACACACACACATACATACATACACACACGCATACTGAGAAGGTGGAAGTTGCCATACAAACTGTAAGAGGCTAATTAATTAAGATGAGCGATTATCAGGAGGAGAAAAAAAACTTTTATAGTGATAATCAAGATGGCACATTTAGACAGTTGACAAGAAGGTGTGAGGCTACCTAACATGGGGAAATAGATTCAATATGTGTAATGACCCAGCCACTCCCAGTCTCTATTCAAACCCAGGTTAATGGTATCTAGTTTGCATATTAATTCATATTAATCCATATGTTCTCTGTATTTTTATTAAGTATTTTATTTAAATATTAAATAACCTACCCGGATTAGTACGGACACAGGCAATCATTCCTTAATCTGATTTTTTGTCCCCTGGATCACATGTGCAATGCTCGACAGTGGTATGTGACAAAAACCCCTACCTCAAACCACTGTTTTCTTTAATCTTTCAGCATGGGCTTCAACTCCCATCAATCATCATTCACTATTAATGACTTCAGTGGTGTGCGCTAGATTAGGCTCCCCAGACCAGATTTCTGTCTCGACTACTAGTGAGGCAGCAGGCTGGTACTGCCTGTCAGGAGTGAGACACGCCGCTGTTCTCGTCGGACTCCCCCACCAGCTGCCCACACACATAAAGTTGGGTCACCTTTTGCACTTGTCTCAACCCCACGCGACACTGACGCAAGTTTAGTTCAGCTCAGTTCTCTCTCCGCCCCCAGGAGCTCCCTGGGACAGGGGCCGCCGGCTCCCCTGTACAGCGCCTAAGTCCAGCAGAGCGGCAGGATCGCTGCCCCCCCTCAAAGCGCCCCCTCCCTGCAGCCTCTGCCCCCCGGCTGCCGAGCCACACCACCCATCAACCCGTCTCCCCTTCTCACCTCTCAGGGCTGGGGGGGGGGGTCGGGGGTGTCACTGGGAGGGCCCGGCCCCTTCCCTCCCTGTCTCGTAGTGCCCGCTATGCCAGGGGAAAGGAGAATGAAGTCACCGGGCAGCCCCCTCCCGGGCCGCCTCTGCTGCAGGACTTCCCGGCTCCGAGCCCCAAACTATTCCCCCAGGGATCCGGTTCTCCACCCCCCGCCCACCCCTCAGGGCGGCTTCACCCAAGCGGATGAAGGGGACCACAACGAGGGGAGGGGCCCTCAGCCACGCCCTCCGACCAACCGCCGACTCCGCCTCCTCACTGGAGGGAGGGGAAGACCAGCTCCTCCGACCGCCGCCCGCGCGCCGGCTGACAGTTCACTTCCGCACGCCTGAGGGGGAAGGAATTAGAGTCGCCAGCCGCTGGGGTGGAGATATGCAAATTTAGGGGCGGTGTCGCCCCCACACAAGGGAGCGGGCGGGGTTGACTCACGTCGCCTCAGGAGAGAGCGCTGCGTTAGGCCTTTTTCCCGCCGGGGTTAGGGAGGGATTCCGTGGGATCGGTTTCAGAGTAGCAGCCCTGTTAGTCTGTATTTGCAAAAAGAACAGGAGGACTTGTGGCACCTTAGCAACTAACAAATGTATTTGAGCATAAGCTGTCCTGAGGTACATCTCACTTCATCGGATGCAGGGCACCACGGACAGAGCCATGCTCTCCTCCCCAGAGCTGAGGATTCGCTCGGGCTGGCAGATGGGATGTGGGGGCGCTGCCGCTCTTTCAGGGTATTTATTTGTTCAGGTCTGTGATAAACTACCGGAAGGCCATGTCTGCACTGCGAGTAGAGGGTGTGATTCCCAGCCTGGCAGGCATGCTCAGCTAGCGACATGAGAGCTAGCACTAGTAAAAATTGTAGCATAACTGCAGTAGCACAGGCAGTAGCAGCAGGGCATGACTTAGCTGTGCTGAGTAGGTATCCACGGGGTTCGAGCATGTTTGTAACACTCATTGAGATAGTGCAAGTATGTGACTCGTCATACTCCTAGCTCACAGTGTAGGGGTAGCCTACAAGAGGGTCCCACCAATTCTCCAGCTGCACTTGGCAAGCAATCTTTATGAATACAAAAAGAAAAGGAGTACTTGTGGCACCTTAGAGACTAACCAATTTATTTGAGCATAAGCTTTCGTGAGCTACAGCATCCGATGAAGTGAGCTGTAGCTCACGAAAGCTTATGCTCAAATAAATTGGTTAGTCTCTAAGGTGCCACAAGTACTCCTTTTCTTTTTGCGAATACAGACTAACACGGCTGCTACTCTGAAACCTGTCTTTATGAATATAAACATGAATGTATAAAGAGACCCATCATTTACCCCAAATTAAATCAAATAAGCCAGTGATAATATAAGTAGAACAAAAATCAACCTCCCTGCACAATCCTCACTAGAGTCACACACCATCATGCCCAATATCTATCTCCTCACAGGCAAAGGAGAAAAGCTTGGCTTTGCAGCATACACTGAAGGATACAAAGCACCTGCTGCTGAGTCATGCAAAACCTTATCAATGTCCTCAGGCCCACGAATGCAGAATAACTTCCCAAATGAATGGACTCTGTGACAGTCAGATGTGCTATCTATTGATATAAGAATATATGAGTTCACCTTTAAAGTTTTGCCTCACAGCACAAGTTTTATGTTGTTGGAGTGTGGATTCTTTTTAGGTATGTGTTGGATATAGATGTGAAAGCCTTTATGGAGTGTTACTGGTAGCATTGGGGCACTAGGAAGGTGGCAAGGAAGGCTAGAGATTTTCCCCTTCTTGTTTGCATGCTTTTAAGGTTTTGTGTGGTGGGATAAGTCCTGATATAAGCTTAGCTGTAACTAAATGTAGTTTTTGTTATTAATAATTTACTTTAAGTATGTGACTTCAAATCACAAGCTTAAATGCTTAATTGGATTGGGACCAGAATTCTCATTGCTTTTCAAGATCAAGTCCTTAATGAACTACAAAATGGGTTGGTCACCATTACACCTGGACAAATATTAGACTTTTTGGTTCAATGGTAATTAAAAATATATTTATATTTAGTTTCAGTTAATCAAAAAGTTGAAAAAATCTCCAAAATGAAATGTTTAACTTACATTTTGAGCATTTTTAAACATTTTTTAATTTTTTAAAATTAAAGGAAGTGTTTTTAAATTAACAAGTCAGCAAAATTGGTACAAATTCATGAAACGTTAAGGTGTTCCTGAATCTGCATTTTTCACAGAAAAAGGTTTAGGTCAAAAATTTAGGAGCTCTAGTCAACATTCCCCATTCAGTTTAGATCCTTTAATTAGCTGTGAAACAGTGGAGTTTAGGTACAATTCTTCATTAGCTAGATGCTTCCCAGGGAATGGGATCAGAAGGATACAGTCCTGATCCTGCAAACACTTATGCACATGCTTAACCATTTGCAGGATCAGGGTCTACCTGTCATCTAGCTGTCCCTCCAGGTACAGGTGCAATGCCCTGGCACCAATTCCCAGAGGTGTAAAATTATATAACAGTATTTAAATGCTGCTCTGCTTGGTGGCAGATACCATGAACTCTGTTCACTGCTGGAGAGAGAAGATAGGGAAACAGTAGCTATTGGTGAATGACAGGTTTCCAAGTAGCAGCCGTGTTAGTCTGTATCCGCAAAAAGAACAGGAGTACTTGTGGAAATTTGTTACTCTCTAAGGTGCCACAAGTACTCCTGTTCTTTTTACTGGTGAATAGTGAATCCATTTGGGGATTTAGATGGGGTTCAGAGAAGAGTGACATAAATGATTCTCTCTCTTTTATCTCAAAGTATCTTTGCACACACAGGGTGCAGTACAGCATCACCATTCATTCCTGGTTTGTTCCATTCTTTCCTGGTTTGGTCACATCCATGAGTACAAACATCCTGCCTTCTAGTCAGTGGTCAGCCTCTAGGTCAGACTAACCTTGCTTGTGTTTACAGTGATTTCTCCCGCATCCTATCATCTGTTTGTCTTCTGCCGTGTACTCATTGACGGGATGTTCCACCCACAGTAGGACAGAAAGGGCTCAGTAACCTGATAGGCCACATCTGAGGGAGAATTAGGCATGATAAGCAAGCATTGACTGAGGAAGAAGCCCAGCTGGGCAGGAGCCAACAGAGCTGGTATAACACCAAGAAGTGAGGGCAGAAGGAGGCTGCTGCTGCTATCAAAAAACATTCTTCTGCAATTCTTTAAGAATATCAGGAAAGGTGAAAGACTCAGTAATGAAAAAGATATAAAGTACAGTGCATGGCAGTCAGAGACTCAGGAAACAAGTCTGTTATACCACAAAACTGAAGAAGAAGAAAAAGAAAGGGACTGAATTCTTTGAGAATATGGGAAAGGTGCAAGACTCTAAGTCATGGACAAAATACGAACCATAGTGCATGGCAGTTTTAGACTCAGGAAGTGAATCTACTATGCTACGGAACTGAAGAAGAAGGAGGAGGCACCAGAGGGGAAGCCTGCAGACACTCTCTGCACTTAGAGAGTAGAAGTTCTGGGATCCTGGCCCCGAAGCACAGGCGCCAACTTTCCTTAGCGTCGGTGGGTGCTCGTGCCCCTCCCACCTTTGGCCCCGCCCCGACTCTGCCCCCTCCCTGCCCCATTGGACCTCTCCCCAAATCCCCACCCCGGCCCTGCCTCTTCCCCGAGCGCACCACATTCCTCCTTCTCCCCCATCCCTCCCAGCGCTTGCTGTGCAAAACAGCTGTTTCACAGCGCAAGCACTGGGAGGGAGGGGGGAGAAGCAGGACGTGGCGGCACGCTCTGGGGAGGAGGCAGAGGTGAGCTGGGGCAGGAGGATGAGTCGGGGAGCTGCCAGTGGATGCAGAGCACCCACCAATTTTTCCCCGAGGGTGCTCCAGCCCCGTAGCACCCACGGAGTTGGCGCCTATGCCCCGAAGGAAGAATGGTGGGTAAGGAAACCTGATAGAGGTGAAGTAGGAAGTAGACCAGGGAAAGAGCAGCAGGGTTTGGGATGGAGCAGACCTTGCTTGCTGATTGTCGGGTCCTTGAGTGGAACCCTGGTTAGCGGGGAGGCCCAGGTTCCTCTACCCACCACTGTAGAAATGGCATAGCCTTGAACTGGAGGACTGCCAGGAATGATACCTGACCACCAGTCAGAGAGACTTTTGATATCCTGGAATGGGGAAGCCACATAGTGACCTGGTTGGAGCACCAAACCATGAAAAGGGAGCACCCCAAGTTATGAAGGGAAAACACTGTAACTCCTGGAACACAAGAGAGGCTACAGCGTGAACAAGAGACAAAAAAGGGTATCAAACTGGGTGGAGCTATTCCCCAGATGCAGCCACAAAGGGTACCCCAATAGCTAATAGGAACCCCATGACACTGTACCATCATCATTTTTATTGTAGACTGCCCTGTACTCTGATTTCCCATCCTACTTTCCTCCTAACTTAGTTTGTCTTAAAATCATCCAACTTTATACCTACCAGATTACCATCTTTCAAAGAACCCTCACTTCTATTGCCTCTAGCCTTCTGATGTCTATTTCATTTAATGCACCTGCTTCCAGACCACAGGGCTTGTCTACACTACCGCACAGGGTCGATCTAAGATACGGAACTTCAGCTACGTGAATAGCGTAGCTGAAGTTGATGTTCTTAGATCTACTTACCGTGGTGTCTTCACGGCGGTAAGTCAACAGCTGACGCTCTCCCGTTGACTCCGCTTGCACTCCTCGTTCTGGTAGAGTACCGGAGTAGATCCCCGCTGGATCGATTGCTGCCCGCCAATAGAGCGTAATACTATTAGTACACTGGTGCGAGCCAGTCATGCCTAGTCAAGTATATTAGTTCAATGAAAGGTGTTGTGTGTGGTCTCTGCTAAAAGCTAAGAACTAGCTGATTGTCATGGTTATTGTGAAATGTTTGTAGAGGAAACAATTTTAGAGTTATGTAACAAATAGGATATTATGTTCCAAAACTGTTAGAAGTGAAACTTGTCACCTAGGGCAGGGGAGTCTCAGAGCTAACTCAATCAATATTAAGAACAATCAGCACCCATGGAGACAGGCCTGTGTTTCCTGTCTGGACCAGATGCAGGCTTGAGCATTTAAAAAGACAAAAGAACCCCAAGAAAAGTCTCTGAATAAGGGACCCTTCGGGTAAGAGACAATAGTCTGTAACTGTATAAATGAAAAAGAAAGGGCACAAGATGTTATCCATTACAGAGGAGAGATTTTGCAGGCGGGAATGTCTCATGACATGTGGATCCCAGCTTTTTGGAATGGGCAACTTCTGTTAGGTCTGACCATTGGGTGAGAAATCCCTTATTAGATTGGAAAGTAATTTGTTAATAAGTATAGGGTATAGGTTGCATTTTATGATTTTCTTGTACTTGTAACCTTATGTTTCCAAACCCTTGTACTTGATTTTATTGAATCTCTATCTCAAGCTTTGTTAAATAAACTTCAATTTGGTTTTACTGTGGTTTTACTAGGTCTATGTGCTTTGTGCTAAGGAGTGTGTTGAATGGAGGTGAAACCAGTGAACTGGGGGTGCACTGCTTCTACAGAGGCAGCTGATAGGTGTTCATAGCAAGTGCCAGAAGATAAGACACTGGGCACTTGACTACAACAAAGTGGGGTATGTAAATTACTAGCTTGCATTGGGAAACAGCAGGGCTTGTGGAGCCTGGAGTAGAGCACTTGTGTTGCTGAGCCTGGTGGGGACAGACAAGGCTGTCAAGCTGTTTGGAGTGGCTCAAGTGCATGAATACCAACCTCAGGGAAGACTGTTACAAACCAGGACACAAACCCCAAACTGGTTGTGAGTTCTATATTTAGATTTCACCAACCGAGCATCACGTGTGAACTCCTCAAGACTATAACAGTTTTAAGATGGAGTCACAGACAGTCCCCTTGAATACTCCAATCTATTTTGCCACCCAGGTAAGCTTGTCTTTGTCATAGATGGTCCCTTACACCAAAAATCACAACAATATTCAAGTTATAGCCAGTCCCAAAGGACTGGTCACTCACCCCAGGTCAGCTGCACTTTAGATCTTACACCAGAGATAACATTTGAAGCTAATCCTATAATTAACTACAGATTTACTAACTAAGAAAAAGAAATGAAAGTGAATTACAAGGTTAAAGTAAGGAACACACACACACAAATGAGTTACAGTCTTAGGTTCCAAAAGGTGATAGAAGTTGCTGTGATATGCAAGCTCTAAGTCCTCTAGGGTTAACCTAGGCCAAGCACTGGGGATCCCTTGCTTATGCTTAGAAATGTTGCCCTCTCTAAGTCCAAGCAGCCTAGTGATACAATTCCTTCTTGACAGGGATTTTTTATCCACTTCCCCCAGAGTTCAAGCTGGTGGGACAAGTCCACCTGCATGTCTCTTCTTCGTGGGTGTTGGGGAGGAGCAATCAACAAAGTCTTTGTTCTTTGATGTTTCACAATGGCTCATTTGGTTGATATGGGCCTTCTTGGGCAGGACCTAACACCTTCTGTAGAAGCCAGCATTTTACATTAGTTAATGCTTCTTTCCTGTTCGGTGAGTTACATAATTACAGAGGTTTACAATGCACACACTCAACGTAACTTTATAGTGCAGGGTACAGCTTTTATAAGTGAGCTTACTACATGCAGCATCCTACGAGCATATCATAAAGTCTAAACACATTCATATAAACTTGACATCTATTTTAACGCTAACATACAGGTGATCCAGACTGGTTTCCAGCTATGTGTTCAGTTGAGGCCTAGGGGCTTGAGCTGGCATCTGGTTGCCAGCCTCACAAAGGCCCACGCCCACTGTGAGTAGGTGGTAGTGATTCACCACGGACAGCTCAGTAACTCCATAAAGTGTCACAACTGATTTGATAAATTTTCATTTTGGTACCCAACAATGTTGTTATCAGTCCATAAGTTCATCAATTTCTATGCAGCACTTGTGGCTAAAGCACACATCTCCCTTCAACAGTAGGCACTACTCAAGCTTCCTAGGTTCACATAAGAGTCTACTTTTTCTGTGATTTCATCCCTGCTGCACATCAAGACTTTATATATTGTCCCTTTTCCAAGATAAAACCACTTTGTTTTGTTGGAATTTACTGTAAATCCAAGTCAATGACACCTATATTTTCCAAGGTATCAAAGAGTATCATCATCAGTCAACATGAATAATTAGAAGCATGGAAAAACTTTGATACAAAGAAAAATTGAAAAGGTTGGGATTGTTTGCATTAGAAAGAAGACAAATAAGATGATACATGATAAAAAGTACAAAAAAATAAAGACAGAAATGGCAGATCAGGAGCTTCTTATCTCTGTATGGATATTAAACCTCACACTTATCATGGCTTAAACCAATGTTTAAGTATTAGAAATTAAGGTGAGTCCCGATGTTGGGGGCAGATTATATGTGGGCCTAATGTACTCAGATATTACTGTGAAGTGCAGCAGTATAAGCCCTCTAAAATAGGCTATCCCATATTTGCATAATACGGGGCTCTTATGCACCTTTCTCGTAAGCATCTGGTGCTGGCCATTGTTGAAGACAGGATACTGGATTAGATGAGCCAGTATGGCATAGCCTATGTTCATATCTTCAGCATTTCTGCCTCTATGGTGTTACTTGCCTGTAAGACCACCTACTACTCCTACGAGAGTTCTCTCCAGTCCTCCTCGGCAAAAAGGATGTTCATGTTACTTGGGGCTTCGAGGCTAGGAAAACTAAAGTAGGTAATAGTGGGAGAAGATTTTCAGGGGTCTAGCAGGGGTTCTCACACATGGGGGGGGGGGTTAATTTGCTAGTGGGATACAAATATCATTGATATGATAGAAATTCATAGTCCAGAAGAGTCAATTTTTGTTAAATATGGTTCACTATCTAAAACAATTTAAGCTATATGGAAGAAATATAGAGACTCACTAGTTGCTGAAGACACTGTAACAAGTTATCATTCTTAAATCCTTTGAGATTCTTAGTTCAGTTGATTTCATATTCCTGATACAGTGTTCCATATCTGTGGTACACTGTTTCATATTCCTTTTTTTTTTAAATCACAGTCCTGATCCAGTATCAAATGGAAAAGTTCTCAATTAATGCCTATCCTATAGTGGTAGGTAAACTATGGAAAAATTGAAATACTTTAGAATGTAGGAATGTTATTACTTTTGTAGGAAAACCACAGAATTTATTATTAATTTTGTTGGTCATTATTTGTATAGTGCCAAAGTATGCCAGGTGCTTTTCAGAAAAATAAGAACATTCTCTATGCCCTGAATATAGATGGACTTACAGTTAACTTTATAATGTGTTTACTTGTAATTTCTTAAGTTTGCACATGTATCTGTCAATGAGTTGGTACCTCAGTTTTTTACACTTATTTTAAATGGCATATATGTTTACCTGTAAACTTAGTAACATACACAAAAGCAACTTTAAAAAAAAATGTATTATTTCTACCTCAAACTTACTCCTTTGAATCACAGTTTTCCCTAATGTTTTGTAATGTAATTTGGATTCCTGTAATGATAATGTCAGAGATGATCTTTACTACAGATTTCCATTCAAGATGAATTCTACAATTATGGTTGTTATAGAATGACTTGGGCCCAGTTCAGCAAAGCACTTAAGCATGTACTTAAGTCCATCTTTATTAAGCAAAGCACTTATGCTCAAGTATGTTTAAGTGCATTTCCTGAATAGAGACAGACTTAAGCATGTGCTTAAATAGTTTGCTGAATTGGGGTCCTAGTATACGGCTGTCTCTGTATTATTTCTCTGATAATTAATAGAAACTGATTATGCCAGACAATTTAGTTGCATAAAATATGATGGGCAAGAGTCCAGAAAGATGGAGGAATTGGAGAGGTTGAATCAATCAGAATGACTACTGGGATCTCCCAGGATATGCTTCTTCTACCACCCTGAGAGAAGATGCAACATGATGCTCTTTACTGACTTGATGAGGGCCAGAGCATGGCCCTGCCCTAGATTCACTCCCCTTTCAGACAAATAGCACCTGTGGGACCTCAGCAAGAAGTAGGCTCTATACTTCTCAATGGGATTCTGACCAGTATATTAAAAGTTCAGTTTGGCAATTTAAACCACTGGACCAAAATGGAAAAAAAAATATTTTACATGGGGCTTCTGTATTTCTCATGCTGTCTTCCTAATGCAGGACAAACATGTAAAGTACAGTTTACTGTCTGATGAGATGAAATGCAATCCTTTCAATGAATATTTGTTTGGCAGACTCAAATTGCATGCTGCCCAGGCAGCACTCCATTACTATAAGATACTTCCCATTCCCTATTTAAGGGGATATAATGGTAATTATATTAATTAGAATCTATTGTTTTGGGGGGATGTAATTAAATGGTTATGTTTTGGATAACTATTGTAAATATCCTTGACATGAATATACATCATCTCATCATTTACCCTGAATATGATTTACTGTATAACATTGTGATTTGGGCAATCTGTCTGTATAATTTATGAATTCTCTTTGAGATTATGAAATCTGTATATGTCTGTGTTATACTGAAAACTCCATTTTGATTGTAAGCCTGGTCTTTACTTTCCTACTCTCTTTAGAGAGACAAAGTGGGTGAGGTAGTATCTTTTATTGAACAAACTTCTGTTGGTGAGAGAGTCAAGCTTTGGAACTTACACAGAGCTCTTCTACTGTCTTTTAACATTAATCTTTAACTAGAATTACAGAGGGGTGCTGGCACCAGATAGCAACAGAGGTTTGTTTAATATAAGTGTTTGGCCATTGTAATGTAATTGCTCTAGACAACAGATTGGCTGCCAACCAGGAAAACCGGTTTAACAGGGGGAGAGCTCAATTGGCAATAAAGTCACCTGGTAAGGGTCTCTAGTCACCTGACAGAGGAGAGTGGAAGGTTATAAAAGGTGAGGAGTTGATCTATGGGTCCTTGGGCATTTTTCTCCAGCTGAAGATGAGGGAAAAGCAATCCAGTGAGGCAGAGGACCCTACCTACGTTCCTGAGCACAGATGGTCACCCAAGGACTCACAAGGGAAAGGGGAGCTAGTGGGGCCATTGCATTTAGTATGTTATCATTTTCTAAATGATCTGTACTTTCTTGTTCTTTATGTGACTAAGTAAAAGAGCAACGGTGTTAGACTTCTGAGTAAAGTGTCTCTATGTGTTATAAACTACAGCTACCATGTTACCACTGGAGAGAGTTAAATGGTAAACCAAAAAGTTCATACCTTTCCATGGAGTTCTGAGAAGGAGTGTTTAAACTACATGGGAATCTGAAGGATCAGTGTTGAGTCCAAGGGCTAGGCTGCTGTACAGCTGGTTCTGGCTCCCAGGAGGAGATACTGGACAGAGAGTCTCTGCCCTGAGAGTGTGCCTAGGGGTCACCCCAAAGACTGGGGCTGTGTTCAGGTTCCAGATGCTTAAAACCCCTCTATCCAGCAGCTGTGTTCATTCACAGCAGTATAGTGAGTGACTGACAGGAAGTGCTCACTGGGACCTGTGACAAACATCAAGCCTATTCTGTTTATGTCCTTGTTACCTTGTTAACATTGTTAATAAACAACAGCACAGTACTTTGGTTTGTAACCTTACTGCATAAACTCAATAAACACATTTTACTAAAAAAAAGTTCTATTTGACAAACCACTCTTAACAGAATCTTACCATACTAAGAATATCACTTCACTTCGTCCTCCCTTGCTAAATTTCTGAGAAAACTAGATGGTGAGAAGGAAATTTCAGATCTCTTTCTGATTCTAGCTTCAATGGAATTGCTTCATTTTGACAGGGTTCAATATTTAATTGGCTGTGGGAGAAGATCTGTATCAAAAGAGAGCTTTTTGAGTTAATTAAGCTCTACATACAGTATATACTGTATGTTTAAGTGAAAATGTTCATTTTTACATATGCATTTTCAGAGTACTTTTATATAGGCTATCCATTTAATAATTTTTTTCTCAGTCTCATCTGTACTCTAAAAAGAAATTATGGAATCTCGTTGTGGTTGTCATAATGAAATGTCTTTATCTAAACTGGAACAGAAAGTCTAGGCTGTAAAATGATCACTATAGTGTATAGACAGAATGGTAGTTTGTCCTATTTCTCTTGCCACACAAAGAGTAAGATAGTGCACATGTAAAACACTGCATCTGTTGTTAACATACTTCTGAGCTTTTAAGGATAAAGTATTGCTAATATTGCACTCAGCTAATACCTTAATTATGTTTACTATATCACTTGTTAGTTGTAAAACATAGTATCCTAACAACATTTTGCTTCATATAAAATTCTCTCCCCACCCCCATTCCCCAACAATCTGTATGTAAATACACAACATAGTAAAACTTCTGCACTAAGAGTATGATTCATTTTCTTTTTATCCTTTTGGGCAAATGAGAACAAGATCCCTTCACAGCTAGTATTCAAATAGATTACTTGTTTAGATGGTATATGAAGTGACCATTAGAGTTGGATGTTCTTAATGGAAAACTATCCTGAATAATGAAAAGGTTTCTAGTAGGGCTGTCAGTTAACTCAAGCGATTAACTCAAAACAAATTAACTCGATTAAAAAATTAATCTTGATTAATCACAGTTTTAATCACACTGTTAAATATTAATAGAATACCAATTGAAATTATAAATATTTTTGTATTTTTTGACATTTTCAAATATATTGATTTCAATTACAACTCAGAATACAAAATATATAGTGCTCACTTTATATTATTATTTTTATTACAAATATTAGCACTATAAAAATTATAAACAAAAGAAATAGTATTTTTCAATTCACCTCATACAAGTACTGTAGTGCAATCTCTTTATTATTAAAATGCAAAGTACAAAGGTAGATTTTTGTTGTTGTTACATAACTGCACTCAAAAACAAAACAATGTAATACTTTAAAGCAACGATCTCCAACCTTTTTACGCCCAATATCACTTTGAATTTAAGGGCAACACAGGATCTGCCCTGCTCACTCCATCCCAACTCCGCCCCCCCACCCCGCCACCTCCATCGCTCGCTCTGCCCCACCCTCACTCACTTTCACCAGGCTGGGGCAGGGGGTTGGGGTTCGGGAGGGGGTGTGAGCTCTGAGCTGGGGGTAAGGGGTTCGCCGTGTGGGAGGAGGCTCTGTGCTGAGCCTGGGGCAGAGTGTTGGGGTGCAGAATGCTGGCTCTGGAAGGGGGGGTCAGGGCTGGGGCAGAGGGCTGAGTGCAGAAGGGAGTATGGAGTGTAGGCTCTGGGACGGGTTCAGGGCTGGGGCAAGGGATTGGGGTGCTGGCTCTGGGAGGGGGCTCAGGGCTGGGGATTAGAGTGTGGCCTCCTGCCCTGTGACATTTACCTCGGGCGGCTCCCGGGCAGCAACACAGAGAGGCTAAGCCAGGCTCCCTGGCTGCCCCAGTCCCATGCCTGGAAGGGGCCAATGCACCTCTGCGGCCCCTGGGAGTGGAGGTGGGGCTCTGCGTGCTCTGCGTGTGGCTCTGCGCGCTGCCCCTCTCAGCAGGCACTGCCCCCAAAGGTCTCATTGGCCACAGTTCCTGGCCAGTGGGAGCTGCGAAGGTGGTGCTTGCAGGCAGGAGCCGCATGCGGAGATCCCAGCCTTCCTGTTGCCCCACGGGATTGTGGGGGTGTGCTGGCTGCTTCCGGGAGAGGTGTGGGGCCGCCAGCAGCCCCGCTACACCACAAGAGATTAGCGGCAGCCCTGCTACACCGACTGGGAGAGTCCCCAGGATTGACCAGTCGATCGCAATTGACAGGTTGATGACCACTGCTTTAGAGCCTACAAGTCCACTCAATCCTACTTCTTGTTCAGCTAAGACAGACAAGTTTGTTTACATTTACGGGAGATAATGCTGCCCACTTTTTATTTACAATGTCATCTAAAATAAGAACAGGTGTTCACATGGCAGTTTTGTAGATGGATTTGCAAGGTATTTACATACCAGATATGCTAAACATTTGGGGTGCTTCCGCTACCATCCTTCATGCTTCCGCCACCATTCAAGAGGACGTGCTTCCGTGCTGATGACACTTGTTAAAAAAATAATGCATTGATTAAATTTGTGACTGAACTCCTTGGGGGAGAATTGTATGGCTTGTGCTCCATGGTTTTACCCACATTCTGCCATACATTTCGTGTTAGGGCAGTCTTGGATGACAACAGAGCATATGTTGTCTGATTTAAGAACGCTTTCATTGCAGATTTGACAAAGTCCAAAGAAGGTACCAATAGGAGATTTCTAAAGACAGCTACAGCACTTAACCCAAGGTTTAAGAATCTGACGTGTCCTCCAAAATCTGAGAGGGGCCAGGTGTCCCCACTGCCACTGCCACCCTGGAGCCGCTCCAGGTAAGTGGCGCTAGGCCAGAACCTTCACCCCGAGCCCCTCCTGCACCCCACACCCCTGCCCTGAGCCCCTTGCCACACCCTGCCTGCACCCCAACCCCTGCTGCACCCTGCACCCCTCCTTAACCCCAACCCCTGCCCTGAGCCCCCTGCCATGCCCCAATCCCCTGCCCAGAGCCCCCTGCCGCACTCTGCACCCATCCTGCACCCCAACCCCCTGCCCTGAGCCACCTCCTGCACCCCCTCCTGTACCCCAACCCTCTTCCCTGAGTCCCCTCATACATCCCACACCCTTCCTCCGCCCCAACCCCTTGCCCTGAGCCCCTTCCTGCACACCGCACCCCCTCCCACACCTCGCACTTCCTCCCACACCCCAACCCCCTGCCCCAGCCCTACATTTATGGCCCTGCATGCAATTTCCCCACCCAGATGTGGCCCTCAGGCCAAGAAGTTTGCCCACCCCTGGCATAGAAGCATGTCCTCTGGGATGGTCATTAAAGCATGAAGGGGCCTCCAAGTTCCTCCTCTGCCTTGGTAGGTCCTGCGCTTATTGGCAGATTTTCTGACCTCAGAGGTTCACGGCAGCCCTCAGTTTGGCCACTTTCGTGGCTCAAATCTGCCATTCATTCAGTTAGCCTCATCACTGGTCAGCATGGGGAAAGGAAGAAGAACAATCCCCCCAGTCTCTGCTGATCCTCCTAGTGGATCAGGGAACAGGCCAGAGACCTTCCCCTCTGGTGGAACCAACAGTTCAGTTCAACTCCTCCGGTATCAAGTAGGGAGTTGAGGGGATGGAGGGAACCCGGGCCCACCCTCTACTCCAGGTTCCAGCCCAGGGCCCTGTGGATTGCAGCTGTCTAGAGTGGCTCCTGTAACAGCTGCATGACAGCTACAACTCCCTGGGCTACTTCCCCATGGCTTCCTCCTAACACCTTCTTTATCCTCACCACAGGACCTTCCTCCTGATGTCTGATAATGCTTGTACTTTTCAGTCTTCCAGTCGTACGCCTTCTCACTCTCAGCTTCTTGCACCTCTCGCTCCCAGCTCCTTGCACGCACACCACAAACTGAAGTGAGCTCCTTTTTAAACTCAGGTGCCCTGATTAGCCTGCCTTAATTGATTTTAGCAGCTTCTTGATTGGCTGCAGGTGTTCTAATCAGCTTGTCTGCCTTAATTGTTTCCAGAAAGTTCCTGATTGTTCTGGAACCTTCCCTGTTACCTTACCCAGGGAAAAGGGACCTACTTAACCTGGGGCTAATATATCTGCCTTCTATCACTCTCCTGTAGCCATCTGGCCTGACCCTGTCACAACTGTTTTCTTTTTGAGTGCAGTTATGTAAACAAATAATAATAATTCTACATTTGTAAGCTGCACTTTCACGATAAAGAGATTGCACTACAGAATTTGTATGAGGTGAATTGAAAAATACTCTTTATTTTATCTTTTTTACAGTTCCACTATTTGTAATAAAAAATGATAATGTAAAGTGTGTACTCTACACTTGGTATTCTGTGTTATAACTGAAATCAGTATATTTGAAAATATAGAAAACATCTAAAAATATTTAAATAAATGGTATTCTATTGCTGTTTAACTGTGCAATTTAAAACTGCAATTAATCGCAATTAATTTTTTAAATAGTTTGACGGCCCTGGTTTCTAGGCATGATTTTCCTCTCACTGATACCATTTAATATTTAGTATACTTTCATTGTATTCAGTGGCCTTACTCCTCATTTATGCTAGTGTAAGTAACCAGAGAAACTGGCTCTCTGAAACTCATGTAACAAAACATTAAAAAAAAAGGGGCAAGTCTTGCTAGAAAAAGGAAATGAATAAGAAGTAATTTGCATAAGACCAACACGAAAACAGGAAGGAACTTCCCACCAGTATGCTAGATGAGAGCTCCTCAGTGACATGTGCTTGACTATGAGAAAAGCAGATCTCCTGAAATTATTAATAGCAATAATTATCATGTTCTTTGTAAGTTTGCCTGAATTTTTCAAAACCCATGAAGGTGAGTGATCCGCTTTAAAGAATGAGGGCTCTTCTTTATTTTAAGGTCAGATTGCAATTAAAGAATTCACATGTACTTTCCCAGAGGAGCTGATTGTGATACAATTTTCTTACTGATAGTAAACTTAACAAAATGTATATGAAATGTGTCACTTTTATTAGCTTTTTGTTAATTATAGTTAACTGTACATATTAATTATGAAGAATATTTGTCAAACAGTTACATATACCAGAATCAAAAATGTTGTAGGTGTTTTCATTTAATTGATGTTGTACTTCTTGCTTTTGGCAGGGTTTTTCTACAGAAGGTAATTGCTTGTTAGAATTATAACTATTTTGAACTTCTTGCACCCAAAGGCACAAAAATGTTTGTAACATTATTGTATTATACTTTCATTCAAAGAACATGAAAAATAGTTAATCCTGTTGAAGATATGAAAGTATTATGTATGTATGGTGAACTGAAACAAAGAAGTGCAGAGTGGGTAGAATGGAGTGAAATCAATCTCTTAATATGAATTCCAAATATAATTTGGTCATAGAGGTCAATACTGAGAGTTGGGAGAAAATGTATGAATAAGACTTATTTATTGGTTTCAGAGTAACAGCCGTGTTAGTCTGTATTCGCAAAAAGAAAAGGAGTATTTGTGGCACCTCAGAGGCTAACCAATTTATTTGAGCATAAGCTTTCGTGAGCTACAGCTCATTTCATCAGGTGCATACTGTGGAAAATACGGAAGATGTTTGTTTATATACACACAAATCATGAAAAAATGGGTGTTTATCACTACAAAAGGTTTTCTCTCCCCCCACCCCACTCTCCTGCTGGTAATAGCTCATGTAAAGTGATCACTCTACTTATAATGTGTATGATAATCAAGGTGGGCCATTTCCAGCACAAATCCAGGTTTTCTCCCCCCCAACACCCGCCCCCAACACCCTCCCCCAAAAAAACCAAACAAACCACTCTCCTGTTGGTAGTAGCTTATCTAAAGTGATGACTCTCCTTACAATGTGTATGATAATCAAGGTGGGCCATTTCGAGCACAAATGCAGGGTTTAACAAGAACGTCTGGGGGGGGGGGTTAGGAAAACAAGGGGAAATAGGTTACCTTGCATAATGACTTAGCCACTCCCAGTCTCTATTCAAGCCTAAGTTAATTGTATCCAATTTGCAAATGAATTCCAATTCAGCAGTCTCTCGCTGGAGTCTGGATTTGAAGATTTTCTGTTGTAATATCGCAACTTTAATGTCTGTAATCGCGTGACCAGAGAGATTGAAATGTTCTCCGACTGGTTTATGAATGTTATAATTCTTGACATTGGATTTGTGTCCATTTATTCTTTTATGTAGAGACTGTCCAGTTTGACCAATGTACATGACAGAGGGGCATTGTTGGCACATGATGGCATATATCACATTGGTAGATGTGCAGGTGAACGAGCCTCTGATAGTGTGGCTGATGTTATTAGGCCCTGTGATGGTGTCCCCTGAATAGGAATGTGGGCACAGCTGGCAACGGGCTTTGTTGCAAGGATAGGTTCCTGGGTTAGTGGTTCTGTTGTGTGGTATGTGGTTGCTGGTGAGTATTCGCTTCAGGTTGGCGGGCTGTCTGTAGGCAAGGACTGGCCTGTCTCCCAAGATTTGTGAGAGTGTTGGGTCATCCTTCAGGATAGGTTGTAGATCCTTGATATGCGTTGGAGGGGTTTTAGATGGGGGCTGAAGGTGACGGCTAGTGGCGTTCTGTTATTTTCTTTGTTAGGCCTGTCCTGTAGTAGGTGACTTCTGGGAACTCTTCTGGCTCTATCAATCTGTTTCTTCACTTCCGCAGGTGGTATTGTAGTTGTAAGAATGCTTGATAGAGATCTTGTAGGTGTTTGTCTCTGTCTGAGGGGTTGGAGCAAATGCGGTTGTATCGCAGAGCATAGCTGTAGACAATGGATCGTGTGGTGTGGTCAGGGTGAAAGCTGGAGGCATGCAGGTAGGAATAGCGGTCCGTAGGTTTCCGGTATAGGATGGTGTTTATGTGACCATTGTTTATTAGCACTGTAGTGTCCAGGAAGTGGATCTCTTGTGTGGACTGGACCAGGCTGAGGTTGATGGTGGGATGGAAATGGTTGAAATCATGGTGGAATTCCTCAAGAGCTTCTTTTCCATGGGTCCAGATGATGAAGATGTCATCAAGATAGCTCAAGTAGAGTAGGTGCGTTAGGGGATGAGAGCTGAGGAAGTGTTGTTCTAAGTCAGCCATAAAAATGTTGGCATACTGTTGGGTCATGCGGGTACCCATAGCAGTGCCGCTGATTTGAAGGTATACATTGTCCCCAAATGTAAAATAGTTATGGGTAAGGACAAAGTCACAAAGTTCAGCCACCAGGTTAGCCGTGACATTATCGGGGATAGTGTTCTTGACGGCTTGTAGTCCATCTTTGTGTGGATGTTGCTGTAGAGGGCTTTTACATCCATAGTGGCCAGGATGGTGTTATCAGGAAGACCACCAATGGATTGTAGTTTCCTCAGGAAGTCAGTGGTGTCTCGAAGGTAGCTGGGAGTGCTTGTAGCATAGGGCCTGAGGAGGGAGTCTACATAGCCAGACAATCCTGCTGTCAGGGTGCCAATGCCTGAGATAATGGGGTGCCCAGGATTTCCAGGTTTATGGATCTTGGGTAGTAGATAGAATATCCCAGGTCGGGGTTCCAGCAGGAGAGTGGGGTGGGTGGAGAGAAAACCTTTTGTAGCGATAAACACCCATTTTTTCATGATTTGTGTGTATAAAAACAAACATCTTCTGTATTTTCCACAGTATGCATCCGATGAAGTGAGCTGTAGCTCACGAAAGCTTATGCTCAGATAAATTGGTTACTCTCTAAGGTGCCACAAGTACTCCTTTTCTTTTTACTTATTCATTGTTATACCTTCATTTAAAAATCCATTGATAGGCTAACATTAAATTATGGGGTTTTTTCTTCTGTATTCCAAAGTAGGACCTTGAGGAGAAAAACATAACAAGAAAAGTGTCCATCTGATAAAGATGGTTCATTTTCCTGAAAGGCTTTATGTTAATTTTTAATGAAAAGTGATATTCAGTAAAAACTCTGAAAGCTTAAAGTGTATGCAAGTTAGGAAAGTTAATTTAATTTGAATTTATATTTTTATTTACCAAGCAAGAATTAAATTGATTCTAACTCAAGCATAAGGATAACAATCTATAGCTTACAAAATGATACTCCTGAGGGAATTCTGTGCCAAAAAATTAAAAATTCTGCACATAATATTTTAAAATTCTCCAAAATTCTGCCAATTTTATTGGTCAATAAATAAATGTGGAGGCTCCAGCATGGCAGTGGGGAGCACAGGCCACTGACTGCACAGAGGTGGGAGATCACCCTGCAGCCCCCACCCCGGGACATGGACTCAGTGGTGAGGCTGCACCCAGCCCTGACACAGAAAAAGGCCCAGACTTGTCCCTCCATGCCAAGCACACAGGCAGGCTCAACACAGCAGGATCCAAGTATGGAAGGGCTTAGTGTGGGGAGATCCAGGTGTGGGGTGATAAGGGCTCTGTGTGGGGCAGTCTGGGTGTAGGCAGCTTGTTGTGGTGGTCTGCATACAGGGCGGGATCTGGATGAATGAGCTTATTGTGGGGTAGGGTTCTGGGTGCAGAGGCAATGGGACTCTGCAGAAGGGGTCCAGGTGAAGGTGGTTAGGGCTCAGCAGAGGGGGCTCTGGGTATGGAGGGCTCAGCAGGGGGTAGGGGTCTGGGTCCTGGCTTGGTGGGGCTCAGTGGGGTGGGGGTCTAGGTCTAGTGGGGTGGGGAGCTAGTTTGGGTGGTCCAGGTCCAGGTAGGGGTAGGATAGGTGGAGGCTCAAGTATGCAGGGGCAATCTGGATGCAGGGGTGGAGTACAAATGCAGGGAGGTGGGGCTCAGCAGGGGTTTCTGGGTTCAGGGGTGCTCTAGATGCAGAGAGTGAGGCTTGGTAGGGGTGTGGGTTTGGGTTCAGAGGGCTCAGTGGTGGGGCGGTTCTGCGTGCAGGAGGAGAGGCTTGGTGGGGCAATCTGGATATGAGGTGGGTCCAGATGCATGGGGGTTGGGCAGATGGGGGAGCAGCTCCCGTACAGTGACTCCTCCTCCCCACAGCTGAGGAATGAGGGAGCAGGGAGGAGGGGGTGTGTGGAGCTTCCAGCAGCCAGGGAGGTTTCTGGGGGTGGGTCTGACCCAGCCCTGGCCGCTCCTTGAAGGGAAAGAGGAAGTCCCATCCTTTCCAGCCCTGTTGGGACTAGCAGCTGAGCCTGGCACAGGGTAGGAGCCACCAGCTGGGGAGTCCCCAGCCCCCCTCCCACCCGTGATTTACCTCTCTGCTGGCTGCTCCAGATGCCTGAAACAACGCACCTGCGCTGCTGGGTAGTGGCGCATGACCGGTTTTGCGGCTTCGCTTTGTTTGCCCCATCAGAAAGTCACTTTTCTGCAGGGAAGCAAAGAAATCTGCAGGACACATGAATTCTACGCATACACAGTGGCACAGAATTTCCCCAGGAATAAAAATGACAAGATCAGTGGGATGCTTTAAGTTTTCAGATATTGTAGAAGGTGTAAACAAAGTTTGCAGATTGCCATACCTAATGTTTTACCTCCATGTAAAAGTGGCGAAAGTGCTAAATAGTAATCAAATTGTTTAACAGATTGCACAAATATACAGTGATGACATAAATGTTATCACAAGAGTACATGTTGACATTACTGTCAGTACCATGTTATTTCTAGTTGATCTTTTCATATATAGTTCCTGTTTAGATAACACTGCATGGTATAACTGATGCAACCTCAAACATTTTGTCATTTTTGTACCTGCTGAATTTTAACTACAGTGCGGTAAAATTCGAAAGCGTGGTTCTGCCTTAAGTTCTGCACTAAGGGTTTCAGAGGACTTAGAGCAAAGTATATGAGAAGCAGAATGCACCGCAACACTCTATCTAGGAATTTTAAAACTAGCTACCCCATGTTATCTGGATGCTTTCTAAACTATGTAACAAATTTTGAACTTATGTAAGAGGGTGTAAAAACACTGGAATTACGAGCCTGGAATACACCATCTTAGAATTTGGCCCTGTGTGTGTCCTAAGAGCTGCATGGGCATTGTTAGTTAAAAATCTTCTTTAGGAGACGTCTCTTGTTTTGAGTTTTGTTACAAACCTGAATCATGCAGATGTTTGCTGGGGTTCAGCTGAACTTCTGGTAATTTCAAATTAAGTGATAAGGTACAGAAATACTCAGTTAAAGCACTCAAACAACCTTAACTTTGCTGTATAGTGATACCCTTGAGGAAGAAGGGGGGAAACAAGAAAAAAAAAAGTCTGTGTCTTTAAAATCAGTTTAATCTAATCTGGAACAAGGACTAATATGACCACAAAGACTAATAGGCATCATTCATAATTGTAAGCTATTGTATGACATCACTACATGGCAGAATAAAGGCTGTTTGAGTGCCTTCATTGTGTGTTTCCATATCTTACACATTTGGATTTCTTTTAGTTTAACATTAACTTTGAATTTCCTGGATCTGTATTGCTTGTTTTGATGATAATCACAACATCCACATAATACATTTATCCTAACTTACTGGTATGTGTTCTCAACCTTGACTCCACCTTAATGTAGTTGTGTGTCTGATACAGTGGAGCCTTGTTTCCTTAACTACAGTATATTTCACTATCTCAAGAAAGCATTATGAATTAAAAGGCATATCCTGTCACCACCCTTTTGTGGAAATGCAAGATCTATAAATAAAGCAGCAATACTGGTGCAGTTCTGCTGCAGAGCAGGGGGTCAGTTAGGTTGTGGACTGGCAGTGCATGAGAGTGGGGGGGGGGCATCAGAGACAGGTGGGGGCACATGTTACAACCTTGCCCAATACCCCACTGTATGGTTACCAGTCTGTTGCAAGTGGACCCCGTTGCTGGGTCCTATGTGCTTCCAAGCTGAATGGATTTTGGTAGAGTCTAGTCATTTGTTTTTGTCCTAAAGAGGATGAAAAGTTGAAATTTAAAAACTTTTCATGGAATGGAAAATCTAAAAAATTTAAATGAACAAATGAATAAACATTTCATTCTGACATTTTAAATCAAAACAAAATATTTCAATACTCCCACAATTGAAATGTTTCATTTTGATTTGTTGAAATTATCCTAAATGCTTCATTTCAACATTAACCTGTGTTTTCTTATGGTGGCACATTGCATTATGAGAGGTGTAGCACAGCAGGGAGTCTGGCCCAAAGGGAGAATAGGGACATCAAGGTCCCAAACATCTCCCACAATGCACCCAGAGTCATGTGACCACACCACTCGGTCAGAGTGAAATCAGCATGTTGCCTTATGGGAGAGATGGTCCTCTAGGGGGCCCAGTCCATAGTAGAGAATAGGGACCAGAACAACAGCTCCAATAAGATAATGCTACATAATATAAAAATAGTTTAATGTTTTGTTGAACTTATTCAAAATGAAACCCAACCCAAAATGATATATTTATTTTCGAGTTTCTTGATGGAAAATTGAAAATTTTCAGCAAAATCAAAGTTTTTCTGAAGAAAATCATTTTGATGGAAAATTCCTGAACAACTCTAAACACAGTCTTAGCAAAGGAACTTCTTAACCACAGAAACTTTACTTGCAAAGCAGAAGAGGGCTACAGATCTTAGAGAACAAAACAAGAGTCCGGAGACACACCCTTTCTTGGTCTGACTTCACCTCTTCTCGGGAATCAAAAGGTTGTCAGTGATTTAAGTTAGGGAGAGTCTCTCCTGCTCTCACTTGCCTGCCAGTCCTTTTTATGTGGTGATGGTTTCTCCCCCTCCCTGGCACACAGCAGCTCCTGCTCTTATGTAGGCCTCTGTCTCCCTGCCATGTACTCCACTAGGGACCACCAACTTCCCTCCAATTATGCCCACCCCGGACACTTTTGAGGGAAGTCAATTGTTCCAGGGGGATGGGCTGGTAGTTGAGAAACATACATGATGGCTCTAGTCTTGATGGCTTCTCAGTGATAGGGTTTCAGTGAGGTGTCAAGCCTCTTCCCCCAGTACAGCAGCTGCCTGGAATACATAAGAGGCTGCCTTCAGGTAAGATTAGTAAAATGTTCAGCACATAGCACAAAATGGACTTCATAATGTGATACAGACATATCTCACTCTGATATAGCACACTCACTAGCTCCACAAACTACATGGACAGAATACCTATGTAAAAGATGTATAGCAGAAAGTAGCCATTTATAGCTTGAAAACTGGAGTAGTAGGTTTGAGGAGGCTGCACAGGTGCTCAGCATCCTAGCTCCAGGATGGGAAGGAAAATTTAATTTCCTCCCCCTACACATTCTGCACAAAGAATATTTATTAGGAGTTTACTTGGGCAGATAATAAGAATTTGTCTCCAAGGGTCACAGAATCATAGAATCATAGAATATCAGGGTTGGAAGGGACCTCAGGAGGTCATCTAGTCCAACCCCCTGCTTAAAGCAGGACCAGTCCCCAACTAAATCATCCCAGCCAGGGCTTTGTCAAGCCTGACCTTAAAAACTTCTAAGGAAAGAGATTCCACCACCTCCCTAAGTAACGCATTCCAGTGTTTCACCACCCTCCTAGTGAAAAAGTTTTTCCTAATATCCAACCTAAACCTCCCCCACTGAAACTTGAGACCATTACTCCTTGTTCTGTCATCTGCTACCACTGAGAACAGTCTAGATCCATCCTCTTTGGAACCTCTTTTCAGGTAGCTGAAAGCAGCTATCAAATCCTCCCTCATTCTTCTCTTTCACAGACTAAACAATCCCAGCTCCCTCAGCCTCTCCTCATAAGTCAGGTGTTCCAGTCCCCTAATCATTTTTGTTGCCCTCCACTGGACTCTTTCCAATTTTTCCACATCCTTCTTGTAGTATGGGGCCCAAAACTGGACACAGTACTCCAGATGAGGCCTCATCAATGTTGAATAGAGGGGAACGATCACGTCTCTCAATCTGCTGGCAATGCACCTACTTACACATCCCAAAATGCCATTAGCCTTCTTGGCAACAAGGGCACACTGCTGACTCATATCCAGCTTCTCGTCCACTGTAACCCCTAAGTCCTTTTCTGCAGAACTGCTGCTGAGCCATTCGGTCCCTAGTCTGTAGCGGTGCATGGGATTCTTCAGTAACTGTGCAAATGAGGAGAGATCATGGACATTTAGAAGAAAACCTTCAACTTGCCTAAGGGAAGGATCAGACCCTAAATTTTATATTTTTAAATGTTCTTTATAGTATTAAAACAAATCATTGTCTTATATTTTATGTGCATAATATGGTATTTTAGAAATCACTGCAGTTTTTGTTTTTATGGAATATTTATTACTCGCCAATCTACTGTCACTAAAGAAGAGAAGGTAATTGACTTTGCATTTACTGTAGGATGTCGTTTCTTTATCCTGTCTGAAATTTTTCACTAAATTGATTCTGAGGCTAGTCCCCCTGGATGCTAGCACAGATGGCCTATTGCAACTGTCAGGCTACAATGAATGTTGGGCAAGTTAAGGGATGTATTTTCATCTCTATACATGAGAATTTATGACCATATAACTCCCATTAGTGCTAGTGGGAGTTAGGTACTTAAAACCCTATTTCATGAAGATGAAAGTATATATCTAAATTGGAAGGTGAGTTACTGTCGTGTGGGTTCCTACATCATTAGCAGAAACAGAGTGTTATTTGCTTGTTTTACAAGTTGGTGTTAGGTACCAGCATTTTTTGCTCTTTAATTATTTTCAGATTTTAAAAAATATTTTAAGACAAGTACAAGTTCAAATATAAAAGAGTGCTGTACAAAAAAGCCTTAATGGTTACTTACTGTGAGTAGGAAAAAATAAGAGATTCATCCTCCTCCTTAATAATAAATAATAGAGTATCCTTGTATCACTTGTCCAAGTTGAATCAAGGCACACTAGCTAAAACCAAAGAATACCAAAAAGAAGGAAGTGAAATAGGAGATAAAATTGGTGGATGATTTTTGTGTTAGAGTACACAAAAGCTGTAGTGTGGAGGTTTCAGGTATACCTTATATAATCCTGCTTTATGATAGCATTATCTTTGGAGACAGGTTTAAATTTGACTACAGCTGTTCTCCAATATAATCACAATGACTTATTGTAACCAGGCTTATTACTTATGTAACTTATTGCAGGCTGCCCCTCTGAAGTAATTGAAGAGACCCAGACCTGTTCTTACTCCACAGTTCTGGCATCTCCTTCTGCTGTCTCCATCCCGCCCCCATTTATTTTATTGTAACCATGTAGGTTTCTGAGCAAACTTCTCCTCTGAAAGTGTTAAGGGCTTCATCTTTTTTCAAACAGGATCAGATCCTAAGAGCTTTGGAAGAGGAATGTGTCCAGATACAATTATGAGTGCAGGTTACCGTTAGAAGAGATTTAGTATTATTGAGCAATAAAATCCAGCCTGTACAATGTGAGAGGCTTTCTTCTTTCATGCTCTCCCATTATACAATATGTTCAATATGCTGCCAGAATGTGGGAGATGTTTCACAGTAATATGGTGAAAGGATATCTATCTTTATGCTTAGATGTACATATTTTACTATGTGCTTCCAATATGACCATTCTTACAATATATAACTATCTTTCTTTTTGTTTTACAGCAAGCACTGTAATTATATCATGCATGGATGCTTGTTCATTTAATAACATCACCTTTCCACTCTGTGCTTTTAACAATTCTTCTGAAAGCTTCCTGCAACAAGGAAGTAAAAAACAGACTATTTTTTTGAAGGTCTTTATAAATTACTCTGATTTTCAAAATACTCCAAGTATTTGCCAAGTCTCGAGGAGTGAACTGCAACCATGTATTTTAAACTCAGCCTGTGAATCCAAGAATGATATGAATGTTGTTCACCAGGAATCAAGATCAGAAGGTAAAGAAAGCGAACAAGGGAAAAGAAGTGCTTAGTTTAGAGGTAGTTAATTACTTGCATATATGATTTATTCATTTTTTGTCAGTTAAACCATCATGAAAATGTAATAAGCTTTATACTGATTCCTTAATCATAAACTCTTGGAAAACTCTGTGAATATAGCTTCTTGGCCTTGGCAGCTTATTTTTGCATTGCTACAAAGTGCATAATTAATGACAAATTCTGCCCTCAGATACATAGGCAGTGTCGTGAGTGCAGAATTTATATTTAGAGCTAAATGCTGCCTTCTTCTATGTTGTGGCCTCATCAAAAGTCTATTGAAGTCAAAAGGAGTCTTTCCATTGACTTCCATGGGCTCTGTGTCAGGCCCTTGGTGCAGAAATGTGAAGTTATGAGAAAGAGTATAGAGATCCACTTTTCCTCCCTCTATTCCACCCTCTATTTCCTCCCTCTATTCCAGCAGCGAGCCAGAATACAGCCACATGTCCTTAACTTATACCATGATTTGTTTCTAAAAGTTTGCACCTGTCCATCCTTCCCATCTTTGTGCATTCTACTTAAATCCTTAATTTGCCCCGAAAGGGCATCCTGTCATCAGTTTTCATGCAGAACTCCTTATTGATTTCAATGTGGAGCTCTACTATGGAATATAATTAATCAAAAGATTAACTATAGATTATAGTTTTCCTGTGGTGGAAGGGAATATTGAGAGAAAATATCTGAAGAATGGCTTTGAAGACAGGTAATAAATAAATAATAAAACAAATAATGATTAACAAGTGTAGATTGTGGTTAGTTCTATGCAAGTGCATGGGTACCAGACAGCTAAAAGAATCAGTGTCCATGTTTGCAATATTGAGGGTGCGTAGTTCCAGAGTGGCATTGGATGATTCAAGTAGGACAAGACTGAAAAGGTCCTAGCCTCTTTCCAGCCACGCAGGGCAGAGCAGGGAAGTCAGAATCTACACCTTTTCAGAGAGGGTCTCATCCTCTCTCTGGCATTCACTCCTTCAGTGCTTCTGGAGACATTCTGGATTTTGCCCTCTCAGCATGGGCTCTGCCTACTGTGACAAAGTTGGAATGTTCTGTAATATTTTTATGAATCCTAGGCATGCCTCAGTTTCCCTCAGTATGTTGCTTTGCTATCCAGTGGATGCAAAAGTGTTAACACTGCTCCTGGAACAGTGCAGTAGGTGTGTGTGTGTGTGTCACCTTGCTGTCTGGAGGGAATGAATATAGTCATTAAAGAACTGGCTCAAACTGACCCAGATCAATTGAGGGTCCAGCAAGACAGAGAGATGTCCCAGTCAACATCTAACAGCAGGAAACCCCAGCAGGCAGAACTTGGGAAATGAGCTGGAGAACAAGATGCAGGTGACTGGATGAAGGGGGCTTTTTGGAGGGACTCAGGAGCCCAGACTGGGAGATACTAGAGGGGACAAGAGAGGGATCCAGAAATGGAGTCCATCACAGCTTCACTGGCTCATCATGGCACTCCTATGACCAAGATTGGACTATGGCTTAATTTCTGCCTTTCTGTGCTGATCTAAGGACTTTCAGATTTTGTGTACCAGGTGACTAATAAATGGGTACCTTGTTTTGAAAAGGCTGCCTGTGTCACTGCAAACACTCACTGAAAGAACTGCACCCTGAAAGGGTACTGTACAAGCCTCCTGTAGGACCCTGGCTTGGCTGGATTCATTACAGGGAGCTATGGAGAGACAGGGATTCTGGTGCTGATGGCTCAGTCTTGGAGTCATGGGCCTTCCCCTGTGGAACTGTGTGGGTCCTGGGGGCCTGGCCCACTAAAGGGGTCACTCCCAGGAGATTAGTTACAGGCTGGAGTATAGACCAGACTTTGTGACTCTTTGACACCTGCAAAAACAAGAACAGGATCCTGAATGAGCAAGTGCCCAAGTCTATGATGTTGTTGCTGTTGTTATTTTCAAACTGCATTCATAAAAATGAATCCTCTAGCTTTTACAAATTAGTTCCCTGTACAGATTTGGAGAATAACCAAATAAGAAGTACATGGGACAAATTCTGCTCTTATATTCGCTTGTGCAACCGTATTGATTTTGACAGAGTTATGTGGATGTTACTGAGGGGACAACTTGTTCTATGTTGTTGACATAGACATGATGGAAGCCCCATAGCTTGAATCACTTAAAATTGGACTGGGCAAAGCTCTGGAAAATATTGTGAAATGGCAAAGAGATGGGTTAGATGACCTAATAGGTCATGCCCAGCTCAAACCTCTATAATTTTCACATGTTCTTTTTTTTTTAATTTAGCGTTGGTTTGTGTTATCTCTGACAATGACAGATTCCAAAAAAACTTTTGCAGCTGGTAAATGAAGTCACTAACAGTTACAAGGAAAACACATTTTGTATAGCAAAATCAATAGAGCTTAGATTCATTCTGAAGGCTTATTACATATATTATTGTCCATTTTACTAAGTATTCAGTAATGATGAGTCTTGCCATCTATTTATAGGAATGGGGTTTAGTAGTGAGTTATGGTACTTTTATTTTGTAAGTACAATGTGCTACATAGCAGATCTTAATGTTTTTTGTTTATTTGTAGTTCCAGAAGTGACAGGATCATTAGAAATGAAAGCAAAAAATTTTATTTCTTTCCATAAACATTTCAATTTCACTGTGGGTTATGTGAATGAAGAAAGCGAGGAATACAACACTTACTATATACTGGAAATCCACATTAGAAATTCTACAACCAGAAGAGGAAACACTACAGAAGAAAATATAAATCACTTATGTATAGCAGCAATGATGGAAGACCAAAATGGCTGTATAAATATTTCACTGCAACTACAGACTTATGTGAAAAGTAAGTTATGAAAAGGGAATCAGAGGGCAAATCAAACATGGAACTAATATGAATCTTACACTAAGGAAGGAAAACTTCCAATAGGCAACCTTAAGCATTTCCAATAGGCAACCATATGCAACTCTTTGAAAGTATCCACCCCAAAATTGAGTGCAATTTTGATTTCTTGAAAGGCCATGGTCAGAATGGTCTTTAGATAGTACCTTAAGGTAGATTTGCTGTATATTTTTGGAAACAAACCAAGAACACTAACATCTGTGCCTTTGATTAACATTTTTTTGGCTTATAGTTCAGAGATTGATTGAATTTGTGTTTAACAAGAATTGATTTTTCTTATTTTTATTAGTTTATTCTGCCAAAGTTTTTGGCACAGTTCTGCTCCCTTTGAAGTTAATGGCAAAATTCCTGTTGACTTCAATGAGAAAAAGGTCAGGCTGCAATGTCAGTGTCATGATGCAATGTTTCGCTTATATTCTAAGTCCAGTATGCTTCAGGGAGAAGTCTTAGTCCAGTTAGTGAAGACAGTCTCCTTACAAAGACAATCTTTTCCTAGAGGATAGCCTGTCAACTCTTTAAATTTCTTCTTGTGCTGCATAGGCCTTTTAAGAGTCTTTTCTGTCTGATTATCTGTCACACTCAATGCCAGAGAACATTTGCCATTGGGATATTGGTGAACTCAAGTATTGTTTATTATTTATTAATGTATTGAAAATTCTAGATTTTTAAGTTGGCTGTGTCTTCACTAGGGAAAAAGAGGTGTGTTCTTCACTTAAATTAACTAACTCAAATTAACTAAGTTGAGGTAAAATCCTAGTGAAGATAAGGCAGTCTGCAGTTTTCACACAATTAAGCAGGTTGAGTTGAAGTCTAGGCTGCCTCATAGTCTTTCACTCGATCTACTAACTTGTGTTAAAGCTACAATCTGTTAGGTCGTAAGTAGAACTTTACCTCAAGTTAATTAACTCAACTTGAGAACATTTTTTCCCCTTAGGAATATAAATTCTAAAGTTTGGGAGGTGTTCAGAGCATCAAGGAAATAAAAATCAATAAATATAGGGTAGCCAGGTGGGGAAGAGCCATAAAATCTGGCCTGTGGAAGGGGAAGGCATAGGTAACTGCATAAGGCTGCCTCTCAGGAGCAGCTTATCCATGAGAATTGGGAGCTACCAAATGGAACCATCTTGTTACTTACTGGGTTCCTCTGTGGTTTCTCAGCTGTAGCTGAGTAGGAGACCCAGAAGGAGTTAATACAGCTCTAAACTATATTAGCTACTGAACAGATTTCCACATGGAACTCCGGTGGGTTTCTGCAGCAGATATTTCCACAGAGAACAGCCTCCCGCCGATGCTTTCCCTGTCTCCAAGATGCTTTCTCTCAATAGAACCCTAATAGATGGGATTCCCCAGGAGGTGGTCTTGGAAGTGGCACTCCTCTCCCTTTTTGCAGAAGCAAGAAGACTTCCATAAGCACCATGTTCCTCCTTCTCACGCATATGCAGTCGAACTATCTGGTTGTGGACACAAGAACAGGTGTATGTTGTACACTGGGCATGTTCCTTCTATTTCCCATCAAAACATATACCACTTTTTTGTTTATATAACACCTCCTTATATGTAGATGTTGACTTTTGCAGCATCTTCTCATTGGCAGGGTCACATATAATTTACACAACTTCAATGAGTTGTTAATTCACATATTTTACTTAACTATCTCAGACATGCACTGTGGTACATCCAGATGAAGATGAAACTTAATTCCAAACAATCCTACTGCTTCTGAACAGAAGGGGAGGGAAGAGAGAGGCAAAGGTGTTTTGTCTTTTCTTTTATATTTGTAAGCCACTGAGATACCCTGGTGATGGGCATGGTATAGCTATCTAGATAAAATGATGGATGACAGAAAATTGCTTTTTTTATCTCTTCTCCATTTTATTTTAAAACAGATCCAATGTGTATGCCGAAGATCATTTGGCTTGTTCTGATTCCATTTGTTTTTGTGCTTGCCGTCATTATTGTTGCCTACAAAGTATTCCAAGAAAATAAAAAACACATCAGTAAGTAATGAAGCTATGTAAATTTAAATTCCTATAATTTTTAAAAAGTACATTCAGCTTTGCAATAGGCCACACCCTTATTTATTAAAGCAGTTTAAAGAATTATGTTTTAGTTGCAATATACGATACAATAATTGCAGATGGGGGATTGGAAGATTTAGCAGATTGATAATGTAATCTTTCCCAACTGGATCATAGGTTCAAATCCAGCAAAGGCTGGCAGTGACTGAAATATGTTAACAACTGAGAAATGCCTGGTGGTCTATGTAAAATGAGCTGATGGTTTCAGTCCAGTTCTTGGAGATAGGAAACCACAATTAATGCCCTTGTTGAGTGTCTCAACAGAAGAGCCAAAGACTGAATAGGCATAGAAACTGAAATATCCTCTTGCTCCTAATGATGATCCCTGCAGGTTAGGATTGAGACAAATTAGGTAGATGTGATGAAGCATTCACAGCAGCTGCCTGTTCTGAAGACTGATAATCCAAATTCAGTCCTGGTTCAGTGACCCAGAGGTCAACTGTGTTGCACTTGCACTGAAGCTGAATTTGGACCAGATGGCACTTGGTTTCAGTGCTGTTAATTCAGCACCTTGTATGCATTTTGAGTATTTTAAAAAGCATTTACTGTGCTATAGAAGAGTTTGTCTTGAGTTCAAAGACCAAAATAATTTTCTAAACAGTATCTTCAACACTATGGGCTAAATTCTGGCTGCTCCAGGTGACATCAGTTAGGGTAGAGGCTACACAGGGAACTACCTCCAGCCTAGTAACCCAGGACTCCATTGAGAACTAGACTTCTGGGCAACTGACATAATGCCTGCACCCAACAACACTCTTCTGTACTGAAAGAGTGTGGGCAGCTGGCCTTTAGTACAAGCAGGTCTCTGATTTCTTTGTGACTACCAGAACTCTGAGACCAGTAGGTGCGGAGGGGTGAACGTACTGCTCCTTTCACCAGCATATAAGGAGTGTTAGTAAGCTAGCTCCCACCACACAGTGCTCACTCAGGCATCTGCCCAAAGCAGCCAGGATGCCTCCGAGCACTAGCACTCAGTTGTTTTAGCTTTGTTCTCTCCCAGTGCTCCAGAACTGAGCAACGCCAGAAGTTTTCATTACTCATATGGCTAAAATGATATCACATATGTGCCTTTAGTCATCCTAACTCTGGGCACAATGAGCCATTTCTGTAATAAAGGTACACTATAGGATTCTGGCTTTAATCATAATTGGTCAAGAGGAAGAAAACTAAATGCATGGAAAATTTTTCTATTTAAAGGTGAACTGAAAGATTATTTAAATGGATAAGCACTAGAGTTGTCTAAGATCCTAAATCTGAAGCAAAATACATAGATTACAAATAAAAAAAAATAATATATTTTAAACTATATCATTAGAAAATTATTTTATCTTTTTATTTCTTGCCGGAACCTGAGTCAGAGTTTTTTTCCCTTCTTTTTTTAAAATACAAAAAACAAAACAAAACAACCCCCCCAAACAAAACAAAACAAAAACCAACAACACATAGCCCTGAACTCATGTCCTAGCAGGTAAACTAAAACTATTATATCTTGTAGTTTAATATTAAAAATATTTTAATAGAAATTTTAAGATTATCTGTGCATTTTAAGGATTTAAGAGTAAGATTTTATAGCCTTTGGATCATAACCTGTGATTGTAATGCATACATTTCTAAGGTAATTAAACAATTTTTTGTATTTATTTTTAAACAACTCAGTCCATCTTTAATTGAGTTTCTCAGAATTTTCAAGAACATAATCAGTGAAGAAAAATATTATTTAAATTTTCAAGCTTCTAAGCTTCCAATTAATGATTTGATTCCAGAATTATAATTTCCGTTAATTGATAATTATTTTAATTAGTTAAATGTAGAATGTTATATTTCATAAAAGCCCACATTAAAAGAATGTTAAGGTTGCAAAGTCAACCACACAAAGGTTAGAAAATGCCAGAATTAAGTTTGCCTCTCCAATCTGAATTACACCCCTTTGTGCATATGCAGTGTAATGCAGTCTTTAATTACGTACTAGATGACTGGTGCCCCCGCAAGACACGTGACTTTCCCACCCCATGTTATCTGGGGGTGGAGGGGCTTTGTACTCCCGCTGCGCCGGCTCTCCCCGGCATGTTCAGCTGCTCGCAGCCAGACCCCAGAGTCACTCCCAGATGCTGGCTGGTGCAGCACAGCAGTTGCCTGGGAGAGTGCCTGGTTGCAGTGGCAGCAGGCTGCCTCCCTCCTGGGCTTGGCTTGCTGGACAGCATCTGAGAGGGTCGGAGCCCCCCGCCGCCCCCTGCATGCTCAGTCGGCTCCTGTCCCCAGAAGCTGAGCCTGGGCACGGAGGGGTGGCAGCGGCAGCCTGTTCCCTGCCCAGGCTTGACTTCTGGGGACAGGAGCGGGGGGCAAAGGGTGGGCCCTCCGACACATTTGGCCACTGTTCCCAGAAGCTGAGCCTGGGTGGGGGGCAGCCTGCTGCTGCCGCAGCCAGGTGCACTCCCAGTCTGCCACTGTGCTGCACCAGGCAGTGTCCCAGGCACCCTGGTTGTTCCTCACCATAATATTTAAGTGTCACAAATATAACAGAATTTATCTGAGATATGAGATATAAGGCAGAATGATTGCTAAGATCAGGGGTTGGATCCAAAAGGTGGTCAAGGCTAGTTCTGTCCAGTTCTCTCTTTCCATTTCCCCCGGGAGGGTGTGTGTGGTTCCTTCGCCATGTGGTGCTCTCACAGAAAGGGACAGGTTGCTGGGTCCATGAGGAGGGAATGTTAGGAGGAAGCTCAGCCTGACTCCTACTCTTCTGCTCCCAGACTGACTGACTGCCCCCAGAACTCGCAGTGACCAGTATGTGATGCTTCTACTTCAGCAGTGATTTGGGCCTTCAGTTAACATTCAGTTAATATTTTGACAGGCTGCCAAAGTTATCCTGAGGTACATAAGTGTCTGAAAGGAAAAAATCATTTTCAAAATCCTAACTTGAATGGAATTTCATTGGACAATGAAAAATCTGGCACCAAGATTTTCTCTTGGCCCAATTTCCCAGTCTTACTGTAAACAATGGAGGTGCTAAAGCAACTTAAAAGAAGTCACAAGGCTCTTTTATAATGGAAAGTGTTAGGCAACCTAAATATAGGGGTTGCTATGAGCTCCCCGGTGACGAGTAATATATATGTAACGATACAGCTGAAGATAAACTATTTTTGTTTTAATCAGATAGCAAATATAGAGCAACGGCAACTTCTGTTATCCAACAAAGAGACAGCAAATGGTCAAAAGAATCTACACCTACTAATATTACTCAGCTCCTTTCAGGTGAGTAATATATAAGCAAAATAAAAACCTAACAAATTCTGAAACAGAGAGGGGGCCAAGAAAGACCTTCTAAGACATCCTGTCTTAATCCCTATATTTTGTAGCATTCTCACTACATCTTTCACAATGTCTCTTCTGGCCTGCTCTAGGACCTCAGCAACGATGGTACTGTGAACACCTCTATTGTTAATCTTCTCCATTACTCAGCTATGCTCATTGAAGTCAATGGGATTTTTGCTGTTGGCTTCAAAGAAAGCAGGAGGAACATAGCCATAGTTAAGCATGTTTTCCTAATATGTAGTCTAAACACTTCTTTCCTTTGTTTTAAACCTTTTTTCCTTGTTCTGACATCTCCTGAGACTGTGAATAACTCCCTTTATGTATTTTGTTTAACTTGTACAGTTTAACAGACTCTAATAATATCCCTCCTAAATCACCTCTTTCTTAGATGATAAATATTTAGCTAGCTCAGGTTCCTCATATATTCTAAACCTAGTATGTTGCCCCATCATTTATTTTTTCTAGATTTTGTATCTGAAACCATGGGTAACTGAAATACACATTTGTTTTACATGTTATCATTCTATGTATAAATCTAAAAAGACCATAACTTTGTTTAACAACTGCGTTGCACTGAGTCCTCTTATTTAGGCCCAGATCCTCAGATTTCAATGAGAGTTAGGTACCTAAATATCTTTGAGGATCTGGGCCTTACTTCTGAGTATCTGAGTATCTTACTTCTGCCCACAGATCTTTCATGGATTTGCTGCTTTCTAATTAGCAGCCTCCAATTTGTATTTTTGCTGTTTATTTCCTATACCTGTATTATTGTTCAGTGTTTGTACAGCGCCTAACACAATAGGATCCTGGTCTAGGACTGGGTTCCTAGATGCTATGATAATACAAATAATTATAATAGCTATCAGTATTGCCTTGCATTTGTTAGCATTGAATTGCAAGCCTGTTTGGTCAAAAGCAGGAGATGACTTAAGGTTGGGTAACCGTTCCCTCCTATGCAGGGAGTTGGTTTGGGGGAAGGGAATAACACAGCCCTGACTCACCTAATGTACAGGAGCTATTTCAGGGACAGCAATGCAGGAATTTGTTCTTGCATGAAAGCAGATTGAGAAGATGAGAAGACATAATCAGTTTGGGAGAATGCCCTCACATGCCCGGGCCTGCAAAGAGGCAAAAGGGGTGGGGAAAGGGGCACTATAACCACTTTGTTACCAATAGTGCTGTCACAGCAGTTTAAGGAGTTTGTGTATTATGACTGGCACCTTAGAGCTCACGAAAGCCTATGCTCAAATAAATTGGTTAGTCTCTAAGGTGCCACAAGTACTCTTTTTCTTTTTGCGAATACAGACTAACATGGCTGTTACTCTGAAACCTGTATTATGGCTGTGATGTTAGCACTGAAAGCTAGAGTCACAAGCCTCTAGTGTTTGTAATGAAATCCGGCAGAAAGAAATCAATGTGAATGGGCAGGCCAGATATATAACCTTGCTACAAGAAATTAAAAAGCAACTGTATGGCAGGCCTAGTGTGGATTCTCTACAAAGAGAGGAAGTCATCTGTATAAAAGCAGAACTTGTGTCATCCCTTGACTGACAAGCACTCTATTCTCAGCTCAGAACAAATTAAATGGGCTAGTGAACAAATGAATCCCCATGTCATGTGGAAATAACTCTGGGTCAAATCCTGCAGCCTTCTGAAGCACCATAGAAGGCCTTACATTGGTGTGACTTACTGTGAGGCATATCCGAGGCATGGAAAGGCCACACAGGGTGACTTTACTCTTCTTTTGTGCCATTGTACTGGAGTTCGGGGCATACCTGTAAAATGTCCCTCAAGTCACATGAAGGCATACAGTTTAGTTCCAAAGTTACCTCCTTCCAACACAAAGTTGGCATTCACTCACTTTATTGTTGAAAATTATTTATATCAGAAAAAAAGAACTGTGAAACTGAGGTTATAGAAAGACTTACGTATGCTGCCAAGACTTTTAAATTTCCTGCATCAATAATTTTGTTGTGTTCCTCATTTTCGGTCCCTTGTCACATATTCCATCCCACATCAGGGCCTTGGCAGATAAGGTATTGTGGCCTGAGGCTCCATGACTCTGCAAGTTCCTCTTGACTAAAGCCCACATTAAAGGATAGATTCAAAACGATAGTAGCAACTTGAAATGGCTGTGCTGGTTTTCCGAAGCCTGGTGAAGGGGGAGGATTCCATTCCTTCCCTCTGCGCAGAACCCATTGATATGGCTTTGGGCAGGAATCAGTATTTGACCTTCTTAGTGTACATTATTAGCAACCCAGGGAGACTCTGGTGCATGGCTCAACTCACTGCAGGGTTGAGTTGGTAACCAACATACTAAACTGAGGAGATTATTCAACTTGGTCAAAATATCTTTGCTGGCTCAGGAAAGAATTGTCCTGGGCTCAGAGTATTATTGATATTACTAGAAGAGCCGTACTGTTTAATAAATTCCATGTAATTTGATTTCCTTATCTTTTTATTGATTAACACAAACCAGGAGTCCTCTGAAATAACTGTAAATGGCAAAAAAAAAATTACAAAGTCAACAAATGGGAAAATAGTTTTTAAACTGTCTAGACTTGGGCACCTCGCTGATCATTCAACATATTAGCAATATCCTTGTCTTGCCAATTTCTTCAGCAGTTTCAAGAGTCTCAATAATTTCTCTCTATAATCCAGTAATTTGTGGCATTTCAGTCTTACCTAGAAACGAGCGGATAGCTTCCTGTCTGCCTAAGCACTCTTGGGAATACAATTTATATTTCCAACTTTTAGAGAGCTGGCTAACTTCTGAAGATGTATTTATGAGCTCATTATTTTCATCCCTCAGGAAAGGAATCTGTCTCTGAAATCTTTTGTCTTTAGTAGCTCTCACTAATAACATTCTTGTTTTGTCACTATGTTCACAATAGCATTGTTTAGCACTGTATGTCTAAGGGTTTTTTGACCATGGAGTGTCTTTTGAAATCCCAGGGTAAATTTATGATGTTGAAGAAAGAACATGTAATTGGTCTTAATGTTATGCTCCTTCCACTCCAGGCTACCCATTTGACTGAAAAGTTTCTTGCTTATGAACTGCTTTTACTAACACCATAGGGCTGATTATGGAGCCATTCGCTGGTTTTAAACCATAACGCCGCTGACTTGAGTGAAATTACTCCTGGTTTACACCCATACAGCAAGCAGAATCAAGACCACATGGAAAGAAATGCTGTTTTTCCTAAGCACTAGTTTTAAGATCAGCCATTGCAAGATGGATTATAAATATCTACTACCTCCATTGTTTCAGAGAGCCATACTTCGACTCATTACATATTAGAATACATTCTCCAACTAAGTTGTCGTGCTCATGACAATGCAAAGTTAACTTTAATGAACTTAGGACATTTTGGGTTTTTTTTTTTAAAACGATGTTATGATGCTTCTGCCTTTCAACATTATTAAATTAGCATTCACGTCATAGGAGCTGAAGACAGACTGAATAAATCTCCATAATGTCACTGAATAACAAAGATCATTACGTAGAAACAAATATATAACTGAAAATTCAATAACTTGTGAATTGCAAGGTATATTTTTCCAATACGTTATTTTGTTAGGTTCATTTTACCATCACATCTATATCACTCAGCTGAAGTTTTAGGGCTACCTATGTAATTCTTTTATGAAAATGAATGTAGCCCAGGAATAGGAAAGTACACACAGTAACCAGGCAAATCAATTAAATCCTAGCCCTTAAAAATATAAAAGATAGAACTGTACATTGAAACAATAGAGATACTATTAATTCAAAATCCCAAATTCTGCAAACCTAAGGCCAATAGAAATTTTCCCTGTGATTTTGTTTTTTAAATTCCAGTGGTAGCAGTTATTTTAAACAAATAAACATTAACCTGATGTGTTTGCAAGCCAAGCAGTACCACATTAAGAAATTGAAACTGAAAATGATTATACAAGACAGGGGTGGCCAACCTGAGCCTGAGAAGGAGACAGAATTTACCAATGTACATTGCCAAAGAGCCACAGTAATACATCAGCAGCCCCCCGCATCAGGTCCCCCCTGTCCGCTCCCAGTGCCTCCCACCCACCGGCAGCCCTGTTGTTCAGCGCCTCCCGGCACCTCCTGATCAGCTGGTTTGTGGTGTGCAGGAGGCTCTGGGAGTGAGGGGGAGGAGTCAGGGCATGGCAGGCTCAGGGGAGGGCGTGGGAAGGGGTAGAGTGGGGGGAAGAGCCTGTGGCAGAGCCAGGGTTTGAGCAGTGAGCACCCCCTGGCACACTGGAAAGTTGGCACCTGTAGCTCCAGCCCTGGAGTCGGTGCATATACAAGGAGCTGCATATTAACTTCTGAAGAGCCACATGTGGCTCTGGAGCCACAGGTTGGCCACCTCTGATATAAGATAAAAGTAAAAGTGATTTAATTGACTTTCTTTGTTCAGGCAGGAGGACACTGCAAAAGCAAGCAAGCAATATAAATGATGGAAAGGAAACTGGAATATTTAAAACTCTTTCCATTTTAATTTTAACAACCTCTGACATTAGTAACATGGTAAATGAAATGGTTTGTTTGGTATCTGGGGTTTATATTGACAGTGACCTCTAATAATGAAGGGCTGGATTATAATTTTACCATCTAGCCTGAATAAGGGGAAGGATGTCACTGCCCTGCACAATCTGGTCAGGAACCAAGGCTCTGAGAATCAAAACTTGGTGCTTCCCCTTCTGTGCTGGCTTTGGGGCACTGGCCAACGTGTTGAGGAGCAGATCCTGCCCGGTCCCCACTGTGCCTGTCCATCCCTGCCCATCTGTGTGGGAATAGAAGTAGCAGCTGGCTGTGGTTGCGCTCTTACAACATGTAGACTTCGAAGATGTGGGTAGCTCATGAAAGAGAGTAAAGGGGCTCAGTGGCTACAGTGTGTGTAAATAAGTGAACAAGACACATTACCTCAAATCATTCGAATTACTGCATTGTTTCCCTTATTGTCTTGTTAAAAGGATAGTCCCTTGTCTCTGACATAAGAGAAAATAGTTCAAATCTTCCCTCAGCTATACCTGTGTCACCTCATTTAAGTCAATGTGGTGTAAATAAGAGCAGAATTAGGCTCAATTTATAGAACAGTGTTGGCATTCCAGGGAACTCTAAGCCCAGGCCCACCTCTCCTACCTATTCTGCAGCATTCCTTCTTGTTGAAGAAGGCAGGCAGGATGCATCTTCAGCAATGTTAAATAGATGTGAAGACTAGTTAAGAAGGAATTTTCTTGTTTTAATCTTGGCCAAGTAGAGCATCACATATTTGATTCTGTTCCTCCTCAGTTAATATTTGACTTAGGTGAGCTGTTGTCTCTTCTTCTACAGCTTAGGTGAGTAATGCAGAGAAAAAAAGCAAATCTTGTCACAATATTTAAAACAGACCTCCCAGCTTCAAAAGGCATGAAATTTAGGCAGAAAAGTATGAAATCTAGTGACTAATTTGGGTTTTTTACTGTGTTTTACAAGGGAGGATAAAAAAATATATGGGTCCAAGGCAGTTTCAGAGCAACTATCTCATAGTCTGTATGTGATTTCAGCTGCCCAGGTCCACAGTCATAGCCACAGACGACAGGACCAGAACACTGGTCCAATATATGTCTGGGTCATTTCTCCATTTGATATGCAGGCATAACAGTGGGAGTTACACTTAGATTCTGACGGGAGAATGGATACATTCACAATTCTATTTTAACCTTGTTTTTCAAATTTAATTACTTAAATGTTGAGAGCTGAATTGTACTTTCGAATTATATTTACAAAAAGGGGAGGCATAAATTAGATGCATGTTTGGACAGGGTGTGTCTTAATCTAAGCAGTATACTTTGTCCTCCTCCTTGGAACATATAGAAGTTCCTTTGCAAGTTTGGAGGGGTTGTGGCTGTGCAGGGAGCAGATGGATCTGGAGTTAAGATACTATCTACAACATCATCCCATTTCAGATCTGCATAAAATGTATCATATCAGATAATGCTGATTTCTTGAATGGTAGCTTATGAAGAGCTTCCAGCAAGCTCCAATTCCTTCATTTCCTAATGGCTCAGACTCCTTACGTGGGCCCCACTAAGGTGTCTTGTCTATAGGGCAGCTCCAATGCCAGCCTGTTGGGGTATCCTCGTACCCCTACGCTGCCTCCACCACTTGCAGATGTATGTTGGTAACTGTGTGATTCCTGGGAGCACTCCATGCTCCCCCTGTAGCCACAATAGCCTTTGAACCTCTGTGGGGTGGTTGTTCAGCCCTTCCATATGGATGATGCTCTGGAAAGTCCACAGATTGAGTTTTCTGCTTCCTGCTAGCAAATCTACAGCTTTATATGATTTTGATTTAGCCCTGAATTTGCTCTTACAAAACATGTTTCTGTATTTTCACTGAGTAAAATTTTCAAAAGTTTCTAAGTGACTTAGGCACCTAAATCCAGCTGACTTTCAATGGGACTTAGACTCCTGATAGTGGGATTTTTAAAAAATGTACTTGAACAGATTAGGTGCCTAACTTTCATTGAAATCAAATGGGAGTTAGGTGCCTGAAGTGTAACATTCCTCAGATGTTTTTGCTACTTATTAATGTGGACTAAAACTATTTTCTCTTTTCACAGAGCCCAATCAACGAAGACCCACAGCTATCCCACAAACAGCAGAGATATTGCCTGCAATACCTGAACATGAGCATTTTCAACAGGCGTAGGAGGTAAACAAATACCTTAAACCTCTCAGATGATTCGGCTTTCCCATCTATTGTTAAAATCAACAGATTAACCACATGCAATATGTACTCTAAATAAATTACATCGTACTTCTGGCCAAGATGCAGAAGGTGGTGAACTTGAAAATATGTTTCACAAGAGCTAGATGGCAGGAAAACAAAATCAATTTTTCTTTTAGCACCAAGACTGATCAATAAACTAATATTTTAGTCTGTTAAAAGATTGTGTGCCCCTGAAGACTTTAGCAGAAACCTTGGCACGTGGAGTAGTGTGTCCTGGATTTCAGAAGTAAGCTGACAGTTGTTTCTGACAAGGAGTGAGGCTATGGGAACCAGAGAAAGCAGCAGGGGAAACAATTTGCTAACGAGTCCTGAAAAGAACCATGCGTTTGAAATAATAAATAATTTGCTGACCAAATGCAAACAGCAAAGAATTCCACCATCAGTCCACTCTGACCACATTACAGCAGTCAGCAGAAATGACTGAAGATGTGGGTTTCAATCAGAGGTGGGCCCAACTGTGGAGTTCAGATTCACTTTCAAACTTCCTCAAAATTCAGAAGCATCTGGATATAGGTGTCAGTTCTAATCTCAACAGACATGGAGACAGACAAGTCTGAAAAGACATACATACTGAAAGGTGTTTTAATGTCTGAAAATTAAATAGATCATATTTGAAACACACAAAACAAAACTACATAGAAGACAGGGGCCTACAGATACTTCCACAGAATTGTCATTGTATATGAAAAATTACTTAAGTTAAAAGCTTAAGAAAATCCTTCATTATTTACGTACATGAAGTCTGCAGGCTTACAGAAAGGATATACTTTTGGTTTAATCGTAAATTTTCCAAAAAAATCGTATTTGCTAAAATACAGTTTGACTTCAGTAGTTCAGGTGTGTTAGGAGTATTAGGGTCAATGTAGTTTTGCCTGAGATAGTACTTTGAGTTCCGTTTGCCTATTTGGTTTTGGATATATATGGACACTGTCAGAGTTTGGTATTGCTCAGGTACGGGGTTCTCCTTTGCCCCGTTAGAGATAAGGACGAGCTATCAGGTCTGGATCATTTTCCACAGCCCAGCTTCCCAAAGTCTGTCTGTGACATCTCACTCATTGAATATTAGACTTTCATTCATTTGCGAATGAGGAAATGGCTGCCCTCATTTAATTATTGACAAGCCTGTGCCTTGGTATGCTGGCATCCTAGATGAGAATGGGATTTAAATCTTGCTTCAATCTCTCACTTGTTTGCTGCTCCTTTCCTCTCACTAGTTGATTTGGTCCCATTTTTCTATCATTTCCTCTTTCAAAAGGGTGTCCTCGGTTGTGCCCACTCACCTCCAGTAGGCACCTATTATTTCTCAAAAATGCCCCCAGCATCCTCTGCACCAGCTGCAGTGATGCATTGAAGAGCTATCTTGACAGTCAACATAAAGGATTCTGGGGTTCACTTGAGTCATAAAACCACAACTGAGCAGACACACAGAAATCTTTTTTCATTATTTGGGTGGGGGAAATTTTAATGTGCAGAATCTCGAGAGCCAGGAAAGAGCAGTTAGGGACAGGCCTGGGTATCACAGGCCTTTATTTGGTGGGTAAAGACCACTGTATCCCCTTTACATTAGGTCTCCTGGGTTATCAGGGCTTCAGAATTCCCTGGCTATTGATTTTGCTCCTGTCCTTCATTTTGAGGGGTAGCTGTGTTAGTCTGCATCTGTAAAAGTGGCAAAGAGTCCTGTGGCACCTTATCGACTAACAGACGTATTGGAGCATAATCTTATCCTTCATTTTGACTGTTTTTTCATTAGACTTTTTTTCCCTTGGTGATAAAAAGGAAAATTCAGTACAGTGAAAGTTATAAGAAAACTACATTTATTAAATACTTTATGAGGGGATCCACTAAACTTAAAGTAAATGAGAAATGGCTCTCTTTTTTCTCCCACATTCCTTTTATCTGATAATAGTTTCTTCTTCAGTTTCAGGCATTCCAGTATGAAACATAATCGATACACCATGAAAGAAGTCATCTTCATTTCCAAAACATCCTTCCTTAGTCACCTTTTATTCCTGAGAATGCCAGGAACCTCAGTTAACATGATTTTGTATTAGTCAAAACCACTCTATTAAAATATGAACAATGGATAAACTGATATGGTGCTGTAGCATCAACCTCAGTGGAAGACTATAGATTTCATATCTATTTTGGGTTCATTCAGGATTTATACTTACTCACAAAGTTGAGAGATTATCCTTGCTATAATTTTTCTTTCCAGCTGAGAAGAAATCAATTTGTATTCTCTGTGAAAAAATGAGACTGTTTTAAATGGAAAATTTTGATGGACCATGGATGTTAGTTTGTGAAATGTGAATGTCATAGGTGACAATGATCCTTAAAGGTGTAGTCTCTGGCTGCTGCTGAAGAAGCAAGAAGGGTCACATATCATGGGCTAAATCTTGAAGTTCAATGTGAAAACAATGGAACTTTTGCAGTGAAGTCAATGAGAGTTTTGTATGTACAAAGACTGCAGGATCTTAATGGGTTAAGGGGAAAATGCGGATAAATAGTGCAGATTTGGCTTCAAACTATGAAACCAATTTTTTTAAACAACTCATTAGCAGCACCAAATGGATTTTGTACTACTTGATAATTGCAATCCTATTTTTGCACCAGCTTAGGTCATTAGAATTCAGACTCATTATCTCCTGCAACTTTTCCTTATTTTCCATTTATTACTGATCCTTTGAGTGTAGTGGAGCTGTTTGGGCTTATCAGGGTCCCAAACTCATTCTGTGCTTACACATTATTTGTGGGTACAATTTAGCCATAAATTACCAGCAAGAGACTGAAATTGCAGAGCCAGGGCTTCTAACTCCCTTGTGCTAAATCCATCAGGATGAACAGATTGTAAACTGCCCATTGCAAATATGATATGCAGTAATTTAGCATCATGTTAATACTGAATAACCTCCATCTCTTACATTTATATGGCTCTTCCCTCCAGAAGCTTTCTGAAATTGCTTCTCTAGTCATTATACTGTACCGAGCAGTTCAGATTTAATAGGAACAATTGTGAACATTAGTTTTTGAATGGCTGAGCCTATTTGAAATTTTTATATCTAGTTGGATAAACTTGAAATATTTATTTCTACTGCTTGTGTCATCATATTACAAAAAAATCCAGGAAAAACCTTGATTTTGTTGTGTCTTTGGGGCTGATATGGTTAGTTGTAATAATAACTTCAAACCTTCCAGAAATGGCCTCTTAAATATAGTATATAAAATAAACTTTTGCCTCTATTTAGTTTGGTTTTCTTTATTGAAACTTACAGATGGAAGAGTGATGTTTTGGTTATTTTAAATCAATGACAGATTGTTAGTGCTTTTCTAGTGAAGGTTTAAATGCTTCAAGGGATGGCACTTTCACTGCTTTCCATAAGAGATTACTCAATAATCGAAAGAGATCTCACTGTCAGGAATTTTTTCTTCACATAAGCCTATTTTTCCCTTAATTTAATTCCATTACTTCTGCTCAGACCCCATTATACCAACCGATACAATTCCTCTTTCTCACTCCTTAGATGTCATTGGGCTAAACTGTAACTTATGTAGCTATTTGATTTCCTCCTCGTCAATTTTATTTTTTCAGTTCACCAGATGAACTGAAAAAATAAAAAAAAAATGTTTTGGGTTGACTTGAAATGGAATTTTTAAAATATTTCAGCAAACTGAAATAGTTGGGAAAAATGTTTCAGGTGAATGAAACATTTCATTCAAACTGAAATGAAATGTTTCATTTTGTTTGACTTTTTTTACCCTTTTAAAATTAAAACAAAAATTAGACAGAAGTAAATTTTGAAAGGAATAGTCATTTTCAACTGAAAATCAAAACATTTAAATTTTTTCCAAACTTTTTTGGTTTTGACCAATACAATTCAGTTAGTTCAACATGAATTCTCAGTATGTTTCAGCGGCAAAGAGTCCTGTGGCACCCTACAGACTAACAGACGTATTGGAGCATAAGCTTTGTGGGTGAATGCCCACTTCGTCAGACCCACGAAAGCTTATGCTCCAATACGTCTGTTAGTCTAAGGTGCGACAGGACTCTTTGCCGCTTTTACAGATCCAGACTAACACGGCTACCCATCTGATACTTGACAGAATGTTTCAGTCAACCTGAATGGTTTGGTGAAAAAAAGTGTTGTCCAAAATTTTTTGCCCAGCTCTATTCAATGTAATCAACCAATTCCTGAGTGCTAATGCTTCCTATGCCACCCTTTGCATCTGAGCTGTTGATGAACAGTGTCCAAAGTGATCAGAAGCACCATGAGTAGGGTTGTGAAGTTACATGCTCAAAAATGGGATTGAGATGTCTCCACAAATGTTTAAAAATTCTTGTTGAATTACACAGTGCCCCACTCTTGGGTGCTTGAGTTTAGCCCCATAGTTAGATTCCTTTCGTTGACCTAATCTTGACAGATAAAGAAGAACTGATCACAGAACTAAAAATTAATGGTAGCTTAGGTACAAATGATCATGACTTTATCTCATTTATGATGTGCAAAGAGAATAAATTCCAGACTAGTGATGGTCACACACACACTCACACTCTCTCTCTCTCTCTGCTTTAAAAAGGCTAACTTAAAGCTGAAAACAATTATGAGCCAACTCTGCTGGGAGAAAGAATTTAATTAGAAAAACGTGAATGATAAAGAATACTTTACCAAATGCCCCAAAAGCCACAATCGAGGAAGAAGGCTGTATCAATTTTAAAAAAAATGACCTGGTTTAGAAGTCTATCTATAAAACAAATGGAATAAAGGGAAAGCCGATAGTAATGACAACAAATCAGAAGCTAGGAAAAGACAGTTACCTTTCCGTAACTGGTGTTCTTCAAGATGTGTTGTTCATGTCCATTCAACTTAGGTGTGTGTGCTCACCACATGCACTGGTGCCGGAAGTTTTTCCCTCAGCAGTATCTGTGGGGACCGGCTCCCGCACCCCCTGGAGTGGTGCGCATATGCTGCAGTAAATAGGGCACCACCCATTTCCTCCACCCACAGTTCCTTCTTGCCGGAAATTCCAATAGTGGGGAAGGAGGGCAGGTCGTGGAATGGACATGAGCAACACATCTCAAAGAACACCAGTTATGTGTCCATTCAACTTAGGTGACTCCCAAGCAGTACCCCTGGAAGGTGGGTAGAAGTTCACAGATGTGTAGATTGAAACACTGCTCTGCCGAACCCAGCATCACCCCTGGCCTGCTAAGTGATGGCATGGTGGGCTGTGAACATGTGCACCGAGGACCATGTCGCGGCTCGACAGATGTCCTGGATCGGGAAGTGTGCCAGGAAGGCTGCCGAAGATGCCTGCGCTCTGGTCCAGTGGGCTCTGACGATTGGTGGCAGAGGGACTCCCACCAACTCATAGCAGGTCCGAATGCAAGAGGGAATCCTCTGCATTCGGACAGTTAGAAATCCTCTGCGTGGACACCAGGAGGCCCTTCATCCTATCAACTGTAGAGATGAAAAGCTGAGTCAACCTATGGAATGGCTTCGTCCAATCTAGGTAGAAAGTCAGGGCCCTTCTTGTGTCCAAAGCATGAAAGCACCTCTCTTCACTAGTCTCATGGGGCTTAGGGCAGAAGACCGGAAGGAAGATGTACTGGCTCACGTGGAAAGTAGACACCACCTTGGGAAGGAAGCTGGGTGGGGCCGGAGCTGGACCTTGTCCTTATAGAAGGCCATGTATGGCGGTTCTGAGTTCAGGGCTCACAGATCGGAGACTTGCCTCACCGATGTCACTGCCACCAGGAAAGCTACCTTCCACGATAGGTGAGACAGAGAGCATGAGGCCAAAGGCTCAAAGGGTGGGCCTGTGAGCCTAGACAGAACCAAGTTGAGATCCCACTGAGGGACAAGGGACTGAACTTGAGGAAAAAGTCTCTCGAGACCTCTGAGGAACCTGACTGTCATGACATGGGAGAACACCATCTGCCCCTAGATGGGTGGATGAAAGGCAGAAATAGCCGCCAGATGTACTCTGATAGAGGAGTGCGTCAGGCCCTGGTTCTTCAACTGAAGCAGGTAGTCTAAGATCGAGTGCCCCGAAGAATGCGAAGGGGAGATGCCCCGTTTGGCTGCTCAGTGGGAGAACCTCATTCACTTTGCCAGGTAAGTCTGTCTAGTCGAGGGCTTTCTACTGTTGAGGAGGACCTTCTGGACCTCTTCTGAACAGGCCCATTCCTCAGGGTTCAGCCACACAACATCCATGCCGTGAGGTGGAGGGATGCGAGATTGGGGTGCACTAGTTGACAGTGATCCTGTGACAGCAGGTCTGGTCAGTTTGGCAGGGGCCACAGAAGGATCGTCGACAGGCTTAATAGCATCCCAAGCCGGTGCTGGCAAGGCCACGCTGGGGCGATCATGATAACCTGAGCCTTGTCTCTTTTGATTTTCGCTAGGACTTTGCTGATGAGTGGAATTGAAGGGAACACATATATCAGACTTTCTGCTTATGGCAGGAGGAAGGCGTTGGAGAGGGAGCCCTTGTCCAGACCCCGTCTGGAGCAAAACCTGTGGCACTTCCTGTTCTGCCTGGTGGCGAACAAATCCACTTGGGGAGTTTCCCACCTCTGGAAGATCATGCCAGCTACCTCCGGGTGGAGCACCCACTCGTGGTGAGAGAAGTCCCTGCTTAGGTGATCTGCTAGTGTGTTCTTGGCACCTGGAAGGTGACATGCTTCTAGGTGGATTCCATGGTCAATGAAAAAGTCCCAAGGACAGATTGCCTCTTGGCAGAGGGCGGAGGATCGCACTCCAACTTGTCTGTTGATGCAGAACATCGAGGCTGTGTTGCCTGTCAGGACTCTGATCACTTTGCCCAACAGGTAAGGTCGGAAGACTGCGCACGCTTTGCGCACCGCCCTGAGCTCTTTTACATTTATGTGTAGCGTCATTTCCTCTGGGGACCACATACCTTGGGTTTGGAGGGTGCCGAGGTGTGCCCCCTAGCTGAGGTCCGAGGTGTCAGAAACCAACTCGAATGAGTGAGGACTGCTGTCGAAGGGGACTCCTTCAGGACTCTCTCAGGGTTGGTCCACCATCGCAGCGAGGTAAGTACAGTTGCAGGGATGGTAACGACCTTTTCCAGATGGTCCCTGGACGGGGAGTAGACAGTTGCCAGCCATGGCTGCAGGGGTCGCATCCAGAGCCTGGCACTGCCATGTGACCTAGTAGGTGCAGGCAAACCCTGGCCGTGGTGAGGGGAAATGTGGAGACTTCTGCAATGAGGTCTTTCAGTGCCCAGAATCTCTCCAGTGATAGATAGAGTTGAACACCACTCCGATGAACTCTATCCTCTGTACCAGAACTAACATGGATTTTTTTGTTGTTTACCAACAGGCTGAGGCAATGATAGGTGGCTAACAGCATCACGACATGCCTTTGGACCTGGGACCTGGAGGTGCCCTTGACATCTGACATGCACTTAGTAAATACAGCCACCACCAACATGCACTTGGTAAATACCTGCGGTGGGGTCACTAGGCCAAACAGGAGGACCGCAAACTGATAGTGGTTGGGACCTACCATAAAGCAGAAGAAGCGTCTGTGTCCCTCAACGATGGCGATGTGAAAGTACACATCTTTCTGATTGAGGGTGGTGTACCAGTTTCCCGGATCCAGGAAGGACATGATGGAGGCCAGGGGCACCATGAAGAACTTCAGCTTCGCTAGGAAGCGGTTCAGGTCTCACAGGTCCAGGATAGGTCGCAGACTGCCATTGGCCTTTGGGATTAAAAAGTAGTGGGAATAGAACCCCTTGTTTCTGTACTCTGGAGGAATGATCTTCACCATACCTAGATGCAGTAACCCCTCTACCTCCTGTGAGACTCTTGTGAGAAGGGTCCCTGAAGAGAGATGGGGAGAATGGGTGGGAAGGAGGGGTAGAAAGTAACTGAAGGGTGTAACCCCACGCCACCGTACTGAGGACCCATTGGTCCGATGTTATAGATACCCTTGCAGGGAGGAAAGGAGAAAGGTGGTTGGCAAAAATAGGGGAGGGAGGATCCTGGGAACAGTCCGGAAGGTCGCCCTTGGGCATACCCTCAAAATGAGCACTTGCCTGCCTGCTTATTGCTGGTTGAGCTTGACTGAAGGGCCTGCGAAGGTTGTTGGCTAGGATGCCTCTTGTAGCCTCTGGATTTCTTACGGGGAGGCTCCTGGCAAGGGTGGCTCCCCTGGCCCTGAGGCTGCTGAGGCTCAAACCACTTGCGGGCAGGGCCGGGAACATACAGGCCCAGTGTTCTAAGGGTTGTGCAGGAGTTCTTTTGGCCATGGAGATTATTGTCCGTCTGTTCTGCAAACAGAAGGGACGTCTTGCATTGACTACTGAGCCTCCATGGAGAAGCCAGAGAGAAGCAGCCAGGAAGCCCGGCACATGGCGACAGCTGAGGCCATGGTTCGGGCGGCAGTGTCCACTGCATCTGACGCCACTTGGAGTGTCGCCCTGGCTGCAGTCGTGCTCTCCTCTCTCCATAATAGCTCAGAACTCTTTCCTAGAGGCCTCAGGAAGAGACCCCTCAAACTTGGCTATGGCTTGCCATGTTAAAATCATAGCGTCCCAGGAGGGCTTGATGGTTGGCCATCGTCAACTGGAGACTAGAGGATGTATAAACCTTATGCCCAAACAAGTCTAGTCTCTTGGAGTCTTTGTTCCTAGGGGTAGCTCCGGGGTTAACCTTGTCACTCCCTGTGGTTAACCGCTTCTACCACTAGGGAGTTGGGAGCAGGATGGGTGTACAGGTACTTGTGGCCTTTGGATGGCACAAAGTACTTGCACTCAACCCTCTTGGAGATGGATGGCAGGGAGGAGGGAGTTGGCCACAGGGCATTGGTAATCTTTGAGACTCCTTCATGAAGCGGCAGAGCCACCCTGGACAGTGCTGTGGAGCAGAGGACATTGAGGAGAGAGTCTGAAGGCTCCTTTAGCTCCTCTGCCTGAAGACCCAGGTTGGCAGTGACACACTTCAGTAGTTCTTGGTGTGCTTTAGCATCATCTGGAGGAACCGGGGGAGGGGGCCCCATTATAGCCTCGTTTGATGATGAGGAGGAAAATGCCGGTGCCGTAGCGTCCTCCACAAACATAGGTGGTCCAGTGGCTTGTTCCCCTGCTCCCTCTTGGACCTGTGGGGTCCTTGCGCCCAAGGCTTTGTGCACCATAGGAGGGCAGGAGAGAGAGGCAGCTGGTCTCTCTGAGGCTCCGGACACTGAGCGGGCAGCCTGTGAGGGCTGGGTGAACCTCCACGGGTTCCATGGGTACCACGGCGCCAGCGACTGGGCCTGAGGCTGGTTTCAGTGCTGACAATGTAGCTGGTACCGCTGGTATTGGAGCTTGTCCTGCTGTCAGGGAACCTCGCTCCAAACCAGGGCTGGATCCTGAGCGGTCGCTCCCAGGTGACTAGGACAGAGCACAATGGTGGCTCTGTCCCAACCGGTGCTGGTCACTCCGCCTTGAGTCCGATCTGGAGTGGGGTTTTAGGGACCGGTGGTGCTCGACGAATCTGTGACAGCTTGGAGCCGGTGATCTACGTCTTGTGCTTGACGAATGGTATCAGGATGAGGAGCATGATCGGGAGTCAGAATGAGCCCAGTGCGGGGAAGCGCCTGCATGTGGTATGCTGACATAGGGGATCGGCGACGGTCCGAGGAATGGTGACGTTGATCCCTTGACAGGTCCCTGGAGTGGTACTGAGATCTCGGAAATACCAGGTGCTGGGACTGGTACTCCTGCTGGGGGGTGCGTGCCTCCAAAGGTCTGCGACCAGTGGCCGGTGAGCTGCGCCTCGAGCCTCTCTGCCTGTGCCCAAGGTCCGGGGACTGAATGGGGCTGTGCCTTATCTTCCTTTCACAGTCAGATGCTAGGGGAGGGCGAGTGCTGGCGGGACATTCCCTGCGACGGGGAACGGTGCTGCTGAGATGGGGACCAAAGCAGTCCGAACGTGGGTTTACCCTGTGACCACAGAACTGCAGGAGCTGGTGTGGGTGGCACCGGGAAGGACACGATCTCTTGTGCTGCCTGCAGAGCCTCTGGCGTGGCTGGCACCAGGAGCTGATGGAGGCTTCTGCTGTTATCCGGGGTAGCTGGCGGGGAGTGGGTTGGGCTACATCGCTCCAAGGGAGCTTGGGTCCAAGATCCCGACGTGGGTGAAGAGTTGCCCGGCATGAGACCTTGCTCAAACCCAGTGTTATCCTTTCCCTTACGGGAGGTTGGAGACTGGCCTCGCACCACCTTCTTGGGCTTCTTGGTTGGAGCCACGGATGGGGACCGATGCCTGCTATTGGATGCTCCTGGTGGGGCTCTGAGTACAGGTACTCGGTGCCAAGTTGGAGCATTAATCTGGTGCCGGGGTGAGGGCCGACTCCATAAGGAGCGCTCTTAAATGAATATTGCACTCTTTTTTAGTCCTTGGCTTGAAGGACTTGCAAATTTTGCACTTTTCACTAACGTGTCCTTCGCCCAAGCAATGCAGACAACTGCTGCGTGGATCACTAACGGGCATGGGCCTCTTGCAGCGATAACAGGGCTTAAAGCCTGGGGACCGGGGTATGCCCCGTCCCAAGGCAAAGTCACGTTTGGGATGAACCAAGTCTCTAACTATAGCTAAGGGATTTATAAACACTACAGAAAATTATATACACTATAATACAAGAGATAACTAGTTCATATGAACGAGCAGCAACAACACTAGCTGAAGCAGCAACAGTTCCAGCACCATCACTGGTGGCAAGAAGGAACTGAAGGTGTGGGGAACCGGTGGTGCCCTATATACCGCAGCAAGTGTGTGCTATTCCAGGGGGCACTGGAGCTGGTCCACTACAGATACTGCTGAGGGAAAAACTTCTGGCACTGGCGGGCACACACACCTAAGTTGAATGGACATGAGCAAGCACTCGAAGAAGAACTGTAGGAAACTGATAAGAGATGCAAAGGGATACAAGGAGAAATCTATGGCCAGCAGAGTTAAGGACAATAAGGAGTTTTTAAAGTATATTAGGAACAAAAAACTTCTTAACTAAAGTATTGATCCATTACTAGACGGGAATGATAGAATTATCAATAATGCAGAAAAGGCAGAAGTGTCCAATAAATATTTCTGTTCTGTATTTGGGGAAAAAAAACAATGATGTAGTTTCATCATAAGATGATAACACTGTTTCTATTCCACTAGTATTTCAGGAGGATGTTAAACAGCAGCTACTAAAGGTAGACAGACATTTTTAAACCATAAGGCCTAGAAAGCTTGCAAGCAAGAGTTTTCAAAAATCTGGCTGAGGAGCTTACTGGACCATTAATGCTGATTTTCAATAAATCTTGGAACACAGAGGAAGGTCCAGAAGACTGGAAGAAAGCTTATGGTGTGCCAATATTTAAAAGGGATAAATGGGATGACCCTGGTAATTATAGGCCTGTCAGTCTGACATCAATCCCTGGCAAGATAATGGAGTGGCTGATACGGGACTCAATTAATAAGAATTAAAGTGTTGCGGTCCAAATACAAGACAGCAAGGCTTTAAGCAAGCAAGCAGGCTGGTCTGCCAACAGGCTGGTCCGCCTGTCAGCTTTTCCACCCTCTCTTTTATTTCTCTCTCTCCCCCCGCGCATTACATACTCCAACAGATAAAAGGAATACACTGGCTTTGTATAATATTCTTATTTACCAATATCTATTTACCGCATTCCTTGCTCTTGAGCCTTGAGCCCAGTCCTGGGAGGCTTCCCACGATTCATGTCATCTGGGCGAGATTCCAAGGTTCATGCCCTTGAGAGGAGCTGTGTGTGCACTGCTCCTACACTACACTCCGGGTGTGCCCTGAATGTTGCCAAGTGCATGAAACCCGTATGAATCCTACATAAAGGAGGGTAATATTAATGCCAATCAACATCTGTTTATGCAAAATAGATCCTATCAAATTAATATGATTTTTTTTTAATGATTACAAGTTTGGTTGATAAATGTAACAGTGTTGATGTAAAAGACTAAGGCTTCTGTAAGTTGTTTGACTTTGTACCTCACATTTTGATTAAAAAGACTAGAATGATATAAAATTAACATGGCACTATGATGGGGTTATGGCCTTTGTGGACCCCTGCTGGAGGTCCTATCACACCCTACCCCAGGAAAACAGCAGGGAAGCAGCCAGTCAGAGTGCAGCAGGCTTAGTTAAAAGGAATTGCAGGGCCTGAGCAGGTTGTCACGGAGTCCCCGGGCGATGCTCTGGAACTGCTCCCTACGAAGCCAGTCAGGACTCTGGTGAAGTCTCCTCTCTGTGAGCAGATTGTCTTTAAGGCAAAAAGGTCACAGCTTCCACCTTCCTGGGTCTGACCTCTGAGCATTCACATCCTCTGCCCCTCGGTGCGCTTCCCACAGCAAGTCCACCCAGGCAGGGTCCTGGGGAAGCCAGAGGGTCCTGTACCCCAACTTCGCAGTCAGACGTGACTCTCAGCCAGCCAGTAAAACAGAGGTTTATTAGATGACAGGAACATGGTCTAAAACAGAGCTTTATGTACAGAGAACAGGACCTCTCAACCGGGTCCATTTTGGGGGGCAGTGAGCCAGACAACCACGTCTGCACTTCACGCCACGTCCCAAGCCAGCCCAAACTGACTCATCCTCCACCCCCTCCTCCTCTAGGCTTTGTCCCTTTCCCGGGCCAGGAGGTCACCTGATTCCTTTGTTCTCCAACCCTTTAGCTCTCACCTTGCAGGGGGGAAGGGCCCAGGCCATCAGTTGCCAGGAGACAGAGTGTCGGCCATTTATGTACACTGGCCCTTTGCTCTGCAACAATTACACCCCCTTATCCCACCACCAAGAGACTTAAGAAATGCATAGGGGAAACTGAGGCACCCCTACAGTATTCAGAGGAAACATTAAGAACAGTCCCACTTCGTCACACAGGTCAATTCATGGGTGGGACCAGTAGGGATAGGAGAGAGGAACTCTAAAGGCAAGGACGTATGGGAGAGACGTTGCTCAAACAGAGACAGGACAGAGTCTCTTCAGGCAAGGTTGCTTGGGTGAGACCCTGCTCAAACAGGGAACAGTCAGAGGGAAGAGGACTGAATTTAAGGAGTGAGCTGGCTGGATTGCTGGGACACCAGAGAACCACTGAGGACAAAGAGTCTCCAGGGAGAAAACCCTGGTGGCACTGCTCTATAACAGGGCAGAGATGGACTTAAAGCTAGTACAGAAGGGGCTGAGAACTGAGCCCAGAGACAGGGCTGCAGATACCAACAAGGGCACAGCGATAGTCCTTTTTTGGACCTTTGTTATCCTGGAAGGGGGTCATCCATTTAGATGATGTGTGACTTAACTGGAGAGCTTAGCCACTGAAGACCCGCCTGATGAGGGTAACAAACTACAGGGGACACCAGAGAGAGGATGGGATCATACCCAGCTGATACGAGGTGCTCATGAGAGGTGAATGCACCACGTTATGGGCACATAATAAATGGATAAAAATCTGGCTAACCGATAGGTCTCGTAATTCCGTTTACAAATATATTATCACTGAGCAGGTTTGTTTCTAGTGGGGTTCCAAAGGGACGGGTTTTTGGGCTGATGCCATTTAACAATTTTATCAATGACCTGGCAGAAAACATAAAATCATCACTGATAAAAGTTTGCAGATGACAAACAAATTGGAGGAGTGCTAAATAACAAAGAGGACAGGCAATTGATACAGAGCCATCTGGATCACTTGGTAAACTGGGCACAAGCAAACAATATGTGTTTTAATATGGCTAAGTGTAAAGGTGTACATGTAGGAACAAAGAATGCAGACAACACTTACATGGTGGGGGACTGTATCTTGGGAAGCAGAGACTCTGAAAAAGATTTTGGGGTCATGGTGGATAATCAGCTGAACATGAGCTTCCAGTGTGACTCTGTGACTGAAAGGTTCTTGCAGTCATAAACAGGGGATTCTCAAGTAATAGTAGAGAGGTCATTTTACCTCTGTATTTGGCATTGGTGTGCCTGATGCTGGAATATTGTGTCCAGTTCTGGTGTCAACAATTCAAGAAGGATGCTGATAAATTGGACAGCGTTCAGAGAAGAGCCATGAGACTGATTAAAGGATTAGAAAACCAGTTTTCTAGTGACAGACTCAGGGAGCTCAATCTATTTACCTTAACAAAGAGGCAGTGAAGGGGTAACTTGATTAGTCTGTTAAGTACCTACATGGGAAACAAATATGGGATAATGGGCTTTTCTGTCTAGCAGAGAAAGGTACAGAACACTCCAATGGCGGGAACTCAAAACTAGACACATTCAGCTTGGAAATAAGATGTAAATTTTTAACAGTGAGGGTAATTAACCACTTGAACAACTTACCAAGGGTTGTGGTGGATTCTCTATCACAGGCAATGTTAAAATCAAGATTGGATGGTTTTTCCAGGAGATCTGCTTTAAGAATTATTTTGGGAAAGTTCTATGGCCTGTGTTATACAGGTCAGGCTAGATGATCTCAGTGGTCCCTTCTGGCTTTGGAATCTATTGAGAACTTAATTTCATCCGATGAAGTGAGCTGTAGCTCATGAAAGCTTATGCTCAAATAAATTGGTTAGTCTCTAAGGTGCCACAAGTACTCCTTTTCTTTTTGTGAATACAGACTAACGCGGCTGCTACTCTGAAACCTATGAGCCAAATGTGCCTCCACTCTGTCATGCACAAGAGAACGACCTGTCATTTACTTGGGCGTAGTGTCCTCATGCTTCCCCTTTTCAGCAGCAGCAGCTTTCATTCATAGAGTTACAGTTAGCCGTTATTAGGGGGTTTGTTTTGTTTTCTACAGTTTATGCACTTTACTATGATGTTACATAGGGAATAGTCTCATTAAGTTCTGGGCTGGGGGGAAACAATTAAAAACTGGAATGAATAGACCTCAACTCCATTAGTGAATCTTCTCCAATGATGGTAATGGGACACAATCAAAGTGGGGAAACTCCTCTATTGCTGATTTTTTAGCAGGTCTGCACTTCAGAGTGAAGGGCTGGAGGTAAATACAATAGGGGGAAGTGAGCACTGCAGATCGAGTTTGATCAGTTCTTTCAAAGTAACTGCCCTCATTCCTTTGTGTTTTATTTCTTTGAATGTTCTGTTCTTTGCCTCATCTTCTTCATGCTTAATTTTTGTTTTACTTCAGAAAGACTGTGACTCAGATCCTGCTGGAACTAATTCGATATCATCTCTTCATTATTTTGAACAATGTTCAGCACTTAAAAAAAAAAGTCTCTTCTGGTACTGTCATCAGACCTTAAAAAAATAAATAAATCTCCCCTTTGCCACAGATCATGTCCTTTTTTCTCCCTGCCTGGCTTGTGAATACAGCTGAAATAATGACTATTTGCATTTTAATTCCACATTTATGCACAATCATCAACAACCATGACAGTTACAGCAATATTGTTGATATGCTGAGTCAGGTATCAAAATAATGCAAATACATAGGGCCTATGATAAGAGTGGTTATTTTAGTCCTCATATTCTCAGTAGCAGAATTTGATTTTTAGGTAAAAGAAATATACTTATTTAAAGTCCAGAGGGCTTTCCAGTCAGATTGCAACCATTTCCAAGTAGGTCAAATTAGTTGACAGTGTCACTTTAAGCCTTGCTCTGAGATGGCTTTAAAAAGATCTCAGAAAAGTCCTTACCCAGTCTTTCCATTCCTTTGAGACCAACAGAAGAGACAGGGCTGTCATTTTGAATTAAAAATAGAATGGCTCATAAATACTACTACTAGTGGGTGACTGTTCATGTGATAAAAAGTGCTTCTGTGAGTCAGACAAAGGTAAAAGTTCTCTAACGTGTCAAAACAGGACTCATCTACCTTTCAGACTCATTAAAGCGGTTATGAAGCCTGACCTGCTGATGACACTGGCATCATTAATAAAACATCTGAAATGCTGCTGGCTGCAATCATCTATTACAAGTAAAAAAGAAAGAGGTATGTTTTACAATTTAGAAAAAGATAATCAGTGGCTAATCTAAAGGACTTCAAAAAAGTGGAAGTGGCAGTTCCTTTGTTCAACTGTGTTAGGCAGTGGATGCAGGAGTCAATCACTGAGAAAAGCCATTTATAATTGAACAGCAAATAGCAGCAACTAATAAATTATACCTTTCTTTTTTCCATTTTGGAAAAAAAATGCAAATACTTTTGATACAGACATATAAAAAATGCCCTGTCAAATAGTTTGAAACCCAACTAAAATATGAGCTAGAAGCAGTCACCTGAAATAGCTGGGATTATTTGCAGGTTTGCAAATGTGCAGACATTCCAGCCCAAACACTATTTCAATCTAGTGCATGTAAAAGCCTAGCTTATTCTGAAGCCTTCATCTCTGGATAGTAAAAGTGAATCATTACTCAACAACCAAATATCATGTTCCACAATATGAAAAATTGGTTTGTCCATGAGTATAAGTAACTTTCATAAACACGATTTTTTTAAATTAAGTATTTAGGGTTTAGTAGTTTGAGATTTTCCTTGTGCAGATTTTACAAGGAATTTCATATAAAGTTTTCTTTTTAAAAAAATTATTTTCACTTAAGGTCAAAGCACTGATACACTACATGCATAATTTAAGTAATACAGTGAAACCTGTTCTAAAAACCACCTTAAATAAGAAATCCCCTGTCTCAAATAATTTCCCTCAACAGCTCCTTACAGTATCCCCTAGGGTTTCCCATACAATTCTGTTCAACCTTTAGTTAAAAGAACATTTTTATTCTTATTAGACAACCGATTTTTGCTGTCCCCTTCAGTGTTTCCTTGTCAGGTTCAACTATATGTATCTTGCTCTGGACCCCAGAGGAAACCTGAGACACTTGCCCAATTTTAAATCCAAAAAGATTAACCTCTGCATAGGGGTAATATGAAACTGCCATAACTATTCCTTATTAACGATTCATTTGACAGCAATAACACACTTACCCATACCGAATGCACAATTCTGATATGTCTGGTTTGGACTGAAAGGCTTTTCTCAACTATAATTAATGGTCAAACTAATTTAAAGTCAATAACATCTAAAACGTAATAACTGATAAATAAAGGCACTTTTCCTTTTGTGATACTCTCTCTTTAAAATGAAAACAGGGTTTTAATCATGCACTGTATACTGGTTTGACAACATTGTGATTAAACAAAAATATTACTTTAAATAACGAGGTACCTGTAGCAAGACACTAGGCCTTGGAGGCATGCGCATATCCCAGTGCACCCCTTGTGGACTTGTGCCCTTTAAAACTGGGAGCTGCAGGTGCAGGGCACATGACTAGAAGAAAACATGTGACCTGGTATATGGAAATGAAGTACAAAGCTTCTTCTCTCTAGGGCAGGGGAACAAAAAGGAGAAACCTAGGTTCTAGGAAGTCTTAGTGTGGGTCTCTCTGTAGTAGCTTCGTGGGGCTATCAAAGGGGAAGGATGTGTCCTCTCCCTTCCCAACTGGTTGAGGCTGGGAAAAATTTGGGCAGTTAATACCTAATATTTCGAATTTATTTGCTTTTGTTTTGGGACTAGTATTTGGAAATAAAACAAGCCTTGAGTAAAGAGGGCTACTGTTGAGAGCTTTATTCTACCTTCCCAGCCAGTAAATTTGCCTACCAGTTTACAGTAGCTTTTCTACACTTTCCCAAGTGCTCCTCTGTTTCATATTGGGCTATTATTTCAAGATGGTGTAAGTAACAATGAATGTCAGGTTTTGCTTACCAAGTTCAGCTGCACAGGCAGAACAGAAATTGTGCATAACAAACCACAGAACTACATAATGAGTATCTCCCATCTAAATGATGAAATATTAAACACAGTCACTACACAGATAACAGCAGAACATGGACCTCATTATGTAAGGCAGAGACACAGACCCTGCTTTCTGTCATCTCTTATTTAGGCTCCCTACAGTTACCATGCCTACGCAGATAGATGACTTCTCATTTCTAACAAATACAATTATAACATTTCCTAGTATTCTATTTGGATTATGTTTATGATGTGTGAACACATTGCTTCAACGATTAAATACATTCAGATGTTAGCTACAATTTTACAATATTTAAATAGAGCTCATCACTATATCAATATGAATTACAGTTATATTAAATTCTAATTACATTAGAAAAATGTAATAAACACGGACAATTCAGGAGAACCGGCTACTTAAATAATTGAAGGTTTGTATTGTCATGAGATAATTTTAACCTGGGCAAAATAAACCCTGAGGCTGAAGACTGCGAATTTATTAAGCCCAAATATGGATATCACCAAGTTTAACACAAGAACCCTTAAATTACTGTTATACTGAAATGTGCTTTCCACCCTCTCAGGTTGGCTCTGTGCACAGAATCCCTCTTCCATATTCCCACAACATGCTTCAACTTGTGACCTCCCCACCTTGTCACTCCATCCAACTCAACCTTCTCATAACTCCTTCTCCTCCTCTTTGACCCTTATAGGAAAACTTAGTTCCAATCCCTCCCTAGCAGTAATCCATTTTATTAAAAAAAACCCTGTATTTAAAGTCCAGATTTAGGTGAAATGATAGATTGGGGAGAAGGCTGAGAAGATGAGGCAATTTGTTTGTTATGGGCACACAGATTGGGAGTTCTGTCAACCAAAGTGAAGGTATTTTCTGATTTACTGTGTAGTTGTGAAATAACTATATGATTACTCTACAAATCCCTCTACTCTGGTCTTTAATGTCTTTCGGCCAGAGTGAAGGGACTGGCATAAATACAGTAAGTATACAATTATGGGTTAGCACGTGTACAGTTTTGCCTATGCTCTAACTGGCTCAGACAATTTCACTTCACTATATTGTCTGATATGCATATTTTTCATAATTTTCATTAGCTTAAGTTTGCTTAATGTTGTACAGCTCTTTGAACACCAAAGCACGGTATGAGTGCTAAGGATTACTATCAGACTGTCACTGAAGAAATAATACTGGAATGCTCAAAACAGAGTTCATTTGCTTAAGTTAACTTGAGAGTTAATGAAGGTTAAATACAGAAACTAACTTTCAAAAGTAAACATTTTAAACTGAGAATTAAAATGAAATGGTGCATCAGGTACAAAATGTTTAAAAAACATTGTTTTCAAATTTCCTTCAGACATCACTGTTTAGAATTGAAAGTGTCAACATTAATTACCTCCTTCATATTGAAGTCGATACTAACCTCAATAAACACTTCATCAGTTTAAATTAATGTGAAGAATATATACTAACTTGAAAAGAAATTACCTATTCTAGTAACTACATCTAGTTAAAGAACTTCTATTTGATTTTTCTCAAACGTTTTTCAGTACTGCATGTGCAAAACGGCTTTTAGTGTCCTCAAAAGGCCCCTCAGTGGCCAGACATCTTTTGTGCCATCTCTTCAAACTGTATACATTAAAGAGATTAGGTTTGTGGTTTCTTTTACACACAGTGATGACAACTGCTGGGAAACTGTCACTCTTGTGCTTTCAAACAATTGGTCTGGATATGTGAAATCTGAAGAACCGGAAGCAATAGCTGGAAAGCATCCTGAATATAAGTAGTGCTGTTGCAGCCCTAATGAGAGAAAAGATGTGATTCAGTAACATATTTTTCATGTACCTCAGTGACTCTATTCATACTCAGTCTGGTTGTTGCTACATCAGGATACAAATTCATGTGAGATTTTAAAAGCTCTATCCAACTACACTGGAAATCACAACAAGAACAGCCATACAGAGTCAGACCATTGGTCCATCTAGCCCAATATCCTGTCTCCGACAGGGGCGAATGCCAGATGCTTCAGAGTGAATGAATAGAAGAGGGCAATTACAAGTGATCTATCCCCTGTCCTCCAGTCCCAACTTCTGGCAGCTGGAGGTTTAGGGACACCCAGAGCATGGGGCTGCACCCTTGACCATCTTGGCTAGTAGCCATTGATGGATTTATCTTCTGTGAATTTATCAAATTCCTTTTTGAACGCTGGTTATGCTTTTGGCTTTCATAACATCCTCTGGTAATGAGTTTCACAGTTTGACTGTGCATTGTGTGAAGAAGTACTTCCTTGCGTTTGTATTAAACCTGATGCCTATTAATTTCATTGAGTGACCCCTAGTTCTTGTGATATGCAAAGGGGCTAAATAATACTTTATGTTTTCTGCATAACATTCATGATTTTATAGACCTCTTTCAGTCCCCCCTTACTTGTCTCTTTTCTCAGATGAACAGTCTCAGTCCTTTTAATCTCTCCTTCTATGGAAGATGTTCCATACTCCGAATCATTTTTGTCGCCATTCTCTGTACCTTTTCGAATTCTTGCATCTCTTTTGAGATGGGGTGACCAGAATTGCATGCAGTATTCAAGGTGTGGGCATACCATGGATTTATATAGTAGCATTATGATATTTACTGTTCTATCATATATCCTTTTCCTAATGGTTCCTAACATTCTGTTAGCTTTTCTGACTGCTGTTACACATTGAATGGATGTTTTCCGAGAACTAACCATAATGATTCCAAAATCTTTGAGTGGTAACAGCTCATTTAGACCCCATCATTTTGTACATACAGTTGGGATTGTTTTTCAATGTGTATTACTTTGTACTTATCAACACTGAATTTCATCTGCCATCTTGTCATCTGCAAGTCACCCAGTTTTGTGCGATCCCTTTGTAACTCTCTGCGGTCAGCTTTGGACTTATAAAATTAAGATAGTTATTGTCTGCAAATTTTGCCACCACACTGTTCATTCCCCTTTCCAGATCATTAATGAATATGCTGAACCACTGAGGTCTCAGTACACATCCTTGGGGGAACCTGCTATTTACCTGTCTCCATTGTGAAAACAGACCATTTATTCCTATGCTTTGTTTCCTAGCTTTTAATCAACTACTAATCCATGAAAGGACCTTCCCTCTTATCCCATGACTGCTTAGTGAGTTTAAGAGCTGAACGACCTTATCCAAGGCTTTCTGAAAGTTCAAGTACATATTTAGATAATAACTGTTTTCTTGTTTGTAAATAGTTTATAGCAAGCAAGCATAATTATATACAGAGGTATGCCATCCCCCCTGTTTGACTGTGCATCACCCTTCTAGAGAGAGTTGTGTGTGTAATGTAGGTGGAATACACCTCTGTGTGGTCAGGAGCAGAATCAACTTCCTCAACAAAAAGCATCAAAAATGAGTGAATCTTGCCATATGCTCAGGGTTTAGCTGATCGCCGTATTTGGGGTCGGGAAGGAATTTTCCTCCAGGGCAGATGGAAGAGGCCCTGGAGGTTTGTTGCCTTCCTCTGTAGCATGGGGCACGGGTCACTTGCTGGAGGAGTCTCTGCTCCTTGAAGTCTTTAAACCACGATTTGAGGACTTCAATAGCTCAGACATAGGTGACAGGTTTTTCGTAGGAGTGGGTGGGTGAGATTCTGTGGTCTGCGTTTTCAGGAGGTCAGACTAGATGATCATAATGGTCCCTTCTGACCTTAATATCTATGAATCTATGAAAATCGTTCCACCCACAGAGCTAATTTCAGACCTACTGCATGGGGATGTAGCACTGCTGAAATCAGTGAGTTTAAAATTATTCATATATTGCAGAATAAATACACAAGTATATTATTTTCTGAATTTCTAATACAATGTAGAACAGCTGCTCACATTTCTTTAGTATGCTGTAATTCTGGACTGACTAATGGCAAATCTTCGTATGGGTATACAAGACCTGGATACCCCAAACTTTGTGGTATGGAGTGAGCCTCAACTTCAGATCCAAATGTTATGGCTCAAGCTTTGTTAGGAATTTATCCAAGAGTTATAGTACAGTAAAATGAGCCAACTTAGGTACCAGCAACTTTAATCTTTACACTATAGTAAGAGGAAATATAAAAATAATCTTTACTCTAAAGCTAGGAATCTTTACAACAGTGTTTTAAAATATATTGCTCATTTAATACAAAATAGTCTATTTGCTATTGAATATTCAGATAATAGCTCTTTTTTGTAAATGGGTCCCCAGTGTTAGGTTAAAGCTACATAGTAACAATATGCATTCTGTACTGTATAGATTTTTATGTTTAAAGAGAATATGTGGCTAGTTGGCAAAGCAAAAGAGCGAGTGCCACAGATATATTAAACTTTAATCCTATATGAGCCAATCAGTGTCTGTTGATATTATGGTCTCTTGAACTCCTTCTGTCTCAGCCTGAGTGTAAAACTGAGTAAAATGCAGGGACTTTCTAAAACTTACTGAGCCTTTCTTGGTCAAAACTAGAACTGGGTGAAGAATGAGAAAAAATATTCCCAAACATTTTGACTTCAACAGACTTTTGGTTTGAACAAGATTGCTCTTATTTTTATGCACTTGTGAACATTTGTACAAGTGCAATTTAGTGTGGTTGTATGTGTGTGGAATCATGGGCAAGATTAATTTAATCACGAAATAAAACTTGTTTTAGATCATTGTAGTGTTTGACGATTAGGTCAACCAATGAAGAAAGAGCAAAACTACTATACTTGAGTATCCTTGCAGCTCAAACTGTGAATACTGAATCCTGAAAGGCATAATCACAGTAAACTGGTTCAAGCTAACCATGAGCTGAAATTATTTGTTTGACAAATGTTTTATGTGAACAATCACAAATAACGAATAGATTAATAACCATAGTCTGTTCACAGGCAATATCTGAGCAGGAAAAAAGGCTAAACTTACTGAATAAATTGCACATTGTTAATTGTTCACCCAGCTTAGTCAATACATTACAACACACAGTAAAAAAAGCATTTCACTTCTGTCAGTGTTCTTAGGAATCCTGACAAAATTTAGTATTACTCCTCTAGTCCAGCATTTGTGGATGACTGCTGAACACAAAATGGAGTTGTTTATGAGATGGCACAGAATTACAATGCCATTACCATTACATTTTTATGGTTCTTTATAGGGACATAAATGTGTGTGCTTCACTTCAAAATGAGTTTATCAAAGTTTTTCCTACTGTGAAGAAACTGAAAGCTTACCTCTAATAGCACACTATTGACCATTGGGTTAAGGAGCTCTGCCTTTTTGTTGCTCTGTAGAAAGACAAATATTGACAAGATGTAATGCCAGGGCTAAACATAGATATTTAACAGTAATATATTTGCTCAGTAATGGATCAGTTTTGGCTGTATGAATTTTGTGAAGGCCTTGGCTCAGCTTGATTCTATTTGATGAAAATAAGGTTTTCAAGGAAATACACATATTCAAGATAATTTTAATACTATGGCATACTACTTTTGATAACATTTAACACTCATCTGCCTATACTTCTCTATTTGCCTCGTACTGGTATCACAGTGTACAAGATGGGCTCATTGTTTTATCTGATTCTTTGCCTATGTCAAATGCCACAGAATTTGAGGCCACCTGTAAGAATTTAGGACTGGTCAGTGGAGAGCATTTTTTTAAATGGTAGATGTGGTCAGATCCTCTTCTCTCTCTGCACTTTGCCTTGTCACATAATGATGGCAGACACGTGCAGAAAGAATTGCTTTCATCTAACACTGAATAGGGAACTTTATTAGAACAAATAAAACACAGTATTTTTTCAATTCACTGTAGAGCTTCTGCTTAGAACTTTCGCAGGCCCCCGTTCTGCTTGGTTTCTGTAACAGAGTTAAAGAAACAGGACAAATATTGTCACACCTTGTAAGCAGTTTAAGTACTGAAGTGTGTTTATGAAGAGGTACCATATATACTTGTTCATTAGCCCATTCGTTTATAAGCTGACCCCCCAAGATGGATAGGTAAAAATAGTAAAAACTGTATGACCCTTTCATAAGCTGACCCTATATTTCAGGGGTTGGCAAACTTTGGCTCCCGGCCCATCAGGGTAAGCTGCTGGTGAGTCGGGACGTTTTGTTTACCTGGAGCGTTCACAGGCACAGAGCCTCGCAGCTCCCAGTGGCCGCAATTTGCCGTTCCCAGTCAATGGGAGCTATGGAAAGTGGCGCGCCATTGGCTGAGAACGGTGAACCATGACCACAGGGAACTGAGGGACTCCATGCCTGCAGACGCTCCAGGTAAACAAAACAACAATGTATTAGATAGTCAATTCAATGATTTCATAGAGTTTAAAATCATCAAATTTTGGTGTAGACCTGTTTATAAGCCTACCCTCGCTCGTTGATGCGCCACTTTTTTGCCAAAAATATTCGGCTTATGAATGAATATATACTGTAAATAGTATCTTTAAAAAACAGGAAGGAGAGAAGTGGAGGGAGTTTGGAGGGAAATGGAAGAACAAAAGAAAGTGGGGGAAGAGGAAGGGAAGGAGGGTAGATAGAGAAATAACAGAACAGTAGCTTTATTGTCCGAAACTAGAAAAGCTATTCCATATCCCCTTGTTTAGTTGATTATCAATAAACCGCTTAAACACAGAGAAAGTAGTGTCAATTAAACACTATTGATTGTAACAATCAATGGTAAGTGCAAGCAGGAAGAAAGAAATCTAGAGCAATAAATAAAGGAGATACTTCCTAGTTCTGAATAATTGCTGACTTTTAGGAACAAGGCCACAATTACACTATAATGACTATATGCCTGAATTATATAGCACTGCTGCTATTCTGATGATAGAGCTCTTCCATTCTAAACCACTATTGCAAAGGCCTGTGGCATTCCCAGACAGTTACCTTTTGTCCAGAATCAATCCAGCTAAGTATGTGAGTTAGCCAAATATGTGGAAAATTGGGTTGGTGCTCAACTCCGTGCACATTATAATTATCATGTTAGATGCATGTAATTTGCATTCAGTACATCCTGAAATGGGAGCAGTGTAAAGATGTACTGTCCCTGTGAGGAGCTCAAGGAGGGACTGGACTCCCTGTGACACCATTTTTTGCTGAGCTCCCATCCATACAGCCTGTACAGTCCTGTTGGATGAGGCTTCCTGCTCTCCCTAGTGCTGGTGGTGAGCCAACATCATTTCTTTCCCTGCTGGCACAACGTTTGCTCCTGAAGGCACATATGGATGGGGCAGCAGTTCTGCTGCACCAAGCACAGGGCCTGAGGCTGTCCCCTGCGTGGAGCATACTGGGGGTGGGAGAGCTCCTTGCGCCCAACTTCTCATACCCTGCACAAATGCCAGTGATAATTTGGCCCTGAATTCTGTTTTCCTGTAACGTAAACCCCCCCTTCAATGCCTAGGCACCAAGGGCCAGAAATAAAGTTTCTGTGCAATCCTTAGCTCTCAATATCCTGAGTTGGGTCTGGTTAATATTTCATGGCTAATTTTTTCTGTGTGCATACATTTATATGCTAAAACATGCTTAGAAAATGAAGAAACAGGCAGATTCATCTGAAATAACTGGAAGCAATGTAAATTATTCAAAATAAAAGCAACCCAATAAATTATGTTAGTTTTTAAATAACTTAGAAAAAAAATATCCAGTGATGCCCTGAAGTAGCAGGCAGGAGCCTCTTCTTAAAATTCCAACAGGCCTGGGGAAACTTTCGTGTCTTTGATAAGAATTCATGCTCCCTGAATAATCCCTGCCAAAGATGGCTTCACAAAACTATTTCTAAAGAGCAACTTTTTCCCCTTTGGACTGTGACAGATCACTTGGTTGTCAAGTAAGTTCACAAATATTTTGTGGTGGAGTTTATCACTTCTGCTCCCCTGACTCCCACAAAGGTCTTCACTCCTCCCCCATTTCCGGTCACACAAGCTATGTTACACTACCAATACCCTCTGTACATCTTTCAGGAACAAAGTATAAATGTTTCCAGCCAGAGCAGTAAATAGAAGTATGTTTTCTAAGTAGGTTAACTTGCTATAGCAAGAGTGTGATTTTGTTTAAACAGAAAGACAAATTAATAGATTCTCTAGTCTTTCAATCTCCTCAATACAAACACCAGGGGATTTATCAGTCGCTATGGGGATAATTTATGATGTGAAACCCCTCTGTTAACATACTGCCCATGATAATGCTCCCAATGTTGTATGTGGGTGTTTTTAATTTTTTTTAAAATACAGATGCATATAAAAGAAGGAGCTGGGTAAGGGTCTGCTGCAGTTCTTGGTTGTGTGTGGGCCACTCAAGGGGAGTGGGCTGGGGGAATGGCAGAGGGATATCTAGCAGGTCCAGGAACTTTGTGGATCCAGTTGCTACAAAACCAGCCTACGGAGGCAGGGCATATCACAGGATCTAGCAACAGTGGTGGATCGGCTGAAAGGGTGCTCTGTGTTCTGGATCTGGCTGGGGTTGCAGAGGACTCCAGCCCACCCTATTTCTAGTCTTGCACATAAAGCCAGTTTTCACAGGGGATGAGAATCTCTCTTAAAGATATTATGTTTATAAAAATAAAACAAACAATAAAAAGGAAATGCTCTCATATCTTACCCCGGTGGCAGTTAAAGAATCAGAAAACTTCTTAGATAAAGACAACACTTCATTGCACATGGCACTTGTTAAACTGGTTATAAAAAAGAAAAGAGACAAACATTAAAAATATACTCCTGCTTCATCTCAGAAGTCGAAGTTCTGCTGACAATCTTGTTTCTAATCAATTAAATTTTATCTTAAAGTGTCCTGGGATTTGCTCAACCGGTAAGAAGAATCATGATGGAGGCTTTATGCTTTGGATTTGAAAAATCCAGCACTGGCTACAGCTGGAGACAGGATACCAGAGTAGATCAAACACTGGTCTCTTTTGATATGGCAGGATTTTATTTTGTTTTTGTTTTTGGTAAAAACACTAGACTTTTAGTCTAATTATTGCTTTACTTAAGGTTATACAAAACTAATGACTAAAAATGCCACTGGAAATAAGTACTCCTGCCCCCAGCTAGAATGAATGTAATGAAGTTTTTTTTCTCTCCAAAGCAGTGGATTGTATTAATAGAAGAAGCATTGTCTAGCGGTTAAAGCACAGGGTTGTGAGTGAGGAGATCTGGATCTAGTCCCAGCTCTGTCACTGACTTGTTGCATAACTGTAACTCAGTTGGGGCTCAATCCTGCAAGGAGCAGAACATTCTGGCTCTAATCCAGCAGACAATTTAAGTAAGTACTGAATTTTAAACAAAAATGCCCCCACTGACTTTAATGGGATTAGTCACATGCTGAAAATTAAGTCTGTGCATAAGTACTTTGCTAGATCGGGACCAGAATGTTCATCACCTTGTTGGGGTCATGTGTTTAGGGGTTAATCCAAAGACCACTGAAGACAGTGGGAGTTTTTGTACTGTCTTCAGTGGGCTTTGGATTGGATCCTTAGGTCCCAGTTTTGAACCTGGGATTCCTGAAGTTAGGTGCCCACACCTGTGGGTTGGCAATGAGCTGGTGATGAATATGGCATAATTGCTTAGAAATAGATTTTTGTGCCCTTTGGGCAGAGTACAAATGATGAGACCCTATTGTGGGGTGCAGAAGCAAATTCTGTGCAAGTTGGTATGCTATCTGTGGTAGTGCTGGTGAAAAGTGCACCTAAAATGTGTGCGCACATTTCATCACTAATATAGCAACAAAAAGTCATCAGCTTGTGCATCCCTTGTGTTTTTTGTAAAAATGTATCTGATGTACATGTCAGCAAATCACAGGCAGTCTGTGATTTGATTGCTTTTGAAAACAGAGTGGCAGGAACTCTAAAGTCAGTCCTGTTTGTTGATCGACGGTGTGTTACGGTGTCTGCAAAAGCTCTGGACTCAATAAAACTGCAAATGTTAAGCAAGCTCATACTGGTGACAAAAATAAGAAACAAAAAGAATTATATTCACTTTGTCATAACTTTTGCTTGGTCCTGGGCTGTCTTTTCCACTTCTTGCCCATGAAGAATTAACTCTGCTACTTTATGAAGCTGTTCGATACAACGAGCTGTTACCTCAGCAAGGCTTTCAATAGATAGCATGTAGACTTCCTTAAATAAAACAAAAAAAACAGTAATATAATTTCTATAGACTTAAAAAAGAGGCTTTGTAAACTAGGGCAGAGTACAAACTGGTGATATCAGTGCATGCAAAGCCAAGGAATATCAGCTGTTACTTATCCCTGAGGGAAAGGGGATCTCTACAGATGGCAATGTAAGGACCTCATGCTTGCTTATCTCTGAGAAGTGAAAAAGCAAAACTGCCATTCATTTCAATGGGAGCAGTATCGAGCCTCAGGAATTTCTATGGTGGAGTTTTTGGTTCTGGTCCTGATAGATGCTAAAATTGAGCCCTTAACGCTCATGGAATTTACACTGATTTCACAGGGAGTTGAGAGGATCATGCCATTCCCAAAGCACAATTCCATAGTGAAAATAAATTATACTCTGGATAAAAAATTCATTTTGCTAGCAACAAAGTGACTATACATAAAACTCTTCCTAATCTCAACTCTCAGTGGTTTGGCAGTACATTGGAGTCGCATCTTACGCGGGGGTTAGTTTCTAAAGTCAGCGCGTAAGGCTAAAATCGCGTATAGTCAAAATTACCCTTGAAAATTTCCCATAAAGTACAGTATACTGTACATGGTTTTGTGTATACAACCCTGTACAGTAATACGTATAAATGTACCATGTGTACAGTATATAATAAAGAGTACATATGCAAAATATAATTTTAGAGTACTGTATTTTTAATTACAGGGAGGTAATTACGGGGGGTCATCAGGGCTTGATGTCGATCCAGGAGACGGAGGTGTCGGAGAGCTTGGGTGACGGAGAGTGAGTCGTAGATGAAGTGGTTGGCTCTGGTTCAGCTCAAGAAGTTGATTGCGTAGGCTCATCTGCTGCTGGTTGTTTTTCCTTCAAAAACATAGTAATCGGCAACTGTTGCTGTTGTCTCTTGAGCTGCTCAAATGTTTCTTGATATGGTCTCAAATCATCCATAATACTATGTGTGATTTTGAGGCTTCATTCCATAGAGGGATCGTAAACAGAAATTAAATCATTCAAGTGTTTCGCTGCTTGGAACACTTCAGGAAATTAAGCTTATCTTTCTGATTTCGAAGTGTAAGAGCGGTTAGGCATTTTTTTCCAGAAGAGCCCAGTCTCGCGAGCATTAAAAACTGATTCCGAAAGATAGCCCTTTTCTTCTGTGACTTCCTTTAATTGTTCGAGGTAGGCTTTTGCTGCCTCTTCATTGGCAGATGCAGCTTCACCAGTAGTCTGCACGTTTTTGAGGTTGAAGCGGTTCCTAAAACTGTTAAGCCAACCTTGGCTGGCTTTGAAATCCTTTTCACCAGAAGGCTGTCCCTCTTCGGTAGGAGGTTTGAACAGCGCGTAGAGGCTAAGAGCCTTTTCTTGCAATGTGTTGCCATTGGTAGGCACAAGTTTACGGTTCATGTCTTCCAGCCATAAGTTTAATGCCTTTTCAGTTTTCACTAAAGTCTTATCATGCACCTGGCTCGTCACCTTAGCAGCTATTGGAACACTTGCTGCCATGGCTTGACGAATTTCTCTGTCTCGAATCTTGATGGCATGGATGCTAGATTTGTTGCGGCCATACTTATGCACCACGTCGGAGACTGACATACCGCCTCTCAATAAGTCCAGCACAGCCAGTTTTTCCTTCAGCGTTGGAACAGATTGCTGTTTCTTCAGTTGAGCACCAGATGAAATAGTTGGCTTGCGTTTAGGGGCCATGTTGTACGAAAAATATGTACAGTACCTTTAAACACTAGAATCACACTCAGCATGGAGAGATGCTCACACTATGAGAGGCACGCGGGAACTGAGACCGACTGAGGGAACAGCAGATTCACGTCTCCCATCTCATGCTCACTCCGGGGCATATGCTCATTGAGTGGAATGGTGGGCGGAATTGCCCGCACTACTTACCGGTATCTTGTTATTTTTCTTTTTTTTTGCCGAGCGCGTATAGTTGAATTTACGTAAGTTAAATGCACGTATGATGCAACTCACCTGTATCTGAAAATCTGCAGTAACATAATCTATAATATACATAGTACAACTCAGTTTCCTACATTTTAAAGTGTTTGATTTTTTTTAAAGGGCACATAATGGATTTTTTTTTATTGGAGATCATTAAAAACAACACAATTTAACACTGTCATAACTTAAATTAAGAAATTCAACCACAGTTAACAGGTTTCAGAGTAGCAGCCATGTTAGTCTGTATCTGCAAAAAAACCAGGAATACTTGTGGCACCTTAGAGACTAACCAATTTATTAGAGCATAACCTTTCGTGGGCTACAGCCCACTTCATCGGATGCACTGAATGGAACATATAGTAAGAAGATATATATATATATATACATACAGAGAAGGTGGAATTTGCCATACAACTCTAAGAGGCCAATTAATTAAGATGAGCTATTATCAGCAGGAGAAAAAAAACTTTTGTAGTGATAATCAAGATGGCCCATTTAGACAGGTGACAAGAAGGTGTGAGGATACTTAACATGTGGAAATAGATTCAATATGTGTAATGACCCAGCCACTCCCAGTCTCTATTCAAACCCAAGTTAATGGTATCTACTTTGCACATTAATTCAAGCTCAGCAGTTTCTCATTGGAGTCTGTTTTTGAAGCTTTTCTTTTGCAGAATTGCCACCCTTAAGTCTTTTACTGAGTAGCCAGAGAGGTTGAAGTGTTCTCCTACTGGTTTTTGAATGTTATGATTTCTGATGTCAGATTTGTGTCCATTTAGTCTTTTGCATAGAGACTGTGCGGTTTGGCCAATGTACATGGCAGAGGGGCTTTGCTAGCACATGATGGCATATATCACATTGGTTGATGTGCAGGTGCACGAGTGGAGTGGCTAATGTGATTAGGTCCTATGATGGTGTCACTTGAATAAATATGTGGACAGAGTTGGCATCAGGCTTTATTGCAAGGATAGGTTCCTGGGTTAGTATTTTTGTTGTGTGGTTGCTGGAGAGTATTTGCTTCAGGTTGGGGGGCTGTCTCTAAGCGAGGACTGGTCTGTCTCCCAAGATCTGTGGGAGCGAGAGATCATTTTTCACGATAGGTTGCAGATCTTGGAGAGGTTTTAGTTGGGGGTTGAAGGTGACAGCTAGTGGCGTTCTGTTATTTTCTTTGTTGGGCCTCTCCTGTAGTAGGTGACTTCTGTGTACTCTTCTATATCCACAGAAGGCAATAGCACCACTGGGTATATTTAGCATTAAGAAAGACCTTTCATAAAAAAAATCAATACCTTTTGGTTTGACTAGTTAATAATATTGCTACTTCGCACATCTGTTTATCCATAATTTTAAATATAAGTTGATCATATTTTTTTTCATTTATTGACACCTGAAGTAAGAGCCACTACCAAATTCTGAGACATTACTTTAAATATGGTACATTGCTACGGACAAAACACCATAGGATTTTCCCATCTCCCTGAATTTAATCTTTTGTGTAAAAGGTATATTTGAGGCTTTTAATTTTTTTAAAGCTTAAAAAGTTACTATTGGCAGAGGTCCTGATCCTGTTAATTATTTACTCATAAGAATCATCTAATAGTGAAAAATACATATATAAGTAAGGTTTGCAGAACTGGGCTCATGGCTATTGATTACCAACTCTTTTAAGTTCCTTTATAAAACTAAATAACTTCTCCCTCTGGAGATATTAAAAACAACAGTACCACACATAAGGATGAAGCACCAATGCTGGTTGTTTAGAGAATCCAGCCAAAGAGATTATGATTTTGTTTATGAAATTTCTCCTTCTAGGACTATTTTACCTCCACAGTTTTATTTTTCTTTTCTTCTGTTTTATCACCACCATCTCCTCCTCCTTGTTCAGTCTTTTGTTCCTCCTGTTTGTTTTCCTCTGGCTTCTCTTCCAAGTCTAGTGATGTGGAGAAGTTGGTTTCTTTCAGCCAGTCATGAGCTTTTTTCCTAGCCTGCCAAACAAACCCCATAAAAAAAACTCCTATTACTCAAGTGTGGAAGATCAAATAATGTTGCTGAAACACAAGTTAACAATACATTTTTCTTTACCTAGTTTTACTGTTCCACTCAAAATTCTTATTTACATCAGGCATGTACATAGGAGAAAATCTTTTTGTCCACTGAAGCATTGCTCACCTATGGCCATATACTGAACTATATTATACTGCCCTTAATCTGCATATAGAGCTATCATTAAGACTAAGGTTACCAAAACCTCAGTTTTATGCAGGATGTATCTAAGAAATAAAAGAAGAAGAAAACTAAGATCTGAGTGGAAAAGTGAAGCAGAATTTTTATAAAGAAAGAAAAAATAAGCAAATTCTTTGAATAAGCTAAAATAAGTCCAAGTTCAGAAAGGAAATTAGAAAGAAAGCAACTGGATTTTGAACTGCTTAGTACCAAGCCGATAAGTGGATCAAAGCAGAAACAGCATCAGTGATGTCTTTCCAGATAATTAATGTGGCATTAATCACTTTTTTTAAAAATGCCAATTCTAATTAGAAGTGATAACATTTTGTTTCAAGCTTAGAATGTTCGGAGTACTCCCGCAGAAAAATGAACATGACCAATGCTAAATTTAATTCTGATGCTGAACTGTGTCGCTGGCCAGTAAGGATACACCTACACCACAGTTTAAAAACTCAGGGCTGGCCCATACCAGCTGACTCGGGCTAAGGTGCTGTTTAACTGCAATGTAGGTGTTTAGGTTTTGGCTGAAGCCCAGGTTCTAGGATCCTGTGAGGTGGGACGGTCTCAGAGCTCGGGGTGCAGCCTGAGCCTGAATGTCTACATTGCAATTAAACAGCCCCTTAGCCCAAGCCTACGCCAACTGTCATGGGCCAACCATGGGTTTTTAACTGTGGTGTAGATGCACCTAACGATACATCTACCCAGGCCATGGGAGCGAGCCTTCCAGCCTGGGTTGATGGGCTGAGGCTAGTGGTACTTGTGCTAGTGCTCTCAAAACAGTGGGGTAGCCAGTGCTGGGGATGAAGTTGCATCCCAGGCTGGAGTTCAGGCACTGAAGCCTTTGGAGGGGGTTGGGCTTCAGAGCCAAAGCTGCAACTTCAATGCGCTCTCTACACAGCTATTTTGACAGTGCTAACACGAGCCCTGCTACCCTGAGTCTGTAGACCTGCTGCGGTCTGTGTAGACGGACCATAATACACCAAACCAAACCCTCATGTAAAGATCCGTATTCTATCTACTAAAGCTTTCCCCACTTTGAGATTTCTTTGTGCGGCCCATCATTCTGGCTTGTCAGTGAGAGAGTAGCTAGCTAGTCTGGCCCCCTGGTTCTGGTCTGACTCACCTAATCTCTTCTACCACAGCTCTCTCTATTTAACATCTCTGTGCCATCCACCATTTGCGCTCTGATCTGCCACCCTAGATACTGCTCTACATCAAATTTCAGAGCAGTGCCCACTAGCTCTTCTTTATACTACGGAGTGGAGGCAGGTTCTGTAACTTGCACCAACCTTATTAAGTTTGTCAGGAGTGGCAGCAACGTGCAATTCAAACAGTAGCTCAGTAAGCATGCTAACAAACTCTTCTTCCATGTCTGCTGCAAAAGGAAATAAGATTATTTCTGAAAGTGTTGTTTTTGTTGTAGCATCCAAAAATCAAATCAAAGATCATATCCCAACATATTTCTAGCACTAGAGAACCAGCATTGGTTAGTCTAACAAAATTTGCATGTCTCCACTCTTTGTTCCATCAAAAGAAAACAGGGAGACAGCAGAGGCAAGAACTAGATGTATATTTTTAAGAACAGGTTAGACAATCACCTGTAAGGGATGGTCTAGGTATATTTGGTTCTGCCTTAGCATAGAAGGATGGACTAGATGACCTCTTGAAGTCCCTTCCAGCCCTTCATTTCTATGATTCTGTATAAGTCACAGGTCGTGGCTTACCTCCCCAGAATTGCAGTGGGTCAGCAGAATCACCAGGGAAGAACACATACAACCCCCAATAAATAAGCCCCTTTTCTCAAATGAGAATATATATACACAACAGAGCAGCATAACCAGAGAACATAAGGTAAAGGGTGTTTCCTGCTTATTCATAGGTTCTAAGGACAGACGTGATCACTGTGATCATCTAGTCTGACCTCCTGTATAACACAGACCACAAAACTTCCCCAAAATAATTCCTTTCACACTGTGGGGACTACAGCTAAAAAGGGTAATTTCCTTAACTCTGGTTAAGCAAAACTTTCATTTTTGTGGTTTAGTCTATGGCAGAGGTTCTCAAACTGTGGTCCGTGAGCTCCATTCAGGTGGTCCACGGATAGTTCCCTCTAAGGTGTGCGCCTGGGCGGCCGCACACAAAAGAATGAAGGGCCACCCACCTAATCAGTGGAGCTGCGCAGGTGTGGCTCCACTAATTAGGTTGCCTGGACCCAGGAGAAGATACACATGTAAGGTGAGGTGGTGGCCTTGGGGGGAAATAAAGGTAGGTGGGAGGGGGCAGTGGAGTGAGAAGAGGAGGTGGGGGGAATTTGGAATGTGCAGGACTGCGGTGGCAAGAGAAAGAGGTGACTTTCTCCAGCTCCAGGGCTGCGGCTGCCGGGGAGAGATGGCCCTCCTTCCCAGGTTGAGCTCTGTGGCTTCTGTGGCGGGGGAGAGAGGGACAGACCCCCCCTCCTTCTCAGTCCCACCTCAAGGACTGCTGCAGTGGGGGAGAGAGAAAGAGACCCCTCCTTACCAGCCCCAGCTTGGGGGCTGCCACGGTGGAAGAGAGAGGACACATCCATTGCATTAGAAAGGTAACTGATATTAAAATTTGAGTTGTGTGCTTTTATTTGTAGAACAAAAAAAAGTTAATTATTTTTAAGGTTTTTTTAATATAGCTCTTTTATCCAAAGTGCTTTACAATAGTTAGCTAACGGTACAAACAACATTTGGAAAGATTATTAAGTGGTCCGCTGAGACCCTCGGCAATTTCAAGTGGTCCATGAAAAAAAGTTTGAGAACCACTGGTCTAAGGGGCAGGACTTTCTCTCACTGTAGAATGTTTGTGAGTAAACCACAGATTCTCTGTGCTTGAACTCCATCTTGGTCGTATAGATTCCTTTTGTTTGCCTGTGACAGCTCAAACTACAACCATTGTTTCCCTAGGGCCTATTGTGTTCTTTCTGTGGGGCTTCCCAAGATGCATATATTTTACTATCTTTTAGTTTATCTTTGGCTTCACAGATAATGCTTTCCATGATGACAATTTCTGCCAAGCAATTCTACCATTTTATCTATGTAATCTCCTAAAAGTATCTTAGTTTGGTTGGTTGGATCTACCATGTGTCGGAATCCACATTAGCACCCTTCTGGGGAAATATGACTAAACAGCTTTCTAACCCTGATCATGCTACGGATAAGCACATCAAGATTTGTTTTGTCTCCATTTTTATCTATTCATTTATTAGCTAGGGATACATTTTCCATCCTTACCTCCTCAAAATAGGGTTTAATGGGACTAAGACATTACCTAGGGAGGTGGTAGAATCTCCTTCCTTAGAGGTTTTTAAGGTCAGGCTTGACAAAGCCCTGGCTGGGATCATTTAACTGGGAATTGGTCCTGCTTCGAGCAGGGGGTTGGACTAGATGACCTTCAGGGGTCCCTTCCAACCCTGATATTCTATGATTCTATGATTCTATGATTGCTATGCTAACCCTCTGCACAGGGTGATTCCAACCCCACTCCATTTCAAAAGTACCGTACCATACTCTGCAATTAGTTTAACTGATTTTGATAGGATGATGTACAAAATAAGGTACTACTCAGCATGAGTAAAGCTGGCAGAACCTGACATTATAATCTGTTTGAGGCAGGAACCCATCTCCTTACATGTAAAGAACCACACACAACTCAGTGCCATATAAGTAAATATGAATAATTGATAACACCAACTCTTTAACTGACCTGGCCTAGACACTGAACTATCCTGTCTCGCTTAGAGGTGATCCCACCAGGTCAACAATGAGACTAGTTTAGGCTCAAACAAAATGTATATGCAAAAAAAAGGAAGAGCCACAAAAATTCCCCAATGGTAAACAGCAGAGTAAAAGAGGCTGTTAGAGGTGAAAAAGCATCCTTAAAAAATTGGAAGTCAAATCTTAGTGAGGAAAATAGAAAGGAGCACAAACTCTGGCAAGTCAAGTGTAAAAGTATAATTAGGCAGGACAAGACAGACTTTGAGGTGCCATTAGCTAAAGAGAGAAAAAAAACCAGCAACATTGTTTTTAAGTACATCAGAAGCAGGAATCCTGCCAAACAATCAGTTGTGCCACCAAGCGAGTGAGTTGCTAAAAGAGCACTCAAGGAAGACAAGGCTGTCATGGAGATGCTAACTGAATTCTTTGCATCGATCTTCATGGCAGAGGATGTGGAGGAGATCCCCACATCTGAGCCATTCTTTTTAGGTGACAAATCTGAGGAACTGTCCAGATTGAGGAGGTTTTGGAATAAACTGATAAATTTAACAGTAATAAATCACCAGAACAAGGTGGTATTCACCTAAGAATTTTTGAAGAGATTCAAATATGAAATTTCAGAATTACTTACTATGGTATGTAACCTATCGCTTAAATAAGCCTCTGTACTAGATGACTGGAGGATAGCTAACATAATGCTGATTTTATAAAAGACTCCAATGGTGACCTTGGCTTTTACAGGCCGGTAAACCTCACTTCAGTATCTATCAAATTGGTTGACACTATAGTAAAGAACAGAATTATCAGACACATAAAAACAATATCTTGTGGAGGAGTCAACACAGCTTTTGTAAAGGGAAATCACGTCTCACCAATCTATTACAATTCTTTGAGAGTGTCAACAAACATGTGGACAAGGGTGAGCCAAACAATACAGTGACTTGGACTTTCACAAAGTCTTTGACCAGGTCCCTCACCAAAGGCTCTTAAGCACACTAAGCAGTCATGGAATAAGAAGGGGAAGATCCTCTTATGGATCAGTAATTTATTAAAAGCTAGAAAACAATGCATAGAAATAAATGGACAGTTTTCATAATGGAGAGAGGTAAATGGCAGGATCCCCCCTAAAGATCTGAACTGGGACCAGTGCTGCTCAACATGTTCATTAATGATCTGGAAAAGGGGTGAACAGGGAGGTGGGAAAATTTGTAGACAATGCAAAATTACTCAAAGTTAAGTCCAAAGCTGACTGCAAAGAATTACAAAGGGATTTTACAAAACTGGGTGACTGGGCAACAAAAAGGCAGATAAAATTCAATGTTGATAAATGCAAAGTAATGGACATACAAAATGATGGGGTCTAAATTACCTGTTACCACTCAAGAAAGAAATCTTGGAATCATCATGGATAATTCTCTGACACCATCCACTCAATGTGCAGCGGCAGTCAGAAAAGCTAGCAATGTTAAGAACCACTGGGAAAAGAATAAACAATGAAACAGAAATATCATAATGCCCTATATTAATCCATGGTATGCCCACACCTCGAATACGGTGTGCAGTTCTGGTTGCCCCATCTCATAAAAGATGAAATTAGAAATGGAAAAGATATGGGCAACAAAAATGATTAACGGTATGGAACCGGTCAATAAGAGAAGAGATTACAAAGACTGGGAATGTTCAGCTTAGAAAAGAGATGAATAAAGAGAGGATATGACAGAGGTCAATACAACCATGAATGATGTGGAGAAAGTGAATAGGGAAGTCTTATTTACCCTTTCACAAAACACAAGAACTAGGGGTCACCTGAAGAAATTAATAGGCAGCAGCTTTAAAACAAACACAGGAAAGTACTTCTTCACAGCACACAGTCAATCTGTGGGACTCGTTGCCATGGGATGTTGTGAAGGCCAGAAGTGTAACTGGGTTCAAAAAAGAATTTGACAAGTTCATGGAGAATAGGTCCATCAGTCGCTACTAACCAAGATGGTCAGAGATGCAACCCTATGCTCCAGGCGTCCCTACACCTCCAACTGCCAGAAGCTGGGACTGAAAGACAGGAGATGAATCACTTGAAATTGCCCTGTTCTGACAATGGCCAGTGCCAGATGCTTCAGAGAGCATGACCAGAAAACAGGATGCTGGGCTGGAAGGATCGTTGGTCTGACCCAATATTGCTGATCTTTTGACAGTGTTGAGCAAGTTTTCTTGTATTCAGGGTTATTATTTCAATGTTGGCTTCATTTATTTTTAAAAGTCTATGTTGAACTGTGTCATTATTTGCAGCCTACTGAAACTATAGAAGCTGTTCACTGACACATTGTACAAGTATCAGAACTTCTGATAACTTGTGGAATATAAAATTTGATACCCAGTTCAGTTACCTTGTCCCTTAATGTCAGGTGGTGACATGTGAAGTCACTGATATTAACGTAGCCTTAAGAATTAAGTACAGTCACTTTTTCAGGTATCCTCATCTTTCGTTGGGCACGAATATTAACACAGTTTGAAAGGAAACAGAAAACTACTGCAAAAACACATTTGGCCCTTTGGAAGCAAGAAGTGCCCTTTCCCCTTACGCCTGTGGATGCTGATTGTACCCGTCTGACTGATCCTAAAGATGGCATGGAAACGGGCTACACACCCAATCCCAAAGTTGCCAAGAATGAGATTTATGCAAACGAGCTTTCCCAAAAGTGCCCTCCAGAGATCTTCCTATATCTTTCTCTTGTGCCGTCTCCACAGAGATAACTGCAGCTGAAAAGCTCTAGTAACATCCTTGGAGCAGCAGCAGAAGGTGAGAAATGGTCCAGGATGGATCCTCAAGGTTACAGCAAAGAAACAAACCCCCCAAACAGTTTATTTGAAGGTAAGGAAGTATTTTTCTTCCAGCTAAATCTCTTATCTTTTGTATACGTAGAGCACAGCCAAATGATACCGTAGCGCTATAAAATCCTGTTGTCTACAAAATTACCTTGTCTACAATGGGAAAACACGGTGTCTTTAGCAAGACAGTTAGCCAACATAATGTCACTTAACATGTTTTTAGGTACTGCTGAGCACCTAGACAGAACTTAACATGGTCAAGAACATCTTGTCTAGGACCATGTCTTCACTGGGGGGAAAAAAGGTTCTAATTAAAATCCCACTGATGACAAGGCAGTTGTTGTTTTAACACAAGTTAGTGAGTTGAATTAAAGACAATAGGGGAATTGTGGTTTAACTCTACTTGCTTACTAACAATAAAACTACAACTACCTTGTCTTTGCTGGGATTTTAACCTGAGTTATCTAAGTCAAGTTAAGAACACACCTCTTATTTGCAGTGGGTTTCACCATGACCAGCTAACTCATAATTAAACAGCACTGTCCTTGTTCACACGAGGTGCTCAGTGTGTGCTTGAAAAACATGTTAAATAGTACTAAGCACACCGCATTTTCCCCAATGTAGATAAGGACTATATCATGGCAATATGCCGAAGGGCCCTAAACAAATCATTTTAGGTAAATAAATCAAAGAAAAAAAGAAAAAAGACCAAGAATCTGCTCTGGGAAGGACACACCTCAGTGCAACCTGGGAAGCTACATTTGGTTTTGTAAATAGGATCAGAAACATGAACCACAGTAAGTGGAGAATAGAAACGTGGCTTAAATTATATAGCCGTTGGCAAACGAAGGCTGTCTGAATTAGAAACCTGCAACAGTTAATAAAACTGTGCTCTGTTGGGGGAACAAACATTTACATCATTAATAGAATTAAATTTAAAGATGCTGGATATCATATTTATTTTAAAATGACAGATTATTGCCCTTTATGGGCCTATTAACTGAATTCTTTAAGTTTTATAGGGCCTTTATGCATTGGCTGCACTCAATAAAGACACTTAGGAATGCATGTGTTAAATTCAGGGAATGGCTTGGTGTTCCTGTCACACAGGCCTCCCAAGGGTCACAGGAAACCCCTTCTCCCATTATCCTAGTTTTTACACCCTTCCTGAAGATCCCACATTTCAGTCTGGCTGAGAAAAGATAAGTAGGATTCTCTTAGGCACCCTCAAAGATGTTGTCTAGTGAGGACATTGCAGGGCAATGTAAGGAGATGTGCACAGTGTCTTTGCAATGCTCCGTGCATGGCCAATCACAAGGGAAAGGCAGCAGCAAGCACTGAAACTCAAGTGTCTCATGAGGGTGTCCTCACCACAGAGATGCCAGCCCAGCCCTCATGGAAAGGTCCTATAGAAAATTATCATTTTTCCATAGTTTTCAAACCATCCTATAAAATGTAATACAAAATTATATCCTTACTACTGTATATAATTCTATAGGATAGTGTGACGGGGCAAGGCCAGATGGCTATATTAGCTCCAGGATAAACAAATCCCTGGTACCAGGATAAGTGAAATGGCAGCTGCTCCAGGTCAATTAAGACACCTGGGGCCAATTAAGAAGGCAGAAGGCAGGGAGAGCGCTAGGTTGATTGGGACACCTGAAGCCAATCAGGGGCTGGCTGAAACTAGTTAAAACTCTCCCAGTCAGTCAGGTGGGTGTGCATGTCAGGAGTTGTGGGAGGAAGTTGCGCTGTTGGAGAGGCTGAGTAGTACACACCATATCAGGTACAAGGAAGGAGGCCCTGAGGTAAGGGTGAAGTGGAGCTTGAGGAAGTGAGGGCTGCTGTGGGGGAAGCAGCCCAGGGAATTGTACATGTCATGTTTCTAAAAGGTCAGCTACCATAGCTGATACTATTAGGGTCCCTGGGCTGGAGCCCGAAGTAGAGGGTGGGCCTGGGCTCCCCCCGCTCTGCCCCCTGATTAATCACTGAGACTGGGAGACAACGGAGATTGTGCAAGGAAGGATAACTTCTCCTCACCTCCCTTGCTGGCCTATGAGGAAAATGGCTCAGTAGACTGACCCTTGTCTCTAGAGAGAGAAGGGTTACGTGGAGGTCACAGTGAGCCTCTGAGGCTAGCGAAATCCACCAGGAAACGCGGGACCCATGGAGGCAAGGACAGAGCTTTGTCACAATAGTTAAAAAAAAAAAGTCTTTAAGGCCTGCTCCAAAGCTCACTGAAGTCTGTGGAAAGACTCCTTCTCAGCTCAGTGGGCTCTGGAGCAGGCCCATAGAAAGGATTAGATGCTCTGTGAATTTCTATTAGATTTTAGAGTAATTTCTACAGAACCTTATTGATTTCATCCCTCTTAAATTATATAGGACTTTCCCATAAGGGTTTATCTTGTTCATCGTTTCACAGAGTTTAAGGCCAGAAGGGATCATTAGTCTTATGTCCAGTATATCACAGGCCATTAACTTCATTTAGTTACCCTCATATTGAGCACAACTAGGGTTAGACTAAAGTATTTCAGCCCTCAGGAGACTGAGTTGTAGCAAAAAATCTAGTTAATCTACATGAAAGTTTGCTAGCTGAGCAGCAAAACACTAGGATATATAAACCAAATAGCTGGCAACTTTGTCCTCAAGAGATTCAACACAGCTGCCTGTAAGCATGTTACAAATATCTGAAAAGAAAATGGGTCTCCTCTCCATTTCTCAAAGGCCAGATTTCTCTTTCTATCTCCTTTAGTAATTCTGTGTACGGCCAGATATTAAACATTTAAATATTTAATATTTTTATAGTCTCCTTCATCCTCTCGTATTAAAAAAAAAAGCAAGTTGACATCGTCCCCTTAATTGTTTGTAAATATCTGTGGACAGACATCATGTGATGTGTACAAGATATGAAAGTTCCCTTGTCGGATTGCTGCTTATGCAGTATGGGTGACATATGCCTCTGTGCAGAAGGAGAGGGCAAATCCTGTCCACCACTAAAGGGCTGATCACAAAGGGATACACAACACACTGTATTATACTGCCTTTGGTGCATAGGAATTGCCTGGCTTTCTGCACCATGGTGAATGCTGCCCAATGTGCACTTATTGTGGTTAAAGGAAATGAGTCACCTTGAACAGTAGTTGATCCTACTGCAGCCTAAAATAACTGTTGCACTTTCTGAAGACCATTCTCTCGCTCCAAGCTGCATTGAACTTGTCTGTGGTTATTATTTCCTCTGTCACAAGGGAGGATGTATTTTGGTCTTCCTACTGATTTGCTTTTGCAAAGCAAAATCTGCAATGTTTTTTGCTTCAGTCTTTATCTTCAAGGAGCTCTATGGCTTAGGCTTAGCATATCTAAACGATTGCTCAGAGCTTGAGAATGAAGACATTGGTTGACAACTCCCCTCCTCAGGCACAAGGGAACTTTCCACCTTAAGTGTAAAGCTCATGTGTGCTGGAGACAGAGCGTTCTTGGGGGCCGTTGAGAGGCTGTGGAATGAATTCTTCAGGCATTAAGGACCATCACAGACCTCACCACTTTCCACTCCAAATGCAAGCCATGTTTCTTTGATGTGCTCTCTCTAGTATAAACTCAAAGCAGTGTTTACATTAAAAAAACAACCATACCAAACTAAAACACTTTACTGCACACACAGCTTTCCCTTGAGGAGAGGATGAAAGAACAAACCACATGAGACAGATGTTAGTCCCTTTTTGCTTAATAAACTATTGGAAGGTGCTAGGAGACTACGGTGATGAGGGAAATATGTAGAGTAGAACAGAATAGAAGTTGCTGCTGCCCCAGGTGGTGTCAACAATGAAATATCTCTAGACACTTCTTTTAAATAAGGTTTTATTTCAGTGATTCTTAATTTCAGATTCTTGGTCACACATCTCTCAATATTTTGCAAAATGTAAGGTCGTATAGGCCTGCATCCCTGAGATTCGGAGAAGACCCTTATATGTAAAACATGGTCTTCTAAGTTACTGAGGATAGAGTCCATTTCCATTGATTTCAAGAGATCAATTCAGAGTGCACAACCCAGGAGGAGAGGGGACTACGGTGGCTTTAAGCTACCTATTCAACCTTCTGATTCTGTCCTGTTTCAGAGGCTGCAGAGGCCCCTGGCATAACATAGGCAGCCCTAAGGGTCTCTCTATGGAAACCTCCCTAGGCTGCCCTCTCAACCACAGCATGGTCTGGAATCCCCTCAGTGCTGTATACTGCAGCCCGGCCTGTAACATGCCCTGGCTGCCCCCCAGCACACCTCCTAAGTCAGGACTTGCAAAGAGAAGCCTTGGAGGCAGCCCTATGGCTTTCTTCAACAGTACCTGTGTGAGGGGAATTCTCTCTCAGCAGGAACTGGGGCTTTTAGGACCCTTTTATGTCACACAAGCCCTTTTATCTGGTGTAAAGTTGCTGGAGCAGGGGTAAGGATCTCACCCACTGTGTACTGGATACAGCCATTACGGTACAAAATCATTGCTGAACTCCCCTAAACTTTTAGCCTGTGGTGCATGCACAATTTTATAAGTAGAGTCTATAAACCAGAATGTGAATCAACTGAGTCTGAAATGAACATCTAACAATCCAAGCTTCCCTAGTCTCCATTGTATTTACTTCTTTTGAAGAATGTTAGGGTATTATAGAGAAACGCACTCCAAATTTTCTGTCTGCTGTCAACTCTCAATTAATTAAAGCATGCTAGTTTGGATTAAAGTTTTTTTTAATTAAACACAGATTTAACAGGTCTCACCTGGGATATGCCAGTATTTTTTTAATTACCTTTTTTTTCTTGATCCTCTTCATTATTTGAGTCCTTTGGAATGAAGATCTCTTTAATAGCAATTAAGTCATTTTTCACAGTTTCTAATTCCTCTCCATTAAGTGATGTTAAAAATGACTGAATCTGAAGAAGGAAATGACAGTGATCACTACTAACCCAAATCACCCCTCTCTTTCACCCCTCTGAAATTACAAATTTTGTTCCTGACCTCAAGGTGTGTTGAGCAGTAGACAAGAACTCCCATTAAAAGATCAGGTCTTTTATCTAATCTATCAACCTACCTTACCTAGGGATTAATTATGTGTTCATCCACTTGGTATCCGAATTTCTTACAAATATTACACAAGCCTTACAAGATATTTGAGCACATTTTTTGGATTAAAACCAATTTATTTTAACATCTTATAATTATTCTGGGAAGGCTCTGGTGAAGAGAGTGGGTAGGAAGAGCAGAGGGGAAGACTCCCTGTCAGCCTGAACAGCTGTGGCAGGGAATTCCAGAGTAGTGGCCCTGTTCCCTACTCCCACAGAGCTTATCCACATTACTGACAGTCCAACTGTTCTGAAGAATGCAGTGGTCATGGCAGATCATTGTGCTGGAGAAAGTCTGGTTCTAGCCCACTGAGAGTTTTGAAAATAAAGGCTATGAACCTAGGGAATGACTGTTAGTAGTCTGCTCTCTTCACAAGCCGCCTTAGTCCCACCAAATTCGCATAGGCTGTCTTTGATGGACACTCACCAGTCTGTTTTCTTCTTCAACTAGGAATACCCTTGCAGAGTCCCCAAACTGCTGTCAGTTTTCCTCCCCATGTAGGCTGCTTGATCTGCAGTTGATACCCAAGCACTGAACACTCTTGCTTACAAGAGATGAACCTCATTTCATTATAAAGAAGTCTGAGCTCTGGTTAACTTGAATTTAAATGGACTCAAGCTAAGTTTTGGCTATGATGAATGTGAAGGTGTTTTTACTTCTTTGTTTTTATAGGATCTGACTGTGATTTTTGTATTTACAATTCTACACCTAGAAATAGGTGCAATGCTACAATACAGGGACATTAGGTGTCAAAAGTGCTATGGAAACGGGCCTGCAGTTATTTGTGCAAGAAAAACAGGAGGCTGAAGTGAGACCCTTTTAAAAAAGCAGGACCGTTCTGTTTAAGAAAAACTATTCCTTACACTTCAATTTTTTGGGAGGGCAGAGAGAGATGGACTTAAAAAGGAAAAGGTGGAGGAAGATACCCTGAGAAATGTATTTGGAAAAATGTCACAATGTATAAATGACACCACTGAGTGCGCAACAAAGCTTTCCTGAACGCATGAACAGCAGAGCCAATAAACTGACAGTTGAAAGCTAGCTGTCACAGAGACCTTATTAACCTAAGGATGTGTCTCAAAGTAATCTTACAGGGTTTGTCTACACAGCAATAAGCCCATGTCTGAGTCTGGACTCAAGTCAACCCCCTCTTGCATCCACACTGCAATTGTGCTAACCTAGGGCTCAGATCCCAGGACCCCATAGGGTAGTAGAGTTTGAGCCAGAGTTAAGCCTGGACCTAGGGTCGGAGCCCTATTGCTATCCTGTGTGCACATGGTCCCGGTTTGACTTGGGATCCTGAGAATCTTCCAGACGTATCCTACAGTTCCTGACAGCAGAGTAGCAAGCAGCCAGGACAGTGGTCCGGAAGTGCCTGCATCCTCCTGGAGTACTGGTGGCTCTGGCTCCTGCGCCTCCTTGCTGTCGTAGCTTGCCCAGAGCAGGGAGCAAATTTGCCAGGTGGGATGTGGCTCCTGGCTGTTGGGGATCATTACCCCCCTGGCCGTGGTGAGCCAGGAGCTCTCCCACTCCCTCTCTCTGCAGTGTGGCGCTCTGTTTTCTGACCCTTGCTCCTGGGCTCCCACTGCCCTTCCTGGGGCTGTGTGTGCAGGGACGCCCTGTCTGTGTGCACTGTCAGGGTGGTGAGTGGGAGCTGGTCCCCAAACTTCCCTGCAGCCTCCTGGAATGCAGCGGGGACAGGAATAAGGGCCTGGGGGGTGTTGGAGGACAGTGCACCCCAAGCCTGGGATGCACTTCACCAGTCTGTAGCCTGCAGCAGCCATGCTCGGGTGTGTGTGTGTGTTTTAAGAGATGGGATCTTCGGGAGGACAGCAGCGATCCCCCAGCTGGGTCATGCAGGCAGGGGCCACACATTCCTGGTCGGAACGGAGCAGGGAAGGAAGCAGCTAGTTCTTGATCCCCTGGGGGGATTGCCAAGAGCTGAAGAACTTGATTATTGGGCAGACCAGTGGATCACAGCGTTGGCTGCTTCTCGAGACTTGTTAGTAAAAAGTGAGAGTAAGAAAGTGCCAGCTGCTGAACGTTGGAGGCTGCTTCTGCACCAGTCTTCAGCTGGGTCAGGGTTAGAAGACTTTAGACAGGGTGGTGACTCAGGTACAGTGTATGACCCCTTTGGAATGTTCCTTCTGCAGGGTGAGTGATCTGCAGTTTGCACAAGCACACTATCAAACACAACAAATTTATTTTTTATCATGTCATTTTGACTTACATTGCATGGCAATCAAGACCACCCCCTCCCAAACACTGCCCCCTCACCAAAAATGAGCCAGTTTTCCCCTCCCCTCAAAGCACATTCCTACAGGTACTATTCTCCCTCTCCCATTGGGCCATGCAAATCTGTAATGTGAGCACACAAAGTACCCCTTACTTCTGCTGCTTGGGTGCAATCAGCTCCCGCCACGCTAGCTTCACTTTCCAGCTGAGCATACCAATCCAGTGTTCCCTTGCTGTCATAGGTCCTTTTAGAGGGAAATAGCTCACCTCTGGCTTCACAGAGGTTGTGAAGAGCACAGCAAGCCACAGTAACACAGACAGCAGTAATTACACCGGCATCTAATGGGTTTGTAAACACCTCCAACAGGATATTAATCTGCCAAAAGCACATTCAACAATCATTCTACACCTGCTTAGAGTGTAATTAAACTTTTTTTTGCCTGGGCCTCTGAAATCAGGGTATGGTTTCATAAGCCAAGGCAAAAGAGTGTACACGGGTTCCCCCATAACAACAGTGGGGACAGTAACACCATTTATATCAATGTCATTTGGTAGGAACAGTGTCCCAGCCTGTCCATGAATCTAGACTCCAGAGTAGCAAAAAACTCTGGCATCATTAACTTCTCCTTTATAGCCCACACTGACATTCATAAATCTGCCTCTGGGGTCCACTAGTGCCTGCATAACAATGGAGTAATACCCTTTGCAGTTTATGCACTCATGTACTCCTTGAGGAGGGCCAACTATGGGCACAAGTCCCATCAACAGCACCACCACTGTTAGGAAACAGAGTGGGCAGTAGAGTTTTCCCATAGTACACCGTGTTCCTAGGGCTAGAATGTTGACATTGGTGGGGGGCATTAGGCACTCTGGAATATGGTTACTTTTGACTTGGGTCAGTGCACTGCAGTGTGGATATTAGAGTCCTAGGTTTGAGCACGGGTCAGAAAATTCTTAACCTAGTTAAAATGCAATGTAGATGCTCAAGCCCAGGTTTCCCTGATGTGGGTCAGCTGACTCAAGTCCCAGTTACCCTAGGTTACATTGCTGTGTAAACCTAGCCACAGAGACTGCTTACATCTCTATTTATATCTTGGGTTGGTCAACAACAGGATAATAACACAATGCAATAAAGAATATTTAGAAGTTAAATAAATAATCTAGAATGCATTATATTTTATTAATCTCTTGGTGTAGTTGGTGCAAGGTTCCTGAATATAAATGGTAACACCTTTAATAAAAACATTACACTTGAGTCTTCTGATAAAGCTTGAAAGGGCATTAGCACCGTGTAACAGGTTTAAAAATGCAGAACACATAATGTCTTAACAACTAGAACTTTCAATAGCAGATTTCCTTGCTTTCTTTATGCTAAATCCTGGTCCTCCTGAAGTCACTCGGAAAATGCTCATTGACTTCATGATATAAGGGATTGACCCTTGGGACCAAATCAAAGCCCACTGAAGTCAATGAAAAAACTCTTATTGACTTTAATGGGACTTGTATGAGGAGATTAATGCTTACAAAAAGTATTTCACTAAACATTGTGTTTGTTATTTATGCAGCTTGTATACTGTACCTTGGCTTCACTTTCATTTGACAGAATTTCCAGAGCTTCAAGATGGGACAAACCTTGAAACTCATCAAAAAGCAGCCCATAATGTACTGTCCTTTCAACTGTAACTTGATGGGCCAGTCTCTGCTTCTCTTTCTCTTTCGCTTCTCGCAACAGCTGAAAAAATATACATCATTCCTGGTAATTTACTGACCGCACTGCAAATTTGGCAGTTTTTATTACTCTCAGCCTCATCTCTTCTAGGCAATAATAATAAAATTTGGGACGATATCACACCTGCAGAGCTGAAATTTTAGTCAGCCTCGGATATCCCTCATCATTTTTTTTGATAAACCTCTCTAATAAAATATTTAAGTAGCGTTCTATATGTGGTTTTCTCTATGGTAATTATTAACTGTCTTTAAAAACCAACAACAAATAACATTGCTCATATCCTCAAATGCAGTGTTGGCTACAGGTAATACCTTATAAATTTAGCTATCATTTGCAAGGGAAGAAAAATTAAAAAGTCTTTACTTCATCTAGTGAGTCATCTGATACAGGTCCTATGGTACGTATACATAGAACACAATCTCTGCAGAATGCTGTTTCCAGGGTTCCTACCCACATGAAGTATTTTCAATATATAGTGAAACCTGCTGTAAATGACCTTTGGACCCACAAAAATCATTTGCTTAATGAAGGTAGGCTTTTGTAATAAAAGAGGAGCAGAACTGTACTCCATACATTTGGAGATATTATGGAGTACTCTCTTAATACAGAAGGTTGCGTAAGGAGAAATGGCCTCTTGTACACATTTTTCACTGTATTTATGAGTTAAATTTCAACCTATCCAAAGCCTATCTACCACTTAAGCCTATTTTGACATTTAACGCTTATGTGGCACTTTGGCCTTCTCCTGTTCCTCTGCACAAGAATGAAATGTCTAGCTCTACCACGTTTGCACTATTTCCTATTTCAATTTGGTATGACATGGCATTCAAGTATTCATTAGACGTATGAAGTATATTGGGTCGGATTTTCAAATGAGCCCCATTTTCAATACTGCATACACAATTCTTCATACCTAAATTTTGCATGCACAAATTACATTAAAAGGAAGCAGTGGACTGGGACTCAGGAGAACTGGGTTCAGTTATTCTACAACTTTCCGTGTGAACCTAGGCAATCACTTTACCTTTCTCTGCCACATTTTCCCACCTCTTATAACCTCCATTTAACACTTCCTTTCTCCCTTGCCTATTTAGGCCCCAGTTCAGGACCACACTTAAGCACATGCTTAACTTTAAGTATCTGCTTAAGTGCAGTCCAGAATAGGATGGACATGCCATCACTTAACTGAATGTATTAACATATACCTGCTCATGCAATTAGCTGGTTTCATGTAGATGTTTATTTTTTGCAGACGCAGCTGTAGTCCAGTGTTTGAAAAACTGGTTCTTACAATTTAGATGACTTTCTTCAGATCATAAATTTTCAGTCAGATCAAATATTGAGTCTACACTACTTGAGAGAGTCCCCTTTATTACCAGAGTTGCAATATTAGATTGTGAAGTGCCTTGGAATGCTTTACAAGAAACACATTACCCAAAACTAAGCTGTGATCTTGCAATCAGATCCACTTAGAAACTTCAACTGCAGTACTGGGGCTGTAGTATTTTATGGCTATACATATTTCTTGTTTAACAGTAATGGCCATTTGGAGCACTGCTTAAGTAGATACAGGTAAAGTGTATAATTATGTAATTTGCTTAGTACGAATTAGTTTGCTTTTGATCTGCTCTAACAGTATCATTCTGTTTCTGCTTAAAGTGGTAGATGTTAAAAATGAAACATTTTACTGAGAGAAAAATATCTCACTGCAATATTACATTCTACAAAAAGGAAAATACTGTGGTAATATAAAGGCTTCCTTTTAATGTCTACTGCTATAGGATTTCCCTTAACCTTACTACATACACTAGAGATTTTATGCTACCTAGGTCTATCTGTGTTTATTAATACACACACACACAAACACTGTTTATTGATGAAATTCTATTGCAGCTAGCAAAAGTAGTAAGCAGTTACTGAATATCTGTACCTGGAGAGCTAAAGTAACTGGCACTTGCAATGATTATATTCAGATTATACTGTTACAAGGTCTCTGAATCTTTGAAGACACAAGTCATGTGTCTTTGACTCATATAGTGAGGGCATGGTGCATTGCTGTTGAGTATCCTGTTTCCCTAGATGACAGCATTAATTTAAAAGCATAAAAGTAATAATTTTTTACTGCTTTAATTTTTTTCCCAATAAAATGAATGTTACATTTCACTATTACTCATTCCCCAGGAAACCACTACAACTATGTATGCATTGGTGTGAATGCAAGATTTATAACTATCATGAAAACATTTGATCACTTATCCAGAGTACAGTGTTTATCACCTGACACAGTATCTTATGAAAATCGGTAATTGCACATCCTTGCTTATATGCAAGTGCTGATTTTACAAAATACGTTACTTTGCAGTCCTGCAGAGAACAAAGCGGAGCTGACACAATGCATAATTTTTATTTGCATAGATTTAACTATCCTAAATTAACCCTACCACTGATGTGAATGAAATTCTGGCTCAGTAATCTGCAACTGCACTAACAAAACAGGTTTGAAGCAGTCTAACCTGAGATAAGGAAACTGTTCTTTCCATCAGTATTTTGGTTCTCTTAAATCCAGGATCACTTTCTGCCAGGACATTCATGGTTTTCTTGCCGATAAATTCCAAAGCATCTAGACCACCAGTCAAAACACTTTTTCCCTGTACATAAAACAATGCAGTGTGGTTATTTTCTTTACACTTTAAGTTAATAAGAAATTGTAAAAAACATTGATACTGCTGATGCGGACTTTGAATTTTTAATTTATTAAAGTTTCTCCACCCGTACTAATAATAGGATTTATGACTTCATCAATCATCTCACTTTGCTTTGAATCCATGTTCCTGGAGAAAAAGTACTATACAAAGGCTTTATAATTAACTTATTTTGAATGACATTTCATAGCTTGAAGTCAATAAGAAATATGTCCAATAGCAATTCTCTTAATAAATTAAATAATACTAATCAGAGAATAAAGCCATATTTGCTTTGTATACATGTATGACTCATCTTTTCCTGTAAATGGCATGCAGTGGGTCAGTGCAAATCTTAGGTACAAAAGGTTCCTTTGAAGTTAAGGACCCTTATGAGAGGAGCTCACCTCACTCATGGAACTGATTTTTTTTTTTTTCATTTGACAGCTGCAAAGAACTGCTACATGGGAGATTCTCTCAAATGAAACCATTGATCCTCTGTCCTCTCATCAGCTTTATTCACCTCTCTCATTGGTTCAGCTACATGGAAGAAGAACCTACACTGGCTAACTATTCTGTCTTTAGCCTAGACTCTATGTTTGGCAGCTTCTCAAATGAGGAGCTGAACATGGAAAACTTTACAGAGGTCTCAGCAGTCAAGACTGCCTTTGTTCTCCGATTAGAACACTGAAGGAAACTTTCTTCAACCATAGGCAGGAGTCACTACATTACCATGAGGAACCTGAACTCCTCTTTTTCTTCTTGATACCATTTGTTACCTTGATATGATGGCCTTCACCACCCACGTGGACAGCTCTCACTTTCCAGCTCACCCTCCTAATTCTCCCACATCCAGACTGGCCTCCCCACAGAGCTCAGGCAGTCTCACCCAAACTCACCACCAGCAAATCGTGGGTAGCTACAACCTCACTGACTCTGTGACTCTCATTGCAGCCCTCAAGGAGTGGTCAATGGCAGTCTTTCCATGTTCCCAGAATCCTTGACATTAGAGCAAAGCTATGCTTCGAATGAGCTGGACAGTCATTGTAATGGAACATCACCCTCACCAGTTTTTCACAAGGGAAACCCTGCCACCTATGCTTCCTAGATGCTGCCTGCAATTTTCTGCAACCCCATGTTAGAGCACCATGCAAAAGAGTTCAAAGGAAAATGACTGTAGTGGTAACATTGTATACACACTGAAAGGAACAAGGCAAGATGTGGATGGACACTGGAGATGGTAAAATGGAAGAAGCAACAGGATTAGGCAAAAGCAGGGATACAGGGGAGGAGAGGGAAGAAGAGAGTGAAATGCAATGCTTAGGTTTTGAGCCTGGATGACAAGGAATATGGAGAGGACAATAGTAATAATGGATAAGGGAGGAAAGATGAATAGATAGCTCAAATTTTGCCATGTTGAGTTTGAGATGGCACCAAGATATCCAGAGAGCAGTGTCAAAGAGACAGTTAGAGATGTGAGACCAGGCAAAGAGGGAGAGGCCAGGGTAGAGAAGAAAAGGAATCATTTAGTAAAAGTCTTGAACCAAGCAAATGTAGGATTGTTTTGTTTTATCTGCCAGGAAAATATCAGAAACCCTCCTCTCAAAGTTAATCACGAAGGACTTGATTTTAATAAAAATCACATGAGAGCACCACACCTCCACATGACTCCCAAGGCTTTGCATAGACATACACAGTGCAGCTGCCAGAATTTTTTTAAAACTAAGTCTAGTCCCAAATGTTCACTCAAAGGCCATGTCTACACTTTGAGCTAGCTATGTGATTCCCAGCTCACATACACGTACTCGTGCTAGCTCAATGAGAGCCAGCGCGAGTATAAACAGTAGTGGAGCCATAGTAGCATGGGCAGCAAGATGCAGTGGCATGGTTCAAAACCAGGCTGAATACAAACTCACCTGAACTTCATGGGTACGTCTCAGCATTGCTAAGCTGAGCCTCTGCTGTTACTGCCCGTGCTACTACAGCTACGTTATTGTTTATAGGTGCACTAGCTCTCATCGAGCTAGCATGAGTATGTGCAGGCAAGCTGGGAATCACACCCCTAGCTCGCAGTGTAGGTGTAGCCTAAATTGGTTACTTTCTTTGATATACCTGACATTTTATATTGAGCTAATTATTTTTGCATAAAAGTGTCATTGTAGATCTGTGGTTCAAACACTGTTTTTCAGTCACACAACTCCCAAACCCTCGTCTTCAAATATGACTTGCAATTAGAGGGCATGAAGGAGAACTTGAGAAGACAAGACACATTTGAGTTACTCACTGTGTTCTGTACAGCATTAGTGATTGTTGACAGCATCCCACGAGATCCAGATGAAGGAGAAGAGGGTGAAGCCCCAACAGAGCTCTGGTCTGGGACATCGTTGGAATCTAATAAAATGAAAAAGAGCCAGGCACAATGCATCTTCAACACTGTGTTATCTTCAACAAATCACAATGAACTGGATTCTGTCACCAAAATCTTTGTATTTCCTAAATTGTATACATTTGACAATTTGTCAGAAAGTTCCGTTCAACTTGGACTAATAAGCTACTTACTGATGATCCCTGGTGTTTCACTCTCAGTTGTGGCAGGTTGTGCTCCTTCTGAAGATGTTGAACTCGCATTATGAATTCTTAGAGTGGCCCCTGCTTTTTCCTTTACTGCAGTTAATCCATGACCTGTTTAGATGCAATTATGCATGTGTCTGTGATTTGGAAACACTCTTATTACTACTAACAAGTCATAATATTTAATCTTAGTAAATACATTAATTAAAAAATAGGTGAAAATCACAAAATATGAAGCCTACTACATCTGCTTAACTTATTTTCTAGGTCAGAAAAGCCAGCTAGACCTTCATTTACTCACTAGTTATATTAACACATTTCAAACTCGTGTCCTGTTTGTTAATTGAGCAGAAATGATGAAACTGAAATACAATACAAATGATACAGGATATAGATCATTGTAAATCTTGTTACTGTGAGAGCGAGAGAGAGAGAGAGAGGTAAATGTAGTGCCCAATCTTTCAAAGTACTGAGTGCCTTCAGCTCTGATAAATTGATACGGGAATTGAGGGTGCTCTGTGCCTCCCAGGGCTGGAACTTAAGTGGAATTCAGATGTTTCATAAGAATGGATGGCCATACTGGGTCAGACCAATGGTCCATCTAGCCCAGTATCCTGTCTTCCGACAGTGGCAAGTGGAATGAACAGAACAGGACAGTTATTGAGTGATATATCCGCTGTCATCCAGTCCCAGTTTCTGGCTATCAGAGGTTTAGGGACACCTGGTGCATGGGGTTGTATCCCTAACCATCTTGGCTAATACCCATTGACAGACCCATCCGCCAGGAACTTATCCAGTTCTTTCTTGAACTCTGTTAATAGTCTTGGCCTTTACTATATCCCCTGGCAATGAGTTCCACAGATTGACTGTTCGTTGTGTGAAGAAGTACTTCCTTGTGCTTGTTTTAAACTTGCTGCCTATTAATTTCATTGGTTGACCCCTGGTTCTTGAGTTATGTGAAGGGGTAAATAACACTTCATTATTCACTTTCTCCACACCAGTCATGATTTTATAGACCTCTATTATATCCCCCCTTAGTCATCTCTTTTCTGCATTGAAAAGTCCCCATCTTTTTAATCTCTCCTTGTATGGAAGCTGTACCATACCCCAATCATTTTTGTTGGCCCTTTCTGTACCTTTTCCAATTCTAATTATCTTTCTGAGATGAGGTGACCAAAACTGCATGCATTATTCAAGGTGTGACCATATCAAAGATTTACACAGTGGCATTACGATATTTTCTGTCTTATTATCTATCCTGTTCTTTATGGTTCCTAACATTGTTGGCTTTTTTGACTGCTGCTGCACTCTGAGCAGATGTTTTCATCAAACTATCCACAGTGACTCAAAGATCTCCTTTTTGAGGGAAAACACTTAATTTATACCCCATCATTTTGTATGTATCATTGGGATTATTTTTTCCAGTGTGCATTACTTTGCACTTATCAACATTGAAGTTTATCTGCCATTTTGTTGCCCGTCACCCACTTTTGGGAGATTCCTCTGTAACTCTTTGCAGTCAATTTTGGACTTAACTATCTTGAGCAATTTAGTATCGTCTGTAAACTTTCCCACCTCACTGTTTACCCCCTTTTCCAGATCATTAATGAATATGTTGAATGGCACAGGTGCCAGTATAGATCCTGGGGGGACCCTGCTATTTACCTCTCTCCACTGTGAAAACTATCCATTTATTCCTACCCTTTGTTTCCTATCTTTTAACCATATACTTTCCTCTTAACCCTTGATTGCTTACTTTGTTTAAGAGCTTTTGGTGTGGGACCTTGTCAAAGGCTTTCTGAAAGTCCAAGTACACTGTATCCACTGGGTCTCCCTTGCCCACCTGCCTTCTGACACCCTCAAAGAATGCAATTCATCTTTTTTCCCCAACATTTTTGGGGCTATCAGATTTGTTGTCAAGTGTGTTACTTGGATTGGCATTTTAGCAACACTTTCCCTAAAAGCCCTGAGAGGTGATACAAAGGAGAGTTGAGGATGCTCAGGACCTTACAGGACTAGGCTCTGAACACAGATGCAGGGCTTTCCCTTATGAACCTTTGCTATCTAAACAATCAATCATCCCACTCTCCTGGGTTATCTTGTGGCTCTAATTTTAACCTTCAAATCATCTTCCCCCATAATGCTGTTGCCGGCACCCAGTGCTGAGAGGCAAAACAACAGCGGGGTTCGTTACCTGGTGTGCGTCACCCAATAATCACAACGGGGTGGAGAAGCAGAAATGTTTATTTGCAGCTGCAAAAAGGTACAGGGAGAATAGAATCTCAAATCCTGCACACAGAGCAGGAAGTTACACAGGCTTTTATACATTTTCTTTTTAGCATACTTATTTAATAGCAAGTTTCAGAGTAACAGCCGTGTTAGTCTGTATTCGCAAAAAGAAAAGGAGTACTTGTGGCACCTTAGAGACTAACCAATTTATTTGAGCATAAGCTTTCGTGAGCTAGAGCTCACTTCATCGGACGCATACTGTGGAAACTGCAGAAGACATCATGCACATTGTAGGGAGAGTGGTCACTTTGGATGAACTATTACCAGCAGGAGAGTGAGTTTGTGTGTGTATGGTGGTGGGGGGTGAGAAAACCTGGATTTGTGCTGGAAATGGCCCACCTTGATTTTCATACACATTGTAAGGAGAGTGGTCACTTTGGATAAGCTATTACCAGCAGGAGAGTGAGTTTGTGTGTGTGGTTTTTGGAAAAAAAAAAAGGGGGGAGGGGTGAGAAAACCTGGATTTGTGCTGGAAATGGCCCACCTTGATTTTCATACACATTGTAAGGAGAGTGGTCACTTTGGATGGGCTATTACCAGCAGGAGAGTGAGGTTGTGTGTGGGGGGGGTGGAGGGTGAGAAAACCTGGATTTGTGCTGGAAATGGCCCAACTTGATTATCATACACATTGTAAGGAGAGTGATCACTTTAGATAAGCTATTACCAGCAGGACAGTGGGGTGGGAGGAGGTATTGTTTCATGGTCTCTGTGTATATAATGTCTTCTGCAGTTTCCACAGTATGTATCCGATGAAGTGAGCTGTAGCTCACGAAAGCTTATGCTCAAATAAATTGGTTAGTCTCTAAGGTGCCACAAGTACTCCTTTTCTTTTTATTTAATAGCAAGCTGCCCTAAGTATCCATATAGCCAGCCAATCCAGTTACCAGCTAGTTTCCTTGTTTTTTGTATTATTTGTTAAACTATACATAAAGCTGCTTTATTTAGCATTGTTTTTTTTATATTTGCCCTGTTTGGCCTTGTTTAGTTTCAGGCAGTCTGACTCTGCAACATATTGTTGCAAATCCTCAGCATAACTGCTGCGAGTGCCTCCAAGCGGGGGGGTCCAGGGACACTTGGGCCTAGTACGTATAGCTGCTGCGAGTGCCTCCAGGCGGGAGGGGGGGCCAAGGACACTTGGGCCTAGTGTGAGGGGGCTTCATTGACACTCGTGGTCTTTTATCCCCTCGAGTTACCTAGTGGCCATGCCCCAGTGTCCCCAACAATACTAACCAGCTTTCATTGTGCATGTTACCTGGACATTTGACCTTTGGATAGGAGAAGCTCTGGTTGGATTAGATGGCAGAAAAACAAGCATTACACTACCATTTAGGAAGGTATTTGGTAGGCGGTCCCATTGAAGTCAATGGGACTATTTACAACCTCAAGGCAGGCTTAGGTAAAGGTTGTTCTTTCAAAAGCATGCAGTGTTTGCCAAACTCTGCTCCTACTGGAGTCAACGGGACCAGGGTTAGGACAATGCTGAGAGCTTCTGAAAATCCTTTGCATATACCCTGCGGATTTGGAGCCTAAGTATGTATAAGGAGGTATTAATGATACTTCTGCACACTTATGCTTCTCTGCCATCAGCTAAGTTGTCATGAGTTAATAAGCTGTGATGTGAAAAATCAATATAGAAAACAAATCAAAGACATTTCTAGAAATCTAAAACAAACACAACTGTAGGTGTTTATTAAATATTGTCCATACTCCCTAAGATTGGGAACAGCATGCATTTTATAAATTAAAAAATGAGTCTTCCCGGAGTTATTTTGATTGCTGCAGAACAGTTCATCATTAGCTAGAGTACAGTACAGTATTTATATACATCTGGGGTATCCAATTAGAGAGAGATGCAACAAACCATTTTGATTGAAGGTGGAGAGGAGGGAAGTTTTGCTGCATGATTCTGTGATCACCAGACGGATTACTCATGAGATGCTCTATGAATTCAATAAGTATCGCCTGGGGACCATAAAATTACATAAAATAACTCCACATTCTGAAGCAGCACATTTGAGAGATCACATGCAAGAACAGCAGAGTATCTGGGGGAAAACACAAAGTTCCAAAGTACAGGTTTCAGAGTAGCAGCCGTGTTAGTCTGTATCCGCAAAAAGAACAGGAGTACTTGTGGCACCTTAGAGACTAACAAATTTATTTGAGCATAAGCTTTCATGAGCTACAGCTCACTTCATCGTAGCTCATGAAAGCTTATGCTCAAATAAATTTGTTAGTCTCTAAGGTGCCACAAGTACTCCTGTTCTTTTTCCAAAGAACAGAATCTCTTACAGAACAGACCAGCAGATTGTGCTGACTATGTGCAATAAATGATTTACTATTTTATAGTTTAGTCTACATGGGACTCTTGCATTTTACATCGAAACAACGAGACTTCACAGCTTAGAATTTTCATTTGTCACAACAAGATGGTTGAAGTAATCTTTGCCTCTTTTTTCCTATCTCACAAACTGTAGTTGTATGTCAAACTGCATGGTTAGTTAGACTACCTGCAATAAAACTGTGAGTGAACAGAGTTATTGCAGAGTGGAGTTCTACTTTATCTTTCCCTAGCCTGCTGTGCATTTTAATTGGTTCAATGAAAATATTATTAGCATTAGTAAATTCATGATTCATTATTTTTATTGACCAACTTTCTGGGACTTGTTTATGTAATTGTTAATTTGTGCTTGTAAACTAATATAGCTAGATACTCTATACGTTGCATTTGTTAGCATTTCTATTATTTATATTTTTACAAAAGGGAAATCCAAAAGAAATTTCAATTACTTTTTTTTCTACTGAGTCATAAAATTGAATTAATCTTTTTTTGAGATTGTGACAAAATATTGCAGATAAATCAATACATAATTTTTAAAAATCTTAACTGCACATAGGAAGGGTGTGCCGGGTTTTATTTAGGTTTATTTTCCAGTTTCCTTACATAAAAATGACGTTTTGTTATTCTTACATTCTGAAATGCTGACCTGAAAAATATGCTTGTAGCTTTTCAGCTATGCTCACACCTTCAAGAGAACGAGCATGTATATCTTTGTTGCTGTGTTGATATTTACATATGAGAATTCAGCATTTGCAGAACTATACATCTAGCTTTCATGCACCACAGAACTGTGAGCCAATAATTCAGGGAAACTGGATGCAGTTTTGCTGAACTAAGCTCTGAGCTAAGCACCTTTGATTATAACACAAGAAGCTGATTAGCTCAGAGTAGTGCAGCTGGGGCATGTCATCATTGTTGAGGATGTACATGAATGAGGAAATGCACAAACATTGTGGAAATACAAATTGTTTTAGAATGTGAGAGTGACAGACATTCAAATGAAAAATTATTTGTTACTTTAACAACATGGAAATGGGAGGGTTCTCAGTGGTTCTATGTTTTAGAGATGAAGACTTACTGATTTTGTTTTACAAAGTGGTGTCATATTTACGCAGATATTACAAATACAGTATCTTCTCACAAAATTAGTGACTCTTTTCTGTCCACCCTCTCTCCATCTCTTTCCTAATTAAATTTGTGGCTTTGTCTCCACTTCCTTCACCTAACTGTCTCAAAGACAAAGGAGCTTCTCTTGGGTGAGAGGAGAATCTTTCAGTACCCCTGTCATTTTGGAGAAAAACTCTGCTTGGGGTACTTTTTCTTGTTTTGTTTTTTTGTTGGTTGACTTGTTTGTTACAAGGTTAGAGAGTTTTGATTAGTGGGAGAAGGTGTTTGTGTAGAATGTTGTCACTGTCATTCTTGCTACGGTGGAAAGGCTTTTTCAAAGAGGAAGGTTTTGCAACAAATCCTAAAGACAGTCAGCTCCGCATTTGACGATCACCTCTGGAAATTTGTACCAAAGTCAGATCCCCTAAATCAGGAACACTTTGTCCACAACTCTGACTCTTCATCATGGGCTTTATGATCTTCATGGTCCCAGAGGAGTAGTGCTTAATTTGTGCCAGGGCTTGCCAGGGCTGAGCCCCGACACTTCTGGGCTTGGCAGTTCAGAACCCAGGCACCTCTGGGCTTGCTGTGTCAATTATAAAAAAATTGCTTGAGCCCCAGCATCTCTTTCATTACAAATTAAGCTCTGCAGAGGAGTGCAACTGTTGCAGAGATTCATATGTTGAATTCTGATCTTTATGATTTAATATGTCAAAGATTAGGTCCAAGGCCTAAAACTGGCATCTGAAACTGGCTGGGAGCCAGCAGAGGGAGTTGAGCATGGCCTGATGTGCTCATAACAACCTCAATCACAGAATAAGACAGCACATGCAGAACAGTGCTGCCCCCAGTTCATATCTAGAAATACATGGCATCACAGCATGCTCACCCTCAACGCTACTAGTTCCCCATGGATTTTAGGGTGCAGGTCAAAACTGCCCTCTGTGTTTTTAAAGCTCTCCAAGGACACACACCTGGGCTAGATTCTGATCACAGTTACACCATTATGTAAATCAGGAGTAAGTCCATTTAAAACAGTAAGTGAGATCAGATTCAGGCCCCATGTATGTTCAAATTCCAAAAGGTATTTATATGTATATGTTTTTATAACACAGCAACAAAATGGCAGAGGAAATTCAGTGTTGATAAATGCAAAGTAATGCACATTGGAAAACATAATCCTAACTATACATATAAAATGATAGGGTCTAAATTAGCTGTTACCACTCAAGATAGAGGTCTTGGAGTCATTGGGGATAGTTCTCTGAAAACACCCACTCAATGTGCAGCGGCAGTCAAAAAAGCTAACAGAATGCTGAGAATCATTAGGAAAGGGACAGATAATAAAACAGAAAATATTATATTGCCTCTATGGTAGGCCCACATCTTGAATACTGCATGCAGATCTGGTTGTCCCATCTCAAAAAAGACACACTGACGTTGGAAAAGGTAAAGAAAAGGGCCACAAAAATTACTGAGGTCTGGAACAGCTTCCATATGAGGACAGATTGATAAGACTGGAACTTTTCAGCTTGGAAAAGAGAAGCCTTAGGGCACGTCTACACTGGCAAAGTTACAGCACTGGCAGTTACAATGCCACTCAGAGAGCGCAGAAGGAAAACCACTGTTGTGTGGTCACTTTGAAAGTTGCCTGCACAATAGGGTGTTCACACTTGTGGCACTTGCAGTGCTATTTGGAGTGGTGCACTCTGGGCAGCTATCCCACAGAGCACCTTTTTCTCTTTTGCCGCTAAGACTTGTGGGAAGGTGGAAGGGGTTGCGGGGCATCCTGGGTCCAGTCCCAATGCCCAGTGACGCATTGTTTCGCATTCCAGCAATCCCTGAGCTTCCGTCCGCATTTGGCACCGTCTTTCAACAGTTTGTGTACTGCATGCTCCACTTCTTTCAAGCTGTAGGAATGGATCCCGAACTGCTGACCAGTATGCTGCTCACTCTGACCAACACGTCATGAGTGGCAGGGGAGTTATTCCTTAAACTACAAAGTCAAGAGGAGCGTGATGTTGATCTCACCACACGTAGTAGCTATGACATAAGATTGCTTGTGGCTTTCACGGAGGTGCTGACCACAGTGGAACGCTGCTTTTGGGCTCAGGAAACAAGCACTGAGTGGTGAGATCACATCATGATGCACATCTGGGATGATGAGCAGTGGCTGCAGAACTATTGCATGAGGAAAGCAACATTCATGGGACTGTGTGATGAGCTTGCCCCAGCCCTGCGGTGCAAGGACACGAGAATGAAAGCTGCCCTGTCGTTGGAGAAGCACGTGGCGATTGCACTGTGGAAGCTGGCTACTACAGACTGATACTGATCGGTCGCTAACCAGTTTGGAGTGGGAAAGTCAACCGTTGGACTCGTGTTGACGGAAGTGTGCAGGGCCATTAATCGCATCCTGCTCCGAAAGACCGTGACTCTGGGCAACGTGCGTGATATTGTGGATGGCTTTACACAAATGGGCTTCCCTAACTATGGAGGGGCAACAGATGGCACGTACATTCCAATTCTGGCACTAGACCACATAGACACCAAGTACATTAATTGCAAGGGGTATTTCTCAATGGTTCTCCATGCATTTGTGGATCACCGTAGACGTTTCACGGACATTAACGCAGGCTGGTCCAGAAAGGTGTATGACGCATGCATGTTTCGGAACACTGGCCTGTTCAAGAAGCTGCAAGCAGGGGACTTTCTTCCCAGACCAGAAGATCACCATAGGGAAAAGTCGAAATGCCCATTGTGATCCTTGGAGACCCTGCCTACCGCTTAATGCTGTGGCTTATGAAACCGTACACACGGCAACTTGACAGCAGCAAGAAGCGGTTCAAAAACAGGCTGAGCAAGTGCAGAATGACTGTGGAGTGTGCATTTGTCCGTTTAAAAGCCCGCTGGCAATGCCTGTATGTTCAGCTGGACATGGCTGATGACAATATTCCTATGTTTATAGCTGCGTGCTCTATGCTCCATAATATTTGTGAAGGGAAGGGCGAAAGCTTCACTCAGGGCTGGACCACAGAGGCTCAGCACCTGGAGGCTGTGTTTGAACAGCCAGAGACCAGGGCTATCAGAAGGGTACAGTGTGGGAACATAAGGATCAGGGATGCCTTGAGGCAACAATTTGAGGCTGAAAACCCCTAATATTTGTTACTATGCTTGGGACTGCAGTGCTTGTAATGCTAGGAGGTGATTGGTGCACATGCTGCAAGAGGGGGCCTTAATATAATTGTATATTGCTTTGCAGTGCTCTTTTTGCTTTCACTTAATAGAATAAAGATTGCTTTCAAACAAACAATTCTTTATTAAAAGACAACAACCCGAGGAGAGAGTCAAACGAAAAAATTCATCAGCAGGGAGGGGGATGGGGGAAGGGAAGGTATCAAGAGGAGGAGGGGTCCCAAGATGGCTACAGATTTGTGTATGTCCAGGGATCATACCCAACTTTCTCCTTGGAGTACAATGCAGTGGGTGCTGTACTTCAGCAGGGCCAAACCCAGAGGAAGGGGTGTTGAGTGCAGTGGATAGTGGGAGCCCACACTGCTGGACTGTGAGGAGGGAGGAGTGGAACGCTGCGGGTAGGGAGTGGAGCCAGGAGGTTGATTACAGTGTGTTGACGGTGTGCGGGAGGGGCATGGGAAAGAGTTTTGTGACTTTTTATTAGTATACTAGAATCGCCTGGTGCGTGTCCACTTGGCGCTCTATAACATTTAAGAGCCACTCGATGGCTTCTTTCTGGTGTGCCGCATTCTCCTTTCAGTCCCTCTTCTCGCTGTCCCGCCACTCCTTCAATTCCTGTTTCTCAGCGGCGGAGTGCATCATAACCTCACAGAGAAAGTTCACCTTAGTTCTTTGTGGCCGCTTTCTAATTTTGCACAGCCATTCTCCTGCCGATAAGGGAGGCCGGCCTCCCAGGGTCATCTCTGTGAAGTTTAAATGCAACATTTTACAGAAGCTGTATTGTTTGCAACACAGACAACACTGATTCAGTGCTTTAAAATACAGACAGTCCTCACACACCTGTCACTAACTGGCTGACCCCAGGCAAACACACATGAGCCACAAGACCCCCCAAAATTGTGAGTTACCGTTAATGGGGCAAGAAACAAAGCACCTCTGCCGAGGAATCTGCGGCAGCAGATTGCCCAGTATCTCCATGAGTATCCTGGAGATCGGTGAGGGAGATTCCCGTGAAGTGAGGGAGTCTATCAACAGCCTGTTCCGCCGCTCAGATTAGGCATGCGGTAGGAGACAAGCCTGATTTCTGCAACCCTCCTGCTCCCAACAAATCACTTCAGCAATTCCCAAAATCAGATCCACTTACCAAGGGCCTCCTCTCCTGTATGTGCTTCAGCAAGATCCAATTGCTGTGACTGGCTAGGTTCCTCCAGGGTAGAAAAGAGCTCCTGTCTGCATGCATCTCTGGTCTCCGAGCTATCCTCTGCCTCTGGGTCCCCCTCCCCATCTTCATCCAAGATTTCCTCTTCCTTTGCTTGGTCCACTCTCGACTGGCACATGAGCCAAAGAAGTATCCACAGGGGCCTTCGCAGTGGAGGTGGGTTCGCCACCGAGTATTGTGTCCAGCTCTTCGTAGAACCAGCAGCTCGTGGGCGCAGCACCGGAGCAGTGGTCTGCCTCCTGCGCCTTGTGGTAGGCGTTCCGCAGCTCCTTCACTTTTAACACACACTACAAGGTGTCCCGGTCTTGGTCCCTTTTTATCATGCATTGTGAAATCTGTCCTTAGGTATCATAATTCCTATCGCTGGAGCGCAGCTGGGACTGCACAGCTTCCTCTCCCCAAATGCTGATGAGGTCTAGCAGCTCAGCATTGCTTCAAGAGGGGGATCACCTAGTGCGTGGAGCAGGCATGGCCACCTGGAAAGGTGCGCTGAGACCACTGTATGCATCACTGAGCAAACAGGAAGGGGACTTTCAAATTTGCAAAGGAATGTACGAGGTGGGGATGACGGTTGGTCACCTGAGGGCAGGGCAGTAGAGTTCAAACCGATGACCAGAGAGGCGAGAACAAGCATTGTGGGACACCTCCTGGAGGCCAATCGCAGCGCTGTAATCACCACTGTGTCTACACTGGCACCGCAGCGCTGCAGCCCCGGCGCAGAAAGCTCTACGCCTCTCGTGGGGGTCGTTTTTTTACAGAGCTACAACTGCACAGAAACTGCGCACTAAGTGGCTTGGCAGTGTGTACACCTCAGGAGTTACAGAAAGCAGAAAGCTGCTTTACTGCGCAGAAACTTGCCAGTGTAGATGGGGCCTAAGAGGGGACATGAAAGAGCTCTATAAAATCATGAATGGTGTGGAGAAAGTAAATAAGGAAGTGTTGTTTCCTCCTTCTCATAACACAAGAACTACAGGTCACCAAATGAAATTAATAGACAGCAGATTTAAAACAAACAAAAGGAAGTATTTCTTTATAAAATGCAGTTAACCTGTGGAACTCTTTGCTAGAGGATGTTATGAAGGCCAAGCCTATAACAGGGTTCAAAAAAGAACTGGATAGGTTCATGGAGGATAGGTCCATCACTGGCTTTTCGCCAGGATGGGCAGGGATGCAAAACCATGCTCTGAAGTGCTGCTAGCCTCTGTTTGCCAGAAGTTCGGAATGGGTGACAGGGGATAGATCACTTGATGATTATTTGTTCTGTTCATTCCCTCTGAAGCACCTGGTATTGGCCACTGTTGGAAGACAATGTTAGGATATAGATATTCAGGCCTCTCTGTAAAGGCCTATACTCTAAGAATTTAGATGTATTGTTATCACTTGGCTAGTTATAGAGATATAAAAGAAAGAATCAGAATCACTGTCTGCCGGTGTAAGGGCCTTCTCTTACTGTGACAGTCTGAGGCCCTGTGCTTAGGCTAAGGCCTTTGGCTAAGCACCAGAGGCAGCCATAAGCTGGGAAGCAACCGGTCACCTCCTCACATTCCAAACTAGTCACATTGAAATAAGGTGCTATTGGGCTGTTAGGAATACAATTCTGTCCTGATAGTGCCTATCACCTCCAGAGAAAGGGAAGTGCCTAGAAAATGTAAAAGGAAACTTAGTTTGATAGCATCCTGTCTGGCAAGAACTCACTTATCAATAGCTGGGATGTGAAATCCTCACTTCTGTATTGTTTTGTCATTATAGTTCCCACTTTGCTATTGTTTGTCTGTATAATCTCTGTCTCGTTCTGTGATTGTTTCTGTCTGCTGTATAATTAATTTTGCTGGGTGTAAACTAATTAAGGTGGTGGGATATAATTGGTTACATAATCATGTTACAATATGTTAGGATCGGTTAGTTAAATTTCAGGAAAATGATTGGTTAAGGTATAGCTAAGCAGAACTCAAGTTTTACTATATAGTCTGCAGTCAATCAGGAAGTGAGTGGGAGTGTGTGTGGGGAAATGGGAACAGGGAATGGGGGTGGGGAAATTGGAATCATGTTTGGCTAAGGGCAGGAATGGGAACAGAGACACAGGTGTAAGGCTCTGTGGTGTCAAAGCTGGGAAGGGGGACACTAAGGAAGGAAACTGGAATCATGCTTGCTGGAAGTTCACCCCAATAAACATCGAATTGTTTGCACCTTTGGACTGCGGGTATTGTTGCTCTCTGTTCATGTGAGAAAGACCAGGGAAGTAAGTGGGTGAAGGAATAAGCCCCCTAACAGACAGGATATTGGGCTAAATGGACCATTGGTCTGACTCAGTAAGGCCGTTCTTATGTTCTTAACTGACATGAAGGGCTGTAAACTGTATCAGTGATTCTCAACCTTTTCCATGTCACGACTCCATGTTATAAGAAAAAAATATTTCATGCTCCATGTAGCAACAAAGAAAGGGAAGATGGCTGCAGCCCCCTGAAATCTGTTCAGCACTACTAGGTTGCAAAGCATGAACTTTATTAAATGTCTTTATAATGTAAGAACTGTAAAAAATGTGTTCTTTTTACAGCAGCTTAATCATCTGTGTGTTATTTCCAAAGCGGTTTTTAACATCCATGTTATTTCAGTCTTAAACATATCATGCCCAATCAGCTCTAATGTATGTAATGAAAGAGAAAGAGATTAAGTTGTCTTTTTTATGACCACACAAGGTATGAGCATAACATCCAGCCTTCGCAGTTGATGTTATTTCTTTTTCTGCACGAAGGGAATAATATATTTAGGGAAAGGAACAGCTTTTCACAGCATCTGTGTTTCAGTTTCACATCTTCTCAGGCATTTCCACTTCTGTTCCACACATAACGAAATTTAAGCTATGTAACACTGATTACTACACATACCTACAAACCACTCATGCATACCGTGACATCAGCAAGCTACATTTCATTTTGTCATACCAAATGACAGAAAGACATCAGGAAGCACAAAGAAAAGGTTTATGGTGGTTGATATTTCAGTGTACTGTTATGCAGGATAAAGAACTGGAAGAGGAATACAGATATGCACAAAATAATCAAGATAGCAGAATACTGAATATGAGCAATGTGTAAAGAGACACCTTATGCAGCTCTCTAATATCAATTAATTGATAATTCAAATTAAACAGTGGCAGAATAGAAACCCAAATATTTTTTCACTGTATTATGGCATATTAACGGATATGTAAGTTTAAACATGGGCATCTGATTTTTACAACTTATGTGGTGTGTTGTGCACATATGCCATAAATTAGGGAATAGGCTTTGGTAGGATATGCAACCAGTCCAACATCATAAGTGAAGCAAATATGTAACTTATGTAATGCACTAATATAAAGCAATAAAACATCTGCGTACACTATTGTGGATTCATTAAAAACATGACCATTTTAGAGAGGGAGGGGAAAAGGGCAAAGAAAATGGTTCTTTTTGTGACACAATGCAGCTATGCTGTTCACACCATAGTGGGACTGATTCTCTTCTCATTTACACCAGTTCAACTCCAGTGACTTCAACAGAGCTACTCTCAATACCCAGCACGCTTTTAAACAAAAATCTTCTTACCTCATTAAATGGCAACCTACTTCATTCTTTCTCCCATAGCCTCAAACATTTAATTAGTATGACATCTAGTGTCAAATACTGACCATGATTCAGGTTGTATGTGTTACCAATCAAAAGGCATTACGAAAGCTTTTTGTTTAGCACTGTGTCACAGTGTTCCTTCACCGACAACAATGCTAGTGGGGGTGCTGAGAAGAGGGGAAGCCCAACAAGACCAGTTAAATGTCAAGGTTACTTTGGAGATGGACATTTTCTTAAAAAAAAAAATTATATATATATATATATATATATATATATATATATATATATTTTGTATATTGTGACAAAGCTCTGTCCTAGCCTCCGTGGGTCCCGCGTTTCCTGGAGGATTTTGCTAGCCTCAGAGGCTCACTGTGACCCTCCACGTAAACCTTCTTTCTCTAGAGACAAGGGTCACAGTCTACTGAGCCATTTTCATCATAAGCCAGCAAGGGAGGTGAGGAGAAGTTATCCTTCCTTGCACAGTCTCTGTTGTCTCCCAATCTCAGTGATTAATCGGGGGCAAGGTGGGGCGGGGGAGCCCAGGCCCACCCTCTACTCCGGGCTCCAGGCCATGGACCCCAATAGTATCAGCTATGGTAGCTGACCTTTTAGAAACATGACATGTACAATTCCCTGGGCTACTTCCCCCACAGCAGCCCTCAATTCCTCAAGCTCCACTTCACCCTTACCTCAGGGCCTCCTTCCTTGTGCCTGATATGGTGTGTACTACTCAGCCTCTCCAACAGCGCAACTTCCTCCCACAGCTCCTGACATGCACCCGCACCTGACTAACTGGGAGGCTTTTAACTAGTTTCAGCCAGCCCCGATTGGCTTCAGGTGTCCCAATCAATCTAGCATTCTCCCTGCCTTCTGGGAAGTTCTTAATTGGCCCCAGGTGTCTTAACTGACCTGGAGCAACTTCCATTTCACTTAACCTGGTACCAGGGATTTGTTTAGCCTGGAGCTAATATATCTATCTCCCACTACTTTTCTATAGCCATCTGGCCTTGCCCCGTCACAATATGTAGAAATAATTAAGTAGAGAAAGAAGATTGAATCCACAGTGAAACTGCTGCTAGACACCACCACCACCAACGCTAAGCAAATTACTGCCATACTGTAAAAATGCTAATCCGTTTGGAAGCGCTAAATCAGGGCTTGAAGGATAATGAAACCACCAGGGATGAACATCCATTTCAGTCAGCCTTGAAGAGAGCTGTTAGCTCTTTAAAATTTTAACTGGTCAATCACAACTGTGCAACCATTTCAGCTACTTTTGCAAAGAACAATTTATAACAAAAAGCGTAGGACAGTAAACATTTGTCATGCTTGACTGGGAACAAGCAAGCCTGTTACAGAAATGAGATTACTAAGAAATAAAGTCCAAATCTAAGGTGTTGCTGCTAGTTTTAGTATGAGAAAAGTGGCTTTGTTTGTAGTACTTGCTACATTAAGGGAATGAGCAACATTCAAGTGGATTGAATCATGTGATGTCTGTTTTCTGTTATATTGGAACAGATGAAAGAGGAAGTATGGGATGAATTACTCAGCTACTCAATAGAATATTTTTTAAGGAGAATAATAAATATTCAATAAAAGGAAGCTACATTGCAAGGATTCCTTACCGACAGTAGAAAAAGCTTTGCTCCATTTCCTCTCTATACAGGAATTATAATACTGCTCAGACCTGTGGTCCATCTAGTCCAATAAATACCCTGTCTGACAGTGGACAACAATAAATACTTTAGAGTTGGGAACAAAAATTCCTATAATGGACAATTAAGAAATAGCCTGTCTGTAGGGGGAATTTCTTTCTAACCCCAAGTAGGCAGAGTCTGGCTTACGCCTGGAAGCATGGGGGCTTATATCTCATATAACAATGTTTCAATTTTATCTAAGGTAACTGTGAGTATTCATCCATAAAAATGTCTAATCCTTTTCTAAACCCTTCAGTACGAAGCTCTTGGCCCCAATGATATCTTGTGGCAGTGAGTTAGACAGGTCAATTATGTGTTTAAAAAAATATTTCCTTTTACTAGTTTTAAATGTGCTTACTTTCAATTTTATTGACTGTCCCCTTGTTCTTCTACTATGAGAAAATGTAACTATATGGGTAAGTATAAAATCATAGGATTAGAAGGGACTGCAGGGGACATATAGACTAACCACCTAATCTAATAATCTAACAGTATGATATTCTCTATACCATTAATTATTTTATATACTTTACCATATCCCGCATACCCATCTTCTCTCTAAACAATGCCATTCTTTTTAATGTCTCTTCATACCATACATCATGTCTCTTTTTTAGTCCTGAAGGGCCACATTTTACCATCAGATAAAGGTGTCTCTCTTAATTACCTTAATGAGAAATTCTGTTTTGCAAGTTAAATTCTGCTCTCAGTTACATGCCTGCAACCTCAGTTATTTCCAATATATAACAAAGGATTGGATTTGGCCCTACTTAGATAATTTCAGCATACAATTCAGAGACAGCAGTACACAATAAGAAAGGCTAGAGGTCATCCAGTCCAGCTGCCTTTCATATACAAAGAGGGAGACATTTTTAATTAGATATATTTATCACACACACACACACACACACAAAACCTATGTTAAAAGAACATTATTAAAGTTGCAAAGTCAAGCACACTTACATTAGGAAATACCAGAATACAGGTTGCCTGTGTAACCTTATTTCAGCACCCTAGGAAATTGGATTATGATACTGTCTTTATTACATGCTATTTTTTCCATGGGATCCCTGCTTCATTCAGTGCATGGGATGGATGGTGCTCTCTTAATGATCAGTTATTCAATATTTTGTTTTCTCCTCATTCTTCAAAGTGTGGCCCCATGTCTTAGTTACTATACACTATTCATACACTGCTCTGAAGACATATTAATTTCCTAATGGGCTTTTCTTTAGTTCTCTTCACTATAGTAACTGAGTGCTTTATTAATATTATTAATTAATTTATTTTCACAATACCCTGTAAGATTAGGGTGTGGCATTAACCCCACTTTATAGATGGAGAACTGTTGCACAGAGAGATTAAAGTCAAAAGTATCTACTAGTTTCGGGTATCCAATCTGAGATGCCTAACACTTGATTTTTCAGAATATGGAGCATTGTATTGCACTTTATATATTCAAAGCACAGTTCCCAGTTCTTCAGCTGCAGTGGTGAGTGCTCAGCACTTTTGCAAATCAGGCCCCAGGGTCTCAAATCAAGCACCCAGAAAATTAGGAAATACAATTAGTGACCACACGTGAATTGTTAGGTTTAACATTACACAGGAACTCTGGGGCAGAAGAAGTAGGATTAGAATCCGATTCTCCAGGGCAGCATTCAACTGCCTTAAGCATGAGACTGTCCTTTCTCTTCTTGCAATCCCCTGCCTCATTCACCACACACATTCAACTTCAGAAACAAATGAAGGAGGGGTCCTACAGACAGCAGCCTCCTTCACTAACAACCCTGATTCATCCCTAGAGTAGGTCCATCCTGTGCACTGAATGAGGCAGGGGTCCTGTGCAAAAATAGTATGTGATCTTGTAATTAAAGACTGTATCATAATGCATACACACAAGGGAATTGAACTGAGTTGCAGTAGTGATAAGATTTATATCCAGTGTAGAAGAAACATTAGACCGGGGTGAGTGAACTTTTTGGCCCAAGGGCCACATCGGGGATGCACTACTGTATGGAGGGCCGGGTAGGGAAGACTGTGCCTCCCCAAACAGCCTGGCCCCTGCCCCCATCCACCCCCTCCCACTTCCCGCCCCCCTCAGTACCTCCGACCCATCCAACTTCCCCTGCTCCTTAACCCCGACTGCCCCCCCACAGGACCCCCGCCCCTAACTGCCCCCTGGGACCTCACCCCCATTCAACCCCCTCCCTGCTCCCCATCCCCTGACTGCCACGACCCCTATCCACACCCCCTGCTCCTCATCCCCTGACTGCCCCCCCCCGCAGAACTTCCACCCCATCCAACTGCCCCCTGCTCCCTGTCCCCTGACTGCCCCTCGGGATCCCCTGCCCCTTATCCAACTCCCCTGCTCCCTTACCATGCTGGAGCCAGCCACGCTGCTGCGTGCCCGACAGGAGCGGTAGGCCAGAGCGCTACCCGTGCAGTGGTGTGGCTGCAGGGGACAGCGGGGAGGGGAAGGGGGCTGGGAGCTCAGGGGCCAGGCAGGACAGTCCCGCTGGCCAGATGTGGCCCGTGGGCCGTAGTTTGCCCACCTCTGCATTAGACAATAACCTGATCACATAGTGGAGTAAATACAGTAACTCCTCTCTTAATGTGTTAGTTATGTTCTTGAAGAATGCAACTTTAAGTGAAAGGATGTTAAGCTAATCCAATTTCCCCATAAGAATTAATGTAAATAGGAGGGGTTAGGTTCCAGGGAAATTTTTTTCGCCAGACAAAAGACATTATATACCTATACAGTATAAGTTATAAATAATTTTAAACAAACAATTTAATACTGTACTCACCAATGAGGATTGTGAAGCTTGGTTGAGGCAGGGACATAGCAGGATCGGGGCGTGGAAGCTTGCCCTGTTCCGCCCGCCCAGGGCTCCTGCCGGGGAGTGGGTGTGGGGATGCGGGGGCTTGCCCCGTTCCGCCCGCCCGGGGCTCCTGCCGGGGAGTGGGTGTGGGGGCTTGTCCCATTCCACCCACTTGCCCAGGGCTCCTGCCAAGGAGCAGTGTGGGGGCTTGCCCACTCCCCAGCTGGAATTCTGGGCAGGCGGAGCAGGTCAAGCCCCCGCACCGCAACCCCGCTCCCCGGCAGGAGCGCTGTGTGAGCGGAGCAAGGGGAGCCAAACAACGTTGTAAGGGAACATTGCAGGACTTTAAAGGAGTATGTTCTCTAATAGGTCAGCAACCTAATAACATCCTCACAGTTAACGTTGTTTCGCTAAGTGAGGAGTTACTGTATTTCATTTAGTAAAAAGACAGTGATACAGATGCATGCTAGCCATTATGTCATCAAATACAGAAACTTTCTGAACACTGTGTGACAATACTGATATAATAATAGTAAGCAAATTGGGTAACTGAAATAAGAAGACTATTGCATGGCACATCTTACTTGCTTGAAAGCATGTTTTGTATTTCAGTACCCACAGGTCTCTTGCATATTCCTTGGTTATATTAAGAGATTCATAGATTCCAAGACAGAAGGGATCATTGGGAACATCTAATCTGACCTCCTGTTTAACACAGAACTTCCCCAAAATAATTCCTAGAGCAGATCTTTTAGAAAAACATCCAATCTTTACTTAGAAACAGTCAGTGATGGAGAATCCACAATGACTCTTGAAAAATTGTTCCAATGCTTAATTACTCTTACTGTCAAAAATGTCTGAATTTGTCTAGCTGCAACTTCCAGCAATGGTATCATTTTATACCTTTCTCTATTAGATTGAAGATTATTACATATTTGTTTCCCCATGCAAGAAACTACCTATTAGGGCAGGGGTTCTCAAACTAGGGGTTGGGAGCCCTCAGGGGGTTGTGAGATTATTATGTAGCGGGTTGCGAGCTATCAGCCTCCACTCCAAACCCCGCTTTGCCTCCAGCATTTATAATGGTGTTAAATGTATAAAAAAGTGTTTTTAATTTATAAGGGAGGTTGCACTCAGAGGCTTGCTATGTGAAAGGCGTCACCAGTACAAAAGTTTGAGAATCACGGTATTAGAGGATTACAATCATAGGTCAACAGTACTTATATGAAAGACTTTGCTCATGTGTTATTTGTAACAGCAATGCTATTATGTGTGTGTAAAGTATAAACATAGGAATATTGTGTTTCCTCTCTGCTCAAAGCATATACATTTTTGTTTTAATCTAACATGACTAAACTCACTGCATGCATTTCTTAAATTCCTTGAGATGCCTATTAGTTATAATCTAAATCATAACATACACAAAGTCCCTGCTTGTGCCATGAGTTTACTATTACATAGAAAATTCTCTATGTGTAATGCCTATTACTTTACATAGCTTATATTTTATTCATTTTATCAAACATTAATTCAAAGAAAGATAGTACATTTGGATGTTAGTAGAGCCCACTCCCAAGAATCCAGGATTTAAATGGTGATTTGTGTGAACATAATCAATGAAAATACCGTGATTTCTCAACTATGACTCTATGGTCAGCATGGGTAAAAGGTGACCTTTTAACCCTTCACTGTTGTGAAAGATGCTGGCCAGACAGCCCAAAGAAAATGAAGAATATGAATGGGCAACAGCAGTAAAAGCTTCTCCAACACGGTCCTCTCAATTTGCTTCAACTCGGATACCATCTTGAAGAGTTAATTCAGTCTTCAAACCCACTCAGTTCTTAGCCTCTCTTTTGAGACTTCCAGTAAGGATGAAAATTAGACTGTCTTTGTAATATGGCTACCTGAAACCACAAACTTATGCCACATAAGAAACTGATAATGTAACATATTTTGGTCACTGGTGACTTAGGTTGGATTTGAAGTTAGAAGATACATTAGAAGTTAAAAGAGGCTTACAATTTAAAAAAAAAAGATTCAGGATCTCCTTACGCGCTGAAACCCAATGGGGTACCTTGGAAAGCCAAAATGATTTAAAAGAAGAAAATCAGTCTTTCTTCCACATTACAAAAGTCATGATAGCCCAGGAATTTTGTCATTCAAATCAGGATAAGATTGCCTATAAATCTTACAAAATGTAAGCAACCACTTTGACATTAATTGTTGCCTTTAAGAGCATTTAACCATGCCAACCTGCATTAAAACGCTGATTTAAAAGTACTTTCCAGTGATGCCACAACCTTCAATGGTTGAACACTTACCAACTGTGGCAGATGCTGTTGACAGCAGAGATTTGCCCCACGATCCCCAAGCTCCCCATCCACTTCCTTTTGGAGAGTCCAAATCCTACAGTAGAAAATATTCAGTCCACTGTCAGAAATTTGTTACCCAAAGACAGGAGGAAAAACCACCAACACTAGAAAACAGAATCCAGCATATAATAAATGATGACACCAGGCAGAAAATATAATATAAATTATCGGTTTCAGAGTAGTAGCCGTGTTAGTCTGTATTTGCAAAAAGAAAAGGAGTACTTGTGGCACCTTAGAGACTAACAAATTTATTTCAGCATAAGCTTTTGTGAATTACAGCTCACTTCATCGGATGCATTCAGTGGATGCATCCGATGCGGTGAGCTGTAGCTCACGAAAGCTTATGCTCAAATAAATTGGTTAGTCTCTAAGGTGCCACAAGTACTCCTTTTCTTAATATAATTAGGTTTGTGATTCAACAGTAATGCCATCAGGGAATCTGTGGGAAGATAAACCCAAGAGAAGATACTGGCTTCTCTGCAATGGTGATGTTGCAGTGCTACAGTATTTTATTTACTGCCCATTGAATGGCACTTTAAATTGAGGTTTCTGGTGAAAGCTTAAGCTTCTGTGGCAGGTGTGGAGAAGAGAACAGTTCTGGTGCACAGTCCTACATTCCCTTTCTCAAGAAAATCAGTTGGAACAGCTAAGATTATAGTATTAGACTATTTTCAGTAATTCACATTTTTAATAAGGCTAAGAAACCAATAGCCTTGTTAGAACCTCTATACTACTTCTTTGTAACCTAGCTTCAATATGTATTAGACCTTCTGCCAGGAAAACAGGTGCATTAGAAAACGTACATGTCTTTTGTGCTTAAACCTCTTCATGCATCTTCAAAGGGACAGAGTAAATAATCTCTTTCCTCCAGTCCTTGACCTACAATTCCTTGTTTGTAATTTGAGCAGACATCCTCTTAGTTTACAATAGAACATGAAGAAGCTGCTGAGTGTGTCCTGACTGGACATGGATTCTATTCTGCTGACATGAAAAAACAAACAACTTTTGCTTTTACAGGTGTAACAAACACTGTATCCACAAGCAATAGCAATATTGCTACTAACGTAAGCAGTTCTGTGCACTCAGTTGAAGTAGAAAGGAACCCGCAACAGCCAGGTACACTTTAATTTCAGGGATGTCTCACTGTTTTATTATGGCTAATTAACTATAATTTTCAAAGTAGTGGGTAATAATATAAATAAAACAATAGTAATAATAACTGAAATAATTCAAGATTTTGTAAATGAGCTCTATGGAACATATAATAGAAATGCTATCTGATAATGGTTAGACAGATGGTGAATTGTGGCTATGACTACCAATTAGCTAAGAACAACAAATACAGCTAGTTTAGGAAAACATCCTCTTGCTTTTGAGCTTGTGTGTTTGTCCATCTGTCACGTCTTATCTTTAAAGGGCCCTATTCAGCAAAGCATTTAAAACTGTGCTTAAGTCTCACTGAACTCAAAAGGGATTAAGCACATACCTAAATGCTTGGCCTTAGACTGTCATCTCTTTGGGGCAGGGATTGTCATTATTATGTTTTTACAGTTCTACAATGTGACCCAAATCCGATTGAGGCCTCCAGGTGCTATCACAATGTAAATTTGAAAACAAACACATCCCTAGGACACTGTATAGGCTGCAAAGTCAAGAACTCAGAAATAAGGAAGCACCAATTTATGATTGTATGTGTGACCCAATTCTGCCCACTTTTTGGTCCATCCTGTGCACTGAATGAACCGGGGTATGGGGGAAATTAAAGACTATCATAGTGCATAGGCAAAAGGGGGTCAAATTTATGTTACATGGGCAAATCTGACTCTTCCTAACTTTGGAGTGCTTCACTGCAACCTAAATAGTATTATTTTAAACACAGATTTTTTTTTTTTTATTTCTTAGGTTTTTGTAGAAAATTGACCATGATTATTTCATAGCAAAATGCTAATGCAATGAATATATTATTTTTACAGAATCCTGTCCTTCGCACAAAGTGGGGAAACATGTTCATGATTCTGTCATACAGAAAGCTAATTACCATCAAGGAAAGATGTTTTGGAAGAAAGACTGGAGTACTGTCATGGATGGGTATAAACTGTTCAGGAAGGACAGGGAGGCCAGAAAAGGTGGGGGAGTTGCACTGTATGTAAGGGAGCAGTATGACTGCTCAGAGCTCAAGTATGAAACTGCAGAAAAACCTGAGAGTCTCTGGATTAAGTTTAGAAGCGTGAGCAACAAGGGTGATGTCGTGGTGGGAGTCTGCTATAGACCACCAGACCAGGGGGATGAGGTGGACGATGCTTTCTTCCGGCAACTCGCAGAAGTTACTAGATCGCACGCCCTGGTTCTCATGGGCAACTTCAATCATCCTGATATCTGCTGGGAGGGCAATACAGCGGTGCACAGACAATCCAGGAAGTTTTTGGAAACTGTAGGGGACAATTTCCTGGTGCAAGTGCTGGAGGAACTAACTAGGGGCGGAGCTCTTCTTGACCTGCTGCTCACAAACCGGGAAGAATCAGTAGGGGAAGCAAAAGTGGATGGGAACCTGGGAGGCAGCGACCATGAGATAGTCGAGTTCAGGATCCTGACACAAGGAAGAAAGGAAAGCAACAGAATACGGACCCTGGACTTCAGAGAAGCAGACTTTGACTCCCTCCGGGAACTGATGGGCAGGATCCCGTGGAAGAATAAACATGAGGGGGAAAGGAGTTCAGGAGAGCTGGCTGTATTTTAAAGAATCCTTATTGTGGTTACAGGGACAAACCATCCCGATGTGTAGAAAGAATAGTAAATATGGCAGGCGACCAGCTTGGCTTATCAGTGAAATCTCTGCTGATCTTAAACACAAAAAAGAAGCTTACAAGAAGTAGAAGATTGGACAAATGACCAGGGAAAAGTATAAAAATATTGCTCGGGCATGCAAGAGTGAAATCAGGAAAGCCAAATCACACCTGGAGTTGCAGCTAGCAAGAGATGTTAAGAGTAACAAGAAGGGTTTCTTCAGGTATGTTGGCAACAAGAAGAAAGCCAAGGAAAGTGTGGGCCCCTTACTGAATGAGGGAGGCAACCTAGTGACGGAGGATGTGGAAAATGCTAATGTACTCAATGCTTTTTTTTGCCTCTGTCTTCACAAACAAGGTCAGCTCCCAGACTACTGCACTGGGCAGCACAGCATGGGGAGGAGGTGGTCAGCCTTCTGTGAAGAAAGAAGTGGTTCGGGACTATTTAGAAAAGCTGGACGTGCACAAGTCCATGGGGCCGGATGTGTTGCATCCGAGAGTGCTAAAGGAATTGGCGGATGTGATTGCAGAGCCATTGGCCATTTTCTTTGAAAACTTATGGTGATCAGGGGAAGTTCCGGCAGACTGGAAAAAGGCTAATGTAGTGCCAATCTTTAAAAAAGGGAAGAAGGAGGATCCTGGGAACTACAGGCCAGTCAGCCTCACCTCAGTCCCTGGAAAAATCATGGAGCATGTCCTCAAGGAATCAATTCTGAAGCACTTACATGAGAGGAAAGTGATCAGGAACAGTCAGCATGGATTCACCAAGGGAAAGTCATGCCTGACTAATCTAATTGCCTTCTATGATGAGATAACTGGCTCTGTGGATGAGGGGAAGGCAGTGGACGTGTTATTCCTTGACTTTAGCAAAGCTTTTGACACGGTCTCCCACAGTATTCTTGTCAGCAAGTTAAAGAAGTATGGGCTGGATGCATGCACTACACGGTGGGTAGAACGTTGGCTAGATTGTCGGGCTCAACGGGTAGGGATCAATGACTCCATGTCTAGTTGGCAGTCAGTATCTAGCGGAGTGCCCCAAGGGTCAGTCCTGGGGCTGGTTTTGTTCAATATCTTCTTTAATGATCTGGAGGATGGTGTGGATTGCACCCTCAGCAAGTTTGCGGATGACACTAAACTGGGAGGAGTGGTAGATATGCTGGAGGGTAGGGATAGGATACAGAGGGACCTAGACAAATTGGAGGATTGGGCAAAAGAAATCTGATGAGGTTCAACAAGGACAAGTGCAGAGTTCTGCACTTAGGACGGAAGAATCCAATGCACTGCTACAGACTAGGGACCGAATGGCTAGGGAGCAGTTCTGCAGAGAAGGACCGAGGGGTGACAGTGGATGAGAAGCTGGATATGAGTCAACAGTGTGCCCTTGTTGCCAAGAAGGCCAATGGCATTTTGGGGTGTATAAGTAGGGGCATTGCCAGCAGATTGAGGGACGTGATCGTTCCCCTCTATTCGACATTGGTGAGGCCTCATCTGGAGTACTGTGTCCAGTTTTGGGCCCCACACTACAAGAAGGATGTGGAGAAATTGGAGAGAGTCCAGCGAAGGGCAACAAAAATGATTAGGGGTCTGGAACACATGAGGAGAGGCTGAGGGAACTGGGATTGTTTAGTCTCCAGAAGAGAAGAATGAGGGGGGATCTGATAGCTGCTTTTAACTACCTGAAAGGTGGATCCAAAGAGGATGGATCTAGACTATTCTCAGTGATAGCAGATGACAGGACAAGGAGCAATGGTCTCAAGTTGCAGTGGGGGAGGTTTAGGTTGGATATTAGGAAAAACTTTTTCACTAGGAGGGTGGTGAAACACTGGAATGCGTTACCTAGGGAGGTGGTGGAATCCCCTTCCTTAGAAGTTTTTAAGGTCGGGCTTGACAAAGCCCTGGCTGGGATGATTTAGTTGGGAATTGGTCCTGCTCTGGGCAGGGAGTTGGACTAGATGACCTCCAGAGGTCCCTTCCAACTCTGATATTCTATGATTCTATTCTATGATTACTTACTGGACTGCTTTGTTCATTCGGTGTCACTTCTGATCCAGGTTCAGGATCAAGGCTCACAGACTCACTGCAGTCAGTAGGTATGTTTTCAGTCACCTCTCCACTGGAAGGCTGATTTGCAATTACTTCTGCAGTCAAAGGATTTTCATTGATAACCATGTCCCCTTCTTGTTCATTACTAGTATTATGAGAAACTTGTCTCTGTTCATCTTGGAAAGACCCATGCAAGATCCCAGCTGTTTCACTGTGTTCTGCTGCATCATTAGACAATACATCACTGCTAAGCATTGCCATTACTTCAGGTTTTCCTTCAACGGGTATTGCATCACTTGCGCCATCAGACATTTTTATTTCTGCTTAAAAAAAGCAAAGAAATTAGTATATTTATATTAGCTAATCAAAGTAATTTCAAATCCCATAAACTCTTAAATGACACAAGGCACTGAAATATATAGCCTTCCTCGCCATCCACAGCATGCTAATAATGATACAGAAGACTACAGAAGTTTGCGTTGTAAATTTGCAGTGTTTCATCTACAGAAATCATCAGGGTCCATTTGGGAAGGCTAGTTATAGCCCTTGATCTTGTAGGAACTCCCACTGATGTCAATGAGAGACTCAGGTGGCGATCAAGGAGAGGACATAGAATCCATGTAAGTAACACTAATTGCTTCATCTAAAGAAATCTTGCAGATTTAAAACCCTACATAGATTTGCCCCAGACTTTTTCTTTTCTTCACATTATAGACTAATAGACTCTAAGGCCAGATGGACCATCATGATCATCTAGTCTGACCTCTTGCACATTGCCGGCCAAAAAACCTCACCCACACTCCTGTAGTAGGCCCATAGCCTCTGGCTGAGTTACTGAAATTCTCTTTGCTTGTTTAGCATTGGCTTCCGCTAGGTCCCGCCCATTATCACACCAATGCAAGTGCAAGAAGAGCAGCCTCTCTGTAACCCTTGACATCTGGAACAATGTTTCTAGTATCCGTCCTACATGCCATTCATATTCTAATCTCATGTGAAAACTGAATTTTTCTTTTCTACAGCCATTTTTTAAACTTTGAATCAGAACTGCATTATTTAACTCTGTAAAGCATTTTCAAGTACTATTTGTATGAAAACTACTGTAAAACATGCATTCTGATGTATAAAATTGTGCTGTTCAATAGCTGTGGGGGTGCACGCAGTCCATTCTTAAAAGTGTATTTTGTGACTCTTCCAGCTCTAGCAAATCCCACTTACAGGGGTCTGATTCTGATTTCACTTGTACTGATGAAAACTAGAAGTAACTCTACTGAAGTCAATGGGCTGATTCCAGCTCTTGTGGCCCCTTTACACTGTATGGTGTAAAGGGACCATGCAGTGGGCCCTGGGGGGAATTTCTCTGAAAAGTCATCAGTTGAGCCCTAAAGCCCCCCACAGGAGCATACTGTGGGCAGACCTGGGCCAGAGACTTCCCAGACAGGTCTGGTTGGCTAATCTGGGTAATGCTGGGTAAAAGCAGACACTGGGGCTGCTCTGTAACTTATACTGGGGACTGCTCTGGTTCCCAAAGTAGCCTGGAGTCCAAGAGACAAAAAGATGGTATAAAGCCATCGTTGCGTGATATTCTTCCTGGACTGCACCTTCTCTGCCACACCTCCTGATCCCATCTCATTGAACCTCTCAGAATCAGGCATAATGAGCGTAAGCATCTGATGCACACAGAAAAATTGAGGGGAAAGCGTTTAAAGAAAAACTGAGAAACTATTCAGAACTTAGAGCAGGATATATGAGAGAGAGTATAGATGCATTTATTAAAACTCAGCTCTTTATTAATTACCTACAGCCACAGGTGACATGACTTGACAGTTCAGAAGTCTGTTTTACATGCAAGGCTGCTGAGAACACAACCATATAAAGCACAACAGGGGAGAGAGCACTGGAAAATAATTAACAGATTTTAAGGACAGATGGGAATATTTTGATCATTCAGTCTGACTGTTATACATATATTGTATGTATAACTCAGTCCAGAAAACTTCACCCAGTAATTTTGGTAGTGAAGGGAGCTGTTCTTCTTTACTACATAACTGAACACTATTGAAATGTAGCAGTTTGTAATACCATCAGTTGCTGCAGAGAATTTACCTGAATGTAAGTCTTGGAAGACTAATGAAGGAGAACTGCTTTTCAGATATACTGGGCTTGATTCTTCTCTCATACCAGTTTTACACAAATGTAGGATCTTTAACTCCCATGGAGTTACTTCAGATTTACGACAGTGAGTTATGAATATGAATATATGAATACATACCTATCAAGTGTACAGTTTTAGTAGGTACATTCCTCATTTTAGACCCAAATGTACTTCTGTCCCAGACAAATATGGTGCTCTCTCATGTTTTTAATGATTGTTTTTTCATTTGACATTTCTAATACCAGTAATTAAACTGATAGAAAATTTTACGTGCAATAAATAAGCGAGCCCCCCATTCAAGCTTTTTCTGGTATATGAAGTTGGTTATATAATTTAGGAATGTAATTCGTTTTAACTGTTGGTAATTCACACTTTGGGTTTTGGCTACTTGAGTTCTATATAGATATATTTGTAATGATTAAGACTATACAAAGAATCTGATTGATATGATTTAAGCAGAACTGGCTGGATTCTGATCTTGCTTACACTCATGTAAATTAGGAGTAGCTTGACTGAAGAGTTAAACTGGTAGAAAAAGAGAGAGGAGAGTTATTCCCTATATATCTGAAATTAAAACTTTTTCCTTCACTTTTCAGTTAATTCTTGTTAACGTTAGCTCATTTTCAGTCCTTTATAGTCTAACAGGAAATAGCAACATTTGAAGTTAAAATCATGTGATGATTGTAAATTAATGAAATTGCATGTATGCAAAAAAAAAAAAAATGTAGATAGATTGGAGTCTGATCCTAAGCTCTAAGCAGCTTGAAAGATCACATCCTGAGAAGTACAGAGGACATCATACAAGTGGTTCCATTCTTCTCTCTCCAAAAGGCCCCAGAGAGTGTTTTGGGGGGAATTGTTCATTTGTCCTGAAGGATCTCATGTCAGAGCTACCACAGAGATTTATTTTCATTTGTCCCAAAGAGGTGAACGTAAGGCCATTGCGGGGAGAGAGGATTTGGGCTGCAGTGCCATTGGCATGCAGTGGACATACAGGCTCTGGGTTTCATTTTCATCAGTCCCAGATAACATAGTTTCCAGAGCCTGGCCACCAAATTAAGAATTGGATCAGAGGGTGCTGTCAGAAGCTTAATCTGAATGAAATAGCGGTGATGTTAGTGCATTGGGTTGGGAGAGAACTGGAGGGAAGGTCAGGGCATGGTTTCAGCAGGCATTCATTACTGAGATGACTTCTCCATGATTTGTTCAAGATCATTGCTATTTGAATGGTGTTTTGGGGCTCCTTGTTTGCTCCTAGAATTCCAAGTGGTTTTAGTAGCTCTCTGTTCTGTAATTCACATCTCCAGATGGTTGGGCAGAGCCCAGGTTTGTTGTTTTTTATTGAGGGTGCAGTATGCTTGTTTGAGGGCAGGATTGTCATTTTTTGTTATACATTTAAATAGTATTTATTTTTCCCACTTCCCCTCACTGAATTACTTTCCTCCTCCAATTGTGCTCGTGCTGAAAAAAACAACTGGTATAGTTGTTTTCAGTAGCACTTTGTTTGCTGTGTAATGCAGCTTTTAACTCACACTTCTTACTTAAAAGAGAGTAACATGGGTGACAATTAACATTTCTGACCATGGTTCTTTGTAAACAGAGAAAGTTATCAATTCCTGAATCTGGTCTCTCTGACTCATCCAGAAAAGATTACGGCCGTGTACACATTAGACCTCTTCTTAAAATTTCACATTATTCCTTCCACAGGTGGAGCAATAGAGAGTGCTGGGGCAGAGTGACTAGCAGCATTTTAATGGCCATGACATCTACTCCTGGTCTGAAAAGGAACTACACAAGAGTTAGGATGGAAATTTAAAAAAACCAAACCATCCCATGTAGAGAAGTCCTATGAATGCTGTGTAGATTGTATAATGAAAATCCACAAGGGGAAAGGAGTGACTGTTCAGCAATTACTGCAGCTGAGGAAAGGGTGGCAATGGCAGAGTCTAAAGGGTGTACTGTACAGGGATCACAGTTATCTATTGGTTGAGCACCAACAGTATGCCTGCCACTGCACATGGAAGACACAATCCCTGTTCCCAGGAGCTTTTAGTCTTCACCTTGAACGGTCGCTTAGGGTATGTCTATACTGCAATTAAACACCCATGGCTGGCCTGTGTCAGCTGATTCAGGCTTGCAGGACTCAGGCTAAGGGGCTGTTTAATTGTGATGTATACATTTGGGGGGACATTCCCCCATCGCAAGGTCTCTGAACCTCAATGTCTATTCTGCAATTAAACAGCCCCATGAGCCAAAGCCCCATGAGCCCAAGTCAGCTGGCACAGACCAGCCATTAGTTTTTAATTGCAATATAGACATACACTTAGAATGTGCATTAATTATTTACGCTACACAATCTGTTCCACCTTATATTCAGCTGTGACACTCTGAGAACCTTTTCCAGACCTGAAGAAGAGCTCTGTGTAGCTCAAAGCTTGTCACTTTCACCAGCAGAACTTGGTGCAATAAAAGATAATACCTCACCCACCTTGTTTCTTGAAAATGGTGTGGTTCTTTAAAGTTTCTATTCAAAGCTGCAGCCACAGCAATACTGGAGGTGAGAATTCAAATCCTGTTCAGTAAATTTAGGAGTTTGAACTGTATTGTTTATCCAATTTTCAGTGTTGCATCCTTGAGGCAGAGACTGAGTCTTCCTCTGTGTCTGTACAGTTCCATGGATACCATTGACAGTACATGAACAATAAAAGTCACAGTTAAATAACAAGCACTTGGTGACATTTTAATTATTTGTTTATATTGTAATTTACTTATCTTTGGAAAACGCATTTACAACTCACACTGTTGCAAATTTATCACAGTGTTAGCAATGTTTGCCATTATGAGTATGGCAAATACCACAAATACTGAAGTACAGATACATTCTGTCTAGGTTTTAATGGTGCTCACTGGCTGATGATTCTGGTGGCATTACATGAAGAGAAATAGTTTGTTTCTAGTTAAAAGGACAGATTCTATCCAGAGATATTTGCACACAACTTCCATTGAATTCAGTGGAATTATGTGCATGTATATCCTGATTGCACAATTTAGCACTAATAGCTTCATTATGGGCCTAATCTAGCAAAGATTTATATACACTTGTAAATTTGACTGATACATGCATACATAAGACTTTACAGGATTGGATCCTATATTTAGAAACTCACTCAAGTTCATCCTAAGTGCAACTGGTCAGTTAAACCCCTTCCCCAATGAGCTAGGTAGGTATACAGCATTCTACCAGACAGGGGCTAAAAATAGTTTGCAGAAAGAAAGGAAACAAAAAGAGCAATGAAAATCCCTGTTTCAACCCAGCATAATGTGTAATTCAGGTGGTCATGCATATGATCTTACAAAAAAGTAGCCTACATTCACATTAAAAAGCAATTGAATCAGTTAGCTCCTCTGTATCTAAACCAAGTACATGGAACTATATTCTTCTGTAGGTTTCAAGGAAGACTCAGGACCATGTTTACACATGCTGCAAACAGACATTTCTGTTGATGTTAGTGGAGCTGCATCCACTTATACCAGTTTGAAATCCGGTGTAAAGTTAGGAAAAGCGACACGAAGCTGTAAGAAAACAAAGATAGCTCCGCACTTGAGTGCATTCCAAATGCTAGGTCTCCTGTTGTCTTGCAGCTGCTGTCACCCTGAAGGCCACACCAGACTTTGAAAAGAACACTGCAGTACCAGCAGCAAGTAGTTTAGAAGTTCACTTTTGGGATTAGCTTGCCCCCTGCTGGTTTCCAGTTTTCCGCGCATAGTTCAGATTTCCTCAAAAGCAAGGCTGAAAGCACAACTGCAGAGCGGCCTTTCAAAATAAATCTCTGCGCACTGACGCCGGGTATTTTGCAAATGGTCAGGTCAGGGCATGTTTTTAAGCGGCAGCTGTTTCCCCTTTGGTTAGGGTCCTTAATTAATTGTACACTTGACGCTGATGGGGTTCTAGAGAACCCCAGGGAAATACCGGCTGTAGGGGAGAAGTGGTGGAAAGATATTCGGGGGCGAGGGGGCAGCTCCCATTTCAGTGCAAAGTGCCACGAAGCCGGGAAAGCAGCCTGCTGGAAGGACTGCTATTATTAACCCCGCGCCCGGCTCTCAGGGCACGAAGCAGGAGCGGACAGAACTCCGGGCCGCTGAAGGCCGGTGGGACCGAGTTCTCCTCGGGGCAGGGAAAGTTTCTTTGAAATCTCTCTGGAAGACAGCCTCAGAAGTGGGGGAAGAAGGGGAAATCGCTTAGTTCCTTACCGCTTCGCAGCTGAGCTGTGCCTGAGCCGACGCGCCCCCGGCTCCTTCCGCCTCCCCGCCGCGCCACGTCGGCAGGCACTGGGACAGGGCGGAGGAGGAGGAAGAGGAGGAAGCCGGGCAGCTGCTGGCCGGCGGAGGGAGGGCTCTTGCCTCGCCTCGCAGTCGCGCTGGAGCTGCTGCCTAGTGCAAAAGGCTCGCTCGCGCTTTCCAAGCTTCGCTCGGGCCAGCGCAGCCCCGCGGGCTGGAGAGGACGGCGCGGCTCGCAGCTGCTGAAGAAGGCGCTGGAGTGGGGACGGGTCGAGCCCGGGGCGCGTAGCCTCGCGCACAGCGACGCCCCTCGGGGTGCTCCCTCCCCCCCGGGCTTTAAGCTTCTCCGAGCTGAAATCAGTCCTTTGTATTCGAACAGCCCTTAAAAGAAGCAACCCGCCACGACCCTCTGTTTGTTTGGCCTTGATACTTTTTGTGCAATTGCCTCAGGGATTCCCCTCCCCTCCCCCGGTCTTTCTTCTGTGCCTCTAATGCTGACCCATAGACTGAGGGAGATTATTAAGCGATGGGTGCTGAGATTTTCCAAGCGGCTCCTTGTAATGGGAATTGGGCACCCAAATCCTGGAGGCAGCTTTGAAAATCTCAGCCTGGATCGATCGCTGCTTGCCCTTCTGGCGGGTGGTGTAGACAAGCCCTGTTGCGACTTAAATACAGGAACGTTGGAGGAGCTATTACCCTGCTATCCCAATGCATTGGAATTACTGTGATCTCATTTGATCACTTTCACGATTTACCAGCACTCTTTTTTGTAAGGTTTATTTCTATAACTTTAGGCACTTAAAAAACCAGAACTCATTCCTTTCATGAGGAGAGGACTGTCCCCTTTGGGGTAGTCATTTCAAAGTGATTAGCCTCTGAGGAGGAAGGATAGCTGTAGTGAGCCTTTTTATCTAAAAGGAAGGAGTCACAACCTAAACTCTGCACAAAAGGGCAGTGTAGCAGCAAGCGAGAAGATGAAATGGAGAGAAAGGTGAAGGGGGGGGGGGAGGGTTAGCTGGGATTCATTGGCAGAAGTGGTCCAAGGGAGAGTGGTGAGAATTATGAGCAGAAATGCAGGTATAGGTAATGATAATTTATGTCAGGGTTTTGTTACATAACAATATAAAATTTAAGGCCCAAAGATTTCCCCTCAGATATGTGTATTCAGCTTCTATTGATTTTAACTAGTGTTATAGGCTTGTTGTAACTCAGAGGAAAAAGCAAAGGCTTGAACTGAGTAGGACTCAGGCTAACACAGTTCTCCTTGTTAAAACAAATGGATTTATCACAGTGCATATTTCTTCTACTTTGAGAAATGTACCAAAATGTAAAAATAAATAAATAGCCTTAACAAGCTGTTTTTCATACCTGTCATTATGTTTTAATATTATTGCTGGCACCAGATGTTACATGACAGGACTGTGTAGGTCATGGTATGGCACCAAAAATGTAATGTGTATCGATGCCCCTCTCTAACAGGGCCGAATGTATACTTGCCAATATTTTCAATTATTCTTATCTATATTTTTGTTTGTGGTAGCATCTCTAAGCCCCAGTTGTTTATTAAATTCCTTGTAGAAAATTGAAATCAAATTGAGGAGGAGAAATGTGTGGAAGCCTTGTAGAGCTGGCGACACAATGGAGTTATGACAGAGTAGGAGCTGGGAAACAGCTTCTGTCAGACCCTTGTGTTTAGTGATTAATTCTCATATTTTTCTGAGGCAGTGATGACACCCTCATACAGTATCAGCTGTACACCACTGGACAAATTACACAATATTAGCTAAATGCATCATCTTTCAGTATCAAAGAAAATTGGTAGATTGCAATTTCTTGCTTTTTGTTTCTGCTTTTTCTGATCCTTCAGTGAAATAAATGTGACTACCTATGTGCATAAAGTTAAGTATGTTGAGTACTTGCAGGAGTATTTGCAGTATAATACATGAGTATTTGCAAGGCCGGGAGCCCTAGTTATTTTTTTTCAATCTCTGCATTGAGTGAACCAGGATGTTAAAAAAAATTCAGAATTGTTCATACTAATTTCCAGGAAGTTACTGTTCACTTTGGGTACCAATAATGTTGTGAAACAAGTTCTGCATCATCTTTTGACTAAGAGAAAGTTGATTGCAGGCTCTTGCCAAACAACTTGTGGTTCTTGTCTCCTTATTTCTCCACTTTCTTCCTCATTTTATTGTAGGGCAGGACTCTTCAGTTTCATTCTATGGAAAGTTAGTGTGTAGATTTATCAGAGCTTTTTGCCACTTTTGTTGTTCTTCCTCTGCTGGAGAAAAGGAAAAATAGTTACTCTTGTGTAGTGTTGCTATAGGAGCATAAGGAAATACGTTACGATTCATTAAGGAATTTTACGAACAGAAAAGTATCTCAGTACCCCCAAATACGTTGTGGTGCTCATAGAAGCACCATTAAAACCAAACAACTTTTCAATAAATTTATTAAGGAAAATACTCTGAAGTTCCCATTTTAAGGTAGGTGAGACCAGAATAAATATTGAGTAAATATATTTCCAGGGCATTTTAATAAGGATAGAAAAATCAGTGCAGACCAATGATTATTACCAACATATTTTATATGTTTTTATTGATTTTTGACATATAGTATATATTGACAATTAAATCTTGAAAAATACGGAGGCTTGTCCTCTGCTTTGTAATGGATTTGGTGGAATTTAAAAAAAACCACTCTTTTGACATGAGCTGAAGAGGATAAGTGAAGCTCAGTAACTGGAGATCTATTTTACTCTTGATGGATGGTGGAGTTTCGGACTGACAAGGAAGCTAGTCTTAGAGTGCTAGTTTTACAAACTCTGTAGAAGCCTGTGCGTGGATCAGAAACGTACAAACAAACGTATAAAGTTTTTAGCTAGGATGAATGTGTATTGGAAATGAATAAGCCAATGATATATGTCCTGCTGTTAAGTGTAACGATTTATTTTCTTAAGCATAGAGATTTCTTTAACTGAATTTATTTTTCTGTAGTTATGGTTTTAAATTTTGTTTTTGCATTTCTCATGTTAGTTGATAAAAATACAGTAGTTAATTGCACTTATTGTTTCTTATGAATTAGTGCAATGCTGAAATGTCTGGGTTGCAAACAATGCATAAGAATATTTAGTTCTTTCAAAAATAGTTCACACAGAAAATTAACTGTAAACAGAAAGTCATGGAAACATTTCTTTTGTTCTCAGTTTAATAAAAGTTTGTTCTAAATCTAAATTTGGGGCCAGATTTGACCTGAGTGTCTCTTTAATGTGCACTTTATGGTTTCTAGGAATGGTACTTGCTCTTTAAGAAATGAATGAATTCAATGCTGCAAAATTTTTAAAAAAATGTTGAGAAGGTACTGGGTGCAAGAGGTGCATTAGTGCTGCTGCTGCCCTCAGTGGGACATAACAAGGTAGTTCTGGTTTGGGAGGACATACCCTCCCTACTCATGCTCCAGCAAATGGTTGCACCTATGAATGAGCATGGTGAAGTATAATGGTTAACAGTGCATTAGCACTCATGAGAATGTGCTTGTTTCACTTTTCTAATTTATACTTTTATTTACAATATGTTAATCAGATAATATATAGGTATGAGTACTGAATTCAAACAGTGTCAGTGGCCAGCCAGTTTGGCCTTATAATCACAGGGCTACTTCACCATAACTGCTCTGATATATGACCGTCCCCTTCAGATTAAATAAAGTGTATTATGCACCATGTTCACTAGGGCAATAGACATTTTATAACAAGACTTTTGGATGTTGCCTGCCTCCTGAAGTTTATCAGAGAGCACAGTCTTTACAGATGGCCATAATTGCCATGACAGAGGATAGATGTTGATGTGGTTTGGATATAGCTGGTTCCTAGGCCATTTAGGCCTTGTCTACACTATGAAATTAGGTCGAATTTATAGAAATCAGTTCTGTAGAAAGCGTTCTTATACAGTCGACCGTGTGTGTCCCTACACAAATGCTCTAAGTGCATGTAGTCGGCAGAGTGTGTCCACAGTACCGAGGCAAGCATCGACTTCCGGAGCATTGCACTGTGGGTAGCTATCCCACAGTTCCCGCAGTCTCCGCGGCCCATTTGAATTCTGGGTAGAAATCCCAGTGCCTGATGGAGCTAACACATTGTCGTGGGTGGTTCTGGGTACATATCGTCAGGCCCCCCTTCCCTCCCTCCCTCTGTGAAAGCAAGGGCAGACAATCATTTTGCGCCTTTTTTCTTCGGTTACCTGTGCAGATGCCATACCGCGGCAAGCATGGAGCCCGCTCAGCTAACCGTCACCGTATGTCTCCTGGGTGCTGGCAGACGTGATACTGCATTGCTACACAGCAGCAGTTTATTGCCTTTTGGCAGCAGACAGTGCAGTATGACTGGTAGCCATCGTCGACGTAGTCCAGGGTGCTCTTTTAACTGACCTCAATGAGGTCAGGGGAACCTGGGCAAACATGGGAGTGACTCAGCCAGGTCATTTCCCTTTTAAGTTTCGTTTCATGGCGATTCAGTCTTACTGGCAGTGTCTTTTAATCTGCAGCCAGCAGAAGACGATGGCCAGCAGTCATACTGCACCGTCTTCTGCCGAGCACCCAGGAGATGACGATGGCTAGCGGTCGTACTGCACAGTCTGCTGCCAGCAAGATGTATAAAGATAGATGAAGTGGCTCAAAACAAGAAATAGACCAGATTTATTTTGTATTCATTTTCTCCTCCCTCCCTCCCTTTGTGAAATCAATGGCCTGCTAAACCCAGTTTTGAGTTCTATCCTTGAGGTTTTGAGTTCTATCCTTGAGGGAGCCATTCTGTTTCTCACAAAGCCACTCCCTTTGTTGATTTTAATTCCCTGTAAGCCATGTCGTCAGTCGCCCCTCCCTCCATCAGAGCAATGGCAGACAATCGTTCCGCGCCTTTTTTCTGTGCAGACGCCATACCACGGCAAGCATGGAGCCCGCTCAGATCACTTAGGCAATTAGGAGCACGTTAAACACCACACGCATTATCCAGCAGTATATGCAGCAACAGAACCTGGCAAAGCGAAACCGGGCGAGTAGGCGACGTCAGCGCGATGACGAGAGTGATGAGGACATGGCCACAGACTTCTCTCAAAGCACGGGCCCTGGCAATGTGGGCATCATGGTGCTAATGGGGCAGGTCCATGTGGTGGAACGCCGATTCTGGGCTCGAGAAACAAGCACAGACTGGTGGGACCACATAGTGTTGCAGGTCTGGGACAATTCCCAGTGGCTGTGAAACTTTCACATATGTAAGGGCACTTTCATGGAACATTGTGACTTGCTTTCCCCTACCCTGAGGCACAAGAATACCAAGATGAGAGCAGCCCTCACAGTTGAGAAGCGAGCGGCAATAGCCCTGTGGAAGCTTGCAACTCCATATGCTGGAGCAAATTAGTTTGATCCTCCAGCAGCCTCAGCATTGAATCCTGTCTCCTCTCATCACGCTGCCGCCACTTTTCAGCTTCAGCCCTCTCTTCAGCCCGCCACTTACTCTCTTTAGCCTGCCACCTCTCCTCCCGGTCATTTTGTGCTTTCCTGCACTCTGGCATTGTCTGCCTCCACGCATTCGTCTGTGCTCTATCAACGTGGGAGGACAGCATGAGCTCAGAGAACATTTCATCGCGAGTGCGTTTTTTTCACCTTCTAATCTTTGCTAGCCTCTGGGAAGGAGAAGATCCTGTGATCCTTGAAACACATGCAGCTGGTGGAGAAAAAAAAAGGGACAGTGGTATTTAAAAAGACACATTTTATAGAACAATGGGTGCAGTCTTTCATGGTAAACCTTGCTGTTAACATTACATACATAGCACATGTGCTTTCGTTCCAAGGTCGCATTTTGCCTCCCCCCACTGCGTGCCTAGCCCCTCATCCCTCCCAGTGGCTAACAGCGGGGAACATTTCTGTTCAGCTACAGGCAAACAGCCCAGCAGGAATGGGCACCTCTGAATGTCCCCTTAAGAAAAGCACCCTATTTCAACCAGGTGACCATGAATGATATCACTCTCCTGAGGATAACACAGAGAGATGAAGAACGGATGTTGTTTGAACGCCAGCAAACATACACTGCAATGCGTTGTTCTACAACGATTCCTGAGTACGTGCTACTAGCCTGGAGTGGTAAAGTGTCCAACCATGGTGGACAGAATAAGGCTGCCCTCCCCAGAAACCTTTTGCAAAGGCTTTGGGAGTACATCCAGGAGAGCCATGAATGCCAGGGCAAATTAATCATTAAACACGCTTGCTTTTAAACCATGTATACTATTTTAAAAGGTACACTCACCAGAGGTCCCTTCTCCACCTGGCGGGTCCGGGAGGCAGCCCTGGGTGGGTTCGGGGGGGTACTGGCTCCAGGTCCAGGGTGAGAAACAGTTCCCAGCTGTCGGGAAAACCGGTTTCTCTGCTTGCTTGTTGTGAGCTATCTACAACCTCATCATCATCATCTTTCTCATCCCCAAAACCTGCTTCCGTGTTGCCTCCATCTCCATTGAAGGAGTCAAACAACACGGCTGGGGTAGTGGTGGCTGAACCCCCTAAAATGGCATGCAGCTCATCATAGAAGCAGCATGTTTGGGGCTCTGATCCGGAGCGGCCGTTTGCCTCTTTGGTTTTCTGGTAGGCTTGCCTCAGCTCCTTAAGTTTCACGCAGCACTGCTTCGGGTCCCTGTTATGACTTCTGTCCTTCATGCCCTGGGAGATTTTGACAAATGTTTTGGCATTTTGAAAACTGGAACGGAGTTCTGATAGCACGGATTCCTCTCCCCATACAGCGATCAGATCCCATACCTCCCGTTTGATCCATGCTGGAGCTCTTTTGTGATTCTGGACTCCATCATGGTCACCTCTGCTGATGAGCTCTGCATGGTCACCTGCAGCTCGCCACACTGATCAAACAGGAAATTGAAATTCAAAAGTTTGCAGGCCTTTTCCTGTCTAGTGCATCTGAGTTGAGAGTGCTGTACAGAGCGGTCACAATGGAGCACTCTGGGATAGCTCCCGGAGGCCAATACCGTCTAATTGTGTCCACAGTACCTCAAATTCTACCCGGCAAGGCCAATTTCAGTGCTAATCTCCTTGTCAGGTGTGGACTAAGGAAATCGATTTTAAGAGCCCTTTAAGTCGAAAAAAAGGGCTTCGTCATGTGGACGGGTGCAGGGTTAAATTGATTTAATGCTGCTAATTTCAACCTTAACTCCTAGTGTAGACCAAGGCTGAGAGTTGCGCAGACGATACACAACACTGTGAATTTTTTTTGGAAGCATGATGTGAACATTTTTGCTTCTTTCATTTTTGTATATTTTGACTGCTCAGCTTTTTGAAGTACATTGGCACAACAGAGGAGGACAGGGAGTTACCATAGTGCTTGTCCATATTATATTGTGTTTTCACCTGTATTATCTTTCTCCTCCTTTTCCTGACACCAGGTGTCAAGGCAGATTCCCTACTCTGACACTTCGAGAGCAGAAGGTGGGGGCCCGCAAGGATTTAAAAAAATCAATACTTGCCACTTTGGGCTTGTATTAAATCCTGAAGGTTACAGCTTTTCTCTGACCTTGGCTTGGTAAATGCTTCCACCACCCAAGTGAAAAACTGCCTCTTGCAAATCCTGGAAAAACTCACTTGGGAAGTTTTCCCTGAGGCCCCTTGGCTTTGCCACCCCTCCCTCGGGGAAGCCGAGAAAGAAAACAAACAAAAAGGAAACCCAGCTGTTGCCACCAGCTAATTGAAAAACATATGCACAGACCTTTTAAGACACAAAACCAATTAGGTTCTTAAAAAAGGTAAATTTTATTAAAACAAAAACAAAAAAATACCATATGTCATAAATATAAAGGGAAGGATAAACCCCTTTGAAATCCCTCCCGGCCAGGGGAAAGCTCCTCTCACCTGTAAAGGGTTAAGAAGCTAAAGGTAACCTCGCTGGCACTTGACCAAAATGACCAATGAGGAGACAAGATACTTTCAAAAGCTGGGAGGAGGGAGAGAAACAAAGGGTCTGTGGGTCTGTCTATATGCTGTTTCTGCCGGGGATAGACCAGGAATGGAGTCTTAGAACTTTTAGTAAGTAATCTAGCTAGGTATGTGTTAGATTATGATTTCTTTAAATGGCTGAGAAAAGAACTGTGCTGAATAGAATAACTATTTCTGTCTGTGTATCTTTTTTGTAACTTAAGGTTTTGCCTAGAGGGGTTTTCTATGTTTTGAATCTAATTACCCTGTAAGGTATCTACCATCCTGATTTTACAGGGTGGATTTCTTTATTTCTGTTTACTTCTATTTCTATTAAAAGTCGTCTTGTAAGAAAACTGAATGCTTTTTCATTGTTCTCAGATCCAAGGGTTTGGGTCTGTGGTCACCTATGCAAATTGGTGAGGCTTTTTATCCAACATTTCCTTGGAAAGGGGGGGTGCAAGTGTTGGGAGGATTGTTCATTGTTCTTAAGATCCAAGGGTCTGGGTCTGTAGTCGCCTAGGCAAATTGGTGAGGCTTTTTACCAAACCTTGTCCAGAAAGTGGGGTGCAAGGTTTTGGGAAGTATTTTGGGGGGAAAGAGGTGTCCAAACAGCTCTTCCCCAGTAACCAGTATTTGTTTGGTGCTGGTAGTGGCCAATCCAAGGACAAAGGGTGGAATATTTTGTACCTTGGGGAAGTTTTGACCTAAGCTGGTAAAGAGAAGCTTAGGAGGTTTTTCATGCAGGTCCCCACATCTGTACCCTAGCGTTCAGAGTGGGGAAGGAACCTTGACACCATACATCGGGAACTTGGGCTTTTGCTAGATTTTAAAAGAGCAATTCCAAAAATTAAGCACCCAAAATAGCTTTTTGGGGGGTTCAGCTTAAAGGTTACAAGCAAACAAAAGCATCTGGGGTTAGCACAGAGGAGTCCACAAGCCTTACAGAAAATAAAAGAAATAAACCTAATCGTGTCTATCTAAACATTCCCTGTCCCAATGAATCCTTCTAGGTATGGATGATGAATTTTCATACCTGGTCCAAACGTTACACAGCTTTCCAGCTGCCCCGTCTCTTCAGCCCATAGAGAACAACAGAGAGACAAAGGGAAAGCTTTTTCCCATTTTAAAAAGTTCTAGCCTTCCTATTGGTTCTTTTGGTCAGGGGTCCACTCCATTTTCTTTACCTGAGGGACTTTTTCACCCTTTACAGGTAAAGCAAGCAGCCACCAAGAGGGACTTTATAGCTAACTGGCTGGCTGGGTGTCCATAAAAGGTAGCTCTCTCCTTTCATTTATCAAACCAGGCTTGACTTAAATTTCAGAAATAAAACATGACATGACTAATGATGTTTAAGACAAAACCAGCCACTTTTAAGGTTGTTTCTTTGACTTCCTGGGCTATACCAATGTTGCATCATGAGTCATTATGTCAGGTCATTGTCTTGTGGCACCCTAAACTAGAAGGATGTGGAAAAATCTCAGTGATTTCAGTGGGATGACTTACTAAGTAAGTGCTAGTCTATATGAGTTAGGGTGGTAGATCTAGTCTCTGAATTAGATCTCAAGGAAAGTAAAGTTCTCAGGGACTGTTTTTGATGGAGTTATGGAATTTTTAAAATTAAGATATCACAAATCATCAAGTGGCACTGTCTTACAAGTCATAGTCTTACAGGTTTTTGTTGTTGGTTTTAGCATGCAAGAAGTGTATAATCTTTGAAGAAAAGCTGTGTTATTATGTAATCCATGCCTGATGGGAATGGTGATCTGTCCCCCTGCAGTGGCACCTAGACCACTTAACAATTAATGAGTCTACTACAGCCTTAATTAAAAGGCAGGTGGCTTTTACCTCACACGACAAAGGATCATGCATTTAGCTCCAGAGATCCCAGGTTCAATCCTGCTTGCTGACAAATCCTGGTTGTCAGAGTTACAATTAGTTTTGCCATATAGGTTCTCCGTGGGAGCTGTGAAAAACAGCATGAGAGTTTGTTCTTTGCCTTAATCTCTCCAACAGAGTCAATTTCTTGCGTAGAGTTGCTTCGCTGGAACTGGGCATGTGAGCTTGTGCTTAGGTTTCAGAAAGATGGGTTTTCTTGTGTGCTGTTTGTGACCACCTCTGTTCACGGACTGTTGTGTATCATGTAAATAAACTAGTTATACTTAGAATCTACACAGACTCCATGTCATTGATTATTCCTCCAATAAGAAGCTGACTTGCAGGGCCTCAGCATCTGCTACCACTTGACAGAGGGGTGACAATATAATAATAGGCCTATTTTTGTCTTGACTTCAATGTAGCTAGCACTGTTGCCTTTAAAGTAAAAGAGATCTATCATTCTCCCTTTCAGACCAATATGCAATTTAAATGGGACATAGTTACAAAAAATACTTTTAGAAACCATTTTATGACAGGTTTCAGAGTAGCAACCGTGTTAGTCTGTATTCGCAAAAAGAAAAGGAGTACTTGTGGCACCTTAGAGACTAACAAATTTATTTGAGCATGAGCTTTCGTGAGCTACAGCTCACTTCATCGGATGCATTCAGTGGCAGGAACTTACAACTAAACTATTTCAACTAAAATGACAAAATGCTCAAAACCAGAATTAGAATCATGCTTTTTGACTTAGATTATTATTTAGTTGCAGGAGAAGATATTTGGGTGTCAATGTAAAACTTGCTCAACAGAAGTAATATTTAATTTATTTTAAAACAAATTCAGTAGAAAGGGAAAGCAATTGATGGATCAGCTGAAATGAGGATTAAGGAATTTATCCTATTTAGGCTATTGCAAAGCATGAAACCATGCAGTTCAATAACATAATTAAATGAGCAAAAAGTTATATCAATAATGTCCGGAAAAATATAAATTTGTGGAAAAAATGTGTAATTTCATGAGAAGTCAGTAGATGGCACAAACAACTTTTGGAAGGTTTGAGTGTTGTTAAATGTTGTTATCCAAATGAGCTGTTTTACAGGAAGTTTGCTTTTTGTCTTTTCCTGTATAATTTTTCTGCTTATTTGCGCAGCAAGACTTCCTGGTAAGAAAGGACTATTAATTTATGTTTGTTTTAAATAGACCTCTGATTAACTTAAAGTGTTGTGTACTCTGCATCTTATTCAGAAGATGAGACGCGTTTTGTAAATCGTTTATGAACTAAAGTTTATTATTAGCTTTCTAGTCTGTGTGTGAGTGACTAGCATAACCTCATTTGAGTTCAGTAAATTCAGTGAAAGAAATTATAGCAATATAAACACCTTTATACTGGTATCACTGTGTCTACCTGAGAGCTTTGCACCGATTCAACTAAATCCATTTTTGTGCATGTGTGTGTTTTCAGGATTGGAGACAAAGCAACAATATATTTTACCTGTATCAATTATATATTTTTACATCAGGTTTGTGTCTTATAATGGTATCTTACAAAATATATGGCCATGCTTAAATGACTTTTCAATATTTTCCATATATTTTGTGTGTTAATAGAGAGTTCTAATCTTAAATATTTAAAATGTATTTCAATTATGACAAGAATCCATGATTTCAGGAGTGCCTGGAGTTCAAGTGTGGAGAAAACAACAGTTTGCAGCGTTGTGCCCGTGTTGGTCCCAGGATATGAGCAAGACAAGTATCAGAGGGGTAGCTGTGTTAGTCTGTATCCACAAAAACAATGAGGAGTCCGGTGGCACCTTAAAGACTAACAGATTTATTTGGGCATAAGCTTTCATGGGTAAAAAACCCACTTCTTCTCCATGCATCCACGAATGCTTATGCCCAAATAAATCTGTTAGTCTTTAAGGTGCCACTGGACTCCTTGTTGTTGTTGAGCAAGATAAGGTGAATGAGGTAATATCTTTTATGGGACCAACTTCTGTTGGTGAAAGAGACAAGCTTTTGAGCTCTGTGGTTTGGAGCTTGAAAGCTTGTCTCTTTCAGAAAACAGTAGCAAAGTTTGCTTTTAGTTTCTCTCTGCCTGCATTCCGCTGGGTTTAGCTAGCTGCCTGCCTGCTGTCAGCTGTGTCAGTCACCAGTTTTCCTCGCTGTGCAGTTCTGTTAGCCTGTCAATCATATTTCTCTGATCCACTCACCCGCTGTGCCAGGTTTATACCTGTTTTAGAGTCTGATCCTGGGAGGGGCTGATCAGGTGCTGCCTAAGCTCAGAGTGAGAAATGAACACGTGACAAGAAGTGAGCTCCCAACATCTATGTTTTGATCTTAGTAGCTCAGATTTTGACTCTTTGTCAAATGAACATTTATTTCATACTAAGTGCAACAATTTTGGATTAAATAATAGTTGGAAATTTTGCCTAAGAACACAAATAAAATTGAATATATTCTGATTTTGAACACCACACTTTCCCTAACCAAAATACTAAACAAAGCCAAGAACTGGTAAGCTTTATTGGTCTCACAGGCTCTTTCTGGAAGAACTCTACCAAAACCTGTCTCATGTCTCTGGTGGAGGGAAGGCGGAGGGCTTTTCTTTGCCACCACACTTGGCAAGTTCCTTGCTGAATTTACACCTGTAATATATATGGCGAGCGTGACTGTCTGGGAGGGCACTGACTGCAATTCCATTGTAGAAGACTTCAACCACAACAATCTGTAGTTAACATTGGTTTTATTCAATTTACTTTGCGTGGGTGGTGAGTGGTCTTTTGGATGAGACCTTAAAAATCAAGATTTTGTCTGTTCTCCGTGTATAATAAGGATCCTATGGAACTTTAAACACAGTAGGGATTTGCCCATGTGAACTTGGCTTAAATTCCTCACCACTACCACACATATGGGTTGCCTATCTGGCTGCACCTACCAGGTAGGAGGTGATTGCATTTTATTGATGCTCTGCTTATCAAGTTTAAGTGCTTTGGGATCATTCAGAATGAAAATTGCCTTGACCACGGCTCTGTCAAATGTTAGTTCTCAATTAATTATAGACCCTAAAGATCACAGACGTGTTTTAACTCTTATCAATTTCATTGTACTACAGAGCATTCTTTCTCGAAAAGAAACTCTGGGCATGAGAAAGTGGACAAAGAATGTACGAATGTATATGTAAATAATTTGACTCTAATGATCAACATTCAGGAATAAAGGAGGATTTATTTTAATAAAGCAGCTGGAAAATGTATAGCCTCCTTTCAGCTGGTACTTACCTATAAAACATGGCTGAAATTATGTTGTGGGCAATAAGGGGAAGGAAGGAAGGAAAGAAAGATGGTAATGTATATTTCAGGGCCTTATTCAGCTGTGCTGCAGCATCTCTTACATGAATGGGGCGGCATTTCACTTAAGGTTTGATCCTGCACAACACAGAAAGAGTGTTGTCCATATAAGCACAAGGTAAGGAGGTTGGGGCAGTGAATGCTGCTTTGCCCAGTCCTGTTGAGCTGTAGTACAGAGTAGCCAAGTTACTCATGCCTAGTAGCTGGAGTAAGTCCTAATATGGGAACAGATAGCTAAGTGTCTCATGCCATGCTGAGGATTGCATTTATACTGCCATTCTCTGCCCAGGCCCAGGTATCCACTGGGGACTACCATGATAAAAGCAAACTAAATTTAACTTGACACCTAAGCCAAAACCTGAACCTAGGTCTCTGGAGGTAAAAATACTGCACCTGTTAGCCCCAAGATTTCTAATTTGTTTCTCATTCTGGTTCAACATACTTTTTTAAAAAGGTGTTGTAAGTCAATGAGTTGATCCTCTGTTACTTAGTGACCTGCTAAAAATTGTTAACATAAGTAAAGATTTGGCAAGGAATGTCAGTATGTTACGTCTAATAAAGCAGTGGTTCTCAACCCGGAGTCCGGGGCCCTCTGGGGGTCCTCGAGCAGGCTTCAGGGGTCTGCCAAGCAGGGCTGGCATTAGACTTGCTGGGGCCTGGGGCGCCAAGCCCCACTACCCGGGGCTGAAGCCAAAACCTGAGCAACTTATCTTCTCTGGGCCCACTGTGGCATGGGGCCCCGGGCAATTGCCCTGCTTGCTGCCCCCTAATGCTGGCATAATTATTGTGGCACAGGTGGGCCATGGAGTTTTTATAGCATGTGGGGCTCAGAAAGAAAAAGGTTGAGAACCCCTGTAATAAACTATAATTTCAAGGAGGGTTTGTGAGACTGGGAATGGGATAGAGCCTATTCTCCTCTGAGACCTTTCCCGTCCAGCTAGCCTTTTCCCTCCAGCCTAGGGTGGCAGTGACAGACAGGTATTGCTTTCTGATAGCTCTTTGACAGGTTATGTGAAATGAATTAGTTGTTGGTCTCAATCCAGTTCCTACTGGACAGAGGTTTATGTGACAAAACTTCTATCTACTGAGATTAATTGATTTCCTTGTTGGCAGCCTCAGGAAAGAACCCAAGGACTGGATGACCACGGAAACTCTTATTCCTAGGGTTAGTCCCTTTAGTTCAACAGTGAGGTGCATTTTGTACGGTCTGGGGAAGCTTGCATTGTCCCTGCTCATGCATACACAGTAGATTTCAGTCTCCTAAACTATCAGTCGGACACATTTTACAATAATGATATTAATTTTTTAAAAAGGAAGAGTTTAAAAAGTAGTAATTGTGTGTTTTCCCCCTTAAACAGACATGAATGAACATCAATGTGCGTTGCCTCTACTGAATGGCAGAGTGCACTCCATTGCTGTTAAAATCAGTTGGAGAGAAGGACACTCAGCACCTTCCAGAATTAGACCCTAACACTTATATTGGACACTCACTTAGTCATTACTAATAGTGATTTAATGTGAATTCTTTTATAGGATTAGAACCAGTATGGAGAAATGCTGAAGAAGGGCAACGAGCATCTATAAAGAATAACAAAACAACATGGCAGAAAACAGAAGACCCCTTACAAACTTTCTCCTTTGTAGTTGTGTCTTTATAATAACTCTCTGGAACAATATCAAGCCATCTGATGAAAATGAATTTATTGCAAACTATTCCAGCAGCTCACTAGAAGACCATTCTGATTATGAAACCAAGAGCCTGCCACTCTCACACACAAAGAGGCTTCAGTTTGCATCAGCAGATAACAGAATAAACCATTCCAGTTGGGATGTGGTACACAATACTTCGGACAGTTTAGTACTGTCAAATATCCCAGAGAATGGAATCAGTGATTTAATACAATTATTGTCAAAATTCAACAAAACCTCAGGATTACAAAATCTTACTCTGAACAATATTACAACGTCCTGGAAAAACTTTATTAGAATTCTTCAGATCGTGTGGCATACATCCATTGAATATTTCAATATCTTTGAGATGAAACTGTTGTCAGATATTAAAAAGCAATCCTTCAACTACACTGGTACTTCCATGAAAGCACTGATAATAACGAATGTTTCTATTGAAGTATTCTATTTTTCACAGGATGACCTATACCGCATATTTTCAGAGATGAACATTACAGCCTTGACGATATCTGATTCGAAGATAATACATATGCTTTGCCCTTCCGAACGAAGTCAATTTCGCTTTTTAAGCTTTTCAAACAATGATTTGACAGATATGGTTTTTCAAGGCTGTAATAAATTAGATCTCCTGGAAACACTTATTCTACAGAGGAATCAATTAAAAAAACTTTCCAAGGTGAGCTCCATGACGAGTAAAATGAAATCACTGAAACACTTGGACATAAGTAGGAACTTGTTGTATTACGATGAGAATGAGAATGAGAACCACTGCCACTGGGTTGGAATGCTAGCTAAACTGAATTTGTCCTCAAACAAATTGACAGACTCAGTTTTTGGATGTTTGCCAATCAGTGTCCAAATACTCGATCTACAAAATAACCAAATCAGAACTGTCCCCAAAGACATTACTGAACTGAAAGCTTTGAAAGAGCTAAACATTGCATTTAACAGGTTAACTGAGCTGCCTGGGTGTAGTCATTTTAGGGGTCTGGAATTACTGAATATAGAAGAGAATTCAGTTCTCACCCCATCATCTGACTTTTTCCACAGCTGTCAAAATATCAGAGCGCTCAGAGGAGGGCACAATCCATTCCAGTGTTCTTGTGAACTACGAGACTTTGTTAATTTGGAAAAAAAATCAGGCGGAAGGTTGGTTGGCTGGCCAGAGTCTTATGTGTGTGAATATCCGGATGGCTTAAAGGGAACCCAGCTAAAGGACTTTCAGTTGTCTGAACTATCTTGCAATACAACTCTCTTGCTTGTTATAGCTCTAGTTGTCACAGTGGTGGTAGTGGTTGTGACATCCTTTCTGTGTATTTATTTTGATATAATGTGGTATTTGAAGATGATGTGGCAGTGGACACAAACAAAACGTCGGGTTTGGAACAGTCATCCCGAAGATCTGCAAAGCATTTTACAGTTTCATGCTTTTATTTCATACAGCGAACGGGATTCCCTCTGGGTGAAGAATCATCTGATCCCAAACCTGGAGAAGGAAGATGGGTCTGTACAGATCTGTCTGCATGAGAGGAACTTCATTCCTGGCAAAAGCATCATTGAGAACATTATCAACTGCATTGAGAAAAGCCACAAATCAATCTTTGTTTTGTCTCCCAATTTTGTCCAGAGTGAATGGTGCCACTATGAGCTTTACTTTGCCCATCACAAATTATTTAGTGAAAGTTCCAATAGCTTAATCCTCATTTTACTGGAACCAATCCCGCAGTATCTCATTCCTGCCAGATATCACAAGCTGAAAGCTCTCATGGCAAAGAGAACATACCTGGAGTGGCCAAAGGAGAAAAGCAAGCATGGCCTTTTCTGGGCTAACCTTAAGGCAACTATTAACAGTAACCTGCCAGTGTCCACTGAAATGATTGTGGTGTAGATCACAAGATAATTTACCAATTCTTGGATTTTATCTGTGTTAATTTTGCTTATAATGCAACTAGATGTGTAAGAAACTCAACTGATTTACTGTGGAATGACACTGTGTTAACCAAATCACTATCTTGCTCATAGTATTTGATTGTGTACCCACAAATACATGTAATACATGTAGAAATTATTATTTCCACTTCTATTAGTGAAATCATTGTGTAAAAAGTGTTCTTATATAGTTTGCCTATTATGAAAGGGCAGGAGAAGAAAATATTCATAATAATTTTACTGTTCTAATTATTTCATGTTCAGATGTTCAGGGTGAATTTTTTTCTGGAGCTGTGTTCCCGTTAATACTAGTCATAATTGAAAATAATGGAAATGATGAGTGGGTTGGATGTAATGAAGTTTTGTAGCATCATGCTTTTTAAGGCTGAAATATGTCTACAAATAATTTTGTGCCTGGCATGTTCTGGAGTTATGGTCTTACAGAATTTCTTGCTTGTATTAAATAAAATATAAAAGAAAGTTCTTTCTTAGGACTATCACTGGATTTTTAGTTATGAGGAAATCTTAGCTGTACTAAGTAGTAAGAACATAACATAATGGCCATACTGAGTCAGACCAATGGTCCATCTTGCCCAGTATCCTGTCTTCTGACAGTGGCCAGTACCAGATGCTTCAGAAGGAATGAACAGAATAGAACAATTATTGAGTGATCCATTCTGTGTCCACTTCTGGCAGTTTGGGAACACTCAAAGTTTGGGGTTTCATCCCTGACCATCTTGGTCAATAGCCATTAATGGACCCATCCTCCATGAACTTATCTAATTCTTTTTTGAACCCATTTATACTTTTGGCCTTCACAACCTCTCCAGGCAACAAGTTCCACAGGTTGACTGGGAGTTGTGTGAAAAAGTATGTCCTTGTGTTTGTTTTATTATTATTTTCATTGGATGACCCCGGGTTTTTGTGTCATGTGAAGGGGTAAATAACACTTCCCTATTCAGTTTCTCCACACCATTCATGATTTTATAGTCTCTATCATATCCCCCCTTAGTTATCTCCTTTCTAAGATGAACAGCATGATGTATTCACAGACTAGTTGCATTTAATGGAACTCTTCATGTGCTAAATGCTAAGCACATACTAAAGGGACTGATTCAAAGCCCATTTTTGTCAATCAGAGCCTTTCCTCCATCCATTAAGAAGCTTTCCTATGTAAGGCCTACAGGATTTAGCCCTATATTCCTCTTTTAATACTTCTTGCTTTGCTGCACTTAAGCATTCTGGTTGGCCTAGATCTGCTTACAAAGGAGGTACAAAATTTCTCAGAAATCTCTATTAATTAGTTACTGTGTATTAGTTAATACCTGAAGTTATGAAGAAAAATGTTTTACATGGTAATGCTCAAAATTGCTACAATCTACAAGGATCATATCAGTCCATAACAGCTCACTTTTTTGTATCTTATTTTTGATGAAAAGAAGTTACTATATATTTTGATAAAGTAACATGTTTTCTATTAGGAATTGACAAAGATATAACAGGAACAAAAGAGTCCTTTACTCTTTCAATTTACCACTTTATTGACCAGATTGCCCTTACTTGGAAACACCATAAATGGCCTGTTCATTTAAAAACACATTTTATTTTATTATAGCCAATTATCTCCTTCAGCAACTAATGAACAATCTACATTACTCTTCATTATTTTTAGCTGAGAGAGAGAGAGACTACACATAGTTTTGCACATATTTAGAAAATGTATTACATACATTGTATTAAAGTCTTTTTTATTTACAGAACATCAATAACAAAGCAAAATATGCATTAAAAAGGGGAATTCCCATATGTTCTAGTTAGCGGGATTTTTTGGATAAGCAGAACTGATACTGAATTAGCCAATCTGTTTACTATTTCGATGCAGAAACTTCTCATTTTTGGTAGTTCTCCTTTCGGCTCCAGACAGTATATTTTAACTCTAATAGCCTATTATCTTTGCATGTGTGGGAAACCCACAATGGATTTAGCCACAGGGCTTGGAAGGGAAGGGGTACAATATTGAGGGGAGGGTCTGGGGTTGCTGATGTTAGTGTGGCTCCATCAGAGGTCAACAGCTTTTCACTTTTGTTGCATGCTATCTTACAATTGTGTCAGAGTTTGGAGGTTTGCTCAGAGGGGAGTTTGGCAGAAGTGGTCCCAGTCACCCCACATGGGTTCAGGTTTGAGATATGGGAGAAAAACAGATGGCACAGACCACAGACTTTGGGATTGGAGTCTGCCATAGGGTAGCTGTTCCCATGGAGAGACCAAGTGAAGCTCTCCTGGACCAGAGCAGACAAGTCCAGTCCGAAGGGCTGGGCTACACCTGGGCCTATAAAGGGCTGCTAATGGGCACTTGGAGGGGAGGAATGGAGACAGGCTATGCCCTGAGGATAGAAAGCCATACTGGAGTGCAGCTAGCTCCTGTGGCGGGGACCCTGGAGCAAGGGGCTCGGGCTCATGGAAGCAACCCTAGGGCTGTTGCTTCAGGAAAGGAGTGGAGCAGACTGAAACTGGGAAGTTTCCAGGAGTAGGGGTGCCAGAGACGCCTGGCATGGATTGCCCTGAAGCCTGAGGCTAAGTAATGAGTTACTTACTTATCAGTGAGGCTTTCCTGATTGTTAAGAAAATAAACCTCCTTGTTGGAGAGGGAGAAGCTGGGCTGGGTGACAGAGTCATTAATTCAGGGGGTTGGAGAGAAAAATTCAGATCCCGGCTCAGACTGGGAATGTTGATTCATGACATAGGATCACTCTTCTGGGATCTGGGGTGGGGGGTCTCAGGACTTTAAGGGTTTCATAGAGGTTAGCTGAGAATATGATTATGCAGACGTGTCAGACCAAGTGGGAGTTCTGGAACACTGAAGATACAATATTGAGAGGTGACTACATAGACATCTTAGCACTGCTCCACGGGGAAGCTATGACAGACAGTAACACGGGACAGGACAAGCAAAGCAAGGACAAGCCAAGCATCCAAGGGTGGCTAGAACCTGGAAAAATTGGGAAGCAGCTTTTTTAATCCACACAGGTGTCATTTCAGAACAATTGCTGGGAAGAAGCCTGGATATAATCAGGAGGGCACATAATATATTTGGAGGCATGGTTTGATTTAACTATGATGAGTGATTTAGACTAAGAGCTGCAACTCAGACTAGGATTTGATGGGACATCCTGATTAATATGCGGTGGTTGGGATGCATGACACCACGGGAGCCAGGTGTTCACACTGATAATGGCCTGTTTACTACTCAGCATGTCCACTAGAGACTTGATGCTCTGAATAACATTTGCTGGACTTTTAATGAGGGTGGGTGTTTTTGGAACATCTCCAATTTTAAACATGGCTACAAGCTGTGCTTTGGGGCCTATGCAGCCCACAACTGCTATAGCTTTAAGGGAAAGCAACAATATGGTAGAAGATGCGGGGTAAACCCATAGGCGCCCACACCGCAGGTATCACCATGAAACTTTAGGGCCTATGACAGGAATTTTAACAATTCTGTGCAATATGAAGAGGAGGGAAAGCCTGGCGATGGTATTGCTGATTCCAGACCAGATGCTTCAGTACATGGTGTCTCTGGTAACCTGGGGGCTTGCAGCAGCTACCATCTCCATTTGCCCTTCGGGCCTTATATTTGCCAGTAGCATGTGCTGCCGATGGCAGGAGGGAGGTGAGGCAAGGATTTACACTGTAAGGGCACTAAGGACTTATACAGTAATGGTGCCCATTGGAGAGGAGACCCTCTTTATTTAGGGTGATGGAAAGCCCCATACAACATACAATATGTTACAGTTACAAAGTTCATGTTATCAGTCAGAAATCTGGTTCCCAGGCTTTCCAGGTAGGGACTGCTATGACTGCAGCCGAGCTAGATCTGGGGGCTACAGCAATTCAGGCAATTGGGCAATAGCATACAACTGCATACAGGACATACATGAGACCCAAGGTAGAGAATCAGAGCTAATTCTCTTCTCTTACTTTGAGGATCATCATGCAAATAGGCCAAGCACGTGGTAGTGTGGACTTGCAGGCATAGTATTGCATCCTGGGTGCATAGGTGGGCCTCCAAGTAATTGGGCAGTTCACATCTGGGCCTGGGGAGTGAGGCAACCCTGAGACGGCATGGAAGAAGAGACATGCTATGGGACCAGCCGATGCACCTTGTACACTCTTTGAAAGCCAGGGAACAGACACTAGATGCAAATATTGTTCACCTCAGTTTAAAAAAAAAAAAAGAGGATGGAATCTATGGATATCAGAGTAGCTGGTGAGAGTGGGAGAGGCAGCCAAGCATTTTGCTGGTGCCTCCATGTGGCCGATGTCCAGTACAGTACTTGGTACGGAAGAATTTGAAGGAAGGCATCCCTTATGGGAACTGAGTAGGAGGGTTTGGGACTCCTACATCTTGTTAGTGGGGAGCTGATCCCCCTCCTTTCCCTGGTCCCCTTTAAGGGAGCTGAGGAAGAGTGTATGGGGATCCTATGTCGGGATCAGTGGGGAGGCCAACCCCCTCCTCCCTGTGTTGTACAATTTGTTGTTAGTTACTTCCAGATATTATAAGTGAATAAAGCTGTAGCCTAATTAAACCAATCCATGGCCTCCTATCTTTCATCCGGTTTGGATGGACAATTCAAGGTGGCCTGATTTCAGAGGTTCTGAAAACCCACTACTCACTGATTTCAGTGGCACACAGCATCTTTGTAAATGAGGCCATTTAATTAGGAGCATAAGTATGAATTTAGATGCCTAGTTTTAGGCACCCAGGTTCGAAAATGCTGGTCACAGATTTTATCAAGTCTTGCCTGAAAGAGGATATTGTATGTTTGTCTTGGACCTGTTCATGAAATGGCTTGTGGTAGAATTCACTCCTGTTCAGCACCAAGCTGATGCACTATTTAAGCATCACAAACCAATTCAACCCTAAGACTTCAGTGGGGCCAGATGAGTGCATACTTCATTGGGCTGAGTGCTCAATACTTGAAATTCAAGCCACTTAGGACTCGGGGGAGATTTTCATAGGCAGAAGAGAGTTTAGTGCTGATGGTGAGTATATTGGTGTTTCAATATGTAGCACAGTCCTCTCTGAGTCATTACTGAATGTAATGTAGCCCCTGGAGGTGACTAGAGAAGATGTATAAAACTAATGTTCTGATCACTCCTAGTTATTAAAGATTGGATGGAATTTTTCACAAGAATAGCAATGTTACCTCTGGTGTGACTGCCAAGTTCCAGCTGGGATAGTTACCTACCTAATTTCTTCCCCATCCCTACAATGTCAATTTGGATACAGAATTCTTAACTTACTGTCCTAAAGTGCTGTGTAATATTGCTATATGCTGTTAAACAGCTGCCCGGCTAAACTCCAGAGGTGGCTGCATTTCAGCACTGGATGGACTGACATCTATAATGATCACTTTACATACTGCAGTGTCATGAAAGGTGCTGTATAACTGTCAGATATATTAATGAAACACAAGGCAGGACTGGAAGAGCTCTATGTACGCTTGAAAGCTCGTCCCTTCCACAAACCGAAGATGACATCCAATAAAAGATATTACCTCATCTACCTTGTGTGTCTCATATCCTCAGATTCACGCAGCTACAGTAACACAGCAAACAGATATATTAATAGTTATTAATAACATAGGCCAGCCATCTGCCTCTACCTACATAGGACTTTTACAAGTACTAAATTATACAGCAAAGAAAACTATCAATCTGTCAAAAATACGTATTCTTCTGTACCTTAAAACACATTTGCCTGTTCCCAAAGACCTAAAACAAAGTGGAAAAAAATTAAACAAATGATTATCATTAGTTTTATTGAAAATATTGAGGTGACATTTACCAGCACTTATTTTGTCCTGTTTACAAGATGTGAAAAAGAAGAAGTAAAACATCTTAACTTAGATTTCCTTACTTATGCAAAGCAGTGAAACCAACAAGACATTTCTTCCTGTTAGCTAATTTCTGGTATTCTGGTTTGTTGAAGCTCTCAAACTTAGTTTGTTGGGAAACACGATTTTTTATTTCTTTCTAATTTGCAGGTAGCTGGGAAAGAGATAATTTGATTCCTGATGTTCTCCAAATATGATTACTAACCAGCAACATTCTCCTATACTTTTCCTTTCCTCCCACAAAAGTCCAACTCAAAGGCAAAGTGCTAATTTCATTGTTTACATATCATATCCTGCTCTACTGGGATTTACAATACAGAGCAGAGTCCCCCTCAAGGAGCAAACTTTTTTTAAATTTGTTTTTGGAAATATTTCTTGTAACTTGTAAATGTAGTTTGTCTTTCTGAAATTGAACAGGACAGTGTGCTTCTGGCCAGGGGATACACAAAATGTTGGTTCCTCTTGGCTTTGGCTAAATGCCACAAGAATTTTCTTTTCCTTATAGGTTAAGTGAGGAAATGTGCCCTGGCCACAAGCTTTAAAAAATGGCTGCCTAAAATTAGCTCCTAGGGAGAGACTTTCAAAGGCACAAAGGGGGATTTAGGCACCCAGCTCTCATTGACTTTTCAATAGAAGTTGGGTGTCTAAATGCCCTTCATACCATTGAAATTCTCTCCTTAAGTTTTTAGAGGCCTGATTTTTTTCAAGTGTTGAGCACCAACCAGCTCCCACTAAGTCATAGGCATTGGAGCACTGTGACATTTTGAGTCAGGCATACAATTCTATACTTGCATGCAAAATGGCATACTCCATGCTGTGACCTTGCTCATACGGTGTGTGCGAGGTCACACTGTGTGGCAGATACTATTTTGTTCTACAAGATGGTATCCTCCATGTGCATCTGGAGTCCGGACGGAATTACCCTGCTGTCACAGCTGGTCATGGGGCATGCAATGCATACATAGGCAGCACACCACTGGTCGTAGGTCTTAAGTGGTACATGATAATTTAGTGGTGCCTCACCTTTGTTCTGGCCCTCTCCATGGGGGTGAATTTCAACACCAGAGAACAGGGTAAGTGTATTTTATAAACAAAAAATAAATATTTAACAAAGATTGGGAGTACAATCTTGAAAACAGTAGGAGATCTGGGTGTGCAAAGACTGCATGATCAGACTCTCTGGGGGAAAGCTAGATGTACTAGATGATTAATTTTTTAAATGTCTGATGACATTTTTTAATTGTAATTAATTCACTTGTTTCTTAATAAGTTTGTCATTTTCTGTGTTCATCTGTATTCATATGGAGTAAGGGCGACATCCAGTGGCCAGTTGTTTAATCGTTGTTGAGTATTTCCTGTGTATCTCTTAAAGGATAGCTTGCATTAGAATAGATAAAGCACACTCTTCCTCTGAATAAAATGTCACAACAGAAAGGTAATGAATTGCTTATCCAGTTCAACACATTCAGGAACATCTCCCAAGTGCAGGTTCATTTACAGCAAACAACATAACATGCTGCTTAGAGCCTGGGACTCAAGATGCAAAGATTTGAGTGCTATATCTACCAGTGATTCGGGGCTTGCCTTTTGGAAAGTCAATTACCTCTTGGTGCCTCAGTTTCCCATTTTGTAAAATGCACATATCTACTCATTTTTGCTAAGCGCTGTGAGATCTGCCAATGCACAGCATTGTATAAGCACTAAATAGTACCATGTATCCCCTAACAGGTGGTTCCATGGGAACCATTAGGAACTGGTGCTAAACAGATGCTTTTATTCTCATTTATTTCATATTTTAATTGTTGTTTGTAGGGTCTTATTTTAGTGCATTTGTTTCTTCTGTATAGTTACCCAATACCATATTACTTTTGACAACTTTTGAAAATAAAGTAAGTGCTCATGATTTTGATTTGCTGGGCCTGTCTCCTCTCCCAGTTACTTCAGGGAGTCTGCTGAGTATTTTGTGTGTGTATGTGTATGAAGGGAGAACACACTGAAACTCAGAACAGACAAAGGGGGTAGGGTGGAGAGGCAGAGGCAAAAAGCACGAAAGCTGAGCAGTAGATTGTGAGCACAGTGTGACCCTGGAAAAAACTAGCAAGGCAGCTTCTGGGTCTGGTGTTGGCTAAAGAGGGTTGGCGCTGTAAGTTAAGAATCTGCTCCTTTTTGTTCTTGGTTCCTCCTATGTTTGGAGGAGCAGGACTGTGATGCAGTCTTGATTATTTACACTGAATATATGAAAACACCAGACTCCATCAATTTCTACTTCCAACTGGAAGAGGGCCTCACAGTTTGACTAACCATTCAGCTCGAAAAGGGGAACGTCTGAATAGACTAAGAAAATCCCTGATCTGCAATGAACTTACCTGACACCAATGCGGCTCTGTCTTCCCAAATCATCACTGACTGTTGTGTAGTCTAGTCCTGGACATCTCTAATAATGAGGAGTCCGGTGGCACCTTAAAGTCTAACAGATTTATTTGGGCATTAGCTTTCGTGGGTAAAAAACCCACTTCATCAGATGGCTATTCCACAGCCTTTCCTGACAGTCTGTTTCATGGAGTGCCTTCATAGTTCCAAGATTGCCTGAGAATCTAAATGAAGGTTGTGTCTTTGTCTACACTTGCAGTTTAACAATGTTCAGCATCGGTTCAGTTGTAAATGTTGCTCACATCCTTTATTGGCGAGGAGTAACTTTCTCAGTGTAATGCAGACTTCCTTCTCTCCATCCATGCTCTTCCATCTCCACCTTTCATTACTCTCCTTTTTTCCCACTTATATTTGCTTTCTTTTTCCTCTTTTTCTCCACTGCCTGGTAGCTCATACTGGGTCATTGTCAGAGTGAGCTGATTGCCTTACCGAATATTCTGTAATTTGTAAGAAGAGCCCAAGAACAATGAAGTGAGTGCCAACCAATATTCTCAGCTGCATCTGCCCAGCGTCCTGGAAAGCTGCCTTTGCAGGACATTCTGGACACTAATCCACCGGGCAAATGCAGTGACCCATTTCTACAAATTGTCAGACAGGAGTTTGGCAATTAAATCAATTGCTTTAACAGTCCTGAGAAGTACATAACAGCTGGCATGTGCCTCACCATCATAAATACTCTGTAAAACATGTGCAATTTTCTAAACAGGCCCAGAGCCTGAGTGCCAGCTACATTTCCACATTTTATCTGTCTGGCACTACCAGCTAGCTGCCTGCAGCATTGTTGAGACCTGAAGCATTAACACTTGGAATTCTGCTTCTTCATCCACATCTGTATGGCCAAGAAGATAAAATGTCAATATTTTTCATATGAAGTGACACTAGTGTGCTCTGTTTCAGAGTAGCAGCCGTGTTAGTCTGTATTCGCAAAAAGAAAAGGAGTACTTGTGGCACCTTAGAGACTAACAAATTTATTTGAGCATAAGCTTCCGTGAGCTACAGCTCACTTCATCGGATGCATCCAATGAAGTGAGCTGTAGCTCACGAAAGCTTATGCTCAAATAAATTTGTTAGTCTCTAAGGTGCCACAAGTACTCCTTTTCTTTTTATTAGTGTGCTCTGTTTTTGTCCTATCTCTTGTTTCAACTGCAACAAGGTGCCTCAGACCTGTTTGGGGGATGTCACAGTTTACACTGTCCGGCTTGACTGGAAAATTTTTTCATTTTTTTCCTCAGCTTTTAGCTTAGATGACTAGCAACTTGGCATGATTGTTAAGCTTGGCATAAAAAAAAAACAATCTGTTTTATTAGCTCAGTGAATGCCAAAATGTTTCCTAGAAGACTCACTTTTGTCATCCCCACTAAATGAAATATGAGTGTGCCCGAAAAATAATTAACTCAGAAATGTGAGCATCTAATCTGTAGCTTGAAGCTGATACTGAAATGAACTGTCTAGCAGCGGTTCTCAACCTATTTACCATTATGGGCCAAATGTGCAGCTCTCCACATCCACACAATATATATACTACCTTTATGACCCTGAGGATGTGACATGGGCCACATCTGGGTGCTGATTGGGCTGCAAGTGGCCCGCAGGCCGTAGGTTGAGAACCACTGGTTGTGTAGGCAGATCATGGCTCAGCTGTGTATCTTAAGCCCAATACTTATAACAGCTAAAGGAGATTCTCCTTTAGCTCAAACAATAGGTACCTGTGCATCTGAGTTCTCTCCCTTCTGCTACAGCAAATGGCCCTGTTCTACAGCAGAGTGATGATGGCTAAGTCCTAGCTTGCAACAGATTTGTTACAATAACTTAGATTTTTACTGACTTAAACTCTCAGTGGGCCTTGCTTTCAGGGCAAGATTCAGGCCCCACGGTGTTTGTTAAAATCAGGTCTAGTTACTGGTTTTAAATTCACGTTTTTTAGTTTTCCCAACCAGGAGATAGTTGAAAGTATTTTATAAAGGATTTTAAAAAGTAAGTAACTTGTGTATGACGTCAATCATTAATTGCCTCTGTTAATATTGATTCAGAACAAGAAACAGTCTGTTTCTGTTTTCAGAGTGCCGTGCATGAAAGCCTTTGTATGAGTTTCTGGTCCTCGCTCTGGCTTCTTCACACTGCTCCAGTGACACAAAACTGCTAGAAACCAAGTTTAACCAGCTACCTCCAGTGTAGGGGCATCCCAAAGTGAGATTGGGATAACACAGCAAATCTGACATCACTCCCCTTGCCCCCACTCTATGGGATCAGGTTGCAATGTTGCTGGATTGTCCATTTGGGGCCACAGGTAGCCGGGTGTAAGAAAGACCAACCTCAGACCATCTCCAGGATCAGCGCAAAGAGGGCTTAAGGCCACCATTTCCCTACCTTGCCCAGAACATCCTGTGTTGAGTGTGCATCAGCTGGAACATAACAAACAGGGTTAATCAGGCCACAAGCAGGAAACATTTCCTAGTCCTTTGTCTCTAAGAAAGACGCTCTGAAGCAGCCTCTTGCTGTGGTAACTATGTATTTCTTTCTGTAAAGCACAGTAAATGGACACATGACATGCATAACTGAGCAACATGTAGGTCACAGCCACCTGAGGCTACAGTAAAATCCACACCCACTTCTTAAAATTACTTAAATCTCTGGATTTAATGGTCAAATGCTTATTCCACCCTCCTTGTGGCCTTATATAATCCTTCTGTGTAGCACAATTGCATTCTTCAGAATTAAAGGGCTTTGGTAAATAGTGTAGCACTGAAATCTGAATGACTTTTTTCAGAGCAGCAGCTGTGTTAGTCTGTATTTGCAAAAAGAAAAGGAGTACTTGTGGCACCTTAGAGACTAACCAATTTATTTGAGCATAAGCTTCCGTGAGCTACAGCTCACTTCATCGGATGCATTCAGTGGAAAATACAGTGGGGAGATTTATATACACAGAGAACATGAAACAATGGGTGTTATCATATACACTGTAAGGAGAGTGATCACTTAAGAATGACTTTGTTTCCTCAGTTTCTGTAATGCTGATGCTTTATAGTTGAGCAGAAAGCTTCTACAGGGTCTATATCAGTGGTGGGCAACCTGCGGCCCGCGGGCTACACATGGGCCGTCAGGGTAATCCACTGGCGGGCTGCCAGACAATTTGTTTACATTTGCATAGCCGCCCACAGCTCCCAGTGGCCACAGTTCGCCGTTCCCAGATAATGGGAGCTGTGGGAAGCAGCGTAGGCCACAGGGACATGCTGGCTGCCGCTTCCCGCAGCTTCTATTGGACGGGAACGGTGAACCGCAGCCACTGGGAGCCGTGGGCGGCCATGCAAATGTAAACAAACTGTCTGGCAGCCCGTCAGCAGATTACCCTGAAGGGCCGCGTGTGGCGCATGGGCTGCAGGTTGCCCACCACTGGTCCATATGCTTCTGTGCTGACTGCTGTGCACAGCAATTATTGACAATCCAGATCTGCAGATTATACAGTAAGTCTACATAAAGCAGTGGTTCTCAATGTATTTATCATTGTGGGCTGCATAAGAGACTCATGCTCCGCTGTGCAAAGCCAGGGAGGGAGGCAGGGGCTGATGTGTGTGTGTGGGGGGGGGGGGCACCCCCTCCCCCTTCCTCAGGACTGGTTGCATCCAGCTTCTGTGTGAACTTAAAAAGATGCCATGCCTGACATACTCACTCTCCCCCAACACACACTTCTCTCTCCTCCACTTCAGTTGAAAAGCAGCTGGCACTCTAGTAGGATGCCCATGGAACGATGGGATTGAGAAACCTGCATCATGTGATGCTGTACCTGCCCCATGAGGCATTGCAAACCCTTCCCAAAGCACCCTGTAGCCAGTTGCACAGTGGGATAGCTACCCACGCTGCTCTCTGTGTCACTGCAAGAGCTGCTATTGTGGCTGTGTTCTGCCAACACAAAGAGCATAGCGTGGACGTGCAACAGTGGTTTAATTAAAGTGGTGGCGGCTGTGTGTCGGCATAAGTTGTGTTGACAAAACGCTGTAGTACAGACAAGGCCTCAGTGAAGTAGCCTGTACTTTGCAGGCTGCCCTCAGAGAGGAAAAAAGGTTGGCGGTTTTCAAGGGAAACAGGTGTGGGCTTTCAAAACCATGGACTCCATTGATCTGTGGGGGAGCTCTGCCTCTAGCCCCACAAAATTCACAGCACTTGTGTTGCTCCTCAGCTCCACCATGCTGTTCTCTGGCAGAAAGACTCCTTCAGAAGCTATACTGTTATTGGCTGCTTTCCCCCTCTCCATGGCTGAGCAGTAGCAGTTGGAGAAAAGCTGCTGGTTTAATTAGGGTCAGCATCATTGCTTTGAGGATAGCTGAAGGATTTGGAAGGGAGTGTATTGCAAAGTATATTAGGGGATGGGTTTATCTCCTTTCCCTCCCTAAACTCTGATATCAAACATTCAATTTACCTTTCAATGCAATTACTAGTTGCTTTATTATACTCCTGCATATAGATCTGCTGATTGTAGGCTCCTTGGGACAGAGACTATATTTTTATGATGTGTTTATACAATGTCTAGCACAATGAGCCTGGGGCTTCTAGGTGCTACTATAATACAAATAAAATATACAGTATTGTAAGAAATCTGTTGCCACCTCTGCTGCTCCATTTGTCATTATGTTGCAAACCATAGCCACTCAGAACTTTAAGCAAAGGGTAGGGATCCTACTCTTCAAGAGCACACATTGCCACCAGTTGAGTCCACAGCAAAATTTTTGGGGAAGAAAACAAATATAGGCCAGACCATGAAATGAGAGCAGGATTAGAATGGGAAAGGAACTCAGGGAGGAAAAGCTGGTTGCTTTTGCCATTTGGCATTGGGGCCACACAAAAAACCAGGTGCGGCTGTAAAGACAGAGTTGGCTTGAATGTTATAACTATGCCATATGAGAAAGGGATATCTGCTTTATGAGCTGTGCAAAATCTTTCATCAAGACTTGGTTGTGAAACTAGAATTTGGGGTTAATTGTTTTTACCAATTTATTTGAGCTTGGATTTCTCACAAACAGTTCAGAGCAATTATTGAGTCAGTGATTCAGTAACTGGAATTCATACATCCCAATGTCATATAGTCTTGTTTCTGTTCCGTGATTGGATGACCTATACCTTATAATAAACATCTGCCTCAAACATTATTTATTCATTCATTCAACTAATCTTGACTGTGAAATTGAAATTAACTTTTTGAAAATGTTAGTATAAAAAAGTTTGGTTGCTAGGGAACAGCAAATAATAAAGAGGTAAGAGTAGATGGAATCAAAATCCAGTGAACTGTTTGCACTACGTTTTTTTGTTTTGCTTTACCCTCTTTATTCAGATGTATCCATAAGAAATGTGGTGCATGGGCTGTAGTGAACCTACCTTGACTCTCTATATGATTCATAGATCAGCATACTCTTTAATAGATATAAAAGTATTTTGCATTAAAATATGTGTGGTGCTTTAGATATTCCAGCAATCTGACTTCTGAATCCTAAAAAACCCTTCAGAAATGGGAAATTGAGCTTCTGGATTTTTTTGTTTTGCATTTTAACAAGTGCTGATTTTACATATTTTGAAAGATTCTTTTCTGAACTTCCTGGTTCATATGTAAGTATACTCTGTTGTATGGTATATAACTACATGATCACATTTAATATTCTGATGGTTTTATTAACAAGTATAATACATATTGTATACTGTATATAGTATGAGGACTGTACAGTACAAATTTATGTTCACAGTTTGACATGACAAAATGTCATTACTGAATTCCCATTGGACTACCAAAGTAGAAACAGTGAAAGTACATTAAACATTCACATCTTTAGTAAGAAAGATTACCAAAATGTTTCAGTATTTGCAAGTTATAGTAATGCATGCTAGAAACCTTTAATTACCCAGTCTTATTAGCTTATAAAATATATTACATTTTATTAAAAAAATTTCTGTATAGTTTATACAAGTATTAAAGTAAATGTAATATCCCTGCTACATTTGCAGGTAATGTTTTAAGAAATGCTAAGCAGAAAGATTATTTTGACCCTCTAACATTTAAAGTACATAAATAGCAGAAAAGTGCTAATATCTGTAAGACAATGAACATTTTTGTAACCCTCTTAATACATGTAAAATGTTTTTTGTTTTGTTTAAGAAACGATTTGCATTCATTTACAGTTTGCTAACCTTGACAGAGACAAAACACAGACAACATATTCAGACGCTTGTGGCGTTAGATCACTACAGAACTACAGTGTATATTTAAATAAAACCATATTACTGTCATACCTGTTTAACTCCGAAGGATTGTCTCGGAAATATGTAATCCATTTTAATGTTGAATGGTACATACAGGTACAATATCAGTATAATGGTATTCCAAGTTACATACTATACAGTGCAATACTGCTAGTGCACAGGTTTTTCTTTTAAATACACAAAGCAAATCCTGCAGCAGAGTTGTGTGTGTGTCTTTAGACCCAGTCCTGCTTCCATTCAGGTCAACAAGAGGAGGAGTGAGCTCTCTAGACTGGAGCTGATACTTGTTTAGTATTTCCTTAGTTATATTTTTTTTTTGGGATGCACTCCCCAAACTAAAGTTAGAGTTAATGCCCCATTTAAAATGCAGATTCACATTTTAAACTAAAAAGATAAAATTTACTTTGTAATCACTTTTCTGACTTCCCAGAAGATATGACGCCACATATATAAAGTGAAAAATCCTATAACAAAACATTTACATGAAACTATCTTTTTTAGTTACCAGTAATTAAGATTCTATTTAATGTTTAAATTTAAACCTGCTGTCAATGTCCTATATCATAAAGCATATGGCCAAGGGCATTTTATAATTATATTGCATCTTAACAGTATTTCTCCCTACAACTCATTATAAATATCTTTAACAGAGGCAAACAGGTTAACAGCTGATTTAATAGCCTGCATGTCAGGGATTTAATGCTCTGCTGGAGTAACTTCATTAACTTCAGTGGAGTTATGCCAGAAGACCACGCAGCCCCAGATTATAGTGAGCAAAAGATGCAAACACTTAAAACTGTTTTATGGAAGACCAAAAAAAAAAAAAATAAAAATTAGCAGCACAGGAAATTTAGTCACAAAAAATACCAAATTTGATGCGAATAAATTAGTTAGAAATAGAAATGGAATTAGAATGTCTGACACTGCCTTTCTTTATAGGATCCTATCTGCTTGTTTCCAGGTTTTAATTGAGTTGTTTTCATCCACAGCATGCCAAACACCTATCCTCCTGTGATATGTTTAAAAGTTCAAATTCAGGAATTGAGCCTGTGGCAGCTCATTGTGTGAAGCCCCTATTAAAGTCAATAGAGTTCTTCAGGTATGGAACAGCTAGCTGTAAATAACTAGAGCTTAATTTTGATATCAATTTTGATTCTGTGATGTTACAGGCACTTGGAAAAAAAAATTGGTCTAGTCTACGCTAGTTCTCTTTCCAGGAAGTTTTTTTCGTACGTGACAGAGCCACGTATCAACAGAAGGCTGAGAGAATTTACCTGGTAATTACATTTCTATCCAGTTACACAACTATAAATCTGGCATAGCTTCAATTCCAGGATTCCATAGATTCCAGGAAAGTTACTCCAGACTTACAGTGGTGCAGGAGAGCAGAATGTGGCTCAGATCCCTTACACCAGCATTCACACAAAACTTCCAAGTGCTGGGAGATATGGTATGAAAATTCTCATTCCTCACTGTATGTTTTGACTGTGTAACACCACAGCACTGCAAAAGGGTAAGAGATTCCTTAGATCAGAGGCTCTCAACCTCTTTCTTTCTGAGGCCCCACCAAGATGCTATAAAAACTCCACAGCCCACCTGTGGCAGAACAACTAGTTTTCTGCATATAAAAGCCAGGGCCTGCATTAGGGGGTAGCAAGCAGGGCAATTGCCTGGGACCTTTGGCTTCAGCCCTGGGTGGTGGGTCTCAAGGCCTCTGCCTTCAGCCCCATGTGGTGGGGCTTCAGCTTTCTGACTTGGGCCCCAGCGAGTCTAATGCCCTGCTTGGTGGAACCCCTGAAACCTGCTCACGGCCCCCCAGGGGGCCCCAGGCCCCTGGTTGAGAACTGCTGCCTTAGATAAATGGATGTCCAGTTCCATACTTTAGTATACGTTAATTTTAGAGCCGGGGAAATATTTCATATTTTACGTCAGAAGCACCCTTTGCACTTTTCTGTACAATAAGTGAAAATATCCCTAATTACTCTGACACTCAGCATTAAAGTTCAGATAGCTGTAAGGGATCATTTTATTCTTTACCCTCCCAAACATCTATACATTGGCCTATATTTATACTATTGGAGACAAGCACCTTCCTGCCAGTTTTGCTGACAGAGGGGAGCAGCTGTCGATGTCGGGTAAATGTGAACCACACTGCCAAGAGAGTAAACTGGCACAACTCTTGGATCTGCAGGATTTTCCAGGTGTCCACAGTGTTTAGGGTCATGAACACTTCCTGCGCCACCGGGTCTCAAATTCTTTCGCATAGAGGGCAGCATGCAGATATTTTCTTTTCCAGTGGGTTTTTCCATGAAGTGAAAATTTGACTGACATTCTCATATTGCAGGAACTATGCCTGATTTGCATAATGAACTGAACAAAAAACTTTGTGGTGCATAACAGTCTAGACAAATACATCTTGTTTCCATGCAGTGCCACAAAAGCAGCCAACTAATAAATGCAGGAACCTCCCTTTTAATGCAGTTAACACCTCCAAAGTTCTGGAACATATTTAGCACCAAACTTTAGGTTATTTATTTTATTTTGTTAACTGAAACTGGGAGTTGAACCTTTCTGACTCAATTTGTTAATACAACAAGCACATCCATGGGATCTCTTGGTCCACCTAGCATCAAGAAACCAACAGAGCCACAAATCAAATCACAGAGTCATTAAATGGCTTATCAAGCCTACTCTCGTCATTTGAGACATTTACACAACTCAATTTCTCACAGGAAGTGCTTCCTATTGGATGCCATTTAGCTTTTTGCCATCAAAAAAATCTTGTGAACTAAAATTTAAATACTGTAGTGTATCAAATTGGCACTCACTTCCACCAATGGTACAGTTTGGAGCATTCTGATATAACAATTGCTGCTTTTGAGGTACGATGAAGTTTTTAAAAGAACAGGAAACACAGGGGAGTGATTATCAAGGGATACATCTTTACCCCTGAAATGAGGTATGGTAGGTCTCTATGAATGTCATTTCATGTCATGTCATAGGAGTACCGTGTGTGTTCCATCTATACGGCTGCACACAAAACAGAGATAGTGTCACACAGGAATCACACACTTAAGGAATCTACCAAAGCATCATGCAATAAACACAAGCTCACGTACTGCAGTATAATACAAAAGATAGGTGACGTTGGTTTAGAGGCACAATCATGTGTACACATCAATTTCTGCTGATGATTCTTCAAATAATATTATTAATTTAGCCCAAATCAGTTATCACTTAATTTTTCATGATGTAAAGAGAGTACTTTGCTTAGGTTAGCTATTACAGTGTCATTCACTGTCTTGGCAGAGGGGATTTCTACAGTGAGAAGTGTCTTTCTAAAAGTGTTGCTTTAAACACGTTGCTGTAACCAGCAATGTTGGAAAGTCCATTCATTGCACTGTTGAGCATAAAAGGAGAGCGTATCCTTTGCAGGGCTCATAAATAAAGTCTCTGGCAAGGACTGGATATTCAATAACATTTACTAGTTGATCAATATATGCTGGCTATATTATATGGCAAAACCAACAAAGTTGCTAGTTTACAAATTCCCTTATTCACAAAGGAATACATAACATATACTGTCTGCAGGAAGGGTTTGCTTAGCATCCCTCGGAAAAAAAAAATGTTCACATTCTTTAGGTCTGACCCGTGGCAAGGACATAGCAGGGTTAGATAACATCTATTACTGACCATATGGAAGCTTTTAATTGTGTAAGATCAGAGATTCAGACCAGCTGAATTCAAATTAAAATGCACATGTAAAAAAGAAAGTGTGATGGGAGTTGAGGGACAAGAGACATTCAGACTAGCATATGGCGTTTCCTGTGGAGAGCAAGATGGTCCGAGCGTGAGAAACTACGGTCACAGTCCGGGCACTGGAAGGGTTTGATTCCGGTATGTTTACGGAAATGTCGTGTTAGTTCATCAGAACGAGCAAACTTCCACGTGCATCCCTCCCAGGTGCACTTGTATGGCTTTTCACCTGGGAAAGGGAACAGAAAATGAGGGATTTAAAGTGGGGAAAAAAGGGTGGGGCTTCTCCAGGGTGTTTCTGAATGTTAACACACAAACATGTGAACTGCTTTATACCATATGATTCATCCTCTCTCTCCCAGCTAATTCTCTTCTACTCACCCAAACTGACCTATCTAGCTAGCATAGTTTGTGAAGTTCTTGGTTTGCTTATGAATTTCTAAATGTGCATGAAGGGTTGTGTGTTACATCTTGTTTGTATTGCTCTGTCAACACATCCCTCCCTTTCTTACCCCTACATGTTTGTACAGCATCTAACACTACAGGGTCCCAATTTGGTTGCAGTCGCTATGAGTTACTGTAATGTAAATAATGATGTTGTCATAAGAGGTATAGTCAAAGGTGGATCCGCTTAACTAATTTCCTTTCTATGAGCCTGATTCTCATTTCCACTAAGCTCCATTACATTGCTAGGGAGTAAATGGCCATAGTGTAACTAGGAATCAGGCCTTGTATCTTCTCTGAACAGGTCTTACTGTCACAAACTTCCAGCGTATGTCCAAACAATGTGTCAAGGCATGCCTGGAACATGGTGATTGAGAATAGGTATGGGGACATCTTTATTTGAAAGGAGCTCTTAGAAAAGAGCATTCAGAAGGAACCTGACCAGTATTTAAGAGTGGCTGGATGCAATGCCGAAACCTTAACAGACACTTTACATTTGGCACCCAGTTCAGGCCTGTGTAAATGAGTGCTACTCCTATGGAATTCTCAAAGCCAAATGTAGCAGTGATGTAAGCTGTGAGGTAGTGCAGTGATTGGCATTTGGTGGGTGTGCAAATGAGTACCTTGCATGCCATGTGGGCAGAAGTGGGTATAGCAGAAAGAAAAGAAAAAAGCAACTGATATGAGCATATAAGAGATACTAGGAGGAGCTTACTTTGACTTACAACCTCCTGCTAGCTGCTTTTCCTGCTCCATCCCCCTTCTACTCCATTGCCTGTAAGGGCATATTTAAGCTTGGAGTGAGGGGGGTTATTCCCAGCTCCAGGAGATATACACTAGCTCTGACTGACCTAGAGTGCTAAGAACAGATTGTTGCCGGAGCAGCACAGCAGGCAGGAGGTACCCAACTGAGTAGAGTACGTACCCAACTGAGACCACAGGCAGGCACGCAGGGTGGCTACACTGCTCATGTCATTGTGGCTACACTCTGTTTGCAGTGTGCTAGTTCAATCAGAGCTAGTGTGAATATTTCTCCTTGAGCTTTCACACCCCTAGCTCCAATTGTAGACATACCCCATGTTACACACACTTTAACATAAGAACGGCCATGCCGGGTCAGACCAAAGGTCCAGCTAGCCCAGTATCCTGTCTTCCGACAGTGGCCAATGCCAGGTGCCCCAGAGGGAATGAACAGATAATCATCAAGTGATCCATTCCCTGTCGCTCATTTTGCAAACCCAAATGAATGTCAAACCTGTCTAGCCTGCCTGACTTCACCATTTATACCTGACATGTAACCTACCATTACCACTGAATTTTAATCTTGGGTTTCCATAGCCAACCCGGACTAAAGGGAAGATTTTACCACTACACAATGGGACTTCCTGGGACATGTGACTAGGACTCAGTGAGCTGGCAGAAGGAGATACGGTTAGATTGCTTTACCCCTTCTTTCTTTAAAATGTTGTCTTGGTGGTCTGTACATTAAACAGAACTCAGATAAATTTATGTTAGCCCATATATTTCCTTTAGTTTGAAAAAGCCTGAAGCACCTGTTAGATATCTAGAGCTGGAACTTCTGCAGAAACCAGAAGTCTGGCCTGGACTGATCCAGACCAATATGGATGAAAGGAAAGTGTACCAAGACTCATACCTGTATGCGTTCTTCTGTGAGCTTTTAGGTGGGAGCTTTTAGTATAGACCTTATTGCAACCTTCATAATCACATCTGTGTATTCTGCGTTTCCTTTGTGTGTCTGGAGATTCCACAGGTAAAGGTCTCTTTCCTGGCTGAACTATAACTGAAGGGTGATTCCTATGAAAGTGAAGATATAGGTTATGACTGATGAAAAGTATTTGACAAAGTAAACCTCATTCAGTGATCCACAATAAAGCCCCTTTATTCACTACCACTCTGTCTCTTGGCAGTGTGAACTACATTACATGTATGTAAAAGAATTTAAGACGACTTAGCAAATTTCATAGATTTTAGCAATAATATTTTGATTCTTTCCTCTTTTGAGTTTATTCACTTTGTGGCATGAGCAAACCCAAAGATATTCTTCTCAGCATGCTTGGATTTTAATTTATTTTTACTTATAAAGAAATGAAAGTCAGACTCTTGTTTCTCAGGCAAGTATGCTCAGGATTTCCAAACTCTCTCACTGAGTTTCCAGTTAACTTTCATTGCTTTTGTTTACATTTTTTATTCTTCCTTAGAAGACAGCTAATTTGTTTTTAATTTAAAACAGCTTTTCCATATTATTAAAGACATCATATCTTTAGTCTTAAAGCAGAACTCAGAGTTTTTATTGTTCCAGCCACTCCTTTAGAGAGTAATTAAGAATTTCCTGTTTGGTGCTGGCAGAAGGGTGCGGCCTCCCTTTACGACTGACGTCAATTCCTAAAAGTAGAGTTTAGACTGCATGTCACACCCACAGGATGTCTGAAATTGGCACTCCACCTTCATAAACATGATTTTCTTGCCTTTAACCCCACAGGTACTATTCAGGTAAGACATATACATATTTTTATATATACACACACACAATTATGTGTATATTGAATAAACACACCTTTCTAAGGATATTATCAGCTGCATATATAAAATCACTGGGACAGTCATGAACCTGCCTTCTATGCCAATGTTAGAGGAAGGAAAAGAGCAAAATATATATTTTTAAACAGATAGGCCTTTTAAATCACACAGCTTCACCGGACGCATTTTTCAACTGATTAATGAATACATATTACAGAGTCTTATATATTTTCTAGCTTTTAAGTGAAACTTAATATGCCACTTTCCACAGCTCACATTGGCCAGGAACAGCAAACCGCAGCCACTGGAAGCTGGGGGCGGCCGTGCCTGCGGACAGTCAGCGTAAACAAACTGTCTCGCGGCCCGCCAGCAGATTACCCTGATGGGCCACATGCGGCCCGCAGGTTGCTCACCACAGCTATGAGTCCTGAGTCACTTGGTGACTTCTTTGTGAGCCTAAGGTGCCATGAGTAACTCAAAAAAGCATATCTAGCGATGGAAAGATTTGTTGTTCAACATCATATTAATTGTAGTTAAAATATTATGATGGGCTCACCAGATAATGCTGTTATACAGTCCTACATGTTCCTAGAATGTGAGCAAGATTTTAATCTTAGAAGAAATGTTCTATTATTGTTAGTTTTGTTATGCAGTAGTCCTTTGACAGATGTTGTGGCAGACAGAAGAGAGTAAATTCTCTGCTTTATTCTCTGTATTTGGAGGCAATTCTTGAGACACCAGCTTCTTGAGAAGTAGGCATTGGTGTGCAAGCTGACATTGGTGGAAGAGGAGGTTGCCTGCATGCAGTTTGTGATGGCCTTTGTTCCAGACTGGTATAGGTGTGTAAATAAAGCAAGTTACACTTAGAGTACACGCAGACTCTCTCTTTCTTATTTCTCTTCCATTGGGAAGCCAACCTGCAATACTACAAAATTCTGCAAGTGATTTCCAGAGTGGGACACTGGTTTAAGAAATGAGACAATGGTATCAGAAGAAGGGCCAACATTATTAAATAACTGCTGAAATAAAAGATCATCTGTAATTCCATAAGGTCTTGTCTCTGCTTACACAAGCATATCTGAATTCATTTGAGCCTTGCGCATGTGGGTGTTTTTCTCAAACAGCTAACAATGTCTTCCAAAAATCATGTTATCACAGTTTATTTAAGCACGGCCTTGTCCCCACACCCACAGCCCACGTGATGAGGGTAGCATGAGTCAAACTTTGATTTCACACAAACAAGAAAACACAAAATTAAGGCTTCATATTACGTTTCATCCATGTCTGTGTATGGCAATAGTCTGAGAACAATACATGAACTTTGATTTAAAGGGAGAACTCGGATATTTCTTTAATTCCTACACAACAGATATTGACTTTGGGTTAAGATAGCTAGATTGTACAACCCACCAATGCTCATTGTAAGACGTCAATGGCTTTTATATATTTTACATACAGCCCCCCTCCCCTTTCAATATTTAGATAGCAAATTCAAGCACTCAAGAGTTAGAAAATGCCAGATTTATGGTTGCTTGTGCCAACTTCATTCAGTCCCCTTATATGTACATCCCATGCACTGAAAAGGCAAGGGTCCTGTAGAAAAATAGCATGTTATTATATAAATATAATAATGCACGTTCAGAAGCGGACCAAATTAAGGTTGCATGCGAAACTCAAAATCTGACTCTAACTTTCAAGTGCTTGATCTTGCGACTAAAATAATGTTAGTTTAGTGCAATATTTTGTATATGATGTCCTAGGGTTTTTTGAAAGGACAAAGTTAAAAACTATTATGTACAAATGGCCTCCCTATCATGCATCAACAGTAGGATCTGAACCATGAGCCTTCAGCACTACAGCTCAGATTGCAGCCATTACAGGACTAACAACACTACATGGCAGTAGGAGAAGGCTGACATGCCAGAGTGGAGGAAGGGCTGCTGGTGCCCTATCCTGGGTCCAGGGGGTGATCCAGGGGAGTCCAGCCCAGCTCATTCTCTCTGCTGCACCCTAGGCTACTAGATCCAGGGGTTTATTGCTTGGCTTTCTCTCCCTGCACCCCTGGGAGGTAGGGGACTCCTGTCCCATATGATGCTTCTGGTAGGGATGAGACTTTGGGGCCATGTGCCAGGCTGTCGAGGATGGAGGGATTATTGGGGGAAGCCCAGCCCAGCTCTCCCCAACTACTGCTATAACTGATCTGGCATTCCCAGGCATTCCCAGCATAGTGTCGTCTGCTTTGGCAGAAGCATGGGCCAGGCTCTCTAGAACGTTCAGTGATTGTGGCGGCTGCCAGAATTTCCCTGAGGAAATGGTGATTTTTAACACTACAACTGAGGTAGATCTGAATTGAGTTACATGGGACAAAAACGGTATTTCTGTAGCCTGAGGAGTTTCTCCCTGGAAATATCAAAGGCCTGCTACCACCAGGACGTGTTGCTGCTTCTCTAAGAAAAGGTCACAAAAATTCACCCCATCCCCAATGTAACATTTTTCCAGGTTACCACAATTTAATAGCTGTTTAAATATGGGCCTGATTCTGCGAGACTATTACAGGAAGAACTACTATTGACTGTACTGGAAGCTCCTTTTGTAGTGGTTTGCAGGACTGGGCCCTATATCACTTTAGGAACACATTATACAATTATAGAAGATCTATGCAGTTCACATGTACATAGCATGCATACTAACCATTACACTGCTGAAAACAAAGTTGAGGCTGAAGGGAAGAGGAGGAAAAAACTAAGCACAAACTCCAATTCATTTACAGTCTGCAACCCTTATTTATGATATTTTACTACATGCTTCAAAGCACAGTAGCTTTCCCCTCAAAGAACTTTTGTTGCCCCCGTATATGGAACCCAATGTATAGCAGGCAGTATGCTTCATTGTTCAACTGAAGATAGATACTTTAGGACTAATTACTTACTCTTGCAACATTACTTGCTGAGGAGACAAGGAGGTCATCATTGGAGGAGACATTTGTTCAGGATAGAACTCGGTTCTTGGTGGTTCGATTCCTGGTTCTACTTTGATCGTTTTCTTTAATGTGGGCTTCTCATAAGATTCAATTACAGGCACTAGAGGAAAAAAAAATCAAATATATATATATAAAAGAATCAAATATATAAAGAGTTATAAAGAGTTATGTGAGTTATTGATATCAATAGATTTATATGGGTATCAATAGAGCAGAATTTGATCGAGTAAAACTAGGGGAAAATATTCACACAGTAAAGTCTGGGTATTGTATGTTTTAGAAGAAAACAAAAGAATATTTGTCTCTCTTTTTCATTTCCCTTCAAAATATTCTGACTTACCCTAAAAAACTCAGGGATACACAGTTATTTTTCCAGATCTGACTAGCAAAAAAGGAGTAGTGGCACTAATTGTTTTGCTGGCCAGGGAAGAAAATGTGTCATGCCCCTTTTCCACAGCAACAGAGCAAAACAAAAAAACCAAACCACACCAAAGCAAACTAAAAAAAACAAAACTCCTCCTCCCCTTATAGCCAGCTGAATGGAGTGGAGGAACACCTCCTCTCCTCCCCAAAACAAAAACAACCCCAAACCATTGAATGGCACAGCAGTACAGCAAGCCCCTGGAAGTTGGTGCCCAGGGCAACTTGCTGCATAAAAGAGCACTGGTCCCGCATAAAAGAGAAACGTAGCACAACAGCACCCACCTGGCATGCTACTTGGATTTTCCAACTCTTCTGCAAGAACAGTGGACACCATTATAGGTTGATGGAGATGTGGAGCATACATAAAAGGAACAGGCTGGACCACAAGTGGCTGTATAACTGGAAGTATTCCAGGGCTCCTAAGTCCAGGGCGTGAAAGAGCAGCCATTACTGGAGGGATTGTTAATGGCATGGAAAAAGGCTGAACTCCTGGGGGAGGTGGTGGGGTGAATTTTTTCATAGGCGGGCTGGGAGAGGACAAAGTTAATCCAGGTGAGGCTCTTCTATGTACAGTCTGAAATTTCAGAGGAGAAGGAGAACTTCCAGCTGAACATGGTGAGCTTCGTTTATTCACTGTAAGGTCAACTGGCTCCATTTGGATTCCATTAGCTAGTCCTTCTGGGGTTGGATAGAATTTATTGTGCAACATATTTGGGGTAGGATAAATGACACTGTATTTGTTTGGCTTCATTTGGTCCATGTAATTGGACTGGTATGACTGTGAGAGGGAAAAAAAAAAAAGAAGATGAGAATTGATACAGAAGCCATAACAGGGGAAAAAATAAAAATCTAGTGCTAAGTTACTAATGACTGATCAAGTGAAGGAAAACAAAAAAGATGCAGACATGACATTTTCATGTACTCCTTTCTCTGAGAGAATGTACAAGATTTCTCACAGGGGAAATTATTTAATTCCTGATTCACTAATCATTTGGAAGCAATACACAATACATGATGAAACAGAGAAAATAACCAGACAACTCAAGACGTATTCAAAGTGCTTTACAAACATTTATTAAGCTTCATGTCCATCCTTCATGGTCGGCACATTAGGTACTATCCCCATTTAGAGATGGATAAACTCAGGCACTATGGAGACTAAGCAAGACAGTGGTGAAGCTGGAAATAGAACCCAGGCATCCTAAATCCCCCGACTGTTCTAATAACTGGAAAACACTGTGCCTCAATCTTCATTAAAGCAGAAATCTAAACACAAACCCCCCCTCCCAAACCAAAACGTATGCAACTGAGCTCTGCAAACAGTATCACAGACAGTAAATATGAAAAAGCAAATTGGGAAGGGAGTACATTCTAAACCATTTTTTCAGTGTTTTTTCTTGGAAGGGGGTTGGGGAGAATGCAGCTAACTTAGCTGTTTTAAACTTGGAAAACAGCTATCCGGAAGGGGGGGCCAAGTCTGATTATCTGAGGTGCTGAGTCAGAATTTCCTGTAAGTCAAGGAGAGCAAGTTGATGATGCTTATGCCCATTCAAGATTAGGCCCATAACTGACCCTTTCATACCTAAGCAATAACATTTTCCAGTAAAACACTGAGAATCACCATAGCATTGCATAATATGTATCACCACTGAGATACTCTACTGAACAGTTTCTCGTATTAAAAGTGTTTAAAACAATGTTATTTTTAATGAAGATAACTAGTTATATGAACTGATGAGATGTGCCAAAATATGAACTATACAAAGTGTAGACTATCCATTCTACTAATTTTTGATATCAGCAGTTTTATTAACTGAATTTCCACTTGTGGTTCTTGGATAAGTCAATCCTTTCTCTGTAGCTATGCTGTTTCCTGACAGGAATAAAACACAGTTTAGATTTTTGGAAGCACATTGGACCAGAAAGGGTGTGTGGGGTAAATTTTTAAAAATGGTAAGGATAGAGATAATTTATGAGCATAAAGCTAATGGACTCTAGTATACAATCACTCCCACAGTATTTTTAAATGCATTTTGTTAGGGCTAAAAATTCTAGCTAGGTCTTGCCTTGCTCTTACATCTGTATTCTCCTCCTCCTCCCAGGTATATTTTAACTGTTATTCATTTGAAGCTTAGCCAAAAACATTACTGTAAAATGTTTTGGAGTTATTGCCTTTGTTTTGATTATTGCAAGAAACAATTCTATGACACTTTAGAAAATGGGAAGTTCTTCTGCAGCACTCCTAAGATTGTAGGTAGATACAGCAACAAAGCTGAGTAGCTTATTCTGTACTCTATGCATACACATAACTAGCATTAACTTTTTTAAAAAAGTTACATACACATAGGGAAATTAGAAGAGAACTGCCACCTATGTGGTTGATAATAACATTTTTCATTTCTAGAACTTACTTAAAATTATATAATGGATTAAATGTAAGAATCTTTGTAGCAATTATATTCAATTGATCTTAAAGGATTATTTTTCATATAAAATAGAACTTATGCTTATACCTATAGTAAATTAATAATTTAGCTAACATATTAGTATCTGTTTTTGATAATAAAGTTCACAGAAATTAATGTTTTAAATCTTAACTATTTTAGCATGTGTGCATCTCAGAGCAAGATATATACAGAACTCACAGAGCACTGTTAGATAAGGAAATAATTATATTTATTAGAATTCTGAGTGATCAAGGCCACAGACTACTGATGGAGTTTAATATTTAACAGTATTTAGCATCTGCTGAATCTGATTAAGGCGTGGATGTAGATAGAAATTCAAACACTTAATACGTAAGCTGTATTAAGTGCTTGTGTTAAAACTTATGTTATTGGCCTACAGTACAAAGTCCACTTGACTTCACTATGCTGTAGAAACATTTAGTGGTACAGCTAGACATCAGTGGAACCCTGGAAGAATTATCACATCATCACTATGTGTACATTAATTTTTTGAACTGCGTTCCAACATCAGTGAACAATAGTAGAATTCCTAGAATATTTTTCATTCAAGTAAAGTAATCTTATATTCAGCCAATATAAGGTCTTGAACCTACAGACATTTGTGTATGTGACTGCCTTCATACACAAGAGTAGGCCCATTGTGTCACAGTCTGCAAAAGTTTCTGCAGAACTGGGGCCTAACAAGTCTTTCTGTTTTTAAAACCATGCTGTATTGAGACGGCCTAGGAGGATTGTAACAGAGTACTGGAAAGGCAAAATGAAGAAAGACTATCCAATTAAAATCTTAGTTTAGAGGAGAGAATTTTTTCAGTAAAGTAGGAATCTGCAGAAGAATGAAACACCTTTGGGCTATAACCTAGTTCATTAAAACATTTTTCTTTCTTTCAAGACTCCAGGTCAAATGAAACACATTGGAAAAATGCCAATCTATTAAAACAGTAGTGCAGAAAAATACTGCAATGATTCTGAGCTGTTTGGGGAACTTCTTAGTATTAGTTTGGAAAAGTTAGAGCTTAAATTCAAAGTAATAAAGACTTCAAAAATTATGATGATGACAATTATATTTTTAAAACACTTGATTTGTTGGGGATTCAAACCTGCTCTTGAATTGCTTTGAATGAAAGGTTTTCATTGTTGTAACTAAACTGGCACAGATTTGACTTAAGTCAGCTATTCTTTTGTGCCAGACTGGAGAGGTTGTCTCATTTTTTAAGCTTTCCTTCACTCTGAGATTTTACTTGCCATGTTCCTATTTGAACTGCAGAAAACGTTAGTGATAAAAAAAAGTAGGAGACAATGTTTTTCCTTACAGAATTTTTTCCTACTTAGTTTTGTAATCTCACAAAATAAAAGAAGAAATGCTAGGTATAGAAAACCTTAGAAGTCAATGCAGGTATAAAGAAAACAGAAAAAAGTTTAACAAACTTCTCAGTTCAGATTATACATATAAAAATCATCCAAAACGTAGTCAACCATTTTCTACATTATATTAAGCACATAAAAAACTGAAACAAAAGGGCAGGCTATGACATTACAGATCAATGTAAAGTAAGAGTATTCTGGCAATCAAACAGACTCAAATAGCATATCTGAGCAGTAAAGAAGAATCTCTTACTACAAGAACTCCCAACAGTAATCAAGAGAAGTGGTCTGTGATCTTGCTCCCCACTAGGAGTGACTACCTGGCCTTCCAGAACCTCCAGTCACAGCAGCCAGTGTCCCTGAAGCCTGCAGTTTCAGGGGGTGAAGAAAGGTCTCCCATAAGAGATCTTTTCCTACTGGTAGATCCCGTTCTTCTACGTAGGAACTCAGTTAACAGTGATGGTTTGTGTGAAAGATGTACCTAAAGATGGCTCCAAATCAGCAAACAACTTAATAACGTGGTGAGCCTTCCACTGAAGCCAATAGCACTACTCACATGCTCAGAGTTAAGCATGGGGTTAAGATCTGTACTGCAGTGAGGGTTGTTAAAGAATCCCACCATTGTCCTGTGACTGCAGAGGTGGTAATGGGCCACTATACCCTGATTGGTCCCTTACACTATCTGCTAACTATTTATGCTAAAAAATGCGTTCCACCTTGCATTTAGCTGTGATACTGGGAGTACCTTTCTTAGACCTGAAGAAGAGCTCTGTGTGGCTGAAATCCTGTCTCTCTCACCAACAGAAGTTGGTCCAACAAAATATATTACCTCACCCACCTTGTCTCTCTAATGTCCTTGGACTGACACGGCTACAACAATACTGCATACCCATCAAACACACACCTCTTAACTTTACAGTGACAATATAAAAATGTTTTCTGTTTTGTAATGCTAAAAATAGAGGATCTCCTGCCAATATACAAGGAACATTTTACAAGTAAGAGAATAACGCAAAATACCTCAGAATATAATTAACTCCAATTTAGAGTCAATTGTAGATTGCTGAAATACTACAGGATACTATATCACCACAGAAGATTAAATATTAATTGCTACATTTCATAAAAAAAGTTTGTGGTGAAACAACTCGACTACTTGACAGGCTTAGTTGTCCAGTTGAAGTCACATGAGAAGGGTGACCAGGATTTAACCTGAAATACTATATAATTTCCCCCAAAACATTTTTATTATTCATGCTTACAAGATGAGATTTATTTACAAGTGCACTAATTACAAAATACCTCAAGGTATCATGCAGCTAGGGCACTTTATCTTAAAAAGTTGCAAACCAAATAGTTTTGGAGACTGCTTTGGGACACAAAGGTTGTTCACTTCAATTCCAGAAGAAAGTAGGCACCGCAGAAAAAAAAGCAACTTGGCAAGTAAATTGTCACTGTCTTTGCCCAAGCATTTAACAAATGCTTGTAACAAATATTCACTTTATTTTAGGTGGAACTGAGATAACACTGTAACTAGATCTATTATATACCATCATTTAAATGTTTTCTTCATATAATAAAATGTTCACAATAATTCAATGCCTCTGAGCGTATGGGCCAATAGTAGGATGACAAAATACTTTGGGTGCGTGCTTTAACCATCTGAGAGGTGTAGCTAATTCTTTAAACCACATACCTTGAAACAAGCTTTGGTGTTAAAACTTTGTAATTTGTTTCCTTCCCCCACCCCAAACTTGTCATAATGTCATAAGCTAGCGGTGTTTTTGACATAATTTTGCATATACAATACATGGTGCATTCTGACATATTTTAATCTGGTTTTGCTATTAAAATAACTAATGATTTTTAATAGTTTCATTTTGTTTGATTTCTTACAATGCTATCAAAGCAGCAGATACAACACATATAAGGCCTGATTTTAAAGGCTCTGAGCACTATTGGCTCCCAGTGAAATTAATGGAATGCTCATCTCCTCTGAGAATATGGACAATAGCTCTTCCGCTACCAATCCCATGGGAGATGGTTAAGAAAGATAGCTTGCTTAGGCCTGGTCTACACTTAAAAATTAGATCAACCTAGCTACAGGGCTAGGCCCTGAGTGCAGTAGTTAAACTTGACCTAACCCCTGTTGTAGATATAGCTAGGTCAATGAAAGAATTCTTCCATCAATCTAGCTACTGTCTCTTGGAGAGGTGGATGAACTACATAGATGGAAAACCCTCTTCTGTTGATGTAGGAAGCACCTATGCTACAGCAACACAGCTGGAGGATAGACAGTCCCTTAGCCACTATGCTACTTTTCTTGCCATGCTCTCTTCACATTGAGATCCCCACACTCTTTAAAGGGGGCTACAAGCCAGCTGTCTGTTAAGGCCATGTCTACACTTCAGCATAGTTATGGAACTGTAGCTATGCTGCTGTAATCCTGCAGTGTAGATGCAGACTACAGAGATGGAAAGGGTTTTTCCATCACTGAGCAATCGTTGCATTATTCCATCAACCTAGCTATGTCGACTCTGGAGGCTAGGTTAGCATAGTGATGGTACTCAGGGATATGGATTTTTAACATCCCCAAGCACTGCAGCTATGTTGACCTATATTTTAAGTGTAGGCCAGGCCTAAGTAGTTCCTGATGGCCTAGCTCCATGGGAGCTGCACTACCAGGGACAGCTGGGAAGACCAGGCTCTCAAGGGTTTGGGGGACTAAATTGCCAGTTTGCCCATAGAGGTAGACTCAAAAATTTCTACTCTCCTGAGGAGGAACTGAGGAATCTCTGAGAGGGGAACTTCACTGAATTTTCATTCCTCCTTTGTACCTTCTTATGAGAGAACCTACAATCAGGCCCAACATTATTTCCTTTTCCTAGCTACACTCATTTAATGCAGTAAGTAAAAGGACAACATGCATATTTAATAAAATAGCTCTGTGATGGGTGGCCAGAATGGTGGCAGAAAGTAATCTGCAGGACAGTTTGAAGTCCCAGCACAGGGAAAGTACAATTTATCTTCAAATGGCACATGGAAGAGCAACATCCCACTCTTGGGCTGGATTACTTAACTAAAGAAACACTCAAAGGGTATGTCTACACTAGAAATGTATGTGGACCTATTAGATTGACTTACAGCCACTGTGGTGGTGCATGTCCACACCACCCTCATTGGGTCAGTGGTACACGCCCTCACCAGGAGTGCTTCCACCAACCTAAGAAAGGCAGTTTGGGGAGCTGAGAACCCAGTCTCCCCTCTTCCCCCACCACCATCCCCACACCGGGAGCCAGGCAGCCATGTCAATTTCAGGCTCACGCCACCAGGGCTCCTCCCCCTGGCTCCCAGCCAGGAGTGGGGTCCATTCTCCACCCCAACCCAGAAGCGGGTGGCAGATGGGCTCTATCTGCCTGGCAGGAACGCAGTGTCTACATAGACACTGCGTTGCCCTAATGACACCAACATAAGCCTTACATCTCTTGTGGAGGTGAAGTTATTATGTTGGTGTAGTAGGGTACTTGCATCGGCGGGAGGAAGGCTGTAGTGTTGACATGGACATAATCAGGGCAACATAAGCTTCCTTGACCTAACTGTGTAGTGTAGACCAGCCCATAGTACTTGTCCGTTGACTAACTCCCTATTCCTCGCTGTTCGAACAGGCATTTCCCTGCCTCTGCTCAGAAGACTGCAATGTAAACAACACAGCAAAAAAGTAAATTGTGTTTCTAAAATTCAAGTAGTTTAAATAATCTAAAGGTATTTTAGGAACCAACATAAATAAATGTATTTAAAATTGGATTTAAATTGATAGTGTCCCTTTTACATTTTTTAATTGGTAAAGGCTGCAAACTTTTCGCTGAAAGCTGCTTTTCAAAGGCTTTCTACCAAATATTACAAACAACAATATCCATGACAACTTTGTTTCTAGGGCCTCAAACTGACCCTTAAGTCTTGTATAACCACTGTTGGCAGGAACAGCAACAGCCAAAACAGAGATGATCTAATTTTATAAGCTTCTCATTACCAGCTTTCACATAAAATACACAGTCCAAATTTTTCCCTTTGCAACTATTTTCCAAGTACACGGAAGCAGAGGCCTATGGCACCAGACTCACCCAAAACAGCCTAGCCGAACCTTAGTTCCTTGCCTAGGGCCCAGATGTCCCTGCAAGGTGTTTATTCTTTTCCCCTCCCTCCCTCTGCATAGCTCTCATGATAAGTCTCAAATATCACCATGAAAAGTAAACATGGCATTGGCATCCTGACCAATGTAAGCAACACTAATGGCACTGTCTCCAGAAAGAGAAAATAATGCTACTAATGTGCAAATTTAGCTATTGCTGTTACTCAGGTATTCCATTTCACAGCAGTTCTCCGAGGAGGCCATGGCTCTGAGAAGTTCACAGGAGTTTTGCTACTGATTTCATTGGCAGCAGAAGCAATCCCTACATGGCAATCAGGGTGATAACATGTTTGAAGACTTACCACTGAAATAGGTTCCATGGCTTCTTGCTTGATAGGGACTGGGTCAAACATTAGCATCTTTTCAGTGAAATCTTCTGATGTCTGTGTAGTCCTGCGTTACAGGGAGGGGAAAAAAACCCACCAAGTTAAGTTGTAGGAATGGCTAGAATCAAGTCTCTGAAATTTTTTTTGAACTCATTAGTCCATAAGATTAGATGTATTTGATTTAGTTCTTCCAAATCTAGAGATAAGCTTTATGTTTTCAAATATTCTATTACAATAAAACTGTTTTGTGGTAGCATATAAAAGTTACTTTGTAATTTCAGTAAAACCCTGTGATCAGAATATATTTAGACATAGTCCAGTGGATGATCGATCAAAAAGTATCAAACAGGGGTTGGGCTGAGGACTACGGCTGGGGGTGCAGGACTACGGCTGGGGTTGCAGGCTCTGGGGTGGGGCTAGAGATGAGGGGGCTCGAGGATGGGGCAAGGGGGTTCAGGTGTTGAGGGTGGTGTGGGCTCTGGGAGGGGACTCTAGGCTGGAGCAGGGGGTTGGGGTGCAGGGGGGGTATGGGGTCCCAGTGATGCTTACCACAGCTCCCGGGAAGCAGCCACCGGGTCCCTACAGCCCCTAGTCACATGGGTGGCCAGGGAGGCTCTGTGCACTGCGCTTACACCCACAGAGACTTCCCCAGCAGCTCCCATTAGTCGCGGTTCCCAGCCAATTGGAGCTGCGGAGCCGCCCCACGGGGCAGGGGCAGTGCGTGAAACCTCCATGGCCACCCATGCGTCTAAGGGCTGCAGGAACCTGGTGACCACTTCTGGGAGCCACGCCGAGCTAGGGCAGACAGGGAGCCTACCTTAGCCATGGGCCCCTGTTGCACTGCCAACTGGACTTTTAACAGCCCGGTCGGCAGTGCCAACTGGAGCCGCCAGAGTCCCTTTTCAGCTGGGCGTTCCAGTCAAAAACCGGACACCTGGCAAACCTAGATTAATTTTTTGTTTAGCCGAAGAGACAGTGAACACAAACGGATCTGAATCGGATTCAGGAAGGATGGCAGCCCAATACTTGCTAGTCTCCAGTCAGTAAGCCTGATGACAATATTGGTAACACTCTGGTGCTTTGACACCTACTTCCACACAAGGAAGAAATTAAAAACAAAGCTAATTTGGAGAGGTACAATAGACAGACTCCCAATCAGACATCACAACTGATAATTCAACTATTTCACCAAAAGGAACTATGACAACTCAACCACTATTTTGAAACAACTGTACATTTCCAAGAGTTTCCTTATTAAAAACAAGATTTCAGAATTTAGATTGTGTTCTGTGTATCCCAGATTGCTTTAAAAAGGGAGCCATCTACTTTGTTAGCTTGTTCAAGCCTATTTTCAAGTCTCATTTATAGTAACTTAACTATCGCAGGTAATAACCATATTTACACATTTACCAAGGATGACAATTGTGGAGGAAGGATGGGAAGATTTCAGGGAGGACCAGGAGCCTTTGGAGAGGGACAGAGAAATACTAGAGAGGATACACGGTAAAGCCAAATATTTTAGACACGTGAAGGAAGTTAATACTCAAAGATATTAAAAAGTTCCAGTTGACAAGTTTTTATAAAAAACATTTAATATCATTTTTGAGAATGCACATATCCTATATGAGAAGGCAGAGCCACTTCCAGAGTACAGCCTGGAGGACTGACAGAGTATTCCAGTTAACAAGGAGAGTATGGGATACAATTGGTCTGGGATGGTGAAGTTGTATGTCCTGTACAGTATATGCAGTTTTCAGAGTAGCAGCCGTGTTAGTCTGTATCCGCAAAAAGAACAGGAGTACTTGTGGCACCTTAGAAACTAACAAATTTATTTGAGCATAAGCTTTAGTGAGCTACAGCTCACTTCATCGGATACATGCAGTGGAAAATACAGTGGGGCGATTTTATATACACAGAGAACATGAAACAATGGGTGTTACCATACACACTGTAACAAGAGTGATCAAGTAAGCTGAGCTATTACCAGCAGGAGAGAAACAAACAAATAAACAAAAAAACAACCCTTTTGTAGTGATAATAGTATATGCAGTGTTGTAGCTGTATTGGTCCCACAATAAAAAAAAAAGAGAAGCAAGGTGGGTGAGGTAATATCTTTTATTGGACCAACTTCTGTTGGTGAGAGAGACAAGCTTTCAAGCTCTTCAAGAGCTCTGTGTAAGCTCAAAAGTGTCTCTCTCACCAACAGAAGGTGGTCCAATAAAAGATATTACCTCACTCACCTTGTCTCTGCACCGTATATATAAAGACTGATGTTAAGTACTAAATAAATTCAACTGCATCCAGTAGGTGGCACTAGAAATCTGTAACAAATAAAATGTTACTCTCCTCCATCAAGACAATTCCACTGGGTATAAGCTTGCTAATATATTAAAAGGTTTAATTGTGTCTGGAATTTTTTTCTTATGAATCAAACAGTTTAAATGGGACACAAGAATATATATGCCCCAAATTAGACCAATTCCAACAGTTCTACATTAATGAGCAATCATGCAATAGTCAGCGTGTATGCATTGGAGAAAACAATCTGAGATACGTGAGAGAAAGAAAGAGAATGAATTGTTTCAAGCCTACCAGGGATTTATTTTATACATCAAGGGCAAAGCTTAGCCATTTATGGAAAATACTACAACAGTATACTTTCTAAGTACTTGAAATGAACAAAGCTTGATTTCTAAAGAACAAACTAAAGCATCACTGAATATAAACATGAATATAATCATCCTGATAAATGGGAAGGGCCTGATTAAACCAAGTTGAGAAAAAGAGAAACAGATACAGTAGTTCAAAGAAACTGCCAATTGTGTCTAAATTAGAAGTAATAGCTTTGAAAGATAGGAAATTTTATAATTTGGATGTGTCTATGTACATTTGTCAATAATGCCTGTGAGAAAGTTGAAAAAACAATTATGCAATGTTTCCTGCAACTTCAGGGAATTACTTAAATTAGATATTTTTCTGATTTTAAGCATTTCATATAATTTTCTGACAATTTACATTTTTCTAGTCACTTTCATGTGAAGAAACATTGTCTATACATGACTTCCCAAAGACACAGATATATGCATTTAACAATACATGAATGGATAAAGGATATCCCACAATGCAAAAACAACCGAAGCCTACACTGCATCCCAGTCTTTATATGTAAGAGAATTAGTAAATATTGACTTTCAGGTTTCCATTTTTTAATTTAAATGTGTTTTGATGAAGTGACACCATCAATTTGTAATCTAGTCACTTGAACGGGAAAAAAAGTTTAGTAGTCTCAGATAAATACACCTTTCCTTGCCCCCCAACCTGTTCCTTCTGCCATTTTTTGTAGTTTTGAAAATCACATTTTTCTATTTTTAAGGTTTGTTTTATTCTCTACTGCTGCTATATGAGAGACCCACACAGAAAATCACAGGAAGTGACTAAGACCCATATCCTGTAAACACTTAGCATATGCCTAAATTTACATATGTAAAAGTTACATACATGTATTTGCAGAATTAGGGGCTAACTGACTGTACAAAGGTTACAATGAAAGTGACAATAGAAAGTGTCTTGCAGAGAGTAAAAGTGAAAAATTCTTTGTCTTTCATAGTCATCTAAAGTAGTAGTTAAAATTTTTACTTTTATTGCTGTATCATAGTATGTAAGTTGAGTGTCCCTTTAATGTGTTATACTGTTCTTTTACTGTACTATTTCTACCTAAATAGTAAGAGAGGCTGATTTTGGACAGAGGGCACATGATCTTTTGGTCCTGCAAGGCTGCGTTATATGTCTGTATTTTCAGCTGGTGTAATATGGTGTAGCTCCACTGGAATCAGTTTACTCCAGCTGAAGGTCTGACACTTATGAAATTGTCATTCTGGGATAAACTCTAAGGGTGAAAATAAACGCATGGAACAATGGTCTTTGTATTTAAAAGAACAATGCTTGAATGGAAGAAAGACACACTGGTTACGAAGCCTGAATTTATTTCAAGTAAACAAAAAAATTGGATTTTGTTATTTATGATAATATTTTATAGTAAAGTTTTTGTAGTATACTTGTAAAAATCATACATATGTAGGTATATGAGATCTCACTATACTCCCCTGCTATTAAATGTTTGAGAAGCAGTGGGAGACTGCCTTATTTGTTTCAAACATAAGGTGTGAAGAATAGTAGGGATCTGCCTACACACTGATTTCATAACATACTTGTTTCACAGCCCACAGCTTGTTTAGTAAATAAGAATAATTTATAGAAAACTAAAGTATCCTCTCAAGTACCTGCAGCACCCTCCAGACAGCAAAGCAAGGAGAAAGCATAAAATTCACACAAACCATATTAAAAATAAATAAATAAATAAAAATCAGAAGAGTAGTCTTTATCTTTCTCAAATTAGATGAGCTATTTTGCATTGAAGTGCTTTTATGTGGGTAAAAGAATTTATGCTGTATGTAATCTGAAACTAAATAATTAACTGCAATGCAGTAGGCAAACATTCCACCCTCTCTCTCTCTCTTTGCTAACAAGCCACCCAGTTTTACTTTCCTGCCTCCTCCCATTCACTCCACCCTATGGATCTTTGCCAAGGCAGTCCAACTTGTCCAAACAGGACACGGCTTTTGATAAGATTCTGCTCACACCCTGTATTTCTAAAAGACAAGCCAAGCAATTCATTTTTGTATGTAAATAAGGACAGGTGCAAAGATAAAGTCCAAGCAAAGTCCCTCAACAATTTCACAGCTAAAGCCAAGCGAAAAGACAGCAGGTAAGAAAAAGACAACCCCCTGCCCTTTGCTAAAGGAAAACACTATGTTTAAATCCTATCCAATATTCAGTGCTCCATCTCTTCTGAAAGAAATTTTTATGATCAAAATAGTTAATTTTCTTGTCAACATCAGAGACTTCTCCGTTTTAACTTCTTGACATGTATGGTTTAATGCGAATAAGAGTACTTAACATGTGTTCCAGCAATAAGGATTTGTACAGTCTGTTTACTCTGGATGAGATTCGCCCATGGGCATAGCAGCCACAGCATTATACCACTTGAACACAAGTGGAGGTGGAGGGCAGCCACAAAACACAGAGGGGCTCTGCATACCCACACATTGGTCCACAAGCACCATATAGCTTTCTGTGAGGGGAGGTGGTTTTGGGTTGGGGGCTGGTCTTAGCCACACAGATCCAGCAGTTACAAACCCCCAAGAGAGATGCACAAGGGCTTTGGCCCATGTTCTAGTTAAATATCTGGAATAGTGGTGATCAATGATCTGATCCGCACAATGACTAGGGGTGGTGAGAACAGATTCCGCCCCTCCCATCCTCTGCACAGTACCCCGCACAAAGCTTGTTTTTTCAGTTTTTGTGTCAGGGGGCAACAGTAGATGCCATCCTATTGCTGTGTGAGGATCAATAATTGTTTAGAAACTGCTAAGTATTATTGGTATAATTACAAAGTAACTTAATGATTGCCACGAAATCAACACTGCATTAGTGCCCACCACTGCAGCTTTTGCAGTAATGTATCTACAAGGCAACTTGAATCAAGTGCCCACGGTTTTGCAGTCATGGCTCTTTAGAACCAATTCTCATGATCTGAAACTACCTCTTCTTTCACGAATCTCACGCTAAACTTCCCCTCCAATATTAAGGAGAAGTGATAATATTGAAAGAACTATACTGATGATATCCAAAGGCCAGGGAAGCTTTCTGAGACCGAACGAGAAATAATCTTCAATGGAGCCTTAAAAGATAGCAGAAACTGGTTCTCCTCTGTTGAACTTACAGGATTTCTTGGAAGGGGTAAAGGAAATCCCCTCCACAGCTGGCACCAAGATTTCTTTGTACTCATAGTAGTAGTAGTTGCTCCTCAAGGCCTTGGATCAGCAAAATACACAAGAACGTACTCGGACATCCATGGGAAGTAAGCATGTGCTTTAAATGCTTTCCCTCATCAAGCTCCAAAATAGCACCAGCCACAGAAAATCTCAAATTTAGATTAGCCAGTAGATTCAGTCAGAGAGAATAAGAGTGAGAAGAGTGAAAATCCAGGGTGTGTCTGCACTACAGAGGCTATACTGGCGTAGCTACATGTCCATAGCTATGCCTGTGTAAACCCGTAGCATAGATACAGCCTACACGGATGGAAGGGGTTTTTCAGCCAGTGTGGGAACATCATCCCCACCCCCAACGATGGTGGCTACATCAATGGAAGCATTCTTCCAGCAACACAGCTGTGTCTACAGTGGGGTTTAAGTCAGCATACCTATGTCGGTCATGGGTGTGGTTTTTTCACATCCCTGACTTATGTAGCTATGTCGACCAAACTTTTAAGTGGCGACTGAGATCCAGAGACAGCACTGCTGGGGAAAGGATTAAAGGAGTTTGGCCCACAAAGAGCCATGCTGGGGAAAGTTATAAGGAATTGGCTGTGCAACAAGAGAATTTCTGCTAATGGGTAGCCTTTTTTTAAAAAAAAATAAAAAACCCAGTGGATTTCTAATGGGAATTGGAATAACTCCTGAAACATGCTAGTACAGTACTGAGATACAGAAAATGCACAACACAACCTTCCCATTATTAGAAATCACTTTGTTTGATCTAGAACTACTTTAACATATTAATTTGTCAGAAGCTATGTAGCTAGGGTGACCAGACAGCAAGTGTGAAAAATCGGGACAGGAGGTGGAGGGTAATAGGAGCCGATTTAAGAAAAAGACCCAAAAATCAGGACTGTCCCTATAAAATTGGGACATCTGGTCACTCCACATGTAGCAGACTAGTCCGTATTTCACTGAAATATACAGCTATGCTGTTATGCACACTCCACAGCACTATGGGTGAAAAACGCATTTTCCCCATATTAAAAAAAAAATCTTAGAAAACAGTTTCTAAGGGTATTCATAAAAGGTATTTGTTTTTTGAGTTTGAAGTTTCCACTGAGGAAAACAAACTTTGCATCCATACAACCTTATGCAATTCCTATTTTATATCTATTGGCCCTAAAGAAGAAAGATACAGAAAAGATCTTTAGCCACCTCCTTAGACAATACTGCATACAATACTCTCCCTTATCAGGGCAGACTGCTGTCTGGTTTCCTGTCTCAAGCTACTGCTTACAAGGAGAAATAGTTTAGTAAAGAGAACAGATCAGGCCTCTGAAAACAAGTGAAGTATGCAGAATGGTATGACAATCTTTCCCTTCCAAACTGAACCTTTTTTAAAAAATAAAAATAAAAAGTTAATTTTAAAGAGAATTTGAAAGGAAGACTAAAAGTAGCCTTTGTTCTATTCGGGAAGACTGGATGGGAAAGAGAGAGACAGAAAGAGCGTGACAGACCTCAAAGCTAATTTTACATGCATAGAAATCAGGACCTGAAAATCAGGCTGAGTGTCTAAAAAAAAAATAAAGTCAACATCAGGATACAAAATATCATCCTCTAATATTAAGGTACAAGTCTGCTCTGTTACTTTCTCAAACATATTCCAGACAGATTTTTACACCTTTGACCACATGGGGCAGAGCTAAAAATCTCTAACTATTAAGTGATGAAAAGTACATTAACAAATAATAGTTTATACTCTTAATTTCAATGAAGATTTGAAAATAGGAAAGAAATGTCCATGAGCGTGTGTGTGTGTGTATCTAGGGAAATGAAAAGAGAGAAAGTGGATGGTGGCAATGGAAGAATGATTAAATAAACTTGCAAAGAGAAAAGGAGTACTTGTGGCACCTTAGAGACTAACAAATTTATTTGAGCATAAGCTTTCGTGAGCTACAGCTCACTTCATCGGACGCATGTGTTAATCTCTAAGGTGCCACAAGTACTCCTTTTCTTTTTGCGAATACAGACTAACACAGCTGCTACTCTGAAACCTAAATAAACTTGGACTCTAAGTGCGGAGGTTTTGTCAGTCTTTCGTGTACCAAAGTTTGTTAGCAACCTCTCCACCCCCGCCCCCCATCTCTTTCCATGATGGCTTACTTTAGTATTTTAAATCTGTTAGAGCTTTATCTTTCTATTTAGCTAATACACACTTATACTAGTTTCCCTTGGGACAGATCAACAATGGCTATTAAATCCCTAAAAGGAAACCTTGGCATTAGATAAAACGTTAAAAGTGAAGGGTTAAATCTGTTCCTAAACTAGCTCTGCCAAACTTCACATTGTGGATTGGAAGCAACTAGCCTTGGAATGAAAACACAAAGCTTCAATACTGGCTGCACAGAAGAGTTTTATTTTTGAAAGGACCTCCTGCTAGCTATGTTAGTTAATTTAAAAAACTTGTTCTACAAAATGCAGAATTTTGTTGTAATATGAAGCTCAGTTTCAGATTTTATAGAAACTTGACTACAGAAAGTTGTGACTAGCAAAATTTACTATACTTACACACTGGTTCCCAGTACTAAACTACTAGTTCAACACCTTTTGCTGATCCAGGGAGAAAAGATGAAATATGACAGAGGCTCAAATCCTGTACAGTTTAACTAGTAGCTAAATTACAATATTTATTCACTGTGCAATGATAACATACTGTACATAATTTTCTAATAGCAGTAAAAGAACAAAAGTAAAAATCCCTGAAATAGAGGAAATAAAATTAAAAATACAACTTACCAAAATTATTAGCTTATGTGTTCACCTGAAATACTTTTCCTACAATTTGTATTTCTGAAGAGACAAAAAGCAAAATAATGTAAGTATCCATATATAGTATACGTGCATTTCAGCGTGTTGCTACTTATAATTTAGATATAGTTAAAATTTAGTTATCCGTGTTCACTGCAAGTGTCTCTAAGTCCTATTATGCTTTTTGAAAAAAATATTGCAAGTGTGTTCAATATAAACTTCCCCCCTTTTAAAGTTTAACATCTAAAAGCCAGCAGCAGCAGAAGAAAAATTTGAAAAACAAATTGAATAAAAAGGACATATTTAAAGATGGAAACATTTCTGTGTGCGTGCAAGAAAACGTGTATTTTTTCAAACATAAGTGAGAGAGAAAGACAGTCCATCTCCTATTTTCATGTAATTTCTCATTCATTTAGGGCCTGATCCAAAGCCCTTTGAAGTCAATGGGAATCTTTCTATCAATTTCAATGAGCTTTGGCTCAGGTCCTTAGTTCTTCTACAGTCAGATGGAGAGTAACAGAAAGATTTCTTATGTCCTCTTTTTGAATTTCCTCTTGATTTTTCTCTCTGTCGGTCCACAGCAGACAAAAGAAAAAAAAAATCTGATATCAAAGTAGAAAAAAAAACATGTACTTTACTCCTTCAAAAAGTGCTCAGAGTTTAGCAAAATATAGGACTGCCATACCCATTTAATCCAAAGAAAGTTGTTAGTGTCTCATTTTCCTGCATTAAATCTGGAAGAGTATGGATCCTTGAATTCAGGTAATAGTACGATATTTCCTCCCTTCAGGAAAATGGTACAATTCTAATCTTGATCAAAACTGGAACAGAAAATGATCACGGTGGTATCTTCAGAACAGATATGGAAAGAAGCCAATAGTTTTTCACAGAAATTAATATATAGGGCTGGATTCTCTTCTTACTTGCAGTGCTATTATACCACTGCAACTCCATTGAGTTTAATGGAATTATTCCAGACTTACATTGGCACAGGTGAGAGGAGAAATCAGACTCAATTTTTTGAGAGTCAAACATAGGTTTTTAGAAAAGGGAATGAAACTCATTCACCCATGTAAATATACTGGAGTAGAGGGTGTGTGTTAAAAGGTTAACTCAGACTTCTCATGCTGACATAACACAGGCATCTTAAGCAATCACGAGTGTGTAGAGACATGATAACTCACTGGGTGGGGACTGGGAGTTGCAGGGCAGTGACAAGGGGCCTGGACCGGGCTACTGGTCTACTAAAAAAACAGCCTGCAACAGGAAAGAGCACACATATGCCACTTGGAATGTATGACGCAAACCCCAGCCTTGAAACAAAGAACAGGAAACAGCTCTGCTGGCTGTGCTGGAGAGAAAGCACAGAGAAACATTTAGACGGCCCTCTCTGACCCTATATTCATGAGCAGCTGGAGTTTTTTAAACAACAACAGTGGGTGGAGGTGTTTGTTCATTGGGTGTGAATACAAACACTGTCTTTATACAGGAGACCTGCCCTACAAACAAGCAAATATCTACACTTAACGGAGGAAGACATGTGATTTTAGACACCACAGGTCATGATAATTAACCTCAGCCTTCCCTTGGATTTCTTTTTGCCTCTAAACTGCTAATATTTAACTACAGGCTGAATTTTATATAACACCATACAGCTAACTCTTAGCCTAAAATTATCTTCTTCAAAGAGAAAAACTGAGTGATCGAGTCGTTACAAGAATTAATTTTTGAAGTACAGCCTATTTTAAAAATTAGCTATTTTCCAACTGCAAAAATTCAGGATGGTTTGACAGCTGAAGACTGACATAATTTAATGCATGCAGTGTTGCTGTATCTGTTGGTCCCAGGATATTAGAGACACAAGATGTGTGAGGTACTATCTTTTATTGGACCAACTTCTGTTGGTGAGATAGACAAGCTTTCAAGTGTACACAGAGCTCTTCTTAGTGCACTGATGACAGAACTTAAATTTCAAGAGTTATTAAAGACTCACTCTACTAAAACACATACTAATAACAAACCACACTAATTTTCACTTTTCTGTACTTTGGCTTTGGTTACACTTATAGAATGAGATTTTAACTGTAGAACCAGTTAACCACAATTTTTTTTTTATTTTTGACAAATCACTAATACACATCACACTAAAACCATCAAGCTGTTTAAAGAAGAAAACATACTGAGAATGAGCTATGCAGGTGAGAAAGCATACCTCATCTACATGAAATGTATCAGAATAAGTTTATACTTGGTTTCATTCAAAACAACTACTTCGCTATTCTTCCTTTTACAACATGCTTTGAACTAGTTCCGGACGGTGGGTCGGACAGCTGCTGTACCAGATATTATCAGACATGGGAATGTGTTACTGCAAGTTATGTGGATTAGCATCCTAGTAATGACAGCAACCACTGCACATTTCATTTTAGTAACTGCAGTTTCAGAAGTACATGAGATTACAACTAGTTACAGAAGAATCTACACAACAGTGTATGGTTGTACATTCTATAGTTATATTACCAGTTTCTTACTTTTTATACTTACTTTTCCAAATGTTAAGTATGAAGAAAATATCTAGGTACTTGCTTAGCCCCTCATCACTGTAGTATCTGAGCACTTTCAACTGACTTAATTCACTTTTACAACTTTACTTACCTGAACACTTTTGTTTTGTAGTGCTGTAGTCATGTTGGTCCCAGGATATTAGAGAGGCAAGGTGGGTAATATGGTTCTCACCCACCTTGTCTCACTTGTGGTTTTGGCTGATACTATAGCTGTTGTGTAGGTGTAGTGTATTTTCATAATATTGTAGGGCACTCTCATAACTGTTATATCCTGACAACATTTCAGTTTCCTCATAAAAGGAAAGGACCATTTTATATCTTCTTTCTCCACCCACCTCCCAACTCCAGGCTTTACCTACTATTATACATTAACCACTGTAGGCAAAACATATTTACCTGCTTGGATAAAAGGAAAGTATGCCACTCAACTAAACTCTGCTGCAGACTCTTGTATTTGAAAATATTAGTGCTATCAAACTAAATCATACATTTTAAAGCACAAGGGATAAAGTTAGTTTGAAGTAAGTGTCCCCAGGGTCAGACAGGATTATCAAATCCAGATGTGGTTCCTCTCATAAAAGAAGTTCCTTATACAACAACCAAGAGAGCACATCTTAAAACTATTCTATGGAAAAAATACATGCGTGAGCAGCAACTGTATTCTTTGTTTTCAATACAGATTAAAGAACATTTATGGACATAAATTTCAATAAAACCAAAACCACAAAGTCCCTCATTCAAAGATGAGCCCTGTGAATTGTGACACTTCCTGAGTTTTCAAAGGGCCACTATAGAGGCAGAGCACAAGCAAACAATGCAGGTACAGTAAAACTGAATCAGGATGGATAAAGAAATTGATTTCATCAAAGAATTTCTGAATTAAAAAGAATGACAACTTGAACAATTCTAAACTGGTTATTCCAGTACTCCTGATTTTGTGCTACTTTTGTAGGATTTCAACATGGGGTCTTAAAGAACTTCTTTCTCTAGTCCATCCCCTCGCCTTCCCCTCCTCTTCACTCTCCCACCCGCTATAACACTTCTGTTTGAAATCTTTCATCTGACAAAGATTGAAGATAAATATTCCTATTCCCATTTAAGTGTAGTAAAAACAACATTCATATAGGCAGGGAGTCAATTATGGATGTCAATTCCAATTCCCTATAAAAGTTACTTTATATTTTAAGTGTCAGAGCTATCATAAATATTAGAGATTTTAACTCTTTCCTAGAAAAGTGTTAAATAAGACTAGATATGTTAATTTTTTTAAAAAACATTTGAGGACTAATTTTATCCCTGGTGTAACTCCACCACAATCAGTCGAGTTATACCAGGGTTAAATTTGGCCATTAAACTATTCCACAGTGCTATGACCCTAACCATAATGTACTAGTGATAGCGTACTATTTAAAAAACCCAAACAAAAAACCCCAAACCTCTTCACTGTTTTTACTCCCCACAGAAGACAAACGTTTATAATCCAACAGAAGTGAATGAACCCATTACACTGTCCAACTCAATTTTGTACTTTAATAGCATTAGCAAGCTTTGCTGACATTTTAAATTGTAGACTTGTCTATTGTACTGCAATCCCCCATCTGCCAAAAGATGCTCTGCGGGTGAAACAACTGCTACTGAGTAGTAGGAGCCCAAGAGAACTTCTCATATTGCCCAAGTCAAGAGTCGGAAAGAAAGGGACTCCCTTTCCTATTGAGACAATGGAGCAAACATACACGCCTTGGGATCAGCACCAGAGAGCCGAGCCAAGGCCACACCAGGTGTGTGATTTTTCTTACCCAATCTCTGTAAAAGCCAGTAAGACAGAGGAAAGCACACACACCAGAGCAGACCCCTCTATTTTGTCCCACCCTCTCTTGCAAGCTTTGCAGCAATCACAGAAGCTGGGGATGGAAACATCTGCAGAAAACAACCCTACTCGCCCCCCTGCACACACACACGTGACCTTCTGTCCCCTCTTCCCAGAAAGAGACAAAGTATCATCGGAGTTGGTAACCCCTCCTTCCGCCCTGTGCAGAAACGCATAATAAAGCGCCACAGGAGCTGGAGATAGAAACATACGTTCTCCCCCGAACAACTTTCGCAGAAGTTAGGGCGCATCAGGCCGCCGGGACAGTCCGCGGGCGCAGCCCTGGCCCCCAGAGCAGCCCGCTCCCTCCGGAGCCTCAGCGCGCTCGCAGCTTTGCATGCCCCCAGGTCACCCCAACGCTGAATCCCCCCCCCGGACTTCTTCCAGCAGCTGGAAACTTTGGCACGTTGCAGTCAGACGCGAGGAATAACCCCACTCCGCTCCCCGCGCTCACCCTCAGCAAGCAGGGGGCCTCCGCCGCCGCCCGAAGCCCTGCGATGGGGGCTGTGAAACAGAGCAAAGCACCCGGCCCGCCTCCCGGCTCCCTGCGGCTGAGGCTGTGCGCTCCGCGGTGGCCGTGCGTCTCTGGGCGAGGGGAGGGCGCTCGCTCGGCTCGCCCGGGCTCCTGGCACTAGTCTCCGCTGTCACATGACGCCGGCGCCGCTCGCTCTGCCAGGCTCCCTTGGCCGGCGGGGTAAGGGGAGGGTCAGGGAGGGGAGCGCGGCCAGGGCGGCTCCCAGCCCGCTGGGTGGAGGCTGCGCTGGAGGGGCCGGGACGAGTCACCGGCTCGCACACACCCAGCCAGGCACGCACTGCCTCCCCCGCCCTGCCCCCCGGAGGCAGACAGACTCACAGACACTAATTATCCCCAGCACCACCGCGGAGCCGCCGCCCGACCGGCCCTTCCAGCTGCTCCTCCGCCTCTCCCTCGCTGCGTGTCAGGCAGAGGCGTGCGCCTGGCACCCGGCGCCAACTACACCCCCTGGCCGCCCGAGCAGCAAAGCTGCGGCAGCAGCCAAACAACCGCGCGGCGCAGCGCCCCCGGGGCAGCAGGAAGGGAGGCGCTCAGGGGCGGGCTGCCGCGGAGCTGGCTTCACAAACACGGGCTGGGCAAAGGGACCGGCACCCAGCCGCCCACGGACCCCGACTCTGCCGCCCTTTGCAAGGCGCCTGGCGCTGCGGCGGGGGACGGGACCGCTCGGCTGGGGCACGGGTGGCGGAGCTGCAGCCGGCGTGGGGCAGGGCGGGCAGGGCTCCTCTGGCCGGGCTGCTTGTGCTGCTGCCTGGGGGCGGACCCTTCCCTTAGCTGCCATTGGCTTGGGGACTCATATTCCATGTAACGTGGGTGCACCCACAGGCCCTGTGTGGGGCTGTTTTTAGGACTGCTCCTCTGTGGCTCCGAGTTAGAGGACAGGGGCATCGCATGCATGAAACAGACACGAAGTGTAGACTCATTGCTATTAAATAAAAAGGGGAAACAAAGAAAACAGTTCCTTCAAATACCATTAGGGCTGAGTTCTGCTCTCTGATACACCAGTGTTATGTGCTCAACAACTGAGCCAACTTCTTATAAGTGTCTAACTTTAGGTACTTAATGGGTTTGGTCAAAGTGACCAGGTCAAGGCAACACAAGAAGTCCTGAATTATGCTCTTGGGCACACCAATGTAAATCTTAAAGTCAAAGGAGTGACTCTGGATTTAGACTGCTGTCAGCATATACTCTGACCCTTAAATGGGAAACAGTGTGAGAAATAAAACTCACATCTCCTGACTTCTAGTACCGTCCTTTAACAACAAGACTGTTATTGTTATTTATTTAGGGCCAAGTTCTGAAACTCTTAGGCCACAAACAGTCCCATTAAGGTCAGTGGAACAATGTGTGGCCTCACATGCTACCCAGCCTTAATAAGGGTGTCAGAATCTGGCCCTTAGTAACACTGGTGGGCTCAGCACAGTTCAGACTATAGAAGAGGATACTGTCCTTGCCCCAAGGAGATTACAATCAAATACAGTACAATCCAAAAGTGATATACAAGTTGAAGGTCCAAGGATATTCAAATTTTAGAGTAACATAAATAATGGGACAAATTTTGCTCTCTCACACACGCAACCACAGCGTGAAAGTGGTATTTGCCCCATGTCTTCAATTTATCTGCATTTACTTAGGACAGAAGTTTCAGTGGAATCTGCTGAGTGCTCAGGACTTTTGAAAATCAGGTCACTTGTTTAGATGCCCAAATATGGATTTTAGAGCCTAACTTTAGGAGCCCCTTTTCGAAAATATTGGACTAAAGTTCCCAGCTTCATGGTTTAGATTATGATTCTGCCATTGAGGTGACACATTATGGCTAGGAATTGTAACTCTTTCAGTATGGTGTGTGAAATCATGCATTCCCCTGAGACACCTATAATACCTAAAAATAAGACCAGGCAAGAGACAAATCCTGCCTTTACAAAGGCTCTGATGCTGCAGAAAGAGCTGTGTGGACAGATGAGCATTGGAGCATTCTGTGAATACAGTGGTTCTACGTGTAGTTTTCTTATTGCAAGATCAGGGCCTTATTTTGTAAGTCAATGAGAGTTGCTGGGTACTCAGTACTTTTGAAAATCAGACCATGTTTTTCAGTACCTAAATAAGGACTTTAGGCATCTGTTTTTCAGAAGGTTGATTGTAAGGTATTCCATTCCCTTTGATTTTTTATAATAATATTATAAAAGCAACACAAAGACCTAAAGGCAAAAAAGCCTAGTTGTTTAAGCAATCTACTGTTTGCTTTGTTTACAGACACATTACAATCTATGCTTTTTAAGTTCAAGGATATTTTAATGTATTCTTTGGCTCATCTTAGCACATTCTCTAGGCAAATATGATATTTTAAAAACTGAACTAGGCACCAGTCTGAAACCCTGAAGAATATTACACTGACACAACAATAAATTGAAATCTCTCCTGCTGAGTGATTATGATACATCATGTCACTATGCAGTATTGTTGAAATATTATCATGCAACTCTTAAAATGTGGAATTTTATGTTGTATAAAATATATCAAAAATAAACACACACTTATTGTGTCAGTACACACCAAATGGTCACAGTGCATCTCAGTGTAATGAAGAGGAGCTGCTGCAATGCTCCTACATGCTCAAGTATAAGGTAAGAGAAAAGTAATACTACTAATTATGTCCCAATTCTACCTTAATTTATTCAGCAAAATAGAACAGGAGTACTTGTTGCACCTTAGAGACTAACAAATTTATTTGAGCATAAGCTTTTGTAGGCTGCAGCCCACTTCATCAGATGCATAGAATGGAACATATAGTAAGAAGATATATATATATACAAACAGAGAACATGAAAAGATGGAAGTTGCCATACCAACTCTAAGAGGTTAATTAATTAAGATGAGCTATTATCAGCAGGAGAAAAAAAACTTTTGTAGTGATAATCAAGATGGCCCATTTCAGACAGTTGACAAGAAGGTATGAGGATACTTAACATGGGGAAATTTATTCGTCCCTAAGGTGCCACAAGTACTCCTGTTCTTTTTGCGAATACAGACTAACATGGCTGCTACTCTGAAACCTGTAATTTATTCAGGTGGAGTTACATTGGCTGCATCAGTAATTAAATGTGTGAAATCTAGAATAGAATTGACTCAATCACAGTGTAAATTGTTGGAAGTATCAAAACATCTAACATATATCCACTGGGTCCCTCTGCTGTCCCCCACCCTGATTCAAAGGGAGTTTTGCCTGTTATAGTCTGATTCTATTCCACCAGTGTAACTCTGTTGACTTCAGTGGAGCTACTCTGGATGTACAGCAACGCAAGTGAGAGGCAAATCAGAACTGTGAGTCATTTTTGGCTGAGTGAAGGATGGCCCTACACTCGACTCGATGACATTTATCTGTTTGTAATGCAGTAACTTTTGAATGCTGCAACCTATCAATTTTTAAATTTCACAGCGTGTTCTAGGCATCAATGGGCACAACCTTATGGATTTGGGTGAAAATGGAAAAACTGGAAAGGGGAAATGAAAGACATGCAAAGCCCTTGGCACCTGGTTAGCACACACATTAGCTTCAACCAGATCTGAATCTGTCTCTAGATCAAATAACTGGTCGATAGCAGTCATTAATACTCTCTATCTCTGTCCATCCTTCTAACAGAGTTTAAAATGTAGGGGAGAATGGAGGACCATACTGTGGGGGAGGGGAAATAGGTTCACACAAAGGAGGAAATGGGTGACACACAGAACCTCTGGCATAGGAGAGGAGAACATATGGGACTCTGACATAGGGGGAGGTGGAATGAGGTGCATCACTGGGTGGGAAGGTGAGAGAGTTGCAAGAAGTCACTGAAATAGAGAGGTGTGGAAGGGAGCTAGTGACAGAAGGGGTGCATAGAAGGATTCAAGGTGCTCCTGTGGTGCGCAATGAGCTCAGACTACAGCAGCAATGAAGTGGACCCCTAGTTAAAATGCTTAATGGGCCAGTCCAAATTCATGGTAGAGGACCTAATTCTCCCTGGTGAAACTTATCCCTGCGGAAGTCAGTTGAATTACCAGGATGAATTTGGCCCAAAGTACCTATAAAATTATGTGTATTAAAAGTAAGCTACTTTTTTAATTTTGCTTCTAAGACAAAATTAATTTAAATGAAAAGTCATAGAATCCAGAGCTGAGAACTCTGCTGCCACAAGCTGTAGAGGCTGCTATAATATTTTTAATCATTTCACTAATCTTTTAGTGCCCTGCTGCCTACTGGAATTCACAGCCCCAAGTTAGGTTACCAGGCTGCCTATATGAGGAATGGGGAGAGTTAGACTCTAAAAAAGGAATTCACAAAATGCTGAGGCAAGGGGTGAGGCCTCAGCCCTGTCCCTTAAAAGGATTTGGCTGTCTAACTTGGGGCTGGAAGGAAGCATCTGTCTCTACTGAGGATTCACAGCCATTGGAGATAAGCTCTCAAGCCAGGTTAGTTGTCTTTCACAAAAACCCAAGGAGAAGCCTGTGATAGCCTGGTGGTCAGAGCACTCAAGCAGGAAGTAGGAGACCCAGGTTCAAAATTCCGCTTCTACCTCATATAAAGCAGAGCCTGGCGTGTAGGTCTTGCACCTCCCAGGTGACTGCCCTGTTTGACTCAGCCCTATTGTTCCACAATCATTTCTCACTCAGTTCTGGATGCTGGCTGGGGCTGGAATCAATTTGCTGCTTGCAGTGAAAGCCTCTTGTATGGCCTGTTGTAGAAGCTCTACAGTCAGGAAACACTTTATTAATAACAAATGGAAACTTCCCCTATTAAAAAGTCAAGCCCTGATCCTGCAAACGCACACGAGTAACTTTATGCATATGAGTGGTCCTTTTTAAGTCAACCTGCATAATTGTTTGCATAATTGGGCCCCTATTGTTTAGGTGGAGGAAGGGTGGGGGTGAGAAGTAGCAAGGTAGAGCTCCAGACTGTCTGTGTCTGTAGTGCAGGTGCAAGGGGGAGGAACAATTAGAGACATTTAGGTAGGAGCAGATTTCAACCAACACAACGTGGGGTTGTCACCATTGCAATTAGTCAGTATGGTGCTGGCTGGCTGCTCTTTGTCAGCCCAAGCCTTAAACCTGCTACCACCATCATTACTTTCCTAGCACTTTATTAATTTATTTATTATTATTTGTTATTTATCATTATTTTTATTATTATTATTATTTATTATTATAAGAAATCTAACTCACAGCAGCAGCAGCAGCAATCAAAAATATATTGAAAAGGCTCAGGCCAGAGCTTAGCGTCTGTGTATGCCTGTGTCTGTGCGCTTTTGGGAGCCAACATGTTTCTGCTGCACTTGTAATTGGTACTGCCTGCTGGGCTTGAATTTCATTACTGAAGGTCCACAGGGACCATTGTTATTATTTATAACATAGATTTGATCCAGGGACACCTAAAATTTTCATATTCTAAAGTGCAGCACCAATCTCAATAGCAAATAGTAGAGATTCATGTGTAACTACTCTAGACACCAGAGACCTGATTCTGATCTCAGTTACAGTGGTGTAAATCCAGAGTAATTCCATCTATATTGACATAACTAAGATCTCCATCCGGCCATGTGTTCTTTTGAGAGCCAGTGTGCAGCTGCTTGATTTCTTACTTCTGCTGGCTGGGCTTGAATTTCATTACTTGAGGTCCACAGCAACTACTTTAGATTTTGGTACACAGTGGTGCTGAAATTCCTACCCATTGGGCAAAATGAGGCACAGAAAGATGATGTGAGTTATATAAATAGGCATATGGACTCAGAGTTGGGAAATAGAGTCCTGTTGACTACAGATCCCTGATCTCTATCTACTATACCACTCCCAGAGAAGCTGACTGGAAGCAAAGTGGATAAGCAGTTCAGAAGAGGTGGAACACTCCTTTGAGCTCAGATTTTTTGTAGCATAGTTATGTAAACCAGTCTTCTGAAATCTTCTTTATGTTGCTGATGACTCCTACTGAATAAATGCTGGGTCCTTCTTTGTCCTGCTCCCTGAAATGAGCTACAAAAGTCCTGAATGAATGATACTGTGCTTATTGATGTGACATATGCTGCATTCAAAGAAACCTCACTATCTCTGCTGCTACCCTCACAAATTCTTTCTTCAAGATCCAGTTCTACCAACTATGGTCTAAATATCTTTCTGTGTTATGGTCCATTTAGACATAAAGGACTAGAATCTCAGAAGTTGTAATTTGGCATAGCTACATTGACTTCAATGAAGCTATGCCAATTTACAACTGCTGAGGATCTGCTCCATCCCATAGAGGCTGCTTTGATTTTGCTCAGTCAAGCAGTTCAATGCTTGCAATGCTGAGTTCCTTCTTACAGGCAATGATATCCTGGATCTAGCTTCTGGTAATTAGCCTAAACTACTGTATTTGCAGTGCTAGCTGGTAGTTATTTGTCTTGACTTAGTGCTAAAATACTTAGGTTAGGCTCAAATCAAGATCTTTTTGTTTCTTTTTAAGATCTGCTTTGGGTTGATTTTTTTCCCATTTCCAGAGCTTTAGGCATTTTTATTGGCACATGGCTTCTGTTTATCATAATTTTCTTTTGAACTATATAGATGTGAGCACCACAGAAACCTTGGGCGTGGGGCATCCAAAAATTACAATCTGTTATATTTAGTATGTATCCTAGTACCAGGAGGGCATAGTGTGTCGGGGGCAGGGAAGGGATTTGGGTTTTCTGTTCTTGGGGGAGCATTTTTGGGTATAGTTTGGGTGACTTTTTTTTCTGTTCCTAGTCTGTATTTTTATTGGAGGAAATTACTTTTTGCACATAATTAACATTTTTATATATAGGGTGAGTTTACTTCTATGTATAGATTAGAAGGGGCCATCAGAAACTCAGTCAAATTCAGGTCTGACATAACTCTGTTGATTTTAGTGGAATTTCCACATTGATGAATGACTCATAATGCCCAATATTCAAAAAGAGCATCTAAAGGCATTCAATTTGAAGTGACAACGTTGTGTGTATCCCAAAATCTGGATTTTCATGAAAATCTGTAAATACAATGTGAAAAGCTGCAGCTGTTGTAAGACCATAAGTTTGATTCTATTTCATTTTAATATCATTGAATATTTATTAAAAGTGAGCAAATTGCTCAGCTACTTTGTGAAGTCCTAAATAACAAATTTCATTTCAGACAGAATCAATTCTTCCATATCAGCAGGTGTTATGAACTCAGCATGATACAGGTCAATGTCTTCTTTCTGTTTGAAATAACCATGCAGAATCTGTTTAACTTCTGACTGGAGTTAACCGTTGGTACATTCAAACCACCATCTCATTCCAGTTCCTCCTGTGTTTCGGTAACTAATTTGCAGCAGAGACTATGACATCTGAAAGCACATTGGCAAAATAATCTGATCCATAGCAGTACATTAAGAGCCCGTTTAAAGAGGGCGATAAATGTATCCGGTTCAAAACAGGCCTGGCCTTGGAAGGCTCCATTTCTAATTTTAAATTAGTATAGTTATCCAAGATGGAACATAAATAAAAACAAATCTGAACACGAAACTCATATTTACAGTCACTTTAACTTCACATAATAATCGAAACAGTAAAGTAATAACCACCGGTTCCTTTTATCTCTCCTACCATTATGTAGTATTGTATGCATTACCAAGAGTTATTCAGTTCTACATTTTCACCAGCAGGTATTGCCAGCAATTTTTATATCACTACAATGCTGAACTATAAATGGAGTAGTCAGGGTCTATTTTAAGAGACGTGTTTTAGCTAGATTCAAACACATCTGATTTTTTAAATTCTTACCAGAAAAGTTTTCTGAATAGGACTTATTGCCTTTAATTTTGTGAGGGTCTTACATGAAAGATTTTTATAAGTGATATAAAATCACAATTCAAATACCCATCTATTCCTAAACCCCTACCAGCCCTCTCCCCTGCAACTTACCCTGAACACAGTTTTGACCCTGAAAAGGAAGATCCAGAGACTCCGTGAAGTCTGCTAGGGACTTTGCTATAACTAGTGCTTTTATCAAAAACAACGAGGAGTCCTTGTGGCACCTTAGAGACTAACACATTTATTTGGGCATAAGCTTTCATGGGCTAAAACCCACTTCATCAGATGCATGCAGTGAAAAATACAGTAAGCAGTATATATATCACAGCACATGAAAAGATGGGAGTTGCCTTACCAAGTCGGGGATCAGTGCTAACGAGGCCAATTCAATTAAGATGGAAGTGGCCTATTCTCAACAGTTGACAAGGTGTGAGTATCAGCAGAGGGAAAATTACTTTTTGTAGTGACCCATCCACTCCCAGTCTTTATTCAGGCCGAATTTGATGGTGTCTAGTTTGAAAATTAATTCCAGTTCTGCAGTTTCTCGTTGAAGTCTGTTTTTGAAGCTTTTTTTGTTGAAGAATTGCCACTTTGAAGTCTGTTACTGAGTGAAGTTCAGGGAGATTGAAGTGCTCTCCTACTGGTTTTTGAATGTTACAATTCTTGATGTCTGGTTTATGTCCATTAATTCTTTTGAGTAGAGACTGTCCAGTTTGGCCAATGTACATGGCAGAGGGGCATTGCTGGTACATGATGGCATATATCATATTGGTAGATGTGCAGGTGCACCATCAGAGCCCCTGATGGTGTGACTGATGTGGTTAGGTCCTTTGATGGTGTCCCTTGAATAGATATGTGGACAGAGTTGGCAACGGGGTTTGTTGCAGGGATTGGTTCCTGGGTTAGTGATTTTGTTGTGTGGTGTGTAGTTGCTGGTGAGTATTTGCTTCAGGTTGGGAGGCTGTCTGTAAGCAAGGACTGGCCTGTCTCCCAAGGTCTGTGGGAGTGTGGGATCGTCCTTCAGGATAGATTGTAGATCCTTGACGATGCGCCGGAGAGGTTTTAGTTGGGGGTGGTAGGTGACGGCTAGTGGCGTTCTGTTACTTTCTTTTTTGGGCCTGTCCTGTAGTAGGTGACTTCTGGGTACCCTTCTGGCTCTGTCAATCTGTTCCTTCACTTCACCAGGTGGGTACTGTAGTTTTAAGAATGCTTGATAGAGATCCTGTAGGTGTTTGTCTCTGTCTGAGGGATTGGAACAAATGCAGTTGTATCTTAGAGCTTGGTTGTAGACAATGGATTGTGTGATGTGGTCTGGATGAAAGCTGGAGGCATGTAGGTAGGAACAGTGGTCAGTAGGTTTCTGGTGCTTTTATGTGGACAGTTTTATGTGGACGGTTCTCAGATATTATAGTGATGGGCAGCAGTATAAAGCCCTAAGATAGATTAATATGTTATAAACATGCCTTTATAAGTATCTAGCTGTGCTGGGTACTTATAAGCCCTCCCTCCCCACCATTGCCATAATACTGTATATGAGAATCTCACAATCTTTATTGTATTTACCCTCACAATACCCCTGTGTGGTAGAGCTATTAGTTGCATTATATAGATGGGGAACTGAGGCACAGCGAGACTACCTGACTTGCCCAAGGTCACAGAAAGATCTGTGGCACAGCAGGGAACTGAATGAGCATCTGCCCAGTTCTATACTTGTCTACATCAGCAGCAGTGTCTGTGTAGGATACAAACACTACACATGAAGCTGCAAGCTGCAGTGAAAAGCAGGCTGCATCCACACTGTATAGCTCCTCGCAGCAGTGAAAGGATGTGGCGGTGGGTCTGACTCCCCCTGCCAGAGCCTTTCCCTGCTGCCAAAGTCTTTTGGGGACGCAAGGAAAGGCTCCACCAGTGGGGAGGCAGTGGGACATTACACTGCTAAAAATAGCAGTGTAGATGGGAGAGGCATTGCTTGGGCTTGTAAAGAGCTGTGTAAGAGAGCTCTAAAAGTTTGGCATGTCTTTACTTGCCTAAGCAGTGCCTCACCATAACACTGCTATTACCTGTGCTAGGGGAGTGTGCATTCTATGTACCCTACACACCACAATAAGGAGTATGCAGTGTAGACATACCCTTGGTTAGCACCCTACCCACTGGACAGTCCTTCCCCTCTACGTAGAGTAGCCCTATTTATTTTTTTAAATACTTTTTTTTCTCATCTGGTGGAGTTCCTTATTGAAAATTCAAAATTGTATGATGTAAAAATACATTGGGGAAATAGTTATAGCTGCACATTGTTTCATAAATATTTTTCTTATAAAAGATCAATGTCTCATTTCTCATTTTTTGTTTCCATTTTCATGTTTCCAGATAGTTTTTAAAAATACTGTCTCTTCTTTTATTTTGAACCGTGCAAGGTGTGAATACACAGGCTTGTTCCACTTGTGATATTAATCATCATGGAAAATGCAGTCTGCTTAGTTGATGTTTCGCTCTCCTATTTGTGCACACACACAGTGACAGCAATATTGATGTTCTCTCATATGTGCATGAAAACCTTACTAATGAAATAAACGGTAGGATGAAATAATCATCAATAAAATCTGTTCAGAGGAGTACACATCTTTATGTCTGCAGGTCTGGGTCCCAGAATCACAGAATTCAGAGAGGGAATATACCTATTAGATTATCATTAGCTTGAGTACCTCACCCTCACATTTGCAGCTGTAGTACAAAGCATATATATAATTTCATTATTAGAATATGAGCAAATACTTAAAGACTCTACAGCCAGCGGAAACATGAGATGAGGATTATCTTGTAGGTCTGGTTTTTCATCCTAGCAGGGTGTGGTGTTACTTTAATAAATCAGCTGAATAATTATCTATGTACAGATTCAGCAAGCAGTAAGATCGCACTAGCATTTCTTTATATAGGTTATCTTGGTTCGGAACCGTATTGAAGACGTAAGATTAGTTAAACTGTCTTGACATTCTCCTGTGGGGTTGTTTCTAACAGACAGGGGACACTGACCTGTATCATACCAAGGGTATGTCTACACTGCGGAATGTACCTGAGTCTGGGCTTCTGTTCATACTAATTCATGCTTGCCTAGCCTGCCTGCAAGTGTCCACACAGCAGAATCACATATACCCCCTATCTGGCACTGCATTGGCACATGTTTGGGACTAGGATTTCTGGGGTTGAATTCATAGATTCCAAAGCCAGAAGGGACCATTGTGATCCTGTAATTTAACTTCTTGTATAACACAGGCCATAGAACTTTCCACAAATAATTCCAAGAGCATATCCAATCGATTTATAAATTGCAAGTGATGGACTATCCACCATGACCCTGGGTAAATTGTTCCAATGATTAATTACCCTCACTGTTAAAAATGTATGTTGTATTTCCAGCTGAATATATCTTTGGAGCCATCCAGGTCCTGTATCCCAGGGTTCTTAGTATCTTGCTACCTGAAGCTACTCTAGGATTTGGTTCATGCTGTATAGAGGGAGAACTTGTCTGTCATTCCCAAGCCCCTCTGTGGAAGTTTTCTTGGCCCACCAACACATCTAGCCATGGCATGTGCAGCTCTGCACATTGCTTGCTTTTGTCCATTCCAGCCAGAGCTAAGCCCTGGATCCAGAACTGATGGAAGAGCTTTTCCTGCTCACAGCTGCACTGTTATTGCCGGACACAGATGGAGAGTCTGTGAGACAGTGGTGAACATTTCAGCAGCAGTTTTTGCCCATTTGAAATCAGTGGCAGAGGCTCTCAAGGAAAGGGGGTGGTTTACAGCCAAGGCTGCCACCTGTGGCCTGCTCAGAAGCTCCTGCTATCAATGATGCCTGTCCACAGACACAATGTATAAGGATTACATATTAAATTCATTAAAAAACAAAATTGGGGCCTGGTTTGGGAGGATTGGAAGGACATCTCAATAAGGTTCACGGTACCCATGTTGGTTTTAACATTATTTCAGGTCAGGAAAATCTTGGAAGATGTTAATCTCTTAGAAATACCAGAGTGGAAAGGAGAACTATGTTTCCAGGTCTGTAGAGGTATTCCATCTATCTGTGTGAAGGAGATTTTTTGGCATCTGATGCATGAATGGAGAGTAGAGTTTCTCCTGCATGAAAAATTTTCAAGCATCACCAGCCAGAAGTGAGGGAAAATTCAGGCACACATTCGCAAAATGTTGAGCTAGGATGCAGAGGCTTGCTAGTAGCAAAACTACCCTCCCGCCCCACCTCTGATCCCTCTCTCCAGTCCAGACAACATGCTATGAATGAACAGGGGGGCCACCATCCCCAAATACCTGTCCCCAGTGAGCCTTTGCTGCTTGCTACAGCCACTGGGACTTATACTCCAGACAGTCTTGGACACTGCTGCCATGCTAGCAGTGGTCTAACTCTCTAACAGTTTATCAATGGAACAGAATTACAAAGAGAGGCATATATGCCCAAATATCCCACCGCTCCCACCATGTCAGGGTTCCTTCCCCACTCTGAACTCTAGGGTACAGACGTGGGGACCTGCATGAAAGACCCCCTAAGCTAATTTCTACCAGCTTAGGTTAAAACTTCCCCAAGGCACAAAGTCTTTGCCCTTGGATTAAGTAAACACTGCCACCACCAAGTGATTTAATAAACAATCAGGGAAAGGACCACTTGGAGTTCCTATTTCCCCAAAATATCCCCCCAAGCGCTTACACCCCCTTTCCTGGGGAGGCTTGAGAATAAACAAGATGAGCACAAACCAGCCTTGGATTTTTAAGACCCCAAAAAATCCCAATGAGATTCTTAAAAAACAGAACTTTATTAGAAGAGCAAAAAAAAAAAAAAAAAAAAAAAGAGAACAACTCTGTAAGATCAGAATGGAAGATAACCTTACAGGCAGTCAGATTCAAAACACAGAGAATCCCTCTAGGCAAAACCTTAAGTTACAAAAAGACACAAAAACAGGAATACACATTTCCTCCAGCACAGCAAATTTCACAAGCCAAAACAAAGAAAATTTAACGCATTTTCTAGCTAGATTATTTAATAACTTTATAGGAGTTGGAGGGTTTGCATCCTTGATCTGTTCCCGGCAAAGGTATCACACAGAAAGACAAAAGCCTTTTCCGCCGCTCTAGATTTAAAAGTATCTTGTCCCCTCATTGGTCATTTTGGGTCAGGTGCTAGCCAGGTTACTTGAGCTTCTTAACCCTTTACAGGTAAAAGGACTTTGCCTCTGGCCAGGAGGTATTTTATAGCACTGTATACAGAAAGGTGGTTACCCTTCCCTTTATATTTATAACATGCATGCTAAGCCTATAACCCAGATTCTTTTTTCTGAGCATATAAATTACTAAAAAAATAACTGCTTGATCCTTGTTAGAATAGCTAGTGGGGATTGAGGGGGAGTGAAGGGGGTGCCAGGGAAATGGGATGGCTTTCACAGAAATGTAGGGCTGGAAGGGACCTAGAGAAGTCATAAGTCAAGTTCCCTGTGCTGAGGTAGGACCAAGTAAACCTAGACCATCCCTGACAGATATTTGTCTGTTCTTAAAAACTTCCAGTGATGTGATTCCACAACTTTCCTTGGAAGCCTATTCCAGAACTTAACCACCCTTATAATTAGAAATTTTTTCCTACTATCTAACCTAAATCTTCCTTGCTGCAGATTAAGCTCATTACTTTTTGTCCTGCCTTCAGAGGACATGGAGAACAGTTGATGACATTCTCTTTATAACAGCCCATAACATACAGTATTTAAAGACTGTTATCAGCTCCCTATTAGGTCTTCTTTTCTCAAGACTAAACTTGCTCAATTATTTTGTTAACCTTTTCTCATAGATCAGGTTTTCTAAACCTTTTATGATTTTTGTTGCTCTCCACTTTATCCACGTCTATGCTAAAGTGTGGTGCTCAGAACTGGACACAGTACTCCAGCTGAGGCCTCATGCATGGGTGGCGGGTATCATAAGCTGGGGGTAGGGTTGCCAATTTTGGTTGGACATATTCCTGGAGGTTTCATCACATGACATAGTCTTTACTTAAAGATTCATCTTTAATTTCTGGAGATTTCAGGACACTCTGGCTGGCAATCCTAACTGGGGGAGGTTGTGCCCCCCCAAACAGTCAAGTGTGGCCCCACCTACACTCTGCCCCAAGTTCTGCTTCCCGCTCAGCATAGTTCCACTAGTCTCTGTGGCCGCCACTTGTGCCGTGCCTGTGCCACCCACCCTCCCGGTGCTCCAGGGATGGGGAGGCTAGGGCCACACCACCCACGCTCCCTTCGCTCCAGAGCTGGCGGGGGGCTGCGGCCATGCTGCCCGCCCTCCCGGTGCTCCAGGGATGGGGAGGCTAGGGCCACACCACCCACGCTCCCATCGCTCCAGAGCTGGCGGGGAGCTGCGGCCATGCTGCCCGCCCTCCCGGTGCTCCAGGGATGGGGAGGCTAGGGCCACACCACCCACGCTCCCATCGCTCCAGAGCTGGCGGGGAGCTGCGGCCATGCTGCCCGCCCTCCCGTTGCTCTGGGGGGAAGGGGTGTTGGTCACCTTCCTGGCGGTCTGGGGGGTGTACTTTGGGGGGTGGTGAGGCTGGGGTGCTCCGGGGCTGGGGGTACTAGCCTGGGGCAGGGGCCAGAGGCTGCGGTGTGGGGGCTTTTGGCCTCCAGGAAGGGGTGTGAATGGGGCGGGGCCTTAGGCAAAAGGGGCGGGGTTGGGGGCTAGCCTCCCCCAGCTGGCAGTTCACACACCACCCATGGCCTTATGGGTGCTTAACAGAACAGGACAATTAGCTCCTTTGTCTTACATATGACACTCCTATTAATACACCCTAGAATGATATTATCCTTTTCACAACTGCATGACACAGTGGACTCAGATTCAACTGGTGATTCATTCTAACCCTCAGATCCTTTTCAGCAGTACTACCACCTAGACAGTTATTCCCCATTTTGTAGTTGTGCATTTGATTTTTTTCTCCCTAAGTGAAGTACCTGGCACTTGTCTTTCTGGAATTTTGTTGTGTTGATTTCAGATCAATTTACCTATTTGTCAAGGCTGTTTTGAATTCCGCCCTCAACAGAAGCTAAATCTAACCCCCTGCATGTAATTCCTCCATATCAACTCTGCCTACTTATGCAGCAATTCTCAATGTAATAAAGGTGGCTGACACTAATTACCAGTCTCTGGCTTCAGGTCCTGCCCTGGTGCTACTTCTTCTTCAGACTCCTCCCCAGGCCCATCCCCAAAACAGATCTTTGGAATATGGCACCAAGATGTTCCTTAGCCCATCCTGCTGTGTAGCCTGATCCAAGGCCACTTCCAGCACTGTGGTTTGTTCCAGGGTCTGCTCCTCTGACTCTTCCACCAGGCTCACCTGTAGTGCTGTCCCTGACCCCTCTGCCTCTACTCTGAAAAGCATACCTTCCCCACTCGGGAGATAGTCATAGAGGACTGTGAGTTCTGTGCCAGGGGTGGTGGCGAACACCTGGTTGAAGAAGTCTTCATAGCGGTGGCAGGTAGCCAGAGAGATGCTGGACTTGCCATTTTCATTCTTTGCCTTGCAGTAAGCAGACTGGAGGTCTTTAATATGCTCCCTGCAGTGGACAGCAGTCCAGTTGATCCCCACTGCTCCCAGGCTCTTGGAGAGCTTTTCATGTAAATTCACATTTCTGATGCTTCTTCCAAAATCATAGTCCCTACAGTTCTTACACCAGAGATTAACCAGAACCTTGGGGCACTGCTCTGGCCAGCTAGCAGCATGCTGAAGGGGCATCTTCTGTCTGTCTGAACTGATGAGATGAGGTGTTGTTTCTGTGCCCTGTCTGAAATGCAAGTTGTTAATTTACGACTCCTCAGATTATCTGAGAAATGTGCTAACTTTTAACAAATATTCAGTGCTCTTAAAATGAAATAGAAACAAAGACGTTTTATGGTCTCACAATATCTGCATCTTTTCTAATTGTATTACCATTTTTTTTCAATACAATATGAAATGTGTTTGTACAGTACACGTCATACAAATATCACAGGGCATTTACATAATAAAACAAAATTAAAAGCAACATCAAATGAAATAGTTTTCTAGCTAAACTTAAAAACATAAACATGATTCAGCATTTTAGTCCTTCTTGGTCTTGCCCATCCATCCTACAACAGCTAGCTCTGGCCTAAATTTTCATAAAGAACTAGTGATTTATGATCCCTCAAATTTTGGGTGCTTAGCTTGAGACATCTTAAAGAGGTCTCATTTTCAGCAAGTGGGTGTTCAGTATGTTCTAGAAATTAGGCCCCTTCAATGTATCTCAAGTTGGGCACCCAAAAATTCACTAGTCACTTTTCAAATCCTCATTCCTGGTGACTGAAGAAAGAGGAGTGGGAGGAAAAGAGAAGATGTGTGTATGTGTAAATATCTATGCACTGCCAGCACTCCAGCCACCTCTCCACATAGTTGGACAATCAGTTTGGGTCATTTCTTCTTTTATTTTAATTTTTAGTATGTAAGTTTAATTGGCTTGCTTCTGATCAGACTACACTGGTATAAATCAGGAGTAAATCCATTAACTTAAATGAAGTTATTGTACACTGAGATAAAATCTGTTCAGTCAGATCAAAATTGGGCCCCTTTTCAATCCTGCATTTCAAAGACAGTACAATAAATGTTGATTACCAGTATGTGACTATTGAAAAATGTTCAAATATTCCACTGTTTGATGGATGAAACTGCACAGAGATGGATTAACCTCCCCTTGCAAATATCTCAGTATAATTGATGTTTGAAGAGCTGTGATCAAATAAAATTGTCAGAGGAGGCACATAGTTTGGAAAAAACTGAGGTCAACCATCAGGCAGCCTCTGGTTTGCGGAAAGGCTGTTCTGCTTGACTGCCAGCAGTCACAAGATAAGGAGTATTAGTCTGGGTTGGAATCTGGATGGGATACCTCCATGAATTTCCTGGTACTACAGGAGGTAGTATTGGTGAATCAGTCTGTGGCACTCTTTGTTGTGTCTGCACAGAATACCATGCCCAGCATGGTCCTAAGGTACATAATCCTGTCTTTCAGATAAAATTGTCAGTAAATATCCAATGGTGCTTTTCAAATGAATGTTAGCTCCAGTGTCCTAACCAAATTCCATTTGATGTAATTAATTGTGCTCTGCCTATGTACGTTCCCTTGAAATTTTAATTGAGTGTTATTCACTTCCTGTTCTAAGTGGCTTCATGCTTTCCTATGCCCTGTTAAACACTTGCCTTGTTTTACTGAAGAAGGGGAAGTATTTTTAGTGGTGGGTTGCAGTCTGAAGTCTGTAATGGCACTATGGATCTGATCCACCAGTCATTACAGAGACAAAACTCCCACGGACCCTAGTTTAATCAGCATAGCATCTGGCTCTTTATATATTTGGCCTGTGGCAAAATTACAATTTGTACATCTCTCTATATGACCTCTATCTGTACACCTCACAGTCAGCAGGGGATTTTGTCCTCATAATACCCCTATGAGGTAGGAAAGTATTTTCACCATTTTAAACATGGAAAACTGAGGCAGAGTGTAGAGATTATGGGTAAAACTTTCAAAAGCATCTAAATGACCTATCAGTCTAAATCCCATTTTCAAAATGAACTTTATGCACTTAGGAGCCCAAGTTTCATATAAAGTCATTGGGACACTGTGACACTTCCTCAGGGGTACCCAGGGTTGTGAGGGACCTTGCTACCACCTGCCCTTTGCGTGAAGAAGCCTAGTCTGTGCCTGCCAGAGGTCAGTTTCCTGATTTCAAGAGACACAGGCAACCCAAGTACTCTCCTCTCAGCCTACTCAGGCTCTGCCATCCCTTTGCAGGTTACTGATAGTTACGTTCCAACCCCCAAGTCCTTTGAGCATCCCCCTGGAGTGTCCAGCCCCTGTTCCCAAAGGAATAGTGCACACCAGCTTATTAGTTTTACCTCAGGATTACTGCTCTGTTTAACACACAGCACTGAGATATGTTTATAGTGAGAACAAGAATAAGTTTATTCAACAGAGTAGAGATTTGCAAATAAGCAGGTACGATTAACGGAAACAAAAGGTTTCATATAAAATAAAATCATAACACGCATTCCAGAGCCTAAACATAACTAACATGATGCCCTTTTGTCTAATAAGGTACTGTTTACCCAAAGTCCTTCTCATAACATTTTTCGGCCTGGATAGCTGATACCCTCCTTTATTAAGTCCAAGCCCACTGACTTGTCTACCCAGATGAAGGATGTCAGGGCGTCTCTCTGCACCCCTAGATATATTAGACAAGACCTTTGTTTTTACCTGTAAGCAGGGTCCTTCTGCAGTTCATCTCTTCCTGTTAATTTCTTCTCCTGAAGTCCCTGCAATCTCTTCATTAGCATTTGATTCAGAATGCCAATAGACTTCCATTGTAAGATACACAATACACAATGGTCAGCCAGGGAGATAAGTATATTCTACTGCCTGTTTTGTGGAACCTGTCTTAAGGCATTTTACCTCTGGGTGACCTGTCTTTAACTTCAAGACTTTAAGAACATAGTTTTCAATATATATACATACCTCCTTACATACTATCTGCACACACATTTCACAAAGGTTATGATGATCAGCGTGACACAAGGTTTCAGCTGAGTCCTCACATGACACTCTTTGGTGAACTAGTATGTAAATACCAGACCCAGGGAATCCCTGTTACACCTATGCACCCCTGTGTCCTCTGCTAATTGGCACCAAGAGCTCCTTGGGTCACAGACATAGAGTCCTAAGTCACGTATGTGCTTCTGAAAGTTTTACTCCATATCTGCTGCACCAGTGCCAATAAACCTGTGTTCACCATCAGCCTTCTCTGAGAATGCCCGAAGTCTGTTTGTGCCGTTTGCCATCTCACAATACCTCCTACTCTTAAAGGTTTTACTAAATGTCCTATGACAAGTTTACAGAAGCTTTTCGCACAGTCATTCTCAGATGCTTCAGACATGTTGAATCCTCTTATCCCTTATGGGGTTGAGGGAAGCAATGTAGAATACCCCAGCCTGGAGAGGGGCTGAGGTACATCTCTTTCTGCACATGCCATCATGAATCTGCTGGGTGCATGTGTCATTTTAGCAGTAGTGTCACTATCCTTGCCTCCATCTATGCAAGTTTCGGTTATATAACTTCATGCAGGTGAATTCCACAATCTGTGATAGTTACATTTAGACAGAAATAAAACAGAATTCCAAAACCAGGAAAAAGTAACTGAAAACTGTTCAGAAATCAGTTTACCTCTCCTCTGCCAGAGAGACGAAAGTCATGTCTTGTAGGACACTTTTGGACCATGGGTGAAGTCCTCACCCCTGTTCCATCCCCTTTACAATACGTAAAAGGGCTAGAACAGCACAGAGGGGATACAGAAGTTCAGTTCTGGCTAGGGGAGGATTCTCCTGCACAGATACTGTGGAAGACAGCTATAAAGCTGCCTTCTAAGGATCTCCTTGCAAGCCCTGGCAAAGGGGTTTGGTGCGGGTGGGGCTTGGAGAAAGAGGGGGCATGTTAGGGGCATGGCTGCAATATGCAGTGCTTTGGTGATTCTGAGACGTGCTGCCAGCAATAAGGCAGCCCAGGTAGGTTGTCAGGGGTGTCTAAATTAAGTTGGAGACCCTCCAGATATCAAGGCAGCCCAGGATCAAGAGGGTGCAAAGGTGGCTTTAAGCCAGCATAGTCCCCTTAGCGTTCTGTGCTGAATCTCAGAGGCGCAGAACAGAATCTCACCCACAAATCACTCTGCAAACCCAGACAGCCCCAACTCAACCCCTGAAAATAACATCTCCTGCTACAAGGAATTCTCATCTTATTTCACAGAGATGATCATCTCTGCATCTGTGGTAACCTCATAGGACACCAAGAATAGGAAGTTGTCATAAATATAAAGGGAAGGGTAAACCCCTTTAAAATCCCTCCTGGCCAGAGGAAAAATCCTCTCACCTGTAAAGGGTTAAGAAGCTAGGATAACCTCGTTGGCACCTGACCAAAATGACCAATGAGGAGACAAGATACTTTCAAAAGCTGGGGGGAGGAAAAAACAAAGGGTCTGTCTGTGTGATGCTTTTGCCGGGGACAGAACAGGAATGGAGTCTTAGAATTTAGTAAGTAATCTAGGTAGATATGCGTTAGATTATGATTTCTTTAAATGGCTGAGAAATTAAGTTGTGCTGAACAGAATGAATATTCCTCTGTGTGTCTTTTTGTAATTTAAAGTTTTGCCTAGAGGGCTTCTCTATGTTTTGAATCTAATTACCCTGTAAGGTATTTACCATCCTGATTTTACAGAGGTGATTCTTTTTACTGTTTCTTCTATTAAAATGTTTCTTTTCAAGAACTGAATGCTTTTTTTCATTGTTCTAAGATCCAAGGGTTTGGGTCTGTGGTCACCTATGCAAATTGGTGAGGATTTTTACCAAACCTTCCCCAGGAAGTGGGGTGCAAGGGTTGGGAGGATTTTGGGGGGGAAAGACGTTTCCAAACAACGTTTTCCCAATAAACCCAGATAAACGTTTGGTGGTGGCAGTGGAAGTCCAAGGGCAAAGGGTAAAATAGTTTGTACCTTGGGGAAGTTTTAACCTAAGCTGGTAAAAGGAGGTTTTCATGCAGGTCCCCACATCTGTACCCTTTCAGAGGTGGTTCAGAGTGGGGAAGGAACCTTGACAGAAGTCTAGAGCAGAGCTAGAAGCACACCACCATCCTCCCAAGTATTTGCCCTGTTCACTCATGAAGATGTTATAGAACTATTGATGGCAACCAGGGCCACTATTTGCAATTCTCACCTCTGTCCTTTCAGGGTGGTGAAAGAGAGCAGAGGATTCCTTGGACCCGTACTACCAGAGATCATCAATTCTTCCTTTGATGAAGGCAGTCTTCCACTCTCCCTAAAGCACCATCTGGTCACTACAAAATAAACAATTGCTTGAAGTTAGAGACCTCATAAACTACAGCTCAGTCTGTAAACTCCCCTTTCTAAACAAACTAATTGAGAAGTTAGGGAAAGAAATCTCCAGTACTACCTGTTGCTCACTAATACAGTGAATTCTTCTAGGTCACACTTGAGGCCAGGATTTAATGCAGACAGTACCTGTTGATCTTGTTGGTGACTTCTCTCTGTCTATAGAAAAAGGAAATGTATCCACACTCATTCTGCTGGACTTCTCTGTGGCATTTGATACTACAGATCCCCAAATTGTTCCTGTCCCATCTCGAAGAAGCTTCATGGGTGACCAGAAATACCTAGAAATGGCCTGTGTTCCTTCCTCTTGTATTGGATGGGCAACTGATCCACCACTTCCAAAGTCCTCCTCTGCAGAGTCCCACAGGCTCTATCTTCACCACTATATTATTTAACTTCTACATGAAGCCATGGGGAGAACTGATGTGACAACACAGGCTGACATCCCAGCAGTACACAAATGACACCCAGCACTATATCTTCTCTACAGCATTACTCCTAGCTCTCTCAGGGTGAAACTCACCCCTCTGCAGAAGATAAGCACATGGCCGACACACCAGCTGAATACTGCTTATGTCTTCCTTGTTCATATTAAACCTGCTGCCTGTTCATTTCATTGCATGACCCCTGATTTTTGTATTGTGTGAAAGGGTAAATAACACTGCTCTATTCACTTTTTCCATACCGTTCATGATTTTATGGACTGCTATCATATCCTCCCTTAGCTGACCTTTTTCTAATCTGAACAGCCCTAATCTTTTTAGTCTTTCCTCATATGGAAGCCATTCCATAACCTTGATCATCTTTGTTGTCCCCTTCTCTGAACCTTTTCCAGTCAACTATATCTTTTTGAGGTAGGGAGACTTAACTGGACACAGTATTCAAGGTATTGGTGCACCATAGATTTATATTATGGCATTATGATATTTTCTGCCTTATTTTCTATCCCTTTTCCTAACAGTTCCTAACATGCTGTTAGCCATTTTGACCTGTGTTGCACATTGAGCAGAAGTTTTCATAGAACTATCCATGATGACTCCAAGACCCCTTTCTTGGGTGGTAACAGCTGATTTATAACTCATTATTGTATATGTATCATTGGGATTATTTTTTCCAATGTGCATTCCTTTGGATTTATCAACAGTGAATTTCTTCTGCCATTTTGTTGCTCAATCACCTGGTTTTGTGAGATCCCTTTGTAACTCATTGCAATCTGCTTTGGACTTAACTATCTTGAGTAAATTTGTATAGTTTGCAAACTTTGCCACTTTGCTGTTCACCCCCTTTTCCAGATCATTAATGAATCTCTTGTACCACAGGTCCCAATACCGATCCTTGGGGCACCTCTCTCCATTGTGAAAAATGACCATTTATTCCTACTCTTTCAAGCAGGTACTGATCCATGAAGGCCCTTCTCTCTTATCCTATGGTTACTTAGTTTCCTTAAGAGCCTTTGATGAGGGACCTTGTCAAAGGCTTTCTGAAAATTCGAGTGCACTATATTGACTGAATCACCCTTATCAACATGCTTGTTGTCTCCCTCAAAGAATTCTAATAGATTGGTGAGGCATGAATTCCTTTTACAAAAGCCATGTTGACTCTTCCTGAACAAATTGTGTTTGTGTCTGATAATTCTGTTCTTTCCTATAGTTTCTACCAGTTTGCCCATTTCTGAAGTTAGGCTTTACCGGCCTGAAATTACCAGGCTCTCCTCTGGAGCCCTTTCAAAAGTCAGCATTATATTAGCCACCTCCCAGTCATCTGGTATAAAGGTTGATTTCAGTCTATTCAACTATTGTGGAATTTGTATTGCTCCAGTGGTTTAATGGTGCTGCTATTCTGTAATAGTCATTCTTGGAGGACCCTTAATGTGCTGTCTCTCTGGGGCTGATAGTTATAGATTTAATTTCTTTTCCAGTGTCAAACCATCTGTTTAGGTAATCATGTGACCTGAATTACTGTAGTATCTATGCACTTCACAAACATTAATGGTTTTATCCTCAGCACAGCCATATGAATTAGATTTTACACATGAATAACTGAGGAAAACTGTGGACCAGCCAAGGTCTGAGCCAAGAGCAGCCAAGTCTTAGTCCAGAGTTTTAACCAAAAGACCGTTCTTTTCCGATGCTATACCTTACTCACAAAGCAGGTGGCATATCAAATACTGCAGCTCATGAGGCTGTCGTCCAGCATCTAACATTTGATCGACTGCTCCTGTGGAAATCAACCCATACTAATAAAGACAATGAGTGCATTGACCTTTGCATACTGGTTCAAGAGGTCTTTTAAATGGCTGACAAACTCCCTCCCCACTCCTTGTGAGTGTATAAAGCAAGCCCTTGCTACAAAATAATTGTTGGCTGGAATTTACAGTTCTTTACCTTTTTTGACCAACTGCTTGCCTCTTTTCTCTTTGAATATTATAATCCAGCACGAGTGCAGGGAAGTGTGGCTGTTATGCACTCACTTTCCCCATTGCTTCCCTTTTTGGCCCCCACCACCTCCAGTTTCTTGCCCAGTATCACAAATCAACCCCTATCCATTTTATTGTGCAGCTTTTGTTTTCCATTCAGTGCCTCCTTTCAAACACTATTGGTGATAAATGCATATGTAATCTATGCATTTGCTGACGTGTTCAACAATAAATACTTTATCTCAATACTCATAAATACCTGTCAATATGCATATGAAATACATGTTCCTTATATTGTACTATTTTATACATGCCTTTATCAATGGCAAAGCTGTCCCCATTCTGCTCACCTACTGGAGGAACTCCCTTTTCAGAATCTCTGGGTGGGTGGGAATTTCAGTAGTGCTCAGCATTGGCCTAATTCTGCTACTACTGAAATCGGAGCAGAGTTGGGCCAGCAATGAGCATATTTGAAAATCCCATCCTTTGTAAACAGTTTAGATACTCACATTGAAAATCCACTATAGCAATAGCAAGATCCACTTTAGCATATTTGCAAATGTGCCATTATTCACTCCTGAGGATCAAGATGGGTCTTTTTTGCATTTCTTCATACTACACCTCATGCATGTACTTTAAAGGGGCATTTGTGCTACTTTTCCATCTGTACGCTTCCCATCTGCACTGTCATCTCATCAGTATATTGATATTGAAAATGTTCCAATATCCTTCACAATGTCAGAATTGCTGCCTGCCTCAAAGATCTATAAGGTAATGGACAACACTCAGATCCCCACTCCAAACACATCGTCAAACTCATCCATTTCATCCTCACCCATAAGAATTTTACATTCAACAACAAACACTTTGTCTAAACCATGGGAACAGCCATGGGTACTAGGATGGCTCCCCAATATGCCAACTTCTTCACAGGCAAACTTGAGGAAGTATTTCTAGACAAATACACTATGAAACCAGTGATATACCTGAGATAAATTGATGATATTGTCATCCTCTGGACAGATGACTTAAACTCCTTCATAAATTTCCACCACAACTTCAACAACCACCACCCAGCCATCAAACTCTCTCTAGAAAACTCTTGCACCAACATCAACTTTGTGGACACCATGATCAGCTTCAGCAATCGAACGCTACTGACAACTATCTACAAGAAACCCACAGTTCACCACACGTACCTTCACAGATCCCGAGACATACCAAGAAATCTGTTATCTATAGCCATGCACTCAGATACCACGGAATATACTCTGAGGAGAAAGTCCAGAATGTACACCATAGCACACTTAAAAGTCACCTTCGCCAAACAAGGACACTCCATCAGAGAAATAGATCACATTATGGAACAGGTCACCCGAATATCCTGAGAGAACTACTTCAATATGGAAAAAAACCCCAGCTTTCTGATCACACACCCCTAGTTATCACTTACCACCCCACACTGGAACCCATACAGGGTATCATTAAGCAATTACAGCAATTACATACTCAGTGGGGACCACATTCTGAAAGAAATCTTTCCCAAATCCCCTCTTTTGGCCTTCAAAACAAACCCACCGTCCCACCACACCAAGCTCATCATCAGAAGCAAGCTGTCCACAGACCAGGACCCACCAACTCAAAGCGGCACCAAATCCTGCCATAACAAGAGACAAAACCTGCAGCAATGATCTGCTGCAATTATCAATACCCCTCACAACACACCTTTCAAGACTTATGGGTCCTACACATGCCTATCACAACATGTGATATAGCTCATCCAGTGCATTAACTGCCTCAGTAACAACTATGTGGGTGAAACCAGACAAATACTATGCTCTCAAATGAACTCACACAGAAAAATGATGAGACAAAAATACCAGATCACTTGTAGGTGGACACTTTTCACAAAACGATCACTCTGTATCTGACCTCTCATCCCTGGTCCTCCAACAGAAACCTGCAAAACGTCTTCAAAAGACCAGCCAGTGAGCTTAAATTCATAGCTTTGTTACACACTAAAAATCATGGTTTTAATAAAGACATTGGATGTATGGTTTATTACAACAATCTGTAATCTACTAACCAGGGCCGGCTACAGGCACGAGCGTTCCAAGCAGGTACTTGGGACGGCAATCTGCAAGGGGCGGCAGCCCGTGTGCCATTAGGGTGTTTCCGCGGCGGCAGCAATTCAGCGGCAGCCTCTATCTTCAGTCGCCCATGGCGGCAAATCAGAGGCAGCGTCTATCTTCAGCCACCCGTGGCGGCGGCAATTTGGCGACAGCTCCCATCTCTCCAGCTGCTTGCGGAGGCGGCAATTCAGCGGCAGCTTCTATCTCTTCAGCCGCTCGCGGTGGTGGCAATTTGGCATGCTGCTTGGGGCGGCAAAGACGGTAACCACTGCCACTAAAACCCCCCACCCCCTTTTTGTCCTATTACTGCAGAGATGTTAACAGGCCACTTCACCTTACAATATGAATATGTGTTAACTACTTATGCTAAACAATCTGTTCCACCTTGTATTTAGCTGTGACACTCTGAGTACGTTACCCAGTGCTGAAGAAGAGCTCTGTGTAGTTCAAAAGCTTGTCTCTTTTACTAACAGAGGTTGGTCCAATAAATGATATTAACCTGTCCACCCTGTTCCTCTGGCCATGGTCCATCTTGTGCCCATTACAATCTTTCCCTGTTATCAACAGCTCAACAAAGAAAATCAAGGAGGGACACAAATATTAGGTATACTTCTAACTAAATGACTATACCAGTAGAAGACATACGGTTCAAATAATAAAAAGAAAAGGAGTACTTGTGGCACCTTAGCGACTAACAAATTTATTTGAGCATAAGCTTTCGTGAGCTACAGCAATATACCGCATGGCAGTGAAAATGCAGAGTACTTGGGCTTTGAGCATGTCCAATCATTTTGTGGCATTATTTTCTTTGATGATGCCTAACATGGAATATCTGCGGTAGCAAAGTTCACACCTTTGGTGAAAATTAATGATTAAAAATAAAAGAAGAGAGACAGTAGTTCATATTGGGATTTATCTCATTATGTTTTGCTCTATTTGGGTATATTGTTTTGGAAATCATGATTCAGTTGGAAGGTTAGGGTCAAAATTAGTTGTCTCTTTTAAAATTTGATGGGCCTACAATATTCCAGGAAAGTAAATTCAAAGAAGGGCCAACCAATAATCAGATTTACTAATGGGATTTTACTGATTTATAATAAAAATGTATTTCAGCTATTTTTATTTAAGCTGTAAAATGCACAATAAAAGCTGGCTCAATGTAAGCAGAAAGTTTTAAGGAAATATTCATTTTAAAAAAACTAATGAGATTCAGGTTAGATAGTTTATGTATTTAAAAACTATATGATTTTATCGCTTTGGGGAAAATAGTGAAATAATTTAAAAATGAAGAAGATTTTTCCTTACTACAGGCTGGGCATTTCCTATAGAATTTACTGTTGAGCATAAAGTCTTTAAACACTGCAAATCTTCCCAAAGAATATCACACACTGACCTTTGATACACAACCCTTGTAAGCTGGAAGTTCTCAGAAGGAAGCACTTTTGGTTTGGAAAGAGGTTGGTGTTATTGTACTCACAGGAAGACCAAATATTTATAACATTCAAGGAGGCTAGAGTTACTTATATTTATACAGACACCCTCAACTTAGACATTTTCTCAGAGAAACATTTTATTTCCAGAACACTCCATGAAACAGGATTTAGTCAGTTAACAAATCAGCTCTTAGAAGTAGAAGCAGTTAATAAAAACATCACCAATCTGTATTCATTTCTTCTTAGCAAGCATGGAGGGTTGAATTGAAGAAAGTAAAGGCTAATTGGAAAAAGGATTTTAATGTAGAATATTCTGAGCACAAATGCAGCAAATTATGGTGACAAGTGCACAAAAGGCAAAATAAAGATTAGTGCTTTTGCCATGTACTAATGGACTGCTGGGAAGTTCAAAACTTGCAATAAGTGGAAAATCAACATACACGTGGAAACCCATTGGTTGAAATTCATCCCCATGCAAAGGGCGCACAAAAGGCCTGTGCTCCACTTAATTCCCACTAATTCCCAATAGTCATTATGCTGTTTCTCTTCAGAAGGCTGCATTTCACCTTTTGTGAATTAACAAGTATGGCTTCGATCCTGCAAAGACTAACCTATGTGTGAGATTTCCATCAGAAGTACCCCAAGACACCTTGTCTGTGTACGACTTGGCAACTGAAGGTATACAAAAAAAAACCCAAGAAGAGTGCATCACAAAACCTCCTTCCCCCCACCCGCCCGCCATGTATGCAACATCACTGCAGTACTTAGCACTTATATAGTCAAAGAAAGTCAAGGTAAAAACAATGAGCCTGATCCAACAAACCTTAGTAATGCAAATACTTTCAATGAAGTTAGGGGGGGCCATGTGGAAGATTAAGGCCTTGTCTACACTACAACGTTTTGTCCGCAAAAGTTATGCCACTTTAATTAAAGTGCTTTAATTAAAACCACTGTTGCATGCTAGCTCCTTGTTTCTGCAAAGTGCATCCACACTAACAGCTCTTGCATGAACACTGAAAGCAGTGCACTGTGGTGGCTATCCCACTGTGCAATTGGCTGCACGGTGCTTTGGAAAGGGTTTGCAATGCCTCATGGGGCAGGCAGAGCGTCACATGATACAGGTTTCTCAATCCCATCCTTTCAGAGGTATCCTAGTAGACTGTCAGTCATTTTTCAACTGAAGTGTGTAGTGAAGGGAGAGGAGAGTAGTGTGTCTGGGGCGGGGGAGACAGGAGGCTGACGGACCTATCCTGAAACGGGGGGGGGGGGACATCCCCCCTCCACATGTAACCCCATAGAATAGCACAGCAGTCTCTCCTGCAGCAGCCAGCTCTGCCTGCCTGCGAATGGTTCTGTGATTCCCTCTGACTGAGGGTTGCCAACTTTCTTCTCACACAAAATTGAACACCCTTGCCCTGCCTCCTGCCCCACCCCTCCTCTGAGGCCCCGCCCATGCCCCACCCACACTCACTCTATCCCCCCCTCCCTCTGTCACTCGCTCTCCCCACCATCACTCACTTGCTCATTTTCACCGGACGGCTCAGGGGGCTGGGGTGCGGGAGGGGATGAGGGCTCCAGCTGAGGATACAGGCTCTGGAGTGGGGCCAGGGATGAGGGGTTTGGGGTGCAGGACGGGGCTCTGGGTTGGGGGGTGTAATTGAGGGTTCGGAGTATGGGAAGGGGCTCCAGGCTGAGTCAGGGGGTTGGGGTGTGGGAGGAGGTACGGGCTCTGGGCTGGGGGTATGGGTTCCAGGGTGGGGCCAGAAATGAGGGGCTCAGGGTGTGGGAGGGGGTTCCAGACTGGGGTAGGGGTTTGGGGTCCCGGGGGGTTGTGGGCTCCAGCTGGGGGTGCAGGCTCTGATGTGGGGTTGGGGATGAGGAATTTGGGGTGCAGGAGGGTCCTCTGGGCTGGGATTGAGGGGTTCAGAGGGTGGGAGAGGGATCAGGGCTGGGGCTGGGGCAGGGGGTTGAGGCCCAGGAGGAGGTCAGGGGTGCAGGCTCTGGGTGGCGCTTACCTCAAGCAGCTCCCAGAAGCAGTGGCATGTCACCTCTCCAGCTCCTATGCGGAGGCTCGGCTAGGTGGTTCTGTGCGCTGTCCCATCCACAAGCACAGCCCCTGCAGCTCCCATTGGCTGGGAGGAGCCGGAGGGGAGACATGCTGGCTGCTTCCCAGGAGCTGCATGGCGCGGAGGCTAGCAGGGAGCCTGCCAGCCCTGCTGCATGGCGCCGCCAACTAGACAGTCAATGGCCCCATCAGCGTTGCTTATCGGAGCCACCAGGACACCTGCTCACCCTACCTCCAAGTTCTCCCACAGCCTCCTCTGCTGCCAGGAGCAGCATCCTGAACAGCTCTGTGAGCTCTCCGTGCTGAGGAATGTCAAAGGAGCACGTCAGTTCCCACCTCCCCCCCTTCTCCTGCAACAGCAGTCTGCCTGCCGCTGTGTTCCTAATGCAGGGCAGAACAAGAGCATTCCATGCTAATGATTTGTTCTTTGTTCCCCAAAAGGAGCAGCAAGCTCAGCTGTCAGATACTTCCTGGAGCTTTGAAAGGGGAGAAGCGCATGCCTTCAGGGCAGCAGAGATCAAAACAGTGAGCAGAGTGGTCACGGCAGGCATTGTGGGATATGGTGGAAGCCAGTTATGTCGACAAAAGAAACAGCAGTGTTTACACTGACGCTTTGTCGCTTTCACTTTGCCACAAAAAGCTTTATGCCTCTCATGCAGGTGATTATGTTATATCAGCAAAACAGCACAGTTTTGCCACCAAAAGTAGCTTTGTAGTTTGTACACCTCCCCTGTTTTGCTGGCAAAAGGCAGCTTTTGCCAACAAAACTTTGTAGTGTAGACAAGGCCTGAGTGTTGCAGAATGAAGCCCATTTGTTAACTGTTCCACATGACAGACTTGTTGTCAGAGATTGGGATGTGAGCGGTCACGCCCAGTGATTGGAGCAGAAGCCAGGCCTAGTGGTTAGAGCAGGATTTGGTAGCCAGAATAGGAGCCCAGAGTTGGAGGCCAGATGCCAGAGCCAGGGGTCAGAGCCGGAGTCAAAAGTCAGGAATCAGAGCCATGGGTCAGAGTTGGGTAAGCTGGAGTGAGGCAAGGCAGCGACCAAAGCAGGAGTGGGGCTGGGTCTGAGGCAAGAGTGGAGCTAGGAACAAGTAGGCACAAGAGCTATTGCAGCCATGGGCAAATGCTTTGAGCAATTGCCAAACTGCAGCTGGCTTAAGCACTGGTCTGCTGACTCTTCCCACCAGTCAGGCAGGGTAGCCAATCAGGCAGCCTACTATAGGCAGCTGCACTTGCTAGGTTGCCTGGAGACTCGCTTTGCTGCAGGCCCTAATTCCTAATACTTGTAAAGCAGGGATATATATATGTATAATTCTCATTTTACAGATGTGAAACTGAATGATGGGGGAAGTAAGCCAAAGATTTTCTGCCTTTTTCTTTATAAAATGTGCATCATATTAGCTAAGTTAGAATACCAATACTACGTTAAAAGAAAAGGAGTACTTGTGGCACCTTAGAGACTAACAAATTTATTTGAGCATAAACTTTCGTGAGCTACAGCTCACTAACATGGCTGCTGGTCTGAAACCAATACTATGTTAGAATGCCAATACCAATACTAAGTTAGAATACCAAAACCAAAGAAACCAGTCAACGGAGAGCATGGCAATATACTAATATGGTTATAAGGCAATGTAGAAGTGCAGCTTTCTCATTTCAAACTCATACTAAACAATGCCATTGAGTGCAACTTGGGGAAACTAACAAAAAGGAAAATGTCTATCAGTTTTTCTTTTGTTCTTTAAAGATCCTGTTCAAGGAAAGAGTGAGCCAGCAGGTTCACCAAAAGGCTATTTACTGGAACATATTATGCAGGGTGGATTTTTTCTGGCCAGTTGCCATTTTTTTTTTTTCCTTTAAATGTTGCTTGTGGTAGGCATTTATTAAACATTGTCATTTAGCCAAGCAAAGGACATTTGTTTTACGGACACGTTACACAGTTTTTGTATTTTCTTCATGACATTTTTTCCCCCTCTAAAACATGAACTATCGTTACTACCTAGTACTGATTGGCAAAAATCAAAATGGAGATGTGAACTCCCTCTTCTCTGAATTTTGGTGAAGTTTGCATGCAGACTACCATGCAGACTTTGCAGTTTGGCCTCATTTCTCCTTTTTTAGGAATATTTGTTCATATTTTTTTGTTTCTTCTGTAATCTGATTGGTTACTTTAAATTCTGTCAATTTTACAGGTTATACAAGCTACAGCTTCTGTTTTTATGTATGAACACATATGAGGATAGATGAAACCTAAAGGTAGGACGCATACCAAAATAGGATTCCTTTTGACCTTAAGAACATTAGGCAAGTCCTGGGTTGGGTGTGGAGATGTGTAGGAATAAAAGGTGGAGGAAACACAGTGGAAAGGATTGAAATAACAGCACTGTGCTCTGTGGTTTGAGTAAAAACTCCAGTTCCTAAGTCTAAAGTAAATTTTAAATGATCATTTTAATGTAAATGTTTTCCTAAAGGTTGAAATTATTAAAGGCTAAAATGAATCGAAGTGGGATATTTAAAATTAAAATTATATTAGTTTTAAAATGTTGGAGGCTGCCTATCTATAGTCTTGAATGTTCGGTGGCTTTTAAATCTAAGAATCCCAATTCTTATCTCCTGTATGATAGGGAGTCTGCCTAAAGTTTCAATATTGATTTGAAAATCTTTATCACTGCTGATACAAGGCAGGATTCTGATCTTGGTTACACTGGTTAACTGAACAATAGAGTTACTCCTGATTTACATCTGTGTAAGTCTAAATCGCGCAGACCTACAAATTCAGTGAACATGGATGTATTGTGAGCTAAACTCTCTGCTGCCTCCAATGGAGTTACATCAACAGAGAATTTAGCTTGTATATTTTAGAGGGAATATACTTTGGCATGAAAAATGATTATCTTTTTTATATAAAAAAGATAATGTGCCTTTATACTGTATCAGTGATTCTTTAGGCAAACTCACACTGAAGAATCTTGAAAACGTCTCCCACAGGGTATCTATGGAATTCCTGTCATTTATATTCAACTAATTCAGACTGTGGTCTTAAAATTGGCTTCCTTCAATTGAGTTTTGTTATGCACTTGGCATGCTCTGACACCCAAACCTCCCATCTGCAGCCTGCACCTGCATTGCACAATATTTAACTCAAATAACTCTCAACTTCCTGGACCATTAAGGTGTCTTTAAGTTCACAGTTTGCAATCTAGGCCATTCGTTACCATATGAAAGAGATTTACGTGCAGTAAATTGTGTAGGTTTCCAGTTTCTGCAATTTTTCTTTTGTTCTTTGTAAAAGAACTCCTCTCTCTGGCACCGCACTGCTTTTCCGAAGCATACAGCATGGGATGTGAAGGGCAGCACATATTATTTACAGTTTGGACTTAAAATATCAGATTTTGGGTTCTTTCCTTTTTGCTGTATAGTGGCAAAATGTCAATGGGTTATATTTATTCCTTCACGCAAAGCACACATCAGTTACAAAGCTGTTGAGACTTTTTCTATTTTTGTTTACAAGATTGTTCACATAAATTAAATCCTACCCTTATTCCTGTGACTCTGGCATAGTTCTGCAGGGGAGAATGGTTCCAGGGGAGCATGGTTCCAGGAAACCATGCACCCCCTGCATGCCGGAGAGTATATCCTCTCCTGCTGATGGGAAGGTTAGGAACACCGTGGGCTAGAGGCAGAGCAGATGGGTGCCCAGAGACTCCAAAATGACATGGAACCAGTAGCCATTCACCCTGGCTCTCCCTCCCTGCCGTCGCTGATCTCGTTGGTGGATTGTCTGCTTACTCAGGCTGTGCACAGGAGACTGGATTTGACTCCATAAAGCAGAAGATTTCTAGGATCATAGGAATTTCCAGTGGACTATGTACAGTATTTCTAACTCCAAGCATTCAAATATCATGAGTCAGATACCAAAAATCATAAGAGTGGCCTTAAAAAGCATGAGATTTAAAAATAATTATATATATATTGGGTTCCTTTGGTTTGCTTTCTGGCTTTGAGCCTTTGGGTACATTCTCATCATATCTTCAATTTCCCCCTGCAGCCATGACGACTTTAATTTAAAAATGAAAGCTGAACTCACTTAATCATTTGACTCCAGAAGATGGGGCTTTGAGAAGAACATCAAATATTGCAAGACTTGGGATAAAATTGAGATAGTTGGGAACAAGGCATGTAGTCTGGTATCCTGCCTTGGATAGTGGTCTACAGCCAATCTTTCAGAGGGAGGTGTACCTGTACTCTAGTCTATAAAGAATAATTACTATAGTATTATACCACTGGAGTGTATTTAAAAACAAGCAAACAAACACCATTTCAAGCCGTCTTTGTGACTTGTAAAGAAACAAAAAAGGGCACAACTCCAATATTCATCCCTTCAGCAAGTAATATTTAAGTGTATAGTAGGTTGAGAATATCATAAGGAACTGAGTGCTATGACATCACCAACTTTATTAATCGGTATAGCTGAGAGACTAATTGATTTTTCAGTTCAGTGGCAAAATAAAAAAAAATCTGAAAAAAAATTTGGTTCATGTTTTATTTTTCTTACCAAAATGTTTGGGTCCCAAAATGTTGTTTGGATCAAACAAAATGTTTCAAATGGCATTTTGAAATTATATTTCAAAACAAAACAAATCATTTTGATTTTTTGGAAAACAAAATCCCTCATTTTTATTCAGCTGAAACTATTCTCTGAATTTGGTCTGAATTCATGAATAGTTTTGGTCACCTCAAAACTACAACTTTCAGCAGATTTACTATTTCACTAAAAAAATTCACTCAGCTCTACTGCTCAGCCTACATGATGGGTCAAATCCTATTCCCAGATCTTCTAGGAGCACAGGAGATCCAATAGGTTTTAGAACTGGAGTAATACTGGAGCAAGTGGCTGGATGTGGGAGTTTACCATGAAGCTGCGCTCTCTGGGGGTTCCATTCATCATGGCATGCAGGAAATTTTGGGGAAAAAGGAAATGTAACCAGTGGAATTGCAGATCCACTGGCCATATCTCATGCAGCAGCTGTGAAAGCTAAGGCTTAGGGTTGTAGTGGCCAGTTGCAGAGTGTCTGTGTAGCTCCATAGACTGGCTGGGAGAGGATTCTGTCTCCTCTCAGATCCACTGCACCCTGCACATAGCCCATCTCTTTGGCTTGTCTACATGGATAAGATTTGGCCTAATGGCATCAGTTTGTTCACAGGTGTGGATGCTCCAGCTCCAACGAACTCTCAAGATGCTGCCACTTTTTGATTGCTAGTAAAGGATAAAGCACTGCCATCAATTAATAACAAGTATAAATGTGCCATTAAGATCTTTGTTGACAACAACAAAAAAAGTCATTTGTTGAAAGAGGTGTGATCTAACAATCTGAGCACAGGTCTGGGAGCTAGGAACTCTTGAGTTCTTGGTATGGCTTTGACCTTGGTTCTCACTTTGTCCTTGGGTAACTCACATAACCTCTCTGTGCTTCCATTTACCTGCCCATAAAATGGGGCTAACAAAATTGATTTACCTACCTTAGAGAAAAGAGGATTAATTACTTATCGATTATAAAAGAGACCTAAAGCACTAAATGCTGAGTATCATTATCATTTGTTAACATTTTAAAATTCAGGATCTTCCATACACTATAAAGGGAAAATAAAATTTAGGATTCGCGTCTCTGACTGAAGCAAAGGGTTTGGGCGAATGAGAGGGAAGAATTTTCACAAAGGAACTTTTAGATCCACACATTCTAATACACTTTAGACATGCTTTCAATAAAATAATAATTCAGCAAATACATATCAACTCAGAGGAATCATAAATTGTGACGAATGAGTTACAGGGCCAACAGGAGATTTAGAAGTGTATTAAGATACAGATGCTCAGTATTTCAACAATTCCAGTGTCTGTCTAGAGACTGAAGACAGTGAGAAAAATATGAAAAGCATAGATATTAGCATAAATCTGTAGAAAAACGAACCCAACAGCATAACGGTAAATCCACTAAAGCATTGGGAAGCTCAATCTAAGGCAAGAATGTAAGGCCCTCACACCAAGCAGACCAAGCAGAGTCAGTGCTCAGAAGCGATCTCAGATGCACGAAGCAAAATGCCAGCCACGTTACTAATACAGCCTCCTTAGCCAGCTGATCTCTTTGTCAGCACTAGTGTCAGCTATGTCAGAGAAAGCTTAATGAGACCGAAGAAGAAGGAATAGGAGGAAATTCCTTTAGGTAAGGCAAGGCTTCCCTTCAGTATGCAATATCCACAACTGTCCAGACCAAGGTTGCAGATGGGTTAGAAAGTCACAGATCCTGGCTCTGTGGGACAGTGTTGCCCACTTTTATGATTTTGTCATGAGTCTCATGATAACTATTGTTTTCCTTACAGCCCCAGCTACTGGAATCAAGAGGATATGTGATGATTTCAGCCTTCATTCTTAAAGAAAAAGTCAGTTTCTAGCCCTCGTTGCTGTGGCAAAAGCTTCAGAATGTGACCCCCAGTGCTCCCTAAAGGCTCAAAAGAGAAGGCAAATACAAAGAACACCAAATCTATTATTTTTAAATAATCTCATGATTTGAAAGCCAATCTGATGATTTTTGGTAAGCCTGACTCGTGATTTTTGAATGTTTGGGGTTGGCAATACTGGACTGCTCTTTTCCTCAGAAAGGATGACCTTCTGTGGAAGCGCAGTGCAGAGCGGAAACAAAGAGCCATGCTCTGGAGAGCTGCAGGGTCCACAATGAAATAAAGAGCTCATGTAGAGACCCACAGCATCCAAATCTTTGAAGTTTAAACCTGCACCACTGGCCACAGAGCACTTCAGAGTTCTGTGGTACAACCAGCAAACAGGGCCAGGGCTCAGCAACACAGTACATTCTCTGCTGGTTCTCCATTTAAAATTATAAAGTGAGTTTGGAGTGCTTGGTAAGCTCCTGTCATCTATGGCAAGACTTTGAACTCTTGGTAACTATTTTTAGCAACTCAGAAGGATTTTAACCCTTGTCTCTGGATGACTGGCCTGCCATTTGGCAGATTACCAGAGAAATCCAAATAGTCTATGTCAGCAATTTGCTTCTACTTCCCCATCAATAATAATAACATGGAGGTAAATGTTTGGGGTATTTCACTCCCCACTCTGACTTCAGTTACCCAATTGTTAGCCAAGGAAAGGGAGGAGGCCAACAACAACTTTGGGATGTGGATCCTTTAACAGTTCTTCCTGGCTGATTCCAGTCTAGTCCCTACATCATATGGGAGAGAAAATCCTACCCTCCAATTAAGAGGCCTGTAGAGTCTCTCAGTACTTAAAAACTCAGACCAAAGAACTGACTCTCATTTACAGGAAGGCCACTTAACACCTCTCTGGAAATTTACTTACACTTTAAGGCTCCTTTGCACTGGCAGAGTGATGTAAAGTGTCCTCAGTAGGGCTTGTTTTCACGTACAGCACTACTGTGGTGCAGCTGTGCTGCTGTAGCACTTTAGTGAAGATGCTACTACACCAACGGGAGAGCTTCCTGTCTACACGGGGGGGTTAGGTTGGGTATAACTACATCACTCAGGGATGTGGATTGTTCACACCCTGAGCAACGTATTTATGCCAATATAGATCTATAGTGTAGACCTGGCCTCAGTGTAAGAAAGAATTAGGCTTAAGGGGTTTAAAGATAGGAAGGCCACTAAAGGATTCACTTGCAGAGCCCTGCCATCAATACAGACATCTCCACAACTACAGTTATAGATTTCTTTATTTTGGTCTTTAAATGTTTACTTTTAAAAACTGAAAATAAAGGGCCAGATTCTTCACTGCACTACGGTCCTTTGTGCTTCTTTGGTGGCATAAAGGAGTTGTAAACCCAATGGACTCAGCCAGCTGAGGATTCCCCCGCACAATAGGAATCCCTTAGTTGCACAGAGCCAACTATCAGCTCCTTTGACCCAGCCATCCCCACGGCAGAGGCACATACTGTTCTTTTGTGCACCCCTTCTCTCAGCTACGCTTAAAGTTTATTGGGTGCAGCTGAGAATTTCATCTAAAGCTTTTAAAAGTTCATATAGAACCGTGGGACATGCACTCCTCAACAAGTCAATCCCCCAGTCATATGAATTTCTACTTGGCTTTGAGTGCAAATGTGAGTATTTGTGGGCCTTGCACTTTTAAAGTGGCTTCACTTGCAAAAAGAGAAGCAGAATAGTCTTCTCTTTTAATCCCAGTTTCCTCTTCTGCAAAGTAGGAATAATATTAGACTTCTGTAACACACAGGAAGCTTGTGAGACATAATACATGAGTGTGTTTGTAAAGCATTTTGTGATACTTTAGTACACAATCCAAAATGTTCATTAATTTATTATTATTGTGAAATACATACATACCTGCGGAGAGAAGCTTGGATGCATTCAGAGTTTCCATGATCTCTCATGAGAGTATAGACATTTTATTGAGGTAAAATATGTGCAGAAATTGTGCAGTATAATTAAAATGGAATTTCAGTTTAGATTCCTAACCCCATCTCAGTTGCTAATAACTTTGTCAATTTAACTCCTTTTGGTGGTCTCATCCCAAAAGACTGGTTTTTTTTTGAAAGTATAAACAAAATTGGTTCAGTTAGATTTGAGTTATAAATGCATTAAAACTCTTTCCCCCATATGTATCACTCTCTCACTTTTGAACATGGATAACTCAGCAATAAGGCAGCCTCAACAAACGTGGCTTGTTTGATAGTGCTTGAATTTCAAAAAGATCTAAGACAAATTTGAAGAAAATTAATTCAGTCGTTTTAAAGTTATGTGGCCAAATTATCTGGAATACCATGCTTTGCTTTTGGCAAAGGACCTGAGGGGAAGTAGGACAATGGTGGCTTAATAATCCTGATGCTGTCAAGGTTCCTCCCCCACTCTGAACTCTAGGGTACAGATGTGGGGACCTGCATGAAAAACCTCCTAAGCTTATCTTTACCAGCTTAGGTCAAAACTTCCCCAAGGTACAAAATATTCCCCCCGTTGTCCTTGGACTGGCTGCTACCACCACCAAACTAATACTGGTTACTGGGGAAGAGCTGTTTGGACGCGTCTTTCCCCCCAAAATACTTCCCAAAACCCTGCACCCCACTTCCTGGACAAGGTTTGGTAAAAAGCCTCACAAATTTGCCTAGGTGACTACAGACCCAGACCCTTGGATCTTAAGAACAATGAACAATCCTCCCAACACTTGCACCCCCCCCTTTCCTGGGAAATGTTGGATAAAAAGCCTCACCAATTTGCATAGGTGACCACAGACCCAAACCCTTGGATCTGAGAACAATGAAAAAGCATTCAGTTTTTTACAAGAAGACTTTTAATAAAAAATAGAAGTAAATAGAAATAAAGAAATTCCCCCTGTAAAATCAGGATGGTAGATATCTTACAGGGTAATTAGATTCAAAAACATAGAGAACCCCTCTAGGCAAAACCTTAAGTTACAAAAAAGATACACAGACAGAAATAGTTATTCTATTCAGCACAATTCTTTTCTCAGCCATTTAAAGAAATCATAATCTAACACATACCTAGCTAGATTACTTACTAAAAGTTCTAAGACTCCATTCCTGTTCTGTCCCTGGCAAAAGCAGCATACAGACAGACACAGACCCTTTGTTTCTCTCCCTCCTCCCAGCTTTTGAAAGTATCTTGTCTCCTCATTGGTCATTTTGATCAGGTGCCAGCGAGGTTACCTTTAGCTTCTTAACCCTTTACAGGTGAGAGGAGCTTTCCCCTGGCCAGGAGGGATTTCAAAGGGGTTTACCCTTCCCTTTATATTTATGACAGATGCTATTGAAGAAAATGGCATTACTGCCATCCACTTCCATGGTGCAGAATCTTGACCCATTTCTTAAGGCATAAACACAAGAGAGCAGTTAATCTTAATTCTGCATTTCCTGACTTCGGACTGCTTGGTTTTTCAATTTTGTGGTATCTTTTCCATGAGATAGAGTGGGTGGGTGTGTCTGGTTATGCGTTAGTGCCTACATGCACACCTATGATGACATAAAAATGATAGTTTGTATAATATGAGAGAAATTAATATAGTACAGGTATCTACGTATACATAATATATTCATTCCCTTTCACTACTGGCAGTTCTTAAGAAGTTATATTTTTATATCCAACAATTTTTCCTTTCCTTTTTGGTCTATTTCAACCTATGTGTAGGGGACGGTGGCAGTTATGAAATTGTTTGTATGTCTTTGAGGGAAAAGTAACTGTCATTCCCTGGTTGCTAATCTGCTTTATTTCCTCAACCTGAGTCAAGTTTTTTTTTTTGGTAGCATTTGATTATAAATGATGAGTGCAAAAGGAACTCTGGCTTCTTACCGCTGTCATGCTTTGTTAGTTATTCCCAGTGATTTGAACAATAACAGGAAGCAAACTTTTCAAGTGGGACAAACCACTATTTGAGATAGCTTGATGAAAGGCATGATATAAAGCAACAGCACAAAATATTAACTCACCAGCTTTCAAGTTCAAAGTATATTTGATTTTAGAAGAGGAAGGATGATCTTGAGAGTAAATACAGGACATATAGAGCATTTTCTCCAGGTCTACCACAGGTAACCTAGGAAACCTTAAGGAAGTCACTTATGGTTTGTTCCAAAGCTCATTGAAGTCAGTATGAGTCTTTCTGTTGAATTCAATAGGCTTTGGATCTAGCCCTTAATCTGATTTTCAGTATCCCCATCTCTTTGATGGGGATACCTATCTACTTCATAGGGGTATTGAACATGTAGATCCTTGTATGGGAGATACTATAAAAAGAGTATTAGTTTTTAATACTGGCTGGTATTTTTAAAGGTACCTATAGGATTTAAGCACCCAACACCCACTGAAAGTCCAGGGGAATTGGGTGCCAGAAATTCTTACATAACTTTGACAATCCCAGCCCCTGTGTGCAGAATTCTGTGACAAGTATATAAATACAAATCTATTTTAAGAGACCTTGTAAATAAAATGAAAAACAGTTATTATTTCTTTTTGCATTTCTATAAAGGATCTTTTTTCAGAGTAACAGCAGTGTTAGTCTGTATTCGCAAAAAGAAAAGGAGTACTTGTGGCACCTTAGAGACTAACCAATTTATTTGAGCATGAGCTGAAGTGAGCTGTGGCTCACGAAAGCTCATGCTCAAATAAATTGGTTAGTCTCTAAGGTGCCACAAGTACTCCTTTTCTTTTTGCATAAAGGATCTTGTGACCCAAGAACCCCTGGATGACAACTGGCAAAGGATACAGAGCTACATAGGAGTACAGGCAGGGGCGCTGGAACTGGGGGCGGGGGGGAGGCATTGGAGCCATTCCCGCCCACTTTTTTAACATGGGCATGCATAGTTTTGGGGAGGTAGAGAAGGAGACAGGGCGCTACTTTGCCCTCCCCCTCCTAATCACAACCCAGGAGGCCGTGGCCACAAGAAAAACCCTTGGTGGCCACATTTGAGAAACACTGGACTAAGACTGGATGCTAGAAAGGTGAAAAGCAGGTTTTCTTTCAGGCAAGAAATGTTTATCTATCTGTCTGTTTATATGTAAATTAAGTATTGTATGATTCATAATGGTCCTCCATTTACAGTCTGAGATGAATGCTAATGAAAGATTGTGAAATCTTCAAAGAGAGGACATTTACAGGAAGAAGTAAACCAGCAGGGGAGAGCCCTGTTTACAAGTAAGAACAATGAATTTTGCGGGGTATAACTAAGGGGTACACCCTCATTCCTTCAATCTGTGAGGACAAGCCACCAGAGAGCTTGGTTTTATGAGAAGGAAATCTCAGCCAAACTGGTTGAAAATGCTGGGAAAAGGTCTTGGGGTAAGCTATCTCGTGAGAGAGCGGAGAATGCCTTCTTGGTTAAGTTTAGGTGCTAGAAAACATTGGCACTACAAAAAATAATTATCCCTCTGTTGATACTTACGTCTTCTTGTCAACTGCTGGGAATGGGCCACATCCACTTTGAATTGGCTGTTAGCACTACAAAAAGTAATTTTCCCTCTTTGATATTCACACCTTCTTGTCAACTGTTGGGAATGGGCCACTTCCACCCTAATTGAATTGGCCTCGTTAGCACTGACCCCACACATGGTAAGGCAACTCCCATCTTTTCATGTGCTGTATATTTATACCTGCTTACAGTATTTTCCACTCCATGCATCTGATGAAGTGGGTTATAGCCCACGAAAGCTTATGCCCAAATAAACTTGTTAGTCTCTAAGGTGCCACAAGGACTCCTCGTTGTTTTTGCTGATACAGACTAACACGGCTACCCTTCTGAAACCTGTCAGAAAACGTTCATTTTTTTATATAACCATTTGTTTCCAATATTCTCTCTCTCTGTCATTTGAATCTCTGTTCTTTGATAATAAATTTATTCTGGATTTCACTATATACATCTAAGTGCTGTGTGTTAACTAGAGTGGGGATCCTGATTTGAGTCTTACAAGGTGGTGTGTAGTGTTCCTATGGGAATAATGGATTGAAGAGTTCTCTGTGTGTTCAGTGGAACAGGGGCTGCAGTGCTAGGCTTTGCATCAGCGAGGAGCTCTCTGGTACAACGGGAATGCTCTGCTGGCTACTTCCAGCTGGAATCCATGCACTTTATGTTGCCTGAGTGGTGCAAAGTGAATGGATTCCAGAAAACCTGAACCTTCTTCTTTTTAAATGTAATACCTAAGTAAAGAGCAACTTTACCTGCTGACCTTCAATCTGTCCTTTATTAGCTGGTGAGGGTCTGGTAGGCTTTACCAAAGTGGGTCTCAAGGAGGTAGCTGAATGAGGAGAAGGAAGTGGATGGGGGGCGAAGGATATTAGCAGAGGGACTTGGTTTGCTTGCTAGGCTAAAGGGCATGTCTTCATGCTAGAGAGCATGGCCAGGCCCCAATGGCTCAAAATTATGCTGCAGTTTGTAGAATGAGCTAGTCAGGGGTGCCCTTTTTTTGTGTATTAACCTATCCAGTCCCTGCTGCTCTGAGCCAGGCAGGATGGCTTTGGTGCCACACGTCTGGACAGCACCGTTCCACTTACTCAGGTAAGCAGTAAACAAAACCCATCCGTGCAGCTGGACCCCTATGCCCATGTAGAGCCACATGGTCAAAACCTAAGGGAGCAAGTAATTAAATAAGTGAAGTGCCTTCACCCGCTAAAGGCAGGATTTGACCTAAACTGGCAATAGGAACTATGGTTGTTTAAATTAAATGTAACTGTAAATATTTCTACTGAGCAGTTCTAGAAGCAAAGCTTATAAATGAAATCATTTCTGCACTTCCTGCCCCATTTTATGATTTGTTTGAAGTGTGTATACTTAAACAAAGTTGCTTACTTCTCAGAAACGCTTTCCTCTTTCTATAAGTAGACCCATGAAGCAGAAATGGAGACGACATACAACATGATCTCCACACGGTCAGAGATTTACAGCAACACAGTACTTTGGTCTCATTCAGTTGTGTGCTTATGCAGTAGGTGTGGGGCTTTAGTTTTGATAATAATTTATTACCTATTTTATGGCTGCTCAGGCAGTCTACCATTAGACCTTTAAAGGCAATCAGGAATTATTTTTTTAAATTGCCTATCTTCAGAGTTATGAGCCCAGGCTTGTGAGATGCCCAGCACTTTCAATTCTCATTGAATCTAAATGGGAATTGAGAGCATGTAACACATCACAGGGTCAGGTCCCACATGCTGAACATCCCAAAGAGCAAAGGAAAGACGGGCTTTCAACTTAGCTTTCATTTCTTTTCAGGTCTGCCAAAGAATCTGGTTAATGGCTCCTCTCAAAAGAAACTTTCCAGAATTCATTAGGGGAGGAACATCACAGCCACAGTGGAACATGGAGCTACTGGTCACCATATGTGGAGCATGGAGTGCAGTAATGCAAAAGAAGAATGGCCCTATGGTTAAGGCACTTTCTTGGTGCTCAGGAGACCTGGGTTCATTTCCTGGCCCTACCATAGGTTTCCTGTATGACCCTGGGAAAATCACTAAGGGTGGAATGCTCAAAAGGAATAAGGCTTTCCACTGATTCCAAGGGAAGGTAGGTGCTTGATCCCTTTTGGGCATTCCAACCTTAGACTGTCTTTGCCTCACCTGTAAAATGGGTATTGTGAGGATATATACATTTAAGATTCTGAAGTACTCAGATATTATAGTAATAGGGGACATATAATTACCATAGATAGACTGATTGTAGGGGGTAGATTAATGCTATTTTTTACTACATTATATGGAATGGTTTTGTAAATTTGAAAACAATAATTATCTCAAAGGGAATGAAATTATAATATTAATATAATAATATTGCAAAACCAAGGTATGCAGTACTGAAAAAAAATGCCATCCCCCCAATCCCTGAAAGTTGTCTGAATGTTTAACTGGGTTTCGATGAAAGATATGTGTCAAGCATAGTGAATGTAGCAGGCACCAGCCACCCATGACTTCAGAGGACTTGAAAAGGCAAGGTATATTGAAAAACGATGATACGCTTTCTTAACTTTATAGAAGCCCAAATATGGTTTAAATTTACAGTAAAGATATGGGCCATTTCTTGCTTTCTCCAAGAGAGCAAACTCACCTTTTGTTCCAATTCAGTTGATCTCCATGCCTATTCATTCTTCCTGATTCCATGTTTAACCTTCTTTCTGACCCTTTATGGTGTACTAGGTGTCCAGATTCTTTAGGTGGCTTTGAAAATCCTTGCCTAGTCTCTATCAAAAATTAAAATGTCTCAGTGAATCATTTTCCTGCAAGCAGATGTTTATGACATATCAAATGATTGCTGCTGATTTGATTATTCAGTGTATTCACTCCAATTACAAACCATCATATGTTTAGGCTTAGCTATGTTTCTTGATTGGTTTTTTTCTTCTTTAATTTACATTTTTTGTCATCTTTGAGAGTTGTTTTTTTCCTTATGGCTAAAAAGTTAAAAAGTCGAGGCCTAGGCTTGTATGCAAACATAATGTGTGAGTAATTATACCTGTGACTGTGCATGCAATTTCCATACTTGCACATGCAAAGTGGGTAAATACAAATGGTGAGGGAAGTTCATAAATGATAATTTGCCGTGGCTTTGACCTGATTTTTGTACATAAGTGCAGTAAGTCTGAGTGCAGGATATATGTTTTGTAAGGGTACATCTACATTTTGAAAAATGGCCCTTTTTGTCCACTTCCAGCTCAGAACCAAGGAGAATTATTTTAAAATTTAAATGAGGATGAGCACTCATGAGAGATGAGGAAAAACACCCTTTTACCTGGCACTCTGGTCAACAGGCAGCATGGATCTTGCTGACTGTGGAAGTATTGTGTGTGAGGAGGTTTATGAGTCTGGTGTCACTAAGGGGGGGTAGTTTCTCAGGTTTCTCCCTTACCAGTTTTTACATTCCAGTGAAGCTGAGCTTGCACAACAAGGATGTCATTTACCATTGCCAGTTGGTTAACTTTTCATCTTTATGTGGTATTTAGCAAGCAAAGATTTGTTATGTTTCCTGCTTTAGCGAGAATAACAAAGCTGAAATAGTAATGCTCCACATGCAGCTCCATTTACGGAAATGGTCTCTGTAGGGTAGGAGCGAGGAGTCCATTGTTTTGGCTGTAGAGTGGGTGTAGACTCAGAAACGGAAGGCTGTGCAGTGCCACTTACTTCCTTCACCCTTCTCAATATCTCTTTCACCTCAAGTGCCACCTTCCAATAAGCAGGTCCTGTAACTACATTTCTTTTAATCTACACCTGTGTTTTTTCATCCTGATCTGAGGCAGTGTGGCCTAATGGATGGAACACTAAACTGGCATTCAGGACACCTGGGTTCTATGCCCAGCTCTGCCACTGGTCTGCTGGGTGACCTTGGTCAAGTCACTTCACTTCCCTGTGCCTCAATTTCCCATCCGTAAAATGGGGCTAATAATACTAACCTCCTTTATAAAGTGCTTTGAGATGTAGTGATGAAAAGCTCTATAGCAGAGGTAGTTAGTCATTAGTAGTAGGGCTGTCAAATTATTAAAAAACTAATTGTGCTGTTATACAATGATAGAATACCATTTATTTAAATATTTTTTGATGTTTTCTACATTCTCAAATATATTGATTTCAATTACAAAACAGAATACAAAGTATACAGTGTCACTTTCAGGTGACATTACAAATATTTGCATTGTAAAAAACAAAATACATTGTATTTTTCAGTTCACCTAATACAAATACTGTAGTGCAATCTCTTTGTCATGAAAGTTGAACTTACAAATGTACAATTATGTACCAAAAAACCTGATTTCAATAAAACAATGTAAAACTTTACAGCCTACATGTCCAATCAGTCCTACTTCTTGTTCAGCCAATCGCTCAGACAAACAAGTTTGTTTACATTTGCAGAAGGTAATACTGCCTGCTTCTTGTTTACAATGTCACCTGTTCATTTGACACTGTTGTAGCTGGCATCACAAGATATTTACATGCCAAATGCGCTAAAGATTCATATATCCCTTCATGTTTCAAACACCATTCCAGAGGACATGTGTCCATGCTGATGACGGGTTCTGTTTGATAATCCAAAGCAGTGCAGATGGATGCATGTTCATTTTCATCATCTGAGTCAGATGCCACCAGCAGAAGGCTGATTTTCTTTTTTGGTGGTTTGGGTTCTGTAGTTTCTGCATTGGAGTGTTGCTCTTTTAAGACTTCTGAACGCATGCTCAACACCTCATCCCTCTCAGATTTTCGAAGTCATTTCAGATTCTTAAATTTTGGGTTGAATGCTGTAGCTATTTTTAGAAATTTCACATTGGTACCTTCTTTGTGTATTGTCAAATTTGCAGTGAAAGTGTTCTTAAAATGAACAACATGTGCTGGATCATCATCCGAGACTGCTATAACATGAAATATATGGCAGAATGTGGGTAAAACAGAGCAGGACACATACAGTTCTCCCCGCAAGGAGTTCAGTCACAAATTTATTTTTTTTTTAAACAAGCGTCTTCAGCATGGAAGCATGTCCTCTGGAATGATGGCCGAAGCATGTGAGGCATATGAATCTTTAGCTCATCTGGCACATAAATATCTTGCAATGCCAGCTACAACAGGGCTATGCGAATGCCTGTTCTCACTTTCAGGTGCCATTGTAATTAAGAAGTGGGCAGCATTATCTCCCGTAAATGTAAACAAATGTGTTTCTCTTAGCGATTGGTTGAACAAGAAGTAGGTGAAGTTGTAGGTTCTAAAGTTTTACATTGTTTTATTTTTGAATGGAGTTATGTAACAAAAAACCCTACATTTATAAGTTGCACTTTCATTATAAAGAAATTGCACTACAGTACTTTAATGAGGTGAATTGAAAAATACTATTTATTTTGTTTATCATTTTTACAGTGCAAATATTTGTAATAAAAATAATATAAAGTGAGCAATATAACATGGAATACAAAGTGTACAATTGAAATCGATATATTTGAAAATGTAGAAAAACACTGAAAAATATTTAATAAACAATAGAATACCAATTGAAATTTAATAATGTGATTAATTGTGATTCATTTTTTTAATCACAATTAATTTTTTTGAGTTAATCGCGTGAGTTAACTGCGACTAATTGACAGCCCTAATTAGTAGTAGTATTAAGATCTTTGTCAATTGATCAGTGTCTATACAGTTGAATTTTCCTGCTTCTCTCTCTCGTTATAATTAAACTATTTCATATTCACTAACCCAGACAGTTTCTTGCTAGCCACTTTATTATGAGTTGGTTCTGTAGCCTTAGCTATCTTCTCTAGAGATGGTTGTGAACCAAAACAACCTTCCAAACTTTGCAGAAGCTTGGATATGAACTTCACTTCTGTATAGTGAGCTGAACCAAAACCTGATTATTGAACGCCCCAGGCATTTAAGATACTTTTGGATCTGAACAGTATAAGTTGACTCCGCATCTAATTTTCACATATTTTTTGTAGAGATGAACCTGAACCAAAACCCTGTATCTAGGTTTGGATGGAGTTTGGATCAAATGTCTGTTTGGATCAAATCTGAACACCACCTCAGAAAGTCCCCAAAGATGGAAAAGTTTGGATTCAGATCCAAAGCCCTGGGAGAGTTTATCTGGGATTTTGGTTTGACATCTATAAAAATCCAAAATTTGATCTATTGTTTTGGTTCTGGCCCTTTAAGTTGCATTTCATTTCTAGGATTTATAACCCTTTCCTAGCACTTATTATTATTATCATTTACCTTTGAGTCCTGCTGCCAGAAATCTGCACAGATATCACATCTAGTTTCAGATATCTGTAAGCTTGCTCTTTATATATTGATACTAGGTGCGTCACCCTGTCGTATAAGTCATTGGATTTGTCACGTTCACTATTAATTGAGCTACATGTTCAGCATTAAGCTGTGTGGCCCCTGAGCTGCAGGTATGATTTTTCTATACCTAGCACTTGAATAGCCATCAATAGATAATCCTTACACCCACCTACTAAAAACACTCCTCTTTTCAGATTTAGTTATGGACTAAGGGTCTGGTCCAATACCCAGTGAATGCAATTGAAAGACACCCATTAATATTTATGGGAACTGGATCAGATCCTAAGTATAGATCAGTTGACCCTTTCACCATTTAAGCATTTCTTACTAAACTGATTATCCACCTATTGTGAAGAACAAATTATTTAAATTTTCTATTAAAAAATTCAAATTTCAGGACCAAACGGGTGGGATAACGCTGTTAGCAGAACAGGAAAAAGGTTGTAGGGCTCTGAGGCTTCCTCGGGTCACAGGTGCCTCGAATGCATTGCCAGAACATGAGATCTGACTAGTACAGCTGGCCCAGGCCACCCAAGGGAGACTGTCAAATTGGGATTCTTCAATGGTAATATCATCAGTGAATAGATGGGGCTTGCTGGATTGTGGAGAGTGTGGGGTAGCTTGGAAGTAGCAATGCGGATCTGCTGAAGGTTAAGGAAAGGGAAAGGATGGGTGAGAGGAGGGAGGATGACTAATAGAATGCACGAAGGATAAGGGAAACCAGGGGACATCTAAACATTTTGGTAAGCTTGACTAAGCTTTAGATCCTGCACCATGTGCATTTATAAATCAAACTCTAATCCTCCTGACCTTTGGGGTCTTATCCAGTAAAGTGTTTTGAGGTGCACCACTCAGTAAGTGAAGAGCACTAACTTCTCAGCAAGCACAGTAGCCACTTTCCTACTTTAAATTATGGAGCTCTTTAAACACTTTTATTTGTCAAGATTAAAAACCAGTCTACACTGAGGAATTAACCCCTATGCTTTTCAAAGAGTTACATGCAATTTAGCCACACAGTTCCCGTTGATATTTATCTACAAAATTATGAGGCTGTCAAAAGGAACCAATTTATTATGGCTCAGGTTAACTTACCAACCAAGAGAGTACCTCCCAAAAAATCACTAAAACTGTATTTTGTAAGAGTCTCCTGATTTACAAACTGGCCAACCTGAGTTCAGCCAAACTTTAAAAAAACAGATTGCTCCCTAGCTGAGACTGTGCATGCTCAATTTCACCCTCAAGTGAATTAAGAAAGTCAGGTTATAAACAGTCCTACAATGTTATTTATAATGCAAGTACTAACTCAACCATAGCAGCTTCTCAAAGGAGACGCTACATTACATTAAAATAGTCATGGGGAAAAAAAAGATTTATCCACTGATAATAGGTCATGTTTGTACAATCAAGCATTATGATTAATAAAATGAGAGATCTCTCTTGTCCACTCAGCCCTCTCTCATCACACTGAAGAAGTACAGTAATGTCTGAATCACAGAGATAAGACATCTTGCAGATGAAACTTCAGGCAGTAAAATACTGGAAGAAATCACTGTCTTTTGGCTTAATATACTGATTAGACAGAGCCAGAGTTGAGAGGAGAGAAAGTGGAAGCAGCAATGCAAAGAGCCTGGGGAAGAAGATGAAGAAATGACTTTATTTTATGTGTACTTACCATGTATACAATAGGATTTCAGAATGAAATGGGCTTGTTTTTACTGATGGGGAAAATATCTACACAGGAGTCCATTTAGGGGTTGATTCAGCCAGGTACTTAAGCATGTTAGTCCTTGGGTCAGAGGTGGGCAAACTACCGCCCACGGGCCACATCCGGCCCGCGGGACTGTCCTGCCCGGCCCCTGTGCTCCCAGCTGGGGATGCTAGCCCCCGGCCCCTCCCCTGCTGTCCTCCCTCCCCTGCAGCCTCAGCATGCCGTGCTGCCAGCGCTCTGGCCCGCCGCTCCTGTGGGGCAGCGCGGCGCTGTCATGGCTGGCTCTAGCTGGGCGGCGGGGCTTTGCTGCCCTGAGCAGCAGCATGGTAAAGGTGGGGTTGGACAAGGGGCAAAGGATTCTGGGGGACAGGGAGCAGGGGGCAGTTGGATGGGGTGGAGGTTCTGGGGGGGTCAGGGACAGGGAACGGGGGGGTTTGGATAGGCGTGGGAGTCCCGGGGGGCGTCTCTGGGGGCGGGGGTGTGGATAGGGGTCGGGGAAGTCAGGGGGCAGGGAGCAGGGGGGGTTGGATAGGCATGGGAGCCTTCCCGGCCCTCCATACAGTTTTGCAACACTGATGTGGCCCTTGTGCCAAAAAGTTTGCCCACCCCTGCCTTGGGTCCCTTTGAAAAAGTGCAGCTTTATTCTCCCAAAGCTTGGATACTAGAGTTTGGATTCCCTCCTTTTATTCCAAAAAGCTTTGGGAAAATCAAGACCCACATTCTCGCCGTGAACATTGTAAAAACCTTTGGGACAAATTTTGGCTGCCTGGTGCAAATGTGCAAGCAGGGGAAGAGGGAACTTCTACACTGCTGCCCCAGATACAGTCCTACAGAACCCAGGCACTAAACAGCACGAGTAAGTTTAAGTGCTCGGCTGTGACAGTGTTGACCACACACAATTTTATCATGAGTCTCACAATATTTGGTGCTCTGTCTTAAATCTTCAGATTTAAAAATCTCATGATTTTTAAGCCCATCCCATGACTTTTTTTGTGGGGAGAGGCTGAATTCATGGTTTTTGAACACTCAGGGTTGACAATATGGGGACCAGCTAGCAGCAATGGCTTTCCGAAGCCTCAAGGGCTCTGCTAGCAGTGGTAGGTTGCAGGGGGGAATTCATACTGCTGCTTTCTGCAGCATGTGTAGGAAGCAATATTCAGTGCATGCTTCCAGCATTACCCAAGGCATTCTGCTTGGCTCTGCCTTGGACAGGCATGATGCTTCACTATAACTCCATTTGGTTGCTACAGCTCTACCCCACAGTAGAGCTCCAAAGGAAAGCAACATCCCATTTTGACCCTTTATGTGTTAAAATGTCACTTCTGCTGAAGATAGAGGAGGGAGTGGAGTGGGGATATCAAAGGCTGTTCCCATGTTGTACCATCTCTAAATGCCATTACTGAATTGGCACTTCACTATATTTGTGGAACCCCTTTTGGGCATGGTTAATGCGCTTGTACATCGTGTGAATCAAATGGCTTGAAACGCTGCACAATTAGTTTGGCTGTTTAGGTGTTGGGGATTTAGTTCCTCTGCCCTGTTACACACACTTTGCTTTGGACAAAAAGGTATTAGGGGTTGCATCAAAACATTATATACATCCCATTAACCTCACTCTCTGCCCAAACCAACCCATGGGTCTAATTCTGCATCTGACTAGTGTGGGCAGACACAGGTGTGCAAATGTCCATCTGCACATGCATGCCCCTGTGGCATGCAGTGTTTAGGTTCATAAATTCAAATTAGATGCTACCCTTTGAAAATGTGATATGGAATATTTCCTATATATATATAAATGTAAATATGTATATATGCCTTCATAATACTGTCTGTTATAACTTTTGAATAGGGTATATATATTAGTTAAAATACTTAAGTGTAATGATTGAACTATTCTTTGTAACACATGTTTAATCCATATTACAAGAAAAGGAATGGGGAAAGCACACATGAAATACTTCTGCCTTAAATGAATTCTGTTGAAGATAAAATGATTAAAAGAAGACAGAGGTCAAGCAAGTGGAAATTATGAGAGAAGATATGAAGGGAACACCTGAGAAAGTAAGAAGCAATGGAGAATACACAGATCAGACACTGAATGATTAGAAAAATGGACTCAGCAATCTGCCACCAAGACAAAAAACAGGATATTATTGCTTTCCAGGAGTGAGAACCAGGAATGTGGCATACAATAGAAGGGCTCATAAGGACTGCAGGAAAGAACCCACTGAGCCCTGGTCTACACTAGGAGTTGAGGTTGAATTTAGCAGCGTTAAATCGATTTAAACCTGCACCCATCCACACGACAAAGCCCTTTTTTTTGACTTAAAGGCTCTTAAAATCCATTTCCTTACTCCACCCCTGACAAGGGGATTAGCGCTGAAATCGGCCTTGCCGGGTCGAATTTGGGGTACTGTGGACACAATTAGACGGTATTGGCCTCCGGGAGCTATCCCAGAGTGCTCCATTGTGACCGCTCTGGACAGCACTCTCAACTCAGATGCACTGGCCAGGTAGACAGGAAAAGGCCCGCAAACTTTTGAATTTCAATTTCCTGTTTGGCCAGCGTGGCAAGCTGCAGGTGAGTGCAGAGCTCATCAGCAGAGGTGACCATGATGGAGTCCCAGAATTGCAAAAAAGCTCCAGCATGGACTGAACAGGAGGTATGGGATCTGATCGCTGTATGGGGAGAGGAATCCGTGCTATCAGAACTCCGTTCCAGTTTTCGAAATGCCAAAACCTTTGTCAAAATCTCCCAGGGCATGAAGGACAGAGACCATAACAGGGACCTGAAGCAGTGCTGCGTGAAACTGAAGGAGCTGAGGCAAGCCTACCAGAAAACCAGAGAGGCAAACAGCCGCTCCAGGTCAGAGCCCCAAACATGCCGCTTTTATGACGAGCTGCATGCCATTTTAGGGGGTTCAGCCACCACTACCCCAGCCGTGTTGTTTGAATCCTTCAATGGAGATGGAGACAACAGGGAAACAGGTTTTGGGGACGAGGAAGATGATGATGATGAAGTTGTAGATAGCTCACAGCAAGCAAGCGGAGAAACCGGTTTTCCCAACAGTGAGGAACTGTTTCTCACCCCGGACCTGGAGTCAGTACCCCCCAGAACCCACCCAAGGCTGCCTCCCGGACCCGCCAGGCGGAGAAAGGACCTCGGGTGAGTGTACCTTTTAAAATAGTATATATGGTTTAAAAGCAAGCATGTTTAATGATTAATTTGCCCTGGCATTTGCGGCTCTCCTGGATGTAGTCCCAAAGCCTTTGCAAAAGGTTTCTGGGGAGGGCAGCCTTATTCCGTCCACCATGGTAGGACACTTTACCACACCAGGCCAGTAGCACGTACTTGGGAATCATTGTAGAACAAAGCATTGCAGTGTATGTTTGCTGGCATTCAAACAACATCCGTTCTTTATCTCTCTGTGTTATCCTCGGGAGAGTGATATCATTCATGGTCACCTGGTTGAAATAGGGTGCTTTTCTTAAGGGGACATTCAGAGGTGCCCGTTCCTGCTGGGCTGTTTGCCTGTGGCTGAACAGAAATGTTCCCCACTGTTAGCCACGGGGGGCGGGGGCGGATGAGGGGCTAGTCACATGGTGGGGGGAGGCAAAATGCGACCTTGGAACGAAAGCACATGTGCTGTGTATGTAATGTTGACAGCAAGGTTTACCGTGAAAGAGTGTAGCCATTGTTCTAGAAAATGTATCTTTTTAAATACCGCTGTCCCTTTTTTTTTCTCCGCCAGCTGCATGTGTTTCAAGGATCACAGGATCTTCTCCTTCCCAGAGGCTAGTGAAGATTAGAAGGCGAAAAAAACGCACTTGCGATGAAATGTTCTCTGAGCTCATGCTGTCCTCCCACACTGATAGAGCACAGACGAATTCGTGGAGGCAGACAATGTCAGAGTGCAGGAAAGGACAGAATGACTGGGAGGAGAGGTGGCGGGCTGAGAAGAGTAAGTGGCGGGCTGAAGAGAAGCTGAAAGGTGGCAGCAGCATGATGAGAGGAGGCAGGATTCAATGCTGAGGCTGCTGGAGGATCAAACTAATATGCTCCAGAATATGGTTGAGCTGCAGGAAAGGCACCTGGAGCACAGACTGCCACTACAGCCCCTGTGTAACCAACCGCCCTCCTCCCCAAGTTCCATAGCCTCCTCACCCAGACGCCCAAGAACGTGGTGGGGGGGGCCTCCGGACACCCAGCCACTCCACCCCAGAGGATTGTCCAGCCAACAGAAGGCTGGCATTCAATAAGTTTTAAAGTTTTAAACTTTTAAAGTGCTGTGTGGCTTGTCCTTCCCTCCTCCACCACCCCTCCCGGGCTACCTTGGCAGTTATCCCCCTATTTGTGTGATGAATGAATAAAGAATGCATGAATGTGAAGCAACAATGACTTTATTGCCTCTGCAAGTGGTGATCGAAGGGAGGAGGGGAGGGTGGTTAGCTTACAGGGAAGTAGAGTGAACCAAGGGGTGGAGGGTTTCATCAAGGAGAAACAAACAGAACTTTCACACCGTAGCCTGGCCAGTCATGAAACTGTTTTTCAAAGCTTCTCTGATGTGCACCGCGCCCTCCTGTGCTCTTCTAACCACCCTGGTGTCTGGCTGCGCGTAACCAGCAGCCAGGCGATTTGCCTCAACCTCCCACCCCGCCATAAACGTCTCCCCCTTACTCTCACAGATATTGTGGAGCACACAGCAAGCAGTAATAACAGTGGCACTATGACCTGCATATTTCCCAGGGTCACTACCCTTGATAACAGCAGATCTTTGATTGCACTGGCTACTTGCATCACAGCAGCCCCCACAGTAGATTTGCCCACTCCAAATTGATTCTGACTGACCGGTAGCTGTCTGGCATTGCAAGCTTCCACAGGGCTATTGCCACTCGCTTCTCAACTGTGAGGGCTGCTCTCATCTTGGTATTCATGGGCTTCAGGACAGGGGAAAGCAAGTCACAAAGTTCCATGAAAGTGCCCTTATGCATGCGAAAGTTTCGCAGCCACTGGGAATAGTCCCAGACCTGCAACACAATGCGGTCCCACCAGTCTGTGCTTGTTTCCTGGGCCCAGAATCGGCGTTCCACCGCAAGAACCTGCCCCATTAGCACCATGATGCCTGCATTGCCAGGGCCCGTGCTTTGAGAGAAGTCTGTGTCCATGTCCTCATCACTCTCATCACTGTGCTGACGTCGCCTACTCGCCCGGTTTCGCTTTGCCAGATGCTGGTGCTGCATATACTGCTGGATAATGTGTGTGGTGTTTAATGTGCTCCTAATTATGATCTGAGCGGGCTCCGTGCTTGCCGTGGTATGGCGTCTGCACAGAAAAAAGGCGCGGAATGATTGTCTGCCGTTGCTCTGATGGAGGGAGGGGCGACTGACAACATGGCTTACAGGATTGGCTTACTGGGAATTAAAATCAACAAAGGGGGTGGCTTTACATCAAGGAGAAACAAAAACAACTGTCACACAGAATGGCCCCCTCAAGGATTGAAGTCAAACCCCTGGGTTTAGCAGGCCAATGCTCAACCCACTAAACTATCCCTCCCTCTGGTACTTCATGCAGGACTGAATCTCCACTAAAGTTTTCAAGGTGCCCCTGACAGACCTCACCAAAATGACTGTCGACCGTTGATTTCACGGAGGGACGGAGGGGGGAGCAAATGAATACAAAACAAATCTGGTCTATTTCTTGTTTTGATCCATTCCATCTATCTTTTACATCTTTGGCCGTCAGCAGACGGTGTAGTAGGACTGCAAGCCATCCACATCTCCTGGCTGCTCGGCAGAAGATGGTACAATAGGACTGCCTGCAGGACTAAAGAGAATGACCTGGTCGAGTCACTCCCAATTTAGTCCCTGCGCCCATATCTGCCCAGGCGCTCCCGACCGACCTTACCGCGGCGGCCAGGAGCACCTCGGACACGATGAGGATAGTTTTCAGGCCTATTGCACCATCTGCTGCCACAAGGCAATGGGTTGCTGCTGTTGTGTAGCAATGCAGTACCACATCTGCCGGCACCCAGGACAGATACGGTGACAGTGAGCTGAGCGGGCTCCATGCTTGCCATTGTATGGCATCTGCACAGGTAACTCAGGAAAAAAGGCACGAAACGATTGTCTGCCATTGCTTTCACAGAGGGCCTGATGACATGTACCCAGAACCACCCGTGACAATGTTTTTTGCCCCATCAGGCATTGGGATCTAGACCCAGAATTCCAATGGGCAGCGGAGACTGCAGGAACTGTGGGATAGCTACCCACAGTGCAACACTCTGAAAGTTGACGCTAGCCTCGGTACTGGTGAAGCACTCCGCCGCGTTAATGCACTTAGAGCATTTTGTGTGGGGACACACAATCGACTATATAAAAACGATTTCTAAAAAAAGACTTCTATAAATTCAACCTAATTTCATAGTGTAGACATACCCTGAGTATCATCTAACTTGGTGACAATGATACAGCAACTGGGGACATAACTGACTTAGAAGGACGATAGCAACCATGACTGGGAAATGAAGGCAAGACCAGAAAATGACTTTTTCATTAACTTTCAAAAAAGAGACCAAAGATAGGCAAAGATTGAGGATGCAGTGTTCTGGCAGTGAACGACGAGCTCAAGAAATGGTGGAAGATATAAGAGTTTGAACTGATGGAACAGTGGTTTTCTTTCTCTGGACAAGGGGTTGTTTTGGTTTGAACAGTCTTATTCAAAGAGAAAGGTGAATTTGCCTTTTGTAGAGAATATCCAGAATATTTTAACTCTTTTATGGATGAATCCTGCTACTATAATGAAGAGGGAAGCTGCAAAATATACCTGGCATATGGGACAAAACATAATTCTGACACTAACATCACTTTGAAGCACCAAAGACACTAACATCACTTTGAAGCACCAAAGTTCCTTACAACATTGTTAGAGTGCTGGTCCTTCAAAGTGACGTATCATAGCTGGTACCAGGGGCAGCACTGGAACTGCAAAACTAATTTCTTAGACATAGTTTTCCCTCAGTAAGTTTCTTCCTCTTCATCCTCCCCTCCCATCCCCACCCCCGTGAACCAAATAGAGGCTTATAAACTAACCAAACTGCTTCTCCCATATGGTGAGAAGGTAAAAGAGTGAGAGATACTATTATATCTGTTTTTAAATATTTGGGAGGTGCTCAGATACTGCAGTGATGAGGGCCATAGAAGTATCAATATAGATATGCTTTGCTCCATATAATCAGGCATGTTATGCAGTCATCAAATAATTAAATTAGGAAGCAAGGGGAAGGTAACATGTGGGGACTGTACAGGAATATACAAGGGCTGAAATTAAAAATAGAGTAGGAACTGCTTACATGTATAGTCAGGAAAGAAATGAAGCAGTAAAATTCTCAGATCTTTTTTATAAAATGCTAGACAAATGTGTAATGATTTGGAAGAATTCAGTGTTTTACCATAAGGAAAGAATAATCTTGGTTTCGCAAAATTCAAGAAATATTGATGAAGGAAAACCTCACCTTTCAAAACAATTGCACCACTTGGAACTGTATTTTGAAATGTGGATACTATACCTGGTTGAAAGCTGTTCTGCTAACTTTTTCAATCAGAAAATAATGTTTCATAGAATTGAAATTTTTGTGGGAACATATTAATTTTGAGAAAATTGTTGACAGAAAATTTTCAAAATGATTCTAAATCAAAACAGTGTATTTCATTTAGACTTTCTCCTATCATATTGTTCTGACTTATTCATTTCCACTTTCTTGTTCCATTTCATTTTGTTTTGACTTTTATATCACATTATAATATTAATTTCATTATGTTTATTTGTATATTCAATATTTTATATTAGATTATAATGTTTTCACATTATAAACATATTTCATTTTGATAAGGCTGTTTTGATGTTTCCAAAGCAAAATATTTTGGAATATTTTGTTCTGCAAAATATTTCAGGATTGACTTTTCATCCCAATTTTGGAAAAAAATAAATTTCAAAATTGCCATGGGATGGAAATTCCATTGTCTGACTATCTCTCATGGATACCTTTTATTCAATCACTGGGGGAAAAAATCTCACCAATTTGCACATTCATGTTCACTTATTTATTAATTAATGATAAATAGCAATTATGATTTGATCAGTGAACGCTCTTTATTTTTATATTATTAGTTCCTCTTCCTTGTTGCCCTGATATGAAAATCCCAATCATAAATTAGTTGTAATGTGATTTTTTATAGCAGTGGCTTTCAACCTTTCCAGACTATAATACCCCTTTCAGGAGTCTGATTTGTCTTGTGTACCCCCAGGTTTAACCTCAATTAAAAACTACTTGCTTACAAAATCAGACATAAAAATACAAAAAAGTACACTATTGCTGAAAAATTGCTTACTTTCTCATTTTTACCATATAATTATAAAATAAATCAATTGGAATATAAATATTGTACTTACATTTCAGTGTATACTATATAGAGCAGTATAAACAAGTCATTGTATGAAATTTTAATTCGTATTGACTTCAATAGTGTGTTTTATGTAGCCTCTCGTAAAACTAGGCAAATATATAGATGAGCTGATGTACCCACAGAAGACCTCTGTGTACCCCCAGGAGTATGCGTACCCCAGTTGAGAACCACTGCTTTATAGGATAAGAAAAGATAAACAAAGCATCGTGTGCCAAATTCATCTCTGGTATAACCCCATTGACTGCAACCAAAGTGTTAGCTTAAGGTAAAGAAACTAATGTAACTAACCAATTTAACCCACTCTTCACATAAATTACACACTGAAACTAACCAATGTGCTATGTATTTTTATATGATAAGAAACTATGAACCATAAAACTAGTTGATGTGGCTGCTGCTATGGAGATGTGGTAGATACCTAATCCTGCCCACACCCATTTCTGGTTCTTCCTATATAATGCTGAAGATGCATTATTTATCAAGAACCAATGTTGCTTTGGGGAGGACTGGGGTTTGATTTGGGGAGGGGGGATGGAGTCTCAAGCAGTCAGCTCTTGGGTTTTCTTCTTCTTTCCCCTGTCATAGGGCTACACTTCCTTAACTGAATCTCCTCTTTCTGTCTTCGTCCTAAGGATTAGGCTCTCTGTATCAGTTTGGAGCCTTTTTTGGAAGAGGGATGAGATGGGTGGAGCATTGCAGTGGGAGTTTTATATCTGTATCAGTATATGTTTCTATCATATTGGGTGAATATTTTACCACTTGAAATCATCACGTTAAAATCAACTGCAAACAAACAAACAAACAAACCAACCAAACAAAAAGCCAATTTAAAAGAACAAACAACTCACATGAGCAGTTATTGCTGGGATGCCCTAGTGTGAACTGATATTTTTAGCCTCAGGGTTAGTACTTTGACTTATTCAAGAATGAAGTATATCACTTGAAAAATACAATTGCTAATAGGATACTGCATGGCTTACTTCTGCTTTAGCAAGATGATGTACTCTCAGTCATAGAAAATCTTCAGGTTGTTTAGTTTGTGAATTACAAGGAAAATGGCATTAGAAAAAGTAGCAAACGTTCAGCGATGCCTGACAAGATGTGCTAGTAGTATAGCTAACTGAAGAAGAGCCTTGAAGAAGAGAGAGACAGATTCTGATGGCAGAAAAATAAAGGCTTAGGGTGTGCATTGTCACTGACAGGAAGTGCTGTCTTCAGAATGCTGACTTGGCATATTAGGAATTAATTGTGTAAAAGGAATGGTACTCTTAAAGTGTTTACAGTCTCTTATCAGACTTATCAATGTAACTGATGCCCTTGTCAGCAATATGGCTGTGGCAAAAAAGCCTTGCAAATGCAGTTTAAGGTAATCTCAGCCCTTCAGCATCACAAGGCAACTCATGCAGTTTTGCGACCATAGAAACAAACATGATGCTTCCTAAGAGGACATTAGAGATCCCCTGGTACTCTTTGGGTCTGTCTACACAGCAAAGAAAAACCCGCGGCTGGCCCTTGCCAGCCAACTTGGGCTCATGGGGCTCAGGCTGTGGGGCTGTTTCACTGCTTTATAGACTTCTGGGCTCAGGCTGGAGCCCTAGCTCTGGGACCCTGCCACCCTGCAGGTGTCTAGTTGCTTTTTACGAGTGAGGGTTTGGTCTGTAGGTGTCATACCCTTTTTACGAGTGAGGGCTTGGCCCTCCACCAGACATACAGCTGCTGCCTTCTATCAACTTCACAGGTATTGGAACAGGAAGCACTGATTTACACTAGCTGAGGATCTGGCATCTGCATTGATTTCAGTGGAGCTATGCCGAACAACAGATTTGAACCCATGGTTTTTTAAGTGCTTTGCTACCCTCTAGAATAAAAGCTGCTGTATAAATGTAATTACTGTAAAAATAATTATTTAATTTTAAACACCTTTCTTAATTTGCATAGGAAAGTTTTCCTTACCATGTGACCTTTCAGACTGCTACTTCTTTGCTCACCAGAGCAAATTTCTTTAAGACTGTTTTTTCCTGCCTATAGAAACAATAGAAAATATCTTAGCTGCCATAATACAAATGAGTACAGAGAAGTGGGGGAGAGAGAGGAAAGATGGGCAGTAGGATGACCTCCTTACATTTTTACTTCCAAACCGCATATCTAAAATACCTTCCTGCTCCTTTTTCACAAAATGTTTTCTCAGGGGGAAGAAAAGAGAAGGATTAGAGTCTTCCAAATAGAGCTGGTTATCAAACTTGGGTGCCTGAAGTTAGGTACCTAAATCTGCATTTAGCGATCTAAAACTCTATTCCCAATTAGATATCAAAAATGGCCATTTAGATGCCCAAACATGTCTTTCGATTTAGGCACTCAAGTTTGAATATGGGCACAGAAATAGTAAGAGGGACACTTAACATAAATGGTTTTAAACTTACTTTTTTGCTGTTGTTTCGGGTCCTTCCAAAAATGTTGAATTAGCACCCCACCCGCCCACACACACACAAATAGAGTATGACATGCTTTTATATAGAATCTATCATACAATGTGTGCCTGCAGTTGAACTGTGGATGCAAATCTGAGTAATTTGCTCGGGGTTTCATTTGCATCTGCAGAAAGGGCCTTGTTCTTTTTGAAAACGAATGTTTTATACAGAGAGATTAGAAAGGATAGTTTATGGAGGTAAATACCGCAACTCTCATACAGGCACAAAAAGGAAACATAGCAATGGAGGAGAGCCAAAGAAAAGAGAATTTAAAAGTTGTAAAAATGCACAAGAAGTCCTTAGGACAAATTGTGCCCTCAGTTAAAAGTCAGTTAAATCCATTGAAGACTATGGATTTGCATAGGTGTAACTGAGGTTAGAATTTGGCCCATCAAAGTTGATTATTTATATGTTGTGGTAGCATGCAAAGGCCCCAGTTAGGATCAGGACCTTATTGAGCTCAACACTAAGTAAACATAGTCTCTGCTCTGAAGAGTCCCTAGGCCTTTCTTTTCACCTCTAATTCCCCATCTGTAAAATGAACACCATAATGCTTTTCTTCATCACCACAACATTGTGATGGTTCATGGTTAACAACAGTAAAGTGGTTTGAGAACTTTTGATGTCAAGTGCAATAGAAGCTACTGAAATAAGGACTCTGCTGAATTAATTTGGCTCACAGTCGAACAGTATAAAAACTTCTCTCTCTACTCTGTCCTGTTTGGGATAGGGTTTTTTTGTTTCTCTGTATTATAGCAGCTTGTGTACTTAGACTGAGTTCTTCAGAACACAAACTATCTTATGTGTTTGTTCAGCACATTTGCATTGTATACTGTAGAGTGCAAAGTACATGCATGGAGCTTAGTAAATAACAAGTACCGATAACTCTCCCCAGTTGCACCTGAGTTGTGTCTGCTGCTTTTCCTAGTTATAGTAATCTGTAAAAAATGCATTGCATAAAGCAGCAAATTGGCAAAAAAGAAAAACAACAACAACAACCAAAAAACTGTACCACTGCTATGTTCATTAACTCAAAATGCTGTATAGACACCTCAATATACACAAAGCTGACTTTAAAACATTGTCACATGTGGAATTAGACACCCATGACATTAAGAACGGTGAACATAAGAACAGCCAAACTGGGTCAGACGAAAGGTCCATCTAGCTCAGTATCCTGTCTTCCAACAGTGGCCAATGCCAGCTGCTCCAGAGGGAATGGACAGTATAGGTAATCATCAAGTGATCCATCCCCTGTCACCCATTTCCAGCTTCTGGCAAACAGAGGCTAGGGACACCACCCCTGGCCATCCTGGCTAATAGCCATTGGTGGGCCTATCCTCCATGAATGTATCTAGTTCTTTTTTGAACCCTGTAATAGTCTTGGCGTTCACAATGTCCTCTGACAAAGAGTTCCACAGGTTGATTGTGCTTTGTGTGAAGAAATACTTCCTTTTGTTTGTTTAAAACCTATTGCTGCCTATTAATTTCATTTGGTGACCCCTAGTTCTTGTGTTATGAGAAGGAGTAAATTACACTTCCTTATTTACTTTCTCCACACCAGTCATGATTTTATAGCCCTCTATCATATCCCCCCTTAGTCATCCCTTTTCCAAGATGAAAAGTCCCAGTTTTTTTAATCTCTCCTCATACAAAAGCCTTTCCATACCCCTAATCATTTTTGTTGCCCTTTTCTGAATCTCTTCCAATTCCAATATATCTTTTTTGAGATGGGGCAACTAGATCTGCATGCAGTATTCAAGATATGGACATACCATGGATTTATATAGAGGCAATATGATATTTTCTGTCTTATTATCTATCACTTTCTTAATGATTCCCAACATTCAGTGAGCTCTTTTGACTACCGCTGCACATTGAATGGATGTTTTCAGAGAACTATCCACAACGACTCCAAGTTTTTTTTTGAGTGTTAACAGCTAATTTAGACCCCATATTTTATATGTATAGTTGGGATTATGTTTTCCAATGTGCATTACTTTGCATTTGTCAACACTCAGTTTCATCTGCCATTTTGTTGTCCAGTCACCCAGTTTTGTGAGATCCCTTTGTAGCTCTTTGCAGTCTGCTATGGACTTAACTATCTTGAGTAGTTTTGTATCATCTGCAAATTTTGTCACCTCTCTGTTTACCACTTTTTCCAGATCATTTATTAATATGTTGAATAGTACTGGTCCCAATATAAACCCCTGGCAAACACTACTATTTACCTCTCTCCATTTTGAAAATTGACCATTTATTCATACCCTTTGTTTCCTATCTTTTAACCAGTTACCAGTCCATGAGAGGACCTTCCCTCTTATCCCATGACAGCATACTTTGCTTAAGAGCCTTTGGTGAGGAACCTAGTCAAAGGCTTTCTGAAAACCTAAGTACACTATATCCACTAGATTCCCCCTTGTCCACATGCTTGTTGACCCCCTCAAAGAATTTGAGTAGATTGGTGAGGCATGATTTCCCTTTACTAAAACTATGTTGACTCTTCCTCAATAAATTATGTTAATCTATGTCTCTGACAATTCTGTTCTTTACTATAGTTTAAACCAGTTTGCCTGGTACTTCTGTACCTGGAAAGATAATGGAGCAAATAATTAACGAGATAACTGACTCTGTGGATGAGGGGAAAGCGGTGGACGTGTTGTTCCTTGACTTTAGCAAAGCTTTTGACATGGTCTCCCACAGTATTCTTGCCAGCAAGTTAAAGAAGTATGGGCTGGATGAATGGAGTATAAGGTGGATAGAAAGTTGGCTAGATTGTCGGGCTCAATGGGTATTGATCAATGACTCCATGTCTAGTTGGCAGCCGGTATCAAGTGGAGTGCCCCAAGGGTCGGTCCTCAGGCCGGTTTTGTTCAATATCTTCATAAATGATCTGGAGGATGGTGTGGATTGCACCCTCAGCAAGTTTGCAGATGACACTAAACTGGGAGGAGAGGTAGATACATTGAAGGGTAGGGATAGGATAGAGAGGGCCCTAGACAAATTAGAGAATTGGGCCAAAAGAAATCTGATGTGGTTCAACAAGGACAAGTGCAGAGTCCTGCACTTAGGACGGAAGAATCCCATGCACCGCTACAGACTAGGGACTGAATGGCTCGGCAGCAGTTCTGCAGAAAAGGACCTAAGGGTTACAGTGGACGAGAAGCTGGAGATGAGTCAACAGTGTGCCCTTGTTGCCAAGAAGGCCAATGGCATTTTGGGATGTATATGTAGGGGCATTGCCAGCAGATTGAGGGACGTGATCGTTCCCCTCTATTCCACATTGGCGAGGCCTCATCTGAAGTACTGTGTCCAGTTTTGGGGCCCCACATTACAAGAAGGATGTGGAAAAATTGGAAAGAGTCCAGCGGAGGGCAACAAAAACTATTAGGGGTCTGGAACACATGACTTATGATGAGAGGCTGAGGGAACTGGGATTGTTTAGTCTGCAGAAGAGAAAAATGAGGGGGGATTTGATAGCTGCTTTCAACTACCTGAAAGGGGGTTCCAAAGAGGATGGATCTAGACTGTTCTCAGTGGTAGCTGATGACAGAACAAGGAGTAATGGTGTCAAGTTGCAGTGGGGGAGGTTTAGGTTGGATATTAGGAAAAACTTTTTCACTAGGAGGGTGGTGAAACACTGGAATGCGTTACCTAGGGAGGTGGTGGAATCTCCTTCCTTAGATATTTTTAAGGTCAGGCTTGACAGAGCCCTGGCTGGGATGATTTAGTTGGGGATTGGTCCTGCTTTGAGCAGGGGGTTGTACTAGATCACCTCCTGAGGTCCCTTCCAACCCTGATATTCTATGATTCTATGATTCAGCAAACAATTTGCGAACACCTAGAAGATAATAAGGTGATAAATAACAGTCAGCATGGATTTGTCAAGAACAAATCATGTCAAACCAACCTGATAGCTTTCTTTGACAGGGTAGCAAGCCTTGTGGATGGCAGGAAGTGGTAGATGTGGTAAGGCTTTAGTAAGCCTTTACTTGACTTTAGTAAAGCTTTTGATACTGTCTCGCATGACCTTCTCATAAACAAACTAGGGAAATGCAACCTAGATGGAGCTACGAAAAGGTGGGTGCATAACTGGTTGGAAAATGGTTCCCAGAGAGTATTTTTCAGTGTTTCACAGTCATGCTGGAAGGGCATAACGAGTGGGGTCCCACAGGGATCTGTTCTGGGTCCAGTTCTGTTCAATGTCTTCATCAGTGATTTAGATAATGGTGTAGAGAGTACGCTTATAAAGTTTGCGGACAATACCAAGCTGGGAGGGGTTGCAAGTGCTTTAGAGGATAGGATTACAATTCAAAATGATCTGGACAAACTGGAGAAATGGTCTGAAGTAAATAGGATGAAATTCAATAAGGACAAATGCAGAGTACTCCACTTCGGAAGGAACAATCAGTTGCACACATACAAAATGGGAAATTACAGCCTAGGAAGGAGTACTGTGGAAAGGGATCTGGGGGTCATAGTGGATCACAAGCTAAATATGAGTCAACAGTGTAATGCTGTTGCAAAAAAAGCAAACATCGTTCTGGGATGTATTAGCAGGAGTGTTGTAAGCAAGACACGAGAAGTAATTCTGCTCTACTCCACATTGATTAGGCCTCAACTGGAGTATTGTGTCCAGTTCTGGGCACCACATTTCAGGAGAGATGTGGACAAATTGGAGAAAGTCCAGAGAAGAGCAACAAAAATGATTAAAGGTCTAGAAAACATGACCTGTGAGGGAATATTGAAAAAACTGGGTTTGTTTAGTCTGGAAAAGAGAAGACTGAGAGGGGACATGATAACAGTTTTCAAGTACATAAAAGGTTGTTACAAGGAGGAGGGAGAACAATTGTTCTTCTTAACCTCTGAGGACAGGACAAGAAGCAATGGGCTTAAATTGCAGCAGTTTAGGTTGGACATTAGGAAACACTTTCTAACTGTCAGAGTGGTTAAGCACTGGAATAAATTGCCTAGGGAGGTTGTGGAATCTCCATCATTGGGGATTTTTAAGAGCAGGTTGGACAAACACCTGTCAGGGATGGTCTAGATAATACTTAGTCCTGCCTTGAGTGCAGGGGACTGGACTAGATGACTCTTGCGGTCCCTTCCAGTTCTATGATTCTATGAAGTCAGGCTTACCAGCCTGTAATTTACTGGGATCACCTCTGGAGCCTTTTTTAAAAATTGACGTTACATTTGCTATTCTCCAGTCATTTGGTCAGAAGTTGATTTAAATGATAGGTTACAAACCACAGTTAGTAGTTCTGCAGTTTCACGTTTGAGTTCCTTCAGAACTCTTGGGTGAATACCATCTGGTCCTGGTGACTTATTACTGTTTAATTTATCAAATTATTTCAAAACCTCCTCTAATGATCCCTCAATCTGGGACTGTTCCTCAGATTTGTCACCTACAAAGAATGGCTCGGGTTTGGGAATCTCCCTCACATTCTCAGCCATGAAGATTGATGCAAATAATTCATTTAGTTTCTCCATAATGGCCTTATTGTCCTTGAGTGCTCCTTTAGCATCTCTATTGTCCAGTGGCCTCAGTGGTTGTTTAGCAGGCTTCCTGCTTCTGATGTACTTAAAAAAAAAATTTGCTATTACTTTTTGAGTCTTTGGCTAGCTGTACTTCAAATTCTTTTTTGGCCTTCCTAATTATATTTTTACAAATCACTTGCCAGAGTTTATGCTCCTTTATATTTTCCTCACTAGGATTTAACTTCCACTTTTTAAAGGATGCCTTTTTGCCTCTATCTGTTCTTTTGCTTTGTTGTTTAGCTATAGTAGCACATTTTTGGTTCTCTTACTATGTTTTTAAATTTGGGTACACATTTGCGTTGAACTTCTATAATGGTGTCTCTAAAAAAGTTTCCATGCAGCTTGCAGGGATTTCATTTTTGGCGCTGTACCTTTTAATTTCTGTTTAACTAACTTCCTCATTTTTGTGTAGTTCCCTTTCTGAAATTAAATGCTACTGTGTTGGGATGCTGTGGTGTTTTTCCCACAACAGGGATGTTAAATTTAATTATATTATGGTCACTATTACCAAGAGGTCCAGCTATATTCACCTCTTGGACCAGATCCTGTGCTCCACTTAGGACTAAATCAAGAATTGCCTCACCTCTTGTGGGTTCCAGGACCAGCTGCTCCAAGCAGCAGTCACTTAAGGTGTCAAGAAACTTTCTCTGTGCATCCTGTCCGGAGGTGACATGTACCCAGTCAATAAGGGGATTGTTGAAATCCCCCATTATTATTGAGTTTTTCAATTTTATAGCCATTCTAATCTCCCTGAGCATTTCACAGTCACTATCACCATCCTGGTCAGGTGGTCAGTAGTATATCCCTAATGCTATATTCTTATTATTTGAACATGGAATTACTATACATAGAGATTCTATGGTACAGTTTGGTTCATTTAAGATATGTATATCTCCAACTTGTGCTCCACTCAAAATGGACATTGTCACACAAGTGTAATTTTCAAAGAAAAAGTTGTGATCTGTTTTAAGTAAATTCAATTTCTATCTAAGACAAAGAGAGGAAAATACCCTTGATCATGCAGTTTAGCTGCTAAGATAGCTTGGGACAGAAGAAGGATCATTGCAAGGAACACATGGCAATATATCTTCAGACACTATAGTCAAACAAACTACACATGCATAAACCCCTGCACAAATATCTGGGTGCCAATTCTTCAGCAGCAAAAGGAATTCCATAAGATGCATGTTCCATGCATTCAAGTACATAGAACAAACAAGACAATCTGCAGTTGCACCACCTGGTGATTCCCAATAACGTTATAGGTAAATTTGTCTGGGACTGCCGGAGAGGGTAGTGTTTCTGAAGGGCCTCAGCTGACCCTATACACCCTTATCTCTCACTGGGGCTGGCTGTTTGGGAAAGGAGAGCCAAGACTCTAGGGCTTTCCATTTCAGCCACCTGAAAGTTCCTCCTGAAATCTGCATCTCCCTATTTGGAAAAGGGGAGAGGAAGCTTTGGGTTGCTGTGGGCCTACAATGGGAGACAGGAGTTCTAGAAGACCACAATTTACCCCCTGCACTCACTGCTGTAGCTCTGCCTCTCAGGAACACAGCTGCCGCTCAGCTCAGTTGCCTAGCAACCCAATGAGCTCAGCTGGGCCCAATAAACCATCACTAAGTGACTGTGCTCCCTGATTGGTCACAAGAGCCAACCGATCACCATTTTGGCTCTGTCGCAAGTGCAACACAACAGCTGCTCAATGCATTCTATATTTGCAGCTGTGCCAGACCTGCTTCCTGCATTGGCCTTGCTCCAGCCCTTGCCTACTCTGCTTCAGCCTTAGTCCCTTCCTACCTCTGAACTCTTGGCTCCAACCACTGGCTTGTCTCCTGACCATGACTCTGGCTCTGCCTTTTGGTTCTGTTCTGACTCCTGGCTCAATTATTTGCTTGTCTCCTTACCATGCCTCTGGTTCTGCTCTGACCAGTGGGAAAGACTCCTGCTGTGACCAATAAGTTGCACCCCCTACAACTCAGTGTGTGATACTGCCTTTGAACTCCCCTAGCTACAGCTCCTTTTTAATTCCCCTTCACATGGCACTCAGATGCTCCTGGCATTATGCTCTGCAATCTGGCTCAATTTGCCATCAGACTGAGCTATTGTTGTCTCCACTCTATGGGCTGCCATAGATCTTATCTGATGTGTTGCTAGATTCCCAGCTGGACTCGGGGGATAGGGACATATGTACCTAAAACTGTGGCATTGTGTGACATAATGTGCTGGGGAGGGAGCTGTATACAAATAAGGTTCCACATTCATAAATAAGGACATATGTAGATATGGTCAGAAAATGTTTTTTCCTGTGGAAGATCTCAGTGAAAAAAAACCCTCATTGCAATTGTCTGGGGGAAAATGTTGACTTTTCCTCAACAACATAAAAAGTTTTGGGCTGAAAGCCAGAAAATATGAAGCTTAATTTATTTGGAAAAAGTCAATGTTTTCCACAAAGCAGACACTTTTCAGGAAAATTTTAATTTAGTCAACAACCCAGTTTTCCACTTAAAACCAGGTTTGACAGAATTTTTTTTAGCAGTTCGGCCTGATCCAATTCCCACTGAAGACAGGGGGAGCCTTTCCACTGAGTTCTGTGGGAGTTGGACTGGACTGTAAGTGCAGACCGTTTAATGAAGAAAGGTGACAAACATTTGAGCGACAGCAATGAATATTTTCACTTTACCATCCCAATCAGAAAATATTTTATTTTCCGTAGACTGACAACTTTATCTTTGCTCTGGAGAGAAGAAAAATTACATTAAGAAATCTACTCAAAAATGTTCAGAAAGATGCCCAGAAGATGCCTTTCATGTATTTTTATGCAAAAAACCCCCAGAACCTTTAGTAGTTAAAGCTTATTTGGGTTGTCACCACTTCTTTGGTTCCCAGAGGAAACTGGAAACCCCCAATAACTCCAATAATGTTTTATCTATAAGAGAACACAAAGAATGGTGTTTTAATTATCTTTTTACAGTAAATAAATTTGAGTCTCATTCAGGAATAGTATATGGGGACTTGAAGAAAGGCAAATCCTCATACTACAGGCCTGGCTTTAGAGAGGTAAAGTTTTGGGTCCAAGTCACTGGCAATGTTCTTTCAATGTATGAAAACCGATTATAGTTTATAATCCATGATGGTATTATTGTTTGTATTACCTATATAAATAGTCTGCATTTCAGAAGGGAACAAACATTCTGTCCATCACATGTATATGACTATTGTAATAAAGCCATGTTATGAAAGACTATAATTACTGCAATTACACACACACATTTGCTGCTGGGCTTGTACTGAGCATGCTCAGTGACACTGCTAAAATTGGCTGCCCTCACTTTGGCCCCACTACCCCCCATTGGCAGGCATGGTTCATCTCTGCTGTGGGCTGTGTTATGCAGGAGGTCAGACAAGATGAACATAATGATGTCTTCTGGCCTTAAAACATCTATGGATCTCTGCCTCCTACTCCCTGACTTCTTATGTTCAACTTGTTCTCAGTGGGGACCTTCTCAATAGCAGTTCTGAGTACAGAGGCTGCAATTCTAGCCAGCCTTTACACAAACTGCACAAGATTGGAGAAGGCACCTCCTCCCACAGCTCAGCTATGTAAGACCTGGCCCCACTTTAGTTCTGTTTGAACAATATTTCAGTAGCTACATAACAACAGGATACTGTGTATATAATAGTAACATGGAGAATGTAAAAAGAAGAGAGGTTTGGCTTTTTATTAAATGGAACCCCATCCTCCACGAAAATGGCACTTAGCAGCTATTTTCTCCACACTACTGTCAAAGAAACAAAAATCTCACTTTGGCCTTTGATTCTCTACCACTAGGTAACCTTGAGTTTTGTGTAACGGAGACATTGTGTATATCATCTCTTCTATGTAAATTACATTCAGCTAGTATTCATCCAAATAGCACACAAAGGACATAGAGCCAGTGCAAGACTGGGAATGGGATAAGCAGGAAAATAATGGAGAGAGAAGGTGTGGCACTGGCAGAAATAAACCAAGACTGATTGTTCATGAATTATAAATTTAGCACAGCTTTATGAAGAAGTATGAGTACAGGTTAGACGACCCCCCCAAGCAAAGGGTCTAGTATACACAGACCAGATAATTCAGGCTAGTATTGATCTAGGTTATGAGGAGTAGTTTGATGAGCAGAGGTTCTGATCCTTAGAGAGATCAAAACCTTAGACTTGTTAGCCTCTGCTTTCCTCAGTCTTCACTGCTATGGGGTTTTCTATCCTTTATTGTTGGAGATATGCTGAGTCAGTTCCATAAGCTGAATGTACAGGTCTGCTGAAGTAGCTTGGGTTCCATTCTGAGTGTTATTTCTTGAAACAACCCTTGTTTTAAAAACAGTAGTGCTTACAGGCATGGCAAATCATAGTAATAATCCCCTGTGGACTGGCCCACTGTATAATGTAATTTTGCAGGTGTACTGCTCCACCTTCAGGAGAAGGCACTTTGGGGTATGATAAAAACATGGAAACATCCAAAGGCTTGAAGTGTCACCTTAGTCGGCTGGGTTGAGTCAGGCACACCTTGTTATTCTCATGTCTAGTTATTACTCTGTGTTTTCTTAGCATGTCTCTTTATTCTAGTGGCATGCACAATGCTTACTCATCATGCCACTCATACTTCCAAGGTGCTCTGTCTTTTAAGACCTATCATACAACTTTTCACAGCAGGCCGCTCCCCAAAATATGAATATTCATAGAATCATAGACATATAAGGCTGGAAGAGCCTTGAGAGGTCATCTAGTTTCTAGTGCATCCCCTCATGCTGAGGCAGGACCAAGAATGCCTAGACCATCCATAACAAGTGTTTGTCTAAACTGTTCTTAAAACCTCCAAGGGCGGGGATTCCACAACCTCCCTTGGTAATCTATGCAAGTATTTAACTATCTTATAGCTAGAAAGTTCTTTCTAGTATCTAACCTAAATCTTGCTTGCTGCAGATTAAGCCCATTTCTTCTTGTCCTATCTTCACTGGACATGGACAACAATTGCTCTTTATAACAGCCCTTAGCATATTTGCTATGGTATTAATAAGGTTAATCAAAGAATTTAGTGGTGTTATGTCTTAATGGTAAAACAATATAAAATCATGGATATACTATGTAGAATAACTATCTAAGCTACTGAAATATTATCTAATACATTGGTAATACATTGACATAGGTCCTTAAATAATAAGACATACAAAATATTAAAATATCTAATTCAATATACAATAAAATAAGGAATATTGCCAAATGGTTTTCTTTAGCTGCAAGGGTAACATATGGCTTGAACAGGAGATTTCAAACTTTCTAAATATGTTTGTGTTATGCCTTTTTTTTGTTGGCTGTTGTGAATCTGATGATTAATGATTGTAGGATTACAGGAATGGGTCTAATTCATTGTTTAATTCATTCATCAGTATATTTAAAATTTGTTAAGGAGTACTTAGAGGAAATAATAGGCACTTTTTTTTAATGGAGGGATAAAACTAAATGAATAAAATATGTGATTTTAAAAAAATGTCAAACCTGTTTATAATTGATTTACAGAACAAAGAAATCTGAAAGCAGGGAGAGAAATAAGAATGCAAGGTGCCAATGAGTTTTGTCACAAACAACATAACTGATAGATTCTCCTGATGTTGAAATACAAGTAAACAAGCGGGCAAGTTATAAGCAAAAGCAAAAAACTCCAACAACCTCAAAACCCCAACCCAATGAACCCCTCCCAGTCCCCACCCACCTGAAAGCCCAGGATAACACCACAACTGCTGCTAACGTCATATCATTTAAACAAAGTGGAGACAGATCTGTGGGTCCTGAAATTTCTTGTACAATTCAAAGCAGAATTGTAGGGAACATCAGATTTTTCACATTGCAAAGGAAAGCTATGTTGTGTTTGTATTCACTCAGAAAACAGCATTGGTTATGATAGATTTGTATGTTTTTCAAGGATGCAACCAAAATTTCCCCACAGCTCTCCCTCCCCTGCCCTGCATCCAGCCCCAAACTCTCTCCTCAGCATTCTCTCCCTGCACCCTCCCCCCCACACTCCCCATACACTGACCCTGGACCCAATCCCAATCTCTCCCCGAGCTGTTCCTCCATACCCAGTCCTGAGCACTCTCACAGTGCCTCTGCACCCAGCCCCATGCTCCCCACCCTTCACCCAGCTCTACACACTGCCCTCCTGCTATTCCACACTCAGCCACTGGTATTCCCCCCACATTGCTCCAAACCCAGTCCAGGCCAGCCCCATGGTCTCTCCATCCCATCCTCACCCCGCAGTCTCACTGCCCCACACCCAGCCCCAAGCTCTTACCCAGAGAGGCAGTCAGACTGAAGATCACCAGTAGAGTTCTGGGAGCTCCAGACCCCATCCTCTGGCTGTGTCCCAGTGCCTTGTATTCAGCTTCTCCACAGGGGCTGGGGGTGTTTGGTGCCCATGGGTGCTGGAAGGAGTGCCATGGTGGGGAGGGGGCCGGGGAAGCAGGCTCATGGGGTTGCCGCACCTGTCAAATTTGGCCCCATCATCCCTCTGCCATGATGGAGGGGTGGCTGGGCCAAATTTCCAGCCCCAGTCAGGGGCCAAGGTCGGGGGGGGTGCATTTTCCCCTCATTGCTCCCTTGGCATTTGCAGCACAGAATGGTACTAGTGAATATGGCAAAGACTCCTCACAGGCAGAGATATGAGTGTTGGGAAAAGAACGTGAGCTGACATGAAAATAAATGTACATTCCAGATAACATGCAAGTGTCACCTCCTTGGACTTGTTGCCGCTGACATCATAAACAAGGGTCCTCTACTGATTTTCACAGAGTGTATCCCAGAAGGAGCTGTAACGAGGGGGAATTGCACCCCAAAGCCAAGAATTCCCATAGGCTGAAAAGACATGGAGAAGAGATGGAGAGCTGGGTGAATTCGATGATCATTGAGGAGAACTTCTATTGGTAACAACTAAGATTTAATGAAAGATAAGCACCATATTAACTTTCTCTCCACTCCCTTACTTAAGTAGCCAGTGGAGCAGAGACTTGAATGTGGGTTGCCTACATTGCTGGTGAGTGCCCTAACAGCCAGGCTATATATCCGGTCTCTTGGGCCCAATGACCGTTGTACTATTTGTACGAAGTGGAACAACTTCAATGGGAAGGATTGAGAGGCCCCCCCGCCCCCCCCGAGTGGTTAGGGCATTTTGATGGGAGTTAGGAGACACGAGTGTAAAGCCTTACTGTATTTCAGGCAGAATTCAAACCTGGGTCTCCCATATCCTAGGGGATTACCTTACCTCCTGGCGCAGGTGACGCATGGGGGGGCATGGAGGGACAAGTGCCCCCCCTGATTGGCCTGCTTGGGGCAAGAAGGGAGAGGGACTATATCTTTCTCTCCCTGCGCCTCCCCCCTGGGATGTTCCCTGCTCTCCCTGGCAACAAAACAGGGAGTGGGACAGAGCCGCTTCTGTCTGAGAGCCTGGCTGGGAGGCAGTGGTGGCCCGCTCCCTACCTGGTCTCGGCTACGGCGGACAGGGGCCAAGCATGTGGAGGGAGCAAGGGGCTCTGGGTCGCTCAGCCCCTGTCCCTGGCAGCAGGGTCCAGGCGGAGAGCGGGCCACCACTGCTTCCCAGCCACTGCTGCCCTAACGGCCAGGGACAGAGGCCAAGCAAGTGGGAGCACCCTCTTCCCCAGGGCATGTTTCTGGCTCGCTTGGTCTCTTTCCCTATTATGGCTGTCGAGGAGTTGAACAGGCAGGGGGTGGGGAGAGGCGCAGTCACGTGTCCTCCTCTTTAGATTGTGCGCCTCCTCCCCCATATGGGGAATCATAGAATCATAGAATCATAGAATATCAGGGTTGGAAGGGACCCCTGAAGGTCATCTAGTCCAACCCCCTGCTCGAAGCAGGACCAATTCCCAGTTAAATCATCCCAGCCAGGGCTTTGTCAAGCCTGACCTTAAAAACCTCTAAGGAAGGAGATTCTAGCACCTCCCTAGGTAACGCATTCCAGTGTTTCACCACCCTCTTAGTGAAAAAGTTTTTCCTAATATCCAATCTAAACCTCCCCCACTGCAACTTGAGACCATTACTCCTCGTTCTGTCATCTGCTACCATTGAGAACAGTCTAGAGCCATCCTCTTTGGAACCCCCTTTCAGGTAGTTGAAAGCAGCTATCAAATCCCCCCTCATTCTTCTCTTCTGCAGGCTAAACAATCCCAGCTCCCTCAGCCTCTCCTCATAAGTCATGTGTTCTAGACCCCTAATCATTTTTGTTGCCCTTCGCTGGACTCTCTCCAATTTATCCACATCCTTCTTGTAGTGTGGGGCCCAAAACTGGACACAGTACTCCAGATGAGGCCTCACCAATGTCGAATAGAGGGGAACGATCACGTCCCTCGATCTGCTCGCTATGCCCCTACTTATACATCCCAAAATGCCATTGGCCTTCTTGGCAACAAGGGCACACTGCTGACTCATATCCAGCTTCTCGTCCACTGTCACCCCTAGGTCCTTTTCCGCAGAACTGCTGCCTAGCCATTCGGTCCCTAGTCTGTAGCGGTGCATTGGATTCTTCCATCCTAAGTGCAGGACCCTGCACTTATTCTTATTGAACCTCATCAGATTTCTTTTGGCCCAATCCTCCAATTTGTCTAGGTCCTTCTGTATCCTATCCCTGCCCTCCGGTGTATCTACCACTCCTCCCAGTTTAGTATCATCCGCAAATTTGCTGAGAGTGCAATCCACACCATCCTCCAGATCATTTATGAAGATATTGAACAAAACCGGCCCCAGGACCGACCCTTGGGGCACTCCACTTGATACCGGCTTCCAGCTAGACATGGAGCCGTTGATCACTACCCGTTGAGCCCGACAATCTAGCCAGCTTTCTACCCACCTTATAGTGCATTCATCCAGCCCATACTTCCTTAACTTGCTGACAAGAATACTGTGGGAGACCGTGTCAAAAGCTTTGCTAAAGTCAAGAAACAATACATCCACTGCTTTCCCTTCATCCACAGAACCAGTAATCTCATCATAAAAGGCGATTAGATTAGTCAGGCATGACCTTCCCTTGGTGAATCCATGCTGGCTGTTCCTGATCACTTTCCTCTCATGCAAGTACTTCAGGATTGATTCTTTGAGGACCTGCTCCATGATTTTTCCAGGGACTGAGGTGAGGCTGACTGGCCTGTAGTTCCCAGGATCCTCCAGGATCCTCCTTCTTCCCTTTTTTAAAGATTGGCACTACATTAGCCTTTTTCCAGTCATCCGGGAGGCACGAGTCGTCTATGTCTGGGCTGCACATCACCTCTTCTTGCACTGTTGTTTTGTGTGCAGCCTGATCTAGTAGGCAGCCTCTGAAAATGCCTACCAGAATGGGCTCTGCCGATGTGATAAGCCGAACAACACGTTGTTTGACGACCATGCTGGAGCTTAGGCATGAGCCAGGCACCTGTGTGTCAGAACTGAGGCAAGGCTAGTCACAGAAATTTAGGTGCCTTGGGGATTTTATCAGTGGAAACTTAGGTACCTACAGAGTTCAAGCACTTCTAGGGCGCTGCACAGGGATTTGGAAGATCTAAATTTTGGACTTTGGTGTCTAAAGTGGGAGTTAGGCACTCCAATTCCTTTGTGGATCTAGCCCTTGATTTATATAATGTTTGCTTGACAAATTGATAAGGACATTCATTAAGGACTTCACAGTTCCATACTGGGAACCAAAATCACCACTCCAGAATAGTCGCGAATTAGACAAAGTTTTCCACATTATGATGATCTGATTTGTTGTGATTTGATTTATTAGCCTGATAAGTTTAACATCCTATCATAAACTCACCCCTTTAAACTTAGTAAATACTGACAAGAGAACCACCTTTATTTTTCAGAGGGGTAGCTGTGTTAGTCTGTATCAGCAAAAACAATGAGGAGTCCTTGTGGCACCTTAGAGACTAACAAATTTATTTGAGCATAAGCTTTCGTGGGCTATAACCCACTTCATCAGATGCATGGAGTGAAAAATACAGTAGGCAGGTATAAATATACAGCACATGAAAAGATGGGAGTTGCCTTACCATGTGTGGGGTCAGTGCTAATGAGGCCAATTCAATCAGAGTGGATGTGGCCCATTCCCAAAAGTTGACAAGAAGGGGTGAATATCAAAACAGGGAAAATTACTTTTTGTAGTGCTAAGGAGGCCAGTTCAATCAGGGTGGATGTGGCCCATTCCCAGCAGTTGACAAGAAGGTGTGAATATCAACAGAGGGAAAATTACTTTTTGTAGTGACCCATCCACTCCCAGTCTTTATTTAGGCCTAATTTGATGGTGTCAAGTTTGCAAATTAATTCCAGCTCTGCAATTTCTCACTGAAGTCTGTTTTTGAAATTTTTTTGTTGAAGAATGGCCACTTTTATTTTTGCTTAGTGTAATTCTCTACAGGACTTTGATCTCTAACATTTATACAAATTCTCAAGTCTGTACTTTATCTAAGTAACCCTCCGGTCCTTCTCGCAGGTGGGACAGGGAAGCTTAAACTTGGAGACACGATGACATGGCACAGATAAGAAAGCATTATTATAGCAATATCTCCTGGGAGGACATGATATACTCAGCAATTCACATTCCTCCTAGAACTTCCTTATCTGTATTATATCATGTTTAAACAGAAACCCTGTGATTAATTTAATTATGTTTATTCTATTGATTGCACCCTCAGTGATGAGTAGATACCCCAAATTCTATTATATCTGAATATTCAATTTTTACTTTTCTATTCCTTTTATAGTTGTAATATATCTTACAGTTTCATCAACATATCACAGTGTAAAAACATTAGGTAAATATGGTATAAAACACACCTTTTGGTTAAGTCATTTTAATTAAACATTTACCCATACATGTTCCTTATAAATTAGAGTTTTGAGTTCCTAGCTAAAGTATAGATTCAAGAACTGCAGCAATACCTTTGGGGAAGAATGCAAACTGATGAGTGTAGCATTTCCTCTCAGGAAAAATTGCTGAAGTTACCACTTTAGTTGTGCCATGTCTTCCTGCTTCAAGTTAAAGCTTCTCACTCTTACCTTCAAAGCCCTGTATAGTTTTGCCCTGTTTTCTCTTCCAACTTCCAGCTGATTTTATAATCTTCCTTTTCCTCCCTACCCTCCTTCCAAGACTCTCTGATCGCTGTGGAGGTTGCCAACTCTCATGATTTTATTGCTAGCCTCAAGATATTTGGTGTGTTTCTTACAGACCTAGGTCCTGGAGATTTGATTATGTTATTTTCATTTTTCAAAAGTAAGTTTTCATCTCTTGTGGAAGAAAGCTTGAACATGAACCCTAAAGAGTCCCAAACCAGGAGGCAAATAAAAAGAACCAAAAGCATATTTTTTTGAAATCTCATGGTTTGGAAGCCAAGCTCATAAATTTTTGGGGCCTACCTGCTGATTTATAAGTGCTTGGGCTTGGCAAGCCCCTTTTGCTTCTCCCATTCTTTGTATCATGCTGCTCTTCAGGCTTATTTAGAAACAGCTCCCATTTCTCCTCTGCCACAAATACTCCCTCTCCACCAAACCACTCCCTTCTATCTCTGGTGCTTATACAGTCCCCATTACTGCACTGAGTGCCTCACACTCTTTAATGTACTAATCCTCACAAAACCCCTATGAGGTAGAAAAGTATTATCCCACAGAGACTAAATGACTTGCCTACAATAATATAGAACATCTGTGATGAAGCAGAGAATTTAACCCAACTTTCCAGGCTCATGCCCTACCACTGGACAATACTCCCCTCTCATCTTTCCTTTAAAGTCCATTTTCATCCTTGATTCTTTCCAACACTGATATAGCCAATCAGAAGTGTTGTCTGGTGTTTTGATGTTTGTCTTCGTAAGCTCTTTGGGGCAGGGGCCTGGTCTTGTTATTCTTGTAAATCATGATGTTCATTTACAGCACTGTAAGTCATATTCTGATTTCTGTAGGAGCCAAGGAAGTCAGCATCCCCCAGAGTGGGCTGAACTCCTTGTAGGATAGGGCCCTATATAAATAATAATAATAATAATAACAATAATATGTAACCAATTACCCAGCCGAAGCAGGCTACTTACAAAGTCCATGCTGTAATTTTCTGATAATTTCCCAGTCATCCCTCAGAAGTAAAGCTAATTTTTCTTGCATCTGAATGTTGACATTTTTTCATGTCAGTATTTTGCAAAGACAATGGTTACATTTTGGGTCTCTTGACCCTCATGTATTAGAAAAATAATACAAAGTAAGAAATAAGATGTTTAGGGTTGGGCCTACTGCAAGTATTTCACAGTCTGCTCAGTAAATAAAGAATAACATTCCCAGTGCCAAAAGGAATGATTTATTAAGTGAGCCATTTGCAAGATATGCACATGGTGGGTATTCACCATCTTTGTGTTTATCAGACATTATTAAACACAGTTTGTGAAAGACATCCAGGGCAAAGGACACGAATATCAGAGATACAGTCTATGCAGCAGAGAAGAGAGAAGCAACCAGTAGTGTCCTCCAAAAGCAGCCCTGTCAGTATCAAACTTCCCAGATGAAAGCAAAAGAACAGCGTCTTTGAGAATGGCTCCATGTTCAGGACTCTAACTGAAAGCAAAGTGGAAAGATGGAGATGCTGAAGAGGATCAGCTTATGTAGGTTTTCATATGTCAGGCAACAGCAAGTGATGTGTTCTGATGTTTGCTGATATGAAAATCAGTGTCTTCTGACAATTGGGGGTGATAACTTGGATTCAGAGCCAGTGATGGATGGGTGGCAAAGACCAAAAGACAGAATAACATTTGAGATAGGAAAGCCTGTTGGGGTGGCTAGGTGGAAAATTATATACAGATTTTACAAAGATTAGCAAGACATAGAAGGAATTTTCTCACAAATTTTAAACCCATGGCATAATTTTAATTATGCCCAAATGATTTTATTACCCAACATGGCTCTGGGACTTGATTTTAAAGCCAAGCAGCCTTTCAACAACAAAACAAAACAAAAACCCCAAAACAATGCAGCAGCAGCTAAGGAAAAGATTTCTCATCTGTGGCTGCTATATGAAATATAGAAACTAAAAATATCTTCTTGCTGGCAAATTTGTCAACCTATGATATTTTAGTGGAACAATTCCATTGGCTTCATCTACAAACCCCTCATATTGTCACAGATGATACAAATATTTTCCCAAGTAGCTATGAGACTGGAACAGAAAATTGCAAATGTGAGGTTGGTGTTTTTCTGTCTTTTGCATTTTACCTTATTATGCAAGTATTTCTACTGAAATAAGTGGGACTACTTACAAAATAAGGCACCATTCAATGCAAATGAAGGTTCACAATCTGGATTCATGTGCATAAAATGTGTTCACAAATATAAAATATGTTCACAAATAGAATAGACACAGTGAACAAATGTTCTGTTGGCTCATAAAAATGGAGCAGATAAACACACTGGATTTGTAGTAATTGGGTTGTCTAGCTAATTAGATGACGTTTTAACTAGATGTGACAAGTAGAACTTTTTGATACTCTCTTGAATACCAAATAATAGCTTTCAAAATTTGATGAATAACACGGCCGATTTTTTAATTACCTCATGAGATTTTGAGATAAGGAAGGGATGAGATTTTGGCACTTGCATTCTATTGCGTTTCAGTCAGTTAAATAGAACTGATTGAGTTCCAAAGTTTCATCTTTGATCTGTGCATGTGGCTTCAGCAGCACTGAAGAGTCTCTGAGATAGGAAAATGCTTGATGGCGCTGCAATTCAGAATGTTTGGCAGGAGCGACAGGCCCACACCCCAAATCCAAACACCTACGTAGCTTGGGGAAGCTCAGATCTATATCTGAAGTTTTCAGTTAGGCCCATCTCTAAAGATACAGTAAAATAGTCTAAATCCTAAACTAAACTGGAGTGAACTGCTTTTGTGTTTCAAGCAAGGTGCTGCCAGTACTTTGTCCAAATGCCTCCCTATTGTTGTATGACTGATCATTTGGAAAGGACCCGTAAAACATTTTGCGTTTGGTGTTTGCTTTTGCGTGTGAGATTGGTATGAGCCTTTTTAACCAGTGCTGTGAGTTTTAAAATATGCACTTGGCTGTACCTGCCGGTTATTGAATGCTTCACAAATTTACATGTCATCCTTGTGCAGGGGCCATGCTAATCTTCTCTCTATCGTTCCAAATTTTAGAATATGTGCTGCCGATGCAAGGCATTTCTCTGTTCTAATGTGTCACACATAGCTCTGGTAGAGCTCCCCTGCCTGAACACTCACCAGTGTTAAGGAAAAGTTAGCATATGTGACTCCATTTTGGTTTGGGGCCCACCACTGTCTAAAAGCAAGCACATCGTGCACCAGGAGGAGTGTTCCTTAGATACTGCATTCCTGTGAAAACCCTCCCCCTTGTTTCCAGCCTGTCTCAACTCCTGGTTTCTGTTATTTGTCTGTTCCTAACTCCCTGCTTCCTGGACTTGATGTGAGCCTCCCTTCCTGATAAGAAAGGCTACTGGTGCATTGGTTTAGGACCATATTGTGTAGTTGCAGTAATGGTTTAGCACGGGGAATGTACCTAGCAGGGATAGGTGGTAGATAAGGGAAGGGTTTATCTATTGGCTAAGGTTTCCGATGCACGAGGGCAACGTGCTTTGCTAAAAGGTATATAATCTCTGTATAACCTGCATTCGGGGTCCCCTCCTGACTAGCAGGGGGGCACCACGCTCGAGCGTAATAAACTTAGTATCTTTGGGAACTCTGCAGTTGTGGACTTTGTTCGTGTGCCTCAGCCTAGACTTGAACTGTGCGTGACCTATCTGGTATAATTCGCAGCAGTTCCTGTGCGTGACCTATCGGGTATAATTCGCAGCAGTTCTTGTGCATGACCTATCAGGTATAATTTGTAACAGTTTGTGTGCGTGACCTGTCAGGAATAATTCGTAACAGTTTGTGTGCGTGACCTGTCAGGAATAATTCGTAACACCAGACTATTATATTTGGGCATTGCATGCTGGACCAGTATGTTCTTAAGCTTCCCTTAGTCTGAGTAGGCAGCAGCACTGTGTCTCTCCTTGGCTTCCCTGGCACAAGTGCTCTGTCTGTTATTCCTTCACAGAAATGGGGGTTGAAAGGCAGCTGTCCTAGGCCCCCGCCACCAATGTCAACCCCCTAGTAGTGTAAGCATACCCTTTTCCAGATCGCTAACCTCGTGGATGCTCTAGATTTACCATTCCTTTTTCACTCAAATGTGACACTGGAAGCAAACAGACACACAGGCTTTGTAAGGGTTCCCCCATCACTCTTTTCTTTAGCTAGCACAGGAAATATACAGATCTAGACTAAATAATAGACACACCTGTACACATTACCTTGCCTTAATTTCTTAATCACTCTTTAGCATTCTTTGGGCTCAAGGAAGAAACCTCTAAGGAAATCACGATTCTTCCACTCCCCCAGCCCATGGCTTCTCCTCTGGAACATGGAACTGAGTAGAGTGAAGACTTGTCTCCTTCTCCCTAGCTGGTGAGAGCCTTTTTCTTTTGTAAGCTCCAGCCCCCTTTGTCAGGTGACCCCCCCCCCAATCAATCTTGACAGGAGATCAAAGTTGCCCACCAGGTGATCCGCTGCTTGTTACCACTCCCCTACCGTTCAGACATGAATAACAGGCTAGCCCTTGGTTGTAGCCATTTCCTTGTGCTTCATTTAAGTGGACAATTATCAAAGTTTAATTACCTTAAAGGTTAGCCTTGCACCACCATACAATTTTAGTCCAAGATAAAAGTAAAAAGGCAACAGGAAGGCAAAGCCAAGACTTGCAATCCAAATGGAGTTTGCAGTCTGACACAGACAAACATAAAGAGTCCCCAATATCAAACAGAGTTCATAAACTGTACATAGACAGATTCCCTACATTGTCAAACAAGCTATCCATTTTTGTTGCCAAAACATTTTACACCATTCTATTTCAAAGCCATGCAACATCCCAGAGGTCTTGTCGCAATTGTGCTACTTCCTTGACTTGCTCTCTACTAGCGAAGATAAGTATCTCCCATAAATTCAGCAACTGTAGTTAGCACATGGTGGCAGTAAGCAAGTAATCATTGTAAGTTAATGCTCTTTCTGAAGACTTCACAGGCAGTAAATCATTAAGGGGCTCTCTCCAGCTGATGTGTTTGGTTCTTCATGCAGAGATGCCAATAAAATCCTGACAGCTTTGTTTTTTTTTCCTTGTAAAGATGTAAGTAAATCATCTGCACTGCGCTACCCACTACTCTGTAGGGTCCTGATCCAATTCCCATTGAAGGCAAGGGGGGTCTTTCCTTTGGATCAGGCTATAAAGCAACTTTCCATTTTTAATGCATCAGGATCCCACAAGACTAGGTGCAGTGAGTAAGATGGATTTTTTTTAAATTAAAGGCATGTGTGTTAGAAGCTAGGAAAGGCTGTTCTAAGCATCACTGAACAAAGAGCAACCTTGGGGCAGACTCTCAGCTGGTGTAAATTGTTGTAGCTAATGGAGCTATGGCAGTTTATTTCTTCCCAGAAGAGCAAGCATGTACTGTAGCGATGCAGGTCTTCCATTTGCAACATGGAGTTTTAGGCCCTGATTCAGCAAAGTACATAAGCCCAGATCCTCAAAGGTATGTAGGCACCTAACTCCCTGTCACAGGGTCCACTCGTTGCTAGGGTAGCCTCCTCCTGGCTGCTCTGGGGCTTAGCTCCTGCTGTTCCTGTCCAACTGAGCCTCGTTTAATTAATCACTGCTTCCTGGCTCCTCCTCCAGGTGAAGCGTGGGGAGTTACTTGACCCAGCTAACGACCTTAACCCCGCCAGGGCTTGTGTGTGGCAGACACCTCAGCACACTCCCATTGAAAAAGTCTGATCCTACACAATTAAAGTCAGTGGGACTTTTGCCATTGACCTCACAGTAAGGAGAATTGAGCCCTTAATGCTTTGCTGAATTGTTGTCCGACTCTACATGTTCTGGGGAAGCCTGACCTTGGTACAGTAACTGAGGAGAATGAGCAGCAAACTACTGTAGTGTAACAATTTTTACTCCCTTAATAACTAAACATTTCTGTTTGAAAAGTTCTCACTTATATTTATCGTGTCCATAATATAAGTGGAGTTGTTGCTCAGCTACTAAGCTCCTGAACTGATTGCTAGGTGTGACATTAAAACACCTTTAATTCTGCCAATATCCTATTGAATAATAATGCAATAGGAAATACTTCAGTGAAGTAGAAATGCATTTCAGCAATAGCCATTGCTTTGAGAGCTGGCATAACTATGCAGGTTTGTTATGTTTTGTATTAGTACTGTATATAGATACAGGGCAGATATTATAGTCATACAAAAATATTGTATCTATTGACAAGCACCACATATTTTAATCTATTCTGTCTGTGCTGAGAACTTGCAGCATGAATCCTGCAAAGACTTGAGCATGTGCTAAACTGTGAGCCCTGTGAGTAGTCCCAATGAAGTCAGTGGAACTACTCACAGTATGTTAAGTTAAGCACATGTGTAAGTCTTTTCAGGATAACAGCCTTACATGTTACACTTTTCTATGCTAGCTATAAAAAAAGAGAGAGTTTTTTTTATCAATGATCAAAATAAAAAAAGTGAAAGGTTGGCAGGTAGCACAAAGAACTAATAAAATGGGCGGCTGTGATTGCAGAGCCATTGGCCATTATCTTTGAAAACTCGTGGTGAACGGGGGAAGTCCCGGATGACTGGAAAAAGGCTAATGTAGTGCCAATCTTTAAAAAAGGGAAGAAGGAGGATCCTGGGAACTACAGGCCAGACAGCCTCACCTCAGTCCCTGGAAAAATCATGGAGCAGGTCCTCAAAGAATCAATCCTGAAGCACTTGCATGAGAGGAAAGTGATCAGGAACAGCCAGCATGGATTCACCAAGGGAAGGTCATGCCTGACTAATCTAATCGCCTTTTATGATGAGATTACTGGTTCTGTGGATGAAGGGAAAGCAGTGGATGTATAGTTTCTTGACTTTAGCAAAGCTTTTGACACGGTCTCCCACAGTATTCTTGTCAGCAAGTTAAGGAAGTATGGGCTGGATGAATGCACTATAAGGTGGGTAGAAAGCTGGCTAGATTGTCGGGCTCAACGGGTAGTGATCAATGGCTCCATGTCTAGTTGGCAGCCGGTGTCAAGTGGAGTGCCCCAGGGGTCGGTCCTGGGGCCGGTTTTGTTCAATATCTTCATAAATGATCTGGAGGATGGTGTGGATTGCACTCTCAGCAAATTTGCGGATGATACTAAACTGGGAGGAGTGGTAGATACGCTGGAGGGGAGGGATAGGATACAGAAGGACCTAGACAAATTGGAGGATTGGGCCAAAAGAAATCTGATGAGGTTCAATAAGGATAAGTGCAGGGTCCTGCACTTAGGACGGAAGAATCCAATGCACCACTACAGACTAGGGACCGAATGGCTAGGCAGCAGTTCTGCGGAAAAGGACCTAGGGGTGACAGTGGATGAGAAGCTGGATATGAGTCAGCAGTGTGCCCTTGTTGCCAAGAAGGCCAATGGCATTTTGGGATGTATAAGTAGGGGCATAGCGAGCAGATCAAGGGACGTGATCGTTCCCCTCTATTCGACATTGGTGAGGCCTCATCTGGAGTACTGTGTCCAGTTTTGGGCCCCACACTACAAGAAGGATGTGGATAAATTGGAGAGAGTCCAGCGAAGGGCAACAAAAATGATTAGTGGTCTAGAACACATGACTTATGAGGAGAGGCTGAGGGAGCTGGGATTGTTTAGCCTGCAGAAGAGAAGAATGAGGGGGGATTTGATAGCTGCTTTCAACTACCTGAAAGGGGGTTCCAAAGAGGATGGCTCTAGACTGTTCTCAATGGTAGCAGATGACAGAACGAGGAGTAATGGTCTCAAGTTGCAGTGGGGGAGGTTTAGATTGGATATTAGGAAAAACTTTTTCACTAGGAGGGTGGTGAAACACTGAAATGCGTTACCTAGGGAGGTGGTAGAATCTCCTTCCTTAGAGGTTTTTAAGGTCAGGCTTGACAAAGCCCTGGCTGGGATGATTTAACTGGGAATTGGTCCTGCTTCGAGCAGGGGGTTGGACTAGATGACCTTCTGGGGTCCCTTCCAACCCTGATATTCTATGATTCTATGATTCAATTAACAATATAGTTAACTTATTTAAACCAACTGAAACTGAAGTAAGAAAATATTTAGTTGCTTTGTGGAAAAGGTAATAAAGATCTCTTATGTAATTAGTTTTGTGTTCAGTGCTATATATAGACATATGAAGTGTTTACAGGATGTGAAGAATACAAGGCAACTATATTTTCAATACTTTCTCCTACAGATGGGGAAAAAAGCTGGCCCCATTCCATGGCAACTGCCAGCAAAATCAAGTTTGGAAGGAAGGAAGGCTCTTTGGTTGAAGGGAAGGAAAAGAGAAATAACAGGCTTTGGAGTTGGGCTGGCCTGATGGAAGGACATTGGATCTGAGGCAGAGAATATCTATGGGGTGAGCTGGGCAGGCCTGAGCTAGGAAGTAGGAACCCTAGGAACAATCAAGCATGGGGAGAAGACTTGGGCTGGACTTTACTTTGTCTTGTTGTTCATTTGTTTATTAATAATAGGAGAGGGATGTGTTTTGATCCTATACAGGGCTCACAAACTCGTATCTCTTTAAAAGAAAAAAGTAAGTTCAATGGGATGAAATGGCAACTGTAGTAGATATTTTTTTGTATGGTAAAGTACAATGCGACTTGCAATAAGAAGCTCTGAAAAATCTTTTAAGTCACCCAGCAATAGAGAGATGACACCACATTCTGTGACCAGTTACCCCTGTTCTGCTCTTTTGGGATGGAACCACTATGTTCTATATAGTCAAATAATAATTGTTCTATGATGCCATTTTTAAACCAGGATTTTGCTCCAATAATTGTGTCAGTCTGCACCTCAAACATTGCTTGAAAATGCCTATTGCTGAGAAATAAAATAACTATTAAAAACCCCTCTATTCCTGATTTGTTTGAATTCATACAAGTCTGTTAATACTTTCATAGATACTCTGGTTGACCAGGAATATATGGTTGCTGCTACTACTCCTGAGATTGCAACTGTTATTTATTTTTGAGATTGTTGACTTGACCACATCCAAACAATCTGGCATTCTGTACTTGTTTGCCCAAACCTCTTCTGGATTGTTTTAGAACCTGTTTATCACAATGCAGTCCATTTATTGCCATAGGGAATGATAATTTTAGTCTGCCCCCCGCCCCAACCTCCCCAGTTACTTGTGATGTCTTCTAGAGGCTCGGTTTCCCATCTTCGTTTGGATCCTGTTATGCATTTCCATCTATGTAAATGGATTTTCACATATGCAAAATAAAATAAATCAAAACAATTTTTTTAACCTGTAGACCTTGTTGGGCAAAATGATGGTTTTCTTAGACTATCTCAAGAAAAAGTAGATAGGATGTTTTGATTTTTCTTAAATTTAACACATGCAAAAAACTAGATCAGTGAACATGCAAGAGTTCCAGTTTCCTTCAGCAGCAGAATTTTCTCCTTTATTTATTGTCTGAGTGACCAAAATCATGTTGGGTCCTTCACAGCTTCATGTAGAGAGATGTCTTTCCTGTCCAAGGAGGATACTGATGAACATTAGATGTGAAAACAAGTGAGGGTAGTAAATAAATGTAGTGAAATAGGACAAGGGTTACAATCATATGGTTGTGTGCTTAAGGTATGTACACATCTGGATTGTTCAACTGGTATTTTTGTTAGTGATCTGGGGCCTGGAAGACAGTGTTAAGGAGGATATGCCATGCATAGGTGCACATGGAGGTGGGAGTGGGAAAAGGAAGCAAAGGGGGTGGCTAGATTGGTATTGCAGGTGAGGAGGAACGTGGTAGGATGCCATATGTAGCTACTAAGGTTTTGCCACTGCAAACTGTTCCATGCAGAGAGGTCCTTACACGCAAATGGAATCTTAGCGTGAAATCCTGGCCCCTTTAAGTCGATGGGAGTTTTGCCATTGCTTCACTGGGGCCATGATTTCACCCTTATTTTCTACGCAGGTTCAGCTCATATGGAGCAGCTTGCAAAATTGGGGCCCAACATCCTGGCTGCAATTGTATATTAGCCAAATTCTAGCATTAATAGTAAATCCTGGCTTCTCATCCTTGTGACACAAAAAGTGCCACATATTCTCTTTAAGTCATTTAGTGTTTAGGTACCGGTAGTACAGACTATAAAGGCCAACTTCAAAAGAAAACTGAGGTAAGCCCGTGTGTATGTACTGAATGCTCCACTTAGGGCCTGATTCTGTGAGATACTGAATGCCCTCAGTCCCTGAGGCAACACACCACAAAGTGGCCAAGTGGGATAAACGCACAGCCAGCAATGTCATTGTAACTTTTTGCCAGCCTTGAAAAACAAAACACAAAGAAAAAACACTGATAAAATGTGCAAGCCCCCCCCAAAAACATCCCAATAAACCCATAACACATACTGTGTGAGTGTCTTACATATGCCAACATAAAGCGTCACACACTTATTGCCCAACATGAAAAGCTTGCAATTCTGTATGTAAACCAGAAGAACACAGTCATCAAGTGGCCTAGCACTCTTCTGTCTATGTCCTCAGATGCTGATATATTAAGACCAAGTTATTTACCTTTTCACCACATAGCCAAACCAATCCAAATTTACTAACACATTTGACTGATGCTGAGCTGACTGGACAGGAGCACGGCTCTTTTGAAAATTGACAAAATTCTGAAGTCAGCTCTCCTGTCTTTTATGATTTTACTTTCCTCAGTTTTCCACCCTTTTGATGCTATTAACTGATGCAGTTTAGGACGGCATTCCATCCGCCTCAGTTTCCTGATTACTTTTGTATATGGGTTGGCTAAATAATAGAAAGGTTCCATTCCTTCTCAGATCATTTTGTGATTTTGTCCTAGTGTACTCTCGGTTTCTTGCTGTTAATTAGTTCAAGTCAGGTCTCCAACAAGATTCACTGGAGTGTCAACTGCTTGTAATCTGTTGCATCCTATTGAAATTTCCTTCAAATGTTTCTGTGAATTTAATCTTGCTCTCTGACATCCCTAGTTGTATAAAATACTCTCTGTTGACAGCAGCATCTAATCACCTATGGATCAATCCTAAAAGGAGCTATCACTAAGGCAATAGGGCTACTCACGTGTGTAAAATTTAGCATGTGCTTACCTGTTTTTCTGGATTGAGGTTTATGACCTCCCATTTAACATAATGCGCATTGCAAGTTGTTGTATCAACCACGCAAGGTACTAACAAGCTTCAACAGGACTTTATTTTCAAAGTGGAAACCTCTTTACCAAGCTGCTGCTGCACCCTCTGTAGCTTTCTCCCAGCCTCTCAACTCCTCCCCCATCCTTTCTGTTTCCTGTCCTTTCAGACTCCCAACAGCCAGTGCTCCCAATTCTAATAATTACAAGCAACATCTGAAAACCACATTCCCTCCTCTCTTAAGAAGCTCTCCCAATTAAAATAAACATTATTGTTCTAACCACAGGAACAAATATGAAACAAGACACTATATTGTTGGCAGAAATATTACACTGAAAACACTGTAGATACTACATAACATAGTCTCTAGTCCAGACAGGTGGTTGTCTGGGTCTGACAGGCCATCTCTCGAGCACCGGTTCCAGGGCAATGTCTTGTTCTGTTGGTACTACGGTGAAGTCATACAGTGCAGACTGGGTGTTGGCATAATCTCCTCTTGGTGCATAGGCAGGTGCAAGATAAGAAGCATTCCATACCCGCCCATCAGAAAGTCGATAGGTGTAAGGTCCCTTCTTCTCTATGATTTTAAGAGGAGCTGTGAATTTATGGTCCCCTTTGCGTAAAATTCCAGGTTTTCGTATTCTAACAAAGGAACCACACTCAAACTTTGGTTCCTTAGCACCCTGCTGCTTGTCTGTGAAAGCCTTAGATGTTGCTTGGTTCTGTTCAACTGTTTTTCTCACATCATCCTCGTTTGGGGCATCAGGTCGTGCCTTTAACAATCCAGCAATGTTCAGTTTAATATTCATCTGTTTCCCATGCAGTAACTCTGCGGGTGATCTTTGCATTGTGGCATGTCGTGTAGCCCGGTATGCTTGCAAGAAATCAGTAGTGAAGGGTATCCACAATCGCCCTTCCAGTTTAGCCATTTGCAAACTCTCTTTCAAACTTCTGTTAAACCATTCGATTTCCCCATTGGCTTGAGGGTAATATAGGGATGACCTTCTGTGTAAAATGCTCCTCTGTGCTAGAAAAGTTTCAAACTCCAGGGAAGTAAATTGACTACCATTATCTGAAACCAGTTCTTTGGGGTTACTTTCCCTGTTCAAAACTGAAGAGAAGAGCTTAATTACTGTAGCAGAAGAGATTTGCAATGTAAACGCTACCTCAGGCCATTTACTGAAATAGTCTATTGAAGTGATGGCATAACGGCAGTCAATTGGAGCAGTATCAAAGGGTCCTACAATGTCAATCACCACTTTTTCCCATGCAGATTCAGGAAGAGGAACAGGCTGTAATGGAGGGGTACATGTCACTGCTGTCTTATCATGCATTTGCCAAGTGACACAGGATTTTATGAGTGCTTCAGTTTGAGAGTCCATCCCTGGCCACCAATACAGATCCTGTAGTCGTTGTTTAGTTCGGACAATTCCTTGATGAGTATTGTGTGCCAGGTGTATGAGTTTTGACTGTAATTCTTCTGGCACAAGGAGCCGGTGTGTACCTCGTAGCACACAGCCATCAAACAAAGAAAGTTCATCCCGAACTCTAAAATAAGGCAGCAAAACTGGGTCAAGGTTTTTAGGGTGACTGGGCCATCTCTTTGTCAGAAATTCCCATAGTTTTGTTGAATTGGACATGCTGAACAAGCAGCTTGAAATTGTTCTCTTGTAACTGCAATGAGAGTTCTTGTAATAAGCACAACCACTACACCTTCATCCTCCGGTGGACCATCTGCTGAAGGCAAAGGCAGGCGAGAAAGGCAATCAGCGACCACGTTTTGGTTTTCAGGCTTACATTCCAGTTCATAATTGAAAGAGTGTAGTCTTGCAGACCATCGAGCAATAAGATATCCTGCTCTTCCCAGTCCTTTCGTGGTGAGCAATGTCGTCAAAGGGCTGTGGTCTGTGCACAACTTGAACGTGCGGCCCCACAGGTAAGTTCTCCATTTTTCAGTAGCCCAGACACAAGCAAGTGCTTCTTTTTCAATTGTAGAATATTTTCTCTCAGCATTACTTAGTGTCCTTGAAGCAAATGCAACAGTCCTCTCTGTGTTGTCATCATGCAGTTGTGTGAGAACAGCCCCAAGTCCATAATCAGAAGCATCAGTAGTTACAATTGTGGGCAATGCAGGAGTGAATAGTGCAAGTACTGGACTATGTACAATCAAGTCTTTCACCGTTTTGAAACTAGCTTGTGTGTGTGTTGTCCACACTAAGGTTGAACTTCTCCGTAGTAATTCCTGTAATGGTTCAATGACAGAAGCATAATACCAGGAGGTAAGACCCAAGAAGGAACGTAAGGTTTACAAATCTGTTGGAGGAGGAGCATTTGAAATTGCCAGGATATGATCTGGATCAGGTTTTAGTCCAGCCTGTGAAATTGTATGCCCCAGAAAGGAGATTTCAGTTAGTCTAAATTTGCATTTGGACCTATTGAGCTGGAGGCCTGGTTTGCTGATGCAGTTTAGTACAGACTGCAGGTTATTGTCATGCTCCTCAGCAGTATTTCCAAACACGATAATATCATCCAGATAGCACTGAACTCCATGTTGATTCTTCAGAATCAATGACATCATTTTTTGAAAGGCACTTGGGGCAGATGCGAGATCGTATGGAACACGTTTAAAACAAAGTAGTCCCTCATGTGTAATAAATGCTGTGAGGTCTCTGCTATCTTCATGCAACATAACCTGTTGGTATGCGCTCTGCAAATCAAGAGTAGAAAACATCTTTGCTCCATGGAGTTCTGCAAATACTTCTGTGTGAGGAAGAGGATGGCTGTCAATCACGATAGCTTTATTTGGCTCCCTTACGTCCACACAAAGGGGAATGCCTCCACTCTTCTTCTGCGTCACTACTATAGGTGAAACCCATTCCGAGGAGTCCATCTCTTCAATAATGTCCTTTTGAACAAGTTTTCTAAGTTCCTCTGAAACAGCTTCCCTGACTGAAAATGGTAAGCAACGTAATTTTTGTCACACAGGCACCACATTATTCCGCATTTTAACTTTATGCAGAAACCCATAAGCACAGCCGAGTTTTCCCTCAACCTAGTGTTGGGTCCCAGCTGAAACTGGGGTGTGTACCGTAAGAGTGCTTTGCTGAGGAAGATCAATTTGTCCATTAACTACCCTGAGATTTAAAGCAGCCAATAAATCTCTGCCAAGGATAGGAGTGTCTTTGTGGACAATGTAGAACTCTGCAGTTACACAGCAATCACCAAAAGTAACTGTTACTGGCAGGCAGCCATGTACTGGAATATGGTTTTTGAAATAGCACACCAAGTGAAGCTTGGGTTCAGTAAGAGACACATCTTTAAAGTAATGCAGATAGATGGAATCAGGTAGTATAGATATTGCTGAGCCAGTGTCCAACATTAGCTGAATAGAGTGTGGTTTGCCTGAGGGTATGGCGGAAACATTTACAGTGCACTTTATCTGTTCTGGAATATGTGCAGTAGTGATTTTGTCCATGCTCAGCACAGTAACATCTGATATTGTAACTGCATGCACCTGTTGATTGAACTGGCTACTGCGACATACATTAGCAAAATGCCCAATCTTTTTGCAATGATTGCACTGAACTACTTTTGCTGGACATCGTGAGTAACTTGCAAGGTGTTGTGGGGATCCACAGCAAAAACATGCTTTTACTGTATTTTGAATTTGCTGATTCGGTGGTTTTTCATTAGTTTTCCTCTTGCAATTGTGTGTCTGCAGCGGTAGTGAACTTTTCTGCAAAGGAGTCACAGCCTGGACTGTGCCTCCTGTATCCATGCTCATTATTTTGGCTTCATCTGTAGCTGACTCAATCTGAGTAGCAATGGTTATTGTTCTTTCTAGTGTAAGTTGTGGTTCTAGAAGTAAGCATTCTCTTACATGAAGCATGGTTGTTTTCTCAATGAGCTGGTCTCTAATAATCTCATCTGCCATATTCCCAAAGTCACAAGTTACAATCAGACTCCTCAGGGAAGCAATATACTGCATTATAGTTTCCCCTGGTTTCTGCTCACGCCGGCAAAATCTATAGTGATTAGCTACTACATTCACTTTTGGCACAAAAAAATTCTTTAATGCAGTGAGTGCCGTCTCATATTGATCATCTGCAAGGGGAAAAGTGTAAAATATACACTGCCCTTCTGCTCCAAGGCAGTGGATTAGCAGAGCACGCTTTCTTACTTCAGAAATCTCTGTAGCACTGATTGCAAGCAGATAAGTCTCCAACATATGGATCCAGGTAGTAAAAGCAATTGGTGGCTTATCTGGGCTTTGCAGAAAGGGTGCAAGTGGGTTCAGAGGCAGAAGATCCCATCCTTATTGCCAAAATGTTGTATCAACCAGGCAAGGTACTAACAAGCTTCAACAGGACTTTATTTTCAAAGTGGAAACCTCTTTACCAAGCTGTTGCTGCACCCTCTGTAGCTTTCTCCCAGCCTCTCAACTCCTCCCCCATCCTTCCTGTTTCCTGTCCTTTCAGACTCCCAACAGCCAATGCTCCCAATTCTAATAATTACAAGCAACATCTAAACACCACACAAGTGCTCAGCACTTCTCAAGAAGTGGCCTGCCTTCACACCCATCCTGCGTGTTGAAATTTTACTCAGTTAATTTTTTTAAAATGTAACTTAATCCAAAATGTCAATGTTAAGAAAATCACAAGGAATGGTAAATAACAAAATAAGAACTAAAGTAAATCTGATGTGAAAACATGTGACATGTTTTGTTACAAGACTTTTTGAGGTGTTACTAGCTTTTGTTATTTGGGTCTAAATGTAAAGGTTCTATTTCTGTTTATTAAATGTCTTTTTGATATTTGTATTTCATGTAAATCTATAACTGTGCCCGGGAGTCTTTGTACAAATGACAGGTTTCAGAGTAACAGCTGTGTTAGTCTGTATTCGCAAAAAGAAAAAGAGGACTTGTGGCACCTTAGAGACTAACCAATTTATTTGAGCATAAGCTGTAGCTCACAAAAGCTTATGCTCAAATAAATTGGTTAGTCTCTAAGATGCCACAAGTCCTCCTTTTCTTTTTGTACAAATGATATTTTTGGAAATGTAAATCTGACTAATACCACACCTAGCCTTGGCTTCCAGCCCAGCGTCAGAGTTTGACAGGAAGGGATGATTTAATCCCAGGTTGGATTTCTTGCTGGAGGGAAAGTTGGAGGCAGGGCTGACTCCACCTTCTGGAAAGCATGTTCTATAGCCAACCATAACATAGGGCCTGATACTGTATCCAGATATGGAGAAACTCCCATGGACATCAATGAGAGAGATGTGGACCTTTAAATAAATTTACCCAATTGAATAGTTGTCTTCTGTACTATTCCTACTGAGGGAGGCAATGTTTAGGCCTTGTCTACACTACAAAGTTTTATTGGCAAAAAGCAGCTTTTGTCGACAAAACACTGAATGCACACACACTGTGATGCGACTTTTGGTGACAAAAATGGCGTTTTGGCAACAAAATAAAACCACCCCAACAAGAGACATAAGGCTTTTTGCACAAAATTTTTGTCGACAAAGTGCCAGTGTAGACACCATGCTTGATTTTGTTGCTTTAATTGGCCTCCAGGTGGTGTCCCACAATATTCATCTGGTCAGCAGTTTGAACTCCCCTGTCCTGCAGCCAGGTAAACAATAATCCACTGCTCCCCATTAGAAGCCCTGTTTGCTCAGCGTGGAGACGTCTCATTGCATCTTCCCAGGTGACCACGGCAGGTTATCGCAGCAGACGCTCTCTCACTTGGACAACTGCGGAGCTGCTGGATCTGTTCAGTATATGGGGAGAGGAGTCTGTGCAGTCCCAGCTGTGCTTGAGCCATAGGAATTGTGATACTTACAGGCACATATCTCAAGGCTTGTGCAAAAAGGGCTATGATTGAGACACGCTGCAGTGCAGAGCGAAGATAAAGGAGCTAAGGCAGGCGTACCATAAGGTGAGGGAGGCAAACCATCGCCCCTGTGCTGCACCTGAGAACTGCTGGTTCTATAGGGAGCTGGATGCTATCCTCAGTGGCGACCCCACCTCCATTGCCAAGAGCCCCATGGATACTTTGGTGGGCCTGGAGGAAGCGGAAAGAGGACCTAACCCAGAGGATGAAGTCATTGATGAAGAGGTGGAGTTAGATGACGATGTGGAGCTCCTGGCAGGGTCGCCTGGTGGGGCAGGCAGCCAGGAACTGTTCACCACTTGGGAGGTGTCTAGTCAGTCTCAGCAGTTGCGCTTCGGTGAGCAAGAAGCAGGAGAGGAGATGCCTGGTTAGTGGCTGTGGTTTGTGTAGTGTGGAGGTGGGTTCAGGGTATAGAAATGTACAAGGCTGGCTGTATTTCTGTGTGTTGGACATTCCCTGTGTAGCTAATCAGTACAGCAGAACAGGGTGTTGATGCACACCAAGATCTCAAGGGAATCCTCCAGAGAGATCTCCAGGAAAGTTTCCCGGAGGTACTCGGTAATCCTTTGCTGAAGGTTCCTTGGCAGAGCTGCTTTATTTCTTCCCTCATTGTAGGAAACTTTCCCGTGCCATTCGGCAATCACTTGTGCAGGGACCAAAGTGTCACACAGGCAAACAGCATAGGGACCAGGGCGGAAGCCACAAGTGTGTAGTAGATGTACCCTCGCTTCCCTGTTTACCCTTAGCAGTGAGATATCTGCTAGAATAACCCCCACCTATGGAAAAGTGTGGGAGAATTTTAGAATTTTTTCCTTAGTCGGCTGTACTGCAACCCTTGCAGAGTGAGTGCTCTTTTCCCTGTGTAGAGGGTCCTCCCCCCCCAGCTAACACTCACCATGCTTTGAGTGTTCACTGAGATGTGTGCTTGCCAAGGGTCAGTGAGAAAGTGATTGCTATGTTACCAGAGGTGTATTTTACTGAAATGTTTCAGTGCTGTGCATGAACTTAACAATCATGCTTCTGTGCATTGTTCCTCCTGCTTCGGCAGATTTAGCCTTGAGGGACACCAGCCTAGCGTCTCTGCCAGATAAGAAAGTGCCAAAGACAGAGTAAAGAAGATGTGTTCCAGGAGGTACTGAACTTCTCCAATGCAGAGAAAAGGGAATGCAAGGAGTGGAGGGAAGCCAAAAGGCAGGACAGAAAAGAAAATCAGGACTTTGTTAAGTATGCTACTGAGAGGATGATTAAAGTCATGGAGGAGCAAACGCAGATGCTGAAGTCCTTAATAATGCTGCAGACTGAGCAGATGCGTGCCCGCCCCCCCCCTGCAGCACATTCAGAACTCTTTTCCATGGCCTCCCAACTCTTTTCCATTCCCACACAGTCCTTTCCACTTTCCAGGACTTCTCGGTTTCCCCTTTACTACACCCCCTCGGACAACTTTCAAAATGATAGCTGGACCTACACACAGCTGTGAAAGTCTGTACTTCCCTGGTACCTCCTTTCCCACCAAGCATGTTTGTGTGTGTTGTGTGGAGGTGTTGTTTCTTGTGCAATAAAAACAAAGTTTTTGAATGGTAACTCATCTTTATTTGTTTCCTACAAATTCAGATGGCGGCACTACCAATACATACACAGGCAGTTTAATCATGTGCTTACTGGAATGTAAGGCCCCAGTTGTCACCATTGCTTCCTGGGAAAACTACATGTAATGTAACATTGCAGCACCAATCACAGAGATATACATTACTGGTTCTCATTTTCAAAGTGTTGCCTCAAAGCCTCCCTGATTCAAATTGCCCCCTTCCAGGCTCCTCTGATAGCTCTAATATCTGGCTGCTCAAAATCAGCAGCCAAATGGTCTGCCTCAACACTCCACCCCTGAGCAAACCTTTCACCCTTAGCTTCACAAAGATTATGCAATGTACAACATGCGGCTATGACCATGGGAATATTATCCTCATTGAGGTCTAACCTGCCATAAAGGCATCACCAGCGTGCCTTTAATCTGCCAAAGGCACATTCTACATCCGGCACCTACTCATTCTGTTGTTGAACCATTCCTTACTGCTGTCCAGGTTTCCCGTGTAAGGTTTAATAGCCTTGACTGTAAGGGATATGCCAGGTTTCCCAGGATCACTATAGGCAGTTCAACATCCCCCACTGTAATCTTCTGGTCTGGAAAGAAAGTCCTGGCTTGCAGCTTTCTATGCAGTCCACTGTTCCTGAAGTCATGCACCTTCTCGGACTACCCTGTGTTGATATCAGAGAAACACCCATGGTGATCCACAAGCACCATCAATACCATGGAGAAATACCCCTTCATATTGATGTACTCTGTCGCAAGGTGATCTGGTGGCAAAATTGGAATATGTGTACCATCTATTGCCCCTCCACAGTTAGGGAAATCCATTTCTGCAAAGCTGTCCACTATTTCACACACATTTCCCAGAGTCACAACCCCAGAAGCAACGGTCTACCCTATGCAGCTGTTCTGAGAATGCCAAAAGCAATCTGAAGTTGCTCCTATCCATATCATACAGCATGTTAGGCAACTGGGAGTCTTTTTCAGTTAGGAACTTTGTGATTAACTGCACTGCCATCCGCGATGTCTTCTTGACAATTAGCAGAGCATAGGAGAGCAGTGCGGGATCCATCCCTTCTCACAAAGATGCTGGGGTGTACAGAAAATGAGGGCCATTGAAAAATGCCACAAAAGAAAGCTGGAAGCCCGTAGACTGCTGGGACAGAAAGCAATGCATCATGGGACATTGAGCCTGGTCCCAAGATGTGGCACAATCCGCTCAGCTTTCCCAGAAGACCTAGCAGCAGAAGGTGTCGAGCTGGACTGTGGGATAGGTACCCACAGTGCACTGCTCACACTGCCGATGCTAGGGCCCCAAGGGTGGATGTGCTCTGCTGATAGAAGGAGGTAGGGTGAACATGCAATACTGATTTTCATTATAGCTCTTTTTGAGTGTCGACATTACTTTTGTCACCAAAACTCTGCAGTGTAGACAAGGCCTTACAGATTAATGCACCTGGATTTGATACTGACCTGGCTGGATTTCCTACATCAACCATGTTCTTTAAAAAAAACGTGTGAATTTAAGGTAATGAAAGGTGCCAGACAAGAGGCTGAAATCTTGTTTAGCCACAGAATTATAGATAGCATCCCCCTGATGCCACACAAATGTGTCTCAGTGCTGACCTGGATTGACCACTTGCAGGGAAAGAAAGTAGGTTATACTAAATGATCATTTAAACCCTTGCCTCCTGGCTGACACTGCCTTCAAAGTTGCCAATGAATGCCGATTGCCGAGCGTGTTGGAATGGTATTTGTGAAATAAACACTTCTTCACTGGGAACTGCCCTGAGATAACCAAACTCATTTCATGTAGGGGACCACATCTAGCATAGGCACCGACTCCATGGGTGCTCCGGGGCTGGAACACTCATGGGGAAAAATTGGTGGGTGCTCTGCAGCCACTGGCAGCTCCCTGCCTCGCCCCAGCTCACCTCTGCCTCTGCTCCGCCTCCACCTCCTCCCCTGAGCGTGCCAGGCTCCACTTCTCCCCCTAGCTCCCAGTGCTTCCACCGCGAAACAGCTGTTTTGCACGGCAAGTGTTGGGAGGGAGGGGAGGGGAGGGGGAATGCAGCACACTCAGGGAAGAGGTGGGGCTGGGACGGGGATTTGGGGAAGGGTCCAATAGGGGCAGGGAGGGGTGGAGTTGGGGTGAGGACTTTGAGGAAGGGGTTGGAATGCAGGTGGGGAAGGCGCGAGCACCCACTGGTGCCGGGGAAAGTTGGCGCCTATGACATCTAAGACTTTATTCTGATCTCATGTGCAATAGTGTAAATCAGTAATAATGCCATTTAAGTCAATAGAGTTTTGCCTTTATAAAATGTTAGTAAGTGAAATCAGAATCAGATACCTAATTTCTAATTCTCCATCCCCAGCCAAAAATGTGGCACATAGGAATTGTCACGCAGGCTCAAGGCAGGAGCTCATCTACTTCACTATCCTCTCTCTCCAACATTAGCCAGCACCAAATGGTTCAGAGAAAGGTGCAAGATCTTCAAAGTGGACAATTACGGGATAACCTGCCCATAAAACAAATTTCTTCACAGGCTTTCTTATACCATGAAGCATGACAATTTATATTCTTCCAAACTTTTAAAAAAATTCTCTGTAATGGAACAGTAGATGTTCTCATTATTATAAATATATGGCCACTCCATGTCCAAGCCTGCTAAACTCTTGAACTCATTGTTCATTGCACTGTGATTGGTAACTGCACTGCAGAAGCAAAGTACATATAGTTGCCTTTTGATTCTGCCTTTCTTCACGGGTATTGTGGCAATATCTGTGATATCTCCAGAAATTTATAGAGCTCCGGGACAGGGCTGTCCCTAGCGATTTGGGTGCCCTACACAGCCCCCGTGGGGGACTGTGTGGGGCCCCAGGCTCCCCCCTCCAGGGTCTGGGAGGCAGCTGTGGGGGGGCACTTTTGGGGGCCCCATAGGCCCAGAGTGGCCAGAGGGATTAGCGGGGGGTCGGGACCAGCCCGCTCCACTTCCCTCGCCCCAGCCCCAGCCATGTCGCTCGGGGGAGGGGGTTTGGTGGAAGGGATCCCCCCCCACTGGCGGAAAGTGGAGCAGCCCGGCCCCAGCCAGCTCTACTCCGCCAGCTCCCAGCCACGGCGCTCCACTTCCCACCGCTGCCGGTGAGTCCGGGACGGGGGGGAAACTGGGCCCAGCAGTGTCGCTCGGGGCAGGGGGGAACGTTTCCCCAGCCTCCCGAGCGACTCTGCTGGTGCCGCGTTGCTCTGCTTCCTGCCGATCCTTTCCCCAACCTCCCCGCACTCACCGGCCACGGGCAGGGAAGTGGCCACGGCTGGGAGAGTCGAGCGGGCTGGGGCCGGGCTGCTCCGCTTTCACCCCTGCTGGCGGGTGTGGGGTCGCTGCGGGAAGAGGTGGAATGGGGGCGGGCCGGGGGCGGAGCAGGGCGGAAGGGTAAGAGGCAGGGCGCAGGGAGTTGACCGGCGGCCCCACACCCCCCCTTGGGACGGCCCTGCCCCTTGCAGTGGGCGCAGCCCGCGGAGGGGCCGGCCGAGGGACAGGGCAGGCTGTCGCAGCTGCTGCTGCTCCCGCCGCTGCGTCTGCAGCACGCAGCTGCCTAGGGCACCATGAAATTTGGGGCAATTTGGTGCCCCAAATTTCATGGTGCCCTACGCAGCTGCGTGCGCCTAAGGACGGCCCTGCTCTGGGAACTCCACCAGGGGTAAAGTGATAATAGTTCCTTAACTATTCCTCTCCAGCCTAATGCTCATTTCCTTAGTTTTCTGGCATAGGTTTCTCTTCCAGGTTTCTCTGTGACACACCAGTAACAGTACATGGGTTACAATGATTTGAGGGGCTGTCATGGATGCAGCCTTGTAGGGACGCGAAAGTGAGGGGGGTAGACAGGGTTGCCCCCACCCCCAGATTTGCTGCTTGGCTTGTACTGAGCATGCTCAGTAACACTGCTGAAGCCGGCTGCCCTCATTTCCCCACCCCCCCCCATCAGTCAGGCAGGGGTCGCTTCACATGCAGCACCTGCCAGAAGCATTCTGCCTATGAAATGCTGAGGCAGGAAGAATATCTCTCAGGGGATACCGGGAGGAGTGTGCTTGGATGCAGCTTTTAACTCTTTTCAGAGGTGCTGCAGGTGTTCCCTCCAGTACCAGTCTGAAGCTGCCAGCTGGTATGCAGGAGGGGTAAGGCCCCAGCCACACCTGTATCCCATAGGTACTTCCTGTGGAGTGCCTCTGGCGATGCTAATACACACCCCTCTCCTTGTTGTATTCAGGGAATGCAAGCATCAGCATTCTGGCTGTCCCACATGCAAATAATTAGGGAGTGGCGTCTCTTCCTCTTCTGCCTCTGCATGGAGTAACCAAAAGCCAGCCCTATTTTATGAGTCTGTGTGCGTGTGTGTATATTTATATACATTATCAATATAACTACTTTATGTAACTAGTGTTACATTTCTGATTAATCTATTTATTGTTGGACTTGCATAAACATGCACAATCCTCTGAATAATGACAACAGGCCCAGGTTCTTTAAACGAAACAACCAATCTGTTTGTTACTTGAAAAGTGTACAGAGGCAACTCCCCTGCTGCTGGTGTGGCTGTTACAGTCATTTTTTTCTCTATCATTAAGAGCATCATAATTTGCCAGTAATCACTGGTTAAATCATCTGTAGAAAACTCCCAGATTGTAAGGCCAGAACGGACCACTGTGATAACCTGTCTGACCTCCTGCATAACATAGGCTCTAAGATTTTCTTAAATTAATTCATGTTTAGCTACTGTGATTACACCTGGATAATATTATTGATTTGGCAATTTAAAATTTGCATCCTCTTTGACCTCAGGGGCAGCTGCTCTCCAGCATACTATGTGCATCCACCCCGCGGGACTCAGAGGTACCACCAATGCCCCGTGTGGTTGCAACAGAGGTAAATGGTTTGAGCCTGAATCTCTTCTTATTTACACCAATCCTACACCAGTGTAATTCCATTGACTTCAATTTAGTTACACCTAAATTACATAGGCTGCTCATATAGCAACAGCTCTGCTGCCATGCTCCAGGGCCTTCAGCAGCCTCTGTGAAGATGCTGTGACATTGAACTTACCACAAAGCTGTGATCTATAGAACCACTGGTAGACCAGCTTTACAGCAGTGCAGCATGGGTGCCAAGGAATGTTGAAGCACGGTGGATTGACATTTTCAGTTCTCTTTGTCGTCATCAGTTGCTCCATATTAAATGGCAGGATAAAATCAGCAATGAGGATATTTGTAGCCAAACCCAGCAATTGTCTCCATCAGCACTGGTTTTGTTTTGGCGGCTTTCTAAGTACAGACATGCTATCAGGATGGAAGACCAACGAATTACTAAGCAAATTCATTGAGAAAAGCTGCTACAAGGCTAGCAATCGTATAGTCACCAAAAGTTCTAGTAGCATGATAAGATGCTAATGCTGAACCTATACTGACATCCAGCCAGACCATTTTAAGGACCTAGCTAGAGATCAATCCAGGTGGCACCTGTCTGCAAGGAGGCTATATCCTTTTGGGATTTGCCTTGATGATGATGGTGAATTTACACTGGTACTAGTGAGAGGAAAATCAGGTCCTTTGTAACTGATAACCTGGGAGAGACCAAGATGAGTCAGCACTACTTTTGTGTCTAGACAGGAAGAATGGTCTTTTGATTAAGGCACTGAACTGGAGCTCAGGAGACATGTGTGCTCTTGTAATGCTCCCAATGGTGGTTCAAGAGCGTGAGTACCAACCTCAGGGCAGACAGTTAAAAACCAGGGCACAAACCCCAAATTGGTTGTGAGTTCTAAACTTAGATTTCACTAACCAACTGCACCAAGTGTAAACCTCTAGGCACTTTAACAGCTTTAACATGGAGTCACAGACCATCCCCTTAGGTATGCCAGTCTGTCTTGTCTTGCAAGTGTATCTCTGTGATAGATGGCCCCTTACACCAAGAATCACAACAATATTCATGTTATGCCTGATCCTAAAGGATCAGTTACTTACTCCATGTCAATTGTACTTTAGGTCTTACACCAAAGATGCTTACAGCCAATCCAATAGTGAACTATATGAAGATGTATTAAATAGGAAAAGGAAATTAAAGAGTTATTTGCAAGGTTAAAGCAAGCAACCAGACACCTGAATGAGTTACAGTCTTAGGTTTCAAAAGGTAGTATAGGCTTCTTTTATCAGCAAGCTCTATTTGACCTTTAGGGCTAACCCAGGCTGAGCAGCTGGGGATCTCTTGCTTATGCCTAGAAACACCCTTCCCCTCACTCCCCCTGCATGAATACGAGCAGCATAGAGATGTTTAGTTCCTTTGGTTTGGGGTTTTTAATCCCTTCCTGCCTATGCTCTGAGCTGCAAATTTAGCAGATGGGAGGAGTCCAATTGCCTGACTCATCTTCATGGGGCAGAGAGCAGAACATTAAGAGTCTTTAGTCCTTTTATAATATACAGTTGCAGAAGCTTACAATACAACTGCTCAAATATTACATTACACTTTGGAACACAGATATTACAAGTAAGATTAATGCATGCAGCAATTCACAAGCATCCAAACACTATACACTTTCTTATAATTCTAATACCTATTCTATCAATATTAACCCACAAGTGAACCAGATAGATTCCAACTATGCATCCGTCGGTGTCCCATTGAGACATGGGGACCTCGGCATGAGCTGACACCTGACCTGCCAGCATCACAGTTCCATTCCCAGCTCTGTCATAGACTTCCTGTGTGACTTTGGGCAATTCATTGAGGTCCTGGCCCTGTGCCATTTATGTCAATGGAAGTTTTGCCACTGATTTCAATGGTTGTAGGATTAGGCCCTTTAATTCTTTCCCATCTGTAAATTGGGAATGATAATTCTTTCTTTGTCTGTCTGGTCTGTAGAGTTTAAGCTTTACAAGGCAGGAGCTGTCTTTTACTGTATACAGAGCCTAGTACAATAGGGTCCTGATCTCAGTGGGGGCTTCTAAGCACTCCCGTAATACAAATAGATGAATAAAAATAATAAATAGTAAGAACTACAGTATTAACTCTATTAGTGCCTCCCAAGACAGTTGCTACCTACTTTTCAGCACTACAATAAGACAGGCTTATAAGAGGACATTAATACTAGCAGGAAGGAAGATCTATTAATGTGATATATGTAAAGTAAGGAAAGACATGAGAATGAATACTAACATTGAGGGAATCCTGGCAGAAGTGAGTTTCCAGGAGGGATTTGAATGAGTAGCAACTAGTGGCTTGGCAAGGTGCAGCATGAAAAATAGCTGTAGAGATGTTTGTGGGATAAATGGGCAAAGGAGGGCATTAATGAATTCATTTTCAAAGGTGCTCTGAAATGACGTGTGAGATCCTGTTTTAAAGCAATGACATGAAAACAGTTGTTAGAGCAGAGGGGATGATATTTTTGATCTGGAAGGTTCTGAGGCAGTTGGGGTTTGGCAGTTGGACAAGAGTGTGGTGAAGGGAGGATTTGAAGGCTGACAATCAACACAGAGTAATCAAAGTGTGCTTCTACTTTGAAAACATTACTGTATAAAAGTTGCTTGTTTGTTATGTCCCAATGACCCTAGATCAATTCAGTTTGTGACATAGTGCAGGAGAACTTGAACTTTTTGGCAGGAGGAACTCAGCTCTCGCAGTAGGCTTCAAGGGCATAGTAATTACACTTCAGTCTAATTATATGTCACTCTTTCACAGGATCAATGAGACATATCTCTATTGCAGGATAATCACCTTGCCCTTAAAGGTTAGCTGAGGTGAGGGCTCATCGTGCCTCCTGCCAAAAGTTCAAATTCCCCTGCACTATGTAAGGGTTTATCTGTCCTTTCAAACTGAGCTAATGTGATATGGAGTCACTGAGTGACAATAAACATGGCACTCCAAGGTGCCATTTTTACAGTCACTTTTCAGAGGAGAATTAACGACCCTGTCCTTTCAAACAAAGGCAATAATTTTTTTTATAGTGGGTTGGCACTCCCAGTGCTACTGTTTAAGGTAACAAAATCAGTAGCTGTGTATTCAGCTGTTTTACTGTTGAACTTATTATATCTAATATACAATAAGCAACCAGTAACTATATTCCTTTGCTCAGGAAATTTTAAAATGGATGTTATTGAAGTTTTGTTCAAGGAGATAAGTTAAGGTGAGAGAACAAGGAAAAGGAAAAGGAAAGAGAAAATAAGAATTTTAAAATCAGGTATTAGTAACATTTAAAATATTTCCCACAGACAATTCAAATAAACTGAGGGTCTGAGCTGCCAGAGGACCTTTATTGTGCATTCTAGTGTATTTTACATTATTTATATATAATTATCTTAGTTATAATTTAGAGGCAGTGCATACAGATTCACCCTCTTTTAGAAGACTTAAAATCCACTTAACCCTAAAGCTCTTCTCTCTAGTGCATTAAAGCTTGATGACTCTTAGAAGCGATGCAAAAGCAAACAAGAGCCTGAAAACCCCACAGTCAGCTTTGCTACATACATGTAGCAAACATAAAACCTGTGATGAGCAGAACCCAAAGTCTGGGATCTCTACTGATAAACATTGTGAAATCCAGATGGTTATGAGGCCGCCACCATACACTACAATGCCCATTTATACACCTATGTCTTCCACCAGCAAACTCTGCCTCTTCCTTATCTGTTATCTGAGGAGAGGCTTGGTTTGCTATCACCCTCCAGTATTGTTTGGGTGGATGGTACAGTTTCTCTCCTCCTTTGTATCTGCAGTGGCAGATGAATGTCAACTCCTCTTTCTGTGTCTTTTCCTCTTTTAAATACCCCATGTGGTGTCCATTCTTTCTTCTTTCCTCCTCTTTTTTTTCCTCTTCTCCAGAGCATTTTTCCCCTTTTGGGGACAACAGAGAATCTACTCCAAGATGTTCTAACTTGGGTGCTTAAGTTAATCACCTTTAATCATATTTAGGCATCTAAATAAGTGGCCTAATTTCAGAGATGGATTTGACTTCATTTTTCAGCAGGTACTCAGCTAGCCCAGAAGAAAGACAGGAGGCAGCGGACGTGGTTTAATTAGGCCACCGCTTTATTCATTTAAAATATCTGGGAGTACCCAGCAATAAATTGTACAGTGCAGGTCATCATCATTTCCTTAATCATTTCCACATAATTGGGAGTGCTGATGTCAACCTGGCCCCGCCCCTTTCCCAACCTGGTCCCAGTCATCCCATTGCTGGGATCGCACCACCTTCCCCTCACAGGAGGATTAAGGGGGCTAGAAAAGGAAGGGGATTGGTTCCCTGCTGTAGGAGGCTGAAATCACCTGAGTTCCTGTAAGGCATGATTTCCTTTAAATCTTGTTCCAGTCCTTTTTATTTGTTAACTGTATTCCTTCTATAACAAGTACCTGGACTGGACATCTGCCACAGGGAGGCACCAGCAATTTAGCTTGACTGCCTCCCCGCATCCTCTACCACATTCCCAGATATATACTGATTTCTTCCTTAATACCGGACAAAAATATATGTGCTCCCCATCCTCTGTGAATAACTCGGGTGCCCAATAATATATGTCCCAATGAGGAATTACCAAATCCCCTTGGTTACATATAAATTTAGCCATCTCCCTATTCACTTACCTCCTGGCCTTATCAACCCATGGAGTCTTCGTGGCTCCCCACCACACCCTGTGCTGCAACATGTCAGACAAGATAATCATCACCCCCGGGAAAAATTCTGGATCTGCCCTAAATCCCTCTTAGCTTTGGTCATCAAGTCAATCTCTTACATTTTCCCAAACCATTTTCAACAAAGTGAACAATAATCGCATCTGCCTGCTCTCAGGCTGCTGAAGAGGGTCTGAGGGGAAACAGCTGGTCCCACAGCGTGCCTCTCCTTCCATGCCAGCTTATAACTGCCTCACCACCTAGGCCCAGCTGTAAACCTCCAGATGCTCTGGAAGCCTGGCTATGTGCCCAGGATACTGTACAACAATGTGCCCGCCAATCCACCACTGTTCGCTTGGCCCATTTGCATGATTCTGAAATAGGAAGCACAGGAAAATGAGTTCTGATTCTTTACCTGGGGTCTCATGTATGTCCTGTATGCAGTTTAATGCCACCATCCAATAGTCTCAATCGCCCTGGCCCCTTCAGCATGACCCTGGTGAGACAGGCCTTCTCTGGGACTGTGTGGGATATAAATACCAACCCCTTTCAGTCAAGTAGAAGGACAGTGCCCCTATGAGCTGTTCTAGCTGTTTCCTGCTCCTCCCCACTCCATCCAAGTAAATTTTCCACTTCTTTCCCCCTGCTACCGATTGCAAAGGGATCACTTAAAGGGGCAACAACCCCTTTCCTTCCTGCTAGCTGGACAAGGCCCCACTGTATGCAGATGCGGTGAGCACGTTTTATTTAGCAGCTAGCCCCTAATTCCTGTAAAACAGAATCAAGCCCCTCCATCATGTGATTGCCACCAGGAGGTGGGGCCACACTGAAAGAAAGAGGTAAAAATAAAACAGGTTAAGTTTTTTTCCCCAAAGTAAATACATGGAATCTCCAAATTTGAAAAGTTCAGTTGGGTCCAAAACTTATCTGACCACACATTAAGGCTCTCTCATCACTAGTTTGTAATGCCCAGATACTTAGTTTTTTTCCCAGTGTTGATTTTCTCTGAAGCTTGAGATAACCTTCCCTAACTCACATGAGTAAACTACTACCACTAACAGTTAAATGCTCTTCCCTGGATGATAGGTGGGTCAGACTTTCATGATAATACTGTTGGATAGGTGACCATTGTTACTACTGGTCACGAGGAGATGAGACCTCACTGTGAGTTCTGGCAGATGAGAACAGGATTCCTTAAAGATTTATTCACTCCCCTTGGAGAGTTCCCAGAGTGTTGTGTTGGGCAGCTGCTCTTCTGTCCTGAGGGAAACTACATGAGTGCCACATGAGTTCCATCTTCGCAAACCTTTTGTTCAACATAGATGTGGAGGTCATGATATGATATAGGGCCAGCTCCAATAGAACTATGCTGATTTACACCAGACTGTAATGGAATCAATTACAATCTCATTTCAGATATGATATTAACTGAGAGGGTGGATAACAGCCATTAAGAAAGAAATGGCATGAGAAAGGAAGAGAGTTACAGCAGTAAGACGGATGTTGCTCAGTTTAGGGATGTGCACTTGTAGATGGTTCTGTGAAAAGTATTTTTTAAAACAGTTGTTACAAATGACTTGCTTCTTGTGGGCATTGTGGAAGAACTAAGTCTTATAGAGGGATTTGGATGAAAAGAGAATAATTGGCTCGTCCTATCAGACTTGGGGAGGCATTCCAGGTAGGAAGTGGAATGGAAAAATGAAAGCTGACTCTTACAGGGTAATGACACTCATGGACCAAAATCAACTGCTAAAAGGTTCCTTAGGCTTTGGTCCTGCAATTTGAAGTCCATGGGGCTCCACACAGGTCCACAGGTGTGTCCACACAGATCAGATTGGGGCCCCATTGTAATTCCTCTTCCTGAAAGAGCAGTAAGTTCCATTCCAAATCCCATTGATGTGAATGGGAGACTTTACACTGAGTTCAATCGCAGATGAATCAGACTTCTATTGTTAGTTTATTTTAAAAACCCCAGCCAATTTATTAAGTAAAAATTTGTTTTCTTAAGTCACAAGTCTGGGAATTGGATACTGACTCCAGAGAAAGGGTTAATCAGAAAATTGCCAGTCATCAGTCTGACTTTAAAACAGAGTGCTAGAGGGCATATCTTACTTGTCATGTTGCATTGTGAATTTAGTGTTTGGGTGTGGAAGGACTTGCCTTTCCTTTTTTGTAATCTATACAGGTGTGCACAAGACTTCAAAGCCAGCTGTAGCAGGGTTTATGTCTGGGAGAAAACCGCAGTCAAATAAAAATGTGCTGGGAGATGCAAACTGAACCTCTCTTGTGCAACCACCCTCAAATCAGTTTGTAAATATAGATTCCCGCCTAATGTGTGTTTCCATTCCATATGAGACACTATACCCTGCTGCAGTTTTGGTTTTTATGTTACAATGTGATTTTAGGCCTTTTTCTATTATTTTTAATTTTTGAAAATGTGTTTAGTAGTTTTGAGAGCAATTGGAATTATGTCCTGTATGCAAATAAATTATCTAATTAATTCAGACCCCTTTTTTTTTCTGCTTGCAAATCATTTGTCAACTGATCCTGATTTCTACCAAATGATTAATTATGAATAAATATTCATAGACTATCTTATGGGAACAAATTTCAGCTTGTAGACAGTTCTCACATGTTTCCACTTTGGCCATTCGTTGTTATACTATGTCTACATAATGGGGAATATACCCGCATAGCTACAGCACCATAGCTATGCCAGTATAACCCCATAGTGTAGACCAGTTGTTCTCAACCTTTCCAGAGTACCGTACACCTTTCAGGAGTCTGCTTTGTCTTGCATACCCCAAGTTTCACCTCACTTAAAAACTACTTGCTTACAAAATCAGATAATCAAAAAATCAAATAATACAAAAGTGTTACAGCCACACTGTTACTGAAAAATTGCTTATTTTCTCATTTTTATCATATAATTATAAAATAAATCAATTGGAATATAAATATATTATATAAATATAATACTTACATATTAGTGTATAGTATATTGAGCACTATAAACTAATAATAGTCTGTATGAAAGTTTAGATTGTACTGACTTCACTCATGCTTTTTATGCAGCCTGCTGTAAAAGTAGGCAAATATCTAGATGAGTTGATGTACCTCCTGGAGGACCTTTGCATATCCCTGGGTGAGAACCATTGGTGTAGACACAGCTCATCTACCTGAGTGAACACTAGGAGTGCTAGAAGTATTGCATCGTGACAGCTGGACATTAAAAAATTGATTTGAGTGACAGTTGGCTTAGCTCATGGTTAGAGTGTATGTAGAGTCCTGTTATAGAGACAAGGTGGGTGAGATTATCTTTTATTGGACCAGCTATGTTGCCAGGAAAGTGTCTTCCGCTGGCAGTGCTGTGCACACGAGTACATACGCTGGCAAAACGTATATGGCTCAGGTTTTTTTTTTCCACACCCTTGAGCGGCAAAAGTTTTGCTGCCATAAGTGTTAGTGTAGACGTGGCCTAAGTACAAGGTGGAACAGATTGTTTAGTATAACTAATTAACACATATTGGAAGAAACCATTCAAGGTGAAGTGGCCTTCTGATACCTTCGAAGTAATAGGAGAAAACAGGGGGGTTAATGGTTTACAGATTGCCATAAATCCAGTGTCTTTATTAAAACCATGATTTTTAGTGTCTAGCAAAGTTATTACTTTAAGTTCCAAGGCCTGTCTTTTGAAGATGTTTTGCAGATTTCCTGTGAGGACAAGGACTGAGAGGTCAGATATAAGAGTAATATTTTTTTTAAAAGTATTCACCCACAGTTGATATGGTGTTTTTGTCTTTTATCATTTTTTCTCTGTGAGTTCATTCAAGAGTATAGAGATAATCTGGTTTCACCCCATAGTTGTTATTGGTGCATTTAGTTGACTGGATGAAGTATACCACTATTGAGATAGGCATGTGTAGGAACCATGAATCAGATTTCTATGAAAGCCATAAAGACAATGAGACAGGACTTTACAGGAAAGATTGAGTATGAGGAATAGAGGCCTTGTCCACACTGCCACTTTACAGTGCTGCAACTTTCTCGCTCGGGGGGTGAAAAAATACCCCCCCCGAGCGCTGCAAGTTTCGACACTGTAAAGTGGCAGCCATGGAGCCACTGGGAGCCATGCTGGTGACAATACAGCCAGGTTAAAGCTGCGGCAGCACTTCAACATTGCTCGTGAAGACATACCCAGAGTTTCTACGGCTGAAATGAGAACTTTAGAGTATGTGGACATTATCACATTGCTGATCAGGGACAACAAAAGACTGCCTACTAAAATGGACAAAATCCCAATAGTGGATTTGGCACTTAATTGCCTTAGTCTCTTTGGGGACCTCAGTTTATTGCAAAACATTGACTAAAAACTGTGCAGATGTACTAGGCGGGGACATAGCATGGCCACAAAAGGGTGTGGCTGGCTAGTCCAGGGGTGTGCCCAGGCTTTACTTGTGTATGTTCTTATCTATGCTTCTTTGCACATATGCACAGCAGAGTTCTGTGCATACCAGAGTTTAGATTGCTTTGATTTGAGAAAGGAAATGTTGCAGAGGTATCATAAACAGACTGGTAGTCAGAAAAAGAGCAGGAGATTTCAAGGTCAAGGATGACATTAAGGCTACAGACAATGGTGACCTTTGGAGTTCTGTGATGATGATACAATAAATTTCAAACCAAAGAAACAAATTTAAAACTGCTAAAAGGAAATGTTTTAAAAATTATAATTAACTTGTAGAACTCACTGCCACAAGATCTCTTGGCATTAATGATATCAGTAGGATTTAAAAAAAAAAGAATTAAACATTTGTATGGATAATGAGAATGTTGAGTTACATTAGGCGGGATAAAAATTGTATAATAGGTGCAAAACCCTTTATTTCAGGATTTAAGACAATCACTAACAAATAGGGATTAGGAAGAAACTTCTGAAACAAGCAGATTATTCTATTACCAAGCTTCTTGTACCTTTCTCTGAAGCATTTTATATCGACCACTGGTAAATACCAAAGGAGATGGAAGATGATCCCATGGTTAGAGCACTAGCCTGGGACTTGAGAGAGACCTGTGTTTAATTCCTTACTTGGCCACACACTTCCTGTGTGACGTCAAGCAAATCACTTAGTCTGTGTCTCATTTCATCATCTGTAAAATGGGGACAGTGTTTCTTTATCTCCCAGAAGTGTTGAGAGAGTAAATAGTTCAAAGACTAGGACATGTTCAGATATTGTGGGTAATAGGGGCCGTTTGTGCTGGTGTGGAGAGCAGGGAAACAGTTACCTACCTGTAATTGTTATTCTTTGAGATGGGATGCAGATGTGTATTCCATATGGGTGTGCGTCTGCACCGGAGCCTGAGAACTTTGCCTTGCAGTACCTGTAAGGGTGGTGGCTCATGCCCTGCGGCCACACCCCCTCGGCTGTATAAAAATGGCGCCACCTCAGTCCCCTCAGTTCCTTTACACCAAATGTCAGAAGTACAGACTCCAATGCAGAGGGAACGGAGGTGGGTCGTGGACTATATCTTCACCACATCTCGAAGAACAGTTACAGATAGGTAGCCGTTTCTTCTTCTTCAAGTAGATGCAGCAGTGTATTCCATGTGGGTCACTCGCAAGCAGTACTCTATTTAACGAAAGACTTTAGGATTGTCTTCCTCTGATCTGGATGCAGCTGTCATGGCATAGTGGTTTGCAGAAAGGACCAAATGGCTGCCCTGCAAATGTTCAATATAGGAACGTCATTTAGAAATGCCACTGATGTCACCTCAGCTCTTGTGGAATGAGCTCATAGCCCTTGAGGAGGTGGGCTATTTTGTATGCTGTCATGCAGGAAAGTATCCACCTAGAGACTGTCTGTGAAGAGACCGCTTGACCCTTCATTCGGTCCTCATATGAAGCAAACAGCCGAGATGAGGAATGGAAAGGTTTAGTTCTATCCAGATAAAAAGCTAGACATCGCCAGACGTCCAATGTGCGAAGACACTGCTCCTCTAGGGTTGAATGTGGCTTAGGGAAGAACAGTGGTAGATATATAACTTGGTTCAAGTGAAACTTGGAAATCCCCTTAGATAAAAATGTAGGGAGTGGCCACAGAGTTACTTTGTCTCTGGGAAATTATGTGTAAGGAGGCTCTGCCATCAAAGCCTGCAACTCACAAACTCTCCTTGCATATGTTATCACCACAAGAAAGGCAATTTTCTGACACAGAAGTGGGAAAGAAGTTGCCAGTGGCTTGAATTGAGATCCCCTAAGAGCTGCTAAAACAGTTTTAAGGTCCCAAAAAGGAACCAGCTCTTTAACTGGCAGGTGGAGACAAGGCACTCCTTCCAGGAACCTCATTTCCATGGAGTTTGAAAACACTGACTTCCCATGGATGGGTGGATGAAATGTTGAAATTTGCCAGTAGTTGACTCTCAATGAACTAAGCAGAACTAAGAAGACTGAAGGCAACAGGTACTCCAAGATGTTCTGGATACAAGCCAGCATTGGTTGAACTCCTCAGGCTAACATATACTAAGAACTGCTTCACCTTGACTGAATAAGCTTCCTTGGTAGAGGGCTTCCTACTGTTAAGCAAGTACCACTTCTGAACATCATTCCTCCTTCTCATCTAACCATGCAACATTCATGCTCTGAGATGCAGGGAGCTGAGCGCTGGAAGCAAACTTGAACATGATGCTGTTTTTTTTTCTTTTGAATGGCCATACTGGGTCAGACCAAAGGTCCATCTAGCCCAGTATCCTGTCTTCCGACAGTGGCCAATGCCAGGTGCTTCAGAGGGAATGAACAGAACAGGTAAGTGTTGCCCAAGTGATCCTGTTGCCCATTCCCAGCTTCTGGCAAACAGAAGATATGGACACCATCCCTGCCTATCCTGGCTAATAGCCATTGATAGACCTATCCTCCTTGAATTTATTGAGCTCTTTTTTGAACCCTATTGTAGTCTTGGCCTTCACAGCATCCTCTGGCAAAGAGGTTGACTGTGCTTTGTGTGAAGAAATACTTTCTTTTGTTTGTTTTAAACCTGCTTTGCCTAATAATTTCATTTGGAAACTACTAGAGTTCTTTTGTTATGTGAAGGAGTACATAACACTTCCTTATTTACTTTGTCCACACCCCAGTTGTCCCTTTTCCAACCTGAAAAGTCCCAATCTTATTAATTTCTCTTCATATGGAAGCTGTTCTATACCCCAGATCATTTTTGTTGCCCTTTTCTGTACCTTTTCCAATTCCAGTGTATCTTTTTTTGAGGTGGGGTGACCAGATCTGCACGCAGTATTCAAGTTGTGGGAGTACCATGGATTTATATAGAAGCGATATGATATTTTCTGTTTTATTATCTATCCTTTTCTTAATGATTCCCAATGTTCTGGTAGGATGAAGAGGAAGGGAAATGGGAGGCTGAACCAATAGTGTGAGGAGGTCAGAGAACTGACATTGCCTCAGCCATGCTGGAGCAACAAGAACGAGCTTAACACAATCCAATTTCATCTTGAGAATGACCTGTGGGATGACTGGAATTGGAGGAAAGAGTACAGCAGTGGCAATTCCCAGCTCAAGTGAAAAGCACTGTTCAAGGAACCCAGACTGAGACCCCCTCAGGAGCAAGACAGCTGGCATTTCTTGTTATCTATCATGGTGAACAGGTAGATTGTCGGGATGCCCCAAACTGAAAAGATGAGCCACAGGATGCTGAGCTTCAGAAACTACTCATGAACGAGGGAGAAATTCCTGCTGAGGTGATCTACCAGATGATTGTGGATCCCAGATAAGTGATTGGCCATGAGGATAATGTTCTCACCAATGCAAAACTGCCAGAGCCTGATTGCCTTCTAACAAAACACATTAGAGTGTGCTCCCTCCTGGCCTGTTCACATAATACATTGGTATTGTCGGTGAGTATGAGAACCACTGAGTCCCTGATGTGACCTTGAAAGGTCTGACAGGCACTGTAGATGGCATGAAGCTCCAGGACATTGATATGCCGAGAAGGCCTTGAACTTTCAGTGAGTCCAGATGCGCTTCCAAACCTATTAAGGAGGTAGCGGAGACAATAGTCCTACTTTGTGAAGGCTGAGTGAAAGGAACATCTTGGCATACATTGCCCTGAACAATTCCACCACCATAAGGAGCCCAGAATCAGTGGTGGAAGTCGAACCAGCATGTCCTTGGAATAGTAATTCAGATGGTAGTCTGACTTCAGCCACACCTGAAGAGGACACATATTGAACTACCTGCGTGCATGTGGCCATATGGCCTAGCAACCTTAGGCATATTGGGACTGTGGTTGAGGGTTGAAACTACAGCTCTAGGCATAGGTGGTAGAAATGCTCTTGAACTTGTAGAGACTATCAATTCTTTGAGTTGGAACCAATATTGACTTCCCGTTGTTTAGGATAAGACCTAACAATTGGGTAGATGTAGCGTGAAGTGAACATGAACCCGGTCTTCCTCTCTGGACTTGCCCTTCAGTAACCAATCATCCAGGTATGGGAAGATATGAACTCCCTTCTTCCTGAGGTATGCTGTTACCACAATCATACATGTGAAAAAAAGCAGAGGACTGGAAGACAGACTCAAAGGCAGCACAGTGTACTGGTAGTGCCAGCAAGCCACGGCAAAGCTGAGGAAACCTCTTGTGGCTCAGGAAGATTGCTATGTGGAAATAAGTGTCCTGGAGGTCCAGGGCAGCAAACCAGTCATTGTGATTCAAGGAGGGGAAGACAGTTGCTAGGATGACCATACAGAATCTCATGTATCTGATGTATTTGTTGAGCTCTTGGAGGTTGAGGATAGGTCTCATACCTATACCAGAAAATATTAGAGTAGAGTATCATCCCTGTCCCCAGTTATGCAAGGGACCTCCTCTACAGCCCCCAAAGCCAGTAGAGACTGAACCTGCTTAAGGAGCAGTGTCTCGTGAGAGAGGTCCCTGAAGAGGGTAAGGAGTTGGGGAGGAGGGATGAAGAGGAACTATATGGCATAACTCGATCTGATGGTGCTTAGGTGCTTAGGTGTCAGTTGTAATCAAGTCCCAAACAACGTAAAAGCGGGCCAGCCTCTCCCTGAATGAGGGGGATGGAGAAGGAGAGGTTAGCACTGGATTGCTGTCCTAGACACATGAGTCAAAATGGGTGCTTGGTAGGTGCCAGCAGCAGGGGTGGGGGTGGCTTGTTAACCCAAAACCAGAGGACCTTTTCTAGGATCTGTTGCTCTTTCTGGAGTAGTCCTGCTACTGCTACTGCATAGGATGGGAGGACTGTCTGGAAAAACCCTGTGAATGGTATTGCTGTTGTGGCTGCTGACTGCTGTAATGGTGTCTCTGTATGGCTGGAATATATACCCCCAAAGCCAGCAAAGTAGCTTGGGTGTCTTTAAAAGAGTACAAGGTTTCACTGGTCTTTTATGAAAACAAAATCCACCCAGCAAATAGTAAGTCTTCAATGGTCTGCTGCACATCCGGCACAATATCTGAATTCTGCAGCCAGGAGGCCCTCCTCATGGTCATAGCCACCATCTCCAGAGCTGACTGCAACGAGGTCTTGGCCACCATACAGTCTTCCATAATGAATGCCATAAACTCCTCCCTGAGGGTTCTGGCAACTCGTCCACAGATTTAGACATGGGAATATTTAGAGAGAAATGCCTGCTGGCTCTTGATGCACATTTGCAGGCAAAAGGAGGTTTAATTTTTCCTTCCCATTAAGTCCATCCTCTTGGACTCTATCCTTTGGGCGTGGATTTATACCTGCCATCTGAGCCATGTCATTTTCTGCAGTTACCACCACGGAGTTAGGGGCTGGGTGGGAGGAGAAACCCTCAAACCCTGGCATGGGAATGAAGTACAGTTTCTCCGAATGCCTTGCCATAGGGGGCAGTGAAGCTGGAGTATTCCAGAGGGCATTTGCAGACTCCAAGCATGCCTCATTTATCAGGAAGGCTATTCTCCCTGGAACTGATGGTTAGAGAATATCCAGAAGTTGTGTGTATTCTCCTGCAGGAATTCCACCTGGATGCACAAGGTAGAGTTCACATGCCTCAGGAGGTCCTGATATGCCTTAAAGTTCTTGGGCACTGAGGAAGAGGAGATTCTGGCATGGCGGAGTCATCGAGGGAGGATGAGGAGACGGTTTGTTTTGCCAACAATGGAGCCTGATCGAGTCAGAAGAGCTTTGTAAATTCCAGGGAATGGACTCAGCAGTCACTTGCAACTGAGATGGCGCAGGAGTCACCATCAGAACAGGTGATCTTGCTCTGGATCAAGTGAAGGAGCGGGACCTTATGGACCTAGGAGTACCCGAGGGATTCCAAGGAGGCCAATGGGCACACAAATAAGGCATTGGTGGACAGTAGGCACAGTATCAAGAGCCCCTGTCCTGACTGCAGGACAGATGCTGATCTTGGTACCAATAATGTTCCTAAGGCAATCTCTGGCTCCTATTAACAAGGGGGATGACCCTGACCTGCATCTTGGGGAATCCCAGAGATTCTGTGTTGACAGTGGGGGAGCTAGCCCCAATGGGACAAACAACCTATAAGACTTATCTGAAGCCCAATAAGGAGGCTTCATCAGTGCTGAAGAGGAGTGGGGAGTCAGCACTGGTGGTACCAAATGGAACATACTCCCACCTGGAACAGGGAGCGGCTTGAGCAGCAAGTGGTACTGAAGTAGGTGACAGGATCTGCCTCCAAGACAATGAAGGACAATGTGCTGAAGAATGCCCCAACATCAAGGGGGCCTTTGGTGGTGGGCCTGGCCTTGACTAGATAGTCTGCAACCCAGATGGTGTGAACTGCAGTGGCAATGGACATGGTGGCTCTGTGACATGGCCAAAAGTGTCAGTGGCACAAGAGAGGATGAGCCAGTAGAAGCCATAACATTGGAGAAATTCTGAACTAATGAATAATCCTGAATGGAGAGACAAAGCAAGTCTGCTGCCACCAGGTACCAGACTCAACAGATGTCCCATGGCTGCAACTGGAATTGATGGCATGGGTCCTTACTGCTCACGGTGTGGTACCAGGGAATGGTTGGATGGACCTGCTCCATCCTGTGTGCTGGAGGGAGTACGATGCCACTCAGCACTCCTCCTAGAAGAGGAGATGATGATCAGATGAAGGCCACAGTGCTGAAGCAGGCCTCATGGCTTGTTCTAGAAGGTTCTGCTTCAACCACCAGTCTCTCACCACCCAAGTCCGCTTTTTGAATGACTTACAGATGGAGCAGCTCTCTTTACTGTGTCCCTCACCGAGACACAACAACCACCATGTGGGAGGGCGTGGTGCCGTTGGGGACGGCCCCCACACATGATAGAGAGTGCTTGAACCCTGGTGAAAGCATCACACAGGGCAGCCAACTACTCTAGTGACACTAACTAACACTTAAACTAAACCTAAAGATCTACTACTACTACTGTATATACAAGAAACATTTTCTAAGAAACCTGAGAATGAAAGTGTGAGGCAAAGACACCATACAGAGCTCTGACTCTAGCTATTGGTGGTGAGAAGGGGTCAGGGTCAGGGTGCTGAGGGGGTCAGGGTGCCATCCTTATCCGTCCAGGGTGTGAGTGCCATCCCTATGGGCAATATTAGGCAAAGTTCTCTGGCTCCAGTGCACAATGTGTACACACACCCATGTGGAATATCAGGCTGCATCTACTCATTTTCCACAGAAATTTTTGAAATTTTGGCCGCAAAACTGGAAACAGAAAGATTTAATTGGACAACTGAAAAACCAAAAGATTTCGGCCATAACCCAAAAGTTTTTGTTTTGAAATTTCAGGTTTTGGCCAAAAACATCCAGTTTTTGGCCAAAATATTTTGACAGACAGACAGACAGAAAGAAGACACTTTTTGAAAAAACAAACCAAAAACTTGTGTAGTCAAAAACCCAATTTTCAGTCAAAAAATAGTTTTGATGGGAAAGTTTCAATCAGTCCTAGGGGTCATACAGCTACCATAGGTGGACTACAAGTAAGATCCAATCTTCACCAGGTGGTTCTAGCTCTGGGCCTACTGGGCTGATTATTCCCCTATTCTCTAGAGGCCTTGAATTGCTTATAAGGTCCTAAGCACATCTGAAAATATAGCCACATTTTTTTAAAACACTTCCACCGGGTGTGTCTTTTCTTAGCATTACTTTGTTACAGCAGCTTAATTGATGAGGGTCTCAATAAAGGCCCAGGTTTGGTGTTGCAGCTTAATTACAAAGTATTTGTCTTTTTCTTTAAAAAAAGAAAAGGAGTACTTGTGGCACCTTAGAGACTAACCAATTTATTTGAGCATGAGCTTTCGTTGTCTATCTAGACATACTGATACTTGTTCCTCTTATAGAGGCTATTTGACAGACATTTCCTCGCTTTTATTTCCTTTCTTAAGTGACTACGGAATCTGCTTCTCAGAGGGAGGCTCCCCTAGGCTGGCTTTGCTCTTATTTTTAAATAAATATTGATTTCTGCATGATGTGCTGGGCTTGGTATGATAAAGCCATGTTTGCCAGACACATAAATGTTGTTTATTCTGCTTGGTGTTTAAATACTACATAACATGTAGTTCTGTTTTAATAAGTTATTAAACTAAAAAGCGAGAGTTTAAAACAACACAATATTTTGGCAATTATTTTACTTTCTAACTCTGAACCTTTAAATAGATCATGCTAAACATGATTTTAATAGTTAAATTACCCTACACTGAAAAGGGACAGACATACAATGTGAGCTGCAAATTCTTCTTAGCCACTTGCTTAACTCTATGTACTACAGCTTGGTGCATACTGATGTCACTCCAAAAAGTACAAATAAATAAGCACAGCATTCATTTATGCCTAGATTGAGCCTCTAGGCTCAGGTCTGAGCATGGAGAGGCATTTAGCCACAGCCCTAGGAGGGGCTACGGGAAGGAGTTGTTTCTCATACAGTCACAATTTCCTCCCTGTTCTCCTTTTACTCTGGGTCCCCAAAAGGGTGCAGCTTACTTCTCCCTTTGCACACAGACAGCTCTTTTACAGCTAAACTCTGCTCCCTCCTCTCTCACTTGAGCTAGGTTTCAGAGTAGCAGCCATCTTAGTCTGTATTCACAAAAAGAAAAGGAGTACTTTTGGCACCTTAGAGACTAACAAATTTATTTGTGCATAAGCTTTCGTGCATCCGATGAAGTGAGCTGTAGCTCACAAAAGCTTATGTTCAAATAAATTTGTTAGTCTCTAAGGTGCCACAAGTACTCCTTTTCTTTTCACATGAGCTAGAACACAGGGATTGCATTACTCAGGATTTGAAGCCATGGTGAACCGCCCTAACGTGGCCATGTATGTGTTGGAAGGAGCCTCATTCTCCCATGTGTGACCATGTTGAGGCTTGTCAGCCTCTAACCCTTATTTAATAATCACTGCATTCATGTATTCTACCCCATAGGTCTGATTCTCTATTGCCATACAACTTGCATAGTCGTTAACACCAGTGTAAAGTGGGTGTGAAATGCTATCACTCTGAACTGCTAGCATTTTACACCCACTTTGCACAGCTGTGACTGCACAAGGTTCAGGGCAGGGGAGAATCAATGAGGTCCTTAGGTCAGTTGTGTCCTAATTGCACAGGTATAACTCCTGTGTATCTGGTGCCTGATTCTTCCTGAGACCTCTGAGCACTACCTCAGTACAAATAAACAATACTAGTAACAGGATCTTTCTTCTAAAGAAAACAAAAAGCCCTTTCTGATGCAATTTTTCCCACATCCTCCTTCCTCTTCTTTAACACAATATAGAACGCAACTTGCAAACTCCCTCTGGCTCCAGCACATTACAATGTAAATGGAATGCATCCAATGAAGTGAGCTGTAGCTCAAGAAAGCTTATGCTCAAATCATAGAATCATAGAATTTTAGGGTTGGAAGGGACCTCAGGAGGTCATCTAGTCCAACCCCCTGCTCAAAGCAGGACCAATCCCCAATTTTTGCCCCATATCCCTAAATGGCCCCCTCAAGGATTGAACTCACAACCCTAGGTTTAGCAGGCCAAAGCTCAAACCACTGGGTGCCACAAGTACTCCTTTTCTTTTTGCGAATACAGACTAACAGGGCTGCTACTCTGAAAAATGGAAATCAGGACATCCTACCCATGACCCACACCTTTTAGTGATTGTTCAACAGTACTTTTCACTAGTTTCCCTCCTCTGCCTCTCTGAGCTCCCTACCTGTACAAACCTTGAATGCTGAGAGAGATGATGAAGTGGTAAGAGTCAGCCTCCAAACTGATAGCAAAGTGCAGCTTTTACACCCTTTGACCTTTGGCTCCACTTTCTGCCATGATGCGAAAGTTTCAGTTTTGCTAAGCAACAAGCAATGATGTTTGAAAACTGCATCTCTTTCCTGGCCAGGGCAGGCATCACAACATTCTTAAAACATGTTCTTTGATCCCAGTATGGTATATTATTATTATTGTATTTATTTTAAAAGCTCCACTTCATATTCCTCTGCTTGGTGAGTCCCTGGCACTTAAGAAGGATGGAGAACAATGTTTCCATAAGCCCAGGAGAGAGAAAGGAAAAGATCTTTCCCTTTGCTTCTGGCAGAGGAGGGGGAGTTCACCCTTCTGTGCTTTAACCCCTAGTGGGCAGAAAATGAGTCATGCAAGCAGGGGAGGAGGTGTAGATAATTCAGAGAAGATGAGTTGAAAATTTGAGTGCCCCTTGGAAGCACTGCCCACACTGCATATAATCAGTTATACAAATAACATACCAACTATTATGGGTTGGTGACAGTGAGCATGCATTAATGATTAATGCTGATAACGTCTACTGTTTAACTCTATAGCCAGTGTCTATTTATCCTATATATATAACATATAACTTAAATGTGTTGCTTGGTTTAAAAACAACTTGGGATAAATCAGAGATCCCACGCATTTAAAACTGTGGAATTTTCAGTAGTTCTCAGCCCCTCTGAAATACATAGGGATCCACATGTGCAATCAGCTTTCAGATCTAGATTAGTGCAATCTGAATTTGTTGCTGGACACAATAGTGAATTACTTGAAAAATAGTAAGTATTCACCCTTTCCTTATGGGCTGGATATATGTTGTCATGGAGAGCGGCCTGCTCCAGTTACTATACAGCTTTAGTGCCCTTACACTCTAAATACCAAACAAAAATCAGTGACTTTCTCTAGGGAAGGTAAAAAGACCATGCTAAGACTCTGTAATCTATACTTCTAAGGATGGATTCATACTCCTAATCCTAAAATGTGCTATGAAACCTTTATGCTATGGCAGGCCCTTTGTGGGTATCTGGGCTTGGTCCTTATTACATTTCTCCCATTACTACATATTCGTAGGTTTCAGAGTAGCAGCCGTGTTAGTCTGTATTCGCAAAAAGAAAAGGAGTACTAGTGGCACCTTAGAGACTAACCAATTTATTTGAGCATAAGCTTTCGTGAGCTACAGCTCACTTCATCGGATGCATTCAGTGGAAAATACAGTGGGGAGATTTATATACACACAGAACATGAAAAAATGGGTGTTATCATACACTGTAAGGAGAGTGATCACTTAAGATGAGCTATTACCAGCAGGAGAGCGGGAGGGAGGGGCGGGGGGGAACCTTTTGTAGTGATAATCAAGGTGGGCCATTTCCAGCAGTTAACAGGAACATCTGAGGAACAGTGGGGGGGGGGGGAAGGGGTTGTGTGGAGGGGGGGAAATAAACATGGGGAAATAGTTTTACTTTGTGTAAAGACACATCCACTCCCAGTCTCTATTCAAGCCTAAGTTAATTGTATCCAGTTTGCAAATTAATTCAAATTCAGCAGTCTCTTATTGGAGTCTGTTTTTGAAGTCGTTTTGTTGTAATACTGTGACCTTTAGGTCTGTAATCGAGTGACCAGAGAGATTGAAGTGTTCTCCGACTGGTTTATGAATGTTATAATTCTTGACATCTGATTTGTGTCCATTTATTCTTTTACGTAGAGACTGTCCAGTTTGACCAATGTACATGGCAGAGGGGCATTGCTGGCATATGATGGCATATATCACATTGGTAGATGTGCAGGTGAACGAGCCTCTGATAATGTGGCTGATGTGATGAGGCCCTATGATGGAGTTCCCTGAATAGATATGTGGACACAGTTGGCAACAGGCTTTGTTGCAAGGATAGGTTCCTGGGTTAGTGGTTCTGTTGTGTGGTGTGTGGTTGCTGGTGAGTATTTGCTTCAGGTTGGGGGGCTGTCTGTAGGCAAGGACTTGCCTGTCTCCCAAGATTTGTGAGAGTGATGGGTCATCCTTCAGGATAGGTTGTAGATCCTTGATGATGCGTTGGAGAGGTTTTAGTTGGGGGCTGAAGGTGATGGCTAGTGGCGTTCTGTTATTTTCTTTGTTGGGTCTGTCCTGTAGTAGGTGACTTCTGGGTACTCTTCTGGCTCTGTCAATTTGTTTCTTCACTTCAGCAGGTGGGTATTGTAGTTGTAAGAATGCTTGATAGAGATCTTGTAGGTGTTTGTCTCTGTCTGAGGGGTTGGAGCAAATGTGGTTGTATCGTAGAGCTTGGCTGTAGACGATGGATCGTGTCGTGTGGTCTGGGTGAAAGCTGGAGGCATGTAGGTAGGAATAGCAGTCAGTAGGTTTCCGGTATAGGGTGGTGTTTATGTGACCATCGCTTACTAGCACCGTAGTGTCCAGGAAGTGGGTCTCTTGTGTGGACTGGTCCAGGCTGAGGTTGATGGTGGGATGGAAATTGTTGAAATCATGGTGGAATTCCTCAAGGGCTTCTTTTCCATGGGTTCAGATGATGAAGATGTCATTAATATAGTGCAAGTAGAGTAGGGAACGAGAGCTGAGGAAGCGTTGTTCTAAGTCAGCCATAAAAATGTTGGCATACTGTGGGGCCATGCATGTACCCATAGCAGTGCCGCTGATTTGAAGGTATACATTGTCCCCAAATGTGAAATAATTATGCGTGAGGACAAAGTCACAAAGTTCAGCCACCAGGTTTGCCGTGACATTATCGGCGATACTGTTCCTGACGGCTTGTATATTATTGCCACAGCCCTGTCCTTCTTCATGATTTCTATGCTACCTAGAACAGAGTAGATCTACCCAGGATCCTAACAATTCCTTCTGCTACATTTAAAAGTGGTTCTTTGAGGTAACTCTGGCAAGTCATGTGTAAAAGTATAATTAGGCAGGCCAAGGAAGACTTTGAAGAGTAACTAGCCAAAGATACAACAGCTAAAAACATTTTTTTAAGTGCATCAGAAGCAGGAAGCCTGCCAAACAACTGGGGCCACTGGACAATCAAAGTGCTAAAGGAGCATTCAAAGAAGACGAGGTTGTTGCAGAAAAGCTAAATACATTCTTTGCATCAGTCTTCACTGCAGAGGATGTGGGAGGGGGGAATCCCCACACCTGAGCCATTCTTTTTAGGTGCCAAAGCTGAACAACTGTCCCAGATTGAGATGCCAATAGAGAAAGTTTAGAAACAAATCAATAAATTAAACAATAATAAGTAGTGCTGTTGATTAATCGCAGTTAACTAAAAAAAATTAATTGCAGTTAAAAAAATTAATCGCGATTAATCACAGTTTAATCACACTTTTAAACAATAGAATACCAATTGAAATTTATTAAATATTTTGGATGTTTTTCTACATTTTCATATGTATTGTATTCTGTTTTGTAATTGAAATCAAACTGTATATTATTTTTATTGCAAATATTTGCACTGTAAAAATGATAAAAGAAATAGTATTTTTCAATTCACCTCCTACAAGTACTGTAGTGCAATCTATTTATCGTGAAAGTGCAATTTACAAATGTTACATAACTTTTTTTGGCAAAAACAAAACAATGTAAAACTTGAGAGCCTACAAGTTCACTCAGTCCTACTTCTTGTTCAGCCAATTGCTAAGAGAAACAATTTTCTTTACATTTATGGGAGATAATGCTGCCCTCTTCTTATTTACAATGTCACCTGAAAGTGAGAACAGGCATTTGCATGGCACTTTTGTAGCTGGCATTGCAAGGTATTTATGTGCCCGATATGCTAAACATTTGTATGTCCCTTCATGCTTCGGCTACCATTCCAGGGGATATGCTTCCATGCTGATGACGGTCGTTAAAAAAATGTGTTAATTAAATTTGTGACTGAACTCCTTGTTGCGAGAATTGGAGGTCCCCTGCTCTGCTTTACTCACATTCTGCCATATAATTCATGTTATAGCAGTCTCGGATATTGACCCAGCACATGTTGTTCATTTTAAGAACACTCACTGCAGATTTGACAAAACACAAAGAAGATACCAATGTGAGATTTCTAAAGATAGCTACACCATTAGACCCAAGGTTTAAGAATCTGAAATGCCTTCCAAAATCTCAGAGGGACAAGGTGTGGAACATGCTTTCAGAAGTCTTAAAAGAGCAACACTCCAATGCAGACACTACAGAACCCAAACCACGAAAAAAGAAAATCAGCCTTCTCTTGGTGGCATCTGACTCAGATAATGAAAATGAACATGTGTCGGTCTGCACTGCTTTGGACTGTTATTGAGCAGAACCCATCATCACCAAGGACGCATGTCCCCTGGAATGGTGGTTGAAGCATGAGGGACATATGAATCTTTAGCGCATCTGGCATGTAAATATCTTGCAATGCTGGCTACAATCTATTAGAATTCTCTGACAGTGTCAACAAAAGGTGTGGACAAAGGTGATCTAGTTGATACAGTGTACTTGGATTTTCAGAAAGCCTTTGACAAAGTCCCTCATCAAAGGCTCTTAAGCAAACTAAGCAGTCATGGGATAGAGGGAAAGTCCTCTCATGGATCAATAATTGGTTAAAATATAGGAAAGAAAGGATAGGAATAAATAGTCTGTTTTCACAATGAAGAAAGGTAAATAGCAGGGTCTCCAAAGGATCTGTACTCGGACCCGTGCTGTTCAATACTTTCAAAAATGATCTGGAAAAGGGGGTGAACAGAGAGGGGGCAAAATTTGCAGACAATACAAAACTACTCAATATAGTTAAGTCCAAAACATGGGGCAGAGACATTCGATTTACAAACTCAAATGGACTATGGGATTGGACTGGATTTAACAAAATGTGCTCCAAATGTCTCCATCATAAACAGCCAACAGTAATTATTGTTTTACCTTCACTGGTCTCCTACCAGCCTTTATAAGATTGTGATAAAGGATACTGATATCTTCTGGTGCTTTTGGGCTCTGTGAGGCCTGCTGCTATGTTGTGGGAAAGTTCTATGACTGGTTTTTGGGAGGTGTATTCCAGGATTCTCTCACCCTCCAAGTGATAGTCCTTCTCGTCACAGCTGTTCATATTGGGTGCATAGTTTCTAGATTGCATGAACTACCTCCATGGATACTGGCTTCTACTTATTCCATAACACAGAGAAAAAAGCAACTAGTGCTACAGAAATGGAAGTCCTCAACATCCCCATGAGCGGAGGACTGGACTTATGAACATTGTGATTTGGCAGCCCTGGAAATGGCAGCAATCAAAAGACATAACAGAGTTGAGTTCTTTGGAAATGGTCTTTTCCATTTAACATGTACAATCAATGATCTATTGCTATATACCTCTCTCATAATACCACCTACAGGTTCTTCATTCACCTTTTCCCTGTCTTTTTCTCTTTCCCCTCTGAAGAATTTCCCACCTTCTTTCTGGGGATCTGCATCACCTGATTGGATTGATGGTAATTATATAGTTTACTAGCATCCAATAACAAATACCTTCAGTCAAAGTGAAAGGGCTTCCTGATCCTAAAACCAAATTCTTCCCCAGTACCTGCTCCTCAGTCTTATTTAATCCCCCTCTTGCAACATTTACAGATATTAAACAGTCGTTAGAACTCAACCAACCGAAAATGCTTTACTGAAGAAAATCTGCACCCTGAAAACAAGCTCATATCCAATACCAATAGTAAATGAACATACTGTCTCGTGGAAACTGTGTAAAACTCATGCAATATAAAGTGGCTGTTCTAAACAAAATGAAGAATGAAAACAATATTATATGGCTAAGAAAATACACTAAATATAGAGGTGGACAAACATTTTGTTGGTCAATGCTTTACTGACCAAGGGGAAAAAAATCTACTCTTCCTGTTGTTAGGGTTGGGCACATTATTCTCTGAAAAGCCACAAGCTTTGTGCCTGCAACTGTAGATAACACCTTTCTCCAGGCAAAGACGTTAAAAGCACTGTCTATCTGTCTGCTTCCCACGAGAACCAGCAAAAGAGCGTCCCAACGCAGCACCCATCCAACCCTGTATCCCTGCAGATAGTCCACACTGTAGCACAAATTGCTCATGTGTCTCTAGGTAAACTCTAGCATGATAAAAATTTAGTGGGTTTTTTCAAGCAAATGCTAACAGTAACTTGTGTTTTAATATGAATTCAAAGCTTATTGTATTTTGTCACACAACTTTTAGGAACAGTAAGAGCATAGAATATTGTAGAGAAAAAACATAACTAAGGCAACTATAGTAGCACATCCCAATAATAAAACAGCAAATAAGGTCACAGCTACCTCAGTTGTATTACAGAAATAACAGACAATGAAAAAAGAACCAGACACAAGAAACTTTACTACATTGTCCCAGGTAGCTGCTGTACTGTGCTCTCTACTGTGCTGTGTGCCAGTAGGCAGCACAAGAGGAAACCTTTAATTTAAGTACAATGTTTAGTGATATGTGGAGACAACAGCAGTACTTTAACCACAGTATCAAGTCCAAAAAGAACAGGAGTACTTGTGGCGCCTTAGAAACTAACAAAATTTATTTGTTAGTCTCTAAGGTGCCACTAGTCCTCCTTTTCTTTTTGCAAATACAGACTGACACGGCTACTACTCTGAAAAGTATCCAGTCCTGTCACCCAGAATTGAAAAAAGACAAAACTGCAAAAGAAAATGACTTTTTACTGTCTGGAATCCGGATGTCTTGCAGAGTGGGGGAAGGGGAGGAAGGGAGTTGCAGTTTTTACATTGTCCTTTCGTTGCTCAAAATACTGACACACCCCAATATCCTTCTGCAGAGACGGATCCCTTACAGCTGCTTGGTTTTAGCACCTTGTAGTAATAGTTGAACATTTTCACAAAAGGCACCCAGGCATTTCCCCCCTATAATTTTATTGACATGATTTCCTGTTCACTGCCTTTTAAAAAAACTCCACAGCCTCAGTGTGGCTGATTTTAATCTTCATCTCAGTGTTTTTTTTCTGATTTAACATCAAGGAAGTTTTTTCCCTAATTTGATTCATTTAGTTTCTGTCAACTTCCTAAATTCATATTTCATGTACCCAAGGTCTCATTCTTGAGTTTGTTGTTGCAGGTGCATGAGAGCTATTTGATCATCACAAACTCATTTCTTGCTGTACTTTTGATTGTCCATTATAGATCTGGGCATTTCCTTGCACATTCTTAAATGATTTCATTGTCTGTTCCTCTTCACAGTCCTCCTCACTCAATCAGTTAATTGACAATCATAATTCTATCCTTGTTCCAATTACTGACTCTTGCACCACCTTTCAAATTTTGCATGTCATGCTCTTTTTGTGTATTCAGGACCTTCAGGACATGAAGATTAGCGTTCATGGGCTGGGAAATCTGCAGGGCTTCTCAACTTTATATGCATTTCCATGAAAGAACAGACCACAAACTTGCTTATGAATTTTCTAAAACTAGACAGTTCTAATTACTACTATGCAGACTTAATGTCAGAATCAAGTAGTGGGTAACCTCAAAATTCATAAGTTTGATCTTAACAGATATCCCAAAGTTAATCACTTTTTCACGTTTCATGATTTAACATTAATGGAAATGCACTTATACATGCTTACTACCACTTGTTAGCTGTGGGCCACATTCTGCTCTCAGTTACTCTTGATTTACAGCTGTGTAATTGAGAGCAGAATTTGGCTGTATATCTTTGGCTGTAGAAATGTTTATGAAGTATATCAACTAACTGCTCCTTACAATCAGGCTATGTCTACGCTACAAAGTTAAGTCAACTTAAGTTAGGTCGTCAATCATCCACTGCTGTAATTAAACTGCTCTGGCATGGCCACACAACACGCCTTGTGACAGCAGAGCCTGTCCACCGTTGGAGCTCTTGTACTGACAGAGAGAGCAGTGCACTGAGGGTAGCTATCCCACTATTCAACACTGCTGGGTGTTCTAGGAAGGGTTCACAGTACCTCATGGGGATGGATTCACTGTCTCATGATGCAGTTTTCTCCATTTCATCATTCCATAAGTTCTGACTGTATTGCTCACCACTTTTCAACAGACCCTGTAAACTGTGCCCCTGCCATCTCTGTCTCAAAACATGGATCCTGCACTGCTCTCCAGTATTGTGATGAGCATTATAAACATAACGTGGCTGATCCTATAGTGTTTCACGAGCTGCAAATCTGATGATAACTCCATAGTGTGTGCTCTGACATGTCCCATGGAAAGAAACAATTCAAGATTGCTTTTGGCCTTCACAGAGCAGCTGAACATGATGGATGGTTGGTTCTGGTTGCAGGAAAGAAGCACTGAGTGGTGGGATAGCATTGTTATGCAGGTATGGGATGACAAGCAGTGGCTGCAAAACTTTCAAATGTGCAAAACCACCTTCCTGGAACTGTGTGCGGTGCTGCTCCTGCCCTCCAGTGCAGGACACCAAAATGACAGCTGCCCTAAGAGTGGTTGTAGTGATGCAAGTGTGTAGGGCCATTAATCGCCTCCTGCTATGAAGGACTAAGACTCTGGGTAATGTGCGGGAAATAGTGGATGGCTTTGTGTCAATGCGATTCCCTAACTGTGGTGGGGTGATAGATGGCATGCAAGCATATCCCAGTTTTAGCCCAGTACTCTGTACTTTTGTGACAGAGTACATCAGCAGAAATGGCTACTTCTCTACAGTATTGCAAGAACTGTGATGGATCACTGGGGTCATTTCACTGACATCAATGCGCGGTGGTCAGGGAAGGTGCATGATGCATGCATCTTCAGGAACACTGGCCTGTACAGAAAGCTGTAAGCAGGGACTTTCTTTCCAGACCAGAAGATTCCAGTCAGGTTGTGTAGATGCTTGTAGTGATCCTTGAAGACCTATCCTACCCCTTACCTCCATGGCTCATGAAGCCTTACAGTGGAAACCTTGACTGCAGCAAGGAATACTTCAACAACAGGCTCAGTAGGTGCAGAATGACTGTTGAATGTGCCTTTGGCTGCTTAAAGGTTTGCTGGCACTGCCTTTTTGGCAGGTGAGACCTCAGTGAGAAAAATATTCCCAGGGTCATAGCAGCCTGCTGTGCTCTGAATAACATTTGTGAAGCTAAGGGAGAGAAGTTTCCACAGGGGTGGAGCATTGAGGTGAATCGGGTGGCTGCTGATTTTGAACAGCCAAATACCAGGGCTATTAGAGGGGCTTAACTGGGGGCTATTTGAGTCAGGGAGGTTTTGAAGGAGCATTTTGACAATGAGCCCCAGTAACATGTCTGACTGTAATACAGTAAGCCAGGCATTGTTTTCTTACATCGTAATATGAACCTTGTAATGAATGATTGTCGTGTGTGTTAAATTTACAATGCAAATGCACCAATTGCCGGTGTGTATGAATTCAGCAGCAACCACCATTCGTAGAAGACAAATAAATAGTCCTTATCTTTCTATAAGTACATTTTGATTCAACAGCAGTTCAAACATTTCTGTTTTCTACAAGGGATATGAAAATGAAAAGCACATTTTCACATGAGGCTCTCACCGTTGTGTATACGTCCAGCTGTCATTGTGATACATGTCTCTTGGGGTGGAGTGCATGGGGTACTGAGACGGCCCGGGAACATGCAAGGAATGTGTGTGAGGAATGTAGGGAGGGCATGGAAGGCTGTTCTCTATGGGCTGTAGGGGATGGCAAGCATGGATGTGTTCCATCTGCAGTTCAGTCAGGGACCTCAGCATGTCTGTTTGGTCCTGCAGCAGTTGTATCATCTGCTCCTGGCCCTGTTTCCTCTCCTGGCTATCCATACACAGTTCCTCGTTGGTAGCCTCTCTCCAAGCTCTCTGCTCACAATCCGAAGCATCAGAGGATTGCAGCACCTCATGGAATATGTCTTCCTTACGCACCTTATTTCATCTCCTTATCTGATGGAGCCACTCAGCCGGAGTGCTGGGACTGGCTAGACCCCTCTGGAGTTAAGAAGAAGTCCTGGCTCATCATGCAACTGGATGTCCCTTTCACCTGTCTCTTATCATCATCCACTTCCACTTCTTTGACCACCATGTCTTCCTTGGGGTGCACTGTGCTAGCCACTGTCTCCAGATCCCCCTCTACCCCCAATATCTGTGGGGCTCTTGGCGGTGGAGGTGGGTTCAGTCTCTCAGGTGTTATTGAGGGGATTGGTTAAATATTGTGGGTTGTGGCTCTAACTACTCTTAATGTCTACTTCCTGTGGGGGTAAAATCGTGCTCCCACTTTCGTGGCTATGAAGAGTCCCTTCCCAGTGGATGTGGTAGCAGTTCCCTACAGGTCAGAGTAGGGCAAAGGATCATATTTCAGTATGTTTTTGCTTCTGAATTCTGATAAGCTCATGGATGCTTAGTCTAACCGCAGACAATCATTTAAGTGATTTCTGTGCTCTTCACTGTTCTGCATTCCAGGTGTCTGCGGTTACCTCATTAACTATTTTAGAGGCATTCAGGGGAAATTCGATGCCTGTCTATGGTATAGTCAACATTCCCATCAATCAGACCAGGCCCAGGACTTAGAGACACCCAGTAGGCAGCACAGACTGTGTTTAGTCAACCTGGGAGCTACAGAGCCAGGGAAAATTACAAGGTCTTTCCGCATCCAGTGACCTTAATAATGAATTTCCTTAATATTCATTATTCATAAAATGTCCTGTCTCTGCCCTCCCTCGAGGGACACTACAATGGCCATCCTTTCTCCACTTTCCCTTGACTTTTCATATCTGATGGGTTTTCAGGGCACTCTCTTCCAGCAACACAAACAGATGTGGCACATAAATGAAAGGTGACCTTTATACACATGGAAAGAGTTCTCATGAATTGCAGGAAGTAATAGACTATATGGGAAAAGCACCTTCTGCTCTTTTTTATGTACAGCACTTCCCAAGAAGAATTCCATGACCATAATACAGACCCTTAAATACCAACCAAAAGCAGACTCCTGAGTATCCAGTCTTACAAAGACCTCTGCTTTTGTCCTTTAGACAAAAGGCTGCAGTCTATTAAATTCTTCCGCTCAGTTTGCAATGAAGACTATATTAAATAGACTTCATTGTGTATTTCTACGGATAGAGAATGCTTTGGGGAGCTATTGGAATGTCTTGTGGACTAATCTACCATTTTATTAAATAGCATTACAGTAAGTGCCTATTTAAGTAGGGTTTGAAGTGGGGTATGATTAATAGAATAGTATCAAGCATCACTTTCCACATCCACATTCACAGTATTCCCAATTTATTACACTATTCATTAGCAATCTGCACTAGAGCAGTGTTTCTCAAACTAGGACTGCCACTTGTTCAGGGAAAGCCCCTGGCGGGCCGGGCCGGTTTGTTTACCTGCCGCGTCTGCAGGTTTGGCCGATTGTGGCTCCCACTGGCCGCAGTTTGCCACTCCAGGTCAATGGAGACTGTGGGAAGCGGCACGGGCCAAGGGATGTGCTGGCCGCCCTTCCTGCAGCCCCCATTGGCTGGGAGCGGCGAACCGCAGCCAGTGGGAGATGCAATCGGCCAAACCTGCGGACGTGGCAGGTAAACAAACCGGCCCGGCCAGCTAGGGGCTTTCCCTGAACAAGCGGTGGCCCTAGTTTGAGAACCACTGCACTAGAAGTTCCGTGGCTTTTTTACAGCTGCCATGAAATGCCCCACAGACCTGTCCCCTTTCCCTCACAATCACCTACTTCCACATCACAAAATCCCTAATCTCTAAAGTACAACCCTAATCTCCATTATTCACCCACTCTCACACTTCCCACAATCCAAACTCTGGGCCCCTTCCCCTATGACTGCTTGTCCGTCAGACACTTTTCTTTCATTTACTCACAGTTGTGCTATTTTCTCCTCTCCTCCCAGTATCGTTGCCTTTTAGCCACACCCAATCTCACTGGCCAAACCACACCCCTTGTGCCAAATTGCACCTCTTCCTTCCCTATAAACCTCTTCCTTCCCTATAGAGGAACTCTCCTCATCTCAGCCAGTCAGGAAGTGGCCCTGGCCCTTGGATACTGGTTAAGTGTGCTTCTTCTCTTTCTTCTGCTCTCTCAGCAGCCAAAGAGGATATAAAAGAACCCTAATCTTTCCCTTTTCTTCACATGTGTGTTGCCATGGATAGAGCTGGTTGAATTATTTGCCAAATTATTTAATATTCTTTGTGAAGTTAGCCTCCTTTCTGCTTGTGACCTAACCCATGTATTTGTCATTCACACTGTATGTATCTACAACACAGTTTATAAGAATAAGCTTCACCATGCGGGTCATTCACAGACTGTTCACTTTGACTTTTTCTTACTCGTTATTTCAGATGTGTGATTGGTCATCTAAGTCACAGGGGGTCTGCTCCCTGATTGGACAGCTGATCCTGCTTAAAGATAAGAATTACAAAAAGTGAATAATGAATATCAAATAATGAATAACAATACTCCAGTATGAATTTTAGGACAAACATCTACATGACTAAACCAGCAGATATTCAAATACAGGAAACAGGAAATAATATGATTCCCCAAATAATTGTGGAACAAACTCATCATAAGTTATACATGAAAATATCACAGAGTGAATTTTTTATATGACCAGCTGTAGTTGTGGCAGCCCTCTCTCATCCCTAGGGCCCTACCAAATTCACAGTCCATTTTGGTCAATTTCCTGGTCATCGGATTTTAAAAATCATAAATTTCATTATTTCAGCTATTTAACTCTGACATTTCACGGTGTTGTAATTTTAAGGGTCCTGACCCATAAAAGAGTTGTGGGGGGGTCAAAAGGCTATTGTAGGGGAGGTTGTGGAACTGCTACCCTTCCTTCTGTGCTGCTGGTGGTGGCAGCACTGCCTTCAGAGCTGGGCATGGTATGGTATTGCTTCCCTGACTTCTGAGCTGCTGCCTGCAGAGCTGGGCCCTCAGGCAGCAGGGGCCACTCTCCGGCCGCTCAGCTCTGCAGGCAGCAGCACAGAAGGAAGGGTGGCATGGTATGCATGGTATGCTTGTCACCCTTACTTCTGCACTGCTGCTGGCAGAGCACTTCCTGGCTACCAGCTGCTGTTCTCCAGATGCCCAGATCTGAAGGCAGCACAGAAGCAAGGGTGGCGATACTGTGACACCCCCCGCCCCCCGCAAATTACTTTGTGACCCTCCTGAAACTTCTTTTTGGGTCAGGACCCCCAATTTGAGAAATGCTGATCTCCCCTGTGAAATCTGTATAGAAAAGGGTAAAAGCACACAAAAGACCAGATTTCGGGAGGGAGACCAGATTTCACAGTTTGTGATACGTTTTTCATGTCCGTGAATTTGGTAGGGTCCTACTCATCCCATATATGCTAGGGATCCAGTAATTAATACCTCTCAGAAGGCATCACACCATCTTGCTGCTGTATGCGGCTTGTTTGATTTTTAATCTGCTCCTGAGCTACAGAGTCATCCTCTCCCTCTCTTTCTCTCTGTCTCTGGCCCAGTGACTTTCCCACTGCAGATAAATACTTAAATGCTTATAGTATGAAAAGGGCTTGGCCACAAACAGAAAGGAGGGCTTATGTCACAAAGAATATTAGTCACTCATAGCAAAGAAGTTGACCAGCTCTGTCCATAACAACACACCTATGAGGAAAAAGGAAAGAGTAGGGGATTCTTAAATCTGCTTTGCCTGTTGGGTTAGGCAATTGTTTTGTGTATTGCAGTGGAGCCAAAACTGGGCTGTAGATACCTAACAACTTTTGTGCATTGAGGCTTTAGAGAATAAGCAAAGCATTGACCAGTGAGCTACCACAACCAGTTGTGTGGGATCTGTGTTTCAACACCACTAAACAGGATTGTTGGGAGAAAGACGTATCTGTACACAGTACCACTGCATAGCAACCCACTTTCAGCCTTGTACTAAATGTTGTTTACTCTCCCAGTTTTCATCAGCTTTCTAGCTCTCTTTCTCAGCCTTGTATTGCCAAATTTTCAAAAGGGCTTTGAACTCAGTTTTTAATGTTATATGCACAACATTGAACTCCCAAGCTATTTTATGTGTGCACTTTTTCATGACCAAGTTATTGCATGCATAACAATACTGATTTCTGTGTGCAGACTGTACAGATAGTGAAATAAACCGAGAGTAATGCAGTGGTGAATCAAGCCCTATGGAATGACAGCAACATAAAAGCAGCATGAGAAAATCAGAAGCAGGCATCGGAGTTATGAAAAATTCAGTGCAAAACCGTCTGCAGTTTTTGAACTGGTTAAGGTTTTTTTAGCTTGTGTTAAGCAGGAGGTCAGACTAGATGATACATAATGGTTGATTCTAGCCTTAAAATCCATGAATAGATGAAGTCCCTTTTAAAAAATGATCCATACTCCCTTGCTGTCACGTACTCCTAAGCAATTCTGTTTTGGAAAAAGGTTAGAGCAAAGGATGGAAAACTGGAAACATGTTGTCAGTGTGATATTTTGCCCATATCATCATTATTTTATGAATGGCATATGGCAGGTTATGATTTCTTCTCCACCTATTTTGCAAACTTGTCAAAAAGCGATAAAATGTCTCAATTCAATAGAGAGACTGGTCTCTGGAGGATGAGAGGAATTAGCCTGAGGGCCAGCAGGGAGAGCATTACCGTATGTTTGTTCAGATAGCATGCACCTACAGCATTAGAATACTGTACATTTCAATTTGTCATCCCTTCTTTCAGGTTTCCTCCCCTCAGCGTGAAGGATAAGCTCTCCAGAGACGCCTTACTGGGGATATCAATTTATCTGAGAAACAGCTGTTTTTGTCTTAATTACATGTAAACACAGAGAGATATTTGCAGGTTTTGCAAAAAGATAACCTGTATGACTTTATTAAAATCTTTCAATAATCTTTGTTATAATAATGATGAGGTGTAGGGTTATTGCTGTTTCTTTTTTCCTTCATACAGTCAAGAAGTCATACATAATAATGTGTAGGAATAATTAGCTCTGAGAGAACTAAGGCTCCAGAAGGTGCCTGAACTGTATTAAAATTCTGATTTCTGTATTTATTTGTAGTAAAATTTGTTGTCGTGTCTAAAGCAAGATGACCATTTCCCAAAAACAATATAACACTGCTGGCTCAGTACAATTCTTCCAGAGTAATTTGTTAAGAGGCACATATGTTTATCTGAAAACCTGTGGCCTGAATCTGATCTCACCTACACCAGTTTTATATCGGCATATGTCCATTGACTTTACTGGAGTTGCATCTAATTTATACCAGTATAAGTGAGATCAGAACCACTTCCATGGGGAAGTACAGAAAGCTGTTCAAACCTTTCTAAATGGAGTCTAGTTTTATTATAAACCTGAAACTCAGCCCAGATTTAATAAAAGGCTTGCTATAGTGCATGATTCCCATAGTTTCAACCCAAAACTCAGCGTCTTTTATGAGCTTCACTTTGACTTGTTAGGTTAATTTGAAACCTTAATTATATGACATGGAATTGCAGTATCCTGCAAGCTGAAAACAAAAAGTTCATCGAACCCGCTTTGAATCAGAGCAGCTGAGAGTCATACAGCTGTAACAATAAACCATTTTTCTTCTGGGGAAAAAAACGGAAAAAGAGAGAGAGAAAAAACAGCATCCGCAAACCAAATTTTTTTCACTGCTCAACAAAAGTTTTTCAAACTCCAATTACTTTCTTGTTTCACCAATTGAATTGTGGCAACAATGTGAGCAGTGTGACAAGGTCTTTGCATTGTTACAGTTAAAGGTTGTATGAACTAAAAAACTTCATCAGAGATCAGCTCAGTAATGTCTGTAAGTTTTGTCCATGTCTTTTTGATTTGCTTGATTCCTTTAACTGCTAATCTAGCAATATCCCTGATCCGTAAGGCTGAGTTCTAACTGCAATTCCCAATTACTTAATTATTTCAGAAGATTCTCCTTTCCATTGTTTTAATACTCTTTAGACTTTGCAATGTCAAGCTGCACCACTCTGCTTTGGAACAGAATAGTTCCTCCCTCTGTAATTCCTATTTATCTCTTCTGAAAGCTGTAAAATATACAGAAAAGTCTGCTCAGAATCAGATGTTGGGACAGATGTTGGCAGATAATCATTCTACAGAAGTGCCACAAGTACTTCTTTTCTTCTTTTAATCCATTTCTAATTGTACATCCTGTACAGAACGCTATTTTATATATTGACTATTGACACTAAACTGGGAGGAGAGGTAGATACGCTGGAGGGTAGGGATAGGATACAGAGGGACCTAGACAAATTAGAGGATTGGGCCAAAAGAAATCTGATGAGGTTCAACAAGGACAAGTGCAGAGTCCTGCACTTAGGATGGAAGAATCCCTTGCACCACTACAGACTAGGGACCAAATGGCTAGGCAGCAGTTCTGCAGAAAAGGACCTAGGGGTTACAGTGGACAAGAAGCTGGATATGAGTCAACAGTGTGCCCTTGTTGCCAAGAAGGCCAATGGCATTTTGGGATGTATAAGTAGGGGCACTGCCAGCAGATCGAGGGATGTGATCGTTCCCCTCTATTCGACATTGGTGAGGCCTCATCTGGAGTACTGTGTCCAGTTTTGGGCCCCACACTACACGAAGGATGTGGAAAAATTGGAAAGAGTCCAGCGGAGGGCAACAAAAATGATTAGGGCACTGGAACACATGACTCATGAGAAGAGGCTGAGGGAACTGGGATTGTTTAGTCTGCGGAAGAGAAGAATGAGGGGGGATTTGATAGCTGCTTCCAACTATCTGAAAGGGGGTTCCAAAGAGGATGGATCTAGACTGTTCTCAGTGATAGGAGATGACAGAACAAGGAGTAATGGTCTCAAGTTTTAGTGGGGGAGGTTTAGGTTGGATATGAGGAAAAACTTTTTCACTAGGAAGGTGGTGAAACACTGGAATGCGTTTCCTAGGGAGGTGGTGGAATCTCCTTCCTTAGAAGTTTTTAAGGTCAGGCTTGACAAAGCCCTGGCTGGGATGATTTAGTTGGGGATTGGTCCTGCTCTGAGCAGGGGGTTGGACTAGATGACCTCCTGAGGTCCCTTCCAACCCTGATATTCTATGATTCTGTGATTCTATGACTCAAAAGCAAGGAGTGATGAAAAAGATGTTTACAGATAGAAAAGAAAAAACAAACAAAGAAACCATCCAGTCCTATTGTCTCTGTTGGACCACTGAAAATCCATAGAATAGGATGACATACAAGCACTAATCTTAGTGTAGAAAGCTGGATACTGTATTTTGTTAAAGTACAATTTCTTCTAAGAGTATACAGTAAACTATTTGGAACAAAGTGCAGATCCTACACTTTAGGAACAAAATTCACTAGGCAAAGTAACAAGAAAAATGTCAAGTCTAGTCATCCCTGGCTTTTCTCCATAGCTCACCAGCACTCTCAAAACTGTGTTTTTCCAAGCTTTTTCAGCCCCTAACTGATGAGGAAGAGATGATGAATATTTTTTAAAAAGTTGCTTGTTTTCCAAAAGTTTGCTTGAGTTAAATACAATACAACTTCAACAAAAACAAACAACTGACAGGGAAGAAAATATTTTTAAACAGTCTCTCAGTCCGTTAGGGGTCACTTTAACTTCCTTGATATATGTGATATTATAATCCTACCAGTGCTACAGTCAGCCATAAAATATTCAGGGTAGACAACATTTCAATTCTGAGTGTGGAAAACAAGCTGGGGAAGGCAGAGAACTTTTAAAAAGGTGGAACAACACTAAACCTTTCAGGCCTTCCATGTACATTGTAAAGAACGGAAAAAAGGTGCCAACCCAAAGGTTTTTCCCCTAAAGGTCACCTTTGAAGTAAAACATTTTTGCTTTATGCATCAAGGAGCCTAGGAGGATCTCTTACTCCCAGAGTAAATCTGTTGAAACCAATGGAGTTACTCTAGATTTATTTTACTGTAAATAAAAGCAGAATTTAGTCTTCTGTTTGATCTCTGTTCCTTCTTTGGATAGTATATAAGAAGCTTTTATTTACCATGCCAGACACCACCTAGAAGACAGTCTAAATAGGGCCTACAAATACTCCATCATTTGGACTCTTTATACTCCTCACGCCACACACTCCTCTTTGTAGTAGACCATACACCGTGGCACTCGGTCACCAACTGGGAGGACCTACAAATGTTCTTGCAGTTCATTAAATGCTTTCTCTTTCACTACAGAATTTCATAATTTGAATTCCTGTGGTCAAATCCTCAGTTGGTGCAAACTGACATACCTCCATTGAGGTCAGTGGAGTTATACTGACATCCCAGCTGGGAATCAAACCAATAATCCCTATATGTAAAGTGGGGATAGTAGCATTTCCTTACCACATAGGTGTGTTGTGAGGATAAGTACATTAAAGACTGTAAGGCACTCAGCTGCCACAGTGGTGGTCGGGGTCACATAAATACTATAGACAGATAGACATTTTACGTCATGCATAATTATTTCTGGAACTCAATACCACAATATAATGAAGCCCAGGACCTTAGTAGGATTCCAAAAAGGATTAGACAGTGTTTTATGGATAATAAGAACATTCAGCTTCATTACACGGGGAAAATATAGACAGGATATACACGTCATGGTTCAGGTATAATGGAGGTTAGAAAGTAACTTCCACCTACAGTCTGGTTATTCTATAATTGGCCACAGCGCACTTTCTTGGATCTTCCTCTTCTGCATCTGGTATTGGCCACTGTTTGAGAAGGGATGTTGCACTGGTTTGATGGAGTATGGCAAATTCCTTAGTTTAGAACTGATGTGATTTTCTTTGGTGTTGAGCAAACAGGGTTAGATGAGATCTTTGGTTGTGATTAAAGTGTGATGCTAATCTTAATGAATAATAGAGCACTGTAATTAAAATACCTATATATAACGTCTTTTTTCTAATGGGAAGTAACTCTTGCTCTGCAAAGACAGTGAGAAAAGTAAGGCACTATAGAGTGCAGTGCAGTGTACCTTGCCCCTAATCTCCAGAGACAGAGAAGAGCAAGAAAAGGCAACAGGGAAATCTCAAAAGGTTTGGCAGCTTGGCTCACATGCTTATAAATAAGATTACATTTTAGTCATGGGTATTTTTAGTAAAAGTCATGGACAGGTCACGGGCAGTAAACATAAATTCATGGCCCATGACCTGTCCATGACTTGTACTGTATACCTGTGGCTAAATCTGGGTGCAGAGGGAGCTAGGAGGTGCCATGGGTGCTGAGGGGGGCAGGCAGTGGCATGTTGCCAGATCCCTGCTGGTGGGGGGAGCGGGCAGTGGCGCATGGCCTGGGACCCCTGTGGGTGCTGGAGGCGGGGGAGAGGGGGAGGAAGGGATTGGCAGGGCTGGCAGTCTGCCTACCTGGCTCAGAACCTCCCCAGAAGTGACAACATCCCCTTCCCTCCGCTCCTAGGCAGAGGTGTGGCCAGGCTGCTCTGCGCATTGTCTCTGCCCGCAGGCTCTGCCTCTGCAGCTCCCATTGGCCATGGTTCCTGGTCAATGGGAGCTGCAGAGCCAGCGCTCGAGGTGAAGGCAATGCGCAGAGCTGCATGGCCACACCTCCACAGTTCAAAACAGATGTGAACTTATCACCACTAGAAATTTATGTCTCCACAATCCCCTTCTGGGGAGCCCCCGGAGGTAAGTGCTGCCCACAGCCTTCACCCCATCCCGTGCCCCAACCTTCTGCCTCCTTCCACACGGAAATTCCTGCTGTTGCTGGGGGGTTAGGGGGGGAACACGGTGGCCTGAGACTGCTTCAGCAATGGCTGGTGCGACTGGCCCAGGGGCTGCCTGACTTCTGTGACCTTTGTGACAAACTCGCAGCCTTAATTATGATAATTTAGTCTGACTTCTTGCACTCACAGACCACAGAACCTCGTCCACCCACTTCTGCAATAGGCCCATAATCTCTGGCTGAGTTACTGAAGTCCTAAAATTGGATTTAAAGACTTCAAGTTACAGAGAATGCACCATCTACTCTAGTTCAAACCAGCAAGTGACCCATGCCCCATGCTGCCAATCTGACGTGGGCGAAAATTCCTTCCCGATACCAAAGATGATGATCAATTAGACACAGTCTTGTCAGAAAGACCCACCAGCCAGACACGTGAGAAAGAACTCTGTAATAACTCAGAGCCCTCCCTGTGACAGGTTCGGTCACAGAGACCCCCCCTTGGGACTGTCACCTGATGTGCTGAGACTACCTCTGAGCCTGTTTTCTCTGCCAGTTTGGGCCTCCAGAACCCTGCCTTGTTGAGCCAGATACGCTAATCTGCTGCAACACAGACCCAGGGTCTGACCCACGCCCCCAAAGCAGCAGACTTAACTGAAAATGGCTTAGCAAGTGCTCCTGTCTCTAACACCTAGACACCCAGCTCCCAATGGGACCCAACCCTCAAATAAATCAGTTTTACTCTGTATAAAGCTTGTAGAGGGTAAACTCATAAATTGTCCACCCTCTATAACACTGATAGAGAGAAATGCACAGCTGTTTGCTCCCCCAGGTATTAATTACTTATTCTGGGTTAATTAATAAGCAAAAGTGATTTATTATAAAAAGCAGGATTTAAGTGGTTCCAAGAAATGACAGACAGAACAAAGTAAGTTACCAAGCAAAATAAAACAAAACACACAAGTCTAAGCCTAATACAGTAGGAAACTGAATGCAGGTAAATCTCACCCTCAGAGATGTTCCAATAAGCTTCTTTCACAGACTAGACTCCTTCCTAATCTAGGCCCAATCCTTTTCAGACCAACGTTGTGGTTTATGGACTGGGTCCAGCAATCACTCACACCCCAGTAGTTACAGTCCTTTGTCCCAGTTTCAGGCATCTCTTTGGGGTGGAGAGGCCATCTCTTGAGCCAGCTGAAGACCAAATGGAGAGGCTTCCAGTGCCTTTTATATTCCCTCTCTTGTGGGCGGAAACCCCTTTGTTCTTCTGTGCAAAGTCACATCAACAAGATGGAGTTTGTAGCCACCTGGGCAAGTCACATGTCCATGAATGATTCAGCTTTTTGCAGTCCGACATCATTGTTTACATGTTAGTTTGACCATTCCCAGGAAAGCTCAGATGTGGATTGGCGTCTCCCAAAGTCCATTGTCAGTTAAGTGTTTCTTGATTGGGCACTTACTGAGAATAGTCCTTTCTCAAGAAGCTGACCAAATGCTTCACTGAGTCTACTTAGAATCAAACACATTGAGATACACGTACATAGCCAATATTCATAACTTCAAATATAAAAATGATAAACACATACAGACAGTGTAATCATAACCAGAAAATTGCAACCTTTCTATAGAGATCTTGCTTGACCTCCTTTGTACAAGATTTGGTGCAACTATAGGACCCTGGTTGCAACAATGATCTATATGGTCACAGTTCATGTCAATAACGTCACACTCCCCCTCTAGTACCCCATGTCTGGCTGCTGGAGACATTTCCTAATAGCAGTCCTGGATGGGCCATATGCCATTGTAGCCAACCTCATCACATCATCACCTCCATAAACTTATCAAGCTCAGTCTTGAAACAAATTAGGTTTTTTTGTCCCCACTACTCACTCTTCTAATGGTTAGAAACCTTCATCTAATTTCAAGCCTAAATTTGTTGATGGCCAGTATACATCAATCTCTTCTTGTGTCAACATTGCCTTTAACGTAAAAAACTCCTCTCTCTCTCCAGTGTTTATCCCTCTGCTGCATGTATAGAGAGCAATCATATCACCCCTCAGCCTTCATTTAGTCAAGCTAAACAAGTTAAGCTCCTTAAGTCTCCTCTCATAAGGCAGGTTCTTCATTCCTCTGATCATCTGAGTTGCCCTTCTCTATGCCTCTTCCAGTTTGAATTCATCTTTCTTAAACATGGGAGACCAGAACTGCACATGGTATTCCAGATAAGGTCTGTGTGGATGCAGAGGGGACAAGATGCTATATCATCTGCAAAGACTGTACAGTGGTGATACTCTCTAGAGCTCCAGCCACAGTGTCTCCCAGTGCTCACACTAGAGACGTGCACTTCTGCATCAACCCAAATAAGATTCTGTGGTTGTACATCACAATCTACCCATGTCTGCAAAACTGGGCTAGAAGTTTTGCATGGACAGAGTCTCTCAAAAGATTTCCAACACTTCCCGTTTATGGTTGGGTTGCCGGTACTTTTTGCTGTAGGTTGGCCCAGAAAGACCACAAGAACTTCCTTTCCTGCACTGTTTCATCACTTTGACTTCAGCTGCCAGCCAAAATGAAAAGGAATGGGATAAAAAGTTACCTAAACTTTTCTCAAATCCCATTCCCCTCCCCACCCCCAAAAACGTTGATTTCATCTTTGGTTCAAGTATTGACCAAAGGTTTGGGCTGGTTTTATTTCTTCTAAATTGGTGCATGCATACCTACTAAGAAGAGTTATTTGTTGTATATCATTCCTCTACCACTTCCTGTATTTATTTGCTTTCTCTGCTATAGCGCTATTTCTCTGTTGATACACTGGGGACTTTGTCACAAGTCCAGCATGCTGATGATTTATTATTTAAGCCCAAGGATTTGCTCAGCAGCTTGTAAAGGTTTATGATTTATTTCTTTTCATTTAGAATTTCTTTTCTCATTTGTTCCCTGTTCAAGTCCCTTTTAAGTCACCTGAAAAACCCTGTGGATCTTCTGCAGCACTCTGTGATAATATATGTTGCAATTACAGTTGATATTTTAAGGTCAGGTAAGATCAGTCCTAAAAGCTTCACTTAAACTGCAGTAACTAGGTACAATCAATAATTAACACCATTAGCATCTGAGAGGTCCAACTTCCTGCAGATGCAGTAGCTACATTCCCTTTGGTACTTCTGTTTGTCAACTTCATTTTAACTTACCTTGACTATGAGGAACTAACAACTGAACTTTGGGTCTGATTCTACAAACTTTACTTACACTGAGCAGCATTTACATATGCAACTGGTCCCATGCTGTGGATAGGACTCATCACACAAGTGAGTGCTGCTCAGTGTAAGCAAGAGTTGCAGAACTGGGCTTTTAGAAAGGGCTTCAGGATAATTAGCTTGAATAAGTATGTTGATTATTCAAATAGTGCCTATTTAATGGTCAAAGAAAGGTTCATATTTGTGTGTGTGTGTGAGTGCACGTGTGTGAATATAAGTGACTTTGTGCATGTGAAAGACAAAAGACTGAAGGCCAGGAAACCAAAGTGCTTTGGGATCTTCCTTCCTATTCACAGGACAGGTACAAACCCACAAGCTGCAGTGCAAGCTTTCCCACACTGTGTTATCAGTTATCCGCATCTTGAATTGAAGGAACCACCATCTCTAGATGTGTACGGTATTTCAGTTATCATGTGACTGTACTGGGCCTCTCCTGAACAGACAACTAAATGTGCATAAATTATGCACACTAGTTTTGTGATATGGACAGATGGCAGCTGAGAACTAAGCTGAGCCTTCCAAGCTCTGTCCTCTCAGGTCCTCAAGAAGGACTTTAACTCCAGCCCCCTCGGTGAAAGGTGAGTGCTTTATCCTCAGAGGCACATAGTTCTTAATCTCTCACAGTTTTATGTTTTTAGCTTCTTTGTTGTTCTTGTTCTTTTGCCAACAGGTCAGACAGTGCAAACAGTCAAGAAGCAGCTGCCTGATGGAGCTCCGAAGTTCACGTCATGCAGGCAAAACTGTAGGAGTAGAGCAGGGGAGAGATTAGGTGAAACATTAGCCACGTCCTCTTGGCTTCCCTCCAGAGTCTTTCAATTATTTCTTTATGTGCTTTTGGTGCTGTGCTTATTTGGTATTTAAAAGGGACGCTCTTAGAGGATTTCACAATGATCTGCCATTTCACAGTTCAAAACAGATGTGAACTTATCACCAACGGAAATTTATGTCTCCACAATCCCTTTCCTCACTTCTTCCTCAAGGTTCACAGCAAAAGTAACTCCAGGCAAATCCATCATGAGGACTCAGTAATACTCTAAAAATAAAACAAGCTGTTATGGTTTGAAAGCTGCAGCTCATTTTGGGTACTTGAAGCTCCAAGTGTTGGGTATCAATATCAATTTTTGTAGTAACTGGACTATTGTGGCATATATTGAAAGTGAAAGGCCAAATATATTTTCTTTGTTGGTGGTTTTTTCTTTTTTTGGAACTCCCTTGCCTGCCTGATGGTGCACAGCTTCCAGCTTCTTCCAAACCCCAAAATGCTAATTAATTAATTAATTCAGTGTCCCCTTACCCCCATACCTATTCATCCCCCATCCAGCAGTTAGTGATACAACCCCCACATAAATTCTTCCTCCCATGACCCATATCAATTCTGCTCCTACTGCAGTCGCTGGGGGGTGTATCTTTGCTCCCCTTTCTCAGGCCAGGGGGGCTGCAGCAGGATCCCCTTTGCCCCTTCCCAGGCCTGGATGTGGCAGCAACTCCAGGGATTTTTCACCCCTCCTCTGGTGTTGGACTGGGGACAGGAACAGAAGCAGAGAGTGTCGGATCCATTTTTCACAAGGAGAAGGGGGAAGGAGGAAGCCGAGCCCCCGACCTGCTGAGCATTTTCTGTTCCCTCCTCTCACCTATCCTCCTGTGAGAATGGTGTCAGCTGTTCCCTCTTCCCTACCCCCAAAGTCCTCTGGGATCCTGGGGGAAAGCTCTGCCTGCTTCCTGTAGCAGCTCTGATTGGCTGCTCATCCCCAGGAGACAGGCAAGTAGAGGAGGCAGCCAATCAGAAGAGGCTTTCTCCTGGTAGGGCTGAAATTCCCTAGAGGTCTGGTGCTTTGCTGTTCCCACCAGACTAGCTCCAGCTGAATCCTGTTTGTGAAGAAGTTGCAAGTTTGCACACAGCAATGCTTATGTCTGGAACTCTCTAATAGTTGCTGTGTTTAGCATACTATTGTGTTTAAATCACAAAGGCAAAGTAGTAGCAATTTCCTTTTTATTAGGGTTTCAAATAGAACAGATTGCAAACCACCTCCACAACAATTTGGCTTGAAGTTATGTTTCTTACGGCCAAATCCTACAGCAGGGTCACAGAGGATTTCAAAGGCAGAGAAAGGAGTGCAGTTACACTGGGTCCGTGACCCAGAGAAGCCACACAAGGGGACTCTGCTGCGCTCTATGCATGCTGTGGAGCAGTGCTCTGTGGTGGCTCATGCTACACCATGAAACAGGCAGCTTAGGGGGAAGACAATATGCAGGGTGGGGCTGTTCTGCAGACTCATGACTCATGGCTATACAGATCCACAGCAGAAGGGGAGGTCAGGGACTACATATGCTGCTTCAGTGGCTATGGAGCAGCTCCATGGGCCTGTGTGCCAGATGTGGAGGTTCTGTTCCCCCAGATCTCTATGAAGCATCTCTCTGAGATGCATGAAGCTAATCGCATGGGCTCGCAGGAAAGTTCAGCCTTATAACTAGGCACATAATCCAAAATGTTCATTTTTCAATATTTGTATTTTTTCTTTAATTGGTTCATATTGTTTCAGTCCCATCATTATCTGTATTTTTTGTTGACCTTTTGTGAACACACATCAATAATTGGGAACCAATAAAAGTAACATTAGAAAGGAGCATATATGTAGGATTCCTGCATTTCTGTCATGTGAGCGTGATATAGGGTCACGTGACAGGAAGCATATTTAAATAAATGGGACTCTTTCCATTGACTCTACTGGGCTTTGAATCAACTCCATGCAAGGTCAGATTCAATAAAGATGGCACAGGCAGGTGTAAGGAGCGCTACCCCCTTAGAGGACAAGTGGTGTTTTCACCATTGCCATTCTTGGGTTTTCTATTGGGAGGGGGAGACTGTGGTTGCCAAACAGGCAAGCTCATAGAAGTTTGGTCAATGACAGATTCTCCAGAGAGCTACTATTCAGTGAACTCTTTGGCTGCAGAGTCCATACTTGCTTTGCGTCCAGCACTGCCCTGTTTTGCATGGTGTTGGCACTTACCAGCCCCCTTCTATCACTTTCCAGCACTGCAACCATTTCTATCAGAGAGGCACCATTACTTGAGATTCCTGCCAGAGTTTATGATGATGCAAACTCTGTGAGCCGGGTTCTGATCTCATTTATCTGAGTGTACTTAATGGAGTTACTTTGGATTTTCACTGATGAAAATGAGAGCAGAACCTGTCCCAGTTACTTTGTCTCACTATACATTGCATTATTTGTTAAGTGGTAACTGTATACTTGGCTTTGTATAAGACACAGAAGGACACAGTGACTTATGTATAACCGAAATTTGTCTCTGTCCAAATGCTACTATTCTGGATATTCACACACACAACTACATTCAGGGTATAAGTGCCTCTTATGATGTTTTTTTGTTTAAAACAATCTATTAACTCTTGGTTGTATTCCTGACTTGTGTGCAATCACATTTAAATGTGAACACTCTGTTAATATTTAACAATTATCATTAGGAACAATAGCACCTAGTCATTTAAAAATAACCCATCCAAAATGTAAACTGCCGGCCCGTGTATTCCCATATTCCCATTGTCAATCTGAAACAGATTCAGTAGAGACTGTTGGTGCTGCTAACCTTTATCAGTTATTATCACCTGCAGTAACAGCTGGCACAGAATTGCTGGAAAATGTGCTTTGGCCAAGCTCGTTTCCAAATCTCTCTCTTTGCAATCTCCTCCTGGGTCATGAGAGCTTGAATCATTGTGTGAAGCAAGAAATGCACAAATGAGACCTGGGAGGAAGAATGAGGTCTGAGTGATTTAATTGCTACTTTAATTCCAAAAATACATGAGACCACTAACATTTCCGAAACACAACAGCTTTCTTTTCAGCACAAAGAGGATATATTTTAAGCAGGAATGTTAATGGAATTATACGTTGCTACTGGAAAATGGTCTGCTGCAGAGAGATAATTGTTCAGGCAAAGCTGAGGTATTTACTGAAGATAAACAGCGCGGCAAAACCGAGATGTTTATTTTCCAAGCTGCAGCCCCTAATCCAGTCACAGCACTATAATGCCAATAGTATTATTACTAATACACCAAAGGCTTGAATCTGCTTCCACAGAAGGCAGCGGCAAACTTTCCCAGACTTCAGTGGGAGCAGGACTGGGCCCCAAATGAAAAAAAAAAAAAAAACCCTACAATGGGAGTGAATGCCACAGAGTAGTCTTCCCCACTTGTTGCTGGCGGTTTGATGGGGAATATGAACATACTAATCCTCTGAGCTGATACCAACTCTTCTATAACTCAAATACGTGGCAGAAGTATCGTTTTCGAATCTGACAGTTCACAGCTGAAATCTCAGCAGGAATTGATTCCTTGCACAGGTGGCTTGAAGGAGAAATTTATATAAAAATGTGTGGCCTCATCAACATTGTCTGAAAGCATTTTAATGCTATAAATAAACCACTAGGTGTTACTATTAATCTCTCATAAGTCAATTAACTTTTGAGGTGTAAGGGCTAATTTTCCAGGGGTGAAAAATGCATGTACACATTCATGCATACTTTTGTATTGGACTGTGCAACTAGAGCATAGTTGTGTATATGCATTTAGGGCTGAATCCTGCTTGGTGCCGAGTGCCCGTAAGTCCCATCTGTACCCATGTAGTACCTTGGAGGAATGCTTAGCAGCTTACAGGATCACAACTTTTTTGCTCACAGGCCTCAGCCATTTGGGCGCTGTGGTGTTACAGGATAGTCAAGTACTCAGTGAAATACTCTGGTTCAGCTGCATTAAATGTTGAAAAGGTGCATTCCGAACACAAGCCATAAACTGACCTTGCCAACTCTTTCTTGTAATCTCTGTCTCACCTGAGTAATTCCACTGGTTTGGGTAAGGCTTTGCAGGACTAGGCCTTTGACTGTGCTTCATCAAAGGAGAAACTCAATTTAGTTATGTTTAAAATGTATTGTACGTGAACAAATAAATTGATTTCCGGTTGCCTGAAAAGTGTAAATATACATATAACATGTGTACTGCATGACACACTGTACAGCACACAGTATGTTCTACAGTAACAAACAGAAGAAAAAAAAAAAACCCTCTTTGTATTGCAGTCTCTCAACTCTGTGCCCAAGATTTTTTTTTAAACTGAGTGCTTAAAGTTAGGCCCTTAAAAATCCATATTTTAAGGCACCAAATATATAGCCTGATTTTTTAAAATGTACTAAGCACCCAGAGCGCTGAGTTAAATCACTGAGAAGCTTCGGGTGCCCCGCAGCTTTGAAAACTCAGATCACTTCTTCAGGTGCCTAAGTATGGATGCAGAAGCCTAACGTAAGGCACCCAATTACTCTATATGTGCACACACACATCAGTAAACATGCGTTAGCCTTCCATACAAATGCTATTACATGTGTGGCCTGTGGGGTTGTTTTAAAATATTTTCCACATAACATTTTGATTTTTCATCTGTATGGTGAAGTCGTTATTTTATATTGCACAAAAAAGTAAGTCAACATCCAAAAAAAGGTGAATCTGTAACAATTCAACTCTGTTTTCTTGTGCCAATTCGTACTATGGGGGCCAGTATTAATAACATTATATAGCACTTTTTATCAGTCATGGTACAGGCAGGAATAGAAACTCAAGATGCCTGCACACCTGGCCAGTGCTCTAACTCCCAGACCACACCAGTGTATATCACTGTCATACAAGCATGGTTGCCTCTATTATTCATGTAATTGTCACCTGAGGCTGTGTGTGATTCAGCAGGGGTATAAGCTTTCACTCCCAAATCTTTTGGGGACTCAGTTATGCCCAGTCTTCCCTGTCTTGTGGATCAAGAATTCTCACTTGCTTCTCAAACCCTAGTCGCACCACTGGGCAGAGAACTGATTGGTAGGCCTATTTCTGTGGGTGTAATTATTATGCATATATTGAAGCTATGAAGCCACGTGGATTTTTTTTGAAGGCTGTTCAAAAAAAATGAGAGCCACCAAAACATCCAGAGAATAGTCCATGGTCATGCTATTTCAGTGAGTTCCAGGAGGTTTAATAAGCTGCTTTTGGTACCATGAATTTCCTTTTTTTTTTTTCTCCAGTTTTGCAAACCCCTGTGACAGTGGTAATTTTTATTTTATATCTTCATTAAGGACAGTCTGACATGTTATTATTAATTATTTGAATTATGCTAGGGCTTATGACCTCAATCACGATCAGGGCTCCAATTGTGCTCGGCATTGTGCAACACAGAGTACGAGAAGTCCCTGCCCCCAATAACTGCCAATCTAAGCAGGCATGTCACACTGGGGCAGGAGGTAGATGGAACATAGAAATTGATTGTTTGGACATGTCAGGTTAGTGCCATGATTTTTTTTTTATTATTTTTTAAAGAGACCAGTGGAAATTAACTGAAATGAAGGGCCAGCGGAGAGAAGACGTTGAATGGAGGGACACAAGTGGAATAGGAGAGGGTAGAAAATGAAAGGAAGGAAGAAGCAGCACAAATATACATACAGACACATAAATGTATACAATAGGGAGTCTATATGCACACACACACACACACCCCCAACCACCCCCACCCTTAATGTGAAATTGTTCAGTAAGGCCCAGTTATCTAAATGGCTAGGAGGCTATTTGAGACACTGGGCTGTTGTAACATTCATTCAGTGACTATGCAGCTGCTCCCTAGGCCACATAGCCTGACCAGTGCCCAATTTGGCTGCGTGACCGGTGTAGGGATGCAGTCTCTTAGCGATCCGTACACTTTAATTCCTTTTTCAGGATGGATTTTGACGTTGTTTTAGGGCTGCTTAATTTCTCGTCAATGGTTCTCAACTACAAATACCTGTTCTCAAAGTGCTTATCTGGCTGTGGGAGGAGTTTACAAGTCCACACTCCTCATGCCGGTGGTTAGGCTTCAAAGCAAATCTAGCCCTGCATCTGTGGCTGCACTGAATTGGGTATTGATAGTTCAAAGAGCCTCATTCTGGGTTACAAAGCATGAAAAGGGCTCCCTTTCATTTAGTTACCTTTCATTTTCCTAACTTGACATAGTAATAGCGGGTGCAAATCAGTGATTTTATTGAAAGAATAAGTTTCCAACCAATACTCACAGAATAAAAATAAGGCTTTTGTATGTACTTTTGGTAGTTCCTCCCCTAATGTCTTATAATTTTTACTTTCACTATTGTGATGAAATATTACAATTGCCTCTACTGTATGTTATATATTTAATATTGCTAGTGTGAACCAGAGGGGTTTCCCTAGAAAAAATATGCTGTGTACTATTATAGGAGCAGGATTGTACATGTTCAATATTTACATAATCAAACTCCTGTCAGGATCATGCTGAATTCACATGACGTTCTTGGATTCAGCAGTTTACATGAGCCTGTTTATGTTAGCAAATATACTTGCAAACAAACACATATTGGTACCTGGCTTACTACTGGCCAGACATCAGGCGTGGCTTAACTTCTGTTGCTTCAGTGGACACCAGTTCAGTAGATTTGGAAGGAAGAATTATAATTACTGGTACTTGTATTATTTGGCACTATGCTGCACAATCTTACAGAAGTGGGGAATGATTTAAGCATAGGACTGGGATTGGGAACCTCTGATTTCTATTCCCAAATCTGACAGGCTCCTGTGACTTTTGGGAAAAGTCACTTAAGCCAAATTGTTCAAAATTGAGTGCCTAAGGTTAGGCATTTAAATATATATTTAGGAATTTGAATAAGTAGCCTGACTTTACATTGCTCTATTTCAGTATCCCCATCAGTTAAATGGATATAAGAAAACTTGACTGCTGTCTAGCTAGCCAAATGAAGAAAGATTAATGACAGTTCAGCTTGGTTCTGACTGACCGACAGTATAATACAGTATGGTCTGGCATATGGTGTATAAACAAAGTTATAATTTTAAAACTCTGCTTTAGAAAATGTAGAAATTTGGAGCTACATTTGGCAGTTCTTATTCAAACACAATTGATTTCAGAAGGTAGCAAGCTAAATGTAAACCTCATCAACAATAATATGAGGAGTGGAAGTATATGACAGGAGCAGTATTGCACCTTTGTCTCTCATTGTCCTATTCTCAGCACCCTGCTGTCTGCGCATGCATCCTGAATTTTCCTGCAGTCCTTATATTCAACTCATATAGGGCCTGACCCTGCTGACCACTACTGAAGTCAATAGGACTTTTCCAACTGACTTCAACAGGTACAGGATCGGGCACTCACCATGCATGCTATTTACCCCCCCATTAAAAGAAGGTCTTCTCACAAAGTGTGAAAGATGTTCTTGTGGTTTTTGAAAAATGTATATTAATTATATGAAGTATTGGGCCCACCCTGCTATCAAAAGGAGTTGTAAGTGCTCAGCATTTCACTGGGGGTTATACTGGAACAGACCACTAATCTATAAACATGTTCATACACGGAATTAGATCAAATCTATTTATCTATTCATTCCAAGGCCAGAAAGATCTTCTAGGCTGACCTCCTGAATAACACACGTCATAGAACTTCCCAAAAATATTTCCTAGAGCTTATTTTTTAGAAAAACATCCCATCTTGATTTAAACGTCAGTGATGGAATATCTACCACAATCCTTGGTAAATTGTTCCAGGGGTTAATTACTGTTACTGTTAAAAATTTATGCCTTATTTGCAGTCTGAATTTGTCTAGCTTCAAATTCCAGCCATTGGATCATGTTACACCTTTCTCTAGCAGATTGAAGATCCCATTATTAAATATTTGTTCCCCACATAGATACTGATAGACTGTAATCAAATCATCCCTTAATCTTCTCTTTGTTAAAATAAATAGATTGAGCTCCTTGGATAGTCCATCACGAGAAGGCATGTTTTCTAATCCCTTAATCATTCTTTTGGCTGTTCTCTAAACCCTCTTCAATTTATCAACATCCTTCTTGAATTATGGCACCTAAAGTGGACACGGTATTCCAGCACTGATTGCACCAGTGCCAAACGTAAAAGTAAAATAACCTCTCTACCCCTTTTGAGGTTCCCATTTATGCATCTGAGGATTGCATTTGCTCTTTTGGCCACAGCGTCACACTAGGAGTTGTATGTTCAGCTGATTATCCACCACAACCCTCATATCTTCTGCAAAGTCATTGCTTCCCAGAATAGAGTTCCCCCAGTATAGCCTAAATTCTTTGTTCCTAAGTGTGTACATTTAGATTTAGCTGTATTAAAATGCATAGGTTTCAGAGTAGCAGCCATGTTAGTCTGTATTCGCAAAAAGAAAAGGAGTACTTGTGGCACCTTAGAGACTAACCAATTTATTTGAGCATAAGCTTTCGTGAGCTACAGCTCACTTCATCGGATGCATAGTTTGCTTGCACCCAATTTACCCAATGGAGGCTTCCATAGCTGAGGATGTTTGCTGTCAGAAACTTCCATCTGCATCAAACTTGGCTTTTTTTGTCACATCTTCTCTGCATTTGAAAAAAATCCACATTTTGATTTTTATGCTCAGGCTGTCTAGTTTCAAGATGGCACTGCCATTTGCATGGTTTCATCAGTTCAGCAGACAAAACTTCGCAGCAAATGACACATTGTGTTTTTTCAATACCAGAGGAAACAATGCTCGTAAAACTGTGTTTAATGTAAGACCAGAGCTACTTTTGCTTTTTAGCAGTAGAGGTGGCCATTATTTTCTGGAGAAATGTGCCTGTGTGTCTGACTGTTAAATAATAAAGTACTTCTTCAGTGGCTGAACAATCAAGTCCTCTACTGTTGTCTCAGTCCCAGGGCTGGCTATAGGAAAAATGGTGCCCTGGGCAAACTTCTATTTGTCACCCTTTCTTTGGAGACGGAGCAGGGCTGGAGGTGGAGTGGAGTTTGGGGTGGAACTGCTCTGGAGGGGGTTGGGGTTCACAGCCCCATGCTGGGCTGGAGGGGCTTGGGGGCTCATAGCCCCTTGACCCCCACACAACCACGTCACAACCCCCTGAGGGGTCGCAACCCGCAGTTTGAGAACCAATGCTATGTGGTAATATAAAAGTTTTGCTTTATTATTTTCAAAATGCCTGCTCTGAACTTATGAACTCTGACAGAAGGAATGGTTCCCCCTGCCCATCAAGAAGGACTGTTGAATCCAAATGGGCCATTTTGGAATATCACAACACAAAGGCTGGTTTAATGCCCCTCTTATGCCCATGAAGGTGCTATATGTGAGAAAGCAGGTCCCATCAGCCTGAATTCTGAAAGAAGAAAATAAAGATGGCTGAGATAAAGATTTTTCATCTCTTAGCGCCAGCCCTTGGAAGAGTCCAAACAGCAAACTAACAAAAAACAAAGATCCCCAGGGTCAACCCAGTTAGCCCTAAAATACATTCAGTGACAGATTATATCTGTCACATTTTGGAACCATAGACTGATTCATTTATGCTTGTATGTTTCCTGCTTTAACCTGTAAATAACTCACTTCCTTTTTCTAGTTAATAAATCCTTTGTTAGTTTACTGTAGAATTGGCTACAGCATTGTCTTTGGTGTGAGATCTTGGGTACAAATTGACCTGGGATATGTGACAGGTTTCTTGGGACTGGGAATAGTCTGAATATTTTGTGACTTTTGGTGCAAGTGACCATTTATCACTTAGTGCAGCTTGCCTGGGCGGCAAGCTTGATTGGAGTGCCTAAGGGAGCTGTCCATGGGAAGACTGTTACCATGATGCAGGAGTTCACATTTGTTATTGGTTTGGTGACATCTAATAGAACATACAATGAGGTTGGGGTTTCTGTCCTGCTTTTTGACAGTCTGCCATGAGATTGACACTCACACTCATAAACCACGCCAGACAGAATGACATTTAGCACTTCTGCCTTTTCTGCATTATTATGGATAATTCTACCATTTCCATCTAATATCAGACCTATGCTATTGTTAGGATTCCTTTTGTTCCTGATATATTTTAAAAATTTGATATTGTCCTTAGTGCTGCTGGCCATAGATTTCACCTTGTGTCTATTTTCTTCCCCAGTCAATTTTCTACAATTACTAACTTCTCATTTAAATTAATTCCTACCAATTCCCCCTTTCTTTTATCATATATATTTATATTTTTACATCTGCATTCCCGTCCCCTCAGAACCAACTTACATTTTTAAATAGTACAGCCTTCTTCGACTGTGAATGCGTGGTGTTTTTAAATGATTCCCAATTATTATTCATATTTTTCTAATTAAATTCTTCCTCCCAGATGATTTGGCTCATAATTATTTTCAGATTTATTAAATTGGCTTTATTAAAAGCACCAAGTATAAATATATATTATTACTGGTCTGGACTTTGCTTGCAGATAAGTATGATCAACTCATGATCACTTGTATCTAAGCTGCCGTTCATTTTTTGTTCTGTGGTCACTTCCTCCTTTATCTGTTAGGAGAATTATTTATTAGAACTTGTCCTATGTTGGCTGCAACACTTTTTGAGCTAGGAAATTGTCATCTGTAATATTTAGAAATTCCAAGGATGTTTCAGTACTGACAGTATGAGACTGCCAGCATACATCAAATTGAAGTGCCCCATGATCACGCAGCTTTTCCCCGCCAGCCCAATACATAGTAGGTAGGTGCACACAGAGGCGGACATCCTGCTCCCTAGTGTGATTTGGTGGTCTGTAGCAGACACCAATTAGTATCCCATCTTGTGGTTTATCTGTTAGGACATTGAACGGTAAGCATTCAAATCATTGTCTTCCGAGTTATCAGTGACTTGGAAACAAGCAATGCCATTGTTGACAAGAGTACCGTGCCCCACTCCCATCCACCCACTTTTGCTACTCAGTCCTTTCTACATAGGTTGTAACCATTGGTTTTAACATTTCAGTACTGTTAATCATCTCACCAGGTTTAAGTAATACCAACTAAATTGAATGTATGCTCATAAATGAGCAATTCCAATTCCTCTTGTTTCTTAAGCAGGATCCTAGCATTGGGATACAAGCAATTCAATAATTTCTTCTCTTCATGGCTTTGGTCCCTTGATTATTTTGTCTCAACATCTCAGTTTTGTGCTGAGTACTCATATCTTCCCTCTTTTAATCCCCCCCCTTTTGCTATTAGTTTAATCCCCTCCTGCACTGCTTAATTTGTAATGAAAGAGGTGCCGGGCTCAAGCAAAGATGAGCCAGGGCTCAAGCAATCATTTACTTTCATAACTGATTTGGCAAACCCAGAGGTGCTCGGGCTAAGAACTGGCAAGTCTGGAGGTGCCGAAGCTCAGTCCTGCCAAACCCTGTCACAAATTAAGCACTGCCCTCCTGACCACTGTCCATGTGGAGATTGGTCTCCCTCCTACTTAGGTGGAGGCAATCCAAACTATACAGCCTCCTCTCTCATGTAGAAGATAGGCCAATGTTCCACAAAACCCAAATCCTCCACTCCACACACCACGTATCTAGCCAGCAGTTGACATCCAGAATCTTCTGCCTTGTCTTTTGTTCATGAGACAGGAAGGACTTCAGAGAGATTGCTTGGACATTCTTCTTCAGCATGGTTCCAAGTTCCCTGAAATTATCTACTATCTGCAAGATATCCCACAATGCAGTGTCTCTAGTGCTGATATGAACCATCATCAGTGGATCCCTGCCCATCAACTTCAGAAGCCTACCCAATCAGAGTGATGTCTCATGTCATGGTTCTGGGAATGCAGCACTCTGTCCTACTGTGCACTATTCCCTTGCAGAATCTGCTTTTGATTCTTCTGAAACTCCAACAATGATTGCCTTGGAGGGTTGGTGAACTCTTTGCAGGCAAGCATGATTTTCTTTGAATTTGGGCTGAGCTGCCATCCACCTTTGTGTCCCATATTTTTCTCCACTCCTTTGGATCTGCTGGATCTTGAGAGGTATCTTACATAGTTTCCATGTTGAGGAGCTGAGATTGATTTGAAACATCTATCTGTGTGAAATTCCTCCCTGTTGTCTTTTCTCTAGTGGCCACAGCCTGCCCATCTTCATCTGTCTTCAGCTGTGTGTGTTTGTAAAGGATGTTTCGTTATTTAAAAAAATCTCATGTCTCTTCCATACACTCATGACTGCAAACATAACCAGTTCCATTTTAAAAAAACTAAAAGTTAAAGACATCTTTTTTGATGCTTTGTTAATATTTTGCTGTGGGGGGGTCATAATACAAGACATTGTTGAGAAATGTAAGGAGAGAGAATGGCAGTAGCAATGGATTAGTGGCTGGAAGGAACAATATATCAGGAAAGGCTTTTCTATGTTTATATTAATCAACTTTTTTTTAAAAAGGGTACAGGAAAGCCAAGTGATATTTTCAAGAGGAATTTGTAACAAACTTCAAATATATCTTGGACAATGTTGATGAATTTATTTGCATTGCAATAATGAAAGGGTCTATAAACAATAATTAGTTTTCTGCCCTACCCATTAGGCACATTCCCTTTATCAATTTTCTTTGAGAGGTGGACAAATCCCTGTGCCTAGTGTTTGAAATGAGGCATTTTGGCACATTCCACTATTAAGTATTAAGATGCTACTCAACCCCAGAATGGCAGCAGGTGGGAAGACTGAAGAGAGCAACTCTTAAGAAAGGCAGCTTCTTGAAATGTTTGCTCTTCACTCTTGATGGTCCTCTGAACACTAGAAAGGGACTGTGCTTATCTTCTGTGTTAGCCCCATCAGTATCTCTTCAAGTGAAAACACTGGTCGGATTGTGCCAGTATTCAACTGGTGAATACTGCTAAATAATATCAGTCAGTGGTAATGACAACAGTATAGATGGCCTACTTTAAATATATCCTGTATTATCCAATTCTTTTTATTTGTCTCTTGCACAACTTATTTGCTGAAACTTGTTTCTCTCCCTCCTTCTTTCCCCTAGGCTATCAAACAAAGCTGTCTAAACGTATACTCATCCATCAACCTCAAGTTATTAAGAGAACAGCTGCAGAACATTTGAAAGTGAATGGAATAGAGTGTTGGCTGTATTTCAAGAACATAGAGCCAGTGCTACAAAAACTTTGCAAGATGGCAGTTTTTCTCATGCTGGCTGCTTCTCACTCTGCCTGGACCTGCTAGCAGAAGTTTTCTTGAATTAAGGAAAATCTTTAAAATCTATAGTGTGTGTTTCCAAAAAAAACTGTTAATCATTTCAGATCTATCACCAAATCATGTTCCATCTTAGTAAAATTTCTCTTTTGTAACTATTTCCCACAAGGGCTTATCCAGAACCTGCTAAGGGAAAGAAAACCAATTTTGTGCATGCTCCATCTAGTTACAAACAACAGAACAGAAGTGATACTATATAACAAGGTCAGGATGAGTGCAGCCATTGGGGGATTTGTGTACATGGCTTTCTCAAGCATAGGCAGAAAATTCATTGTACAAATGCAGCGGCTAAGGGATTGTAAGTATCATACACCATAAATGTATCAAAAGGGAGTCAGGATAAAATTGATGTTACTATAGGTCACTTTTCTCATTGAATCAATGAAAGAGTTTATGATAGATGGGTAGCAGCTATGTAAGAATCTATGAATGTTGACATGTAACATGTGGGAAGAACAAGCAGTCAGGCAACACAATGACATCCTCAATAAAAACATCTCAGTATATACTTGAAAGACAATAGGGGAAGCTGTTAGCTTAATGGATCCTCTATATCTTGTTCCCTATGAAGATGAAATAACTTGTTTTGCCAGGCTAGGAGCCTAGAGAAGTGGGACAGTGAGAGGCTTTGTGGAGGGAGTTTGAGGAAGTCAGACCTTTCCCAATCCAAGGAATGACAAGCCTTAGGGAGAGGCAGGTCTGCACATTGGTTTATTGTTTTAAGATCTATTCTCTCTATAATGCTTTTCCTTTAAACAAATAACACTTTGCTTTAAGTGGTGACCATTGTCCAATGGCATCACTTTACAAGCATGGGAGGTGAATGGTTTGTACCACATCATTTCATGGCTGCCTTCTAGATCTATTTTTCCTGAGGCCAATGGCAGCAGCTGTACAGAGCTGTTGCTTTTGAAGATACACACCAAACTGAGCAATCCGTACACACAGCAGAAAAGGTGACAGCATTGACAGAAGCTGAACACTGAGTAGCACCACTAAGGGTTAATGGCTCCTGAGGCTTCCAGCCATATTTCTCCTTTCCTCTTTTTGTTCTGTGTTTGAGCCACATTTAATCTAACTCTTCTCTCCTCCCTGCATTCCATGTTGTTGTGATATCATTTACTACAAATCTGACCCCCCATCCCACTGCTCTAGCTGACTGCGTTCCTCTCTGACTTCAACTCCTGGCTCTCCCTCTTCCTTGAATCATAATTCCCCACCCTCATCCTCACTTATTTAGATTTCCATGTTGATAACCCATCTGATTTCCTCGTCAGACATCTTCTCACCCTCCTTCCCTCATTTGGCTTTCAACTCAAGGTCATTTCTCACACTCAACAAAATACCTGCTCACTCAACCTTGTCTTTTATCAAACTTGGCTTCCTCTGTGATCTCTCCATTTCTCAGCCCCACCTTGTCTCCTTCAGCATTGCTCATCTGTCTCTTCCCTTTTTGCCTGCTTACCTGGCTGGTCCATGACTTCTGATACTCATGAGTTCTGCCTTGCTCTCAGCCCCCTGCTTCAATGCCCTCTCCTTTTTCAACACAGGTGATTTCCATGACTTTGTACTCTCCACTATCTTTGACCCTGCCAATCCCCCACCCTAGTTCACACCTAATATGTCTGACAATATCTTCATGAATTTCCAGCTGTTAATGTAAATTTAATATGACCAAATCTGATCTATTGATCTTTATCCCCTCAAGCCCTCCCCTCTCTTTAACTTCTCTATTACAGTGAATGCCACCATTCTCCTCCGAGTTACTCAGGCCCATCACCTGGGTGCCATCTAGGACACATTTGGCGTACATCTAAATCTACGCACTACTTCTTACATCACAGATCTATGATAAGCTTTTCCTCTGGCTACACTGCTAAAGGCTCTTCCAAGCCTTCATAATCAAATCTCATATTGACCATTGCAACCTGATGTTCACTCTGACTTCATCACTGCTCGCTTTCATCCCTCAATCACCCTCCCCTTCTCCACCGCATCGAGCACAAGATTCTTGTCTTCAGCTTTAAGGCCCCTCACAATTTAGCTCCTCCCTACCTAGTTGAAGCAATATTTTACTGTGATGTTACCCCTGCCTTTGTCATCATCTTCTCTCTCAGACAGCTCCTTATTATCTCCCTTGCCACACCCAACTCTTTGCAAAGTCTGCAAAGCCAATACTTTATTATCTTCAGATCACCTTTGCCAGGATTGACAACAGAGTACTTCCCACTGCCAATGGCTAGACAGGTAGAGGGGCTTATTTCATGGTCATTTGCTTGTTTTACTGTTCCCTCATCCTCTTCTCCATCCCAAAATCCCATTTGCTTCATCTCTCTTTTGTGTTGTGTTTTTATATTGTGAGATCTATGGAAGAGGAAGTGTCCTTTTGCTGCATGTATAGACAACACCTAGTACAATGGTACCTTAAATTATTGATTGATACACAAGGTGCTACTTTAATACAAATAATAATGAGTAAAAATCAATCATATGCAGGTACCAAAACAAACCTGAAGACCATGAATTACTTTCAGAGTCTCTAATACTGACCAAAAGGCATAAACAAAAAGGATCAGGAGGCAATATCCTCATATCTATCAAACCTAGCCTTCTGACTCTAGTATTTCTAAAATGCCTAACATTGTGGTACCTAAGTGCCAAACCCAGCATTTTAAGCAGCATTAAAAATGTTCAATATTGATCTCATCTCACTGTTTCTCCATTATTTCAGGTTATTCCAGGTTTTTTCCTTTTTCTCTCCTCTGGCTCCTCCTCAGTTACTCTTTCACTCACTTCTTATCCCATACATCCACTGGCTGTCAGGCTTCTATAAATTGTGCTAGCCCAGCACCCAGCTGGCCCAAGATACAGGGAGCCAAAGGCTGCCTTTGAGCCTCTCTTCCTAAACTGTGTTGTGGACTTCTTGGCTGTAGCTGGGTCTCATGTTCTTTCCTCGAAAATCATAAAACTCTTATACCAGTGGTGTGTGTGTGTTTTTCATTTATCTTCTCCCCACCTTCTTCCTATTAGAAAGCACAGATCCCTCATCACTATGCCCTCAAACGTGCCACAGGCTATATAGAGTGATAGGATCTAAACTAGGTCATCTCGCCCTCAATCCCCTATCTAGGTCATCCAGCCCTGAGTTATTCCAGATAATGATAAGTCTCCAGGCCTCAAAGAAGAACATATCAGTGGCAGTGGTGTTGTTTTCTCCATGAACAGAATTCCTAGGGGTATTGATTTCCAAAGTGGTGATGGAGAATCTTTTATTCACTATATAGGAATTGTTTTCCATACCACAAACAAACACTCTCAGGCATTTCTTATGGGTCAAGGGAAACCCCATTAGCACAATCAGGCTTCCTAATAGAAGTATAACAGGATACAGTGGGTCCCAAATATTAAAGCAAATAAAGAGTGTTAACAGATACCTTTTAGTTCAAGACAACCATTCAAATTTTCAGTCTTGCGCTGGTGAGCAAAGGCTTCTCCATTAGGCTCAACAGCTGATCGGTGGAGGAAGGAAAGACTGAGCATTGTTAGAGGCTGCACTCAGCTGTCAGACTGCTCTCCCCTCAAACCTTGCTCCTGAACAGGGACTGAAAGTTGGAAAGATGTTGTCCCTAAGTTTTCAGCAACACGGTGGGAGGCCTCTGTCCCTGTCCTCCCATAAAATGACACTCCTGGATGTCATTAGTTATGACTTTGCATGTGCATGGTGATAGAGCCCTATGGGTAACATTTTCAAAACTACCTAAGTGATTTAGAAACCTAAGTCTCAAAAACAAAAAATGTAAATATTGAAGTCTAGACCCACAAAGGGTCTTGGGCACCTATATCCAACAGTTAAGCACCTCTGGTTCTGGTTTGGGCTGCAGCCCAAGTTCTGGGACCCTCACACCTCCTAGAGGTCCTAGAGCCCAAGCTCCAGCCTGAGCGTCTACAACACAATTACACAGCTCCTTACCCAAAGCCCTGCGAGCCCAAATCAGCTGGCATGGGCCTGCCACGGGTGTCTACTTGCAGTGTAGACACGCCCTTAGGGTCAGAATCTAATCCAAGCGACATGACTCAGCAATATCGCACATTGTAATAGGAAAAAAAAGACAGAAATGGTTCAAGGTGAAAATTCTTTCTCTCTGGTAACCCTGATCTTCTCACTTTGTACTTGGACAGTCTTTGGGAAATTCTGGAGGAGGCCTTCTGCAGCCCTTAGTCATAGGTACAAAATGGTCCATGTAAAAAAATGGTCCTTTAACCATTTCTGTGTTTTATAAAGCTGTGATTGTTAGTACAAATATAGCATTTGTCCATGCAAATGGACATGTAGCCACCCAAATGGTCATTTGTACATGCAAATGAGGATGTCTATGCACAGTTGTTGCTATTAAACATGTAAATATAGATGCAGAATTGTATGTACATTTTAGAACGCAAGGTGGGCTTCAACTTTATTAAAATTTGCCCTCAGCGCTTGTATTGTTGGATATATTTATTTATAGATGTGCTAGAATGCATTATGCAAAATATTGGTATAATTTATACTTTCCATTTATAGACTTTGTGAAAGGGTTAATAAACTTGAATACATAGATAATTAAAAATGAAATAGCTTAAGCTTAAGTATTTACCAGTTTCTATCAAAATACATGTACCAAAATAATTAAGAACAGTCAGACAAAGACTAAGGGCCTGATACAGCTCCCACTGAAGCCAAAGGCAGACTTTCCATTGCCTTAAATGGGAGCGATAAAACTGTAATCCCCTCTACAAATATCTTGTGAAAAGGATTAAGCAGTTTTTGGTATAGGTTAGTGGGATAAGGCATTTTATCATAGAATATCAGGGTTGGAAGGGACCTCAGGAGGTCATCTAGTCCAACCACCTGCTCAAAGCAGGAACAATCCCCAACTAAATCATCATCAGTATGTAACTACAGGTCACTTTTGAAAAGTTTTTATCATCTACACTTCAACAGCTTCTGAAAATGAATGTAAGTTCCCCTGTATAGAATCAAGTGCCATTGCTAGTGGCTTCAATAATTAGAGTAATTCCTTATCTAACCTCTCCAGCCCAATGTTACGTTACTTTCTGGCAACCAGCACACCTTTCCTGGACCACCCTGAAACAAAACTTCTAAGCAGTCTGCAAAAAACAATTCCACCTTTCCGTTTGAAGATACTGTGATGTTGCAGTCCATAATGTTTTGTGGAAATATGCTTATGAGTCTGAATATGATGTAACTGGAATATGCTTATGCAAAGTGTGGGCCATTAATGGTGGTTTGGAATCTTGATGGCTCCCATTGACTTGGACAATTGGTTGTAAATGGCTTTGTTTACTTGCAAACCTTCCTGGGTATGTGCGGGCCAGCCCTGGAAGAATGGAGGCTGGGGTCTCACAGGCACTGTTCCCTCTAAGCTGTGCACGTGTGCGCACGCACACAGATCCTAAACCCCGCGCGCACAAAAAATGAAATACATCGGAGCCAGGCCGAAATATCATTTACGGACGACTTTTGACATTGCTCGCCCGCCATCTATCAACACAGCCAGATTCTACAAGCTGGCAAGGGGGGGAAATGGATAATACATAATGTATAAACATTTTACTCCCTTGGACGCATTTACCTCATGGCACACAAATTTGAACTCTGCTTCAAAAATTTGCACAGAAGAAATTTTTTGAGCACACGGCCTGCCAAAAATTAGAGGGAACATTGCTCATAGGACATGTGAACATGTCACCTGATACTGGAATCCATTTTAAACCTGGTACTTTTCCATTTAGAAGGAGGGGTGGGGACCCAGGGAGACAAAAGATTCCCGCCTTGTGCCAAAGCTGTAAAAGGGGGTGGAACAGAACAAAAGGGGCTGCCAGTCATGAGAACATCCCTAGTTTTAATGCTCTACGTCAACCATCTGATACTCAAGAGCTAAAAACAATTTCATAGATTTTCCTTTCTCCTGCCATCTCTAATTCTGTGTCCAAAACCCAACCTCTTATATCGCCTCTTCCTCACTGTCGCTCCCACCTTCTTTCTTATTACTATTGTCAACTCCACTATTCTTCCTGACTCTCAGTTCCACAATACCACTTTCATCTTTGACTAGTCCTTTCTCCCCCATTTTATCCCCCCACTCACACAGTCTATCACTTCTTCCTTTTTGCCATCACCCAAATCTATCTGTTGTTCTATTATTGAAACTCTTGATCAGCTCTCATCTAGATCATTCTGATCTCCTCTCTTTCACAGCCTTCTCTCTTTCACACTCCCCATTCCAGTCTTTTCAAAAGCTCTGAATTTCCCTGCTCACCCACAAAACCAATTGGCCCAAATAGGTGACAGTTATAGCAGTTGCACACTGTAACCTGATTCTTCAATGTTTAATAATTGTATTGGTTTCCAGTTGATACGAGCTCTATGGACTGCAACATGCATGTGTTAAACCATTACAGAAAAAATATCTTACAGGTGGGGGTGGGGGGGCCTTTGGCCATAGATGCACTAGAAATTTACAAGAATGTCCTCTCTGAGCTGCCATCTCTCTTTCTGAATCAGGGCTGAAGCAGAAGAGATGGACATGGCAGCCCAAAGAGGTGGCAGCTCAGGGTTCTGGGAAGTGGGGAGCCAGAGGCCGAGGAAAAGCTGGTGCCTCCTCCTCCAGCCAGTCACTGACAGCTTCCATCACTGCTTCTTACGCATATCCAAAGGGCCTCGGTGAGAGAGACCAGCTCGACCTCTCCCCTCCACCCGAGAGATTGGGAATTCACCCCCATCCCCTGCCACTGGCAAGACCAGGACCTCTCCCTAGCTCCAAGGACCTGAAGAACTAGAACCTAGGCCTGCAGGGCTCTGGGTGAAAAGTACTTCCATGCGGCCACCAGCAGCTATGGCAAAGCTGTGATCCATGTACTATATATTCTAGGGGACTGAGCACTACATGAAGTGCTGCCCACAAAAGACCCAATAGGCAGCACCCCATGACCTCTGATTGGTTCAGGCACACTAATCATGGAAGGAGTTCCAGAAAGCCATCTACACAACTGGGCAGTACCTGGCCTGTTGCTACAGCCCTGCTCTCATTTCCTGCTTTGGACCACAGCTCAGTTCTGACCCTTGTCTTGATCCCTATGATCTCAACTAGACTACTGATTCCTGACTCTAGTTCTGACCTTCAGCTTGACTCCTGGTTTCTGACTCTGGATCTGACCCCTGGCACCCTATTCCTGCTCCAACCACTAGGCCTGACTGCTGGTCCTATCCACTAGGCCCAGTTTCTCATGTCAAAAGTTGTGACATATCCCATTGTAGAAACTGGGACCTCTTCCTACCTGCCTCCCCACCCCACCCCCAGACCCAGTTCCCTGGCATCCAAGAACCTTGGGCCGCCATCTCTCCATGCCACCTCCTCCACCTCTTCTGCTTCCAGGCTGCTCTGGAAGGAGAGATGGTAGCTTGATGAGGACATACATGTGCCACACAGTAATGCAAAATGGGGGAAACTTTCTGAACATGACCTCGGTTAATTGGCAGGTAATCTGGGCCCCCTCTTTAGAAAAGTTCTGTTTGTGCCCCTGAAATTCAGGAGATCTGGATACAGGTGCCCAGCTCTGCCACAGATTACTTTTGTGACAGTAAGTGATTTGTCTAATCTGTCTGTGCCTCAGTTATCTGTGAAATGAAGATATTATCTCCCCCACCCCATTTTCTGTCTAGTCTATTTAAACTGTAGTACGTTGTGGGCTTCTCTTTACTATGTACTGGGCCTCGCACAATGGCAGCCCAATTGAGTTTGGGGCCTTTAAATGCTTCTGTCTTGTAAGTAATAAAGTGCACATGCCAATGTTGGTGTACACAGATATCTGTAAGATGTACAAGTAGATGTACATGTAACTTGTGTTCACAAGTGGAGGCCTTGCTTTCAACATGTGCCCCCAACATTTCTGAACAAATCTGGGTGAACTTGGAACTTGTTTAGAGTATAAAGAATTCTACAGTGCCGATAATATAAATAAAATACTCCAAGTTATTCCTTATTCGACATTTCAGAGTGCCCTGCTTTCCCCATGTTTTACTTCTCAATGGTGATTTCTTCATGCTACAGATTGTACTTTTTTGTGTCTGATACAGCATAATAAATAATAATTTCCCTCAATCTAACTTACTGTTGTTGCTGTGACCCTTCTTAGTGTCATCTTGGCAAAGTGAGTTGTAACTTGCTAATGTTTTGCCCATGTGGCCTTCGTGCACTCCTGAAGGCCATTTGACCAAACACCCTAGTATAGACTTTGGAAATCAGAAAAAACACAAAGGTTTTTTTTTTTAATTTAAATAAGTGGAAAATGGCTTTTGTTGTTGAGAACTTGTACAGAATACAGTAAAGTACTATGCAGTGTTTTTGCAGCCATGTCAGTCCCAGGATATTAGAGAGAAGATGGGTGAGGTAATATCTTTTACTGGACCAACTTTTGTCTCTCTCACCAACAGAAATTGGTCCAGTCAAAGATATTACCTCTGCCACCGTGGCTTTATATAGCTCATGGTATAAAAATTCACAACATTTGGTAAGTAACCTTCATAATACTCACTTTTTTTTCTAGCTACCTGCAAAATACCACTTCCCCTCATCGTATACAAGCTAATTCTAGAAACACCTATATATAAACTTCAAATGGCTCAACTCTGTTACAAACAAGATCATCTATCCTATACAACCACCTGAAAACCACATTGGCTTGAAGCAGCTATAATTTCCCCTTCCACAACAAAACAAGTATCTTCACTCTAATATGTTCCACTGAGCATTAATTACACACACAATCCAACAGATTGGACAAGCCAGTGCAGAGTAGGGTGATCAGATGTCCCGATTTTATAGGGACAGTCCCGATATTTGGGGCTTTTTCTTATATAGGCACCTATTACCCTCCACTCCCTGTCCCAGGTTTTCACACTTGCTATCTGGTCACCCTAGTACAGAGGTTCCTACAGCAGAGAGGATTTCTTAACATAAAGCCACTGAATGTAACCATATTATCGCTTTCTCACTGTAATGTATTTACTGGATCATAGGGTGAAATCCTGACCCCACTGTGAAGGCTTTTGAAGGCTTTGAATCAGATTCAAAAGCCCTACATTTGTCGTAAGGTTTTTGCAGTTTAGTTGCTAGTCATGAAAACAAAATGTCACCTGGAATGTTAATACAAAGACAAATTGTAGACTGAGTTTACAAATTGATATGTTCTATGATACTAAACTGAATAAAAACATATCAGCAGACAACTATGATAACGTTTATTTGGTTATCTAGTAAATTTCCATATATTCCACAAACTGAATGAACTGAGCAGTAGAATGAAGGTGAGCATAAAAACAAATAACCAACTAACACATTCCTATAAGTTATGTCCCAGGACTTTGGTGATTTAATTATGTAACTTCCTACTATGCTTCATCCATTTTTCTATGTTCCCATCCACAGTTTCCCCAAGTTCCTGTTTGAATTTGTAACATTTGCTGAGTAATGCACACAAGAACCACATGGAAACCAGCCAACTAACTTTATGAATGAGGAGCATGCTTTAAAGCAGGTTGTGTCATACCATCATTAAGCATTGTAAAACTCCTTAAGTGCCTCTGAATAAGGACAGAGCATTGACTGTCCCCCGCAAAGCTTTCATAATGAATGGATGGGGACACAGAGCCAGTTTAATGCCTGTTACTTTATGCAACCTAAACTATTTAGTGTTCACATTTGCATTTTGAAGTTGTCCCTCACTAGGAACTAGATTGTGCCTTCCTGATCTATGCAGGCAGATTTCCCTCCACCTGAGTCTAGGCAGAGAGTGGGTTGCCCCAACCCCCTTCTGGATCCCACAGTAGTCCATTAAGTCATGGGACTATATTATCTTTTCCATAATCCTGTGTTTTTAGGAACATGCACCCCTTAAGGGAAATACTTAAATCTTTCAGTTTTCCCATGGTGGTCCATGCCAGTGTCCTTGCAGCATCCTCATCTTCCCCTGAGTACTCAGATTGCTACTCTGTTCTGTTCTGCCTCCTTTAAGGTTAGTTTCCTTCTGTCAGGTGTAGCCAACAGTGTTTGTCCCCAAACAGTCTATACCTTAAACAAAGAAAGGCTTATTTGACACAGGATAGAAAACAGACAAAAACCACAAAAGATCAAAGGTTAGCTAGAATATAAACATGGCTAGACACCCCCCACCAAAACACTTGTATAAGCATAGCTTAGGCCCAACCTCTTAGTTACAACATATTGGAAAAATCAATCTTGCTTAATCATCATGGAAAATCAGTCAGTCAGTGAGTCTGTCTCATGTAATAGTGTGGCTAGTGTTTCCCTCAGTATCTGAAGAACCCTTTCTAGCACTCTGCAGACTTTATCAGCCTAGGTATTAAAAGGGGGGATTTTCAAAAGTCAATGGGAGCAGAGTTAGGCCAACACGGAGTGGTTTGGAAAATCTCAGAAGTCTTCTCTAGTACGTTGTACATAATTATCATTTAGATCAAACATCCTTACACAATTTCAATGCTATTTCAAAGTTATACCATTGATTAAAGTTCATTACCTTGTTCAGATTTCCCATAAACTGTAAGGACCATTTCAAATATCATTTGCACATTTCAGAGAACTCTTTGAACCATTGTACAAGGTTTCACCTTTTAAGATGAATGCACAACTTTGTGCATAAAAAGAACACCCCAAATAATTAGCAGCTTGGTATTTTTCAAAATGATCCATTTCTTTGTGAGTGTGAACAAACATCCTCCTTTAAACAGGGTCTTTTAGCATATTTATTGCTTCTCCTTCCTGTTTTCAGGCTGATTTGTAATTTAACATAATCTATAGACACAATATTGGCATGATTAAAAGATATATAGCAAATATAAGTCATATCAGACAGGCAAATGAACCAACAAGTGTTTTCCCCTGAACTCCAAGGGCCTGCTGCCTTAGTATTCATACTTAAGCTTCATACTGCTCTTAAACTATTGTTGTGGGTTTTGTAATGTTATTTGAAGATACAGCTACATGTCAATAAGTCGATAAACAGAAAGAGATGATAGATAACAGAAAGCTATGTAAAAACAGGAGAAGGAGCTGCATTACTTCTATATGATCCTCAGAAGCACAAAATAGTTGTAAGAAAGAACAGTAGCTTCAGTTATAGCTGTAAAATAATTTCATTAAAATTTCAAAATTGTCTTGCAATGTTCAAAGTGGAAACTTTGCTAAATTTTAAAAATGTTTTTGAAAAAATTTGAATTTTCAAAGTATTGCCTTTTCATTTTTCTCCCTCTTTTCCTTTTATTTTCCTTAGTGCTGTCTCAAAAATGAGTAAAGGAAAAATGGAAAGGGAAGGGACAGATGCCAAAATTTGAACTTTCAAAATTTTCAGGTCCAATAAAAAAAATGAAAGTTTTGAATAATCTTTTCACAAACATTTTATTTAAAAAAGTTTCAAATTTAAATTTTGACCAGCATTAGTTATAGTGCAGGGTCCAGAATAATAAAGATAGACAGAAATGACTCTTGTTCTGCACTTACATAGTCCAATTTTTGTAGTTTTGCTCCCATTGCTTAAATTTCAGACACTGTGCTCCTATAGTCAGCGAGAAGGCATCAAACTTCAGAGCCTCTAAAATATTCTTCAGCTCCCTTTAACATCAGTGGGCATTGGATTAGGCCTAAGGGAACGGCTGTCAATTTTATTTGGTTCTGAGCCTTTCTTCTGGCAATTATAAACTATATTTGATCCAAATAATGTAGAAATTGTTCAGATCACCCAGACACCACCACACCTTTCAGACAAGCAAAGATAAAATCAGTGGAACTGCTGTTTTTATGCTTTCCGCACCTCTAATTACCAGCGTTGAGACACTGGACAGCAAAAAAAAGGAGGATCCAGGAACCCCAGAAATAAGGGAAGAGGAGATTTTCAGTCAATAAAATTTAACAGATGAAATTTTAAAATAAAATTCAGTGCATGTTTACACAGATTTTTGAGTTATTTTCCCTTTTTAAATAATGAACACGGGCAGCCCATTTACTGCAATATGAAGTCATGGAGCATCGTTTTGACTGATCCAAAGCCCATGGAACCCAAAGGCTTCTTCCTATTGCTGTCAATGGTTTGTAGAGGGCTTACGTACTTCAGTACATTCTTTATGGGGAGAGGGAGCCCAAACCCTAGACATTCATCTTTTATCTTCATCCTCATTTTCACTTTGCTCTCTCCTCCGTGGCCACAGAAGATTCCCTGGCCAGGGTGTAAGATCTTTAATGTTTAAAGAAGTTCTTCTGAAATTTCGTCATTCTCATTTGTGTGCACTTTTGTGAGCCCTTGTTCTTGTTGGACCTGGTATTATGAGTGCCAAGAGCCTGCATGACAGGCTGTTTTCACAGCATTTCCAGTCTGAGTGAAAACAGGCAGTATCAGAAGTCTCACAAGAAAGCTTGTCCTCATGTAATTTCATGGAGAATTTTGCAAACTGGAGAGGTTGGTCTAGTTCATATACAGGTAGGAGAAGCCTCAGAAATTTTGGGTGCTTTAGACTAGATCCACAAAGGTACTTAGGCTTTAGTCTTTGGGCCAGAGAAAGAGAGAAAGATTGAAGCCCACTGGTTGGGGCATTCAGGAGGAAAGAGTCAGTGGGGAGACAAGTTCCAGACTCCCTGCTCCAATGCATGTTTAATTATTTATACACAGTGGAACAGCATCAGCAGGCAAATGAGAGACCCCTGCCCACAGAATACCCCAAAGCCCAGTAGTTAAAGCACCACCCTAAGAGGGGAGGAGATCCAAGTTCAAATCCCTTCTCCACATCTTGCACAAGGGGGAATTGAACCCAGGCCTCCCACATCCTAGGTGAGTGCTCTAACTACTCTTCCTGTGGTAGTTTTGTGTAGGGATAGGCAAGTGCTGAGCATAGCTACTGGATCAGCCCCTGCAAGTAAGCTAGGCAAGGGAATGCATAGTTTGAAGATCCCACTGAGGCTTAGGCATGAGGTACCTAGACTGAGGCAGTTGTGCACATGCTCAGCAGCACACACATGGATCCCCCAGGAACTTTAACAGTGGAAATTTAGGTAGCTAGGGACTTCAAGTGTCTACAGAGTTGTGCAGCAGCTAAGCAGTGGTTCTGAGGATCTCAGTGGCTCTAAATGCCATTTTAACTGGCAAAGTCCTTCTTGAAGCTAGCCCTTTATTGCCAAACCTTCTGTAGATTTACCCATCTTACTTGAAACACAGGTCACAATTTTCAGACATGCTGCTGTAACCCTGTTGGACCTAGCTGTAAACCCATAAATTAAAGTCATCATGTCATTTTTGGAAGTCATTATTGGTGATGTAAGAGTTTTCTAGCTCTAAGTCTGCTCTTCTTTTCCTCTGTCGCATCAGGCGGAGCTGTATACTAATGTTGGGAGGAGATTACTCCTCAAACAACTTCTGAGCTACTCAATTACAGTTCAGATTAATGATCTTTCTCCTCTGGCCTGGAATGCCAGGGATCTTTTATTGGATTATGCAACAATATATATTTCCAAAGCTGCTTTAACATCAGCTTTGAGGGGCTTATTTTGTTATTCAATTTTTAAAAATCTTGGTGGTCTGAAGTGCTTTGCACTCTGCACTTATCTAACCAAAGTGATCAAACAACGAGGAGCCTACGTTCTGTCTGAAATCAAACCAGAACAGATTTAGTGTCTTTATCTCTTTCTTTGACACATCTGATTTCCAGATGATGAAGTCATATTGGTATCAAGCCTGGTATCATACGCTCACTGCTGTTGCAAGTCTGCAAGGACCGCTGACCACTAATGTTCAATAAGTCTTGGAGACCTGGGGAAATTCCAGCAGACTGGAAGGAAGCTAACGTTGTGCCACTTTTTAAAATGTGATGACCTGAGAAGTTATAGGCCTCTCAGCCTGGCATCATAATGGGCAAAATAATGGAATGGCTAATATGGGACTCAAATAATTAATTCATTACCTTACTCTTCTTTAATTCTTTAAGACACATATTTGGGAAATAGAACCTGTCAGACTAACTTGATACCTCTTTTTGATGAGATTATACATTTAGTTAATAAAAGTAATATCGCTGACATATTAGATTTCTGTAAAGCATTTAACTTGGTATTGCATAACATTTGATTAGAAAGCTAGAATATAGAATTAACATGGCACACATTAAATGGATTAAGAAGTAGCTAATTGATAGATCTCAAAATGTAACTATGAACAGGGAATCATCTAGCAGATGTATTTCCATTGTGGTTCCCCCAGGGATTGGTTCTTGGACTCACGCTATTTAACTATTTTTATCAGTGATCTGTTAGAAAACAAAGCCACCATGGATAAAGTTCACAGATGACAAAAGTTGGGGGTGTGTGGGAAAGAATTATAAGGATAGGTCATTGATTCAGAGTAATCTGGATCACTTGGTACGTAAACTGAGTGCAAAACAAACAATGTGTTTTATTACAGCTAAATATAAATGTATACACCTAGGAACAAAGAATGCAGGCCATACGTATTGTTTCTCAGAATAGTCCCCCATCCTATGACTCTGAAAAAGATTTGGGAGTTGTGGGGGATAATCACCTGAACATGGGCTCCCAGTTTGATTCTGTGGCCAAGAGCTAATGCAATCCTGGGATGCATAAATAGGGGAATCTCAAGTATGAGTAGAGAGGTTATTTTACATCTCTTTATCTGGCACTGGTGCAACTGTTGCTGAAATGCTGTGTCCAGTTCGGGTGCCCACAATTCAAGAAGGATGTTGGTAATTGGAGACAGTTCAGAGAAGAGCCACAAGAATCACTAAAGGATTGGAAAAAAGAAAAGGAGTACTTGTGGCACCTTAGAGACTAACCAATTTATTTGAGCATGAGCTTTCGTGAGCTACAGCTCACTTCATCAGATGCATACCGTGGAAACTGCAGCAGACTTTATATATACACAGAGAATATGAAACAATACCTCCTCCCACCCCATGATATGCATTCTAGAGTTAAGCTAAACAGATTGAGCTCTTTGAGTCTATCAAAGAGAAAGCTAAGGGGTAACTTGATTACAGTCTAAATATCTATGTGGGGAACAAATATTTAATAATGGGCTCTTCAATCTAATGAGGAAAGGTATAATAATCAAATGGCTGAAAGTTAAAGCTAGACAAATTTAGACTGGAAATAAGGCGTACATTCTTAACTGAGTGTAATTAACCACTTGAACAATTTACCAAGGGTTGTGGTGGATTCTCCATCATTGGACATTTTAAAACCAAGAGTGGCTGTTTTTGTAAAATATACTCTAGGAATTATTTGGGGGAAATTCTGTGGCCTGTGTTGCACAAGAAGTCAGACTAGGTGATCACAATAGTCCATTCTGGCCTTGGAATCGATGTATCTATAAATGTAGGCTATATCCCTACTTCTGTACTTTCTGTTGGAGTCAGGTGCCAGGGTGAAGCTCAGGAGCCCTGGCCTCTGGCTGGAAGAAGCTGGCTGTGAGAAGAAGCGACATGGTGAGCCTCAGGTAGGGGTGTCAAAAAGCTTTTCCTTGCCTATTCACAAAACAGCAAGAATATTTGCTTACAGAGGAGACAGTGCTCTTAATTATCCACTTAGGTATTTCTATCACTTTCGTCACCACAGTATCTGAGCATCTTAATATATACGTAGATTGAAATAGGTGTCTCCACATAGATATAAATTCTCTCTCTTTTCTCCTCTTAACCTTTCAAAAGGTAATTGTTAAAATTAATGGAAATGCCATGCAAAAAGATAGATCTTGCATTTTGTCCTGAAGGCAGCAAGGTATATGGTATTTTTCAGCTTTGAAAGATGATGACTCCAAAGCCTATGGGCCAGCCACTGAGAAAGATAAATGAAAATGGGCCAATTACCAGTACACTGGTATGTAGTTGCTGGTGAGTATTTGCTTCAGGTTGGGGGGCTGTCTGTAGGCAAGGACTGGCCTGTCTCCCAAGATTTGTGAGAGTGATGGGTCGTCCTTCAGGATAGGTTGTAGATCCTTGATAATGCGTTGGAGAGGTTTTAGTTGGGGGCTGAAGGTGACGGCTAGTGGCGTTCTGTTATTTTCTTTGTTAGGCCTGTCCTGTAGTAGGTGACTTCTGGGGAGAGAGGCCAGTCCTTGCCTACAGACAGCACCCAAACCTGAAGCAAATACTCACCAGCAACTACATACCACACAACAGAACCACTAACCCAGGAACCTATCCTTGCAACAAAGCCTGTTGCCAACTGTGCCCACATATCTATTCAGGGGACACCATCACAAGGCCTAATAACATCAGCCACACTATGAGAGGCTCATTCACCTGCACATCTACCAATGTGATATATGCCATCATGTGCAAGCAATGCCCCTCTGCCATGTACATTGGTCAAACTGGACAGTCTCTACGTAAAAGAATAAATGGACACAAATCAGATGTCAAGAATTATAACATTCATAAACCAGTTGGAGAACACTTCAATCTCTCTGGTCACTCGATTTCTGATCTAAAAGTGACTATTCTTCAACAAAAAAACTTCGAAAACAGACTCCAACGAGAGACTGCTGAATTGGAATTAATTTGCAAATTGGATACGATTAAATTTGGCTTGAATAGAGACTGGGAGTGGTTAAGTCATTATGCAAGATAACCTATTTCCCCTTGTTTTTTCCTACCCCTCCCCAACCCCCTTCTTCAGACGTTCTTGTTAAACCCTGGATTTGTGCTGGAAATGGCCAACCTTGATTATCATACACATTGTAAGGAGAGTGATCACTTTAGATAAGCTATTACCAGCAGGAGAGTGAGGTGGGGGGAGAGAAAACCTTTTGAAGTGATAAACTCCCATTTTTTCATGGTCTGTGTGTATAAAACATCCTCGCTGCATTTTCCACTTTATGCATCCGATGAAATGAGCTGTAGCTCACGAAAGCTTATGCTCAAATAAATTGGTTAGTCTCTAAGGTGCCACAAGTACTCCTTTTCTTCTTTGAGTAGAAACCTGTTCCTATTGCTTGTAAGTCTTTAACTGAAATCAATGCTTGCATAGCCTTACCTGTGTTTAAACTGCAGTATTGAACCTTTCCAAGAGAAAATGGACCACACTGAACGTTGTCTTGATCTCTATTTGCATACAGCCACTGGAGAAGGAGGAGGAGGAAATACCCCCTTCCCTCAGCAATTTGCTAGCCTGTTGATGTCCCACTCAGTGAAGATTGAGGACTCATTTATTCTCACTTCTGGTCCTTTCCATTCCAAAATTTTTATTTGGTTGCACAACAAGGTGACAATGAATAAGTGTATGGGAGATGTTGGAACTGGGTGTGATCTCTGGTGGGTGTAATGGGTACTGAGGACTATCCCTCCTATGCTGTATAATCATAATATGGAGGGGTATGTTGCTGCTAAATTTCCTGTTACTTCTGTGGCCACAACTTTAGGCTTAGACCACTAATCAAAGTGACTAATTTCTTAGGCACATTGATGACGCTATGAGACCCTTGTGTGCTTTTAAATCTGATTTTAAAGAACATTACAATAGTAAAATAAAGTCAGTGAAGGCTCTGGCCACTGTTAGAACAAGAAATCAGATTACCTGGATCAATATTCTAACTCAGAAAGGTGACGCATATGTTCTTACTCTACCCCTTAAAGTAATGCATTTGGTGGGTGATTTTCTGTGCAATGTTCAGGTGGGAGTACATGGATTAAATGTATATGCACCATGATCAGCCTGACAGGAAGTCCGATTAACAATCTGTAAAGTAACCACGTAAAAGGATTAGTGTTCTAGTCCATTATAGTCTTCCAGGTAAATGACAGGGCCGGCCCACAACATTTTGGCACCTTAGGCGGGGAGCTCAAATGACGCTCCCATGCCCCCTCACTTGGGCCAAAACTTTGAAAGGTCTCAATTCTGCCTTCTTCCTGTTCTACTTCTCTCATGGTATTGCTCTGCTACCTACCCCAATAAAGGAGAACTAACAACTTAAAATGCCTTGTTGAAAAATTTTAAGTAACACTTAACTTTCAAACTCCTGAACAGCAAATGGAACTTTTCTTGTCTGCGTAGTAAACACTGGCATTTTTATCTGTTTGAATAATCAAAGTGGTGCTTTCCGTGCCTTCTTGGTTGCAAAGATTTGAACTGCTTCCTGCTGAAGGTCCACAGTCTGGGCCAGCTCATGCTCTATTGAGATGGATGCAAGGCCAACCAGCCTCTCCTATGTCATTGTGGAGTGTAGATGTGTTTTTATTAACTTCAGCTTGGAGAAGCTGCGTTCTCCACTGGCAACTGTTACAGGAAGTGTTAGAAGTATGCACAGAACAACAAAAGCATTTGGAAAGAGGGTGGTCAACTTATTTGAGCACATATAATCCAGAACAGCCTTTGGAGTTGATCCTGCTGAAATGTATCTTGAAAGGGCTTTCAGTTCATCACCTAAATCACTCACATCAATATCGTGCATGTCATCATGTGTCAACACTGTCTCTAGTGCCCTGCATTGCTGGTGTAGGTCTTCTTCAGGTATAGTGAGGAGTTTTGGAATATTATACAATATCCTAAATATACTGCTGTGTTCCTTGAGCTGCATGAAACGTTCTTCAACTGATTGTATTGCACAATCTAGCACCTGGTTAAAGAATTCAACTTTGAATTGTTGTTTGGGGTCTCTTATGGGATTATCCTGTGCCTCGTAATAAAAATGTCTTCTTTGGTGACTCTAGTATTCTTGAATGGGTGGGAAAATAGCTTCAGTGTGAAGTTCTTCTGCCAACTTCTGTGCACTCTTCAGAACATTTTCAAATCCCTCATCTGACTGGTAAGACTGTAGGTGTGACTTTGCTTTGTCCAGTTGTTCCACTGCTCCAGATATATCACGGTCAACACCTTAGAGTCTCTTGCTTACAACATTTATTTCAAATAGTATGTCATGCCACAACACTAAGCCACACAGAAATTTGAAGTTATTTACATTTCTCGTGATTCCATTTCCCTCTGCCATTGTTCTCCCACAAACAGTTCCTGTCATAGCATTATCCTCCATAATGGCAAATATGGCATCATCTATCTTTCCAGTTTCGTGTTTGATAGGCTTTATCGCCTCCACTTGACTTTCCCATCGTGTGGCACTCAGTGGTTTCAGTGTCAGAGAGGATGTTCCCAGATGTTGCTTCAAAATTTGCCATAGATGAGTTGATGCAGAGAAAAATACAGAGATGCTCTGAATTACATTAAAAAATTCAGCAGCCTCACTAGAAACTGATGCTGCATCACTGACCACCAAGTTCAATGAATGAGAACTACCTGGGACAAAAAAAGCTCAAGGGTTTAACTCTTGTATTCTTGTCTGCACTCCTCTGTTCTTTCCTCTCATGTTGGCACCATTATCGTAGCCCTGACCTCTCATGTCAGCTGTCACAGTTCCTGTATCTTCCAGCTTTTTAAGAAGCACATTTGTCATACCAGCTCCTGTAGTATCATCAATATCAATAAATTCTAGAAAATGCTCTCTGACAGTCACCATTGCAGGGACATTTTCACTAGGTTCTGTTGTTGTTACAAAATGCACCATTAAAGTCATTTGTTCGGTATGGCTGATGTCAGGTGTGCAGTCCAGAATAGCAGAGTAATATCTTGCTGACTTCAGATCTGCCACAATCTTCTGTTTGACTTTTGTTGCCAGTAACTGTATGAGCTCATTTTGAATTGTTTTTCCAAGGTAGTGGTGTGGGTACATTTTTTGGGTGGTGACTCTTCTTAGATGCTCCTGGAGTACAGCATCAAACTCAGCCATCAGCGCCACAATTTTAAGGAAGTTTCCATTGTTTGGCACATACAGCTGATCTGAAGTGCCACGCAGTGCTAGGTTTTGGGTAGCAAGCATTCTCACAATGGCAATGAGCCTTTTCAGAACATTTTGCCAGTAAAAAGACTCTGATGCAATCTTCTCTTGATGCTGATCATCTATGGTGGCCTTTAATCTTAGTCTCATCTCAAGCTCTTTCCGCTTATGGAATGCTCTCTGGTGATTTGCTGCCTTCCCATGGTATGTCAGATTTCTAGCCAGATTTTTCCAGTCCTTTGTTCCAGTAGAACCCAATGTGGCTGGAACATGAGCCTGGAAGAGTTTGCAACAAAAACAGTATGCAGCATTGTGAGTTTTTGAGCACATAAGCCATGGCCTCTCCACTTTGTCACCATTGGGGATTTCACACCAGCAATGTGTTGGATGCAAACTTCTATTTTAATTGTCTTTGGGGAACATGAAGTTTTTCACTTGCTGTGGCCCATGCAATACATGGAAGTCCCTCAGGCTACTGCTCAAGTGGGTCCACAGTCCTGGATAATCTAGACTTAAGGAACTAATCTCAGCAGCAGCTGTTTCTTGCGCCTCCACCACACTCTTCTCTGATCTACACTTTTCTTCAGGAATGTGCATGGTTACATCTATTTGAGATGGAGATATGGATGCTTCAGTAGCTGCCAGGTCACCTGCACTCTGACTAACTGGAAGATCAGGCATCTCCTCACCACTCACATCCTCACTGGGGCCGGAAGGCTCACCGTGAACATTTGTGTCTATGTATCTCAGAAGAGCTCCTTCCTGCTTAGATAGAAAAGCTTCCTTTGCTTGTTTTCTTTTTCTGAATGCTGCCCCAGAGGGGTGTTTTCTTCTTTCACTCATGACTGCTGTTCTGCGCCAGCTATAGTGGCTCTCAACACTCAGTTGAAGGGGGCAAATAAGCAGGCTAGTAGCAGGGCCTGAGTGAGGGAAGATATCAGCTAACTGGCTCCTACTACTTCAGTTGGCTGCCTGTTCTCCTCAAGTGGGTTCAGGGAAGCAGCAGGAAGCAGGAAGCTCCCTGAGAAGCTGGTGTTAATCAGTCCAGGCTCCTGCGGGTGCTAGAGAGGTACATAAGAGGCTCCTCCTCCTCTCTCTCCCTGCAGCTCCTGCTGCTTTCTGTTATTCCCTTTTCTCCTGCCCGCCTGTTATGTCTCTTGTGCCCTCCTTCCTCCAGCACAGCACGCCACCATCTCTGTGCATCTAGAGCAGAGAGAATACATATGCACCAGCAGCAGACACAATTTTCTACACTATGGGTCCTAGTGGTGCCTCAACCCCCCCCCACCCCCCCCACCAGTCTGGCACCTGAGGCGGCTGCCTCATGATAAGGCCAGCCCTGGTAAATGATGTATGACTTGTACAATGTATCAAAATCCACATGCACCCAATAAGTCATGATCGTTCAGAAGAACTATTATATATTTTCTTGCATAGTTTTTTCTCATCTCACATTTAAATCATGCACTAAAACATGGGCGTTTAGAGGCAGAGGCAATGAAAGTAGCACAATGGCCAACTAGTTCAGACAGGTGAAAACAAAAAAAGGCGGGAGTGGAACTAGAGGGGCATCTTCCCCAGTTTTCCCTCATAGCACAGAAGCCTCCCTAGCTGCCACCTGCCTTGCTGGATCATTGTGGCCTTGGAGGAGGGCACAGAAGCAGAAGACAGGTGCTCGATGTTACCTTATCCTTTTCAATCCCTCCTGTGGAAATCCCAGCAGGTGTTAAAATGGACAATTTCAGTGGGCAGCAAGCTTTGGGTGGGATGGGAGGTGGATGTGCAGGTGCAGCAGGAAGCCAGAGGAGCTGCATGGCTCCTCACAGAACTGTGCCGCCAGGTAGAGCAGAGGGCCCTTGGAGCAGCGTGGAAGGAGCTGCACAATGTTCAAGTGCCCAGAGAGCCACACAGTTTCCCCATGGAGCTTTGGACAGTCTCAAACCTAGAAATCCACGTCCTCTATCCTCTTTATGGGCTGAAGCAAAGGTCCTAACTACTTGTGACCACTGAAGAATCCAATGGCACTTTTCTGAAAGCGTGTAGGTATGTTAATTCAACCAAATTCCAGTTTGGAAGATTTAACTCCTCTGCCTAAGTGCTCCCTGCAATCTCTGTTGGATACAGTATTCTTCCTCACTTCCTGTCCTAACCTGTTATGCAGTGTTGCTGTGTAGTTTTAAAAATAGTCCAGCTATATTTTAATGGGAAGACAGACATTTGCATTTTTCAAAATCAGGCACACACACACTTTTGTTTCAAAGGGCAAGATCTTGCAAACACTTAAGTACCAAAGTTTATTTAGTGAGTGGGCCTACTGACTTCTATTGGACTATTTCCATAATCGAGCATTTGCAGGATGGGGCCCAAAACTCAAGTTTCCGCAGGATCCTTTGAAATGAAAGGGTCAATGTAAGTAAAAAATTATGCCACAAGTAATAGACTCAAAGGTCAACTGTAATTTAAAAGTGGGATTTTCAGTCTCCTCAACATTCAGATATTTAGTCTGAATAAAATGGGTATTTGCCCCAGCTGTAGTCAGGCTCCCACCGCTGGACACTCACCAGGCTGCTGTGCCTAGACACACACTTTGGGCCAGCGTGCTTTTTTTAAGTACTCCCCTTGGTCTGAGTAGGCTCCAGCATGGTCTCTGACATCAGCCTTTCTGGAACGTTTCCTGGGTGCAGACTTTCCATCTGGACCCCCTTAACGTAACTGGCACTCCATGGCCTACCTGCCCTAAGCCCTCAGGACCGGTGCTGACCCCTCCCCCAGACAGCCCAGTAGCTTAAGCATACCCTTTTCAGGGGGCTCCATCTTTGTGGGTACTCTGATTTATGGTTTACCCCTTCAGGGACATATGATAGCTGAAGCAAATAGACAGACCCGACAAAGGATTTCTAAGCACAATCAATCACTCTTTAGACAACTCAAAATATATGCAAATGTAAGAAATATTTGTATACCATTCCCTGCCTCAGATTCCTCAATACTCTTGAGCTTGCTTTGGGATTTGAGAGACCTCGCTCCTGGACCTCATTCCTTCAGCACAGTTTCTCTTCCTCTTCTGGTCAGAGAGTGAGAAAGACAGAGCCTACTCTGAGGTAGACCCGGACCTTCTATAGACTTTAATTCCCCTTTGTCAGGTGACCCCTTTGGTCAGCCTCAAAACCCTATCAGGTGACTGGTGGACTCTTAAACTGTTTTTCTGGCTGTTCCATTTGATTGAAAGGGTAGATCAATGCACCATAATTATTCTCATTTAATAAAATAGTTTTATTTCATCCTTTAAAAGGTTTACAGTGCCTTGAGGGTTACTTATGGGCTGGAGGATATTTTATTCAAAAGAGGGGCTGTGTTTTGTGATCTTGTTGTAATTTCTCATGGTAATAATACATACAGTTTTATTGTACAAAGAAACAGATATACAAGATAACTTTTGGGTGAACCTGATCTCTAGTTATTGAGCTTTCTGAACAAATTGCTGGGTGAAATTCTATCACTTGTGTATGGAGGTGGTCAGACTAGCAGATTATAAAAGTCACTCCTCGCATTAAAAGCTATAAATCCACGAGTCTTGTAGAAGATTACATTTTCTACATTCTCTGAGTACACAATCCTGTAACATTCTTGTGTTTAACTTGGGGCTACTCATGGGAGTATGTTTATACATATATGTAATTGTTTTCAGGATCTGGCCCTAAAATAACGCAGCTGTGTGCCAGAGCCTTTTTTGGTGTAAATCAGCATAGTTCCATTGACACTGATTTACACCAGCTAAAGCTCTGGCCCTGAGAGTCCGACCTGCTTCTTACTATTGGTGTAAGATGAAAACGTAGAATTTCTGGGCTTCCAAGGGTAGGAAGTAGAGTAGGTTGCTGTTAGCTAATCAGTTACATTGGCTAACTGTATACAGTTTCCTAGAAGGGAGACAGGTATGTACAGTTGTATGAATTTAGATGGAATATGTGGGTCAAAGATGTTAACATAACCCAGTCACCGTCCAACACTGAACAGTCGGAAACAAGGTTCAGGGTTTGCTATATAGAGACCTCAGCCTGCTAAGTGCAATGGCAAACACACCATTAAAAATCCTTTCATTACAGCAACTCACAATTAAAGCATTTGCAATGAAGAGTTAAAATGAAAGCCTTATTTAAACCATCCCTTGTTCCCTTTAGCTGGAGAGAGTTTTTAGAAGGAAAAATCCCCTTGTTGGACAGTCTCTTAGATAGTACCAAAGATTATAACAACTGTCCTTTTGCGGGGAGAAGAAGAAGATAGTTGAGATGGTCTAGAACGTAAAATCCAGTTAAAATCCAGTCCTGTTTTATCCCAGGTGGCATTTTTGGAGTCAGCTGGAGCACCAGTAGAGGTGACAATGTCATCTGGCTCACTCTCTCTGGCCCTGTCTGGGATGATGAAGGATGATGAAAGTCTGGGGTCCCAGGAGACTGTAGGGGTGGCAGTAATGAAGATGAATCTTGCTGTAATAGGAAGTTTTTCTCCCCAAAGTCTCTTAAAGGGCCCACAAAAGAAATCGTGGGCAGAAGAGCCCATTCCCTCATTTTGTCCACTAATTTGGCCCAGTTTTGACACATCAGTTCTGGTTCACTGATTTCTGGTTCCACACTTTTCTTGTTTACCAAGCATGATCTTAGTACAGTCCTTGAGTTTTATCAATTGGCCTTTCTGTTTACAATAATCCAGTCCATCTCCCTTTTATACCTTTTCCCCAATCAAAATTTATTACAGGTTATTGCAACATCTTTTAAACTTTCATACATTTCATACACTGAGCTCAGTGAGAGTAAATTTGTAGGCCCAATTCTCACTGCAGTACCCACCACATCTAACAATGGAGCGAAAGCTTCTGGAAATAGTTTTGCTCATTGTGCAAGCCAGCACCATTAAGTCCTAACCTTTCTAGAGATTGCAACTGCCTTGTACCATGTTTGCCTAATATCACTTGTTCATATTGCTTTTCTTGCCAATTGTGACCAAAACATCAGTAAATAAATAGCTTCTAAGCTGCTAAACTGATTAACAGGTAATAAAAGGCCAGATTCTGCCCGTCATCGAGTTATAACTTGCACTCCATTAATAGTCCCATTGACTTCCCTGGTATTTGCCATGAGTGAGATTGTGACAGTTCAGCATTGATTCTCCTGGCATTTCAACTGCATAAAAGGAATGGGAATACCTACAGCTTTGTTTTATTTAAAGTGGAACCAACATGAACCCAGATGAATTTGTTTCAGGGTAATGGAAAATACTGTGGAGGAGATGAAAAAAGGCTGGCACATGCTTTCTCCAGTTTGTTCAGCACTGGGAATGCCTCAGTTTTACCCCAACTATCTGACATTTTAGAACATCTTTTCCAGATTTCGACACAGAACCTTAGCGCTCTGCAGTTGCCTGAGGCAGACCTGGTACCTCTGAGAGGGATGGCAGAATGGTTGTCTGAAGAAGTGCTATGAAGGTTTCATTTAGCCAACTTGTGAGGCACTAACTGAAAACAGGCCATCTCTCAAAGCACTTAATGGAGGGTTTTCATTCTTGTATCCATGAGCTGGTAAGCATGGAGGATCACAAATACCTATTCTCCAGCCATTTGCCCTGCCTGCTGCTGGGCTCTGAATGTGATACACAACTGGACAGTGTTGCCCAGAAGGGGCATTAGAGATTGAGTTGTGCTGGACTCTCTCCCATACCCTTCAGCACCTCCCCCTATCTCTGACTCTGTAGTAGGTTGAAACAAAAAAGAAGTAACAATATATGCTTCATCCATCCCTCCCAGACAGACTGAAAGGTGGACAAAGCTAATGGGACACTGATTAGGCGGCTGTTTGGGAGGGGAAGAACTCCTACATGTCCCCACATGTTGAGAGGCAGATGACAGTTATCTGTGACTAGAAGGTGAGCCATCAGGTATGCAGAGAAAATGAGAGCTTTTGGCATTCAGAAACACTTAGCCTTCATCTGACATCATCTTGGCATTTAGTCAAGGGCAGAAAAACAGTGTGGCATTATTCCCTAGCTATTAAGGGGAAAATTGAGAGTCCTCTGGGAACCCAATCAGGGTGGAAAAATCTACTGAAATATTAAGAATGACCAGAAAGTAATTTGGCTGGGAAGGCAAATGTTGTCATTCTACATCTGACTATACCTGGCAGAATTATAAAGAAAAGTAGAATTGCTATGTACATGCAGTTGATTAGTTATGCCTACTGGAGAATCTGAGTTAAACTATCCAGAAATGGAGAAGTTATCTCATTCTCTCCTGTTTGACTGGAGAATAAGAGTATATCTATCTCTCCTGTACCCTGAGTACTGTAATTCTACCTGAGCTGTGTAACTATGAACTCAAAACAAGAGTTGCTCTGTTGTGTATCCAGCAGAAAGGCTGGACAGAGCTGAACTAAGAGTTTAAAGTATTATTATTTTGGTTCTAGAATTTCATGTATCCACTAAGAATATGGACTCTAGGTCTCAGGTCTGATAAATATATAATTGTGATTTTCCTTTATAGCCCAATAATGAGCCAGCAAGTAATTAAACAAATAACAAAAGTAACAAAGTGAAAGTTTTACATTGTTTTGTTTTTTTAATGCGTTATGTAACCAAAAAAAAAAATCCACATTTGTAAATTGCACTTTCACGCAATTGCAAAGAGATTGCACTACAGTACTTGTAGGAGGCAAACTGAAAAATACTATTTCTTTTATCATTTTTACAGTGCAAATATTTGTAATAAAAAATAATATACAATTTGATTTAAATTACAACACATAAGAAAATGTAGAAAAACATTCAAAATATTTAATAATTTTCAATTGGTATGCTGTTGTTTAACAGTACGATTAAAACTGTGAAGACTCACGATTAATTTTTTTAATCACGATTAATTTTTTTTTAGTTTATCACATGAGTTAACTGTAATTAATCGACAGCCCTACCTACAACCCTAAAAAAAACTGAGACCCTCCACAAAAAAACCTGAGCACATAGGCAGAGTTTTGCAGCATACCTTGAAGGTTGACAATTTCAAGGTTTGTTTGCCAACTGATATTTACTTTCCATTTAGGCAGAACCTCCCCCCGCCCCTTATGTTCTAACCTGGCAGCTGAATCTAACAAAGAACATAAGTTTTATGATAAAAGGCTTTGCAGGTTAAAAATAGCTTGAGCAGTGCCAGGATCAAACTGGAAGCTAGCAGACAGAGCACAGGTGTAATATGCTTCATGTGAAAAGCACTAGGAAAGTTGGCTACCACATTCTGCTCTAACTGAAGTTTCCAATGATCTTCAGATATAGCCCCGTGGATGGTGTATTGCAATAAATCCGATCTGGAGGTGATAAAGATGCATATAGTATAGTGTAACGTGCAAGTAATATAGTTGAAATTTCGGTTGCAATCATGTAATTGGATCTGCACATGCTAGACTTCAGTGGTGTTCTGTGTGGGTGCAGAGATCAGGGCCTTGATTTCCACAGAATTAGACTATCATTAGTAAGGCTAAGAGTTTGTCATGGATAGTTTTAATAAAAATCACAGATAGGTCACGGGCAAAAAAAAAAAAAAATGCATGGAAGCCGAGACCTGTCCGTGACTTTTACTAAAAATACCGGTGACAAAATGAGGATCTGTGGGTTCCCATACCCACCTGAAACAGGGAAGGTGCGCAGGGACTAGTCGCCCGTAGTGGTATGGAGCTCTGGGGGCCACCAGAGGTGGTGCAGGTACCCTGCAGCTCCCTGCCTCCCTGGATGGCAGGGGACCCTGCAGCTCCCAACCATCACAGGCTGAAATCACGGAGGTCGCTGGAAGTCACAGTTTCTTTGACTTCTGTGAGCTCTGAGGAGTAGCTCAGTGGTTTGAGCATTGGCCTGCTAAACCCAGGGTTGTGAGTTCAATCCTTGAGGGGGCGATTTAGGGATCTGGGGCAGAAATTGGGGATTGGTCCAGCTTTGAGCAGGGGGTTGGTCTAGATGACCTCCTGAGGTCCCTTCCAACTCTGATATTCTATGATTCTATGAACTCATAGCCTGAGTCATTAGCCTTGGATGACACATACTGTACTAAGCAAAGTTCCAACACAGTTCACTTGCTCCCTGGAGTAAGCTGGGGACCGAGAAGCAGAATGAGATTAAGTGTCCCAATCTATTTTGGAGACTGCTGTTGTGGTAGAACAACAACATACTCCCCCTTGCTCAGGGTAAATTGTAAAGTGATGCTGTACAGTAGCTGAAAGATAGGAAGTTATTTAGTTTCCCTCCACCCCCACAGATATCCCACTGCACACATAGTAAGTCTGAAAGTATGTATATACATAAACCTGATTTTTGTTTTTCCTCAGGAAGCAGTTATTGTAAGATTAACAACAGGTAGGCATCGTTTTTACATATTGTGCACCTTCAGAATAAAAAATAATACCTATATGTAATATTTCTCACTCCCTAGCTATATTTGCTGTATTGAGTTGTTTACAGCCACACACAGTATCTTATTCTTCACTGACTGACTTTCCTGACTGAGTCTGCCAAGCACAAATTAGGTCACTCTAAGCAGCAGTATGGGATGTATTTAGCCAACAACTTTAATTAGTGATGCAATGCAGGGTGGGGAAAGCTTATCTCATAAGGTTTTTTTAAAGGTATTTAGGCATTGCTGTGCTCACTGTCAGTGGGATTTTGGCTCCTAAATCCCTTTTAAAAATTAAATTTAGGCTCTTCAATCAGTTAGGCGTTGTGATGCTGAGTGCAGCAACACCTAACTACCTTTACAAATCTGGGCCATCGCAAGTAGGGGTAGGGAAAGTTCGTAAAGAGATTGTTCCTAATGAAAAGGTGGACCCAATGCTGGATACTTGCCTAACACCTTTGAAGTTTCAGTTGTAGTGTTTTATGATCAAAGTGAGGACAGCGATTTGTGCCTAGAGGGTGTTATACATTTCACTAATAGACTACAACAAAACAGAACAAGCTAATAATTTCTACAGACAACACTTTGTTGTGACTAAAATCAGGGATTCCAGATCATCAGGCATTTCATGTCAGACACACAGTAAAACCCAGACTCTCTATTTGTGTTAAGGATAGGGGTTTTATTTGGATTATTCCTGACTCTTTGTGTCTCAAACTCCTTAATTCTTTGCCAATCCTTGTACATTTAATCCAAGTGCTTCTCCTCTTCTCGGGCCAGCTGTCAAGTTGCATCCAACTTAGTGAGACAAAACAGCCTTTCAGAGTGGCAGAAGTATATTTTGCCTGGATGCAGTGTTCATCGGGGTATAAACATGCTTTCATGGAGCACTGCAGTGCCTCTGAAACAAGGCTCCCGCAGAACTGATGGATAACTCCTCAGCCACCGGTACAGATCCACTCCAGATCAGGAGTGAATCCCCTGTTCAGTAAAGCACTTAAGAATATCCTTAACTTTAAGCACATGCTTAAGTCTCCAGTGGGACTTAAGCACATACATAAATGCTTTTACTGAATCAGGGTCTCAAAGGTATTTAGGTATCTAACTTCAATTGACATGAATGGGAGTTAGGGCTTAAGTACCTTTGAGGATCTGGGCCTGAGTGACTAATATTATTTTTGCATTGCTGTTGGGTGGTCTACATTAAGTGAGTTCGTCGTACATTATTTCAATCTGGTTCCCAGTGGGCAAGTATCCAGGTCATAAGAACAACTGTCACCCTGGACATAAATTGGCACCTTTATTGGCAAACAGACCAACAGCTGAATTGGTATGATTAAGCTAGTCTCTTATTTCTAAAGATGGTCATTCAATGAGACTCTTGGACTGGTCCTGCTTATGCAATACCTGGATGAAGGAAGTTCTTCATTCTTGGTGCTTTCAAATCAAGCACCTTTCACAAGCTCTAAACCCACAGCCTATTAAGTTGTTAATTAAATGAAAGAAAAGCTAGCCCAGGCCTCAGTTGCTTCTATATTGTTGAGTAGCTCAATTTTTTAGGTATATGTGTATCGAAATAAAGCTTCTCTGCCATTCTTAAATCAGAACTTCTTACCCTGAGATTTCAGGTCTGATTCTAACACGTTAATATAATTGTTTGTATTTCATTCTTTTTATGAATCAACCATTTTTAACCAAACCATATGAATGTTAAAACAGAAAGGTTGATCCTGCTTCTGCTGAAATCACTGGTTGTTTTTCATGCTTGGGCCCAGAGTATACAGTATTTGGTTTTGTACATCTATCCGTCTTGTACTATCAGATCTGTTTCAACACTGAAACACAGTACCTCATACATTTCTTAGAAACAAAGAGCTTTAGTTCTTATGTAGACAGGGTTTAATAAAGTGGAAAAACCAATCCTTCCTCAAGTTGAGGATTAGCTGACTGCACAGTAATAATCAGTTTTGTAATATGTGTCAAACTTAATAACTGAAGATTGCCCAAATAAAAGTGTGTTCAAAAAGATTAGTGGATTAGTATATGATCACACAGTCTGATGCCACTTTTCAGGCTTCTTGAATGGCTTTTAGCACACTTTAAGTATTGCCAATCAATGTGTGTGCGTTTCTAAATCTGGGAATAATGCTGGAATTGAATAAAGTTGTGTTGGAAGTTGAAATGGGATTGTTGTGTGACTCTAGGAGCCCACCAATGACAACTGGCAGAAGGTCCACCCCTCTCCTCCAATTGTAACTCACACTCATTGCCAGGCTGTTGTCATAATATATAACTCAAAGGTGTCATGTCAGGTATCATACGTAAAATGGCAACATGCTGGTCATGAATATTGTGTGATGTATATATGCATGATCTGTAGAGAGTTAGGCATATGTGCTGAAAATATGATCATAAAATATGTTTTGGGGGCAGACTTAATAAACAAATTTGGCTTGACAAGGGATTGTGGATTCACCTGTCTGGGTCAAACATTGTAAGCCAGAGGATAAAGCAAATACATTAACACATAAGGTGAACAAAGCCATTGAGTTAAATGAGTGGGGGAGAAAACCACTTAATCACACTGGGGGACAGAATCTACAACCCAGGAAACTTTCCTGGCCCTTGAAACAGAGACATCTTTTGGGTAATTTAAGCAGGGGAGGGGGGCAGAACATTTTAGTTATTCATTACTGAGGGGATGATAGGGTACAGCACCCTTTGAAAACTGAATCCTCTTTGCTTGGAAGGTAAGAGTTTCTTGAGACAATATCAATGAGAAACCTACTTAAACAAAACAAACAAAAGAGTAACTTGCTGAAATTAAATTTTAGTCACCAGAAAGCATATTTTGTTTTGCTTCTAATCAAATCTCCTTTACTCTTGCTTAGTATCACTTAAATCTCTATTCTTTGATAATAAACTTATTCTTGTTTCATTACAAAGCCATCTGGGAGCTGTGTATTAAACTGGAGAGCGAGTCCTCAGCTAGCCAAACAGATTGTGTGCGCTCTCTCTCTTTAGAGGCAGCAAACTTCATCGGGTCTGTGAGCATCCCGTGAGAGGGACTGGAGACTACAGAGAGGTATCTCTGGGGAACCCAGGAACTGGGGTTCACTGATTGTTACCTGCAAGGCAAGGTTTGGGCTGACAGAGTCCTGAAAAGTTGGCAAGCAAGGCAGACAAGCGGTGGGTCATCAAGCTAATGTATAGCTTAGCACCAGCCACACTGAGGCTGAGAGGAGCGAAACAGGGGCTCACAATTCTGAGTACCCCAAGCAAGGCATCACAGTTTAGCTGGTGTATCAAGAAGACTTTTTTCCTTCAGAAGCATTTTCTAGCGAGTGAAGGCTGGAACAGGTCCTGCATTCAGCTTAATCACTGTCATGAGGTAAGACAAAAGTGATTTAAGCAATTGTCTGAGGTGTGCAGGGAGTATAGTACATGCCATTATTTTACTAGAGGAGGTAACAGGGACAAATGCCTATGTAGCCCTCCCAGATGGAAAAAGGGAATCTACTAATCTATCCAACCTAAAGATCAAGTTATCAAAGAAATTAAGTGTCATAAAATGAAAATGTGTATGTAAACACATGGGCCAAGTGCATCTTCATATAACTCCATTGACCTTAATGGATCTAGACACATCCATACGGAGTAGGCTGTATTGCAGTAATTTTTTTTAAAGAAATCTGAATAATGTACAATTTGATCTGAGGGCATTAATGTCACAGTGCTTTCCACACATCCTCTGAAGTTAATGCTGTTATCCTTTCTTCCTAAATTTTAAGTTTCTGATATTTGTTTTATTTTTTTGTAAATACATTCCATAATTACTATTGAATGGTTTTGCATTTTCTAGCCAGGTTTACTTACATATCTAACAGGTAAAGCAAAGTAATCATGAACTGATTTGATGTTTCTCTTTTAGAAAAACAAGTGTTTTTATGTCACAAGACTTCATGCACAATATATATACTGCCTGTATGGCCCTGAGGATGTCACAGGGCCGCCGCTGTGTGTTGATTGGGCTGCAAGTGGGCCGTAGTTGAGACTACAGCTGGTCAGAAAAGGGAGGGTTTTTTTCTGCTGAAAATTTAATCTGTTGAAATTTTCCATGGACAATTTTGACTGTTGGCAAATAATCTAAAACCAAAACTTTTTGGCCCCAAACCCAGGAGTTGGCTGAAAACTGAAAATGATCATTTGGAAATGCTATGGTGCTGGCTCATGGAAGTTGTAATTTGGGTACCCCATGTTGCCATTTTCCTCTGTAGACCAGGCTCCCTGGCCATACTACATCTCCAGGGTGCATAATAGTTCCCCCTCTGCCTGAGCCACCACAGTGCATCATAGATGTCCTTGGCCATAATGCAACAAGGAAGATGTAGTCCAACTGGGGAACCCAAAATGTAAGAGAGACATGGGGCACATGAACTACAACTCCCAAGAGACACTGCGTCAGTACGTCTGAATTTAAACTTTTCAGATCTCATTTGAAAACTAAAAACTTTTCAACACACCAAAAACCAGTAAAGTCAATATCCTGCAGAAAGACTTTTTGGTGAAAAACTTTGGTGTTGAAACTCCACTTTATCAAAAAAGAGTTGTGATGGAAAATTTTGACCAGGCCTAATGCAACTGTGTATATCAAATCAAACATGATTTGTGGCATCAGTAGATTAAACGTAGTATATTATAAGGTCATTTTTATAAAAAATTGTTTTATTCTATAGTCTAAACATCTGGAGATGACCCAAAGTCAACTCATGCTACAATAATCTTTCATTACCCTTTGTGCTTTCTGTGCTATGCAGTGCACAGAATGTCAACAAGTAGTTGCGTTTCCTTAGGTATTGTACTCAGTGGTACTGTACATATTGGGAAAGTACTTGATTTATCAGTCATGCCCTCAGACTCCTGTTGATACCATATTATAAACACCACCAAATTAAGGCCCAACTCTCAAATCCACACTTAGGCTAGAATCCCAAGGAAGTGAAAGGGCATTTTGCGTGAATAAAATCTTATTCTTAAAACCCTTAATCTGTAGTCTCATAACACGAAGAAGAGAGAAACAATTTGTGTGTGTACACAAATACACACACACACACCTCTTTTAAAAGGACTAATTTCACAAAGCTGAAAACAATTATGAGTCAAATCAGTGGAAGGAAGAATTTAATCAGAAGAATGTAAGTAATTGGGTATTGTTTAAGAACACTTTACAAGAAGCCCAAAAAGCCACCACCATCCCACAGTCAAGGAAGGAGGTCCTATTGGTTAAAAAACTGACCTGGTTTAGAAAGGAATTGAAGGCAGCTATAACTGATAAATAAAATCATATAGAACAAGTGGAAGAAACAGAAAGTTGATAGTAATGAATATTAAATCGGAAGCTAGGAATTGTAGAAAATGTATAAGGGAAGCAAAGGGAAAGAGAAAACTAGGGACAGCAGAGTTAAGAACAAAGAAGAGGTTTTTTAAAGTATATTCAGAACAAAAAGAATCATAACAATGCTATTGGTCCATCACAAGATGGAAATGGTAAAATTATCAATAGTGCAGATGAGGCATCAAGTTTTCAATAAATATTTCTATTCTCTATTTGGGAAAATACCCCAGATGTAGTCAAAACATAACACTTTCTATTTCACTAATATCGCAGGAGGACGTGAACCAGCAGCTTCTAAAGTTAGCCTTTTGTAAGTCAGCAGACCCAGAGAGCTTGTATCCAAGAGTTTTAAGAGAGCTGGCTGTGGATTGACAGACAATGCTCATTTCAATAACTCTTGGAACACTAGTTTCATTTCAGGAAACTGGAAGAAAGCTAATGTTGTGCCAATATTTAAAAAGATAAATGGGGTGACCCAGTAATTTACACTTGCCAGTCATTCCATTATCTTGCCTGGGCTCCATTACAGACTGACATGGGACTCAATAGAGCATTAATATAATTAATGCCAATCATCATGGGTTTATGGAAAACAGATACAGTCAAACTAACTTTATTTTTTTTAATGAGATTACAAGTTTGGTTGATAAAGATAATAGTGTTGATGTGATAGACAGACTTCTGTTTGATAACAAGGCAAATGCCTGATGACATTTTGATTAAACAAAATGATATAAAATTAACATAGTACACAATAAACGGATTAGAAGTTGGCTAACTGATAGGTCTCAAAATGCAACTGTAAATGGGAAATCATCATGGAGCAGATGTGCTTCTAGTGGAGTCCTGCAGGGACTGGTCCTTTGCCCTACTCTAGTTTGCTCCTTTTAAAAATCAATGACTTGAAAGAAAACAGAATCACCACTGATAAAGTCTGCAGATAACACAAACATTGTGGGAGTGGTAAATAAGGAAGAGGACAGGTGACTGATAGAGCCATCTGGATCATTTGGCAAGCTAGGTGCTGTATTATGTTTTAATACAGCTCAGTGTAAGTGTATATACATCTTGGAACAAAGAATACTTGTAGGATGGAGGACTCTATCCTGGGAAGCAGTGACCCTGAAAAAAATTTGGGGTGTGGTGGTACATAGTAAGCTAAATATGAGCTTAGTATGGATTTAATCAGAGGTGATAAGGACTAAAACCAAATTTAATAGGATGTCAAGAGATACCTGTAAAATATGCACTTTTATTCCAATTTTAAAATTTTAAACTTTATTCCATCAGTTATTTGTATTACCATAGCACCTACACACCCCAGTCATGGACAAGAACCTCATTTGCTAAGAGCTGTACAAACACAAAAAGACAGTCCCTGCCTAAACTCTGGACCAATTTCTACCTTCAAGTACATACTTGCTACTGGGAGGGTCTTGCCTAGATAACAGAGCATTGGACTGGGATTCAGCAGACTGGGTTCTATTCCCAGCTTTGCCACGGGCCTGCTGGGTGATCCTGGGCAAATCATTTCCCCTCTTGGTGCCTGTTTGTCCATCAGTAAAATGGGGCTAATTATACTGATTTCCTTTGTGAGCCATTTGTTATTATATGGACACTTCCTTTGTGAAGCATTTTGAGATCTACTGATGAAAAGCACTGTATAAGACCTAGGTATTATAATTGAGGTCAACGGGAAGCATAACTATTAGAGGGTAGAATTCGGTTCATATCATAGAGATGAGGGGATTTGTGAAAGCCAGGAAGAAAGTTCATAAGAAGTGAGGCCTGGAATTAATCTTGAAGCCATCTGGTCATTGACCTTTGAGTTGTATATCTGAAGGAAAGAGTAGCTGGAGTTGATTGCTAAGTGTGCCCTATGCACAAAAGCAATCTGTATAAGTGATAAAAATAGTGACACTGAAAATAGAAACTATGAAAGGAATCATATTGTGACATCACCAGAACTAGAGATTAGAAAGCAATTACTGAGCACACAGGAGAGTTTCAACTTGTAACCCATAATCCACTGCAGGGACATAAAAATCTTCATTGAGATCTGTTTTCGGCTTTTCCAGAATATCCCCTTCATTTTATCCCCCTTCTGCAGGAGACAGATGGAGATATTATAAGGTGGGTGCATAACTGGTTGGAAAACCGTTCCTAGAGCGTAGTTATCAGTGGTTCACAATCAAACTGGAAAAACATATTGAGTGGGGTCCCGCAGGGATCAGTTCTGTTCAATATCTTCATCAATGATTTAGATAATGGCATAGAGAGTACACTTAGAAAATTTGCGGATGATACCAAGCTGGGAGGGGTTGCAAGTGCTTTGGAGGATAGGATTACAATTCAAAATGATCTGGACAAACTGGAGAAATGGTCTGAAGTAAATAGGATGAAATTCAGTATGGACAAATGCAAATAACTCCACTTAGGAACGAACAATCAGTTGCACACATACACAGTGGGAAATGACTACCTAGGAAGGAGTACTGCGGAAAGGAATCTGGGAGACATAGTGGACCACATGCTAGATATGAGTCAGTGTCATACTATTGCCAAAAACAAAAACAAAAAAACCCCACCCACAAAAAAATCATTCTGGGAAGTATTAGCACGAGTGTTGTAAGCAAGACACGAGAAGCAATTCTTTTGCTCTACTCCTTGCTGATTAGGCCTCAACTGGAGTATTGTGTCCAGTTCTGGGCACCACATTTCAGGAAAGATGTGGGCAAATTGGAGAAAATCCAGAGAAGAGTAGCAAAAATGATTAAAGGTCTAGAAAACATGACCTATGAGGGAAGATTGAAAAAACTGGATTTGTTTAGTCTGGAGAAGAGAAGACTGAGGGGAGACATGATAACAGTTTTCAAGTTCATAAATGGTTGTTACAAGAAGGAGGGAGAAAAATTATTCTCCTTAGCCTTTGAGGATAGGCCAAGAAGCCATGGGCTTAAATTACAGCAAGGGCTGTTTAGGTTGGACATTAGGAAAAACTTCCTAACTGTCGGGGTAGTTAAGCACTGGAATAAATTGCCTAGGAAAGTTGTGGAATCTCTATCATTGGAGATTTTAAGGGCAGGTTAAACAAACACCTGTCAGGGATAGTCTAGGTCAGTGATTCTCAACCTTTTTACCATTGTGGCCCGCAAATGCAGCTCTCTGTGTGTTATGTGGGCTGCATCCACACACAATATATATACTACCTGTATGGCCCTTAGGATGTCACAGGGCCGCCGCTGTGTGTTGATTGGGCTGCAAGTGGGCCGTAGTTGAGAATCACCAGTCTAGATAATATTTAGTCCTGCCATGAATGCAGGGGACTGGACAAGATTACTTCTCAAGGTCCCTTCCAGGCCTATGATTCTATGATTTTTCATGGGCTATGCAATGACTTCAAAGGTTACACTCAGCTCAGGTAGCATACAGTACATTTGGATTTTCTTCTACCCAAAGTTAGCATTAAATACATATCGGGGTTCATGTGTCTTACGGGCCAGCTGAAGCATGTGAAAACTGGAATGCTTTTAAATGTTCTTCCTCAAGCATATGGACAGTTCAAACCAACTGGAGTGGCTCATCAATTCCTCCAGTCATTGGTAGGTGTATAATTTTAAGATGAATGAGTGTTCATCCTACTCTTGCTAGATCATATAAACATTTGGAGAGAAATTCAGGGATTCAAAAGAAATATTCCTTGGCAGTTCAATTGCTGCACAGCCAAACAAAACAAAACAAAACAAAAAACCCCCACAACTCTCTCTGCGTAGTACTTTGACTCAAACTTTAAGGTCAGAAGGGACCATCATGATTATCTAGTCCAGGGGTGGCCAACCCGTGGCTCCGGAGCCACATGCGGCTCTTCAGAAGTTAATATGCGGCTCCTTGTATAGGCACCGACTCCGGGGCTGGAGCTACAGGTGCCAACTTTCCAGTGTGCTGGGGGGTGCTCACTGCTCAACCCCTGGCTCTGCCACAGGCCCTGCCCTCACTTCACCCCTTTCCACCCTCTCCCCTGAGCCTGCCGTGCCCTCGGTCCTCTCCCTCCCCCCAAGCCTCCTCTACACCTCAAAACAGCTGATCGGGAGGTGTGGGGAGGGAGGGGAAGGCGCTGGTGGGTGGGGTTGATGGTGGGTGGGAGGCACTGGGAGTGGGGTGGGGGAGCTAATAGGGGGCAGCTGACCTATTACTCTGACTCTTTGGCAATGTACATTGGTAAATTCTGGCTCCTTCTCAGGCTCAGGTTGGCCACCCCTGATCTAGTCTGACCTCCTGCACATTGCAGGCCACAGAAGCTTACCCACTCACTCCTGTAATAGATCCCTTATCTCTGGTTGAGTTACTGAAGTCCTCAGATCATGGTTTAAAGACTTTGGAAGACAGATTGGAAGACAGATTGAGTATTGGCAACAGCCAACAGAGCAAAGGAGAAAATTTATTCCTTCCCTATTCCCATTTACAGTGTCCCATATTTGTGATGAGAACTGGCTAAGTAGTTCAAAAATAGATGTACATCAATATTTGTCTGAATTCGCTTGACTGGTATTTGTTGCCCTTTTGTATTTACTTTCCATTTAAGTCAGTATAATCGGGTATTAACATTTGTGGAAAGTGAATTTAAGCTTATACACTTTAAGCTTATACACTTATAATTTAAGCTTATACACTTGAATATGTGCTGAAAGTGAATTTTAAGTTTGCTTTCCATAAGCATTTACATCAGATACTTCCTTGGAAGAATTCAATTAGTGAATGGAAAACAGCATCATGTGATTTGTTTTCCCAGTCACAACAAAACGCTGCATCTCAAATTTCCTTTACTTAAGGCCTTTAATTAAAAAAAATTCAAAGTAATTACTGCTGGATAATTCCAAGTTAGGAATAAATTTGCCATGACTGTCTTCTACCCAGTTTTTCTAGAAACACAAAGTGAAACAAAAATTGCAAAATTCTTTTTTTGCTACAGCTGGTAACAAAATGGGTTGAGGTACTCACAAAATTTGAGTTTCATTTTTGCTTAGAAGGCATCATGGAAGAAATTTTCCAGCTAGCTGCATTTGTTGTGGATTATTTACTCATTTACTGTGGATTATTTTACATTTGCTCATGGCATACAGTATTACTGGGTGTCACAAGTCAAACAGACAACATACATCAGGCCATGAAGACAGTCAGTCTTGCCTACAGGTTTTCCTCTTAGGCTAAGAGTTTGGGGACCCTCCGAAAGGTAAAGGGAAAACCCAAGAACCTCCCTCTCAGTTGGCTCCCTTTTCCATTCTGCAGGAATCCTTGGGAAAACTGCAACTAACCAAACTTATTTGCTCTGCACACAAATATTTATGGGTCAACCCAATTTTGTCACGTTGTAGCCAAGGAAGCTGAAAAAAAAAAAAGCAAAAGCAGTGTGGTGAGAACCAGGCAATATATTTTTAATTCCTAAATATCAGATACTTTTCCTCTACTAGTGAATGAAGCCACAGGTAATTGCTTTCATGCAGTCTGTTTTTTCAAGTTATGGCCTGAAAAGAGACAGCACAACCATTTGTTTGTTTCTGCTGTCTAGTGCAAAAATCCTGAAAGCAAAACACCTACAGCAACCACTTGTGGGATCTAATGAAGTACTTCTTTGTTTATTACCACATTATATGAAGTGCCGCAAAATACACCTCTATCAACGGTGAACCATGCACTGGTTACAGAAACCTGAAATTTCTGATTGGGGTGGAGAAGCAGGCACTACACAGCTTGAATCAGAGGCCTGCCTGGATTTGTCTGCAGTCACCTCAGGAGTTAGTTCCTCTTGGTGTTTCTTTTATCTAACTACACTTGAGTCTGGCTTGAAAACAAGTGGCAATTTGATGTGTGTAGGCTCTTCAGTTTGCTAAACCAAAGCCACACCAGTAGTCATCAGACAAGGCAAGAAGAGGTTTAGACTCATTTGCTTGCTTATAGTCAGACAGAATGCTTAAGTTTCAACAATAGCTAATTAAATTTAATTGAAAAGCAAAGTAAATTGCTGTCTTCAAATGCACCAGAGAAACCTCCCTTTGAGTTTAAGGATAAAGAGCCCCTTTGATCTTAATTTTCTGTATTGATGTGGAACATGGAAGAAGGGCCTCACTTTCCTTCTTGGGGTCTTTGGGTTGCAAAGCCTCCCTGTGCTGCTTCTTACACCTGGAATAGCCTCCCTGACACTATGTCCTCTTTCAAACCCCTCTTGAATCCCCACCCCTACTTCTTTCCGCAATGCATCCAACAAGGATTCACTCTGGAAAAAAAGTCAACCTGTGTACTGAATGAGGCAGCGGGTCAATAAAATACTATAACATAAAGAAAAGGAGTACTTGTGGCACCTTAGAGACTAACCAATTTATTTGAGCATAAGCTTTCGTGAGCTACAGCTCACTTCCTCAGATGCACGAAAGCTTATGCGCAAATAAATTGGTTAGTTTCTAAGGTGCCACAAGTACTCCTTTTCTTTTTGCGAATACAGACTAACACGGCTGTTACTCTGAAACCTACTATAACATACTTGTCAGTGAACTAAACCAAGAATACAGTTTCCTGGGTCTGTGTCTGCTTATTTCCCAGAGTGAAGTTTGCCACCTGTGCAGAGCGAGTAAGTACAATGCCTACCACAAACTACTTAAAATCTCACTAGATTGAGGCCTTAAGTGACTCCTAAGCCTAGGGCTGATCCTTTGCACAGGGGTGAATTTCAACCCTGTTGAAAGCCAAATGATGGATCAACCCATACTTTAAGTCTATAATGCTCAAAAGCTGGGAGAATATTAATGACACTGCATTATGCAGCCACCTGTTATAATGGCCTGAAAAATATTAATTTCTTTAGTGGCTGTTAACAGATTTCCCTGAATAAATCAAAAAACATGGTGTCAATGGGCTCCAAAGCAAGTTGACAAATTAATTTCTCTTAGAAATTGTAAAGGAAAAAAAAACACCCTCTCGCGCCCCTCATCTCCCCAAATCTTCTCATTTTTAACCTATCCACAAAGATTGCCAACACAAATGGATTCTTCTACTGAAGGGAATATCAATGATTTCATTGATGAATCCTTCAGTTTGTTAAAAAAAAAATCAAATGCTTTCTACAGTTTACCTCACTGAGCACCACTCTCATATGAAGTGAGCAGAGAGACAGATTTCAATGTTATGATCCTCTGATACAAAAAGATGTAGAAGTAATAGACAAGGACAGTCACTGCAGGCCTCTCCACTCCCTCTGCCCCCATTCATAGTCATAGAGCACAACTGCCAATCAGTTAAGATGTCAAGATCCTCTTTATTAAAACACACACATTTGTACACAGACTAATCTCCATAGACATCCCAAAGAACAAGTTAAAACAAATTGAGGTGTGCTTTAGAACCTCAAGCCATTGGACTCCAGCTGCTTAAAAGTCACTTACCATAGGTATTTCAGAAAGGAAAAATATCTAAAATAGGGAAGCAGCTTCCGTGGTGCCATGTTTTGGATCTCTGTTCTATCTCCAACATCCAACCTTTCCATGGCTCACATCTGGACCAGTCTTATTGTGTTCCTTCATTTTAAATCCTTTAAAAAAAAAGTCAGTTGTACAAAGGAAATTTGGTGCTCAGAAATGGGTCCAGATAAACTGCAGAAAGGGATAAACTCTGAACCTCTTGAGGGTTCTGGTTTACATAAGCATCCAAGCAATGGAATGTTAATCCAAGTCATCTGAACTTAAGACAACACTTCCCTCAATGCCCTCCCCACTGGCACTCTGCCTTTGCTGTACACAGGCTTCCTTCTTCACCCTGGCAACTGCAGCATTCATGGGAAGTTTGGGAACCAACAGGTATCTCCTTGCCTCCTTACTGCCTCAGGAGTTCTTTTATGAGGTGCAGGTCCTGTGCCAAACTTCCCCATGAGTAACTTGTGTGTAATTGGTTATCACCACATTGTTGGCTCATATTCAAATTTGTGATCCACTGTAACCCCCAGATCTTTTTCAGCTGTATTACCATCACAAAACTGGTGGCAGTACTGCTGAAAAGGATCCGGGGGTTATCGTGGATGGCAAATTGAATGAGTCAACATGTGATGAAATTGCAAAAAAACACTAATATTCCCGGGTGTGTTAACAGGATTGTTGTATGTAAGACACAGGAAGTAGTTGTCCCACCTTACTTGGAACTGGTGAGGCCTCAGCTGGAGTACTGTGTCCAATTCTGGGTGCCACACTGTAAGAAAGATGTGGACAAACTGGAAAGAGTCCAAGGAGAGTAACAAAAATGATAAAAGGTTTAGCAAACCTGACCTCTGAGGAAAATTTTAAAAACAAAAAGAAAACTGGGCATGTTCTGTCTTGATAAAAGAAGACTGGGGATGAAGGGACATGATAGTCTTCAAATACATGAAGAGCTGTTATAAAGAGGATAATCAGTTGTTCTCCATGTCTGCTGAAGATGGGACAAAAAGTAATGGGCTTAATCTGCAGCAAGGGACATTTAGGTTAGTTAGAAAGTCTTTCCTAAAATCTTTGCGGACAGTTGAGCCACTGGAATAGGCTTCCAAGGAAGGATGTGGAATCGCCATCATTGGAGGTGTAAGAGAAAGGTTAGACAAACACCTGTCAGGGATGGTCTAGGTTTATTTGGTTCTTCCTCTGCACAGGACATCTTGAGGTCCCTTCTAGCCCTACATTTTATGGATAGCTCTCCTTTCATACATACCACTTTTCATGAGGGGGAGGGAAGATACAGATGGGACTGTCCTGAAGGGGGATGGACTAGAAAATTTAATAATCCTTTTCTAATTCTAATTTGTGTGATTCAATCCTCATAGCTCCAATTCACCCACAAAACTTTTCAGTGGAAGGTGCTCAGCCCTCTTCCCAGCAGAAGCCAATCATGTTAGAGGTAGTGAGTGTGATGGTTGCACTATGGAATTTTGTCTGCTAACTAGAACATCCAGAGTGAACAGTGCACCTAGGAAGTTCCCATAGCACACAAGACTTTGGCTTCTTTGAAATGCTGTACACACTCAGTATAAAGGGATGGCCAAAAGTATAACAACAAATGAGGGACAGAGGAAAAATTAACTAAAAACTTCCCCTGACTGCAGTAAAGATCAGACTCAGTGTAGTTCCAAAGATGTACAAAGATTTTACGCTTACTGTACCTAAGCTAGTTCACCACTCTCTAACTGGTAACTTTAGAAACTGGCATTTTCTCCCTCTCCAAAGCACAGGCAATAGCAGAACAAGTTTCCCTATGTAATCCCACCAATAAACCTCAGGCCTGACCTGAATACACCACCTCTACGGGTGAAAATGTAGTTCTAATCTCCATCCCTAGTCTTTGGCCTCTCTGATAAGACTATGTGCCCATTAATATTAAACAAATTACGTTGTAGCCATGTATTGAACCAGAGGTCATAAACAAATACACAAGCAAGGCCTTTCAATTATATCTGGTTTGATTAAACTATTCCAGGCTTCATGGCCAAAGTACATTGCTTATCCTATGAAGATAAATTATTTAAAGCCATTCTCCATAGAACCCTCAGCTACTCACTAGTTTGCTGAGATGTCGTGTGGGAACGTGCTGAAATAGTATAAAAAAACAAACAAACAAAAAAACTTACCTCTACCTGCACACAATAATGTTATCACAATTCTTATCCAGTTGAGGAATATAAAAGATAATAGATTCCAAGACCAGAAGGGACTATTGTAATCATGTGGTCTGACCTCCTGTATAACACAGGCCATAGAACTTCCCCAAAATAATTCCTAAAGCATAGCTTTTGGAAAAACATTCCATCTTGATTTTAAGACATCCAGAGATGGAGAATCCACCACAACCCTTGAACAGTTGTTCCAATGGTTAGTTACTCTCACTGTTAAAAGATTACTCCTCATTTCCTGTCTGAACCTTCCTTATCATTAATAAGCTGAACACCAGGAGATCTTCAATGATCTGAAACTCAAAACAAAAAAGAAAGCCTTACAAAAAGTGGAAACTGGGTCAAATTACAAAGGATGAACATAAACAAATAACACATGTATGTAGGGACAAAATTAGAAAGGCCACAGTGCAAAATGAAATTAAACTAGCTAGAGTCATAAAGGGTAACAAGAAAACATTCTGCAAGTACATTAGAAGCAAAAGGAAGACCAAAGACAGAGATGGCCCGTTATTAAATGAGGGGAGAAAAACAATAACCCAAAATGTGGAAATGGCAGAAGTGCTAAATTACATTTTTGTTTCAGTTTTCACCAAAGAAATTTAGTAGCAATTGTCTAGTTTAATGAATGCCGGTGAAAATGAGGTAGGATCAGAGGTTAAACAAATAACACATGTAGGACAGTGGGGTGGGAGGAGGTATTGTTTCATGATCTCTGTGTGTATATAATGTCTGCTGCAGTTTCCACGGTATGCATCCGATGAAGTGAGCTGTAGCTCACGAAAGCTCATGCTCAAATAAATTGGTTAGTCTCTAAGGTGCCACAAGTACTCCTTTTCTTTTTGCGAATACAGACTAACACGGCTGTTACTCTGAAACCTGTCTCGCATGAGTGTCTCATAAACAAACTAATGAAATACAACCTAGATGGAGCTACTATAAGGTGGATGCACAACTGGTTGGAAAACCATTCACAGAGAGTAGTTATTAATCGTTCACATCAAGCTGGAAGGGCATATCAAGTGGGGTCCCACAGGGATCAGTTCTGGGTCCAGTTCTGTGCAATATCTTCATCTATGATTTAGATAATGGCATAAAGAGTACACTTATAAAATTTGCACATGATACCAAGCTGGGAGGGGTTGCAAGTGCTTTGGAGGATAGGATTAAAATTCAAAATGATCTGGACAAACTGGAGAAATGGTATGAGGTAAATAGGATGAAAATTAATAAAGACAAATGCAAAGTACTCCACTTAGGAGAAAACAATCAGTTATACACATACAAAATGGGAAATGTCTGCCTAGGAAGGAGTACTGCAGAAAGGGATATAGGGGTCATAGTGGACCACAAGCTAAATATGAGTCAATAGTGTAACACTGTTGCAAAAAAAAAAAAAAAGCAAGCAAACATCATTCTGGAATAAATTGCCTAGAGAGGTTGTGGAATCTCCATCACTGGAGATTTTTAAAAGCAGGTTAGACAAGCACCTGTCAGGGATGGTCTAAATAATACAAATGCAGGGGACTAGATTAGAAGTCCTCTTGAGGTCCCTTCCAGTCCTTTACTCTGCTGGCTATAGATTTCTCCTTACTATCAAATTCCCCTTTCTTCTATTTTTTTTTTTAAGATGCCTTCACTTTCCCAGTGAAGGATGTTCCCCATGTTGGATCCTGCAACCATCAACTGACTTCTTTCATGGTTTTTGGAATTTTACTAGAATTAACTTCCATTTTCCACACCCAAAATCTCTCAATTTCTCCAGCCAAGATGGGCTGGTTACACTTCCTTCATAAACTTCGTAGTATCGTCTTGCACTGTCCAGAGTCTCTTCACATATTCCTCAGATACTTAGTAAGTATATGAGCTGTGTATGACCTCAGCCCTGCTTGCCCACGAGCATTACATTAATATCATGGCAGCCAGGCCTATTGCCCAGTGGATATGAGTTGAACAGGTAAAGGTTGAGTTGAGGCGAGCTATGAGGGTGTGCGGAGATTGAGCTGTGAATGGTATGGGCTGGGTTGCATGAGCGGCAGAACTGATAGGCCAGGGAGGGCTAGCTCCTCTGCAGTGGAAATACTGTGCGGGGGTTCCGCACCTGCAATTCACACATGCCCAGGAAAGGGGCTGCAAGGCGAGAGCAGGACAAATAGGAGCTAGAGCAGCCTCCACAGGGACAAGGAGCAGGTGAGAACACCCAGGACCCTCCTTTCCAGCACGGATCCAGCTACCCCCTTCCAAGTCTCAGTATCTCCGCCCACTCCCCATTCTGTCCCTCTACCCCCACATTCTCAGGGAGCTTCTGCCTCTCCTGCTGGGTTGCATGCAGGAGGGAATGGAGTCAATTGTTAAGAGCATGGGTGCATTTGCGGTGTGTGTTTATTTGGGGATGCCAAAGGATATGACTAGGAAGAGATAGCCTAATAGAGATGAGCTGCAGGTCTCCTCCACCATCTCTTTACTACAGTATGAGTGTAGCAATAGACAACTCAGTTTATGTAAATATCTCCCACCTATATCCTGGCTAGAAAAGCTCAGATAATCTCTTGTTTTGTAATATGAATGTGGGTTTCCCCTGCTCAATCCCTACCACTGTTTCTGCACATGTTCATGCAGGTCTCTCATTTATCACTTTGGAGTGGTGTGCTACACTTTTTGACTTGCATATTAAAAAATAAAAAATAAAGTCACAGCCAAATAGGCTATCTACCCTGGGTACTTATATGGTCCCATATTACTGGGGTGTCTGAGCACCTTGTAATCTTTACTGTATTGATCCTCACCATACCCCTACCAAATAGGTAATGTCAGTATTTTACAGATGGGGAACTGAGGCATAGAGATAGCTTCTTAAAAACCTTTGCGGCTCTGGGCCTTAGTATGTATCTCCCATTGAAATCACTGACTTGCCCAAGGTTTACACAAATAATATGTCATGGAGCAGGGAACTGACTGGGGGTTTCCCGAATCCCAAACAAAGTTTTAAGCACTGCAGCACCCTTCCTCCCTGAAAGAAAGCCTCTGGAAAGAGGCTGAACTCTCTCGCTCATCTTTACCTGCCTGAGCTCCCTAAAGAACAGCCTTATCTATTGCTACTCCATCGGAGGACAGGGTTTCCCAGTCCCACCCTTTCCGAGGGTTGATGGTGCAGCCAAAAACAAGCCTATGGTATGGGATGGCTCTTTCAGGTGTCTTAGATGCTCTGGATGTCTACTCCCATGTTGCCTTAATGTACAGTAGCTGCTAGAACACCACACACTTTGTCAGTCCAACCAGACCATGGACATCACTTCCAGAGGCAGGCCTTAAACCCTTAGCAAACTGCCTCCACTTGTTTTCCTACTCCTCATGAGCTCCATTATTAATATGTATTACTTACATACAAAGCATTCACAAATTAACCCTTATGCTCCCCTTTTGGGTAGGAGAATTGAAGGTTCAAGACCACAAGTTAATTGGTGCTAAAGCCAGGATTAGAACTCAGGTATGCAGGCAGGTTTTGCGAAGTCCATTAGACTTCCCCTGTTTGTTTAGAAGTAGAATTAACCTTCCTAAATGCCAGGGTCAGCAGCTGGGTCAACTTCAGGTTTCATTTTTTTGAAGTGGCTGCCAGCACAGCTGAGTCTCTGCCCAACAATAGTAACCACAACCAGAGGCCATAGAGTGGCTGAAATAGGAAGCATGAGCACATGGTTAATAGGTCAACAGCCCATTTCCCTTTCATTTCCCCTTTTCTTCTCTTCCAAGTTCCTAATGGATTATGTAAAACTCTCCAAAACACTGAAACGATCTCACTATCAAAGGAGTATTTTTCCTAATGCGCCTTCCCTATTTTTTCTATTCCCCCTTACAAAAAGGAGTTTTTCCTTTCTCTTTGTTTTATATGAGTTGTTTATTTAGAAACAAAGATCCCAAGAAACTCTGACTAAATATTGCACATCCTATGGCATTCAGCATCCTAGCCTACAGTAACTAACTAAATTAATAAATAGAAGAGAATGTAATGTAAAACTGGGCATTCCCCGTTCATCCCAGGCCACAAGTGATGTCAGACGTGCACATATACAGAGCTAAGTACTCTTCTGAGGGACACCAATGCAGTCCCATATACTCCACTGGGGTTGCACCTGTGTAGCAGATGAGAATTTGGCCCACAGAATACCACATTCCTAATATGTCCCTACCCGGTGCACTTCTCACTCTATGTCTTGGCCAAAACCCCATAATACACTCAGACTTGTGCCTTTTACACATCACATTCATAACAACCAGCTCATCATCTGTGTTATACAGTGCAACTTACTGATCAAGATACTTAATATCACATCTAAGCTTATGTTTGCTGAGTGGCCCTGTGACAGGGCACTCACCTCTTGAGTGCCTCCTAGTTGCTAGGTGTGGTAGTGCAATCTTCCACCCCACCCCCCTCCTGGCACCCCGTGCCAACCTTGCTAGGGGAGGGAGTCTTCCTTCAGTAGCTCAACCCTCCAGCCAAGTTGCACAGTCAAAAATGGATCCACTTCCAGGATAGCAAAGAATTGGCCAAACTGTCTGCCCTCACCAGGGACTTCAGCCCTGTCTCTGGACCCTTTAAATCTAGCCCTTTGCTCAGGCTTCTAAACAAGCCTTGTCCCCTTTTTGGGGCTTATGCCACTTTTCCAGTGGGGGAATCCAGGCCCACCCTTTACTCCAAGTTCCAACCCAGGGGCCCTATGCACAGCAGCTACCTATTACTCCCTTTAATTAGTTGCTGCCGCATTCCCTTTGCCTCTTCCCACCGGGTCCCTTGACCTTCACCCATTACCTTAGGATTAGAGTTCTCAGGTCCTCTCTCTCCCAGGTTCTGTAATACAACCAGATGAGCACCTTTGGCCAACGAGAAGCACCCTTCCTCACCCTCTGGTCCCAGCCAAGAACTGACCTGGTAGGGCCCTGCAGCACCTTTTATTTTAGCCTGTTGGGCTGTGATTGGCTGCTTCCCCTAGGCAGGCCTGGAGGACCCTCATTCACTGCTCCTTTCTGGGGCAGGGGTTTAGTAGGACCTCCAGCAGGCAGCCACAAAGGGCCAAGTACCCCCTGTCACAGGCCCTCTTGAATGTCGTGCACCTCAATGACTCCACCTAAGCACCTCTTTCTTCCACTTCTTTTTCCATCCTTGCAAAAATTAAAAAAAACATTCACCACATTTTGTACTATATTAATATCTGTATCTTCTATGCCACCAAATGTTGAATGTGGAGGCATTGTCCATGTATTTTCTAGTAGTAATCCTACCTATAAGGCAGCTTTGCTGTAGCTAGTTGCACAAATCAGATCACTGGTGATAGGAAATAGTTTGTAAATTATCTTCATAAATCATACATACTATAAAAAAGAGTGACAGAGATTTTATCTACCACTGCATGGGGATGAGTCAAGTTGTTCAAGAATGGTGCTTCTTCATCAAAGAGTGGAAAATAATCCCATGACAGTTAATATTTTGTGAAACTGAACAACTTGCAAAGTAAGAGAACAGGAAGGACAGCATTTAAACACTTCATATTTCAAGTCTGTCTTCTTTTAGTTATCTTATCCCTTTTAGTGAGCAAACCCTGTAACTATAGCAAGGAATTTTATCAAAGGCTTATTTCTAGTTGTAATTTGTCACATAACTGCGGTTGCATCACAGCGATAATTATTTTATAAATCAATTTAAGGTTAATTCATTTTTTGGTAAAGATCAACATCAGGTGGCTGAGATCTATATCATTGTTTAGTGGACGCATTGGCTTTTTAGCTTTATGTTTTCTTCTTAACTATTACTTGTCTTGTTAATGCTTTTAATATGGATTATTGAAAACTGATGTTTAAGATACTCAAGCTTGTGGGCAAGCCCCTGCCCCTATTCAAAACCCCACCCCCGCCACGCCTCACCCCCTTACCATGCCGCTCAGAGCACCGGGACGGGCAACTGTGCCACCCAGCCAGGGCCAGCCATGCTGCTGTGCAGTCTAGAGCACCGGGACAGGCCAGCAGCTCTCACAGCCCTGCCACCCAGAGCGCTGGCAGCGCGACAAGCTGAGGCTGTGGGGGAAGAGGGGACAGTGGGGGAGGAGCCGGGGACTAGCCTCCCCAGCCGAGAGCACAAGGGCTGGGCAGGACAGTCCCGCGGCCCGGATGTGGCCCGGGGGCCGCAGTTTGTCCACCTCTGGTTTAGAAAGACAAGTTGCAGTCACAAAGGTCTTTACTCCAAGGGATGGTGTTTACAATAAGAAACTAAACTAACACAAGCAGAAAGGGACCAGAAGACTTTTCGGGGCTGGGGGTTCAAGCGAGTCCTACGATTCCCATACCAGGAGCCTCATCTTCCAGAGACAGCCTCTCCCCTGTGTCCCAGTTGTATAGCTCCTCTCCAAGCAAGTAGAAGGAAAACTAGTGTCTCCTCTCCATGAGGACAGCTGGCAACACTTGACTCAGCAGGGGTCCTTAGTTGTTTTACTAGAGTAGAGGAAGCAGAGTGCTCAGGGGGCAAGGATTGCAGAAGGGACCGGAGCAAAGCAGATTCACAGAGGCACATGGGAGTCTCGACTTCTCCCCCTTCCTTGTTGGGGTTGAAGCACCTACCTTCCCAAGGAAGTGCACATGACCCAGCAGTTCCCAGAGCCATGGCTTCTTTGCAGAACTGGGCCA